>NW_027361679.1:111380000-112777500 GCF_039654945.1 Dendrobates tinctorius | reverse complement strand
GTCACTAGGTTTTTACCCCTTCGCCTGAGAACAGCAGAATTTAGGGACAGAGACCTTGATTTCAGTGATAAATCACTGTCTTGGCTGCTTGCTGCAGTTTTGATAAAAACTGATTTATATGCTGCAGATCTAGAAGTTTTCTAAATGTGAGCTCTGTATAACCCCATCCACACTACTGATTGGCAGCTTCCTGTGTAAAATGTGGGGGTGGGGTTACATAGAGCTCGTGAATATGAATTACTACATGGTGGAAGGTTTACTAGTCATCTACTGATAATCTCCTGCTGATAAAACAGTCATTTTCTCAAAGCTTTAACAAGCAGCCTAGTAAGTGACATATCGCTGGAATCAGGTTCTCTATCCTTACATTATGTTGATCTCAGATTAGGTGGCAAAACCTTGAAGATAAATTCCTTTAATTTTTGAAATTATATCTAAGATAAAATGCTATCCAAAATTAATAACCATTAATTAGATTAACATTTTGAAAGGTCAAACATCTGAATCTTGCACCTACTTTCAGATTTCATGAAAATGGCCATATAACTTTCAGATTTCATGAAAATGGCCATATACTGTACCAACTCTATTTTGTATGATTAAGCCTAAGATGTTTAAAGGGAACCTGTCACCAGGTTAGGTCGGTATGAGATGCTGCCACCACCTCACAGGCCTGATATACAGCATTCTATAATGCTGTATATAAGCCCCCAACCCGACCTAGAAGAACTGATAAATAACTTTTATTATACTCACCTGTGGGGCGGTCTGGTCCGAGAGGTGTCACTGGTCTTGATTCGACTCCTCCCATCTTCTTATGATCGCCGCCCTCCTGCTTGCTTCGTGTGGACGACGCGACCCTGCATCATCCACACAGGTTCCCCGGCATCGTGCTCCTGCGTTATCCACATGAAGCAAGCAGGAGGACGGCATCGCATGAAGATGGGAGGCGCTGAACCAAGACCAGCGCCCTGCAGGTGAGTATAATAGTTATTTTTCTTCTCTTGCAGGTCGGGTTTGATTGCTTATCTACAGCATTATAGAATGTTGCATATAAGCCCTGAAAGGCGGTGGTCGTAACGCATATCGGCCAAACCTGGAGACAGGTTCCCTTTTAAGCACATTATGCGCTCATGGGACCTTTCCATTGAGACTCCTCACTTTGCTTTTCATGTGGATTTCAAAGAGTGAAATTGACGGTGATATCTGCAGCATAAATTGAAATGCTGTACGCTGATGCAGGGGTTTATCTAGTGGGGAGAGGCAGGCTGGGCATTTGCAACAATGAGTTGGGGAAGGTGGGCTTTCTGTGATAGGAGATCACTGTAGGCTTATTGTCAATTAACATTATTACATCAAGAAATTCTAATTTTGTCTACCCAAATGACAAAGTAAAATATATTCATGAAATTAGTCTTGTTAAGATGTTACAAACGTTTAAAAAAAAAAGTAGTATTGGAGAAAATTATGAATATGCCATTGATAGAAACAGAGGAATAAACTGATGTACTATGAGAATGGATTATTAAAATTGTTATTCCTCCTCAAAAACTTCTAGAATATATTTGTCATAGTACATATTCCACGAGGGCCCATTGACATTCTGAAAATGTTTTTTTTCACAGATTTTAACTTAATTTTTACCCATATGCATTTATAATTTCCTCCAGTCCTTGCTTCTGTAGCTTCAGTATAAGGCTGTTATGTGGTACAGTGTCAAATGCCTTTGCAAAGTCCAGATAAATCACATCAGCTGCATTACCAATCCCTTATCTGCCTTCACCTCCTCATAGAAACCCAACATTGTAGTTACACTACTTATCTTTCAGGAATCCATGCTGGTTGACAGTTATATTATTCTCTGCAATATATTCTTGCCAGTCAGTCATCTTTTCTAATGCCTTCAGAAAATTTGCACACCACTGATGTCAGACTTACTCAAATGGAAGTCGCATGGATCCACCTTTTTACCTTTCTTGAACATTGGTTAATATATCAGCCAGTCTCCAATCTTGTGATACTGACCCTGTTGCAAGAGAGTCTAAGAATATGAGATACAATTATGGTCTGTCAGTTATGGAGCTCAACCTTTTCAATATCCTTGGATGAATGCCGTTTGGCCAGGGGGATTTGTTAATATTTAATTTGCACAGAATTCCATACCTTTCCTTGTGTTAAGTATGTGATATTTGTATGTATAAGAAAAGATTTGAGTGACAAAACTTAACTTTAATAGTCGTTAAAAATGCTCAAACAGAACGCATTTAATAAAATATCCCGTAACTAGACAATTGAATAACCAGACTCCATTCCACATTGAAGGATTCAATACATTGCGGTTGAAAACATCAGACTACGGTCTATGGCCACAAATGACAGTGATCAGATACCCATATTAGCCAATCCAAATTGTTTGTGATAAAACTGTGTTTCAGAGACAAATCACAAGGCCAGATTTTCACTTAAAAATTGTTAAGGCCTAATATTGAGGTGCAGCCACGAGGCCTAATTAGCTACTCCAAATCGTTTATGATTAAACTGTGTTTCAGTGGCAAATCAGAAGGCCAGATTTCCACTTAAAAATCATTAGGTATAATAGCATTGTTCAGGCACACAATCTGAGAAAATAAATAGTGATTCTTCATTTAGTGACACGTGACTGACAGCTGTGATCCTAAGGTTGTGAAACAGCAGGTTACAAGATGGGAAGGCTACATACAACATAAGTAGGAAAAAGCAACATCAGGTGGAAGGGGGAATAGGCTTGGTGTTCGACATGTACGTTGGTTAGGCGTTAATGTTAACGAAAGCTCAACTGAAAAAACATCACCTTGTCCTATCCAAAGAGCACTGACAACATCTGTTACTGGCGGGCCTACTTTACTCCCTTTCTTCGGCAGCCGAACAGCGATATGCCTTGTAGATGAAGCTCTGAAAGAGCATGTGCTCCAGTTGATGGCAAGCCCTGCATCAAGTGGCCTCGCCTCCTCTTCCTACAGCTTAACATCACACTGTACAATCCTCAGAGGTGGCAGCTGAATCACCATTGTTCCCAACAGGAAAGATGTATATCTTTGTACCGTGTTAGCCAGTAGATAGAAAAATATTCAGGATTGAGAGTCCTCAGTAGTTGATACCTTTTAATGGCTAACTGAAAAGATGGTAACACATTGCAAGCTTTCGAGACTACTCAGGTCTCTTCATCAGGCTAGATTAATACAAAATCTGAAGTCACATATTTATGCAGAATACAGCCTAGAAAAAATGCAATAGATAAGACAAGTGACGTGAAGCAGAACTATCAATATGGGAGAGGGAGAAACATAAATATAAACATTGGAACTTATCTATGAACTGGTCCAATGTTTATATTTATGTTTCTCCCTCTCCCATATTGATAGTTCTGCTTCACGTCACTTGTCTTATCTATTGCATTTTTTCTAGGCTGTATTGTGCATAAATATGTGACTTCAGATTTTGTATTAGTCTAGCCTGATGAAGAGACCTGAGTAGTCTCGAAAGCTTGCAATGTGTTACCATCTTTTCAGTTAGCCATTAAAAGGTATCAACTACTGAGGACTCTCAATCCTGAATATTTTTCCATTGTTCCCAAACGTCCAGCTGACTGTGGGGGAACCAAAGATGGGCCATTCTGCAGAGATGTTCAAACATTCTATTCCATGGGCATCAGAGGGCTACCGTATAGAATCACAAAATCCAGAGCAGGGAAGCAACTGCATCGATGCCCAAAATTTTTTCAAGTTGGATCTGGGGCTAGGTGAATTAGAGTCTGAGCAGATTCCAGACCCTCGTCACCAGATGTTAGCCAAGGGTGGAGTCGATCCTGTTGAGACTCAGATACCAGAGGTGCACATTGATTGTGGTGTCAGGTAAAGAAGAGGAGATTGTCTCTCAGGGAGAGGAGTTTGAGAACAGAAAGGATGACGATGAGGTTGTAGATTCAACTTGGTGTGATTCCAGAGGTAAGCAGCTGAGTACCTCAGCAGATAAGGTGGAGAAAGAAGATGAGGTTATGCTGCAGCTTCTAACACAGACACAAACTTATGCAACCACGACAAGCTCTGCATCCCCAGCCACAACTGTGGCTGTGGCCAGCACCGGTCACGAATATGCAGTTCGCTGGGGCGGCAAGGGTTGCCTAAACTGGACCTTTTTTTTTTGAGACTGCAAAGGATGACCCAATAAATGTTATTTGCAAAAATAAACTCATTAGAGGCAAAATTTGCAATAATTTGATAACTACATGCATGAACCGGCACATGTGCGATCACTTTAGTGTGGGAATCTCTCTGCTCTAAAATGCAGACTAGCGGGCCTTGTCAACCACCGGGCATCCAATCAACCCCATCTGCCACTTATTCCTCCTCTGTCACCACGCCAAGTCTTCTCACACAGGTCTCCTGCCACAGAAATTCCACTTGTTTACCTCCTATAATCGGGGTGAGTGAGAGCACGTCAGCTCTTATGGAAGTGGGCATGACTGCTGCTTTTGTGTCAACTAGTACAACAATATGATGTAATTTCCTTATTCAACTTCTTCTTTTTCATTCTCCATTGAAGACCATTATATCATTACATAACATGTTCAAATTTATAATGTTTGCACACACAAAACAAATATAAGTGAATATATGTATATATAAATGAATATATATATATATATATAATTTAACCCCTTAGTGACGGAGCCAATTTTTTAAATTCTGACGAATGTCACTTTATGTGGTGATAACTCTGGAATGCTTCAACAAATCCCATTGATTTTGAGACTGTTTTTTCGTGGCACATTATAATTTATGATAATGGTAAATTTAGGTTGATAAGTTTTGTGTTTATTTATGAAAAGTTTCAGAAATTTGACAAAAATGTAAAAAAATTGCAATTTTCAAAAGTTGAATGATTATCCCTTTAATCCAGATAGTTATACCACACAAAAACGTTAATAAATAACATTTCCCATATGTCTGCTTTATATCGGCACCATTATAAAAATGCTACTTTATTTTATTAGCCTTTTAGGAGGTTTAATAATGTAGCAGTAATTCTTTATTTTTTTCAAGGAAATTTACAAAAAATTTTTTTTGAGGGACCTATCCAGGTTTGAAGCGACTTTGGGGGTCCTATATATTGGAAGACCCCAAATGTGATACCATTTTAAATCAGCACCGCTCAACATATTGAAAACTGCTGTCAAATAGTTTATTAACCCTTCAGGTGATTTTCAGGAATTAATGCAAAGTGGTATAGCAGGAATGAAGAAGTGTTTGTTTACCACCTAAATGTCGCTGACTTCTGAACTGACCGCTATAGCCGATAGACTTTAAAGCCGCTATTTGGCAATGAACTGCTATGGAAAACATCAGGACCACACAATCATGATCTCGGTGTGTAAATTAGATTAAAGCAGAAGCCCCCACAATCTATTAACTATTTATTAGATGTCACTTTTAACAGAAGCAACTAAGGGGGTAAACAGATCTGGACGGTGTCAACCCTGATCGTTTGTGATACAGCAAGTTGTCAGCTATAGTGTACAGCTATCAGCTGCTGGATGGTCACCTGTATGGGGATGCTATTCTCTTATATCTCAGGTCAGTAAAAAGATGTGTTGGCTGTCATTAAGGGGTTAATATCAAGACTAAGGTTTAGTAATGAACAGGTGTCAGCCAGATACCCTAATTAATAAAAATGTGCATAGCAAAGTTAAATGAAGACACACACACACACACACACACACAAAATCTTCATGAAATACAATATCTGTTTATTTTTCAAAAAATGTAAAAAAAAAAATTGCATGGGCTCCCGCATAACTTTCATAACCAGTACAGGGAAAGCTGAGGGCTGATGTTAATAGTCTGGGAAGGAGCCAATATCCATAAAGGTTCCCAGGCTATTAATATCAGCTCAAAGCTAAATAAATAATTTAAAAAAATGCTGTGTACCCCCAGACAGCTGGGGGCTGAATTCTCAGGCTGGAAAGAGGCCATGGATTTTGGCCCCCTCAAGCTAAACAAAAAGAAGCATGCAGCAGCCCAGAAAAGGCACATCTATTGGATGTGCCAATTCTGGAGCTTTGCCTAGCTCTTCCCACTTGCCCTGTGGTGGTAAGTAGGGTAATTTTTGTGGGGCTGATGTCACCTTTGTATTGTCTGGTGACATCAAGCTCACAGCTTAGTAATGGAGAGGCTTCTGTTGTGAATTCACTTTCTGGTCTGCCTCTGGTTGCTGGTGAGGGTGGTGGAGCTGGTTGTATTGACAGAGGAGTCATGAGTTCTCTTTCCGGGCTCCCTCTGGTGGCTGCAGGAGGTAATGAAGCTGATCTAATTAACAGAGACCTGTCACCTGATAATGAGGATGACGATTGGACATCTGGAGTCTCTGACTGGATTTAAGACAGCTGACACCCTTTATCCTTGCTGGTGATTTTTCCTTCCTCCTGAGGTCTTAGTTACCAGTTCAGTCCCTGCATTCTCAAGCTAAGTGTTCTTTGCTATTGTTCACATTTGATTTGGCTTTGTCTATTCAGTTTTGTGCGGTCAGCCAGCCCCGGCTGGGGCTGTCATGAATTTCCATTCTTATCTTACTGTTTGTGCCAGTTTGCTTTTTGTCCCTTATTAGATCGGCCTCTTTTTGCTCTGTCTTCAGAATATGCCAGAGTGCTGATATAGTGGGTGAAGTCTAGCGACTTCAGGGTTTTTTTTACTATCAGAAGTGTTGGACATTTTTGCAGGGTTTTTTGGCGTGATTGCAGACAGTATCTTTCCTTTCCTGTCCTTTCTAGTTAGTGTGGGCCCCATCATTTGCTCAGCCTACTTTCATACCTGTGTTTGTGTTTGCATCTTGTCTCACCGACAATATATATTTTGGGGCTATCTATTACTTTGGGGTCTGCTCTGGGGCAGTTTAGATTTCCCCTTTTCTTTCTTTAGGCTTATTTAGTCCTCCGGCTGTGTCGAGGCGTCTAGAATCATCATAGGTGCACTCCACGGCTACTGCAAGTTGTGTGGATGGGATCAGGGGTCTGCAATCCGCTTAGTTACCAACCTCTCTGGTTTTCTGTGGCTTAGCTTGGTCTTGTTTTCCTCCTCAGTGACCTAATCACAACAGGCTTCTCTAAGACGCCTCTTCATTACTAGTCCTATAGTAATATTGTAAATAAGCACAAAGCTAGAATAAAGTCTTGTATTTGAAATAAAAAAACTTTTCCTTTTTTATTTAAAAATAACTAACTCAGTTATACTCATCTAAAGCCCATTTCATTAAAGCCATTGTCTCCTGTAATAAAACAAAAATAAAAAACAACCATATCCAAAACTTGTCCATTGTTATGTCACACACCGTAATCCATGTCTGGAGATAAACAGTCCTTAACCTGGACGGTGCCAACATGTGACCGTCCAGGCTGAGAACCACTGAGGAATGATCTGCTGCGAGCAGAACATCAGTGACTTGCAGTGACGTCATCAAGGTTACCTCCAGTCACTGGGGCTGCGTTCCCTGCGGACCCCTGTACTGCGGTGTCCTCTGGTGAGATCAGCGCTAGCACAGTGAGAAAAAGTCTGCAGCGTGTCTCCTCAGCAGTGATGAAGTGCTGTCATCACGCTCCCTGCATCAGATGAAGAGGGGGAATTATGGAAGAGGGAATTTCAGCTCATGCTCTCTCCTCCATCATTGCTTTCAACTATATAGGCAACTATGATGCTGATATGGTTGAGTGCACGATGCAGGGGGTGGCGCAGGCACTGTCACCGGGCCGTGTGGTGTGCCGCTATTAGCACGCCACTGGCTGGGGTCCCCTTGGGGAGTGGGGGCCCTAGGCAAATGCCTAGTTTGCATGCTCATATTGCCAGCCCTGTGTGCGAAGTTAGTGAGAGTGGAGTGATACTGGGTCTCGATGTGTGTGTGAGAGCAGTTGATACAGGGACCTGATCTGTGTGTAATGCAGCTGGAACAGCGAGGGACCTGACAGTGATTCAGATCTTTTTTGAGAGCTTACATTACAAGCCTACTCCAAAAAGGCTGAAAATACAAGCTAGAACTTATTTTCGGTGTAGGGCTTATTTTGGGGGAAACAACGTACATATCACTATATCGCTAAGAAGAAACGTTGCCTTTGTACTTACAAGGCCTATTTGTACAGGCATCTGTTCTGTCTCTGTGAGCATGCCTACTATGGCATCCCAACTGACTCTAGGCACATGAGCACCTGTTATGGGTCAGTTAGAGGTCAGGTCAGTTTTTGCTGCCCCTGTACTTATTACACACTCACTTATGAAAAACTGAAAGGTGGGTTAATCTGAGTCATGCAACAAGCTACAGACTTATTATGCATTGGAGGAGTCACATTGCTGTGTCAGCAGATGGTGCTGTTGTATCTGTTGATGTTTAGTGATATCTAACTGTTAAGCTGTTACTGTCTAATATAGCAGCCATCTTAAGATAAGTCTTGATATTTCCTCTCTGTTGATGATTTGTACAGTTCCTGTATGTCACAAAGTAAAATATGGCTTCTCCTACAAGTGTCCGATTGCTGTTACTTCTGCTGAAGTCAAACAAGTCTGCAGCAGGTTATGAGCCCATGTACAGAAGAGAGCAGGACTTGGTGACTACAAGGAACCTTAGAAAGGATCATCTCTTCAAAAACAAAGTAAGTAAGGTACACTAGGGAGAATGGCTGCCGGCTCAAAGATGAAATTTACAGGGTCAAACAGAGCAACAAAAACTACCAGCTATGGAAGTTTAAAGTGGAAATGTTATTATCCAAAGATTACTTCTGGGAGGTAAGAATGAATTATCCTGGATAGAAATAAGGTAATAACCAATGCAAAAGTGACTGTGCATTTGTATAATCTCAAAACAGTGAGGGAACAGATGAAACTATGTCCACATGGACATAATGACTATACGCATGTGGCATAGGCGTTTTGGCCACAGGCATCCAGAAAGTATAATGGAACTGCTAAACCGAAATTAAACAAAGGATCTAATAATATCTGCTTGTCTCCCACCAAGAGATGTGAATGTTGCATTAAATCAAAAGCTGCAAGGGCAACTCTTCCTAAAAAAAAGTCAGACAAGAGCCACAAGATCACTTGACTTAGTACATACTAGGTATGTGGACGTATGAAAGTGCGTACACCCAGAGGTAAAAGTAATATGGTGACTTTCATAGATGACTATTCATGGCACACAGTCACCTATCTAATAAAGAATAACAATGCAGTTTATAGTAAACTAGAACATTATGTGGCAAAGTCAAGTAACAAGTTTCAGAGAAAGCCAATTAGTATTTGAAGTGACAATGGATGTTAACACACAGGACATCAAATAGAAGACTATTTAAGACAGAATGGAATAAAACATCAAAGAACAGTCCCATACACACTTGAACATAATGGTGTATCAGAAAGAAAAAGTAGAACCTTGAATGAAATGGATAGGTTTATGCTAACAGATTCCAATTTACCTGAAAAATCTTGGGGTGGAGCTGCAATAGCAAACACTTATCTACAGAACCGACTATTTTCAAGAAAGGTACTGAAGACCCCATATGAACTGTTGCATGGTGAGAATTCAAAGAGTTTTTGGCTGCAAAGCATTTCCATTTATTCCACAAGAGAAGCGCTCCAAACTGCAAAACTGAGCCATAGATGGAATCTTTGTTGGATACAATGACAGCTGCAAAGGGTACCGAATCCAAGATTCTAAAAAAGACAGAATTACTGTAAGTAACATTGTAACTTTCATTATGGAGTTAAACAACACTGCAATGACAACACTTGAAGCATTAAAGATGAAAACCAATAATGAAAAGATTACGGTAATACCCAATGAGCAAATGGTTGAAATAACTGCAAACCCAAATACACAAGGTGAACAAATACTACCGCACACAGATACAGAACCAAGACATTCAATAAGAGAAAACAGAGGTAAACTACATGTACGTCTCTCACATAAAGTGAGCACAACTAGTGCATATGAATCCACATCATGGAAGGATATATAATTAAATCTTTGCATGATTCAAGAACTTTAGCAGAAACTGTCCAACTGATGACATGACCGCAAATATATTTAAAAAGGCAGTAACTGCTGAGAGGCGTAAAAGGCCGATATAGAAGTTAGGATGTATTGAATAAGTCTTCACTGTTGATAAAGGCTGTTGAAACACATGCAACAAGCTATAGACTTATTATATGCTGGAAGAGTTACATTACTGTGACAGCAGATGGCGCTATTGTATCTGTTGATGCTAAATCATTATGATGAGCGAACCCTCTAACTTGACCCTGGACTTGAACACAATAGAAGTCAATGGGGACACGAACCTCGGTGCTATAAAATGGCTGTAAAATGGTCTTAATCTGGGCTAGGGTTGGCAAAATGAAGCTAAATGGGGGTATGAGCAAGACAATTGCCCTGCAAAAAAATGTGTCTAGGAAAATGACTTTAATGGGTTCTTTCACCATAGCAATCATGGTAAAATTGGAAGTAAATGATGAATAACATAGAAATTTTAACAACGCACTCAGAGACTGAGGCTTGCTACTTCCAGTCCAGTTAAAAATTTCATCCACAAACCATGGGGCAGACTACCACCTCAGAAGCAGCTTACAAATTTCACCCACAGAGCATGGGGCACAGTACGCCTACTTAAGCAGCTTACAAATTTCACCAACAGAGCATGGGCAAGAGTATCCCTACAATAGCAGCTTACAAATTTCACCCAGAGGACCATCTTCAGTAGTGTACAGTAGTGCATCTACAGACAAAAAGCTCATAGTTTGATTCTGTATACAGATAGTGGTCCACCGAGAGGCTAGCTATTGCCAGTCCCAAAATCAGATTACAAAGCACTAGCAAGATGTAGCAGACCCCAGGATAAAGGCGGCACAGTTGCAAAATATTGATGAAAACAGCAACTCACAAACCTACCAATTCATGGCTACCTAGTAAAAAAATGTACACAAAGAAGACGCAAGTCACACAGGTATGTGTGATGCACAGTGTCTGGTTTTTGGCCTATTTATGAAGCCCATCCTATTAGATCAGGCAGGCTGCCCAGAACTATTGGAGTGCACCCCACAAGGACAGACGACCCAGTTCACCAAACAAACACTAAAGGGCCTGGTTGCGTCCTGCAAAAAATAGAAAAATGTGCAAAAAAAAAAAAGAACATGTATACAATAGATACATTATATGAGGTAATGGTTGATATTTTGGCCAAAATACGAAATATCGCAACCCACTTTGAGGGTCCGTACATTTGCGAGAACTAACACTGATACTAAAAACAGCTCATCAAATGACATAGATTCAAAAAACATACCAGAAAAAGAAACAACCTTACCAACACCACGTCAGATTATAAATACCACCAGTGCCAGCCACTTTGCCTTGGGACGCCTCTCTAATGCTGTTGCCTTAGGGTCCAAAGACTCAAAGTGTTTCCTGTGAATAAAATACTGTTCAAAGAAGGCAGCCACACATGAATACTTCAGCTAGGGATAATTAAATTGCACTCCGTTACTATTTTTTTGTTTGTTCAAACTAGAGCCATGATTAAGAGGGGACCCGGTGGAACACAAAGTGAAGAAACTGGAGGCACTCTCAGCTATCCAATCTCAAACCACCCACAGGCATGGATGCAGACACACACATGCATAGCAGAGAATTAGGTTTCTATTCCGGAGAGGCAACCTGATAAGCATGTATCACATCCAAGGAAGCAAAGTGAAGCAAATTAATCACTTCTCAACTGAGTCAGCAGTTGATGTTGCAAGACAGAATGGCCATCCATTACAATTTTAGAGGCTCTGTAATTGGAATGAGTAGTTAAATCCTTTAATGAGCTTTAGGCCCAGCCGTAAAGGTAGAGTAAAATTGTTTTTAGGCATACAGACACAGCAGTAGAGTACACAGTGGTTTTTGGGCACAGTACCCCCACAGGTGCTAATAACAAATTTTGCTGACAGAGCATGTTTCCACATTTATCCCATAAAAGCTAATTTCGGCACAGTACCCCAACAGGCAGGATTGCAGAGTACACAGGGGCTTAAAAGCACATTAATCTCACAGATATCTGTTAAAGAATACACACAGCAGAATATGGTACAGTACTATCACAGATATGGTTGCATAAGAGTAGAAAAATATGTTTACACACTTCACTTCCATTCACACAATTGAAGATTACAAAAACTTTTGGTTGTGCACTGTGCTATCACAGACACCGGTTGAAGAGTACACATACAGAGTGTTTTTGTAAAACTGTGCACATGCAAAACCTAACACTGTCCCTCACTACAACTGTTTACTGTCCCTACGCTAAGCAGAGTAGAAATAAAAAATAAGAACAGGTCCAAATAGAGGAGGAGGTACATTTGGTGGTATAGGTTGAAGAGGCAGGGCAGCACGGTGGCTCAGTGGTTAGCACTGCAGCTTAACAGCTCTGGGGTCTTGGGGTCAAATCTAACCAAGGACAACATCTGTAAGAAATTTGTATCTTCTCCCCGTGTTTGCATGGGTTTCCTCTGGGTACTTCAGTTTCCTTACACACTCCAAAGAATTATTGATAGGGAAAATAGATTGTGAACTCCAATGGGGACAGTTCCAAGAATGTCTGTAAAGCACTGTGTAAATAATGGCACTATATAACTGAGTAAAATAAATTTATAAAATAACGAGTCAAGAGTCGAGTTACCAAGACCAGTTTTGTTTTGTTTTTTCAAGTTTATTTTTTTTAATTTTTAAATGTAACTCACTTAAAACAAACTACAATTTACAAAACTAAAACTAGCTATGTAGAACCATGAGGTGTAGATTCAAGTGGAGGAAGAGGTGGACGTGTCGGTATGGGTGGAAGAAGCAAGGGAGAAGTAATCCAACACATTTTTTTTCTTTTTTAAGCAAAATTACTTCAAAGAACATAGAATAAGCCCAAAATAAAATAACAAGCTACAACCAGGGGGTGGAGATCCAACTGCAGGAGGTAGATGTGGCGGTGCAGGTGGAAGAGGCAGAGGAGAAGGCAGCCAACACAGTTTGTTTGATTTTTTTATTTAGGGAGGAGGCCACCAAATGAAGCAAATGACAAATAGAGTTGAAGACTGGCTGGGTGCAGCTGTTATAGTTGTCTAGTCATCCAGACATATGGACAAGTCCTGTGGCATCCATGCCTGTTTCATTTTAGTAATATTAGCTTCCCTACATTGTATGTGGACAGATGGATGCACCTTTCTGTGATGACACAACACTGCTATGCTAAACACACATTCTGACAGTACACTTGCCGCAGAGCAGGATACCACCTCCAAGGCATAATGGACAAGCTTAAGCGATGTGTCCAATTTGGAGACCCAAAAGTTATATGGGGCAGACCCATCTGTTAGCAAGGGGAGACATGTGGTAAATACTTTTGTAATGCTGCCTCCTGTTAATATGAACCGTATCAGATCGTGTTGTTGGATGTTGTGGAATGCTCATAAAGTTTTGTCACATTTCGGCCATGCTAACCCTGTCTTCCGAGGTGTTGGTGGTGGCCCAGCTGCATTGATGACCTCCTCCTCCGCCTCTGCTTTGTTGTTGCGCTGTCAGGTGGGAAAGCCATTGGTAGTTTTTCTACCAGGGTGTGCTTGTATTCACGCATTTTGCGATCCCTCTCCAGTAGCAGAAGTAATGATGGTACGTTGTCCTTGTAGTGGGGATCCATCATGGTGGCCACGCAGTGATCTACACTGGTAATAGCACGCGCAACTCGGCCGTCACTCTGTAGGCACTGCAGCATGTATTGGCTAATATGTGCTAGGCAGTCAAAAGACAACAACAAGCTGTCCTTAGTGGCAGGTACATTGTCTGGGTACTCTGTATCCCCTAGCCATGCTCCAGTGATGTCATGGGTAAGTGACAGGCCTAATATAGGTGTGAATTGGCTCCTCTCCTCCTCCTGCTCCTCTTCCTCCTGTGCTAGCACCTCATCCTTCATGGTCTGAATTGGTATTTCCAGCAAGCATATAAGTTGTAAATTAATGCTGATGATAGTGTCATCATCGCCGGCCAAATTGATGGAATATTCCAAGCAGCGTAACACAGCTCACATGTCCCTCATGGAGGCCCTGTCATTGGTGGTGAAGTGGTGTTCTTCTGAAGAGTAACTCAGCCAGGGGGGTGCTGCAGCTGTAACTTTGCTATTTCCTGCTGCTGCTCGCACAGTCTCTTCAGCATATGCAAGGTGGAGTTCCACCTTGTTGGTACGTCGCTTATCAGCCAGTGACTGGGAAGGTAGAAGTGATGCTGCAGCACAGACAAGCGAGCAGCTGCAGGGTGAGAACAATGAAAGTGCGCACACACTGCCTGCACTTACAGCAGCAGCTCCAACATTTGTGAGTAATTTTTCAGGAATCTCTGCACCACCAAGTATAGCACAAACTCCAGGTAAGGGATGTGCGTCAAACCAACTAGGCCCAGAGCTGCTTTGAGATTTTACCCATTATTGCACACCATCTGTCTGCTGTTTGAGCACATAGCACAACTCCTGTGCTGTTTGGGATTTGTCCCACAAACAGATTAGTCTACGAACAGCCTGCTATTTCCCGCTGGCTGTGCTCAAGTTGGTGGTGCATTTCTTCCTGTGACCAAATTAGGAGGCAATGGAGGAAGCAGAGTAGGAGTAAACCTGGACAGATAATCATCCAGCAATCCTGGGTGGTGGTAGTACATGAGCTAGAACGCCTTCTGCCTCTGTCCCAGCCACCACTACATTTACCCAGTGTGCAGTTAAAGAGAGGTAACATCCCTGGCTGTGATAACTGGTTTACATATCAATGGTTATGTGGACCTTGCCATATATGGCGCTGCACAGTGCACACCTGATTTGGTACGCAACTTGTTTTTGCAGGGCAGTGATGGCCTGCCTAGAAAAGTATTGCGGGACAGCAACCGCCATCAGTTTTTTAAAAATGTTTGTCTCCACCAGCCGGAATGATAGCATTTCAAAGGCCAGTAATTTGGAAATGCTGTCATTCAGGACCATGGCTCGTGGTGGCTATGGGGGTAACTCCTCTTTCTATTGAGTATATGGGGGATGGAAAGCTGAACACTTCCATGGAATAGTGTGACGATGCTAAGTGACACTGGTGGTTGTGATGCTGTCACAACTACTTTGCAGGGAGGCAGGTGGCCCTGTTGATGGTGAGCGGTGACAAATGGCCGAGACCGCAACAGAAGAGGAAGTAGGAAGAGGCTCAGATGCGTCATGCTTTTAAGCTGTTCACTCCACTGCACATCGTGCTTGGATTTCAGATGCCTCATCATATAAGTGGTGCTCAGGTTCCGAACATTTACAGACTGCAAACCACCAGTTGCTTTTCAGCCGCACATTCCATGTAGAAACAACACACCAGGGCACTCTTTTGAACTGTCGTTGGTGTGCTAATTTCAGCGGTGTGATGAGCAGAAGAAGCTGACATACTGGCTAGGGGTCACCTGCTGTGCCTTTGCACCCTGCTCCCTCTTTTGCTGTTCTGATGTGGCAGCATGGTCACCTCCTCTTCCTCCGAACTGCCCACATTAATAGGATGGCCTCATTTGAGGTCTAGGACCTTATCATCCCCCCTCATCATCTTCCACCAACTACTTAACCCTGCCCTCCTTGCCGGTCTGCACAGTGCAGAAAGACGCTGCAGTTGGCAGCTGAGTTTCATCATCATTATCATCATCATCATCTGACATGTCCTGCAGTGGTCCACGTTATCATCCCCTACCATAACAAGTGCTTGGGCATTAGTGCACTCAGTGTCTTCCACTTCTGGGGCAGGGTTAGGTGGATGGGCCACGGAACCACAACCAGTGGTGCAATTAAGAGCAGAAGAGAGTGTTGATGCCAATTATTTATTTCCCAGACCAATGAAAAAAAAAAACACCAGTCCATAAAATTTTTTGGAGGAGCCTAGAAATGGCAGAGACAGCTGATGTCAATTATTTATTTCCCATAGTAATAAAAAACACGCAACAGTCAAGAGAAATTATTTTTAGAGCCTAGAAATGGCAACGAGATGGCTGATCCGATATATTTATTTGCAAAACTACTAGAAAACATACAGCAGTCCAGAGAAATTTTTTTTTGACATATAAATAGCAACAAGATGACTGATGACTACTAGAAAACACTTACATGTCCTGAAAAATTATTTCTTTAGCCTACTGATAACAATGATGTTTGATGCCAGCTATTTATATCTCAGACTACCAGAAAACACACAGTGGCTTAAAGTAACAGTACTGGAATGGGCGGTTGAGTGCAGAGCACACACGCAGCTTGAAGAACAGTACTCCCACAGGTGGGGTGTGCAGAGTACACACAGCAACTTAAAAGACAGTACTCCCACAGCCGGGGGGGTGTAGCGTACACACAGTGGCTTAAAGAACAGTACTCCCACAGATGATGGGGTGCAGAGTATACAAAGCAGCTTAAAAGACAGTACTCCAATAGATATGGGTGCAGAGTACGCACAGAAGTTTAAAGGTCAGTACTCCCACAGGCAGGGAAGTGCAAAGTACACAGAGGCTTAAAGGACAACACTCCCACAATTTTGGATGCAGAGTTCACACAGTGGCTTAAAGGACAGTACTCCCACAGACATGGGGGTGCAGAGTACACACAGCTACTTAAAGGACAGTTTTCACACAGGCAGAGGTGTGCTGAGTACACACAGACTGTCCAGTTCATGCTGTAACCGGTGCATACAATTTTTAGGCACTTTCCAAAATAATATGGGTTTTATTAAGGAGGAGATGTTTGTTTCATTATGGCCCTTAAGGGCCCTTTACACATAGCGATATCGCTAGCGATATCGCTGAAGCGTCACCAATTTTGGGACGCAGCGGCGATATCACTAGCGATATCGCTACATGTGATACTCACCTCCGACCGTCTCCCCCGCTGGCTATCGCTGATTGTGCGAGATTGGCCTGGTCCATTTCTCGTCGTCGGCTTCCTGCTGGCGCTGACGAGCGAGCCATGGACGCGGGCGGAAGACGTCACCCTCGCCGCGTCTGACAGGTGAGTACGATCGCCGACCGCTGCTGCATCGCTAGTGAGATCTGCCTGTTTGGCAGCTCACTAGCAAACATTTAGCGATGCACCAGCGATCCTGACCTGGTCATATCATGGTCGGGATCGCTGGTGCATCGCTAAATGTAACGGGGCCTTTAGTTCACCAGCTGGCCAAAGGGACCCACTGGTTTTGGTTAACTATATCACCAACTCCATCTACTGGGCCAGTATGACAGCTTCTTTAGAGGGACTGCTACTTTACTCAAATGCACCTGATTTACATTCCTTCTCCCTTTCTCCCAGCCAATTATTGTCCAGCCATTTTGGCTAGTAATGTTTCTGGTGATCACTCCAGAACTCTGTGGAATCGCTATTGTTAACTCTCTAGAAACCTCAGCTAGGACTCGTCTAGAATGAGCCACCCCCCCATGATGGGGTGTGGGGTATAATTCTGTCTACGTTCATATTTTTAATGATTTTATGAGTGTTGTCTTGTTGCTCTGTATCATTCTGTGTATTCCTCAATCTTGTCTAGAGCCTTAATTACTTTACAAAAATGTCCAATAATTGAATTAGCTGAGTTAGGCTGAGTTCACATGTAGCTTTTTTCGCGTTTTTGCGTCGGTTTTAAACGTGCGATTTTGCCACGAAAACACGAAAAATAAGAATCCCATGCATTTCTATGAGATTCCGCAATGCTGTGCTAATGCTGCGTTTTTTTCCACTGTGGAATGGCTTTGCGGTAAAAAACGCAGCATGCTCTTTAATTTAGCGGAATCGCGGCGATCCCGCACCCATAGGAATGCATTGTTCTGCTTACTTTCCGCATGTGGCTGTGCACACCATGCGAAAAGTAAGCAGAACATTTTTTTGGTTGGTACCCACGGTCCAGAGGAGAGGAGACTGTCCTCCGGGCTGTGGGTACAATATCCCTGTAAAAAATAGAATTTAAAATAAAAAATATTGTTATTCTTACCTTCCGGAGTCCCGCGCAGCCTTCCCGCCTCTCTCCACGCTCCCAGTCCCAGTAATCCTTTGCAAGAATGACCGCGATGGCGTCTGTTCTCGTGGGATTGCGACGTCTCGCGGTCATTTGCGATGACATCGCGCTCCGACATCATCGCGAATGACCGCGAGACATTGCGATCCCGCGAGAATGGACGCCATCGTGGTCATTCTCGCAAAGGATTACTGTGACCAGGAGCATGGAGAGAGGCAGGAAGGCTGCGTGGGACGCCGGAAGGTAAGCATAACAATATTTTTTATTTTTTGTATTATTTTTTACATCCTAGCTTTTACTACTGATGCTGCATAGGCAGCATCAGTAGTCAAAAGTTGGTCACACTCTTCAAACACTATGTTTGACGAGTGTGACCAACCTGTCAATCAGTTCTCCAAGCAATGCTCTAATTATGCTTGCAAATCGCTAGTTTTTCCATGGGAAAATCACGGGAATTTAAAATGCGATTTTCCTGCGGAATGGAATCCGGAATTCTCGTGGTAACTTCCGCGAGAGTTCCGCTACGTGTGAATGTAGCCTTATGATCTGCAGCCTGGATGTGTCCATGACTCTTGATGAACCCCTGCTGAGTTTCCCTGACTGCCCATTCATGACTCTGCTCTCCAAATGCTGCAAATCAACCCCCCGTAGTGCCTTGATCTCTGAGGCACCATTCATCAGGTGTATGAAAATCATCAAACCTGTCTGCCTATCACTGGATATAAGGAGGGGGCCTGAGGACAGACAGACCAGTGAGATAGATCCTTTGTGGGATGCTGATGCAAAGGTCAGCACCTCAGAGAGACTTGGAGAAATCCTGATTACCCTGGAAACTACTGATGAAGGATTGTGACTGTCATCTCCCCTGGGCATTTATCCTGTTCCTGGACTGTATCCATGTTAGTGAACGATTTTATCCTCTGTGTGGTGAATTGTTGTATGGACCTTTTAGGTTTGCATATAATAAAGGTTCTTGAAACTGTTCACTCATCTCTCACTCTGTTGATTGAGTGATACCAGAGTATGACCCCGTGACAACTGATGGAAGAGGTGGGATCAACAGAGCACAACCCATTGGAGAACCACCCACAGAGTGCATAGAGAAACTGGACTATATTCAGTCTATAGGAGAGAGACAGAGATCTGGGCTAGAACTAACAGTGACTGACTAAAGAAGCCTTAATTGATCTACTGGAGGGTGCTAGCCAGACCACCTCCTCCCAGATGTCTAACGGACAAGCGCTGAAGATAGTGATCCCTACCCCCAAAAACCATTGGTTGATGTGGTACGAAGAAGAGATGGCGATTCTGGGCCCAGGCATCTTTCAGGAGTATAAGGAGGAGGCTGCTCACAGAGCACAGCATAAACAAGAAGCAATGAAGCTTGAAAGAGGGAGTAATGTCATTTGAAGTGGAATACCAACAATCCAGGAGCCGCTACGGGTCATCCAAATGGATTTCAAGCCATTTGATGAGGCTTCAGGAGATGTGGAGCAGTTCTTCAAAGACTTTGAGCAGCAGTGTGCCATGATGGAGGTACCCCACCCTGGCTGGATGTGTTTGTTATCCGGACTCCAGAGCGGAAGCGTGGCAGAGGCTTACCAAACCATTGACTCACAGTGGAACTGTGATGTAAAACAGACTATCCTGGATTACCATGCAATCACTACAGGCTCCTATAGGGCCCAGTTCCAAGACCTATCATGTACCGTGGGGAGATCGTTTAGGATGTATTCCCACAAGATGTCCCAGGCATGTCGGAAATGTCTGGAAGTGGAAAATACCTTCACTGTGGAAGATATTATAAAGGCGTTCCTTATAGAACAAGTTCTTGCCAAGTGCCCCTCAGAAATACTGGAATGGGTTCTGGAGCGCATGCCGCACACCTTGGATATAGCTGCAACTCTGACTGATGAGGCCTTTACTATCCGACAGCAATGGATGAGGCTTCTTGACAATAAATCACAGCCTGGTCCCTTCCGGTTATATCTGACCCTCCACCCAACTGCAGGCTGATGACAACCACACCTCACAATCCTGGGCCTCAACAGTTCCGATCACGACCTGGGGGAATCACAGGGTGTGGGCATCCTGGTTATCTGCAATCCAGCTGTCACTCAAGGACTCAGAAGGAGCCTTACACACTCCTATGTAAGGATTCTGGATGTTCCCATGGAGCCTGTTTTGCCCTTGTCCAAGATGGAGTTGTCACGGTCACGTGTGTCTGGACGCAGCGACTACCGCAAGGCGAACCCATGTGACGCACGTGACCCTGAATACACCACTTCCAGTGGGGCGAATTTAAATAATAAACACGTGCAGCTGGATACGCCGCATCCAACTGGCGAATTTAAATATTACACGTATATATAAATCTGGAAACCCACCTCCAGTAAGGCGAATTTAAACAATAAGGGAAACCTGGGAAACATTAACAATGGTGGACCCTGGGATAGGGAATAGGGAAGTGGAGACCTCCTGAGCTCCCCTGAGCCAGTGTCCCTGCACTCCTAACGTTCCCTATGCCGATTCTGCACCGGGCGCGCAACAGGAACCTAAAAACCCTAGCTCGTCCTGAACCTAAACCCTCACTAGGGAAATTGGTCGGTGCGGAAACTAATCCCACCACTGCACTAAAACACACATGAGGAAAGATGACAAAACAGGGAAAACACCACTTAGCTTTGCTCTGTTGAGTACGCTCCTAGCAACAGAGCCCACCACCTGTGTGCATCTTCTCCTCCACCCGGATCCATCACCATAACTGGATCCTTCACCATAGTGCAGCCTTGGAGCAGAGTCCACCAGCAGTTGCAGCTGTCCAGTAACAGAGTCCCAAAGATGAGTTCAGCTCCTGCCCAAAAAGTCCAGCATGCTTGAGTCCAGCTCTCAGCAACCAAGTCCCGCATGCTGAGTGCAACTCTCGCCATAGTCGTGACTCCACCAAGCCATGCAAGCACTTCCTGCAAACACCATAAACTGTGACTCCACCACGCCATGCCAGCCCTTCTTGCAGACCACCTAGCTGCCACTCGTCCCCTCTGGCTGGGCTGCGCAGGACTCATGTTCAGCTCTTTCATTCACCCAGGCTTCCTTGTGAATGACTAATACACAATATCACCAACAGTGATTGAACCCACCTGGCTCCCTTTTATAGAGCCTAACACCTGATTTGTAATTGCGTGCACATTAACCCTAAAACTAAGGTGTGATATCACTCACCACCACCGGGCAACTTAGAATGAACGACACCACGTGTAATAATTCTAATGGCCACCGGGGGAAATCAACCCACTTTGGCACCTAGCCAAAGGAAAAAAAAGTTCACTTTGTCCATTTAAACTGTCAGATCCACCTTGGATCATGACAGTAATCCGAACCTCGCACCTCCGTCTCCAAGACTTCTCTCGTGCTGCTCCAGCTCTCTGGAATGCACTTCCCCAGACGATCAGACTGATACCTAGCCTTGACCTATTCAAGCGCGCTTTGAAAACCCATCTCTTCAAACAAGCCTACCACATCAACTACTCAGCAAGCTAACTTTGCCCTGTTCCCTCCTTCCAAATATTATTCTGAATCTGCACCCTACTATTCATCTGTCTCCACACCCTTCATGCACATGATAACTGCACTTGATACTTGTCTATTGCGCTTAAACACACGGGCTGATGACCGGATCATGCAGCTTTATATGAAAATCCCTATTATAATTGTCAGACCTGAATTAACAAACATTTCTCACCTACTGTGTCCCCCCATTTCCTTGTAGATTGTAAGCTTGCGAGCAGGGACCTCACTCCTAAGGTCACTGTTTGAATTGTCTTAACTTGTATTGAATTTATTGTCTGTACATGTCCACGCTTAATTGTAAAGTGCTGCGGAATATGTTGGCGCTATATAAATAAAAATTATTATTATTATTATTACTTTGCCCAGTCCTGGAACATCCTGTTTATCTTGCTATTCAAGTCAGGGTTGGGAGATCCTCCTTGCCTGAGTATTTGTTGCTATTTGCTTCTGAGCTTCTTCCTGGCTTGCCTCTGGAATTCCTGCTGCTGCTCGCTACTCGGTTCTCTGCCTCTCCACTTCCAATTGCCTTCAGTCTTCTAAGCTTCTTCCAGATTCTGGCTGGGGTTGCCTACTGTCCTGATTTATGAGTCTGAGTTCTGTTGTGGGCTGCTTTGCGGGACTTGAGTATCACTTTTCAGCCCAAAAGTACTTTCTCCCTGTTATGCTCCACCTTTGTATTTCTGGACTTACATGAAAATTGTCATCTCCTCTATCTGCAAAGTTCTAGACTTCCATGTATAAGTGCCCGTATCACTCTTTCTGCATAGTACTGCTGAACTTCCATATATAAGTGTGGGTCGCATTCTTGTTTGCACACTACTGCTGGACTTCCATGTATAAGTGCCTGTCGCACTCTTGCTGCATATTACTGCTGGACTTGTTTTGTTTGTATTAGCGGTCATGCCCCGCTATCAAGTTTCCTGGACATTTCTGTTTTGTGTTGTCACTTCGTTACATTTCAGGAAAGTCTCTGTTGGTTTCTGTTCTATTTCTTTGCTTTGTTAAATATACTTACTTGTTTCAGTTTTGGTCTCAGAATTGTTTTATCCCACGCAATCAGATTCCATAGTGCCCACATAATTGTTGCAGGATACTCAGGCCCATAAGGAATCTGTTGGGATATTGACGGCGGAGACAAAGTTGGATCAGTTATTTTCCATGAGTATCTCTTTACAAAGGGATGTGGAGTCTTTACAAAACAAGGTTGCTAACTGGGTGGCCCATTTTAGGCAGGCACTTCAGGACTTGGGTAATCAAATAACAGTATGGGTGCCTTCACCTCCGGGAAAACTACCGCTAGCTAACTCTCCCAATTTACCGCTGTTTAGATTTAATGGAGACTGCTACAAATTCCATGGGTTTATTAATCAATGCATTTCAGTTTGATAGTTTGATGTACATGCTGCCTACTTTCATACAGATCGATTCCAAGTTTTATGTATAATCATGCTACTTACCTCACGAGCACTCGCTTGGGCAAGTCCTCTAATTGAGACTCGTGACCCTGGACTGAATAACTTAAACAATTTTCTAGCTGCAATGTCTATGATGTTTGATGATCCTAATTGATGCACCACAGCGGAAACTGCATTGCTGTCATTACATCAGGGTAAGCGTTCTGTTGTTGAATAAGCTACTGAATTTAGACTGCTGGCGGTGGATACTGTTTGGGACTGTTATGCTCAATTACCCATTTTTAAGAAGGGACTGCCTAGTGTGATTAAGGACCAGTTAGCCCATGCAGATGCTCATCAAGAATTAGAGGCATTGATACAGCATTGTGTGAGCATTGACATACAGTACGTATTACAGAATGTAGACATGAGAGATTTGCAGCTTCTAATCGTGTCACTAACTCTCCCCTTCCTCCTAAAGAACCTGCAGGCAAGCCCTCTTGGGAAGTTGAACCAGTTCCCATGCAAGTGGATGCTTTACAGCGGCGTGAGAGTAATGTGTGCAGGGAGCATAGTTTTTGTGAGAGCTTATAAACTGTCCTAAGCGGCCATGCAAGGTACTAGCCGCTGTGGGGGGATATGAAGATCAGGATGCTGAATCTGTTGTTTCCGGGTTCAGTTATTCTGTGAATGCTGTCTTTCATTCCCTTTCAATGACTACCTCTCCTAAGATATGGAAGGATAGAGATACACATTGCTCCCTCCCCATTAAAATCTTGTTGTCAGGACACTGGATCTCCTGTGCAGCTATGGTGGATTCTGGGGCAGGGGATAACTTTATGGACCTCACCTTTGCTAAGGAACATGGCATAAAGATGCAACAGAGCCAATCCAGTAGCCATGGAATCAGTGGTTGGTTCCCCTTTAGTTTCAGGACCAGTGGATCAGGAGACGGTACCTCTGGAGATTTGCATAGAACCCAATCATCAGGAAGTGCTTTCCTTTATGTTAATTTCTTCGCAAAGTTTTCCTTTAATTCTAGGAATTCTCTGGCTTCAGGCACAGAACCCAATCATCAATTGGTAGACCAAGGAGATCACTTTTCTACCAAGAGACATACCAGTAACAAGTCAGGCAAGATCTCAGGATACAGAATGTACCACTAAGGTATCTATGTTACCATCCGTTTATAATGAATTTTCTGATATCTGTGATAAGAAAATGGCAGATCAGCTTCCTCCTCACAGACCCTATGATTGTCCTATTGAACTGCTTCAGAGGGTGGCTATTCCATGTAAGAATGTCTACCCACTAGCAGCTCCAGAGCTGCAGGCCTTAAAGGAATACATTGATGAGAATTTGGCTAAGGGTTTCGTTCACCCTTCCTCATTACCTGCAGGAGCACCCATCGCTTTCGTAAAAAAGAAGGATGGAACCTTTAGACCCTGTTTTAACTATCGGGAGCTCAACAAGGTAACCATTTGGAACCGTTTTCCTTTGCCGCTAAATCCTGAACTGCTGGAAAGAGTATGACTCGCTAAAATCTTCTCTAAGTTGGATCTTCGTGGAGCTTATAGCCTAGTTGGGATCCACTGTGGGGATGAATGGAAGACGGCATTTAGACATCATTATGGGCACTTCGAGTACCTTGTGATGCCTTTTGGTCTCTTCAACGCTCCGGCAACCTTTTAACAATTGGCTAATGACATTTCTAGAGATCAGCTAGATCATTTTGTCGTAATCTATCTGGATGATATTTTGATTTTTCTGATTCACTGCAGGAACATCAAGAACATGTTAAGACTGTTTTAAGATGCCTGAAAGAGAATCATCTCTACATCAAGCCTGAGAACTGTGAGTTCCATCGCACAGAGTTTCAATTTCTGGGTTATGTCATCTTGCCACAGGGGCTTAACATGGAGGCAAGTAAGATCCAGGCTATTCTTGATTGGCCCGCACCTAAGAATGTCAAGGAGGTACAATGGTTCATCGGCTTTGCTAACTTTTATAGACGGTTTATTCGTAATTTCTCTGAGATTGTTCGACCTATTACGTATCTGGGTTCAAAGGCATATTGGGGGGCATATGACTTGATATCAGGGCAGACCTTCCATTCAATGCAACATTTTTTCAGGAGGCCCTCCTGTACCTCTCATGAAAGGGGTATTGGGGTGCGTTGTAATTCTTGGCAGCCCAGCCACTCACTGTATAGGCAATAACAGCATAGGAGACCTACTGTTTAATAATGGCCCTTTAAGCAGATTAATGCCCCTCTAAAAATAGCCTTTGTGACTTTAACAGTCCCCCCTTCAGAAATGAAGCAGGATGTGTCTCACAACACATGGCCAGCTAGGAAAAACACAAAAATTGAGCTTGGTTTGAGTTGGTACACATGCAGCATATAAATGCATGTTCACATGGCCAAAAAGCATACAAAACCTACAAAAGACAAAATGAAAAAACCCTGCTGTAATTAAATAAGTAAAAAGAAAAAGTGCATTTAAATCATACAGAGTTCTTAGTAATACTGTATTTGATCAAATATAGCATAAAAGCCATCCCACCATCGACAAGGTGACTCTGTGGTCGAGGCGGTCCTACACTGTCTAATATTAAAAACCTTATCATGTGTCAAAGTTGACGTCAGTGTGAATAAGGGCAGACAAGGACCGGGTCCCAACCACCGGACACCAGTCAGGGGAAGCCTTTAAATGCAATTTCCAGCTCAGGAGAGGGAGGCCACACCCCAGCTTGCACAGAATGCAAAAATACAAAGTAAAAGCACAAAAATTGAGCTCAGTTTGAGTTGGTACATGGCCAGCAAGGGTTGTTAAAGGATACAATGACATTTCACAGAGATTGTTAGGCTTCGGGTTTCTCCCTCTCCACAGGAGGAATCCCGAGCCTTGCCTTCTGCAGTCTCCCATTCAGTCCTGGCCACAGAGGAGCCTGCTCAGCAAAGATGTCATTCCCAGTGCTCTGCTCAAGCTAGTGCTGTCGGGTTGGTTGCTGCTGCCACCCCTGGTTCAGCTATAGCAGCCTGCACTAGTCAGCGGCAAGCGGCTCCTGAGACTAAGTCCCTTTTTTGCTCCACTGAGCATGACCGTGGCTCCTCCTCCCATTGGAGTTCAGGGGTCACATGCTCAGGTCCAGTGCCTGTTTCGATTGGACCACAGGGAAGTCCCGGAAGGTCGCCACTATAAAAGACACACATGGCCGCTCGGCCATGCGCTAATATAGACTTATTTTGTCAGTGGCATGTGTGGTGATAGATGCATGAGACTGGTGACTGACTCCTTATGACTCCCTCCCTCTGGTTGTGCTTGTTATAGGGTTTTTAAGTTAGAGTCAGCGCCAACGGGTGGCCATGCTCTAGCCATCATGCTCCTAAGTATCAGCACACACTAGCGTCCGGTGGTGTTGGCCTGTACGTGGCACTACCGTAATGTGCCAAGTAGTAGCACCCGCCAGAGCAGCGCCGCGTGCAAGTCGTGCGCTGGTTAGCCCAACCCTGGGCGATTAGTGGCGCATGCCTGAGTGGCGCCATGCACACTTGTGCGCTATTTGTACATTTGTATTTCTTTTCTGCTGGCACCGCAACCGCTGCGCCAAGCTCTGGTGGACTAGAGGGACTATATCCCTTGTCTCTGGGCTGGGTCCTGTGACCGTTTAGTAGTGCTCCCCCTGCCGAGGCCTGTGAAGATTAACAGACTCTGGCATTTGTTCCAGCGGCTCTGTGAAGTAACAGAGTTCGCTCCTGTACACACCAGGTCAGTGGTTAACCCGCCGGTGTTCAGTTAATACTCCTGAATTACCAAGCAGCAGGTTACCATCTCTGCACGGTGGACCCCGGGTTGCGATCGCACTTTCTTATATTTTATATTTAGTGCGATCCGCCACCCTAGCAGTGAATGCATTAGTATTGGTTGAAAGCAATGTTAAAGTTGAAAAACGCTTCAATAACGCTGCATCTGAACATAGCCCAAGTGGGGGAAGAACATTTTGGTCTGGTGTTATTTTGCCTTATATACAAGTCATTAACCTGAAAAGGATGTTCCTTAACGTGTTTTCAAACAAAATACATTTTGGTATGCTTTTTGGTGCACCGGTAAAAATGGCATGAAACTCTGAAAACATTGTTTAACGCTGTGAACTAGGACTCTGGAATGCTTCCAGGGGTGATCCCCATGATGTCCCCATGTCAATTGAGCAGTGTTTCCATCATTTTCAGATGTTTTTAGAGCCTAAAAGGACCCCTGGAGGGATTGCGGTAGAAATGCTTGGACCTCCCATAGACTTACATTGGGCTCGTTGTTCTGTCCGAGTACCCGAGTATTCCAATTTGCTCGATCTGAACAATGAGCACACAAGCATTTTAGTGCTCGCCCATCACTACTCACCACACATCTAGATAAGTTGCTTAGGGGGTCTACTTTCCAAAATGCTGTCACTTGTGGGGAGTTTCCACTGTTTAGGCACATCAGAGGCTCTCCAAACGCAACATGGCGTCCGATCTCAATTCCAGCCAATTTTGCATTGAAAAGTCAAACGGCACTCCCGAGCTATGCCATGCACTCAAACAGTAGTTTACCTGCATATATGGGGTATCAGCTTACTCAGGACAAATTGTACAACACCTTTTGGGGTCCAATTTCTCCTGTTACCCTTGGTAAAATAAAACAAATTGGATCTGAAGTAAATTTTTGTGAAAAAAGTTAAATGTTCATTTTTTTTAAACATTCCAAAAATTCCTGTGAAGCACCTGAAGGGTTAATAAACCTTTTGAATGTGGTTTTGAGCACCTTGATGGGTGCTGTTTTAGAATGGTCTCTCTTTTGGGTATTTTCTATCATATAGACCCCTCAAAGTGACTTCAAATGTGATGTGGTCCCTAAAAAAAATGGTGTTGTAAAAATGAGAAATCGCTGGTCAACTTTTAACCCTTATAACTTCCTAACAAGAAAAAAAATTGGTTCCAAAATTATGCTGATGTAAAGTAGACATGTGGGAAATGTTATTTATTAACTATTTTGTGTGACAGATTTCTCTGTTTTAAGGGCATGAAAATTAAAATTTGGAAAATTGTGAAATTTTCAATATTTTCTCCAAATTTCCATTTTTTTCACAAATAAACACAAGTCATATAAAATATATGTTATCACTATCATGAAGTACACTATGTTATGAGAAAACATTGTCAGAATCACTGGGATCCATGGAAGCGTTCCAGATTTATTACCTCATAAAGAGACAGTGGTCAGAATTGTAAAAATTGGCCTGGTCGTTAACATGCAAACCACCCATGTGGGTAAAGGGGTTAAAAAATTAAGAGTGCTTTATGTCTGCTCCTGTTTTCTCTATCCCGATCTCCAGAATCCATTCAAATTAGAGGTGAATGCTTTAGAGGTTGGGGTGCAGACAGTCTTGTCTCAAGGTTGCCAAACTCTCAACAATTTACGGCCTTGTGTGTTTTTTTTATAGGAAATTTTCATCTGCTGAGAGAAATTATGATGTTGGGAATCGTGAAGTGTGAGCTGTCAAATTGGCTTTTGAAGAATGGAGGCATTTTTTGGGGGGAGCTGTTCATCAGGTCACTGTTGTGATAAATAAATAAATCATAAAAACTTAGCTTAAATTGAATCTGCTAAACATTTAACCCCAAGACAGGGTAGATGGTCCTATTTTTTTTTCTAGATCCAATTTTTCCATCACGTTCAGGCCGGGGTCTAAGAATGTTAGGGCTGATGCTTTGTCATGCATCCTTGATACAGTTTCTCCTCCAGAACCTTCAAACTCCATTCTTCCTCAGGGTGTTGTAATTTCTATGGTTTCCTCAGACTTGGAAGCAGAAATCATTGGCTCCTTCTGCCTCTCCAAGAATTAAATTTTTTGTGCCTTTATATCTAACATTACATCTGTTGCAGGAGTTTCATGATTCCGTCTTGAGTGTGTGGGGAAGGTGACTTGACGGACAGACTTGACTGGAGGAAAAGGGGATGGTTTGTGCACTATAGATGGGGATTGGCAATGACAGACGGGTAACAACTGGGGACGATAGAAAAGGGAGTGCAATACCTGGATTTGACCACAAGATGGCAGGGGAGCGTAGTTTAGGACTTGACAGCAGCTTAAGGCTACAGAAACCGCTTAGTCATGGGGGGCGGGGAGATAGGAATACAGGAGGGGATTTCCCAATGAGGGAGATAAATAGAACAGGAGTGGGTTCCAGAGAGTCCTAGTCCCGGGGGGAGCTCAGGAGCAGAAGACTGACAATGGTGGAGAGCTCGACCAGGGGACTGACAGGAAGGGACAGTCAGGGGGGGTGGCCCTGACATCAAGAACCGCAGGACAGACAAAGCCCCGGGGGTACCAATTGGACGACGACCTTGGGCAGGTGAAGCCCTGGCGGTAGATAGGTCTAGGACAGCCCCAGCGAAAGATCCGCGAGGAATGTCACTATGACTGAAGGAAGGTGAAGGTACCCGGGCCTGAGTACGGAGGGCTGTAAAGGAACTGCAGTGTATGGTTACGGTTGTCAGGAGGACAGCCAATAAAACCAGGACCTGTTGCAACTGAAATCTGCCTCCTTCTCGTCTCTGTGTCGGCTGTGCGTGGTAAGCAGTGGACCACCCCCCAATCTGGGCCCCTACTACAAGTGGTCATCCTGGAGTTACTGCTATGCAGAAAGCTATTGCTAGACTCTTTTGGTGGCCATCCATGTTTAATGATATTAAAGATTTTGTATGTGCTTGTAAGATTTGAGGATTTACTATTGTCTGTCATAGCTGACCGGACAGATTCTGCTGGAACCTCACCTTTCTTTCGAAATTATGGTTTTCATCCTATCTTAGTGAATTCTCTAGGATGAGGTATGGGTATTGTGGAGTAGAAGTTGCCATACAGAGACTTGGGGATGTCTGGAGGGAAGTTAGGAAAAATATTGGGGTGGCTAGGCTTTGCCAGAAATGGAAGGCTGATAGGAAACATTCGGTGAATCCCTTTTTCAAAGTAGGTGATAAAGTTTGGTAGTCATCCAAAAATATTAAATTGAATGTGCCTTCAGCGAAGTTGGGTCCTAAGTTTATTGGTCCATATGAACTTTTGGAGGTAGTTAATCTGGTAGCTTTTAGATTAACCTCCCTCCATCTTTTCGCATCCTGAATGTGTTTCACAGATCACTGTTAAAGTAGTTTGTCCCTTCTGTTTTGCTTCCCTCATCCTTGCCTGCTCCGGTTTCTGTTAATGACAATTTAGAGTACAAGATTCAAAAAATTATCGAATCTCAGAAAGTCCGTAATTCCCTCCAGTATATACGGACTTTCCAAAAATCAACAATTTTTGGAAGGGATACGGACGAGAGGAGAGATCCTGGGTTACAGCTTGAGCAGTAAAGGCCGATCGTCTAGTAAGGGACTTCCATCATAGGTTTCCTGGGAAACCTAGGAGTCAAGTGGCCCCTCCTAGAAGAGGGGATACTGTCATGATTCCACCTTTCTGTGTGTATGGATCCTGTGTATTATTATCTGCCATCAAGTCTAGAGCAGGAGCATCCTGAAATGTCAGTATTTGATGGACAGCTCCGCTGTCCAATTGGGTGCTAGGGTGTGTTGAGCTGTCAGTGTCTTGAATGACAGTTTAGCCATCCTATCTTTTAGGCATCGGGTTCCTGTCGCTGCACAGCTGGAATCTTGAGCCTTGCATCCGGCAGTCTCCCATTCCTCTTCGGTTGCAGTGGAACCTGCTCAGCAGACTCGTCGATCCCAGCTCTGTGGGTTTGGTTGCTGCTGCCACCTCTGGCCCAGCTATAGCAACGCATGCTGGTCGGCATCGAGCTACTCCAGGGACTAAGTCCTCCTTTTGGTCCACTGAGCATGCCCGTGGGACGATCTCTCATTGGAGATCGGATGTCACATGCTCAGGTCCTTCTCCAGCTTGGATTGGACCATCAGAAGGGTCAGGAAGGTCCCGGAAGGATGCGGCTATAAAAGGTTTGCATGGCCGCTCGGCCATGCGCTAGTATAGACTGCATTATCAGACTATGAGGAGTGAGTGTCGTATGCATGTATGAATGTATGAATGTCTCTGGTGGATGACTCATTAAGAAACCCCTACCCTTGGTACGCATTTGTTAGTAGATATGTAGTATGTATGTAGTATGTATGTATGCTGTATGAATGTAGTATATATGAAGTATGTATGTAGTATGTATGTTGTATGAATGTTGTATATATGTAGTAAATATGTAGTATGTATGTAGTATGTACAGTGGGGGAAAAAAGTATTTAGTCAGTCAGCAATAGTGCAAGTTCCACCACTTAAAAAGATGAGAGGCGTCTGTAATTTACATCATAGGTAGACCTCAACTATGGGAGACAAACTGAGAAAAAAAAATCCAGAAAATCACATTTGAACCCCCCAGTGCTTCACAGAAGTTTACAACGCCCGGGCGTGAAAATAAAAAATTCGTATTTTTTCCACAAACATGATCTTTTAGTCACCATTTTTTTATTTTCCCAAGGGTACCAGGAGAAATTGGACCCCAAAAGTTGTTGTCCAATTTGTCCTGAGTATGCTGATACCACATATGTGGGAGAAAACTACTGTATGGGCACACGTCGGGGCTCGGAAGGGAAGTAGTGACGTTTTGGAATGCAGACTTTGATGGAATGGTCTGCGGGTGTCATGTTGCCTTTGGAGAGCCCCTAATGTACCTAAACAGTGGAAACCCCACACAAATGACATCATTTTGTAAACTAGACCCCCTAAGGAACTTATCTAGATGTGTGGTGAGCACTTTGAACCCCCAAGGGCTTCACAGAAGTTTAGAATGCCAGGGCATGAAAATAAAAAAATCGTATTTTTTCCACAAACATGATCAATTAGTCCCCAATTTTTTTTATTTTCCCAAGGGTAACAGGAGAAATTGAACCCCAAAAGTTGTTGTCCAATTTGTTCTGAGTACGCTGACACCCCATATGTGGGATAAAACTACTGTATGGACACACGTCAGGGCTCGGAAGGGAAGTAGTGACGTTTTGGAATGCAGACTTTGATGGAATGGTCTGCGGGTGTCATGTTGCCTTTGGAGAGCCCCTAATGTACCTAAACAGTGGAAACCCCCACAGGTGACCCCATTTTGGAAACGAGACCCCCTAAGGAACTTATCTAGATGTGTGGTGAGCGCTTTGAACCCCCAAGGGCTTCACAGAAGTTTATAATGCCCGGGCATGAAAATAAAAAAATCGTATTTTTTTCCACAAACATGATCAATTAGTCCCCAATTTTTTCATTTTCCCAAGGGTAACAGGAGAAATTGGACCCCCAAAAGTTGTTGTCCAATTTGTCCTGAGTACGCTGACACCCCATATGTGGGAGAAAACTACTGTATGGACACACGTCTGGGCTCGGAAGGGAAGCAGTGACGTTTTGGAATGCAGACTTTGATGGAATGGTCTGCGGGTGTCATGTGCGTTTGGAGAGCCCCTGATGCACCTAAACTATTGAAACTCCCCACAAGTGACCCCATTTTGGACACTAGACCCCCCACGGAACTTATCTAGATGTGTGGTGAGCACTTTGAACCCCCCAGTGCTTCACAGAAGTTTATAACACTCGGACGTGAAAATAAAAAAATCATTTTTTTCCACAAAAATGATATTTTTGCCCCCAATTTTTTATTTTCCTAAGGGTAACAGGAGAAATTGGACCCCAAAAATTGTTTTGCAATTTGTCCTGAGTAGGCTGATACCCTACATGTGGGGGTAAAACACTGTTTGGGCGCATAGCAGAGCTTGGAAGGGAAGGAGCACCATTTGACTTTTTCAACTCAGAATTGGCTGGAATTGAGATCAGACGCCATGTTGCATTTGGAGAGCCCCTGATGTGCCCAAACAGTGGAAACCCCCAATTCTAACTCCAACCCGAACCCCAACATGCCCCTAACCCTAGCCCTAACCCTAGCCCTAACCCTAGCCCTAGCCCTAACCCTAACCCTACCCTAACCCTAACCCTAGCCCTAACCCTACCCCAACACACCCCTAGCCCTAACCCTAACCCTAATGGAAAAATGGAAATAAATACATTTTTTTTATTTTATTATTTTTCCCTAACTAAGGGGGTGATAACGGGGGGTTTGATTTACTATTTATGGCGGTTTTTATGTTTGGCGGCTGTCGCACGCTAAAAGACGCTTTTTATTGTAAAAATAGTTTTTGCATCACCACATATTGAGAGCTATAATTTTTCCGTATTTTGACCCACCGAGTCATGTGAGGGCTTATTTTTTGCGGGACGAGTTGACGTTTTTATTGGTACCATTTTCGGGCACGTGGAATTTTTTGATCGCTTTTTATTCCGATTTTTGGGACGCAGAATGAACAAAAACCAGCGTTTCATGAATTTCTTTTGGGGGGGGTGCGTTTACACCGTTCCGCGTGCGGTAAAATTGATAAAGAGGTTTTATTCTTCATGTCAGTATGGTTACAGCGATACCTCATTTAGGTTTTTTTTATGTTTTTGTCGGTTTTATGCAATGAAAACTATTTTATATAAAAAATAATTATTTTTGCATCGCTTTATTCAGCGAGCTATAACTTTTTTATTTTTTCGCTGATGATGCTGTGTGGCAGCTCCTTTTTTGCAGGACAAGATGACGTTTTCAGCGGTACCATGGATATTTATATGCGTCTTTTTGATCGCGCGTTATTACACTTTTTGTTTGGCGGTATGATAATAAATCATTATTTTTTGCTTCGTTTTTTATTTTTATTTTTTAAGGGGTTCGCTAAAGGGGTTAACTAATGGGACAGTTTTATAGGGCGGGTCGTTATGGACGCGGCGATACCTAATATGTGTACTTTTATTGTTTTTTTTTTTTATTATTTCCAAAAAATGGATTTATTGGGGAATTTTTTTTTTTTTTTTTCTAATATATTTGGCGATTTTTTTTTAATTATTTTTACACTTTTTTTTATTTTTTTTTTACTTTATTAAATAGTCCCAGGTGGGACATCACTGTCCTGTGACAGATCGCTGATCTGTCACATCACAGATCACTGTGACAGATCAGCGATCTGACACAGGCACTGCAGAAGGCTTCCTCATGCCTGTGCTTTGCAGGCACTGAGGAAGCCAGCTTCCTCAGGCCCCCGAAGGCCCCCGTCGCCATCTTGGATTCGGGGGCCTGGAGGAAAGGAGCCCCCCGCAGCAGCGCTGCACATTGCGCTGCCGTGGGGGGCTCAGGGAAGCACGGAGGGAGCCCCCTCCCTGCCGATGCTTCCCTTTAACCCCCGGTACACCGCAATCGTGTTTGATCGTGGTGTGCAAGGGGCTAACGTGTCGGGGGCGGTCCGTGACCGCCCCTGACACATTGTGCCGGGTGTCAGCTGTGATAATCAGCTGACACCCGGCCGCGATCAGCGGCGCTCACCACGTGGGCGCCGCTGATCGCGGTAGACGTACTATCCCGTCCACGGTCATACGGGCCCGGGTACCGTGGACGGGATAGTACGTCAGATGTCAGGAAGGGGTTAAAGAAGAAGTTACAGGTCTGTGAGAGCCAGAAATCTTGATTGCTTGTTTCTGACCAAATACTTATTTTCCACCATAATATACAAATAAAATGAAAAAAAAACAGACAATGTGATTTTCTGGATTTTTTTTTTCTCAGTTTGTCTCCCATAGTTGAGGTCTACCTATGATGTAAATTACAGATGCCTCTCATCTTTTTAAGTGGTGGAACTTGCACTATTGCTGACTGACTAAATACTTTTTTTCCCCACTGTATATATATATATATTTTTTTTTTACATTCAACACATTAGCCGGATGATGGGACTACTACTGTCCCATCATTGGCTAATGTGTCAATCACTGTCATTGTACCAGGCATAGACCCCCGGCAGGCCGGCACAGACCCCGCCGCACACACAGACACGCACAGTGTCCGCCCACGCACCGCCCACACTCTTCCCCCCCTCCCGAACAGGATGTGCAAGTAAAGAAAGGGTTTTTTTTATTTCCGATATTTCTGTCCCATTGACTTGAATGGGGCTTCCGGTATCGGAATCGGCGATAACCGATACTTTTTGGGAATCGGTCCGATCCAATCCGATCCGATATTTCTCAATATCGGAAAGTATCGCTCAACACTAATCAGGAGATGATATCCCTCCTCGTCATGCCCGAGGGTATCGACCAGGTCCTTCTTGGGGTCCCCTGGTTGCGGTACCATTCTCCCCATATAGAGTGATCCTCGGGAAGAATTATTGGTTGGAGTAAGTCATGTGATGGTAGATGTCTGAGGGAGTGCGTCAAGGTTGCCTCCACCGAGGTCCCCGCAGATCTTTCCTCGCTCCCCAAACATTATCGACAATATGCGGACGTGTTCTCCAAAAAGACGGCGGAGACCCTTCCACCGCATCGCCCCTTTGACTGTCCTATTGACCTCTTGCCGGGTGTGGAGCCTCCCTGGGGTCGAGTCTACCCCTTATCTCTCCTGGAGACAGAGGCCATGTCTCAGTACATCAGGGAGAATCTGGCAAGAGGCTTTATTTGGAGGTCAGTGTCACCTGCAGGGGCCGGGTTTTTCTTTGTGCAAAAGAAGAACGGAGAACTAAGTCCATGCATAGATTACAGGGGTCTTAACGCCATCATCATTAAGAACAAGTACCCTTTGCCCCTGATATCTGAGCTTTTTGATAGGCTGTGGGGAGCGAGAGTCTTCGCTAAGCTGGATCTGCGGGGTGCTTACAACCTGATTCGCATATGTGAGGGAGACGAATGGAAGACGACCTTTAACTCCAGGGACGGGCATTATGAATACCTGGTGATGCCCTTCGGGCTTTGTAATGCTCCTGCCGTCTTCCAAGACTTTGTGAACGACATCTTCTGGGATATGCTCACAACCTCGGTTGTAGTCTATCTGGATGATATCCTCATCTACTCTCCAGATATAGACTCCCACCAGAAGGATGTTTGCAAAGTCTTCGATCTCCTACGGGCAAACTCCCCATATGCCAAGTTGGAGAAATGTGTGTTTGAGCAGCAGTCCTTGCCTTTCCTGGGCTATATCATCTCGGCCCAGGGATTGGCCATGGATCCTGCCAAACTACAGGCGGTGATGGATTGGCAGGAGCCTCACTCCCTCAAAGCGGTGCAGCACTTTATGGGATTTATTAACTACTACAGCCAATGCATCCCACACTTCTCGACTTTGGTAGCTCCCTTGGTTGCCCTCACCAAGAAGGGAGCGATCCTAAAGTGTGGTCAGAGGAGGTCTCCAAGGCCTTCCTCTCCATCATGTCCCACTTTGCTAGCGCTCCCATTTTACATCGCCCCAATGTGGATAAGCCATTTATTTTAGAGGTGGATGCCTCGTCCGTCGGTGCTGGAGCAGTCCTGTTCCAAGAGGATGCTCAAGGTCGGAAGCATCTCCAAACCGCCCAGCGGTTAAATTCTCGCCAAGCTCGATGGTCTCTCTTCTTCTCCCGGTTCCACTTCACCCTACACTTCCTTTCCGGTGAGAAGAATGTCTGGGCCAATGCGCTCTCTCGCTCCATGGTGTCAGCGGAGGAGGAGCCTCGGTTAATTGTACCATCTGAGAGCCTGAGAACAGTGGCTTCGGTCGCCCTTGAGTCTGTACCCCCAGTCAAGACTTTTGTCCTTGCCCGTTTGCTTCCGGAGGTCCTCTCTTGGGCTCACACATCCAGGGTGGATGTACACTTTGGTACTAAGCAGACGGTTGACCTTTTGGCAAGGACGTACTGGTGGCTGCATATGGCTCGTGACGTCAAACACTATATTCAGGCGTGCGTCTCCTGCGCCAAGAATAAGCTTTCCTGGCAACGACCCGCTGGGTTACTTTACCCCTTACTGGTGGCGGACAGGCCCTGGGAGATGGTTGGCAAGGACTTTTTGGTGGGTCTACCCAAGTCCAGTGGCAGCACAGTTATTTGGGTCGTCACCGACCATTTTTCTAAAATGGTGCACTTGGTGACTCTCCCTCTCTCTCGGCTACCTTCTGCACGTGGCCTAGCAGTGTTGTTCATCAAACACGTTTTTTGGTTACATGGCATGCCAGACAAGATTGTCAGTGACCGGGGTCCCCAGTTTGCGTCTCGGTTTTGGAGAGAGCTCTGTCGCTTGCTCAGTATTGAGCTGAATCTCTCCTCGGCCTATCATCCCGAGATGAACGGGTTGGTAGAGAGGGCCAACCAGACCCTGGTCACATATCTCTGACATTTTGTCTCCGCTAGGCAGGATGACAGGGCATCCTTGTTGCCGTGGGCAGAGTTTGCCTTGAACAACACTGTGGCCGATTCTACCGGCCAGACCCCATTCCTCCTTAACTACTGCCAACATCCTCGTGTTCCTGTGCCCATGCCCGTGTCATCCCCCACTCTAGGTTGGCAAACTGAGCGTTGGAGGCACGTGATATTTGGGACCGCACCCAGGATGCTATTCGGGCCTCTAATGAGAGAATGAGGGTCTCCGCGGACGCACAATGGTGTCCTGCTCCCACCTTCTCCCCTGGCGACTTAGTGTGGCTATCCGGCCGTAACATCAGGCTGCAAGTCGAGTCCACTAAGTTCGCTCCTCTTACATCGGTCCCTTTAAGGTCCTCGAACAGATCAGCTCAGTGGTCTATCGTCTGGTCCTTCCACCACATTTGGCTATCTCTGACACCTTCCACGTGTCCCTCCTTAAACCTGTGCACATGTTTCGGTTCTCCGAGTCATCTGCCGGGACATCAGACCTGTCTTCGGACGAGTTTGAGGTCAATGCCATTGTGGGATGCAGGGTGGTGCGTGGTAAAAAGTTTTTTGGTGGATTGGAAGGGTTATGGTCCAGAGGCTCGGACCTGGGAGCCAGGGGAGAACATCCACGCTCCACTCCTTATTGCGGTATTTGAGCGTAGTGAGGCTCAGAGGGGAGGGGGCCATAGGAGGTGGGGTAATGTTAGGCATCGGGTTCCTGTCACTGCACAGCACAGCATCCGGCAGTCTCCCATTCCTCTTCGACCGCAGAGGAACCTGCTCAGCAGACTCGTCAATCCCGGCGCTCTGCTCCAACCAGCTCTGTGGGTTTCATTGCTGCTGCCACCTCTGGCCCAGGTATAGCAATGCATGCTGGTCAGCAGCGAGCTACTCCAGGTACTAAGTCCTCCTTTCGGTCCACTGAGCATGCCCTTGGGACGATCTCTCATTGGAGATCGGAGGTCACATGCTCAGGTTCTTCTCCAGCTCAGATTGGACCATCAGAAAGGTCAGGAAGGTCCCGGAAGGACGCGGCTATAAAAGGTTTGCATGGCCGCTTGGCCATGCGCTAGTATAGACTGCATTATCAGACTATGAGGAGTGAGTGTCGTATGCATGTATGAATGTCTCTGATGAATGACTCATTAAGAAACCCCTACCCTTGGTACGCATGTGTTGTGCAGCCTAGCCTGTTAAGCGCCCAGGCTTAGGTGTAGGTAGGACAGAGTCTGAGACAGGCATCAGTGTCCATGGTGCATGTGCTCGACACTCCATAGTCAGCGTCTATAGTGGCATCCGCAGGTGTGACGCCGCGCGCTCAGAAGGTCTAGAGGGACTCTAACCCCGTGTCTCTTTATGCAGAGTTCTGTGACCGCTTTCTGTGTGCTCCGTGGCCGGGCTCTGTGAGCTAAACAGGCACCAGCATTTATGTTCTGTGGTAGCGCGGCTCATTGAGTTAACAGAGTTCGCTTCTGTTCATACTGGGTGACGTTAACCCATGTGTGATCTTTTGTATGCCACTTTATACTTCCGCCATTACTAAGCAGCAGTTTATCACCCCTGCACGGTGGACCCCGGACTGCATTCGCACCTTACTATTATTTTATTATTTGGTGCGTTCCGCTAGCCCTAACACTATCAGAGTTAGGGTGTTGCCTGAGCTTCATCAATGTGTCTCCTGTTTGGATAATTACCTGGCTATTTAGCTAGCTCTCTACCTCAGACTAGTGTCTATTGTAGCTTCTTGCTCACTGGTCTATATTTACCTTGTTTCTTTGTGCTCTGATCTACTGCTGTCTGACCTAGAACCACGCTCTGCCCATCCCTTTGCTTTGACCTTTTGTTTAACCTGCTATCCTCCTGGTGTTTTGACCCTTGGACCGTGACCTGACTATTCAAATGTGTGACCTCTCTGTCTATTACATACCCCCCTGGCTTTTCACCCCTGGACCGAGACCTGACTTTTTTATATTATCCCTGTCTGTGATGTACTCTGCTGGCTTCTGACCTTGCACCTTTTGATTTTGCAGCCTCGCAGCTTGTCCGTGAGTGTTGACTAACGTTACAGCCAGCTATAGTTTGTCTATTCTGGTCTGGAGAGGTGCATATATCCAGGCTTACTCATGATTATTTCTAAATTTGTCGTTGCATCTCCACTATCAGGGGTAATCCTGGGGAAAGGGATAGCCTAGGGTTTCCTAGCCTGAGGAACTGAAAAGGAACACATTGTCACTTGCTATTCCACAAACATGCCTTGACAATTTAAATGTCTATTTTGTTCACTCACTTTATATTTTATTAATTGGTAAATTTAATCTATTAATACTTCTATTTTGTAAGCATTCTTACATTGCAGTGGCATTTCTTTTCACACCAGGCTAAAAATTTTGCACAGAATTGATTATTAGAAATGGCTAATGCTGCTCATACTTCAGAGTTAGTGAGCTGTCTTGGCTTTTCAAAAGGAAAGTTTGTGTGCATGATTATGAATTAAAATTTAACGTACAAAGCTATCTTTGAAGCACCCTAAAAGGTGTTTTTACACATGTCAAATTGTGTTGTCTTTTCCTAATGCCACTAAGAGTTCTGCAAAACCATGCAGATTTTACCTTGAATTTTAACAGCTTCTGGCTGCGTGACTCCTACTGGTGAAATGAAGACTTTCAAATTATCTACCTGTAAAAGTTATAGATGCAAGGCCATGGCAATTTGTGGTAAAATATGAGTGACTTTGTGATACAGCAAAAAAAATCCGCCTTTTTTTCTTGTTAATAACAACCCATTCTAACTGCACTCACCATGCCAATATCATTACTAGACATACAATATTTAATGTGAGACAGTAAAGAATCAGAAAAGGAAAACTGAATTGTTTCCTTGAAAGAACTGGAGTTCTCCCAAATTTCTGATTCAATGCAATAACTAATAAAAACAGTTTTCCTAATGAATTTCCCACAGGATATCTTTTCTGATGAGGCACACAGAATTTCTAATCCCAAAATATATTATTCTCATGAAATGATTAAATGTTTTATCAAAAATACCAAGATATATCTTAAGATGTAAAAAATGCTTGAGAGTTTTCTTTTTCTCAGATATTATTTTTTACACATTAGGCAGGGTTCACATAACGTTTGACCCTACTTTCTGTGGCTTCGTCAGGGCTTATGTCCGAACCCCAGCAAAATGGGATTCTGGTGTATGCACTGCTGTATATGCCTAGTTGAGGGTTGCAGGATGACGTAGTCTGCTAGATCTTGAATGCCCATCTTCAATATTCATATATGGCTGAAATCGATGTGTGACATAGCACTCCTTGACTTCATGTGCATCATTATAGTAAATGGCCCTTACAGTGCATATGCCTGAATCTGGTTTTGCGGGGTTTTGAACATAAATCCCAACCGAGCCAAATGTGATGAGAACATTGCCTTACTCTCTTTTTCCACCTCTCCCAAACAATGATCCACATACAGTGGGGAAAAAAAGTATTTAGTCAGTCAGCAATAGTGCAAGTTCCACCACTTAAAAAGATGAGAGGAGTCTGTAATTTACATCATAGGAAGACCTCAACTATGGGAGACAAACTGAGAAAAAAAATCCAGAAAATCACATTGTCTGTTTTTTTTTCATTTTATTTGCATATTATGGTGGAAAATAAGTATTTGGTCAGAAACAAGCAATCAAGATTTCTGGCTCTCACAGACCTGTAACTTCTTCTTTAAGAGTCTCCTCTTTCCTCCACTCATTACCTGTAGTAATGGCACCTGTTTAAACTTGTTATCAGTATAAAAAGACACCTGTGCACACCCTCAAACAGTCTGACTCCAAACTCCACTATGGTGAAGACCAAAGAGCTGTCAAAGGACACCAGAAACAAAATTGTAGCCCTGCACCAGGCTGGGAAGACTGAATCTGCAATAGCCAACCAGCTTGGAGTGAAGAAATCAACTGTGGGAGCAATAATTAGAAAATGGAAGACATACAAGACCACTGATAATCTCCCTCGATCTGGTGCTCCACGCAAAATCCCACCCCGTGGGGTCAGAATGATCACAAGAACGGTGAGCAAAAATCCCAGAACCACGCGGGGGGACCTAGTGAATGAACTGCAGAGAGCTGGGACCAATGTAACAAGGCCTACCATAAGTAACACACTACGCCACCATGGACTCAGATCCTGCAGTGCCAGACGTGTCCCACTGCTTAAGCCTGTACATGTCCGGGCCCGTCTGAAGTTTGCTAGAGAGCATTTGGATGATCCAGAGGAGTTTTGGGAGAATGTCCTATGGTCTGAGGAAACCAAACTGGAACTGTTTGGTAGAAACACAACTTGTCGTGTTTGGAGGAAAAAGAATACTGAGTTGCATCCATCAAACACCATACCTACTGTAAAGCATGGTGGTGGAAACATCATGCTTTGGGGCTGTTTCTCTGCAAAGGGGCCAGGATGACTGATCCGGGTACATGAAAGAATGAATGGGGCCATGTATCGGGAGATTTTGAGTGCAAGGGCATTGAAGATGAAACGTGGCTGGGTCTTTCAACATGACAATGATCCAAAGCACACCGCCAGGGCAACGAAGGAGTGGCTTCGTAAGAAGCATTTCAAGGTCCTGGAGTGGCCTAGCCAGTCTCCAGATCTCAACCCTATAGAAAACCTTTGGAGGGAGTTGAAAGTCCGTGTTGCCAAGCGAAAAGCCAAAAACATCACTGCTCTAGAGGAGATCTGCATAGAGGAATGGGCCAACATACCAACAACAGTGTGTGTCAACCTTGTGAAGACTTACAGAAAACGTTTGACCTCTGTCATTGCCAACAAAGGATATATCACAAAGTATTGAGATGAAATTTTGTTTCTGACCAAATACTTATTTTCCACCATAATATGCAAATAAAATGAAAAAAAAAACAGACAATGTGATTTTCTGGATTTTTTTTTCTCAGTTTGTCTCCCATAGTTGAGGTCTACCTATGATGTAAATTACAGACGCCTCTCATCTTTTTAAGTGGTGGAACTTGCACTATTGCTGACTGACTAAATACTTTTTTTCCCCACTGTACATATTGATAAAGCAGGAATTTTACAAGAAGAAGGCAAATAGGGGATCTTATGATGCAATTTATCACTTTCTGTTTAATTTTTACTCATGATTTATTGTAATTTTCTTGTCTTGTACATACAAAGGTGCTGCTGCAAATTCTTCCTTCTATGCACTTGTATAGAACAGGAGGAGGGGGCATATTTTTGGTCAAGACAGTGTAGAAGGTCAGTTTGACCCAGACAGTAATGGACTGGATAGAGATTTTTCTGACCAGACCACTTTGTGTCAGCATGCAATATAACGGCTCATTCAGCAGCCTGTTTAAAGAATTAGCATGGGTAAAATACCAGAGCACTCTATATCTGGCAAATGCCATATGGTCAGATAGCAGAACTGGGACACATCAGTCAGCATCACCATAGCTCCCGGTCTGGGATTCAGCGGGACTGTCTCAATTTGATGGGTCAATCCCGGTATTTCAAGGATTTGTCCCAAATTCCACCACTCACTCTCTTCTCTTGGTGTTTTCTACTCTTCACTCAATAGCTCTCAGCAGTCACATGCTTCAGGTCCTGATAGTCTGAAAGCACGCATCTTCACCACTGCTGTCCCGCTCCACAGGTATCTTTGAGCACTGTTTTTGTACTCAGGGCACGCGCACTGGCTCAGTGAGAAAGTGCAGCGCGAATGTTCCTGACATTATAGCTGATCCTTTCAGGTTTTTTTTCCCTCTTTTTTTTTTCCCTCTGAAGGAAAAAAAAAAAAAGTGTGTTATCCTCATGGATCCCATACAAGCTTTGGCTAATCAGGTCAAGCACCTGACCCAAATGTTCCACAAACCTAATGTGGAACAGCGCACGATGGCCCATACCCAGCAACAGTTGGTGGATACTGTCCAGGGGGCTGTCGCTGCAGGGGCTCCTAGTGCTGGGGATAGAGATGTGTTATTGGCATCCCCCAAATCTCCGGTCAAATTGCCAGACCCTTTCTCAGGGGATAAAAGGGAGTTCAGGTCGTTTAGAGAGGGATGCAAGCTTTTCTTTTCTCTGAGGCCCCGCTCCTCCGGGGATGAGTTCCAGAGGGTGGGGGTCGTCATTTCCCTACTTCGGGGGGCTCCACAGGCATGGGCTTTCTCTCTCTCTTCCTCTGCTCCTGAACGTATGTCTGTGAATTTGTTCTTTGAGGCTCTGGGGCACATTTATGATGAGCCTGATAGAGTGCGTCTGGCAGAGGATATGGTGATGAGTGTGACACAGGGGAGGCACTCTGCTGAATGGTTCTGCTCAGAGTTTAGACGTTTGACGTCCGAAGTATCCTGGAACAACGCCGCCCTGAGGGGGTTGATCCGCAGGGGTCTGTCCAACCGTCTGCAGGATGCTCTGGCATTACATCCTCCTGATATCCTGGAGGATGCCATGATGCAGGCAGTCCGTATTGACCGGAGACTAGAGGAATGATGCAACAAGAGTCTCCCTTGTACCCCAAATTGTGTGACACTGCACCTGTATCCATGCCCATGGAGGTTGGGTCAGTCTCGGTTAAGGAGAAAGAGAGAAGGCACCGTAGAGACAATCTATTATGCTTTTACTGTGGAGCCTCTGGACATTGGAAAAGGAATTGCCCCTCCTGCCCTTCTTCAGAGAAACGACTGAGTCTGGACAACAATTGAGGAGGTTGTCCAGACTCCCAGGTACATTTTTTCTCACGTACAAAAATGGTGCTCCAGGTTGAATTGGAACTTGCTGGCTGTCCTGTTATGACTAGTGTTGAGCATTCCGATACTGCAAATATGGGGTATAGGCCGATATTCGCTGTATCGGAATTCCGATACCGAGTACCGATATTTTTACAATATCGAATACCGGAATTGGAAGTTCCCATAATGCAATGAGCCAGTGTTGTGGCTGTGATTGGCTGCTGAAATGTCATCATGATGCGCGGTCTGTGCGCATCATGATGCGCGGTCTGTGCGGGCCTGCCGGGGGTTGGTGCGGGCCTGCCAGGGGTCTGTGCAGACTGCCGGGGTCTGTACGGGCCTGCCGGGGGACTGTGCGGGCCTGCCGGGGGTCTGTACGGGCCTGCCTGGGGACTGTGCGGGCTGCCGGGGGTCTGTGCAGGCCAGCCGGGGGTTGTGTGTGTGCAGGCATTGTCCGATGGGACTACAAGTCCCATCGGGCGATGCCTGCTACAATGACAGTGATTGACACATTAGCCAATGATGGGACAGTAGTAGTCCCTTCATCCGGCTAATGTGTTGAATGTAAAAAAAAGAACATACATGCTACATACATACTACATATATACAACATTCATACAACATACATACATACTGCATACTTCATATATACTACATTCATGCAACATACATACATACTACATATATACCACATTCATACAACATATATACATACTACATACATACTACATATATACTACATTCATACAACATACATACATACATACTACATATATACTACATTCATACAACATGCATACATACTACATACATACTACATATATACTACATTCATACAACATACATACATACATACTACATACATACTACATATGTACTACATTCATACAACATACATACTACATACAATGCATTCATACATTCATACAATAAATACATATAGACAAACAGTACATATAACATAGAGTACATACTCACCATCACTTGTCACTTTGATCCCCAAAGCCAGTGTCATCTCACTGTAAAAAATATTAAAATAACAAACAACTGATATACTCCCTGATCCGCAGAAATCCACGAGTGTCCCATGGCGACCTCCTGCAGTGCATCACTGAGAGGTTACTATAGTTCACTGGTCTCACTTTATGGCAAAAGCTGCGTGGGAACTTTCACACACAGCAATGCCAAAAGTGAGACTAGGGACTATTTTTTTACAGTGGCAGAGGAATACAGTGCGGAAGGATACCTACCTCCCGTTATTGTATTCCTGGGGCCCCTAGAGAGCGGTGGCATCAGCAGATGCTGCTGTTCTCCACGGGAGATCGTCGTGGGACACTCGTGGATTTCTGCGGATCAGGGAGTATATCGGTTGTTTGTTATTTTAATATTTTTTGACAGATGACACTGGCTCCGGGGTTCAAAGGGATAAGTGATGGTGAGCATGTACTCTATGTTATATGTACTGTATGTCTATATGTATGTATTGTATGAATGTATTGTATGTAGTATTTATGTAGTATGTATGTTGTATGTCTGTAGCATGTTTTATGTATGTATGTAGTATGTACTATGTATGTATGTATGTTGTATGAATGTAGCACATATGTAGTTTGTATGTAGTATGTATGTATGAATGTAGTATATATGTAGTATGTATGTTGTATGAATGTAGTATATATGTAGTATGTATGTAGTATGTACTGTATGTATGAATGTAGTATATATGTAGTATGTATGTTGTATGAATGTAGCATATATGAAGTATGTATGTAGTATGTAGTATGTATGTATGTTGTATGAATGTAGTATATATGTAGAATGTATGTATGTTGTATGAATGTAGTATATATGAAGTATGTATGTAGTATGTATTATGTATGTATGTTGTATGAATGTAGTATATATGTAGTATGTATGTATGTATGTTGTATGAATGTAGTATATATGAAGTATGTATGTAGTATGTATGTATGTTGAATGAATGTAGTATGTATTATGTATGTTGTATGAATGTAGTATATATGAAGTATGCATGTAGTATATATGTATGTTGTATGAATGTAGTATGTATGTATGTATGTTGTATGAATGTAGTATGTATGTAGTATGTATGTAGTATGTATGCTTTTTTTTTACATTCAACACATTAGCTGGATGATGGGACTACTACTGTCCCATCATTGGCTAATGTGTCAGTCACTGTCATTGTAGCAGGCATAGCCCGATGGGACTTGTAGTCCCATCGGACGATGCCTGCACACACACACAACCCCCGGCAGACCCGCACAGACCCCCAGCAGCCCGCACAGACCCCCGGCAGGCCTGCACAGACCCCCGGCAGCCCGCACAGACCCCTTGCAGGCCTGCACAGACCCCCGGCAGGCCCGCACTGACCCCCGAGAGGCCCGTACAGACCCCGCCCGCACACACAGACACGCACAGTTTCCGCCCACGCACCGCCCACACTCTTCCCCCCTCCCGAACTGGATGTGCAAGTAAAGAAAGGGGTTTTTTTTATTCCAATATTTCTGTCCCATTAACTTGCATGGGTTTCCGGTATCGGAATCGGCGATACCCGATACTTTTTGAGTATCGGTCCGATCCAATCCGATCCGATATTTCCCAATATCGGAAAGTATCGCTCAACACTAGTTATGACCACTGCCTTTGTTGACTGTGGTTCCTCCATTAATCTGATTGATGCCCAAGTTGTGACTCTTAATAAGATAGGGACAGTCAGTTTAAAAGACCCTGTTAAAATTGTGGCTATGGATTCATCCCCTCTTACCCGGGATGGAATTTGTTTTATGTCTGAAGTTTTTTCTATGAAAGTGGGTTCCACTCATGTGGAAAATTTAAGTTGTTTCATTATGAATAATCTGCCTGCTTGACTGTTATTTGGAATGCCCTGATTGCAATGCCACAATCCTCTAATTGATTGGGTGAAGGGGGAGATCACCCGATGGGGATGTAATGATAGTGGTCTGTGTTGTAACCCGGTTCCTTTTGCCAATCCGATAAAATCTGTGTCTGTGTCATCTGTCGGTCTGGAGGGTATTCCGGAGTACCTGAGAGACTTTGAAGATGTGTTTTCCGAAAGCGAGGCTGAGGCACTCCCACCACATAGACCATATGATTGTGCTATCGATTTAGTACCTGGAGCCAAATTACCCAAGTCTCGTTTGTTTAATTTGTCCGACCCTGAGTGCCAAGCTATGAAAGAGTACATCAAAGAAAGCCTTCGCAAGGGGCATATTCGGCCCTCGGTCTCACCCGTGGCAGCGGGGTTTTTCTTTGTAAAGAAAAAAGATGGTGGGTTGCGACCGTGCCTCGACTTTCGGGAACTGAACAAAATTACTGTTAAGAACACGTACCCTCTCCCGTTGATTCCTGATCTATGCAATCAACTCACGGGGGCCAAGTGGTTTTCTAAGCTCGATCTACAAGGGGCTTATAACCTTATAAGGATCCGGGAGGGGGACGAATGGAAAACAGCATTCCTGACAACTGAGGGGCTGTTTGAAAACCTGGCTATGCCCTTCGGCCTCACTAACGCTCCTGCTGTTTTTCAGAACTTTATTAATGTTGTTTTTTCTGACTTGATTGGACATTATGTAGTCATTTACCTGGATGACATCTTGATTTACTCTGAAGACAGTTAGTCACACTTACACCATCTACGTACGGTTCTTATGAGAATCCGGGAGAACCATTTGTATGCTAAGTTGGAGAGGTGCTCATTTTTTATGCAAGAACTATCTTTTCTGGGTGTAATTGTATCTGGGGAGGGATTCCGCATGGATCCAGGGAAGGTTCAGGCCATTACAGACTGGGTGCAGCCTCATGACCTGAAGGGGTTGCAGTGATTTCTGGACTTCGCTAATTATTATAGGAAGTTTATTAAAGGGTTCTCGCAGGTGGTGAAACCCTTGACGGACCTCACTCTTAAAGGGGCAGATGCAAAAAATTGGCCCGTGGCCGCAAAAAATTCCTTCATTACATTAATGAAGTGTTTTACTACAGCCCCTGTTTTGGTACAACCCGATTTGTCAAGACCTTTTATCGTCGAGGTCGACTCTTCGGAGGTGGGGGTGGGGGCAGTATTGTCACAGGGCCCCCTACCCTGACTAACCTCAAACCCTGAGCCTTTTTCTCTAAGAAGTTCTCTTCGGCCGAGAGAAACTATGATGTCGGTAACAGGGAATTGTTAGCAGTTAAATTGGCCTTCGAAGAATGGAGGCATTTTTTGGAGGGGGCCGCTCATCTCATTACGGTCATCACTGATCATAAAAACCTGGCCTATATCGAGTCTGCTAAGAGGTTGACCCCCAGACAGGCTCTGTGGGCACTTTTTTTTTCTCGATTTCATTTTACCATCATGTTCCGACCAGGGTCTAAAAATGTAAAGGTGGATGCCTTATCCCGAAGTTTTGATTCTGTGTCCCCTCCAGAACCTCCTTCCTCCATTCTTCAACCGGGAGTGGTTGTAACCGAAATCTCCTCAGAGCTACAGAGAGAGATTCTGGAAGCACAAGCTCCCAGGAATAAATCCCCAGGTAAATTGTTTGTACCCAAACAATTCTGTCTCACACTCCTTCAATAGTTTCATGATTCTGTGTTAAGTGCACGCCCTGGTATTGCAGCTACCCGGGGGGCAGTAGTGGGGTTTTTGGTGGCCCTCTGTGGGTACTGATATAAAAAGTTTGTGAATACTTGTGGGGTGTGCACTCGCTCTAAAAGCTCTCAGGACCGGCCGGCCGGGGAATTGGTGCCTTTGCCAATTCCGGATAAACCATGGACACACCTGTCCATGGACTTTATCACTAATCTTCCATCTTCCAAGGGCAACTCAGAGGTATGGGTAGTGGTTGATAGATTTTCTAAGCAAGCCCACTTTGTGCCATTACCTGCATTACCATCTGCTGAAATCTTGGCCCGCTTGTTTATACAGCACATTGTTCGGCTGCATGGAGTGCCTGTGAATGTGGTGTGGGACAGGGTTGTGCAATTTGTGGCCAGGTTTTGGAGAGCGTTTTGTATGAAGTTGGGGGTCACATTGTCATTCTCCTCTGCCTATCACGCGGAATCCAACGGACAAAGTGAATGCACCAACCAGTCACTGGAGCAGATTCTGAGATGCCTGGCCTCCTCCAGACAGGAGGACTGGTGTGAGGTATTACCCATGGCAGAATTTGCATTCAACTGTCGGATTAATCAGTCTGCCGGAAAGTTTCCCTTTCAGGTCAATTATGGGTTTGTTCCGCAGTTTGGGGAATTTTCCTGTATGGATTCGGATTGCCCTGGTGCCAAGGGGATGGTACAACAGTTAAAAACCCTCTGGAAGGAGGTGCAGGGGAACATCTCCAAAGCCCAGAAGAAGTTCAAACATTTTGCGGACAGGAGGAGGGGGGTGGTTCCTGCATTGACAGTGGGGGAAAAAGTCTGGTTGTCCACCCGTAATATCAAACTTAAAATACCCTCTATGAAGTTGGGCCCCAAATTTATTGGCCATACAAGATTGTAGAGGTGATCAACCCGGTGGCATACATATTACAGTTGCCCACCTCCTTCAAAATCTCTAACGTCTTCCACAGGTCCCTATTAAAACCTGTGGGGACAGTTAGAGAAGATCCCTCATCCGTGGCTCCACCAGTGTTGGTAGAGGGTCAACTGGAGTACGAGGTAGGGCGCATCATTGATTCACGTTGGGTGCGCCGGAGACTTCAGTACCTTATTCATTGGAAGGGATATTCCGTTGAGGATCGGTCATGGGTTCCGGCCAGTTCGGTGCACGCTGATCGACTGGTGCGGGCTTTTCATGCCAGATACCCTGAGAAACCTGGGGGTCCAGTGACCCCCCATTAAGAGGTGGTACTGTCATGGTTAGGACATGGTTAATGTCCTGTTCTCACAGGGTTAACTTTTGCCGGCCTCTCTTTGGATCTGGGAGGGGTATTTATACTCACTCCAGACTAGGATTCCCTGTCAGCTGTACTGTTATTCTGGCTATGTGTCTGACCCCCCTGGTGTGCATGGATACTGCATTGCTCGTTTGATTCCCGTGTATGACCTGGTCAGTCCCATCACCCTGAACTCTGTCTCTCATTTTGGTACTATTGTCTTCTCAGGTTCTGACCTTCTGGCTTGGCTATTGTTACTCTGTTACAGTTTGCCCCTATTGTACCATCCATTGCCCGTTCTGGTTTTCTGATCTATTGCTACATCCTGACTATTCGCTCTGTCTAACCCTTTGGTACTGTCCTGCTATCTCGTGCTTTGACCCGGCTTGATCTGGTTTACGTCCCTGTCTATGCCCCTTGGTAACTTATCCCGAAGTTACCTTTCTAGGAGTTTCCCTGCAGCTCCTAGCTCTGTGGAGTTTAGGTCACGCCCCCAGCAGTCACGTGCTTCAGGTCCTGATAGTCTGAAGCATGCATCGTCACTGCTGCTGTCCCGCTCCACAGTTATCTTTGAGCACTGTTTTTGTACTCAGGGCACGCGCACTGGCTCAGTGAGCAAGTGCAGTGCGGTGTTCCTGACAGGTTAGCGTGGAATTAGGGTTAGGGTTGAAATTAGGTTTAGGGTTGGAATTAGGGTTTGAATTAGGGTTAGGGTCGGAATTAGGGTTAGGGTTGGAGATAGGGTTAGGGGTGTGTTGGGGTTAGGGTTATGGTAAGGGTTGGGATTAGGGTTTGGGATGTGTTGGGGTTAGGGCTGTGGTTAGGAGTGTGTTGGGGGTTAGGGTTGGAGTTCGAATTGAGGGGTTTCCACTGTTTAGGCACATCAGGGGTCTCCAAACGCGACATGGTGCAACCATTGATTCCAGCCAATTTTGCGTTCAAAAAGTCAAACGGTGCTCCCTCCCTTCCAAGCCCCGCCAGGTCCCCAAACAGTGGTTTACCCCAACATAATGGTCTTATGGTCCAATTTCTCCTGTTACCCTTGTGAAAATAAAAATTTGCAAGCTAAAAAATCATTTTTTGAAGAAAAAAAAGTGATTTTTTATTTTCACAGCTTTGCGTTTTAAACTTCTGTGAAGCACTTGGGGATTCAAAGTGCTCACAACACATCTAGATAAGTTCCTTGGGGGGTTTAGTTTCCAAAATGGGGTCATTTGTGGGGGATTCTACAGTTTAGGTACATCAGGGGCTCTGCAAATATAACATGACGCCCGCAGACCATTCCATCAAAGTCAGCATTTCATAATGTCACTGCTTCACTTCCGAGCCCTGACGTGTGCCCAAACAGTGGTCCTCATCCACATATGGGGTACCAGCATAGTCAGTACAAACTGGACAACAACTTTTGGGGTCCAATTTATCCTGTTACCCTGGTGGAAAAAAAATTGCTGGCTAAAAATCATTTTTTTGAGGAAGAAAATGATTTTTTATTTTCACGGCTCTGCGTTATAAACTTCTGTGAAGCACTTGGGGGTTCAAGGTGCTCACCACACATCTAGATAAGCTCCTTGGGTGGTCTAGTTTCCAAAATTGGGTCATTTGTGGGGGGTTTCCACAGTTTAGGTACATCAGGGGCTCTGCAAATGTAACATGATGCCCGCAGACCATTCCATCAAAGTCAGCATGTCAAAATGTCACTACTTACCTTCCGAGCCCCGATGTGTGCCCAAACAGTGGCCCCCCCACATATGAGGTATCGGTGTACTCAGGACAAACGGGACAACAACTTTTGTGGTCCAATTTCTCCTGTTAGCCATGTGAAAATAAAAAATAGCGTGCTAAAAAGTCATTTTTGAGGAAAAAAAATGATTTTTTATTTTCACTGCTCTGCGTTATAAACTTTTGTGAAACACTTGGGGGTTCAAAGTGCTCACTACACATCTAGATAAGTTCCATAAGGGGTCTAGTTTCCAAAATGGTGTCACTGTGGGGGGTTCTCACTGTTTATGCACACAGGGGCTCTCCAAACGCGACATGATGTCCGATAACGATTGGAGCTAATTTTCCATTCAAAAAGTCAAATTGCGCTCCTTCCTTTCCAGACCCTGCCATGCGCCCAAACAATGGTTTATGACCACATATGAGGTATCGGTGTACTCAGGAGAAATTGCCCAACAGATTTTAGCATCCATTTTATCCTGTTGCCCATGTGAAAATGAAAAAACTGAGGCTGAAAGAAAATTTTTGTGAAAAAAAGTGCTTTTTTTTACAGATCAATTTGTGAAGCATCTGGGAGATCAAAGTGATCACTATGCATGTAGATAAGTTCCTTGGTGGGACTAGTTTCCAAAATGGGGTCACGTGTGGGGGAGCTCCAATGTTTAGGCACACAGGGGCTCTCCAAACATGACATGGCAACCGCTAAATATTCCAGCATGTTTTCCATTCAAAAAGTCAAATGGCGCTCCTTCCCTTCTGAGCCCTGCCATGCACCCAAACAGTGGCGTATGACCACATATGAGGTATTAGTGTACTCAGGAGAAATTGCCCAACAAATTTATGTTCCATTTTATCCTGTTGCCCTAGTGAAAATGAAAAAATTGATGCTAAAAGAAAATTTTTGTTGGAAAAATTAAAATGTCCATTTTTTATTTCCACATTGCTTTAGCTCCTGTGAAACACCTGAAGGGTTAATAATCTTCTTGAATGTAGTTTTCAGTAGCTTGCGGGGTGCAGTTTTTAGAATGGTGTCACTTTTGGGTATTTTCTGCCATATAGACTCCTCAAAGTGACTTCAAATGTGAGGTGGTCCCTAAAAAAATGGTTTTGTAAATTTTGTTGTTAAAATGCAAAATCACTGGTCAACTTTTAACCCTTATAACTTCCTAACAAAAAAAAATTGCTTCCAAAATTGTGCTGATGTAAAGTTGACATGTGGGAAATGTTATTTAGTAACCACTTTGTGTCACATAACTCCCTGGTTTAACAGAATAAAAATTAAAAATTAGAAAATTGCAAAATTTTCTAAATTTTTGCCAAATTTCTGATTTTTTCACAAAAAAGGCAAAAATTATCAACCTAAAGTTACTACTAACATGAAGCCCAATATGTCTCGAAAAAACAAACTCAGAATCGCTAGGATCCGTTGAAGCGTTCCTGAGTTATTACCTCATAAAGGGACACTGGTCAGAATTGCAAAAAATGGCCTGCTCATTAAGGTCAAAATAGGCTTGGTCATGAAGGGGTTAACACATGACCATTACACAGAGAAAAAACCCCACAAATATCCTAAAATAAAAAATTAAAAAATAAACTGCAAATAATGCATAAAGGTAATAATAATAATAATAATAATAATAATAATAATAAGGGTATTTAGTAAACATAATTTTGATCAAAAGACTGTTCATGCCATCCCGCCACTTCAAGGCCACCCTTGTGGGACAGTCCTAACTCTACTATTTAAAACCTTTCCACTTGCCAAGTGACATGAATGTGAACAAGGAATGAGGGACTGAACCACTAGTAAAGGCATAGGCCAGACAGGAAGGATTTCCCAGCTCAGATAGAGGGCGGTCACACCCATATATGCACAGAATGCACAATGAAATGGATAAAAAAAAAAACTGGAGTCTGAACTGAGAAAGTAAGTTAATGTGTATGCACAATGTAAGTGCATATTAACACATGACCATTACACAGAGAAAGCAAAAAAAAACCCACAAATATCCTAAAATAAAAAATTAAAAAATAAACTGCAAATAATGCATAAAGGTAATAATAATAAGGGTATTTAGTAAACATAATTTTGTATTTTTTTATTTTAGGATATTTGTGGTTTTTTTTATTCTTTTTCTCTGTGTAATGGTCATGTGTTAATATGCACGTACATTGTGCATACACATTAACTTACTTTCTCAGTTCAGACTCCAGTTTTTTTATTCATTTCATTGTGCATTCTGTGCATATATGGGTGTGACTGCCCTCTTTCTGATCTGGGAAATCCATCCTGTCTGGCCTATGCTTTTACTAGTGGTTCAGTCCCTCGATCCTTGTTCACATTTATGTCACTTGGCAAGTGGAAAGGTTTTAAATACTAAAGTTAGGACTGTCCCACAAGGGTGGACTTGACGTGGCAGGATGGCTTGTACATTCATTTGATCAAAATTATGTTTACTAAATACCCTTATTATTATTACCTGTGTGCATTATTTGCAGTTTACAGTCATATGTAAAAGTTTGGGCACCCCTATTAATATTAACCTTTTTTCTTTATAACAATTTTGGTCTTTGCAACAGGTATTTCAGTTTCATATATCTAATAACTGATGGACTCAGTTATATTTCTGGATTCAAATGAGGTTTATTGTACTAACAGAAAATGTGCAATCTGCATTTAAACAAAATTTGACCGGTGCAAAAGTATGGGCAGCCTTATCATTTTCTTGATTTGAACACTCCTAACTACTTTTTACTGACTTCCTGAAGCACTAAATTGGTTTTGTAACCTCATTGAGCTTTGAACTTCATAGCCAGGTGTATCAAATCATGAGAAAAGGTATTTAAGGTGGCCACTTGCAAGTAGTTCTCCTATTTGATTCTCCTATGAAGAGTGGCATCATTGGCTCCTCAAAACAACTCTCAAATGATCTGAAAACAAAGATTATTCAACATAGCTTTTCAGGGGAAGGATACAAAAAGTTGTCTCAGAGATTTAACCTGTCAGTTTCCACTGTGAGGAACATAGTAAGGAAATGGAAGAACACAGGTACAGTTCTTGTTAAGCCCAGAAGTGGCAGGCCAAGAAAAATATCAGAAAGGCAGAGAAGAAGAATGGTGAGAACAGACCAAGGACAATCCACAGACCACCTCCAAAGACCTGCAGCATCATCTTGCTGCAGATGGTGTCACTGTGCATCGGTCAACAATACAGCGCATGCATAACGCCTTTTTGTATGACCAAACAACTCAATCTTTGTTTCATCAGTTCACAGGACCTTCTTCCAAAATGTAACTGGCTTGTCCAAATGTGCTTTTGCATACCTCAGACAACTCTGTTTGTGGCGTGCTTGCAGAAACGGCTTCTTTCGCATCACTCTCCCATACAGCTTCTCCTTGTGCAAAGTGCGCTGTATTGTTGACCGATTCACAGTGACACCATCTGCAGCAAGATGATGCTGCAGGTCTTTGGAGGTGGTCTGTGGATTGTCCTTGACTGTTCTCACCATTCTTCTTCTCTGCCTTTCTGATATTTTTCTTGGCCTGCCACTTCTGTGCTTAACAAGAACTGTACCTGTGTTCTTCCATTTCCTTACTATGTTCCTCACAGTGGAAACTGACAGGTTAAATCTCAGAGACAACTTTTTGTATCCTTCCCCTGAAAAGCTATGTTGAATAATCTTTGTTTTCAGATCATTTGAGAGTTGTTTTGAGGAGCCCATGATGCCACTCTTCATAGGAGAATCAAATAGGAGAACTACTTGCAAGTGGCCACCTTAAATACCTTTTCTCATGATTTGATACACCTGGCTATGAAGTTCAAAGCTCAATGAGGTTACAAAACCAATTTAGTGCTTCAGGAAGTCAGTAAAAAGTAGTTAGGAGTGTTCAAATCAAGAAAATGATAAGGGTGCCCATACTTTTGCACCGGTCAAATTTTGTTTAAACGCAGATTGCACATTTACTGTTAGTACAATAAACCTCATTTGAATCCAGAAATATAACTGAGTCCATCAGTTATTAGATATATGAAACTGAAATACCTGTTGCAAAAACCAAAATTGTTATAAAGAAAAAAGGTTAATATTAATAGGGGTGCCCAAACTTTTACAAATGACTGTATTTATTAATTTTTTATTTTAGGATATTTGTGTTTTTTGCTTTTTGTTTTCTCTGTGTAATGGTCATGTGTTAATATGCACTTACATTGTGCATACACATTAACTTACTTTCTCAGTTCAGACTCCAGTTTTTTATACTTTACGGGCAAGTTTTGGTGCCAAAGAGTGATGGCAATGCCCACAAAGGACGTGGTCTTCGTTTTTTACTTCTTCTTCTCCTCCATTTCCCACCATTCTCACGCCGCCATCTTGGTCACAGTGAAGGTGTAAGTTTTTCCCCTCCAATCTGTCAAATTTATTGCAGTAGTCATGTCCGGTGTTGTCAAACAATTAGTAGTAGTCCAATTCAGTGTTTCTTCATCAACAGCAACTGTGGCTCCTTCTCCTGGTAATCTTCCAGGGGGACAGCAGTGGCACATACATTCTCATCATTTCTTTCAGCAGATTCTCCACATAACAAGGCAACCGCATCCTGCCAAACTTCATCCCTCTCAAGTTCATCACTTGCAGCATTCCCTCGCTGCACAGTGTTGACATCCTGCTGACTATGCCAAGTGTAAGGGAGGGACAGGACTGCAGTCGTGACCTGTATTACTGTAGCAGCTGTGTCCAGTCCTTCCACTACATCATGGGTGGACATATAGCCAGTTCAACCTGTTTGGCTGCATCGGGGCCCAGAGCCTCCAGGAGGTCCCTGCAGAGAGGCTAATGTATATCTCCCCAACTGTCGCGGGTGAGGGCAGCTTAGTTTTCCCGCACTGCACGGAGCCGCCATGCCCCCCCCATGCACCAACCCCCATCCTTGCCCTCACAGAGAGGGCCACCGGCCACCGCATCCCCTCACTGATAAAGCCCAGCAATTATGCTGCTGGGATTCTCTGTGCATACAGGACATGTGATGAGGTCACAGGAGAGGAGAAGTCAGGGATCTATCTCAGTCCCCTGTTCATGTGACCCCTGACTCCTCCACTCCTGTGACCTCATCACAGGTCCTGTGCGCACACCGCACAGCCCTCAGTGTCTGCAGGACTCTGCTGTGCTGGTTGCCATGTTGCTGGATTAGGGGAAGTTTATGTATGGGGTCAGGAGGGGTTTACAGGATGGATGTAGCATAGCCGTGAGTGTACGAGGTGTGCGAAGCAGAGTCACGTGTATGAGGTGTACAGAGCGGAGCCGCGCATGTGCGAGGTGTACAGAGCGGAGCCGCGCGTGTGCGAGGTGTACAGAGCGGAGCCGAATGTGTACGGAGCTGAGTTGCACATGTACAAGGTGTACTGAGCAAAGCCGCACGTGTAAAAGGTGTACGAAGCAGCGCCGCACATGTAGGGAGCGGAGCCGAATGTGTACGAGGTGTGCGGAGCACGGAGCAGAGCCGCGCGTTTACGAGGTGCATGGAGCGGAGTCGCGTGCATGCTGAGCCACGTGTGTATGAGGTGTACAGAGCGGAGCAGCATGTGTATGAGGTGTACAGAGTGGAGCCGCATGTGTATGAGGTGTACAGAGCGGAGCTGCGTGTGTATGAGGTGTATGGCGCAGAGCCATGTATGTACGGAGTGGAGCCACGTGTGTACGAGGTGTACTGGGTGGAGCCATGTGTGTGCGAGGTGTACGGAGCCATGCGTGTACAAGGTGTATGGTGGGGAGCATTCATATCTCCCAACCATCCCACATCCAGTGGGGCAGTCCCGAATTTGAGAGTCTGCCCCACTGCTAAGGCCGAGAGCTTACTTTTCCCATGGACACTGGAGTACATGGTGGAGCACAGAGGAGCACGTTAAAATTCTCAAGTGATGTTCCACCGGAAGTGACGTGCTAGAAGCTGACGGGAAATTAGGTAATTTCTGGAGGAGATTGTGACGGAACCATGGAGGAACTTCAGGGAATCCTTCAGAGCCATCACCGTGTCCTCCTCGGACAGTGCAGACAGTGGGATTGCCTTGGACTCGTGGATTTCAGCCATGTGAGCGGATCATGATATGTCCTGCATCGGGATGCTCAGGTGGGCTAATCAATGGGAGTCGAGCTGCTATAGTATCTTTATAGAATCTTTCTCTCTGTTCTATCTTTCCCCTCTCTCTTTCTCTCTCCCTCTCTGTTCTTTCCCCTCTTTCTTTTTTCTTTCTCTGTTCTTTTTTTCTGTCCCCTCTTTCTCTCTGATCTTTCTTTCTCTGTTTTTCTTTCTTTCTCTTTCTTTCTTTCCCCACTTTCTTTCTCTCTCTGTTCTTTCTTTCTCTCTCTTTTTTTTTTTTTCTCTCTCTCTCTGTTCTTTCTTTTTTTTCCTCAGTACCAGCCACTGTGTCCTCAGTACCTGTCAGTTTGATCAGCAGTGCTAAATGGGTGTGGTTGGGCGTGGACATGGCTGTGACTAGTTGTGAAATGGGTGTGGTCAGGGGCATGCCAGCACAAGCACTTCCTGTCTCTGATGCAGAGAGCAGCGCTGCAGGATGACATCATCATTCAGTGGCCAGCTATCCGCTGTGCCAGAGCGAGAAAGCGCGGGTGCTGGTGATTCTGCGGACAGGTGATAGGTGCTGTGTGTGTGTGTGTAGGTGGAGGAGAAGGCAATGATGGGGTGATGGGGAGAAGGCCATGATGGAGTGATGGGGAGAAGGCCGTGATGGGTCGAAGGCCATGATGGGGTGGTAGGGGAGAAGGCAATGATGGAGGTGGTGGAGAGGGCAATAATGAGGGTTGTGGAGGAGGAAATGATGGAGGTGGTGGAATGGGCAATGATGGGAGTGGTGGGGGAGAAAGCAAAGATAGTGGTGGGGGAGAAGAAAATGATGGAGTGGTAAAGAAGGCAATGATGGGGTGGGGGAAAGGACAATAGTCGGATTCGGGGGGAGGAGGACAATGAGGGGTGTGGGGGATTGGGATGGGAGGAAGGGGGACTTATAATGGCCTTAGGAACAGGGGGATGTGGAGGAAGACATTATTGCTTATTATGTCTAACACAGTCCCTTTGTATATATTGTTCTCACTATGTCTAACACAGTCCCCTAGTACATACTGTACTCACTATGTCTAACAGAGTCCCTAGTATATAGTGTACGTACTTATTATGTATAACACAGTCCCTTAGCATATAGTATACGTACTTATTATGTATAACACAGTCCCTTAGCATATAGTGTACTCACTAATTCTGTATAACACCATCCTTAGTTACATAGTGTCACGTCGCCGTCAGACTCGGGGCCCGCTGTTCCGCCCTCAGCCACTAGGAGGCGATGGACTGTCACGCCGCCCTCGGGCTCGGGGCCTGCTGTCCAGGCCTCGGCCACCAGGAGACGCCGGACTGACATGTCGTCGTCGATCTCGGGGCCTGCTGTTCCGCCCTCAACCACTAGGAGGCGCCGTGGCTCGCGCCCGAGTGAGGGCGGCAACAATGAAAGGGCTTCTGCGCAGGCGTCTACTGGACGCAGACTCCGCTCCTCTGTCAGTCATGAAGGGGCTGGTGCATCATCATCAGGTCTGGTCCTGGGGGCGGTCCTGATGACATCACCAGCCCGGGAGCCTGTGAGGGACGACCTGATCCCTCAAATACCTTGGGACTGGGCTTGCAAGCCGCCGGATATATTCTTGGTTCCCCTACGTGTTACTTGTGATTGCCTATCGTTAACTCCGACCTCAGCCTGAACTTCTGACTACTCTGTTGCCTGCCGTTTTTGTACCTTGCATTTCTCCTGATTACTGACGCTGACCTTGGCCTGGATTCCTGACCCCCTCTACTGCCTGACGATTTTGTACCTCCGCTACTCTCCCGGTTTTTGACCTCTGCCTGGACTCTCGACTCTGCCTCTGCCTGCCGTTTCTGTACCTCCACTGCTCGCCTGGTTTCCGACTCCATTTTTGGCTCCCTTCCTGCTGTTCTATTGCGACCGTTCTGCTCTGGCACTCTGCTCCTGTTCAGACAGTGCTTCCTGGGCTCTGCAGTAAATCCAGATCCCTGTATAGGGGTAAAGGGTGTCGGTGCTAATCGGGGCGCTGTCTGTCTGCAGCCCAGACCCGCAGACGGACGCAACATTATATCCGGCCCAAATAAAACTGTCTCTTGTGTGTGTATATATATATCACACCTATATGAAGACAGTTTCTCTGAATTTTTTTTTCCTTTCCTCTCTTGCCTGAGCTGATTGTTGGACTAAAACACCTGTTACTAAGCCTCAGTATACAGCCTGGAGGATCAGTCTCACCTTCCTGCTCGAGCATGCTGCAGTTAGGAGACTCCAGGGACAAAGCTGAACGTCAGAGATCCGTACCCCGGGAACATCAGCCTCTGAGCAGCTCTGGCTATGGTTGCGCAGAGGCTCAGGTATTGCCCGCAGATGCGGCCAAAGTTTTACTACCGTAAGTTTATCAGGAGTTTTTCTGAGATTGCCAAGCCACTCACGGATCTAACCCGAAAGGGGGCGGACGTGGCCAACTGGAATCCCGAGGCATTCAAGCATTTTCTACGTTAAAAGAATGCTTTGTGGCCAACCCGGTTTTAGTACAACCTGACTTAGACCGCCCATTTATTGTGGAGGTGGATGCCTCCGAAGTCGGAGTGGGAGCAGTGCTATCGCAAGGCACTGCAGCCCTCACTCAGCTGCGCCCATGTGCTTTCTTTTCCCGAAAGTTCTCTGCCACAGAGAAGAACTATGATATTGGGAATCGGGAATTACTAGCAATCAAATGGGCCTTCGAGGAATGGCGTCACTTTCTCGAAGGCGCCAAACACAAGGTCACCGTCATTACAGACCACAAAAACCTGACCTACCTGGAGTCAGCTAAAAGACTGAATTCCAGGCAGGCCAGGTGGGCCTTGTTCTTTTCAAGGTTCGATTTTTTAATCACCTTTCGCCCTGGCACGAAAAATGTGAGGGCCGATGCCCTCTCTCGCAGTTTTTGCCCCACACAAGCCGAAATCTGTGAACCCGTTCCGATATTAGCCAATGGGATCGTCGTGTCGGCAGTTTCCTTGGACCTTCTGGAGGAGATCCGTAGGTCTCCGGAACGAGCTCCTGACACTACACCCCCCAAAAAATTGTTTATTCCGAATTCCTTTCGCCTTCAAGTTCTTAAAGAGTCACATGACTCTGTTCTGGCAGGTCATCCTGGGCTCAATAATACCACCAGGTTGATAACTAGGAACTTTTGGTGGCCGACGGTGGTCAAAGACTGTAAGAACTATGTTTCAGCATGTGAAGTCTGTGCCCGCGCCAAATCCACCCATAATCGCCCTGCTGGCTGGCTTCAGTCCTTGCCCACCCCTGAGAGTCCATGGACCCACATCTCCATGGACTTCATCACAGACCTGCCGACCTCAGATGGGAAAACATGTATCTGGGTGGTGGTAGACAGGTTCAGCAAACAGTGCCATTTTATTCCCCTGTCTGGCTTACCTAACTCCGAAACCTTGAGCAAATTGTTCCTTGTGCACATTGTACGTCTTCATGGTGTTCCGTCAAATATTGTGTCCGACAGAGGTACCCAGTTCGTCTCAAAATTCTGGAGGGCGTTCTGTAAACGCATCGGTGTTGAGTTATCCTTCTCCTCGGCCTACCACCCCGAAACCAATGGGCAAACCGAACGTGCTAATCAAGCTCTGGAGCAATACCTCCGTTGTTACGTGTCAGGACACCAGTCCGATTGGGTAGAACATCTGCCATTGGCTGAGTTTGCCTTAAATAATCGCTACCAGGACTCCATTAAAACTACCCCTTTTTTTTGTAACCTTGGATTGCATCCGTGCTTTGGGTCGTTCTCGGCTAGGATGTCGGAGCTCCCTGGGGTAGAGAAAAACATACATCGCTTGAAAACAATATGGTCTGAAGTAAATACGAATTTGAAAGAGGCTCAAGTTAGACAGGCTTCAGCTGCAAACAAACGACGGTCCAAGGGGCCACACTTGGGGGTTGGGGACAAGGTTTGGCTTTCGACTAAAAACATCAAACTGAAAGTACCGTCTGCCAAACTGGGTCCCAGATTTATCGGCCCATATGAAATTATAGAAGTGGTTAACCCGGTAGCCTTCCGTTTGAAACTTCCGCAGTCATTTAAATTACCTAACGTGTTCCACAAGTCTCTCCTCAAACTGTATCGCTCCCCAATTCACCCTGTCCAGTCCCCTCCTCCTCCTGTTTCGGTCGGAGGGTCCTTGGAGTATGAAGTCCAGGGTATCCTTGACTCCCGCCTTGTGAGAGACTCCATACAGTATCTTATACACTGGAAGGGCTACGGCCCGGAGGAGAGGTCCTGGGTCCCCGCAAGGAACATCCATGCCAAGGCATTAATTAGGAGATTTCATCTCCTTCACCCTGACAAACCGGGTTTTGAGGGTCCGGAGGCCCCTCCTGGAGAGGGGGGTACTGTCACGTCGCCGTCAGACTCGGGGCCCGCTGTTCCGCCCTCAGCCACTAGGAGGCGATGGACTGTCACCCCGCCCTCGGGCTCGGGGCCTGCTGTCCAGGCCTCGGCCACCAGGAGACGCCGGACTGACATGTCGTCATCGATCTCGGGGCCTGCTGTTCCGCCCTCAACCACTAGGAGGCGCCATGGCTCGCGCCCGAGTGAGGGCGGCAACAATGAAAGGGCTTCTGCGCAGGCGTCTACTGGACGCAGATTCCGCTCCTCTGTCAGTCATGAAGGGGCTGATGCATCATCATCAGGTCTGGTCCTGGGGGCGGTCCTGATGACATCACCAGCCCGGGAGCCTGTGAGGGACGACCTGATCCCTCAAATACCTTGGGACTGGGCTTGCAAGCCGCCGGATATATTCTTGGTTCCCCTACGTGTTACTTGTGATTGCCTATCGTTAACTCCGACCTCAGCCTGAACTTCTGACTACTCTGTTGCCTGCCGTTTTTGTACCTTGCATTTCTCCTGATTACTGACGCTGACCTTGGCCTGGATTCCTGACCCCCTCTACTGCCTGACGATTTTGTACCTCCGCTACTCTCCCGGTTTTTGACCTCTGCCTGGACTCTCGACTCTGCCTCTGCCTGCCGTTTCTGTACCTCCACAGCTCGCCTGGTTTCCGACTCCATTTTTGGCTCCCTTCCTGCTGTTCTATTGCGACCGTTCTGCTCTGGCACTCTGCTCCTGTTCAGACAGCGCTTCCTGGGCTCTGCAGTAAATCCAGATCCCTGTATAGGGGTAAAGGGTGTCGGTGCTACTCGGGGCGCTGTCTGTCTGCAGCCCAGACCCGCAGACGGACGCGACACATAGTTTCCTCTTTTGTCATGTATAAGGCCGGTTTCACACTAGCGCATTTTCAACGCGCGCACGGCCGGGGGTAGCTCCGCCACCGATCCGGCTCTCTGCCCGGCGTGCCCGCCCCTTCCTTGTAGCGCCGCCTCTTAGCGGACAGCGGCGCCTGCGATCGGCGCACCCTATCTTTAGCATAGGGTGCGCCGATCGTGCGCAGGCCGTGCGCTAGTTGCGCTTTGACCTGCGCTGCGCACTTTTGACGGTGCGCCGTGCGCGCCAAAATCCGAAAAGTTTGATTTTGGCGCGCACGGCGCACCATCAAAAGTGCGCAGCGCAGGTCAAAGCGCAACTAGCGCACGGCCTGCGCACGATCGGCGCACCCTATGCTAAAGATAGGGTGCGCCGATCGCAGGCGCCGTTGTCCGCTAGGAGGCGGCGCTACAAGGAAGGGGCGGGCACGCCGGGCAGAGAGCCGGATCGGGGGCGGAGCTACCCCCGGCCGTGCGCGCGTTGAAAATGCGCTAGTGTGAAACCGGCCTTACACCGTCTCTTATTATGTACCATCCTCTCTAGTTATATATGGTGCCATCCATTATTATATAGCTTCCTCTGCTGTTATGTATAGTGCTGCCTCTTACATAGTGTATTCTTGTTAATTTTGTTATTCACAGCGCCCTCTTTTATTACATAGTCCCCTCTCTTTTTAGATAAAAAATGAGTGCTGATCGAGGAGCCAGTGACCAGACTACCAGTCCATCAGCTCCTCCATTAGAAAGGAAGCTTTCCCATGCTCCATCAGCCATCATTGCAATATACAGCTAACAAGACAGGACGGTATGTAATAAAAAACAGGGCTCTATATAATCCAATATGTAAGGGACAGTACTGTACATGACAAGAGAGGGCACTGTATAATAAAGGACAGCAATATACATAATAAAGGAAACTACGTAATATATATACATGTATGTGTGTGGCTATATATATATATATATATATATATATATATATATATATGAAGCTTTGTTGCCATAAAAGGAAGGGGGCCCAGAGACATTTCTTGCACAGCGGCCCCAAGCTGTCAGTGTCTACCCCTGGGCCTGCATATTTGCCTTCTTGAGCAGGGGGACCTTGTGGGCACTGCAGGATTTTAAACCTTTATGGCGTAATGTGTTGCCAATGGTTTTCTTGGTGACTGTGGTCTCAGCTGCCTTGAGATTATTAACAAGTTCCCCCGTACAGTTTTAGGCTGATCTCTCACCTTTATCATGATCAAGGATATCCCATGAGGTGAGATTGTGCATGGTGCAGATCGATGTGGATTGACAGTCATTTTGTATTTCCTTCATTTTCTTACTATTGCACCAACAGTTGTCTTCTCAGGCAGCACCTTACGTATGGTTTTGTAGCCCATTTCAGCTTTGTGCAGGTCTATGATTTTGTCCCTGACATCCTAAGAAATCTCTTTTTATCTTACCCATGTTGTAGAGGTTAGAGTCTGTTTGATTTATTGAGTCTGTGGACAGGAGTCTTTTATAAAGGTGACTATGTAACAAGAGGGGATTATAGGGAGAAAAGTGGGAAGCGCAAGCTTCTAAGGCCGGAGTCACACTGGCGAGGAATACGGGAGAGTGAGAGGCGCAAAAAGCACGAATTAGACACGGACAAATGATTTTCTATGGGGTCACTCGCACCAGGCGTATATTTCTCATCCGTATTCTACGCTCTGTGCCAATCACAGCATGCTGCGATTGTCAGCGTACTACGCCCGTAGTACGCCAATGCAAGTCTATGGGTGCGCAAAAAATACGGATTACACATGGACCACACATGTGACTTGCGAGAAATACGCACCAGGTGTCTTTTAGCAAAGCCGGCAATTCAGTGCACGATACAGTAAACTCATACTGACAGGTTTAATAAAGAAACGAAAGAATAGATATATACACATAGAATACATATATATATATATATATATGCATTCTATGTGTCTATATCTATTCTTTGGTTTCTGTTATAAGCCCTGTCATAGGGCTCCATTATATGTCCATTTTGCAAGCCTGCGAGAAAATCTCGCCATACGGATGCCGTACAGATTACATACGGATGCTCACATGCGCAAAATACGTGACCACACCTTGCTTACGGATGACCTACGGAGCACTATTTAGGGGCAGAGGCGTATCTAGGCTTTCTGGCACCCGGGGCAAGAATTTGGTTCGGCGCCCCCCCCCCCAAAAAAAAGTACATATGTGACTTACACACTTAGCCATGTACCCACGAGCTGCTCTCCCTAATGCTCTCAATGTTCAGTAAAAAACTGAAAGCAGGAAGAGAAGCTCGTTGTCACAAGACCACATCTATGAAAATCGCATATGAGTGAAGTGTCCATGTGATGACACTGGAAACTGCAGAGCTGAGTCCTGACATTGGAGCTTCTGAATTCTCACAATGAATGCACTGCACACTTTTAGGATTCTCCCTTGCCGATGTACAGTCATGTCAGCACAAGTATGTGATTTATATACTTCTGGCCACATTCCGACTAGACGTGTCCGGCCTCGCTCTGTTCATTTTCATTGTGTGAGGCCACACATGTCTAGTCAGCATGTGACCGCATGTATGTAAATTACCGGCACGAGAGAATCCTAACAGAGTTCAGTGAGCACTGTGAGAATTCAGACATCTGCAGTCACATAGAATGACTGTAGACTCAGCACAATCCTGGACATCACCTTTAATGTTCCTAACAAATAAAAACATGAGAATTAGTCAGTATCACAAATAACATTTACATCCAGGTACCTTATAGATGACGTCATCTCTGCAGTCGTTCTCCTTTTCTTCTTCTTGTCCAGACCCCATGATGAGTTTTCTCATCCACATCTCGTCTCTGTAGACTTCCATCTTCTCCGGTCTTCTGCAGCAAATCTCCACACGATGCCCTTAAAGATAGAAGTGTCATTATAATGCTTCTAAATAAAAATGTCTGCAATATACTGTCGCCTCACACTATTCCCCTCCCTCCTCATACTGTCTCCTCTATCATCCTCCTGTTCACCATACTGTCTCCTCACATACCCCCTCACTCTCTATACTGTCTGCTCACACATACCCCCGACTCCTCATACTGTGTCTGCACACATCCCATCACCCTCACTCCCCATACTGTGCCCACATAAATTCATCCGTTCGCACCCCTTACTGTCTGCACCCATCCCCCATACTGCTTCCTCATATATGCCCTCATACATACTCTTCATTTTGTGTCCTCAAATCTCCCCACACATGTTAAATACCATCCCCACTCCAAATCCACCACACACATTAAGTACCCCCATCCCCACTCCAAATCCCCCCACACATTAAGTATCCCCCATCCCCACTCAATAATCCCTTGTCCCTACTCCCAAATCCCCCCACACATTAAGTATCCCCCATCCCCACTCCCAAATCCCCCCACACATTATGTACCCCCACCCCCACTAATTAACCCCATCTCCACTCATTAAACCCCATACATTAACCCCCTACACATTAACCCCCCCACTTATTAACTCCCATCCCCACATTAACCCCCATAGCCACTCATTAACCCCCACACTCATTAACGCCCCACTCATTAACCCCCATACTTTAACCCCCACACATTAACCCCCCCACTCATTAACCCCATCCCCACATTAACCCCCACACTTTAACCCCCATCTCTACATTAACCCCCATCTCCACTCATTAACCCCCCACTCATTAACCCCCATCTTCACTCATTAACCCCCCCACTCATTAACTCTCATCCCCACATTAACCCCCTCACTTTAACCCCCATCCCCACATTAACCCCCATCTCCACTCAATAACCCCCCACTCATTAACCCCCATCCCCACATTAACCCCCTCACTTTAACCCCCATCCCCACATTAAACCCCATCCCCACTCATTAACCCCCCACTCATTAACCCCCATCTTCACTCATTAACCCCCATCCCCACATTAACCCCCTCACTTTAACCCCCATCCCCACATTAACCCCCATCTCCACTCAATAACCCCCCACTCATTAACCCCCATCCCCACATTAACCCCCTCACATTAACCCCCATCCCCACTCAATAACCCCCCACTCATTAACACCCCCCCATCTCCCATCTTCGGTGGTTCTTCAGCTCCACAGAGGAGCACACTTACCACCAGCGTTTGCTCTGGGCGCCGGGCAGTGACGTCAGCAGCATGATCACATGACATGATCACGCTGCTGACGTCGCTCTGACCCGGCGGTCAGAGCTAATTGTACAGGCGTCTGTATAGACGCCAGTACAATTGCTGCCTGGGAGCCGGCGCGGCCTCCTTCTCTGCGTCGGCTGTCAGCTTGACAGCCGTCACAGAGAACAGCCGTCTCACAGGATGGTGGGCGGCAGAGCGCAGCCGCCGGGGGGAGACACTGCGGACCGCTGCATTAGGCGGCCCGACTGCGCCCCCCTGCTGGCTGCGCCCGGGGCAACTGCCCCGGCTGCCCCCCCTGGATACGCCACTGTTTAGGGGTCTGTCATCCGTATTATGCATGTAAAATACGGAGCGTATTTTGCGCAGGTTAGTGTGACTCTAGCCTAAGTGTGGTAATTAGTTTCCAAAGGTATATACTCAGTGTGAATACACTCACCTATTTGGTGTCTTGAGATACTGCATGTAGATCCAATCCCTGGATCACTCCATTCCTCTTTCCATTCAGTTTGCTGCCAAGATCTGGGAACTAGTGAGAGCACTGGACAGTGCTTTCATAGGCTATAACACTTGGTGAATGTTTTTCCCAGCAATATGCGCTCCTGAAGGATGATGATGGAACTTGATATTTAGATTCAAGGATGATTTATCATCCTTGAATCTAAATATCATGTTCCATCATCATCCTTCAGGAGCACATATTGCTTGGAAAAACATTCACCAAATAAAGGTGACTATGTAAGACAGCTCTTTAGTGCAGGTAACGAGTTGATTAGGAGCGTCTAATTGGTCTGTAGGAGTCAGAACTCTTAATGGTTGGTAGGGGATCAAATACTTATTTCTCATTGCAAAATGCAAATAAATGTATATAATTTATACAATGTCATTTTCTAGATTTTATTTTTGATAATCTATCAATCAAAGCTAAAATTAACCTACCCTTAAAATTATAGATTGTTCATGTCTTTGCCAGTGGGCAAACTTACAAAATCAGGAAGGAATCAAATAATTATTTCCTTCACGGCATATGGTTGCAGACGCTCCAGATTATTAGACGCACACAAAATTTTGAGGAGAAAAATAGGAATTTTTTTTCTTTATTAAAATGGTGGTGCTTCTTATAATCCATGCATCTTATTGCTTACCGGGGGGTGGTGTCCAGCGGTGCTGCCCTGTACTGCTGTGGGTGTGTCCGGAGCTGCAGGGGGCTATGACAACATTTTGTGAAATGCCAGAGCCCCCGGCATTTCCAGGGTTTCCTGTGCAGTGCACCCCTGGAAAAATGGCAGCCGGGGGTGGCTCATGCACAGATGGAGATCTCGGCACCAAGATCTCGGGAGATGAGATCTCAGTGGATGCTCTGGCCTTTCACAAAATGTCGGCAGAGTCCCCCCCGCAGAACTGGAGACGCCTGCAGCAGCACCGGGCAGCCTGCGACCTGCAGCAACGGTACCGATAAGGTATTTATGCATTATAAATTTTTTGGGAAAAAAAGTGTGTTATAATCAGAAAAATACGGTTCAAATTCTGAAACATCATATTGTGCCATGTACTGTCTAATAAAGGGCATGAGTCTTAGGGAATAGAGTTCACACCATTAAACACTAGGGCCGAATTGCAATGCCAAGTGTAAATGACACTGGACAGCAGTTACATTTATCAATTGTGCCACTATTGATTTTTTTTTACGGCATCACAATTGATGACCATCAATAAATCAAGTTTTATCGTTGATCTTTTCCTTTGTTACACTAAGGCATATGCATGTTCTCTTTCAGAAGCAGTTGTTCTATCTTCCACACCTGAAGTTAATCAGTGCTTGTTGCTATAGAAAGTAAGCACACAATGAAGACATAAATTATGATTATTAATAAAATGGGTAGAACTTGCCTGAAGGTGGGGTGCTCTTAAATACTGCAATTAACACAGCTCGTGCTGAGAAGGTGTGTTTCATGATGACAGGTTGTGTAGACCTCATTACTCACCTTGAAATAGCTGCCATGCTATGTCATCATCCTGGTTTTGGCACTGGCAGAAGGGGGAACCCATTTCAGAAGCACGTCATGGGCAGAGTTTTTTGGAACATGCAGTTTCCGATTCACAAAAAAACAAGCCTAGAGGTTTCTATTCCTTGGTAAATTATTATATAATATGAGCAATTAATGGCTGCTACATTGTCTTGGAAAAGATACAATAGTAAACTGGATATGTAGAAAGGCAACAACGTGCACAAACATATGCCATCACTATGCCATTCTCCACAAAACAGTATTATGCAAATTTGAAATATAATCTAAGAATGTGATGTTTCTAGATTGATCTAAACAAGATCATAGCAATGACTTGGCAGCTCTGATTGCTTTGGAAATTTGAATTACGGAATAATTCTTATGGATTTCCTGCCTACTTGAGTCATTGCTAAGCAAGTATTTCCCTACATTCAACCCACTTGTCCCTTTGTAGTGTGTACAGTATCAGTATAGGAAAAATTAATCAAACTGATTTGTTTTTTAGCAACATAACAGCATGAAAATTTGCACAACATAAATTAAATATTACCTGACCAGGTACTTGCTTGCTAGAAACAAAGTATTTCCACACTGCAGGTGTACATGCAAGACCTTTGTAATTACTGCTATGATTAGCAATTATTCACTATAAGTTTCCCTTTTTTGAGCTTTCTTACATTCTCCATCTGTCAATGCTCAATAAACTGTGTGATTATAATTTATAATACAGTTGTAAAAAAATAGAAAAGGCGCTCCAAGTGTGTTACCCTCAATATAGGACACAGCGAACAAAGGATTGTATATGTTCACCTGCCTGGGTTGTGACCTGGCACAACTCCATACTTGAAAGACTGTAGGGCTGTTGTTCCGACCGCTGACCCATGCGCCGGTGGGAAGAAACGTATTCAAACCAAACAGGAAAAAGAGTGATGATTCCCGGGCACTGCCACAGAGTGACGACAAGGGTGTATATTCTCTGGACCAGGGGTATAGCTAAGGGTTCAGCATAGGGAAGGGGGGTGAAACGCCTCTGAGCGGGCCCCCACCCTGACTAATAGTGTGTCAGTTGCAGCTTATCAGTAGCCGTTAGTTGGCTGCAGGGCTTCCATGACATCCGGTTCAAAAACATCACAGAAAAAAGCAGCCATATTTTAAAACACTAAGCCAGATTACCAATGTACTAGCGGGATGCACAGGTGCAAAATATTGATGAAGCAACCACACACATGCCAATCATTCATTGAGAGGGTGGTTGCTTAATATTATAAATACACACAGATAAGGCTTGCATAGAGTGCCAGTCATACACAGGTAGTGCACATTGTCTGGCTTCAGCCTATTAGTGACCCCGCATTATTAAAGCAGGTGGGCTGCCCAGTACTACATACGTGCAAACCACAAGGACAAATGCCCCAAGTTCTCCAGTCCAACACTAAAGGTGCCAGCTGTATCCTTAACTAAAATGAAAAAATGTACAAAAAAAACATTTTTTTTAATAAAATTCATGAGGTATTGGTTGATATTATGGCTAAAATATGCAATCTTGGAACCCACATCATGCCTTGTCCATATGCATTTGTAATATTATGCAACAAACCCGCCTATGAATGGTCGGCGTGTGAGTGGTTGTTTTATCAGTATTTTGCACCTGTGCTGCCTCTGACTTTACAATGGAGCTGCTGCATACTATAGTGCATTAGTATTGTGATCTGGTGTTAGTATTTATGGCTGCTTTTTTTATTCTGATTTTATCCCATGACAAAACAATGGAATTTCGCAGCTGGGAGACAGCACTGACATCGCTGGAATGGTGCGAGTCTGTGAGGGGAGTATAATTTTTTTTAATTTTACATAAGGCACTGGAATAATAAAGAAGGAGTTGTCTAAGTAGTAAACTATGACTATGAATATCTTAGCACTTCTTGCTGTTCATCTTTCATGTAAAATGCAGTACTCAAAAGATGAGCATAACATATCTGTCATGGACAGGGAATGGACCTGATACTTATGTCATTCAGCACAAATAATAATAATAATAATAATCTTTACGCCAACGTATTCCGCAGCGCTTTACAGTTTAACAGTTTCAAAACACGTCATAAGTAACAACGTTAACAATACAATAATTAAAGCAAAATAAGACGACCCTGCTCGTGAGAGCTTACAATCTACAATGAGGTGGGGGAGATACAAAGTTCAGGTGTGTATTTACAATGATGGTCCAGCCATCTTGAGAAGGTGGGGGACAGAGATAGTGAATGGGCTACATACTCACACTTGCACATAAAAGGACTTTGATAAGTGAACCTGATAGGCTGTTCTGAATAGATGTGTTTTGAGAGAGCACCTAAAATTGTGCAAATTGTGGATAGTCCTAATTTCTTGGGGGTAGAGCATTCCAGAGGATTGGTGCAGCGCGGGAAAAGTCTTGGAGTCGGGAGTGGGAGGTGTGGATTAGTGCAGAAGTTAGTCGAAAGTCTTTTGCAGAGCGCAGCGGTCGGCTAGGCCGATAGACAGAAATGAGGGAGGAGATGTAGGGGGGTGCTGCACTGTGGAGAGCTTTGTGGGTGAGAACAACTACTTTGAATTGGACCCTATAATGAATGGGCAGCCAATGTAAGGACTGGTGAAGAGCAGATGCATCCGAGTACCGATTAGCCAGGTAGATGACCCTGACTGCTGCATTAAGTATGGACTGGAGAGGGGAAAGTCGAGTAGCGGGGAGGCCAATTAATAGAGCATTGCAGTAGTCCAGGCGGGAGTGGATCAATGCGACAGTGAGGGTTTTTGTTGTTTCCATGGTGAGAAAAGGGCAAATTCTGGAGATGTTCTTTAGGTGTAGGCGGAAAGAGCGGGCAAGACATTGTATATGGGATGTGAAGGAGAGGTTGGTGTCAAACATAACACCCAGACAGCGTGCCTGCTGCCGGGGTGTTATTATGGTGCCACCCATGGAGAGGGAAATGTCAGATTTAGGGAGGTTAGTAGATGGTCGGGAGCAGAAGAAGTTCAGTTTTTGAGAGGTTAAGTTTCAGATAGAGAGCGGACATGACGTTGGAGGCTGCGGACAGTCACTGGCGTTCTGTAGTACAGCGGGGGTAAGGTCAGGGGATGACGTATATAGTTGTGTATCATCAGCATAAAGATGGTACTGAAAGCCAAATCTGGTGATGGTCTGTCCAATTGGGGCCGTGTAGAGAGAGAAGAGAAGGGGGCCAAGGACTGAGCCCTGAGGTACCCCGACAGCGAGGACACAAAGCGATTAGAGCATGGTAATGCAACAAATACACAATTATGTAATGTATTTGTAATGTTTTTCTACTTCAAAAAAATAATACAAAAAGATGCAACTGATAAATCAGGTATCAGCAGATGACCAGGCTGTAACTGATATTAAAAATCTCTATACAAACACCCACACTGATATTACCGCCATATAGTGAATATGTAGTCGTAAATATCAGTCCTAAATAACTTATTGGCGACTACAGTGCAGTCATAGAGACTTACAGGTGATACTTTTTCTAATGGAGTCCTTCACTTTTCCAGTCTTTAAACCAGGCACAGATCGCCATGACGCTGCTGTAGAGATTACAACAAAGATACATTTGACTTCTCATATTTTCAGCCCCGTCTCCATCTATTCCCAACCTGCACAAACTCCTCATCTTGCTAATAACCCAATACTGAGCCGCTGCTGCCATATGTGTCGCTATTACTGATCCTCATACTACTCCATATAATATGCCACCACTGTTCCCCACATAGTAATGCCCACCACTGTGCCCCTTACAAAGTAAAATCCCCCTTTGTGCCATCTGGAATGGTAAAACTACCCATTTAAAATATCACTGCCCTGTGCAAGTGCTCTAGAAAACAGTGCTCCATTTTGTCCGTAATTGTAAATGAATGATTCCCCCATGTGCACCTTTGATGTTCACAACAGTCTGAGTGACCCTATAATAATGCTTCTTAAAGGGAATCTGTCACCCCATTTTTCGACTATGAGCTGCCGGCACCGACATCAGGGGCTTATCTACAGCATTCTGTTCAGTCTGGTCTGATGGGTGTCGCCGTCCAGTCCTGCGCCTCCCATCTTCTAATGGTGACGTCCTCTTCTTTGCTGCCTGTCGTGGCTTCCGCGCAGGTGCACTGCTCTGCACTGTTGAGGGCAGAGCAGAGTCCTACAGTGTGCAAGCTGTGGGAGAGGTCTAGTGCCTGCAGTCTGCCCCCCCCAGTGACTATAATCTAACTCCTTTTTCTTCTCTTTCAGATTACATCAGGTGCTTATCTACAGCATTACAAAATGCTGTAGATAATAACCTGATGTCGGTGCCGGCAGCTCATAGTCGTAAAATGGGGTGACAGATCCCCTTTAAAAGCCCACTTTAAATTTAATAATGCAACACCCCTTTAGGGCAACCACGCTACACTGGATGTTATGGGGGAGGGTCTCACCTCTCCTGGGCGCTGTGCCTCCACCCAAATCTTGATTGGAGCTCTCTCTCTGGGACTGCAGAAGGACAGTTATCTTCTGCCAGGGGCTGATTCAGGAAGCCCCTGCCACAGCTCAGTACACACACTCAGGGAACAGGAGTAAAACCAATTAACAGATTTATTGCTATGCAGCAGAATTGAGGTAGGTTTAAAGTAATAACATACAATACAAATAACGATGCTCTATAAAACTCATATACACATCACAGTCTCCTTCTTCTCTGACCCTGAAAATATAATGTAGCAGTTTCCCCCCCTCTTTTGTATTAACTCAGTCCAAACGTTGGGGCCCAGTTGCCGTGGATGTTGGCGCGCAAATTAGAACCGTGGTTGCACTTAGAGGAATATTACTGTCAATAGTCTGGGTTGTAATGCACTCACTGTAAATAGCGCTGGTAGAACCATAAGTCTCAGAAGGGCACTCACTGTGTGTCCCAAATGGTCGGAGGGTTCTTTGGACACCAGCTGGGGGTGGCAGGATTCAGGCCTTTATGTGGTGTGAGTGCCGGCAGAACTCTCCGGGTCTTTGATGTTTATGGCCTCAAAGGCTGACAGGACCGAGCTCTCTCCAGCAGCGCAGATATCTCAGCGGGGGCCGCCACACTCTCCAGAGTAGAGGAATGTAGATCCACACTGCTCTGTTTCTCACAACAAGCTACCACGCTCCTTCCTCTCTGCACATTTATTTTCACTTCCTGGTCAGCTCTCTCCCCCAAGTCCCTCCTCCTCCAATCCACTCTCTCTCCTTCTACCCTTGCAGGCCATGTCATCTGATTGAAACAAGGGTCCCTGGGAATTGTAGTCCACTGCCACTCAGGGGAATAATGATTAATGTCTGTAGGTCCCTGTTTAAAACTCTTCTGAGTGTCTGTAAGCTCCAATATGCCGGTAGCTGCTCTGACAGTTCCCTGTGTAGGTGTTGCAATAACATCTCCTCTGTGCCCGTATGTACAGTAATAATGGCCCATGAGTCCGTAGCATCACATATGTGATCATACAGACATGTGACTACATGTATGCTATTTGTATGTGCTGACTAGACTCTTTTGGCTTCTCTCTATTCTCTTCTATTGAGAGAAGACAAATGTATCTGGTCAACGCATGCACATAGCAAACGTGGTGACACAACCACCTCATCACACTAATGACATTGGGGACTCATGACAGCAGGTGCACCGCACCCTGTCACGTTTGCCAGTCTGAAGTCATATGTAGTGACTGTAGATTTTTATTCCAAACCCACACAACCCTTTTAATAACTCTATACAAATAAGCTGCTTATTATGAAATTATTAAAGGGATTGTCTAGTTCTATGCTACAAATATGCAGTGACTCTATGTGATTGTAGACGTGTGAATCCTCATATTGCATGCACAGCACACTGTCAGGAGTCTCCGGTGTGAGAATTGGTTTGTTATGTGACCTCAAGTATGGTATTTGAATACACCTGGTCACATTCCGACTTGACTGTTTCTGGTCTTGCTCAATTCACTTTTATTGAGTGAGGCCGCACAGTTAGAACATGGCCATGAGTATGCAAATCGCATACTTGTTATGGGCAACTGTGAATCCTCAGCATGCACGATGTGAAGATTCACAATTTTGCAGTCATATAGGAGTAACTGGAGACTTGTAGAATTAGATCAGACAATCCCTTTAAATTAAGTGCAGCTCGTGCCATGGTTATTGTATGGGGGCTTGTTATACTAACAGGCTGGGGCTTATTATAAGACCTAATATGTAAATATAATAAGCCCCCTACCTCCACCCTCCCCAGACAACAACTATTAGATAAGATTGCATTGCATATAATCTAAGAAATTGAATGCAAGGCCCCCACAGAGCCACCCCTACTACCCAAATTCAGCTCTCCCCCTCTTCCTCTCGCATACACCCCACTCCCACAGTAACATACTAATATCATATGCTTTAATTTACTTAAAAGAACAAACATTTTTCTCCAGCAGAGCAGAACATACATTTATGAAAGTGTTCGTCCGTGATAATGGTTGGTCCAGGCCAGACCCTGGTTTGAGTTCCTTGCACAACCTAAGCTGCAGCTGCTCGCTATGACCCATGCCAAGCGTGGACCAATCGGAGCTCACCTGAGGTGGTGTTAACCACAGCGCTGCCAGCCTGTCAGAAGACTATCAAGTTAGCAGCCCTCAAGCCAGCACCTTTCGCTGCAGTGAGACTCTGCTATTGGCTGCTGTGCAGCGTGCAGAGTGTTCGCTCAGGATAGAAAGTCTTTTGGGTAAAATTACAGATTCTGCTCTTGTAAGTTGATAGTCTAATAAGTTAAATACATTAGTAAGATTGGAGTGTTCACTTAGGCTGTTAGTTGCTCTGGTGCAGTTTTGCCTTTTTTGTTTTGCTTTTATTACTCCTCCCTCTTGTTCCCCTTCTAAATTTGTCTTTGGTTGCTTTTGGGGCAAAGTAGTTTTTATGGATGAGAGTGGTAGAGTAAATGGAGGAGTGAGGTTGGGATGGATGGTTAATGGTCAGAAAAGGAAACTGAGTTTGTGTTGTCAGCTTTGATGCTAACCAGTATTATATTTTTATTATTCCTGTTGGGAATATTAGAGGGGCTTTCAACTTGTAATTCAAGGAAGGTCAGTAAACATCTGTGGATGTTTCATATATGGAAAGATCTAGCTCTTGTTTGTTTTCCTGTGTGTATTGATGGGGTGTAGGCTTGTGGAGTGGTGCCTCAGTTGAGAGGGATTAGTGTAAGGGGAGTCAGAGGTATATCCTCCGGGATATTAGTGGATAGGAGGTCAGACGAAACTTGATAAGAGGGAATATTAGTACCTGGGATCGGAATATTATGTTCAATGTGTAGCTTGTGCTTTTTTATCTTTAATTTTCCGTACATATCCATGGAAAAGGTAAAACAGGATGAAGATCAGATGGTATCATGGTAATTCCTGGTGTGGGTGTAGCGATATTAGTATTGACAAGTAGAGTAATAAAGGGTTCTGCATTGACAGGAGGAGTGGTAGAGTTTTTTTGGGTTAACTCTGGTTTTGCTTGAATGTTTGCTGTGATTATATTTACTGTTCAGGAAGGTATGTGGGTTATTGTGTGATTAGCAATTTGTTAATGGTTTTGAGGGCGTGGTTTAGGATGGCAGTCAGGAGTTAGTATTGGATATAGTGGGTTTAAAAGCTTTGTTGAAGGAATTACCCCCCTTATAGTCCTGTCTGTCATAATTCAATTTTTTTAATTTTTGGTGATTGTTATATGATGAGCTTCACATAATGCTACAGTATATGTTGGTCCCCATGGATGAAGCTCCACTGTCTTATGGGCCCAAATAATGCTCCAAACATACTGGGCCCCATTTCTAATGCTCTAGTGTATAATGGGCCCTGTAAATGCTGCTCCAGTGTCTGATGTCCACCTTTGGAATGTTCCAGTGTATGGTGGGCCCCATCTATCATTCTCCAGAGTATAGTGCTCCCCAAAAATTGCTGTCCCAACATTGAAAACAATCAAATAAGTCTCCTCGCTAGGGAATCCCTGTACTTGTCTGGACAGGTGCTGTAGCTTGCTTAACAGCTCGCCAGCTGTTCTCACGCCCAGTATGGATTGCACGTGATTGCACAAAGGTTAGAAAGGGTACCGTATCCCTGGATAACATGTATGGATAGCGTACACATTCAAAATATATGTCTCAGGTGGCAGGCTCAGACGGTGTCAGGCCCAGTATGGACTGCACGTGATTGCACAAAGGTTAGAAAGGGTACCGTATCCCTGGATAACATGTATGGATAGCGTACACATTCAAAATATATGTCTCAGGAGGCAGGCTCAGACGGTGTCAGGCACAGTATGGATTGCACGTGATTGCACAGAGGTTAGAAAGGGTACCGTATCCCCGGATAACATGTATGGATAGCGTACACATTCAAAATATATGTCTCAGGAGGCAGGCTCAGACGGTGTTAGGCCCAGTATGGATTGCACGTGATTGCACAAAGGTTAGAAAGGGTACCGTATCCCCGGATAACATGTATGGATAGCGTACACATTCAAAATATATGTCTCAGGAGGCAGGCTCAGACGGTGTTAGGCCCAGTATGGATTGCACGTGATTGCACAAAGGTTAGAAAGGGTACCGTATCCCTGGATAACATGTATGGATAGCGTACACATTCAAAATATATGTCTCAGGAGGCAGGCTCAGACGGTGTCAGGCACAGTATGGATTGCACGTGATTGCACAAAGGTTAGAAAGGGTACCGTATCCCCGGAAAACATGTATGGATAGCGTACACATTCAAAATATATGTCTCAGGAGGCAGGCTCAGACGGTGTTAGGCCCAGTATGGATTGCACGTGATTGCACAAAGGTTAGAAAGGGTACCGTATCCCCGGATAACATGTATGGATAGCGTACACATTCAAAATATATGTCTCAGGAGGCAGGCTCAGACGGTGTTAGGCCCAGTATGGATTGCACGTGATTGCACAAAGGTTAGAAAGGGTACCGTATCCCTGGATAACATGTATGGATAGCGTACACATTCAAAATATATGTCTCAGGAAGCAGGCTCAGACGGTGTCAGGCCCAGTATGGATTGCACGTGATTGCACAAAGGTTAGAAAGGGTACCGTATCCCTGGATAACATGTATGGATAGCGTACACATTCAAAATATATGTCTCAGGAGGCAGGCTCAGATGGTGTTAGGCCCAGTATGGATTGCACGTGATTGCACAAAGGTTAGAAAGGGTACCGTATCCCCGGATAACATGTATGGATAGCGTACACATTCAAAATATATGTCTCAGGAGGCAGGCTCAGACGGTGTCAGGCACAGTATGGATTTGACGGCCCAGATTACACAGCGGAGGAGCAGGGAGAGGTAAAGATTGCAAATGCTGGGGCCCTGCCCAAGCAAGGGGGGCCCACTCGTGTGCATCGGTACTGGCACTGGGCCCCTCATAGTACAGCGGTGTGTCTGACGGCGGGTGTGCACCACCACCGTCAGAGACACTTGATTGCACTATGAGGGACCCTGTGCCAGTGCCCGCGCCCAAGAGTCGGCCTACCCACCTGTCCAGGGCAACGGCACTCGCACGGTGTCGTGTGGTAGGTGGTGACCCCGGCCATGGGGGGGAGGCAGCACAGTTAGGGAGTTTTAGAAAGTGGCATATGTTGATGTTGGACATTCAGCTGATGCAAAAGGCGAAATAGGTGAAGTACCAGGAAGAGGTGGACCAAAGCAAGCCATTTTTCTGTCACCCTATGTGTCATCAGGGGAAGGTGGGACAAAATCCTTGGAAACCCATGCGTGGTTCATTTTAATGAAGGTTAGATCATCCACATTTTGGGTTGACAGACGGGTCCTTTTTTCTGTCAGGATTGATCCAGCTGCACTGAAGACTCTTTCCGATAGCACACTTGCAGCTGGGCAAGCGAGCTCCTGTAAGGCATATTGGGCCAATTCAGGCCAGGTGTCCAGTTTAGCGGCCCAATAGTCAAAGGGGAATGACCTGTGTGGGAGAACATCGATATGGGAGGAAAAGTAGTTTGTAACCATAGTTGACAACTGCTGTCTCCTGTCACTTTCCATCGATGCAGTATTACCAGTTGTGTGAGCGGTATTTGAAAAATCAGTCCACAACATTGTCATGAAACCCCTGTCTCCAACGCCACTTCTGCTGTGTGCACCACGAACACCTCTGCCAAGCTGCCCCCGGCCCGTACGGCTCGTGTGAGAACCATCACCGCTGCTGTGTGCTGGGAATGCCTCAAGCAACCGATTTACCAGAGTTGCTTGTTTATTAGCCAATATTAGGTCAAGGTTCTCCTGTGGCATGATGTTTTGTAATTTGCCTTTATAGCGTGGATCCAGGATGCTGGCCAACCAGCAGTCGTCATCGTTCATCATTTTGGCAATGCGGGGGTCCCTTTTTAGGATCCGCAAGGCATAATCTGACATGTGGGCCAATGTTCCCGGTGTCAATGATGCACTGCGAGTGCTGGGTGGAGGAGCACTTTCTGGCAAATCCACATCCCTCCAGTCACGCACAAACCCTGTACCAGACCTTGCCACGCCAACATTTTCACTTGCCCCACGAGATGCATCCTCCTCCCCTAAGTAATCATCCCCATCATCCTCCTCCTCCTCCTCCTCTTCTTCCTCCACCTCGTCCAGGAGAGGTCCCTGAGCAGACAATGGATGAATGTCATCAAGGATTCCCTCCTCCTCTTCCTCCTCATCAACATTGGCTGCAGACGCCTGCTCCTTAAGGTGCGTCAAAGTTTGCATGAGCAGATGCATAAGTGGGATGCTCATGCTTAGGATGGCGTCGTCTGCGCTTACCAGCCGTGTGCATTCCTCAAAACACTGAAGGACTTTACAAAGGTCTTTCAGCTTCGACCACTGCACGCCTGTCAACTCCATGTCTGCTCTCAAAGTGCCTGGCCGTGTATCCTCCCACAAATGCATTATGGCCTGCCTCTGCTCGCACAGCCGCTCCACCATGTGCAGGGTGGAGTTCCACCTTGTTGCAATGTCGATAATGAGGCGGTGGTTGGGAAGGTGGAGCAATCGCTGCAGCTTCTGCATACAAACGGAGTGTACAGGCGACCGGCGGATGTGCGCGCACAGTCTTCGCACCTTCTGGAGCAGGGCTGTTAACTCCGGATAATTTTTGAGGAAGCACTGCACCACCAGGTTCAAGGTGTGAGCCAAGCAAGGTATGTGGCTGAGTTTTGAAAGGGCTATGGCTGCCACAAAATTACGGCCGTTATCACTAACTACCTTGCCTGCCTCAAGATGTACACTGCCCAGCCATGACTCAGTTTGTCGCTTCAAGTACTCGGCCAGCACCTCGGCGGTGTGTCTGTCGCCCAAACACATCATCTGCAACACAGCCTGCTGACGCTTTCCACTAGCTGCTCGATAGGGGGACACATCGTGTGCAACAGTGGCAGCTGCAGATGGAGTGCTCGTACGACTGCGCTCTGTGGACGAGCTTTCGCTTCTGGAGGAGGAGGAGGAGGAGGAGGGTCGAACGCCTACAGCCAACTGTTTCCTATACCGTGGGCTAGGCAGCACTGTCCCACCACCGCTGTCCCCTGTGGACCCTGCATCCACCACATTAACCCAGTGCGCAGTGATGGACACGTAACGGCCCTGGCCATGCCGACTGGACCATGCATCAGTTGTGAGGTGCACCTTTCCGCTCACTGACTGCTTGAGTGCATGGACAATGCGGTCTTTCACATGATGGTGGAGGGCTGGGATGGCTTTGTGAGAGAAGAAGTGGCGACTGGGTAGGTCATAGCGTGGTACTGCATAGGCCATGAGTTCGCGGAAAGCTGTGCTTTCCACCAACCGAAAGGGCATCATCTCAAACGAGATTAGTTTGGCAATGTGGGCGTTCAAACCCAGTGTACGCGGATGAGAGACTGAGTACTTTCTTGACCTACTCATAGTGTCTGGGAGGGTGAGCTGGACTTGAGAGCTGCATATGGTGGAAGTAGCGGTGGACAGGGCGGACTGAGAGAGGGTTGATGATGGTGATGGAGTTGGTGTTCTTTCTGATGGCCTAGAATCAGTCTTTCGTTGATATAACAGTGGGATTCCCTGACTGCTGTGGTCTTGCAACGACACCTCAACATTTGCTGCTGTGCTAACCGGTGGGCTTACAGTGGGGGAAACAATGTAGCGTTGCTGACTACCTTCGTTGTGATCAGTTGCACATGTGGCACTTGAGGTTTGGTGTTGTGTCCACGCTTGCAAGTGCATGCTGGTTAAATGTCTAAGCATGCAACTGGTATTCAAATTTTTCAGATTTTTCCCTCGGCTAAAGGTCTTTGCGCACTTCTTACAGATAACCTTGGCCTGATCATGAGGATTTTGTTCAAAAAAGTGCCACACTGCACTCTTCCTACTTTGGCAGACATTTTGCGGCCTAGCACTCTGTGATCTTTTGACCCTCTGGACAAGCTGTCCAGCAACTCTTTTGATGTTTGGAACCTGTCTTTGGAGTGCTCCGGGCCTGCCAAATAACAGCTGTTGCGATGTCGATGTCTGCTGTGGATGCTCCTCATCTGAGCTATTGGAAGCAGCACCCTCTTCCCCCAATGGATGCCAATCTGGGTCAACAACTGGGTCATCCATCACCTCCTCTTCTATGTCATGTGCACCTTTCTCTGTGTCACCGTGTATGGTGGTATAGTGTGCGGGAAGGGGCACCTGAGTCTCATCAGGGTCAAAATCTGGCTCTGTACACTGCGAGGACAATGTAGTGCTCTGAGTGAATGTACCAGCAGAATCATCCATCAGCGGCTGTGCATCAGTGCACTCCATGTCAGATTCATCTTGGCCTGGGTAATTCACCATTTCACTTGATAATCCAGGCATGGTATGTGAAAACAGCTCCATGGAGTAATCAGTAGTATGGCCTGCGTCATCCTTCAATCTTGGTTGGGGTGAAGGACACAAGGAAAGGTGTGGTTCATGAACATGAGCCTCCAATGACGACTCAGTGCTTTTACTTTTTACAACTGAAGAAGAGGAGGCGATAGAGCTGGAGGCTGAGTCAGCAATGTAAGACAAAACTTTTTCCTGATGCTCTGCCTTTAAAAGCGGTTTGCCAACTCCTAGAAAACTAAGCGTTCGAGGCCTTATGTAGCCAGACGATGACGCAGGGTCAGCACCTCCTGCATTCGGTCCTATTTTGCTCTTGCCACTACCATCAGATCCACCACCAACACCATCATTACCAGCCGCCAACCCCCGCCCAATTCCACGGCCTCTTCCACCAGCCTTCCTCATTTTTGGTAGAAATGTAGACAAAATCCAACAAACTATATAGTAATGTAAAACAAGGTACAAGGTGTCTATAGGACAGGGGAGATTTAGAATTTCTGCACACACTTGTGGACAGTGGACACTTTTGGATTGTGTGAGGCCCACTGATATCTGAGCGCTATGTGACAGGCTCGATGGCACAGCTGCCTGTGACCAAAGTGACGAGAGGATAATGGAGATTTTGAATCTCTGCGCACACTTTTGGACACTGGACACTTGTGGATTGTGTTAGGCCCACTGATATCTGAGCGCTATGTGACAGGCTCGATGGCACAGCTGCCTGTGACCAAAGTGACGAGAGGATAATGGAGATTTTGAATCTCTGCGCACACTTTTGGACACTGGACACTTGTGGATTGTGTGAGGCCCACTGATATCTGAGCGCTATGTGACACGCTCGATGGCACAGCTGCCTGTGACCAAAGTGACGAGAGGATAATGGAGATTTTGAATCTCTGCGCACACTTTTGGACACTGGACACTTGTGGATTGTGTGAGGCCCACTGATATCTGAGCGCTATGTGACACGCTCGATGGCACAGCTGCCTGTGACCAAAGTGACGAGAGGATAATGGAGATTTTGAATCTCTGCGCACACTTTTGGACACTGGACACTTGTGGATTGTGTGAGGCCCACTGATATCTGAGCGCTATGTGACAGGCTCGATGGCACAGCTGCCTGTGACCAAAGTGACGAGAGGATAATGGAGATTTTGAATCTCTGCGCACACTTTTGGACACTGGACACTTGTGGATTGTGTGAGGCCCACTGATATCTGAGCGCTATGTGACACGCTCGATGGCACAGCTGCCTGTGACCAAAGTGACGAGAGGTTAATGGAGATTTTGAATCTCTGCGCACACTTTTGGACACTGGACACTTGTGGATTGTGTGAGGCCCACTGATATCTGAGCACTATGTGACACGCTCGATGGCACAGCTGCCTGTGACCAAAGTGACGAGAGGATAATGGAGATTTTGAATCTCTGCGCACACTTTTGGACACTGGACACTTGTGGATTGTGTGAGGCCCACTGATATCTGAGCGCTATGTGACACGCTCGATGGCACAGCTGCCTGTGACCAAAGTGACGAGAGGATAATGGAGATTTTGAAACTCTGTGCACACTTTTGGACACTGGACACTTGTGGATTGTGTGAGGCCCACTGATATCTGAGCGCTATGTGACACGCTCGATGGCACAGCTGCCTGTGACCAAAGTGACGAGAGGATAATGGAGATTTTGAATCTCTGCGCACACTTTTGGACACTGGACACTTGTGGATTGTGTGAGGCCCACTGATATCTGAGCGCTATGTGACAGGCTCGATGGCACAGCTGCCTGTGACCAAAGTGACGAGAGGATAATGGAGATTTTGAATCTCTGCGCACACTTTTGGACACTGGACACTTGTGGATTGTGTGAGGCCCACTGATATCTGAGCGCTATGTGACACGCTCGATGGCACAGCTGCCTGTGACCAAAGTGACGAGAGGATAATGGAGATTTTGAATCTCTGCGCACACTTTTGGACACTGGACACTTGTGGATTGTGTGAGGCCCACTGATATCTGAGCGCTATGTGACACGCTCGATGGCACAGCTGCCTGTGACCAAAGTGACGAGAGGATAATGGAGATTTTGAATCTCTGCGTACACTTTTGGACACTGGACACTTGTGGATTGTGTGAGGCCCACTGATATCTGAGCGCTATGTGACACGCTCGATGGCACAGCTGCCTGTGACCAAAGTGACGAGAGGATAATGGAGATTTTGAATCTCTGCGCACACTTTTGGACACTGGACACTTGTGGATTGTGTGAGGCCCACTGATATCTGAGCGCTATGTGACACGCTTGATGGCACAGCTGCCTGTGACCAAAGTGACGAGAGGATAATGGAGATTTTGAATCTCTGCGCACACTTTTGGACACTGGACACTTGTGGATTGTGTGAGGCCCACTGATATCTGAGCGCTATGTGACACGCTCGATGGCACAGCTGCCTGTGACCAAAGTGACGAGAGGATAATGGAGATTTTGAATCTCTGCGCACACTTTTGGACACTGGACACTTGTGGATTGTGTGAGGCCCACTGATATCTGAGCGCTATGTGACAGGCTCGATGGCACAGCTGCCTGTGACCAAAGTGACGAGAGGATAATGGAGATTTTGAATCTCTGCGTACACTTTTGGACACTGGACACTTGTGGATTGTGTGAGGCCCACTGATATCTGAGCGCTATGTGACACGCTCGATGGCACAGCTGCCTGTGACCAAAGTGACGAGAGGATAATGGAGATTTTGAATCTCTGCGCACACTTTTGGACACTGGACACTTGTGGATTGTGTGAGGCCCACTGATATCTGAGCGCTATGTGACACGCTTGATGGCACAGCTGCCTGTGACCAAAGTGACGAGAGGATAATGGAGATTTTGAATCTCTGCGCACACTTTTGGACACTGGACACTTGTGGATTGTGTGAGGCCCACTGATATCTGAGCGCTATGTGACACGCTCGATGGCACAGCTGCCTGTGACCAAAGTGACGAGAGGATAATGGAGATTTTGAATCTCTGCGCACACTTTTGGACACTGGACACTTGTGGATTGTGTGAGGCCCACTGATATCTGAGCGCTATGTGACAGGCTCGATGGCACAGCTGCCTGTGACCAAAGTGACGAGAGGATAATGGAGATTTTGAATCTCTGCGCACACTTTTGGACACTGGACACTTGTGGATTGTGTGAGGCTCACTGATATCTGAGCGCTATGTGACACACTCGATGGCACAGCTGCCTGTGACCAAAGTGACGAGAGGATAATGGAGATTTTGAATCTCTGCGCACACTTTTGGACACTGGACACTTGTGGATTGTGTGAGGCCCACTGATATCTGAGCGCTATGTGACACGCTCGATGGCACAGCTGCCTGTGACCAAAGTGACGAGAGGATAATGGAGATTTTGAATCTCTGCGCACACTTTTGGACACTGGACACTTGTGGATTGTGTGAGGCCCACTGATATCTGAGCGCTATGTGACAGGCTCGATGGCACAGCTGTGACAAAAGTGACTAGAGGATAAGGGAGATTGGATTGCTTTTAAAAAAGCAGTTTGCGGAGCAGTTGGTAAACAGCAATGCCAGCGTGTCAGGAAGCCTTAAAAGGCAGCCCAACAACCAACACCACTGATACACCACAATATAGCCTCCCCTTGCACTGCACACACAGTGACTTGTGTGTTGTGCAGGCCAAATCGCTAGCAGCAGAAGCAGTTTTTTTGTCTTCTTCCCTGCCTAACGCTCTCCCTACAGAATCAGCAACAACCTCTCCCTATACTAAGATTGGCAGAAGTAAGATGGCGGTCGGCGTGCACGCCCTTTTATACCCCCTGTGACGCCCACCAAAGCAAGCCAATCACTTGCATGCCCTTCTGAAAGATGGTGGTGACCCGTGCCTAGGTCATCACGTTGCCCACAGTGTCCGTGGATCCTGATTGGCTGAAAAAGAGCGCAAAACAAACTTTTGAAACGCGACTTTGGCGCGTAAGTCGCCGACCTCGTGGCCGACCTCATCCTAGGGTCGGGTTTCGTTTCATGAAACCCGACTTTGCCAAAAGTCGGCGACTTTTGAATTTTTTCGACCCGTTTCGCTCAACTCTAAAAAAGACACTCTAGAAGTCCTTTCATGCAATGTACTGTATGCAACAAAAGTTCCCATCTGGTAGTGAAAGGGTCTTCAGTAAATTTAGCATTCATTAATTCTTTCTTTCTTAGGCCATGGAACGCGGAGGTGGGATTCTCTTTTTCTTGCAACGCACCAGAGCGCATGGCTGAAGGCTCTCCAATACGCCGGGCATGGGTCAGTTCCTCCGGTCCCTGTTACATGGTCAGAGGTGGCTATACCCGTCACCTGACACTCCGGGGACAAGAAAAGGGGGCTCACGGCCGTGAGTGTGTGGGGTTTAAACACCACTGCCCTTACTGTTCATTCTGAGTAGTGTGATGTTGATAGAGTTCCCCGTGATGCAGGTGCAGAGCGAGAACAGGAGATGAGGTGAGATGAGAGAGCTTCACAAAGCCAGGTTAACAATGAACAGGTTAACTTTTTACTTCACACAGCCAGTTAGGTGATAGCCTCAGATGGTACAGTGGAAAACGTGCAGATGATAATAGGTCCCAATATCACAGACAGCATTTAGTATCAGCGACAGAACTGGATACAAATGAGGAGAGATACCAGTAAGTCCCTCCAATGTCTAATGCTGGTGTCCAGTATTAACACTATGGAAGTTTCTTCCACCCTTTCAGGGCCTCGATCCCTAATTGACCTCCTTGTCCCAGTCTCACTAACTTTCATATCGTGAGGTGCAGATGCATAACGTTCTCCTCATAGTTTCTATGAGTAACTGCTCCAGGCCGAATGCTCTTCCTTACTTCTGAGCACACTTGCAACAGCAATAGACTTATGTCATCTGTAGAATCAGGGCATCACTCACCCCAGCAGTAGATGTTTGGTGCTTTTCCTCGAGTTACCCTCTCCAACACAGCCTGGTGGGATGGGAATGGATTCCCTCACATGCTTTTCTGAGCTGTGGTACCTCTCTGTAGAGGCAGGTTGACTCTCCTGATCAGATCTCAATCTAACTTAATCTCTAGCTGACTAGAACTGCACTTACTATAACAATATGTGTGTAAAACTCCAGCCAACAAACTATTGTACTAGCAACTTTGTCTTGGGGAGGAGACTTAACTATTTACTTACCGTACTTAGCTAGTGTAATAAATGCTGGGATTACATGTGTACGATATGATGTACGCATGTGTACGCTAGTGATTCTCTGAGATTGTATTCATTCACTTTCCCTTTTCTTTTTCGTTTGTTCTAGACCACCATGACTACTTCTTCCATCCATGATTCATATCCAGAATGTAACACACAGATATTTTTGGCTTACCACCTCTTTTCCATCACCCTCCTCACATTTACCCACCTCTACAGAAATGATGTAGTGCTATAACCAGTGCCCTAGGCAGTTACAGTGGCCAAATGTGCCCAAGAACTACACTCCTGCTGTGCAGTACACAGTTGCAGTGCTCACTCTGTGCCTCCATATAGTAACTGTAAGCAAAATTCCTCCTCAAACTAATAGTGCCCCCCATACATTCTTATAGCTAAGCAGCCCCCTATAGTTATAATGAATTTGTGCAAAAATAATAATACCCCATATACCTAATAATAACAACGACAGCAATGATAATATTGCCCTACACACCTCCTCATAATAATAATCGTGCCTCCCATAGACCTTTTAAAAATAAAAATTGTACCCCCCGGCCTCCTTATAATAATAAGAAAACAATAATAGTGTACCTTGGGCCTTCTTGTAATAGTAATAGTGTCCCGTCAGTCTCCTTATCATAATAGTAATAATGACCCACTGGGCCTCCATATAATAGTATTAGTCTTACCTAGGACTCCTTATAAAAATATTAGTATCCCTGGGCTTCATTATAATAATAATAATAGTGCCCCATTGTAAGAGGCAAACAATAAAAAATAACCGAATATATCAACGTCCCACACAGATAAATGATGATGTTCTCCATCTCACTGTGTGCCATACAGTGACTCTCCATGATGTGTCCAGCGTGTGTACAATATAGTCACTCTCTGAAACTCATTCACATTCCCTTTTCTTTTTCATTCGTTCCAGACCGGCATGACCACTTCTTATATCCATGATTTGTTTCTGCAGAATTTAATGCGCATACAGTTTTGGCTTATTGCTTTTGAAGGACCTGCATCACATTTTTTCCATACCGGAATGACACAGTGCTATAGCCAGTGCCCTAGACAGTAATAATGTTTCTGTGTCCTGCACACAAAAAAACAACTACCCTCCATTTGTGCAGTACCCTGCAGGAGTATACTGTAGGAGTGCTCTTACTCTGTGCATACATATAGTAATAGTAACTAAATTCCTCCTCAAAGTAATAATTCCCCCTCATGCCTCCTTATAGCTATACAGCACCTATAGCAATAGTAATAATGCCCCCTCTGCCTCTATATACTAAATATGCCCTGTCTCCTTATAGCTATATAGACCCTACATTAATAGTAATTATGATCCCATGTGCCTCCTTATAGCTATATACGGCAGCCCCTATAGCAATAGTAATAATGCCCCCTGTGTCTCTATATATTAAATAATGCCCCCTGTGCCTGTTTCTTGTAAAAATGCCTCCATGCCTCCTTATAGCTATACAGCACCTAAGCACCTATAGCAGTAGTAATAATGCCCACATGCCTCCTTGAAGTAAAAATGCTTCATTTGCCTCCTTATAAATCATGCCCACATGCCTCTTTATAGTAAAAATGCCTCCCATGCCTCCTTATAAATCATACCCACATGCCTCTTTATAGTAATAATGCCTCCTTTGCCTCTTTATAAATCATGCCCACATGCCTCTTTATAGTAAAAATGCCTCCTATGCCTCCTCATAAATCATGCCCACATACCTCTTTATAGTAAAAATGCCTCCTTATAAATCATGCCCACATGCCTCTTTATAGCAAAAATGCCTCCTATGCCTTCTTATAAATCATGCCCACATGCCTCTTTATAGTAAAAATGCCTCCTATGCCTTCTTATAAATCATGCCCACATGCCTCTTTATAGTAAAAATGCCTCCTATGCCTCCTTATAAATCATGCCCTCATGCCTCTTTATAGTAAAAATGCCTCCTTTGCCTCCTTATAAATCATGCCCATGGGTCGCCCTCCCAGGGCTGTGGGGTACTCGGTACTGGGCCGATGTCAGCGGGATGTGTCACGGCAGCGGTGACCCGGTCTGTGGCCCTGGGCGCCCAAATCAATGGTGGTTTGTGATATAGTTTATGTGATAGTTCGTGATGCCACCTGTGGTGTTTGGCAAGCAAGATGTTAAGCCAACGCTGCGTGCACATCCTCTGGGGCTGATGGTGTGTTGCAGCATAGATGGTGTAGCTCCCCACAGGTGAAGCTGTAACCCCAGGGCAGTGTAATTGCAATAGATGAGAATAGGCGCAGGTGGTGTGAAGAATGTTGGTACCCAGATGTAGCGGTGCTGACGGTGTTAGCGCACAAAGGAATGGAAGACACCAAGGCTTGCAGTTCCAAAGCTTTACTCACAGTTTGTGGTACACACTGGGGCCCGCTTCCATGCTGTGTCCGGGGCAGAGACTCAATCAACCTCCCGGGCAAGTCAGGATTCTCCTCTCCAACACTCCGCCAACATGTACCTTTCCTGAACGACTCCTCTATTGCGCCTTAAGGTGTGAAGAGCTCCAGTACCGTGGTACTCTGGAGTTCCTCCTGTCAGATGTTCCTAACAACTCTACTTGTATGGCAGACAGCTGTAGCCTCTCTCGGGGACTCCCTTCTCCGGAGTCCTGGCTCTCTATTCAGTTGCTGTTGTGCCCCAAGTCTTAGATGGGAGTAGTGCATTGACAGCCAACTACTCCACCGGTGTCTGCTGCAGAACCATAAGTGTCCATACAACCTTGTGGACCGGGCCCCGGCCTTGCGCTGAGAACCTATAGGCAGGGTTCCTCTTCCAACCCACAACTCCTCTCTGTTCTCCTACTCCTTCGTTCCGCGCTGTTCCTCCTCTCTCTTATGGAAGCTTAGGTTGCAGTTCTACATCTTTCTCCTTCTGTTCCTTTCCCGTGCTAGCTGGCTCAGGTCACTGAGGCAGCTGCAGCACTCCTTCCTCCATCCCTTCTTCCAGGGATCCCCACTCCTCCCGAGTGGCTTCCTTCCTCTCTGACCCTCTGTCAGACTGACCTCCAGACTGATCTGAACTGAACTCCTAATCTTATACTTTCCCATCCTTTTATATGTCTCAACTCCACCCACCTCCCAGCACATCTCGTGTTACGAAGCAAGGACACACGAATGGTGCTCTGCTACGAAGCCGCAATGTGGTCCTGCTGAACTATCCCGTGTGTGGGGTGCAGGTGTTGGAGTGTGGAAAGGAGTTACCAACTTACCTAGTTGGTGGGGCAATACGCCTTAGGAGAAGGTGCAGTACCTCTGTGGCGACTGAGCCTTAGGGGCGCCACACCCACATGCCTCTTTATAGTAAAAATGCCTCCTTATAAATCATGCCCACATGCCTCTTTATAGTAAAAATGCCTCCTTATAAATCATGCCTACATGCCTCTTTATAGAAAAAATGCCTCATATGCCTCCTTAAAATCATGCCCACATGCCTCTTTATAGTAAAAATGCCTCCTTTTCCTCCTTATAAATCATGCCCACATGCCTCTTTATAGTAAAAATGCCTCCTATGCCTCCTTGTAAATCATGCCCACATGCCTCTTTATAGTAAAAATGCCTCCTATGACTCCTTATAAATCATGCCCACATGCCTCTTTATAGTAAAAATGCCTCCTTATAAATCATGCCCACATGCCTCTTTATAGTAAAAATGCCTACTTATAAATCATGCCTACATGCCTCTTTATAGAAAAAATGCCTCATATGCCTCCTTAAAATCATGCCCACATGCCTCTTTATAGTAAAAATGCCTCCTTTTCCTCCTTATAAATCATGCCCACATGCCTCTTTATAGTAAAAATGCCTCCTATGCCTCCTTGTAAATCATGCCCACATGCCTCTTTATAGTAAAAATGCCTATGACTCCTTATAAATCATGCCCACATGCCTCTTTATAGTAAAAATGCCTCCTTATAAATCATGCCCACATGCCTCTTTATAGTAAAAATGCCTCCTATGCCTCCTTATAAATCATGCCCACATGCCTCTTTATAGTAAAAATGCCTCCTATGCCTCCTTATAAATCATGCCCACATGCCTCTTTATAGTAAAAATGCCTCCTATGCCTCCTTGTAAATCATGCCATGCCTCTTTATAGTAAAAATGCCTCCTATGACTCCTTCTAAATCATGCCCACATGCCTCTTTATAGTAAAAATGCCTCCTTATAAATCATGCCCACATGCCTCTTTATAGTAAAAATGCCTCATATGCCTCCTTATAAATCATGCCCACATGCCTCTTTATAGTAAAAATGCCTCCTTATAAATCATGCCCACATGCCTCTTTATAGCAAAAATGCCTCCTATGCCTCCTTATAAATCATGCCCACATGCCTCTTTATAGTAAAAATGCCTCCTATGCCTCCTTGTAAATCATGCCCACATGCCTCTTTATATTAAAAATGCCTCCTATGACTCCTTATAAATCATGCCCACATGCCTCTTTATAGTAAAAATGCCTCCTTATAAATCATGCCCACATGCCTCTTTATAGTAAAAATGCCTCCTTATAAATCATGCCCACATGCCTCTTTATAGCAAAAATGCCTCCTATGCCTTCTTATAAATCATGCCCACATGCCTCTTTATAGCAAAAATGCCTCCTTATAAATCATGCCCACATGCCTCTTTATAGTAAAAATGCCTCCTTATAAATCATGCCCACATGCCTCTTTATAGTAAAAATGCCTCCTTATAAATCATGCCCACATGCCTCATTATAGTAAAAATGCCTCCTATGCCTCCTTATAAATCATGCCCACATGCCTCTTTATAGTAAAAATGCCTCCATATAAATCATGCCCACATGCCTCTTTATAGTAAAAATGCCTCTTATGCCTCCTTATAAATCATGCCCACCTGCCTCTTTATAGTAAAAATGCCTCCTATGCCTCCTTTTAAATCATGCCCACATGCCTCTTTATAGTAAAAATGCCTCCTTATAAATCATGCCCACAAGCCTCTTTATAGTAAAAATGCCTCCTATGCCTTCTTATAATCATGCCCACATGCCTCTTTATAGTAAAAATGCCTCCTATGCCTCCTTATAAATCATGCCCATGTGCCTCTTTATAGTAAAAATGCCTCCTATGCCTCCTTCTAAATCATGCCCACATGCCTCTTTATAGTAAAAATGCCTCCTTTGCCTCCTTATAAATCATGCCCACATGCCTCTTTATAGTAAAAGTGCCTCCTATGCCTCCTTGTAAATCATGCCCACATGCCTCTTTATAGTAAAAATACCTTCTTATAAATCATGCCCACATGCCTCTTTATAGTAAAAATGCCTCCTATGACTCCTTATAAATCATGCCCACATGCCTCTTTATAGAAAAAATGCCTCCTTATAAATCATGCCCACATGCCTCTTTATAGTAAAAATGCCTCCTTATAAATCATGCCCACATGCCTCTTTATAGTAAAAATGCCTCCTTATAAATCATGCCCACAAGCCTCTTTATAGTAAAAATGCCTCCTATGCCTTCTTATAATCATGCCCACATGCCTCTTTATAGTAAAAATGCCTCCTATGCCTCCTTCTAAATCATGCCCACATGCCTCTTTATAGTAAAAATGCCTCCTTTGCCTCCTTATAAATCATGCCCACATGCCTCTTTATAGTAAAAGTGCCTCCTATGCCTCCTTGTAAATCATGCCCACATGCCTCTTTATAGTAAAAATACCTTCTTATAAATCATGCCCACATGCCTCTTTATAGTAAAAGTGCCTCCTATGCCTCCTTGTAAATCATGCCCACATGCCTCTTTATAGTAAAAATACCTTCTTATAAATCATGCCCACATGCCTCTTTATAGTAAAAATGCCTCCTATGACTCCTTATAAATCATGCCCACATGCCTCTTTATAGTAAAAATACCTTCTTATAAATCATGCCCACATGCCTCTCTATAGTAAAAATGCCTCCTATGACTTCTTATAAATCATGCCCACATGCCTCTTTATAGTAAAAATGCCTCCTATGCCTCCTTATAAATCATGCCACATGTCTCTTTATAGTAAAAATGCCTCCTATGCCTCCTTTTAAATCATGCCCACATGCCTCTTTATAGTAAAAATGCCTCCTTATAAATCATGCCCACAAGCCTCTTTATAGTAAAAATGCCTCCTATGCCTTCTTATAATCATGCCCACATGCCTCTTTATAGTAAAAATGCCTCCTATGCCTCCTTCTAAATCATGCCCACATGCCTCTTTATAGTAAAAATGCCTCCTTTGCCTCCTTATAAATCATGCCCACATGCCTCTTTATAGTAAAAGTGCCTCCTATGCCTCCTTGTAAATCATGCCCACATGCCTCTTTATAGTAAAAATACCTTCTTATAAATCATGCCCACATGCCTCTTTATAGTAAAAGTGCCTCCTATGCCTCCTTGTAAATCATGCCCACATGCCTCTTTATAGTAAAAATACCTTCTTATAAATCATGCCCACATGCCTCTTTATAGTAAAAATGCCTCCTATGACTCCTTATAAATCATGCCCACATGCCTCTTTATAGTAAAAATACCTTCTTATAAATCATGCCCACATGCCTCTCTATAGTAAAAATGCCTCCTATGCCTTCTTATAAATCATGCCCACATGCCTCTTTATAGTAAAAATGCCTCCTATGCCTCCTTATAAATCATGCCACATGTCTCTTTATAGTAAAAATGCCTCCTTATAAATCATGCCCACATGCCTCTTTATAGTAAAAATGCCTCCTTCTAAATCATGCCCACATGCCTCTTTATAGTAAATATGCCTCCTTATAAATCATGCCCACATGCCTCTTTATAGTAAAAATGCCTCCTATGCCTCCTTTTAAATCATGCCCACATGCCTCTTTATAGTAAAAATGCCTCCTATGCCTCCTTTTAAATCATGCCCACATGCCTCTTTATAGTAAAAATGCCTCCTTATAAATCATGCCCACAAGCCTCTTTATAGTAAAAATGCCTCCTATGCCTTCTTATAATCATGCCCACATGCCTCTTTATAGTAAAAATGCCTCCTATGCCTCCTTATAAATCATGCCCACGTGCCTCTTTATAGTAAAAATGCCTCCTATGCCTCCTTCTAAATCATGCCCACATGCCTCTTTATAGTAAAAATGCCTCCTTTGCCTCCTTATAAATCATGCCCACATGCCTCTTTATAGTAAAAGTGCCTCCTATGCCTCCTTGTAAATCATGCCCACATGCCTCTTTATAGTAAAAATACCTTCTTATAAACCATGCCCACATGCCTCTTTATAGTAAAAATGCCTCCTATGACTCCTTATAAATCATGCCCACATGCCTCTTTATAGTAAAAATGCCTCCTTATAAATCATGCCCACATGCCTCTTTATAGTAAAAATACCTTCTTATAAATCATGCCCACATGCCTCTTTATAGTAAAAATGCCTCCTATGCCTCCTTATAAATCATGCCACATGTCTCTTTATAGTAAAAATGCCTCCTATGCCTCCTTATAAATCATGCCCACATGCCTCTTTATAGTAAAAATGCCTCCTTCTAAATCATGCCCACATGCCTCTTTATAGTAAATATGCCTCCTTATAAATCATGCCCACATGCCTCTTTATAGTAAAAATGCCTCCTATGCCTCCTTTTAAATCATGCCCACATGCCTCTTTATAGTAAAAATGCCTCCTTATAAATCATGCCCACAAGCCTCTTTATAGTAAAAATGCCTCCTATGCCTTCTTATAATCATGCCCACATGCCTCTTTATAGTAAAAATGCCTCCTTATAAATCATGCCCACGTGCCTCTTTATAGTAAAAATGCCTCCTATGCCTCCTTCTAAATCATGCCCACATGCCTCTTTATAGTAAAAATGCCTCCTTTGCCTCCTTATAAATCATGCCCACATGCCTCTTTATAGTAAAAGTGCCTCCTATGCCTCCTTGTAAATCATGCCCACATGCCTCTTTATAGTAAAAATACCTTCTTATAAACCATGCCCACATGCCTCTTTATAGTAAAAATGCCTCCTATGACTCCTTATAAATCATGCCCACATGCCTCTTTATAGTAAAAATGCCTCCTTATAAATCATGCCCACATGCCTCTTTATAGTAAAAATACCTTCTTATAAATCATGCCCACATGCCTCTTTATAGTAAAAATGCCTCCTATGCCTTCTTATAAATCATGCCCACATGCCTCTTTATAGTAAAAATACCTCCTTATAAATCATGCCACATGCCTCTTTATAGTAAAAATGCCTCCTATGCCTCCTTATAAATCATGCCCACATGCCTCTTTATAGTAAAAATGCCTCCTTATAAATCATGCCCACATGCCTCTTTATAGTAAAAATACCTTCTTATAAATCATGCCCACATGCCTCTCTATAGTAAAAATGCCTCCTATGCCTTCTTATAAATCATGCCTCTTTATAGTAAAAATGCCTCCTATGCCTCCTTATAAATCATGCCACATGTCTCTTTATAGTAAAAATGCCTCCTATGCCTCCTTATAAATCATGCCCACATGCCTCTTTATAGTAAAAATGCCTCCTATGCCTCCTTCTAAATCATGCCCACATGCCTCTTTATAGTAAATATGCCTCCTTATAAATCATGCCCACATGCCTCTTTATAGTAAAAATGCCTCCTTTCCCTCCTTATAAATCATTCCAACATGCCTCTTTATAGTAAAAATGCCTCCTATGCCTCCTTATAGCTATATAATGCACTCTGTCCCCCTTACACGCCTCTATACAATAATAATGTCCCTTAGTGCCTTCTTATAATAAATAGTAATGCCCCTTGTGCCTTATTATTAGTATAATAGTGCCCCTCAGATTCTCTCATTATAATAATAATGCTGCCCCATGAGCCTTTTAAATATAATAATAGATATAATAATATCTCTTGGGCCTTCTTATAATAATAATATTAATAGTGTACCATCACAAGCCTTATATTAAAAGTAATAGTGCCTCAGTGCACCTTGTTATAAAAATAAGAGTGCCCCTTTCATCTCCTTATAATAATAGAACCTTCTGTGGCTGTAAAACAATAAAAATAGACTAATGCATTACCCCGCTCGCACGCCGAGCAGTGATGATGTGCTCCTCTTCACCTTAGAATTTCACCTGGCACAGAAGGCGCAATGAAATTACCGTATGTCATCATGCTGTCCGATGTCCCATGCATGGGATTGGCCTCTGTCAGGTCTCAGGAAGCAGCCTAAGGCCTGCTAGAATAAGTGGCTGAGCAGTCAGCCGATGTTTCTCTGGTTTACTACAGTTGATAAAAGTATTCATTTCATAAGAAAACGGATATACGGTAATTAAAAGTGTTGCGGCCCATGCCAACTGGCTCATCTGGCAGTTTGTTAAAATGTTGGTGCTTTATGAATAAAAGTATTATTATTACCAGAATGCTAGTCTGGCCCAGTCACTGTCATAAAAATGTGAACACAAAATACTTTAAGCAAGTAGAAAGTTAAAAGGGTTGTCCAGCCTTGGAATACAAATCAGCAGCTAATTTATGCAACTGCAGGCTTGTTAGTTCTCAGAGTGCACATTGTGGATGTGTGGATACTCTGGTAACGGCTCTGGAAACGGGCAGTCATGGAACCACAAATATGCGATATGCATACTCCAGGCCACAATCCGACTAGATGTATCAGGCCTCGCTCAATTCACTTGTATTGAGCGAGGCCATGCACATCTAGTTGTCACATGACTGCATGTATGCAAATCGCATACTTGCGGTCACGCACACGCCCTCTCCCAACAGCAACATCAGAGAATCCTAACAGCATGCACACTGCGCACTGTTAGGATTCACAGGTCTGCAGTTACATAGAGTGACTGCAGCCTTGTACCCTGAGGCAGGACAATCACATTTTTAAGGCAATAAGGACCTTTTCTCTTGGCCAGTTTTTAGAAATGAAGTCCAGTGTTTCATAAACCCCACTCTTGAAAAATGGGATGTAATCTTTGTGTGTGCAATTTTCATGCTTTTTTTCACAGCTGTTTACATGTGGTAGATATGCTACAGATTTTTCATCTACATTTGTTTGTGAAAAATCTGCAGATAATTCCCGTATCAGCAAACTGAGTTTTTACCAAATTTTATACCACACACTTCTGAAAAATCTCATAGCAATTAATGACCTGCATTGGTATATTAAATTCATATTTCATCAAAGTAATACATGTAGATTTTGTTGCAAATTTTGATGCAGATTTGCCATGGATCAGAATTGGGGTTAGTAAACACACAGATTTCTGAAAGCCTTATATAGCTGAATGGGACTTTCAATAATATTTCTGCATACCCTCAGTAAAATAATAGTGTAAAGTATAAGCTCAGTGAGCTGTATAGAAAATACTGTATCTTTAGGGCTCATTCAGAAGTTGTTTTCCGAGCACAAATTCTCTCTGTTGCTTTCTTGGACAGAACTCATACTCAGTGCCTACAGAGCTGTTTACATGTCCATGTATTTTCGTGGACTGAGTGGTTTGCAGAAATTCTAGGAGACATGTTTGACCTTGATCAGAGTCTCGGATCAAACTCACTAAAGCAAGAATATGACTCAGTGAAAAAATTGCATAGCACTTAGGGCCCCATCACACATAGCGACTCACCAGCGATCCCGACAACGATATCAACGTGTCAGGATCGCTGGTGAGTCGCTACATGATCGCTGGTGAGCTGTCACACAGACAGCTTCACCAGCGATCAGCACCAGCGACGACGAGCGAGCGGCATCGCTGTGTACTTGAGTTACCAGCGCGCTGATGCAGGGAGCTGGTACCTAAGGTACACATCGGGTATCTAAGGGACGTGCGTCACTTAGAAACCCGATGTATACCTTAGTTACCAGCTCCCTGCATCAGTGCGCTGGTAACTAACGTACACATCGGGTTTCTAAGTGAGGCACGTCCCTTAGATACCCGATGTGTGCGTTAGTTACCAGCTGATCGCTAGTCTCCCGCCTGTCACACGCAGCGATGCGTGCTGGCCAGCGGGAGACCAGCGATCAAAGAAATGTCCAGGGCTTTCCAAGAGCGATCAGCGATACCGGCAGGGGGGCCGGTCGCTGATAGGTGTCACACACAGTGATCTCGCTGGTGAGATCGCTGTTGTGTCACAAAACTTGTGACTCAGCAGCGATCTCGCTAGCGAGATCGCTATGAGTGACGGGGGGCTTTAGATGCCATGTTTGTGCTGTGCATTTTTCACAGTCTGTTTGGTATGAGAAGGTTGAGACACCTCCATCAGCTTTTTTTATCAGAAAAAAAATGACGGAACTAAATAAACTGGTAAGAATTGACAATGAATAAACTCCGATGACACCTCTACTCAAAAGCACTGATGAAATTTGGACCGATTTTTGTATACGTGAAAAATCAATGACGTCTGAATGAGCCATTAGGCCATGTGCACACGTTGCGGATTCTGCTGCGGATCAGCAGTGTTTTTGGCCCTGCGGATCTGCATCAGATTTCGCTGCGTTGTACAGTACCATTGTATTCAATGGAAATTAAAAAACGCCGTGCACGTGCTGCGGAATTTTCCGCGCACGGCAATTCTTTGTGCGGAATCCGAAGCGGTTTTACACCTGCTCCATTGTACAGGTGTCAAACTGCAGGCTAATCCGTAGGTAAAACGCAGGTCTTTTGACCTGCGGATTTACCTGCGGATATTTCCAAATCCATGCGGAAAAATCCGCAGCACCATCTACAACGTATGCACATGGCCTTAGGCTATGTGCCCACGTAGCGATTCTGAAGCAGAATAAACCTGAGCAGAATCGCACACCCTGCTCCCGGGAAAACACATGCGTTTTTTGACGCTCTTTTGTAAGCATTTGTCAAGTGTTTTTGCATGCGTTTTCCTAAGCGTTTTTGCCCATATAATTGATGGTATGCGGAATTGCGTGCGATTCCGCAAAATTAATGAACATGCTGCATTTTTAATCGCTAACCGTTTCCGCAGCGGTTAAAAACGCACCATTGGCACAACATGTGCGTTTTTCATTAAAAATCAATTGGATGCTTTTCTTAAGCGTTTCTGCAGCAGAATCGCTTGTCTAAAAGCGCTGCAGAAACGCTTAAAAAACGCTACGTGGACACACAGCCTTAGAGTTAAAAGAGGTTCTGTAATCTGACATAGAGGTAAGCTAATAAAGCATGAAGCCTCATAAAAATGACTGATGGAAGTGCAATATGTCTGTATAGTGGCACAAAGTTTAGTTCCTTATTACATATTTGCAAGCACTCTGAGTGCTCCGTATTTCTCCTTACGCAATGTTCACACGTTCAGTATTTGGTCAATATTTTACCTCAGTATTTGTAAGCCAAAGCCAGGAGTGGGTGATAATACAGAAGTGGTGACATGTTTCTATTATACTTTCCTCTGATTGTTCCTCTCCTCATTTTGGCTTACAAATACTGATGTAAAATACTGACTAAATACTGAGCTTGTGAACGCGCCTATAGAAGTGATTTAACAAGTGAGAATCTTTATAATGTTTCATGAGATGCAACATGCAACAACTATATGAGAAAAGCTGCATATGAAATAGGAAGCACATGGAAGTACAGCATAAGCCGTAGATGTCTATAGGTGCTAATTTACATATCTTCTATATTATGGCTGCGTTCAAAAGACCTTGACTGTTTTTCAGTTGAAATTTAATTTGTGAACACTGCTTTTCAGGATTTAAGGAACGCTCAGCATTTTCTTTAATAAAATCACAGATGTTCAAGCTGTGAAAACAAAACTTCATTTCTGTAATTATAGAGAAAATATTTTAATTTTTTAAAAAATATCTAACTGATGACAAGAACATATAAAACACATAAACGCTACATTTCTGTGAGCATTGCAAACATGATCAAAATGTACAAAATTTAAATAAGAAATAAAAATAGGATTCCAGGTAAAACCATTGAACACACACAGTTCTGTAAAAAATAGTCTTATACAAGACTTTTTGGTCACCTTCAAACCGTGATTTCAGGGGTGGAATGTGATGTACATTGAAATGAAAACACGCAAACTTCATCTCTGCTGGAGTCTCTTTCTTTAGAACAACAAAGCTTGCCATCAGGATCTCAAAGGGTGAACTTAAAAGTCTTCCTCAAGGTGATGCTCATGTTTCGCTGCAGCTTTCTGTAAGGTCCTCAGATCCGCTTCCTTTGCGTCCTCCTGCCCGGCTAAAATAAGATGCTATAACTTATCACCTGGTAGAACCTGAAAGCATAGAAAATATCTTCAAGGTACTTTCAGTTTTAAAACAGAACCTTAAATTGGTCTCGTTGGTGGGGATGGTCCTAACTTATTACCTAAGTTCTTGCATGATGATAACATGACTAACCAGAGAAAATAGTGCTTTGTATCTGTTATTACAGGTTGATAACAACAGGGATAATTTATTCATCTATCCATCTAATATACCGTATACCACTATTTTATGTACAAATGATATAAAGAATATTAATTGTGATTGGTCATTTACTTGCACTGTGATCCTTCTTTAATTTTCTTAAAAGGAACCTGTAATTGTAAAAATACACTATTAACCTGCAGATATGGGGTTAGGCTGGGTTCACATTACGTTAGGCAGTCCGTTAGACAGACTGCATTACACCACAGTATGACGCGGTGTAACGCAGTCCGTTAACGCTGCCATTCAGCCCCATTGTCGGGCGTATCGCGACGCATGCCATAAAGCGGCACGCGTTCGTGATGTGCCGTCATTCACTGACGGAGCCTCGGACGCGGGCTGCAGCGTCTGAGGCTCCGTCTCCGCTAGCGCAGATGAATCATCTGTGCTAGTGGGTATAGCATAACGCAATTGCGTTATGCTATACCAATAATGCAGCCCGTCAATGCTAAGCATTGAATGGGCTGCTTAACGTGATGTGAACCTAGCCTTAATCTGCAGGTTAATAGCTTTCTGAAGCTGTCCGGTGCACGCACTGAGAGCCCCGCTGCCAAGAGGAAATTAACTTTATTTCTCCTGACACCCACGGGCTTTCAGTCATTAGGGTGGGACAGGGTAGCATCATGGACATCCAAGATGTCAACAGGGCTCTCAGTGCGTTACACTATTAACCTGCAGATTAACCACATATTTTTATACATGACAGGTTCCCTTTAAAGTAAATTTTAAAAAATATTTATAAGGGTACCACATAGAGATGTACAAATTTATTTGAGCAGAATTGAATTTTATTAAAGTTTTATAAAAATCTGTATTGTCCAGAAAACAGATTTTTTTTTTTTTGTAATTTGCTCTATACAAATTCAGCAAAAAGCTGGTTGCCAGTCATTTTGCTGAACCATAGATGACTGGCAAAAGGATAAAAAAGATAATAATAATACTCATCTCACTGCCCACCTCTTTGACCATCACTGCTCTCTCAGCATGCAATCCTTGGCACTTCTTCTTACTGCCACCACATGCTGAAACCCCAAGCATATTCACACTAAGTAGGCTTCCAGTCGTGACTAGGACTGAGATGTCTATGCACATATACGTCATAAGGTCATAGCAGTGATGTCACAATGTGTGCCACTACCTTGTAACTTCCATGTAAGGCAAGTACTTCAAGCTGTGACTGGGCCTAGGCTAGGACTTCTCTGCAGAGGTGCAGGGACTTCCCAGGCCTAGTCACGGGTGGAAGTTCTGGCCTAGTGTGATGATGCTGAAGGTTTCATAGTGAGGTGGTGATAAGTAGAGGCACCTAAGACCATACATGGAGACAGTGAGCAGCAGAGTTGAGCACTAAGATTATTATAAGTTGTTTTTTTATTCTACATCTTATTTGTATTATGCCCTAGAGTCTTTCCAGACTCCAGAGCATAATAAAAAGACACTCAATTCACAGAGAACAAGATTACTGCAAATGAAATTTATTGAGAAAACCCATGCAATTTGGTGAATTTGAATCTTATCATATCCGCTCATCTTTAGTCCTACAGTGTAAGAGCCACAGTACATGCAGCAATGGTCCACAAATGGAGGCAAATGAGGGTGCGAGTTTGTGATAACATTGAGGTATTGCAGGATAACTTGTACACTCATTTGGACATGGTCTTTATGCCAAATGCACCTGCTTCCTGGTGGGAACCTACTCTTGGAGTGCAAAATATATAATCTTCCTTTAAAATAAAGGGTGGTATAAATAATACATTTTAAATTAAATTATTCTAGATAAACATATACTGTGCTGTATATTCCTCCAGGCATTAACTGCAAAAAATAGATGCTGGAGAGAATACTAGTAAGTTTACTATTTTTGTCAGACATGCAAATAACACAAGCTGCTTTATGTGAATGTAAATAATTTTTTTGGTTTGTTTCATGTAATTTTCATTCATTGTATAATGGGACATTCTGAGACTTTCTAATATGTCTCAATTTTGTTCATTTTTAAAATGTGTTTTTGCTGATCAATTTTACAGCTCATTACAAGAGACCTTTGCTAGATGAACATTTTGTGAAGTATGTTTCTATTCACTGATTGCAGTAAAGATCTTTAAAATGGCAGGGGAATGGAAGACAATGTATATTAGAAAGTTGGAGAGTTTCCATTATATAGTGGAAAAACATAGTTTACATAAAATTGGAAAACCTTTTGATCTGTATTTTTCTTCAGTACTATTGATCTAAAAACAAGAATGGAACCTGGAGTGAATAACAATACTAACAGAAAGGATTTAATTGGGTTTTTTACCCATTCCTGGTTTTATGTGAAGCAAAATGCCAACAAACATACTGACCCCGAATCATCATTGCCATTGAGCCTGTTTTTTGTCTTGTTTTGTTTGCGTTTTCCGCATTTTTGTTCTAACCCATTTCATTCTTCTATTTGTTTTGTAGTCTATACGTGCTCGCCTTTTTTTTTCTTCTGTTTTTCGCCTTGTGAGCTGAGTCTAGCAATTCCAGATGTTTTCAGCTGATTTGTCTACTGCTACTTTTCAAAATGTCTCAAAATTTGTAACAACATTGCCTTGCCTCCCCCTTAATGTATTTTTGAGTATGCCAGCATTTTGCCCCAATTTGTGTGACTTTTTTATGCCAATATGTGTCAAAAAGTCGCAAAAACAGTAGAAGAATAGAAAGAAGACTATTTGTGACTGTGCGCTAAATTCATGAATCACGAGTGTCTTATTGATGAATTTTGTGCCAAAAATGGCAAACTGATACCACAAGAGAAAAAAGGAAAGTGACTTAAAATAAACACAAAAGATAAGTAGTGGCAACAATTTCCTTAATTGTGTGAAGATATAATATTAAATTATCCTACATATGTAAACAATTTTGAAGTGTTTCTTATAACTCATATAAATGATTGTCAGTTTAAACTGGTGTTCCATTATTTTAATGTGATGTCATATCCCCCGGAGATCCCATAAAATTAGGATCTAAGTGAGTCAGTCATCTGGAACAAGTGCTGGTCCTGAGAATTAAGGGAGCAAGTATACTCTGGTATTTCTCCTACACAGTCATGCTCCCGGCCACAGATTTGTTTGTGGCAGCTGATCCTCAACAATCATAAGGTGATGGAAAATACTAACAATAATTAGTAAATGACAAATCTATTTTCTGTTGTTCACTTACTATTTTATTAAAAGGATTTTATCATCACCTTAGACATTTATAACATAACTGGTATGTGTGACATTTATGGTATATCCAGTGCCTATATCATAACTTTCTAAGAAAAGTTTATAGGAAATGGTGGAAATAGCTACAGCAGGAAGATATCACTCAATAATCTGTATTTTGTATTTACATTAGTTATGGACTTCACTTATCACACTATAATATATTAATTTACATAAAAAGGGCTTCTCACCATCTAAAATGTAAAAAATTAAAAAGTTTCCAAAAACAAGCAGCTTTGCAATTTTACTTGTAATTAAAAATCTTATCTGTTCTCAAGAACGCTGAGATTTTAAATCTTACTATTTGTTACTAAGGTTACCAGTCACCACTAGAGTTGAGCGATACCGTCCGATACTTCAAAGTATCGTATCGGATGGTATCGGCCGATCTTTAAAAAAAGTATCGGTATCGCCGATTCCGATACCGGAAGTCCCATTCAAGTCTATGGGACTTCCGGTATCGGAATAAGAAAAACCCTTTCCTGCCCTTGTACAGCCTCTCTGGGGTCTGTACGGGCCTTTCGGGGGGCTGTGCCGGCCTGCCAGGGGGTCTGTGCAGGCTCCGGTGGTCTGTGCCGGCCTGCCGGTGGTCTGTGCAGGCTCCGGGGGGCTGTGCCGGCCTGCCGGGGGGCTGTGCCGGCCTGCCGGGGGACTGTGCAGGCTCCGGGGGGCTGTGCCGGCCTGCCGGGGGGCTGTGCCGGCCTGCCGGGGGGCTGTGCAGGCATCGTCCGATGGGACTACAAGTCCCATCGGGCGATGCCTGCTACCATGACAGTGATTGACACATTAGCCAATGATGGGACAGTAGTAGTCCCATCATCCGGCTAATGTGTTAAATGTAAAAAAAAAAAAAAAAAAAAAAAATTACATGCTACATACATACAACATGCATACTACATACATACTACATTCATACTACATACTACATACTACATACATGCTACATTCATACTACATGCAACATACATACTACATATATACTACATGCATGCTACATACATACTGCATACTACATGCTACATACATACTACATATATACTACATGCATGCTACATACATACTACATGCTACATACATACCACATACATACTACATATATACTACATGCATGCTACATACATACTACATGCTACATATATACTACATGCATGCTACATACATACTACATGCTACATACATACCACATACATGCTACATACATACCACATACATACTACATATATACTACATGCATGCTACATACATACTACATGCTACATACATACCACATACATGCTACATACATACCACATACATACTACATATATACTACATGCATGCTACATACATACTACATGCTACATACATACCACATACATGCTACATATATACTACATGCATGCTACATACATACTACATGCTACATACATACCACATACATGCTACATACATACCACATACATACTACATATATACTACATGCATGCTACATACATACTACATGCTACATACATACCACATACATGCTACATATATACTACATGCATGCTACATACATACTACATGCTACATACATACCACATACATGCTACATATATACTACATGCATGCTACATACATACTACATGCTACATACATACCACATACATGCTACATATATACTACATGCATGCTACATACATACTACATATATACTACATGCATGCTACATACATACTGCATGCTACATGCATGCTACATACATACTACATACATACTACATGCTACATACATACCACATATATACTACATACATACAATACATTCATACAATACATACATAGACATACAGTACATATAACATAGAGTAACATACTTACCAATACTTGTCACATTGTTCCCCGAAGCCATTGTCGTCTACGGAATAAATATTAACATAACAAACCACAAAAATACTCACCCACGATCCGAAGCAGTCCACGAGTGTGTCCCACGACGATCTTGGGTAGAGAACGGCAGCATCAGCTGTTGCTGCCGTTCTCTACGGGCTGCAGGAATCCAATGACGGAAGGTAGGTATCCTTCCGCACTGTATTCCTCCGCCACTTAAAAAAAAAAAAGTCCCTAGTCTCACTTTATGCCATTGCTGTGTGGGAAATTCCCACGCAGCAATGGCATAAAGTGAGACTAGGGACTTTTTTTTTTTTAAGTGGCGGAGGAATACAGTGCGGAAGGATACCTACCTTCCGTCATTGGATTCCTGCAGTCCGTAGAGAACGGCAGCATCATCTGATGCTGCCATTCTCTACCCAAGATCGTCGTGGGACACACTCGTGGACTGCTTCGGATCGTGGGTGAGTATTTTTGTGGTTTGTTATGTTAATATTTATTCCGGAAAGACAATGGCTTCGGGGAACAATGTGACAAGTATTGGTAAGTATGTTACTCTATGTTATATGTACTGTATGTCTATGTATGTATTGTATGAATGTATTGTATGTATGTAGTATATATGTGGTATGTATGTAGCATGTAGTATGTATGTAGTATGTATGTAGCATGTATGTAGTATGTATGTAGCATGCAGTATGTATGTAGTATGTATGTAGTATATATGTAGTATGTATGTAGCATGCATGTAGTATGTATGTAGCATGTATGTAGTATGTATGTAGTATATATGTAGTATGTATGTAGCATGCATGTAGTATGTATGTAGCATGTATGTAGTATGTATGTAGTATATATGTAGTATGTATGTAGCATGTAGTATGTATGTAGTATTTTTTTTTTTTAACATTTAACACATTAGCCGGATGATGGGACTACTACTGTCCCATCATTGGCTAATGTGTCAATCACTGTCATGGTAGCAGGCATCGCCCGATGGGACTTGTAGTCCCATCGGACGATGCTTGCACAGACCCCCGGACATCAGCACAGCCCCCCGGCAGGCCGGCACAGCCCCCCGGCAGGCCGGCACAGCCCCCCGGCAGGCCGGTACAGACCCCCACAGGGTGCACAGACCACCGGCAGGCCGGCACAGCCCCCCGGCAGGCCGGTACAGACCCCGGGCAGTCCACACAGCCCCCCGGCAGGCCGGCACAGCCCCCCGGCAGGCCGGCACAGCCCCCCGGCAGGCCGGCAGAGACCCCCGGAAGGCCCGAAATGACGGCGCATCATGATGCGCACACACCGCGCATCATGATGACGTCAGGCCGTCAATCAACTGAACTTCCGATTCCGATGCCGAATTCCGATATTGAAAAAATATCGGAAGTCGGTATCGGAATTCCGATACAGCAAGTATCGGCCGATACCCGATACTTGCGGTATCGGAATGCTCAACACTAGTCACCACTACACTCTATCAGCAGTGGCAGGTCTACTAGGCAAGAAGCAGGCTTTTCTTACAAGCTCTTTGCTATAGAGTGCTTTGAAGTCGGCCTGTTCACTATATATGGCCAATTAAATTGTCACTGTGCTCCTCCAACCCTGCCAAGACAAAGCAGTGTCTACTTGCTGCATCGGAGAGAGAACTATTTGGGCCAGTGGCACAACCATGCAGCTAGTACAAACTATTAATCATCAGGAGTGCACTAATTTCCTGTAAGCAATAAACCAGGACACAGAACAATTCAACAACTTGAAACAACCTCTTTAAAAAGTGTAAAACTGTACTGTATATTATCAGAAAGTTTGCATTGCTATCTCGCAACATATTTTGATTACTTTTGTAAATAGTAGTTGACAGATTGATGGCTGCAGTGCGCTATGGCATCAGCGTACCATGCAGCTTATTCACACTGAATAATAACAGCTGCAGTACTCAAATAATAACATAGGGCAGCAGGCATCATGATGGTGATTGCTACATCTGTAAGTGGCTTTTTCTTTAGATTAAAGCCCCAATTTATTAAGATTTTTGTCTAAATGAAGGCACTGCTGGAATAAGATGTGCCTAATACATTAAGAGGTATAAAGCGCATCTTACAACTGCCATGTCCCTTCACTGGAAACATTACTCCAGCCAAGGTCTGCCATATATTACTGGCATAACTTATTCCACTTAAGTGGCATAAGTTACTATGAGATTGCCTTTTGAACTCATCCCAAATTGCTGGAGTTGTCTACAAGCTGACGCAAACTGGGACTGCCGTAAAAGTGCCAAATATCACAATTTGTTTGGACAAATTTGAGTTGCTCCAAAACTTAGCATTATTTTAAGGTGTTTTATTCCTTTAGTATATCATTTTTACATTTCAATAGATGCACTTGGAATTTTTTCATTTTTTTACATTGAAGTCATTGGGTTGAAGGATGAAAAGAACAAATGTAACACATGGCATCCAATGCCATAATCCATCTATTTTATGAATAAGTTGTCCCTTTGACAAACAAAAAGGATAAAACTAACAGACTGCAGTGTCAATATTTTTTTCACAAAACTATAAGTCTGGGGTAACACATTGCTTGTTTTTCCACTAAGTCATTAAAAATTAATTGTAAATGGCTTGCTTACTGAGAGTAGCCACTCGGATTCTGCGAAACCATGCCACCATTAACAATAGGAAGCCATCAACAATCCATATGCCTAATTTGGACATGTCCGTGTGTCTGTGCACAATGAATCATCCACAACCCAACCATTTGTCTGTGTGCAATGAGTCATCCACAGCTCAACAGTAACTTAGGTATCCATAGTCAATAGCAGCTAACTGACTATATGCGTGGGTGTAACCATGGATACCTAAGTACTGTAATGCCCCGTATAGGAGTTAATGAGAAAATGAGTGTGAAAATGAGGATGAATGAACTCATGGAGATCAACATCCAACACTGCGGAGACACCATCACGTGTTTCTCAATGCAGTGATTCTAGAGCACTGCCCCCATCCCTTATGGGAAATATGCAAAACATGCAAAACAGAAGCCGCGGAGACACCATCACATGTTTCTCAACGCAAGCAATGACCAGCCAGGTCTTTCCCCGGGAAGGAACAACCACGGGAAGGGCAGTCTCCAATGAAGGAAACCACCTATGCCAAAACATGGTATCCATCCACAGACAGCTGTTTCGGGGTATTGCCCCTCATCAGTGTGGAGTAGGAAACTGGCTGGTAGGAGCAGTCTTTTACTAGGCATTGCTCCTACCAGCCAGTTTCCTACTCCACACTGATGAGGGGCAATACCCCGAAACAGCTGTCTGTGGATGGATACCATGTTTTGGCATAGGTGGTTTCCTTCATTGGAGACTGCCCTTCCCGTGGTTGTTTCTTCCCGGGGAAAGACCTGGCTGGTCATTGCTTGCGTTGAGAAACATGTGATGGTGTCTCCGCGGCTTCTGTTTTGCATGTTTTGCATATTTCCCATAAGGGACGGGGGCAGTGCTCTAGAATCACTGCGTTGAGAAACACGTGATGGTGTCTCCGCAGTGTTGGATGTTGATCTCTATGAGTTCATTCATCCTCATTTTCACAGTCTTTTACTAGGCATTGCTCCTACCAGCCAGTTTCCTACTCCACACTGATGAGGGGCAATACCCCGAAACAGCTGTCTGTGGATGAATACCATGTTTTGGCATAGGTGGTTTCCTTCATTGGAGACTGCCCTTCTCGTGGTTGTTCCTTCCCGGGGAAAGACCTGGCTGGTCATTGCTTGCGTTGAGAAACATGTGATGGTGTCTCTGCGGCTTCGGTTTTGCATGTTTTGCATATTTCCCATAAGGGATGGGGGCAGTGCTCTAGAATCACTGCGTTGAGAAACACGTGATGGTGTCTCCGCAGTGTTGGATGTTGATCTCCATGAGTTCATTCATCCTCATTTTCACAGTCTTTTACTAGGCATTGCTCCTACCAGCCAGTTTCCTACTCCACACTGATGAGGGGCAATACCCCGAAACAGCTGTCTGTGGATGGATACCATGTTTTGGCATAGGTGGTTTCCTTCATTGGAGACTGCCCTTCCCGTGGTTGTTCCTTCCCGGGGAAAGACCTGGCTGGTCATTGCTTGCGTTGAGAAACATGTGATGGTGTCTCCGCGGCTTCTGTTTTGCATGTTTTGCATATTTCCCATAAGGGATGGGGAAAGTGCTCTAGAATCACTGCGTTGAGAAACACGTGATGGTGTCTCCGCAGTGTTGGATGTTGATCTCTATGAGTTCATTCATCCTCATTTTCACATTATTTTACTAAGCATTGCTCCTACCAGCCAGTTTCCTACTCCACACTTATGAGGGGCAATACCCCGAAACAGCTGTCTGTGGATGAATACCATGTTTTGGCATAGGTGGTTTCCTTCATTGGAGACTGCCCTTCTCGTGGTTGTTCCTTCCCGGGGAAAGACCTGGCTGGTCATTGCTTGCGTTGAGAAACATGTGATGGTGTCTCCGCGGCTTCTGTTTTGCATGTTTTGCATATTTCCCATAAGGGATGGGGGCAGTGCTCTAGAATCACTGCGTTGAGAAACACGTGATGGTGTCTCCGCAGTGTTGGATGTTGATCTCCATGAGTTCATTCATCCTCATTTTCACAGTCTTTTACTAGGCATTGCTCCTACCAGCCAGTTTCCTACTCCACACTGATGAGGAGCAATACCCCGAAACAGCTGTCTGTGGATGGATACCATGTTTTGGCATAGGTGGTTTCCTTCATTGGAGACTGCCCTTTCCGTGGTTGTTCCTTCCCGGGTATAGGAGTTAAGTGACATATCTAAAAAGGAGAGGAGCTCTCCCTGGTGACGAGTTAAGGCATAAGCCTTTTTTGAATGTTAACCTGTGAGGCAACATTGGGAGGCAACACTCAGGCAACAGTGTGAGGCAACATTGCAAAGATGGATCAAATCCACCGCGCTGCTGCACGTAGAGAAGTGAATTGCATACGGATGCATAACCTGTGTCTTAGGCTGGTTTCATATTAGCGTTTTTTAGCGCAGCGCATCATGCTCATCCATGCGCATGCGCCATGCGCCCCTATGTTTAACATGGCGGGCACATGGTCTTGCATTTACACATGTTCGTATGCGTTTTTGTGCGCATGCGTTTCTTTGTAGTGTGCGCCTAGGCACGCCCGACACAACCTGTTGCATTTTTGGGTCCGTCCAATGGCGTAAAAAAAACACATGCGCACGCTTGCGCTCGGAAAGCGACAAAATAATGCATTACAGTCAATGGGAACGCAGGCGTGAGCATAGACATGCGCATGCCTGCGTTTGAAATCCCATGTGTTTTAAGAGTTAACATGGCTAGAAATTGGTTAAAATGCATGCGCCTAAAAAAGCAAACACATGCAAAACGCATGATGCGTTTTTCTTTATCGCTTTATTGGGGGACACAGAATACCATGGGGTGTATGCTGCTGCTGCTAGGAGGCGGACCCTATGCAAAAACAAGAAAATTAGCTCCTCCCTGGCAGTATACACCCACCGACAGGCACCAAGCACCCCAGTTTGTGCTTAGTGTCTGTAGGAGGCGGACCGGGATCTCCCCAGATCCGCAGTTATTAATCCAATTTTTCCTTTCAGGGTTTAGTTTGAACTTTTTAATCCTTTCTTCTTTTATCTTTTAGGTTTTTTCCGTTGGGAAACAGGGTATACTTATCACCCTGATTTCCTATATCATGCGGCTGAGCGAGCAGTGTGGTGTCACCCACATCGCAACTCTCAGTACCGCAGGCAGGACTTTTCCCTATCACCTTCCGGTGATAAGGGTTGTGGACAGGTGGCTGGTCCTTGCCGAATCCCCCTCCTCACCCCTCTCTCGGGACAGGGCTGAGAGGAAGACGGCGATCGCAGGTGGTTCAAGCCGTCTTCTGCAGGATGCGGGTACAGAGGACTCCCTTCCCCCCAGCGGCCTGCCGTTTCCCCGTGGGCCCCTGTGGTCATCCTCTTCAGGGACGTCAGGTAAGTGCCTGTACGTTCCCTCCGGCCCCGCATAGGCTTCAGTGCATGGGAGAAGTTGGACCTTGGGATTACAGGTCCACAGTTTTTGAATCTCCCGCCCTTTCTGCCTGCCGCGCGCTCACACAGCTGTTTGCGTCCCTTCCCTTCCCCTTTTCTCGTCAGGGAGACTCTGGGGATCCCTTCACTCACCGCAGCAGCGTCGCAACCAGGGGACCGCTGTCATATTGCTTCCTGAGCGCGGTATGTCGGGGTAGGCATGGGTTGCGGCGCCGTCACTTTCACTTTCCCTCAGCGAGGGGAATTTCTCTGCTCCCTCCTCCCTTCCTGAGCGCGCTCTTTTCAGCGCGCCTTTTCTAGCCCATCACAGGGCTTCTTTCTCTTTGAGATGCCAGCCTCCCCTTTCTGTCATGCCCTCTCCGTCGCTGTTAGCCAATCACGGCGCAGCCGCTAAGCTCCGCCCCCATCTTCCAGCACAAGAATTTCCTGGTTTTTCACTCCTTCCTGCGCTGCTTGGGGGACACTTCGGCGTTTCTTCTGCTGCTCGCACAGAATCTCGGTAGGCTCGGCTCTGGGACAGGGATTAGCTCTCCTCGGCAGTTATTCCCTAATATCTGCGGCCATTCAGTGCAGTTTACTTATGCCCAACCCTTCAGGGGATCTCTGCTTCAGGCCCACCGCTACCTATTACGCCTGTGCGCGCTGTAAAAAGAAGTGGGCATCGGGTCAGTCGTCTCCATTCTGCCCCCCCTGCAGTCCTTCCAATATGCCAGCATCTCAGGAACGCACAGAGTCCCGGGCGGAGGGCGCTCTTCCCTCCTCTCTCCCCCCGGAGTGGGCCGTTACAATGTCAGTCTGTTTCTGACTTGACAAAAGTATCTCAGTCGCTGGTCCAGGTCTAAGAACGATTACCTCAGCTATCCTCAGCCACCTCTGCCCCGACCACCTCTCGGGGTGAGTCGTCCGCACCTGACCGTGACCTTCAGAGAGACAGACAGGGAAGGACTTCTAGGAAGCGGGCTCTGTCCACTTCGTCTTCAAGCTCGCAGGGCCCTTCCGCTCCCAGGCCTCCTTCTCCTTCCTCGGATGACAGCCTTCAGTCAGGCGATGATTCTCATTTGGAAGCTACCTCAGAGGGGAACAGCGGGACATGGTCGATAGTCTTATTGCAGCTATCTTCCAGACACTGAAACTTAAACAGGATGAGGCTCCAGCTCAGGAAAGCTCGGTTCTCCTTAGACGAGCCAGACCTCCGTCCCGAACCTTTCCAAATCACAACGATTTCGATTCTACCTTATCCAAACACTGGGAGCGCCCTGAGCAATGTTTCTCAGGCCGCAAGTATTTGGACGTTCTGTACCACTTTGACGCAGAACTGCTTTCAAAGTGGTCCAAGGCTCCAGAGGTAGATCCTCCAGTATCCCGGATAGCCTCTAAAACGGTGCTCTCTCTGCCAGACGGACATCGCTCAAAGATCCTACTGACAGGCAGATTGAATCTCTGGCTAAGTCTATCTTTGAGGCATCTGGCGCCTCTCTGCCCTATTTTCGCATCCGCCTGGGTGGCGAAGGTCATTTCCGCTTGGGCAAAAATTCTTCGCAGAGGCATCTTAGCGTCAGCTCCTCAAGACGAATTGGCAGATCTTGCAGATCAGATTAACCAGGCGGGAAAATACCTTTTGGCCGCCTCCTTGGACTCGGCCGGCTGCGTAGCAAGGGCTAACAGCAACATAGTAGCTGTACGCCGAGTCCTTTGGCTAAAATCATGGAATGCGGACACTACTTCGAAAAAGTTGCTTACCAATCTGCCATTCCATGGTTCTAGGCTCTTTGGAGCAAAGCTGGATCAGATAATTTCCGATGCCACTGGAGGTAAAAGTACTTCGCTTCCGGACCGTCCAGACCTTCTCTCGCAAGGCCCCCTTTACCACGAGAATTCTCAGTCTCTGAGTTTGACGGCATGGCCGTTGAGACCGCAATTCTGAAGGAATCCGGTCTGTCCAGTCAGGTTATTCAAACTATGATCAGAGCCAGGAAACCAGCCTCTTCCCGCATTTACTATAGGTACTGGAAGGCTTTTTTCCGTTGGTGCGATGATAAAAGAGTCTTTCCAATGTCTATTTCTATCCCGTCTATCCTAGGGTTTCTTCAGTCTGGGTTAGACGCGGGTCTGTCCCTCAGTACGCTCAAGGGCCAGGTTTCCGCTCTCTCTATCCTCTTCCAAAGAGAGATAGCTTCTCTACCACAGGTCAAGACCTTTCTACAAGGGGTTTCCCACGTGGCTCCCCCTCATCATTCGCCAATAGACCCATGGGATCTCAACCTCGTCCTTAGCGCGCTCCAGAAGGCGCCGTTCGAGCCTCTCCAGGACATTCCTTTGTCCCTTCTCTCTTGGAAGGTCACCTTTTTGATCTCCATTTCATCCATCAGAAGAGTTTCTGAATTCGCGGCCTTGTCATGTCGTTCCCCTTACCTCATTCTCCATCAGGACAAAGCCGTCCTCAGGCCCGTTCCTTCTTTTCTTCCAAAGGTGGTTTCCGCTTTCCATATCAATGAGGATATCGTCCTTCCTTCTTTTTGTCCGGCTCCATCTCATCCTCTTGAGAAGTCTCTCCACAAACTGGACGTAGTTAGAGCCCTGCGTGTCTATCTTGCCAGGACCTCTTCCTTTCGTCTGTCCGATTCCTTGCTGATCATCTCTGAAGGTTGCCAGAAGGGCCTTCCGGCTTCCAAATCCACGATCGCTCGCTGGATTCGTTCTACCATTCTGGAAGCGTATCGTCTTCAGGAAAAGCGGCCCCCTCCGGGAGTAAGAGCTCATTCCACCCGGGCTGTGGCGGCTTCGTGGGCTGCTCGTCACCAGGCCTCGGCCATGCAAATTTGCAAGGCTGCAACCTGGTCATCTTTGCACACCTTCACGAGGTTCTACAGGGTTCATACCCAGGCTTCGTCTGATGCTGTGGTTGGTAGGAAGGTTCTGCAGGCGGCGGTGGCTCACCGGCCGACCTGAGCCTTTCGGTTACTTTCGTTCCTTTTTGCTGTTCCCACCCTTGGGACTGCTTTGGGACGTCCCATGGTATTCTGTGTCCCCCAATAAGGTGATAAAGAAAGATGGATTTTTGGTTCTTACCGTAAAATCTCTTTCTTGGAGCCTTCATTGGGGGACACAGCACCCTCCCTGTTTAAGTTGTACCGTGTTGGGTCTTAGAGTCCCTTGTTGGGTTGGTACATATGGTTCGAGTTTTTCTCGTTGCTTCTCCTACTGCTTTTTCACCAACTGAGGTGCTTGGTGCCTGTCGGTGGGTGTATACTGCCGGGGAGGAGCTAATTTTCTTGTTTTTGCATAGTGTCCGCCTCCTAGCAGCAGCAGCATACACCCCATGGTATTCTGTGTCCCCCAATGAAGGCTCCAAGAAAGAGATTTTACGGTAAGAACCAAAAATCCATCTTTTTCATGCGTTTCTATTGCGCACGAAGAGCAGCGCTAAAAAACGCTAATGTGAAAGTAGCCTTAATGAAACAGAAGAGGAATGAAAATGTCAAAGAACTGCTGATGCAGCCCGAAAGAGGGTGGCCAGAGCAACAGAAACGAATGAAGTAACTGAATCACGTAGAACATCTAATGCTGCACGACATTGAGCAACACGCAATGTACAAAATGATACACAAATTTCACAAAGACGAGAACAAGATAGAAAACGTGTCCAAAATGCAAGAGCCACTCAACGACGGCAACTTACATTTGCCACTAAAGTAGAGGGCTTCTTAATCAAATTGATGAGACATGTATTAAAGAGCACTATGCTGGCGAACTGACATTTCGATGTCAGTTCTGCCAATCTAAAAATTTCAAAGACGAAATGGCGCAGGACAAAACATTCCCTTCCTGCTGCAAGAGAGGGCGCATCCAATTACGTCCCATTCGTATGGATGATCTATTAGTCAAGTTGATGAAAGGAGAGCATCAGCACTCCAATAACTTTATAGCTAATATAAGGCAATACAATAGCCCTCTTGGTTTGGCATCAATGGGCGCATAAGTAGTGCCACCTCCTGGGCATGGTCCATACTGTTATTGAATTCATGGACAAATTTACCACAGAACTGCCCCATTGCATCCCGCTGTGGGTAGTACTCCCAAGTAGAGTTGAGCGACTTTGGTCGGATCGGGTTTCATGAAACAAAATTTGTTTCAGCTGAAACTGGTCCGATTAGGGCAAAAAAAGTTGGAGTTTCGTCTGACATTCATCCACTCAATACCGACTTTTATTCCCCATTGACTTGCATTGGGGTCGGGTTTCGGATGAAACTCCGACTTTTTTTGCCCTAGTCGGACCAGTTTCATCTGAAACAAATTTTGTTTCATGAAACCCGATCCGACCAAAGTCGCTCAACTCTACTCCCAAGTATGCCCAGATTTATATCTTGGACAGTGAAGAAGCATTAAGTACAAGAAGTCAAGCAAATAAAAAGTGTCATCTCTTGGAGAGAAAATGAAAGCAATTAACTGTGTGTACAAAGAAGTCTTTTATTAAGATTTTTAACAATTGTAAAAGCCCAAAAATGTTGTACACAAAAGCGGGACTAACTCCTAGCCGCGGTCTACGAACCAAACATTGAGCATGGGCAGGGCCTTGGGGGCAGATCCCAAGTGCGCTCAACCATGTGAAATACCTTACACTCAGGATCTTTGAGGAATAGCACTATCGGATAGCTCTACTCATTCATTTCCTTTAGGAATAGAGGTATGGGATAGCTCTACCCGTGCACTTTCTTCACGGGATAGCTCTACCCAATCAGTCTTAAGTCAGAGCTTTTTCATACACCAGGTAGGAGTGGCAGGAGAGATACACCAGGTATTTATATTTGCTGTTAGTCTGCACATATGACAGTCTGCTGCATGGTTACACCCAATTGCTAGGTCAGTCTGATGCGTGGTTACACCCCATTGCGTAGTTCATAATCCCAGTGAGCACCCAAAGGGTGCGCGGTCACTGATCCATTTCTAATGATGGAGTGGAAAGATCTGACATTTAGGAATTGAACTTTTCAGCAAACACACCTCTGACATGTGCTACACATTTGCAGAATGCTACATCTAACGCCAATCTAAAATGTGATGAAAACTGATGAACAGTAATTTTGTTCGTTGGTTCATCATGTCTAATTAGTTCAGCATAATATTTCTATTTATGATACCAAAATGGAAACTTCTTTCTGCAAAGAAGAACAAATGTGAGAAGACTGATTTATCTAAAGGACTATACAAGAATTGTGTATATGTAATGCAACCCCTTACTGCCAGATAAAACTTATTGTTCTGTACTACCAGTTAAGCTTACTTTTTTAGGGGATTTACCTGGCTAATTAAACAGGTCTATTTTACCATCAATAGTACACAACTTTAAAGAAGCTTGTTATTATGTTATTTAAGAGAATGATTTCCTGTCTAAGCTTGGTCTCTCTATGTTATTTTATAGGAAGGCTTAAATGAGCCAATCTGAACCAGCTGTGACTTCTATTCCTGGCATCCCTTCTTCACACTCCTCCAGTGCTTTCTCCCTATTGCCCGATAAATTCATCTGTGACTTTCCTAGCTAACAAATTCCCACTCTAAAAGCTTCATGGTATCTCAATTAGCACTGCAAATGGAGCAATTTTTTTTTATTTGTTGCATAAGACAAAAGGCGTCAGTCGTCTTATTTGTCCATTGAAATGGAAAGAATGTTCTACCATGTCTTTCTTCAGGAGAACTATCATTAGAAATAAGGGAATATGCAAAATTCTGAGGCTTTTAAAGGAATAATAAACATAAAAATGCACATAAAATATACCAATACTACTTCCCATACTCTCCACTTGTCATTTGATTCTATTTTATCTCATATTTCAAATACAACTGAGAAAAATTTCCTTGAATAACAAAAGACTAAAATACTTTCTAGCCCCACCCATTGTTTAATATCTACTTCTCAGAAATTCCCTAGCGGAAAAATTGAATAATTTCCAGGAAATACAACTTTATGTTCCCTGCAAAATTTCTACAAGACTTGCAGAAAATTATTATTTTACTATTCATTTCTAAAGTTCAAATTTATTTCCCAATAATTCTTATTAAATTGGTATAGTCTCTATTCCACTGCTTTAACTCGCTTCTACACTGAGATACAATACAGGAATATAGACCATAATAGACCAGATGATATTTTTCTTTCTTTACAGTTTTATTTTATTTCTTTCCCAGACTTTTCCTATCCTAACCATCTGTGTCTTAGAGTACTTCAAACTGCTGTCGACTTTTCCCCATTTTGCTCGTTTTCCGAGCAGTCAATTCATTTAGCATTGAATTTCCGGGTAGCATTAAACAAGTGTGACATGGTAAGTAACTTAGCCATGTGAAATAAGGCATGCCATTAATCACAGGAAATAATTGTCCTTGGAGTCCTCTGAAAAATATCAAGTATTCCAAAATAATGTTCTAATGGTCAGAGCGTTTCACACTAGAAAACACGAAAAACATACGAGTGTGCTTCTTAATGACAAGTAGGTTCTGGGACAACTTTCCTTCTATTACAAGTGTCATCTGTAGCTACACTTTTGCAGACAAGCTTGTTTTGAAAGTACAGGTTCACTGAACTCTAACAATATATAATATGGCACCACTAGAGACATATAAACACATTAGAGATTGAGCAGGGAAAGGCTTGTAAAATGGTGTATACATTTTTAGTCTCAGCTAAGTACATAAAAATTACATTTCACAGAGTAGGAAGTGGTAATCAAATTGAAGAAAGTATGAATTGTAGGGAAAAGTTAGTATTGTGTCGCCACTCGCCAGAGATAGTAATACCTTCTCTATCATAGGATCTTATTGCCATATTTGAATTTCATAAATCTTTTATACTTCGGGTAACCATGTGAAACAAATACCAATATGATATGGTTTTACAAACGCTCCAACTAGCATAATGATCTTGTTCACTAATGGTTTCCTTTGTAATATTTGCTCTATTTAGTACCATGGGAGGATTTACTTAAATAGGTAAACCAGGTTGTAAAGTAGACAAGGATTGTTTTTAGGAAAATATATCAATTACCAACAAATATAACTTCAACAACAATGGTGGTGGACTATAAATGTGCTGCCATTTAAGGCATAAAATATTGAAAAGAAATTAGATTAAAATGTTATAATACTCCCTGAAAAATCAAACAATTTTCAACTTAGTTTGAACAAAATGCACAAAAAATAACCATCACCTTTTTCTACATTATAGAAGATCACATCAGTCACAGAAGGCTGATATGACCTTGGGAGCGACAGCGCAGGCGTGCCCAAAATGCCTTGTAGCGATCACAGCACATTGTAGGGACTATCAGAATCTGTAAAGAATCCTAGGCAGGGAATGAAACACTAACTTTAGGGTGATTTAGAATAGAGAGCGAATGTCCAGGCTCCCGACTCAGCACTAGATGTGGGAAGAACGAGCCCTAGCACACTGAACTCCAGACAGTGTTGTGTTGTATAACTGCAGCAGTGAAGAACATGAGTGTAGCAGTCTGAGCATAATATAGAAATTCAATTGATGGGTGAGAGAGCTATAGGTGAGGTGCCAGGAGTAGTGCCAGATTCAGTGTAATTAGCAGTGATATGGTGTAGTTGGCATCTGTCCTGCTGCATTTGAATTACAATTACACATTATTTTTTCTTCATTCTTAATGCACTCGAAAGCGGAAAGCAGCACAATATTTTTTTCAGAAAAAAATATGGCAGATGGCTTTATGGAACATATGGGACATCACTCGTCTCAGTCATAGCAAGATGATGATACCCCTGACAGCGTCACCATTAGCATGAGTCATTGTTCTGCAGAAAACAGTCCATCTGACCACAAATGAATAAGAAATATCTTTTTTAGACTATTTTTCAAAAATCATGAAAAGTCTAACAGTGTGCTGCGTTATTTCATGTGCTAAGGGATACACCCAGATTTCTATATTTAGGTCACTTTGGTATTACTAAGGCTGTGATTGTGTTAAGTAGCTTGAAAGGTGTTAGATACAGTCATAGGAGACCGCAGAGTGTTACACATGTCCCCTAAGGAAAAATTGGAGGTTTTTTTGCCAACTGTTTTGATGCAGACCAACATTTGTTAAAAAAATTGTGGAATCTGTCAAATTTGAATTTATAAAGTTTCAATTATTTCTAATTTTGTAAAATGTTTACGCCATTACTGACACTGCATAAGCTTTCTGTTAATTTGATTAAATATTACCTTCCTACATATGTCTGTTACCATCATATACCTTCAAAGTACCAATTTACGCCGCCATCACCACTGCTTGAGTTCTATAAATGTTATTTGAGCAATAATGAATTGCCCACTTGGAGGAGACATGCATTACTGTTCCAAGTAGTTCTTTTCAACACTTAACATGACTGCCCGCCACAAACCTGTAAAAGCAGTCGTGAGTAGCAACATCATTAATAACATCTAACATCAAACACCTCATTAAAGAGAAGCAATTCCAGCCATCACATTAAGAGGGAGAGGTTAGTTAAATGTTTGACCTAATATAGTAGGAGAATTTTCAAGTAGGTAATTTTGTATGTCTGCAAATTATGTCATATATAGCTAAATGGCTATCAGCAGAAAAAAGTGCACAATCCTTGTTTTAAGGGGGTGCTAACAATAACAGAATGGAATCTTTCTTCGTGATTTCACTTACAGATTGTTTTTTTAATCCCTCATCTTTAGTAACACTAAACTAGGAAGTACAGTTTCTATGTTATTCTTTAACTTCAATGTGTGCGTATCATATTGATATTATTTAAGAGCTAAGATTCTGGGCTTAATTATGATACCAAGATCTTGGTATTAAAAATCATAGTCTAAGCACAGCAGGAGTTAAAAATTATGACGTAGTGCATATGTCCTTGTCAGTGAAAAGCTCAATCAAACAAGATTGCAAGCTCATTTTAATTTTTCTATCAACTATAATTTTATAGACTTTGTGGATCAACAGTTACTAGGTTCTTGTTGCCGGGAATGATTCTAATTTCTCCAACACACAGTATGTCGATGTCGTAGAATGAAATCACATATGTCCTTATGTTGACACACAGAAATTTTGCTTAAATGTTGATCTAAATGTATCATCACTTAGTTTTAAATTCAAATTTTCCCCTTCCTTTCTTGCACAGCCTCTACCCTCCCACATGTAAACTTGGCTTACAGATGTAATATTAACCATATAAACTATTTGACTACATATAGAATTGAGGCCAAATCAAAAGAATTATGTTTACCAACATGTAGATCACTTTTCTTGGATGTTGTCCAACAGTTCCCAAAAACTACCCTCTCAACTTTGGTTTAGGTATTTTGATAGGAACAGGTGATCTTCTTGACTTTACACATAGAACTTTTGAATTTCTTATTAGTTGTATATAATTATAAATGATTTGTCAATCTTTTTAATGTTCAGTTGTATTAAGCGTACTATCTTTAAACTATTAGTAAATTACCTGCATTAAGCTGATCCAAAATCTATTTGCATATTACAATTCCAGCAATGGAAGAATGAGATGTTGTTACTCTACATTCCTTAGCAAGCTGTTAAATTACTGGCTTCGTAGGATGGCACCTTTAACCACTGAGAAGGACATTATATAAATAACAGTGATTGTGTAACTGCTTAACATCCCAGTAACTCAATTCTTTAAGGTCTTATAAAATCATGTATATTACAGGGTATTCATCTCTGGGAAGGCTAGAAGGTTTATAGGCAGCAATTAGGGCATGGTATGTATCAGAAATCCAAAAGCAAAATATACAAGACATTTTTAAAAGGTGAAATAGCTCTCCCACAACCATAAACGGCACTTCTCACCAGCTATAACTGAGTGCATTTGGCATAACATCAGGTTCCCACAGCAACAAACATAAGTATATTCATTGGCTTTCTGAATATGACATTTTATTTCATGTAATAAAAGTATATAGACTTTTAGGTTTTATTCAGAGTAAGCATGTCCCAAAGTAGTCACTAAAGCATTGCATTTCATAATACTGTCCCATTACGATCAAACTGAATTATAAATAAGATGTCAACTATGATCGCTATGTAATGCCAGATTACATAGTAGAGACCAAAAATGTAGTTCAGACAGAAACATTCATCTTGCACTCTCTTAGTTGTGAATGGAACCAATATGTAATGTATATTTTAACACAAAATGAAGTATTTTTGAAAGGATAAATATTTGAACACAAGAAATAGAAAATCCTACATTTATTTTTGGCTTCGGATTGATGCTAAAAGAGCACACTAGAAAGAGGGGGCACATGGAGAGAAGGGGCCTCTTAAGCATGGCACTTCCCATTATAGATAAAAATCTACTTATGTAATTCAAGTAGACTATAGGGTAACATGCGGCCTTTCATTCTTTACAAAGGGCAAGTACAATATATGGGCCCTTTGCCATCCAATAGCTCATCAATATGCATAATTCCTCCTGCTTTGCAGTGCGGCTATACAGGTTACACCAATGGTATGGCTATCTATGAACTAATCTAGAATATTGTTGCTTCTTAATTGACTAACGACCAAATGTCATAAATTTATGGCACTTTACACTTAATTCAGCGAAATTGTAAATTTATAAGGCAGGGTTAAAGCTCCTGCTCTAGCTATCTTGCAGCTGGAGACCCTGGAAGGAGGAGACAGAAGGGGTTTATTTCTGTCTTCTCCTTTGCAGGCTATATAGTGCTCAGTGGATGCTATGCAGTGAACAGAAGCTGAATCCACAATGTGCACATTGAAAAGTTCCCACTATTGCAGTTAAGGCGGTTCTGTAAGTAATTTGCATACTAGTTATCACATGCCTACTAGCAACTTTTCCTGCTTCTCTCAATATTCCATTGAGAAAAGGGAATGAAAAGCTAGTTAGCATGTGAATACAAGTATGCAAATTTCAAATCAGGTGACAACCGTCGCTTCAGTTGACAACAAAGGGCAATCCTGAAAGTGTGCACATTGCACACTGTCAAGATCTGTCAATGTACACTCAGAGTGACACAGAAAGTTATGTTGAGCCTGGAAAACATTTGTAAGGTTGTTGCAACTAGGGATGAGTGGACTCGTGGATGTTCGGGTTCATCAGGTTTGACCGAACTTTAGTCCAAAGTTTGTTCGGGTACCAGGATTCTACTTGAACTTGAACTCTAACTTCATAAAGTCAATGGGGACCCGAACGCACTCTCTCTCTCTTTCCAGTACTTCAACTCCAAACACTAAAACAGACTTCAGGCAGAAGTCTGTGTTCAGAGTTCTGCATTGGACACTAGGTGTTCGGTATGAACCCCGAACTTTACAGTTCACGTTCACTCATCTCTAGTTGTAAGTTACTCTGTAACTATATGATAGGTGTTTACAAACTTAAAGTGCATCTACAGTTGTGGCCAAAAGTATTGACATCCCTGCAATTCTGTCAGATAATACTCAGTTTCTTCCTGAAAATGATTGCAAACACAAATTCTTTGGTATTAATATCTTCATTTATTTTGTCTTAAATGAAAAAACACAAAAGAGAATGAAGCAAACAGCAAAACATTGATCATTTCACACAAAACTCCAAAAATGGGCCAGACAAAAGTATTGGCACCCTCAGCCTAATACTTGGTTGCACAACCTTTAGCCAAAATAACTGCGATCAACCGCTTCTGGTAACCATCAATGAGTTTCTTACAATGCTCTGCTGGAATTTTAGACCATTCTTCTTTGGCAAACTACTCCAGGTCCCTGATATTTGAAGGGTGCCTTCTCCAAAGTGCCATTTTTAGATCTCTCCACAGGTGTTCTATGGGATTCAGGTCTGGACTCATTACTGGCCACCTTAGAAGTCTCCAGTGCTTTCTCTCAAACCATTTTCTAGTGCTTTTTGAAGTGTGTTTTGGGTCATTGTCCTGCTGGAAAACCCATGACCTCTGAGGGAGACCCAGCTTTCTCACACTGGGCCCTACATTATGCTGCAAAATTTGTTGGTAGTCTTCAGACTTCATAATGCCATGTGTTATGAATGGGTCACCGAGGAGAAAAAAAGCAAAACAAGCTAAATCACAGAAAACCTGAGAGGTTGGTAACTATGCAGATTGCAGATCTCTGATCCTACCACACAACTAGCAGCAGCCGTGGAGCGTACCTACGATGAACCTAGACGCCTCGTCACGGCCGTAGGACTGAATAAGCCTAAAGCATGAAAAGGGGAAAACTAACTGCCCCAGAGCAGACCCCAAAGGAATAGATAGCCCCCACACATGTATTGACGGTGAAACAAGATGAAGGCACAAACAGGTAGGAAAATAGGCTGAGCAAACAATGGGGCCCAAACTAACTAGAGAGGAAAGGAAAGACACTGTCTGCAACCTGCAAAAAACCCTACAAAAATAATGTCCAACACTTCTGATAGCAAAATTAACCCTGAAGTCACTAGACTTCTCCTACTATATCAGCACTATGAAATATTCTGAGACAGAGCAAAAAGAGACCAAACTAGTAGGGGACAAAAAGCAAATTGGCAAAATACTGATAAATAAGAGTGGAAATTCAGCACAGCCCCCAGCCGGGGCTGGCTGGCCACACCAAAAAACTGAATAGACCAACAAAATCAAGTGTGAACATTAGCAGAAAAACTTAGCTTTAGATGACTGGAACAGAGCAGAAAACCAAGAGCTGAAGCCAGAAGGAATCACCAGCAACTGAATAGGACGTCGGCTGTCTTAAATCCAATCTGAGACTCCCGAGATCCAATCGTCATCCTCATTCTCAGGTGGCAGACCTCCACTGATCAAATCAGCCTCACCACCTCCTGTCACCACCAGAGGGAGTCTGGAAGGAGAACTCACAACTGGTGAACCAGAGAATGAACTCACAACAGCCATGCACACGGTCAAGCAGTACAGTGCCAGAGGCAGCAAAGCAACCCCAAAACATCAGGGACCCTCCGCCATGTTTGACTGTATGGACCATGTTTTTTTCTTTGAATGCCTCTTTTTTTCTCCTGTAAACTCTATGTTGATGACTTTGCCCAAAAAGCTCTACTTTTGTCTCATCTGACCAGAGAACATTCTTCCAAAACGTTTTAGGCTTTTTCAGGTAAGTTTTGGCAAACTCCAGCCTGGCTTTTTTATGTCTCAGGGTAAGAAGTGGGGTCTTCCTGGGTCTCCTACCATACAGTCCCTTTTCATTCAGATGCCGACGGATAGTATGGGTTGACACTGTTGTACCCTCGGACTGCAGGGCAGCTTGAACTTATTTGGATGTTAGTCGAGGTTCTTTATCCAACATCCGCACAATCTTGCGTTGAAATCTCTTGTCAATTTTTCTTTTCCGTCCACATCTAGGGAGGTTAGCCACAGTGCCATGGTCTTTAAACTTCTTGATGACACTGCGCACGGTAGACACAGGAACATTCTGGTCTTTGGAGATGGACTTGTAGCCTTGAGATTGCTCATGCTTCTTCACAATTTGGTTTCTCAAGTCCTCAGACAGTTCTTTGGTCTTCTTTCTTTTCTTCATGCTCAATGCGGTACACACAAGGACACAGGACAGAGGTTGAGTCAACTTTAATCCATGTCAACTGGCTGCAAGTGTGATTTAGTTATTGCCAACAACTGTTAGGTGCCACAGGTAAGTTACAGGTGCTGTTAATTACACAAATTAGAGAAGCATCGCATGATTTTTCAAACGGTTCCAATACTTTTGTCTACCCTCTTTTTTATGTTTGGTGTGGAATTATATCCAATTTGGCTTTAGGACAATTCTTTTTGTGTTTTTTTCATTTAAGACAAGTTAAATGAAGATAATAATACCAAAGAATTTGTGTTTGCAATCATTTTCAGGAAGAAATTGAGTACTTTCTGACAGAATTGCAGGGGTGTCAATACTTTTGGCCACAACTGTACATTAAAGGGAACCTGTCAGCTGTTTTGACTGCTATAAGATGCAGCCATCACCTTTTAGGGCTTATCTACACCATTCTATAAGGCATAAGGCTACAGATAAGTCCCCAATCTGACCTGCAAGATAAGATTATACTCAACTGGGGGGCGGTCCGGTGTGGTGCGGTCCGATGTGTGTTACAGGTCCTGGTCCAGTGCCTCCAATCTTCTTGCAATGCCACCCTCCTGCTTGCTTTATGCTCCTGGGCATCACGTTCCTGCGCAGGCATACTTCTCTGCCCTGTTGAGTGCAGAGAAAAGTACTGCAGTGCGCAGGCGCCGGGAGAGGTCAGAGAGGCCCTGTGCCTGTGCACTCCAGTACTTTGCTCTGCCCTCAACAGGACAGAGAAGTACACCTGCGCAGGAGCACGATGCTTGAGAGCCATGAAGCAGGCAGGAGGGCGGCATCGTAAGAAGATGGGAGGCGCCGGACCAGACCTATAACACCCATCGGACCGAACTGTACTGGATCGCCCCCCGGATGATTATGATAAAACTTACTATTCTTATCTTGCAAGTAGGATCTGGAGCTTATCTATAGCATTATAGAATGCTGTAGATAAACCCTGAAAGGTAGTAGCGGTATCTTATAGCGACCAAAACAACTGACAGGTTCTCTCTAAAAATGATTATAGTGCAGAGGACTCTGCAGCATAATGATTTTTCTAAATCATTGTATTAGCAATTTTTGCAGAAAACCCAGCAGTTTAGAACACCTATGTCTGTGCTGCAGGGTACACTCAGCTAGGCAGCATCTTGTCACCCTTAGCTACCGTCTTCAGTGCGGGAGCGAGCGCTGTAAAATCTATGACGCTCACTCCGCACTGTAGATAGTAACCCAGCGGAAGGTGGAGGATGCTGCTTAGTTTAGTGCAGACCACGCCGAGCTGGGTGATATTAGTAAAAATCGCTAAAAGAATGATTTAGAAATACAGCACTATAATCATTTTCTTGTAAAAGTGTGGGTACGCTTTAGTATTCTCTTCATTTTCTTGTCACATTTTCCCCTTCAATCATCAGTTTCGATGCTTTCAAATGTCAGTGCCCATTTTTTGAACTCGCTGTTTTCATCTCATTATAGGTATTCACTAGTCATTCTCTGTAGTAATTGTATTCCTTATTTCATGTTAAATTTGTATAAAAATATTGAATCAAATACGTATATGCATGTCTTTTTCTTGGCAGCATGTCACATTTTCTATAACTGGTAATTATTAGCTAACATTCTCACTGACTTTAATGGTTCACAGAGGTTAAACTTTTGTTCTGATTGTTCTGCCCAATTTATTGAAAACACTATAATTTTAGAGAACCACAATGTCTTTAACTTAAGTACATTTTGCTATTTTTCAAGTTACTAGATTGATCTTATGACATGGCCAGTACACATATAATAAAGGATATTTCTACTTGCATCTAGTTAGGATGTCCAACATGTCCAATTATTATCAGCGTAGTTTCCATAAATGTTGCCCTATAACAAAAATTGTAGTACAAGGAGGAACAAAATGTGCTATCTATCCTCTTTGGCAGCCAATTAAATGTTTACCCATGTAATCCCATGCACCTTGGTGGGCATTGTGCAACTGCAGCACTGTGGCTTTAAATTAAAATAAAAATAATTTTGTCTCTTTGGAGAAGGAAAAAAAGTAACAGGCGCAGGTAAGTAAGTCTCAATACCTACATATCGGAAGATCACTATATTTAACTTTCAGGGTCCCCTACAAGGTATCCAACATGCACGTTCATTATTCACATCAAAACCTCAAATGACTCATGTCATTCAAGAAATTCACCAATCAGAGAAGAATTGCCATCTAACAATATTTATATTCATTCAGACAGCTCACAAGGATGTGAATTTTGAAACCTGTAATTTTTTTATATTATATCTTTTTATCTTATTTTTTATTTAGCTATTGCTAAATTATGAAGCAAAGCAATGTACGTCAGTGTCTTATCTTTTCATCTATACTATGCATTATTGCTGTTTCACTAAGCAATTCTTTCTCTTTCAGAATTTTCTTTAGGATTGTGCTCAATAAAAATCTGTCCACTATATTACTACAGTGAGGTAAAGAGCAGAGAGGCTCAGAAAATGAAACTACCATACACAGACTGTCTGAAGTTAGTGTCCAAATCATGCGACTCAACAAAAGTTTAAAGCAGCTAATAATGGATCATGAACTGCTCATCTGATATTTCAGTGCACTAGTTTGGGACAGATGCAAGTTGAATCATTTGTTAAAATAAATTTGCAATAGCTAGATAATAAATTGAAAAAAATATATTTAACACATTGTGCTTTACATCTGCATTTAAAAATATTTTAAATGCATGCATATTTGCACTAGAACATATTTTAGGGATTTAGCAATGATGTGTTCTATATTTTAACTTATTTTAAATGCATCTGTAAACAGGCTTTTACATATTACAGTAATGCTATTCTTATAAAGCTGCTTTTTCACTTAAAATATGACATATGTATTTGATAAATGGCATTCCTGTCTTTCTAAATAGAAATAGCGTAACATTAATATTTAATTGCATCATGAAACCAGAGTAGTGGCCAAAGACCAACAAATACATGGGCAATATGAAAATATGCTCCATCCTTATTTTATGATTTAATCAACATAATATAACAAGCACATTATATTTAAATGACGTATATACTGTATAGATACAAAATATACATATATATGTTTGATTTTACAATGGTCTGGAGGAATTTTGGCCCACTCATCTTTGCAGAATTGTTGTATTTCAGCCACATTGGAGGGTTTCCGAGCATGAATCGCCTTTTTTAAGGTTATGCCTTAGCATCTGAATTGGATTAAGGTCAGGACTGTGACTGGGACACTCCAGAGTCAAACTTTTGTTTTTCTTAAGCCATTCAGAGATGGACTTGCTGGTGTGTTTTGGATAATTTTCCTGCTTTATAACCTAAGTGCACTTCAGCTTGAGCTCATGAGCACATGGCCGGACATTCTCCTTTAGGATTTTTTGTAGACCGCAGAATTCATGGTTGCATTTACCACAGCAAGTCTTCAAGGTTCAGAAGCAGAAAAACAGCTATAGATCATCACACTACCACCACCATATTTTACTGTTGGTATGATGTTTTTCTTCTGAAATGCTGTGTTACTTCTGCGCCGGTCTAAAGAGTATTCCCCCCAAATTCTTCTGGATCATCAAGATGTTTTCAGGCAAAACTGAGAAGAGCCTATATGTTTTTATTGCTCAGTAGTGGTTTTCATCTTGGAACTCTGCCATGCAGGCCATTTTTGCCCAGGCTCTTTGTTATGGTGGAGTCATGAACCTCTTGAATGAGTTTTTGCTGCATTGTTGGGGTAATTTTGGTCGGCTGGCCACTCCTTGTATAGTTCACTACTGTTCCATGCTTTCGTTATTTGTGGATAATTGCTCACACTGTGGTTTGCTGGAATTCCAAAGCTTAAGAAATGGCTTTATAATCTTTCCAGACTAATAGATTTCAATTACACTGTTTCTCATTTATTCTAGAATTTCTTTGGATCGCGTCATGATGTCTAGCTTTTGCAGATCTTTTGGTCTAATTCACTTTGTCAGGCAGGTCCTATTTAAGTGATTTCTTGATTGAGAACAGGTATGGCAGTAATCAGGCCTGTATGTGGCTAGGGAATTTTAACTCAGCTTCCCAAAGATGTGATAAACCGCAGAAAATTTATGTTTTAAGGGGGAGTGGCAATCATATTTTCACACAGGGCCCTGTAGGTTTGGATTTCTTTTTCTCTTAATAATAGAGACCTTCATTTAACAACTGCATTGTTTGTTTACTTGTATGATCTTTGTCTAATATTTAAATGTGTTTGGTGATCTGAAATATTGAAATATGACAAACATGAAAAAGAATAGGAAATCTATAAGGGGGAAAACACTTTTTCACACAACTGTATCATGAAGATGAACTGTTATTGACCTAGTTCTGAAATATTACATTGGTATGGATTTCAAACTTGACAACTCCTGAAAACATCTACTACAGCGGCATGTAAAAGTTTGGGCACCCTTGGTCAAAATTATTGTTATTGTGAACAGATAAACAAGTTGAAGATGGAATAATAAGCAAATAGATGAAGCTGCGACTCAAGGAGAAGTCATTATTATGGGGGACTTCAACTACCCTGAAATACATTGGGGAACCGAAACCTTCAGTTCCAGGAAAGATAATAGGTTTTTGACAACTATGAGAGTCAATTACCTTTCACAACTGGTTCAGGACCCAACAAGAGGGGGCACTGCTAGACCTAATATTAACCAACAGGCCAGACCGCATATCAAATGTAAGGGTTAAGGGTCACTTGGGTAATAGTGATCACAAATTAATAAGTTTTCATGTATCCTTTAATAAGATGTGTAGTAGAGGGGTTACAAGGACACTAAACTTCAGGAAGGCAAATTTCCAACGGATAAGAGATGATCTTGGTGCAATTAACTGGGACAATATCCTGAGACATAAAAATACACAAAGAAAATGGGAGACTTTTATTAGCATCCTGAATAGGACCTGTGCACAATATATACCATATGGGAATAAACATGCTAGAAATAGGAGGAAACCACTATGGCTAAATAGAGCTGTAAGGGGTGCAATAAGAGATAAAAATAAAGCATTTAGAGAATTAAAGCAAGTAGGTAGTGATGAGGCATTAAATACATACAGAAAATTAAATAAATTCTGTAAAAAGCAAATCAAGACAGCAAAGATTGAGACAGAGAGACTCATTGCCAGAGAAAGTAAAAATAATCCCAAAATATTCTTTAACTATATAAATAGTAAGAAGCTAAAAAATGATAGTGTTGGCCCCCTTAAAAATAGTCTGGGTGAAATGGTGGATAAGGATGAGGAAAATGCCAATATGCTAAATTACTTTTTTTCAACAGTATTTACACAACAAAATCCCATGACGGATAACACGATCAGGGATACAAATTCTCCATTAAATGTCACCTGCTTAACCAAGCCAGCAGGAAGTACAGCGGCGTCTAAAAATCACTAAAATTGACAAATCCCCGGGCCCGGATGGGATACACCCCCGAGTACTGCAGGAATTAAGCACAGTCATAGATAGACCATTATTTTTAATCTTTAAAGATTCCATAATAACAGGGTCTGTAACACAGGACTGGCGTATAGCAAATGTGGTGCCAATATTCAAAAAGGGGACAAAAACTGAACTTGAAAATTATAGGCCAGTAAGTTTAACCTCAACTGTGGGTAAAATCCTGGAGGGTTTTATAAGAGATACTACACTGGAGTATCTGGAGAAGAAAAACCTCATGACCCAATATCAACATGGGTTTACAAGGGACCGTTCCTGTCAGACTAATCTGATAAGCTTTTATGAAGAGGTAAGTTCGGGACTGGACCAAGGAAATGCAGTGGACGTGGTGTACATGGACTTTTCAAAAGCTTTTGATATGGTGCCACACAAAAGGTTGATACATAAAATGAGAACAATGGGGAAAGGGAAAAATATGTGTAGGTGGGTTAAGAGCTGGCTCAGGGATAGGAAACAAAGGGTGGTTATTAATAAAGCACACTCGGACTGGGTCACGGTTAGCAGTGGGGTACCACAGGGGTCAGTTTTGGGTCCGCTTCTTTTTAACATATTTATTAATGACCTTGTAGGGGGCATAGAGAGTAGAATTTCAATATTTGCAGATGACACTAAATTGCAGGGTAATCAATACAGAGGAGGACAATTTTATATTACAGGAGGATTTATGTAAACTAGAAGCTTGGGCTGATAAATGGCAAAAGAGCTTTAATGGGGATAAATGTAAGGTCATGCACTTGGGTAGAACGAACAAGATGTATAATTATGTGCTTAATTGTAAAACTGGGCAAAACTGTCACTGAAAAAGACCTGGGTGTATGGGTGGACGACAAACTCACATTTAGTGGCCAGTGTCAGGCAGCTACTGCAAAGGCAAATAAAATAATGGGATGCAGTAAAAAAGGCATAGATGCTCATGAGGAGAACATAATTTTACCTCTATATAAGTCACTAGTGCGACCACACTTAGAATACTGTGACTGTGTACAGTTCTGGTCTCCGGTGTATAAGAAAGACATAGCTGAACTGAAGCGGGTGCAGAGAAGAGCGACCAAGGTTATTAGGGAACTAGGGGGTCTGCATTACCAAGACAGGTTATTACACTTGGGGTTATTTATTTTGGAAAATCGAAGGCTTAGGGGTGATCTTATTACAATGTATATGTCATGGTTTGAACAGGGTTCTTGCCCTGCACTCACAGGGTTAAGTGTTTGTGGCCTCTTTCTGGATCTGGGAGGGGTATTTATACTCACTCTTTACCAGGGTTCTCTGTCAGCTATACTGTTGTTCTGGTGTGTCTGACCCCTGGTGTGCGTGTATTCTGCATTGCTTGTTTTCTTCCCGTGTATGACCCGGCCTGTTCCCTCACTCTGTACTCTGTCTCTCGCTTTGGTACTATTGTCTTCTCCGGTTCTGACCTCCAGGCTTGGCTATCGTTACTCCGTTACAGTTTGTCCCTATTGTACCGTCTATTGCCCGTTCTGGTTTTCTGACCTATTGCTACGTCCTGACTATTCATTCTGTCTAACCCTTTGGTACTGTATTGCTATCTTGTGCTTTGACCCTGGCTTCATCTGGTTTCTGTCTCTGTCTATGCCCCTTGGTAACATTGTCCTGTAGTTACCTTTCTAGGAGTTTCCCTGCAGCTCCTAGATCTGTGGAGCTTAGGCCACGCCCCCAGAAGTCATGTGCGTCAGGTCCTGATACTCTGAAGCACGCATCGTCACCACTGCTGCCCTGCTCCACAGGTATCTTTGAGCACTGTCTTTGTACTCTGGACACCTGCACTGGCTCAGTGAGCAAGTGCAGTGCGGGGCTCCTGACAGTATAAATATATGCGGGGACAATACAAAGACCTTTCTAATGATCTTTTTACTCTTAGACCTGTGACGGGGGACAAGGGGGCATCCTCTACGTCTGGAGGAAAGAAGGTTTAAGCATACTCACAGACGCGGATTCTTTACTGTAAGAGCAGTGAGACTATGGAACTCTCTGCCATATGATGTTGTAATGAGTGATTCCCTAATCAAATTTAAGAAGGGACTGGATGCCTTTCTTGAAAAGTATAATGTTACAGGGTATATACACTAGTTTCCTTAATATTGCGTTGATCCAGGGAGCTAGTCTGATTGCCGTATGTGGAGTCGGGAAGGAATTTTTTTCCCCAATGTGAAGCTTACTGTTTGCCACATGGGTTTTTTTGCCTTCCTCTGGATCAACGTGTTAGGGCAAGTTAGGATAGGATATGGGTTGAACTAGATGGACTTAAAGTCTTCCTTCAACCTTAATAACTATGTTACTATGTTACTATGTAATATATAAAAGGCCTAAAGTTAAAGATGAAACATTTCCTTTGCATTGTATAAAAATATATATATACGTTGTCATTAATTATATTTTAAAAATTTCAAAAAGGAAAATGGGTCAAAGCAAAAGTTTGAACACTCTTGGAGATGGGCATGCTCAGATATCTCTGACACGGTTTCAGACCTTAATTAGTCTGTTAGGGTTATGGCTTGTTCACAATCATCTTTAGGAAAGACCAGGTGATGCAAACTTCCCAGCTTTATAAAACCCCATCCTCCTCTAACCTTGTGCCAAAAACAGCAGCCATGGGTTCTTCTAAGCAGCTGCCTAGCAGCACTTTGAAAATGAAAATCGTAGAGCCATCAAGCTCAGAGGTTAGTAATGGAGAGGTTACAATGAGATGCCCCCATTACTAACCCCATAATCATATTTTATAAAAACACAGGCACCCAGAAAAAATCCTTTAAATGAAAGACATAGACTTCTTTAATAAATCTTAACTAACCATACTTAGGACATCGCCCATTCCACCGATGCCACTGTCATCTGCAAAAGAGTTAAAATAAAAAAGCAACAATATTCCTCACCTTTCCACAGAGAAGATGATAATCCATTTGTCCAGCGCTGAGTCTAGCTCCGCTACATCTAGATGGCAGGCTGCATGGTTGCATGATGTGAGCATACAGCCTGTTATCCAGCAGAGACACTGAGCAGTGTGTCATGGTGAACTCCTATTACTTGCCAGATGGCACCGCAAGGATTAGAAAGTTCTCCTGCTCACAGTGCCATCAGAAAGGTCTTGGGAGTTCACGGCCAATGAACTCACTTCACCTATCTGACATCAGTGCGAGCGCTGATAGAAATTTTTCCACTGAGCTCCTGCTAACGTCAAATTGGTACCGGAGATGTCAGTGTCCATGTGTGTAATACATGTGGCAAATGTGTGGCAACCATGTGCCATATCAGTACCGCACAGCAGGCACCAGGGAAGCAGCGATACAGTAATAGCTGTTCCCTGGCGCCTGGTGCTGACGACGACTCTCATCATTCTCCCCTGCTTTATTTATAAATAAATAAATGAAACACATGGCATGGGTTCCCCTGTATTTTCTAAAACCAGCCAGGCAAAACTGACAGCTGGGGGCTGCACCCCTCAGCTATCAGTGTTGGCAAGGCTGGTTATCAAGAATAGAGGGGTCCCAATCCTGTATTTTTAAATTATTTAAATAAATAATTTTAAAAAATGGCATGGAGTCCTGCCCATTTTTGAAAATCAGCCTTGCTAAAGCAGACAGCTGGGGGCTGGTATTCTTAGGCTAGTAAGGGGCCTTGATTATTGACCCCCCCAGCCTAAAAATAGCAGCCCACAGCTGCCCAGAAAAGGCACATCTACTGGATGCACCAATTCTGGCACTTTGCCTGGCTTTTCCCACTTGCCCTGTATTGGTGGCAAGTGGGGTTCAAATTTGTGAGGTTGATGTCACCTTTGTATTGTCAGGTGACATCAAGCCCACGGATTACTAATGGAGAGGAGTCTTTAAGACATCTGTCCATTACTAATCCTATAGTTATATGGTAAATAAAGACCATATGTAACCATTATGGTGGTATAACTACGCCTGTATTTAGATTGATTGCGCTAGGGTTGCGGATCGCACCAAATATAAAATATAAGGAAGTGCGATCGCAACCCGGGGTCCACTGTGCAGAGATGGAAAACTGCTGCTCTGTAATGGCGGAGCACTAACTGAACACCAGCGGGTTAACCACTGACCCAGTGTGTACAAGGATGAACTCTGTTACCCCACAGAGCCGAAGAAACAAGCACCGGAGCCTGTTAACTTCACAGGAGCCGGCAGAGGGAGCGCTGCTAAACAGTCACAGGACTGTGTCCCAGAGACAAGGGATAGAGTCCCTCTAGACCATCAGCGCCGCGACTGCTGTGCCAGGAAGGGATACAATTATAGACAAGTGTGCAAGTGTGCACAGTGCCGCTCAGGCAGGCGCCACTAGTCACCCTGGGTTGGGCCAGATAAGCACACAGGATGCGCATGGCGGTGGTTGTCACTTGCCACGGTACGATTGTGCCCTACAGTGGGTGACACCATCAGACGCTAGTGTGTGCAGAGTACTAGGAGCACAGTGGCATGAGCATAGCCACCCATTGGCGCTGACTCTAATGCTGAATCCCCAACACAAGGGAGTCTTAAGGAGTCAGTCACCAGATACATGCATCCATCATCACACACACAGATAACCATTTGAGTCTATATTAGCGCATGGCCAAGCGGCCATGCCAGCCTTTTATAGCAGCGTCCTTCCGGGACCTTCTTGTTGGTCCAATCCGAGCTGCTTGAGGACCTGAGCATGTGACCTCTGACCTCCAATGAGAGGTCGTCTCACAGGCATGCTCAGTAGGCTGCAAAAAAGACAGCCTCTGGAGATGCTCGCTGCTGACTAGTGCGGATTGCTAAAGCTGAACCAGAAGTGGCAGCAGCAACCAACCTGACAGCACTAGCTTGAGCAAGACGTCAGGATCGACACCTTTGCTGTGCAGCCTCCTCTGTGGTTTGGACTGAATGAGAGACTGCAGAAGGCAAGACTCGGGATTCCTCCTGTGCAGAGGCAGGAACCCGACGGCTAACAGATTGCAAACCTCTGTATCTTCACATATATGGTGAAAAAAGAGAATATTCCAGCTCAACTCTTGCGGTAATGTGATGTGGTAGCACAGAAGTTCTCCCTGACCAGATGTAGGGAAATTCCGCAAAGTTGTAGAATCCAGTTCCGGTTTAAAAATAAAATCCTTTATTGAAAAACATTAAAAATACCAACTCCATTATGGTGATATGGCAAAACATGGTTCAATGAATACAGGCATGCTATAACTATGCATTTCAGACCCACTCCTGCATCTTTTGTCAAAGCTTTGAATATCATGGAGTAGGTATTTTATAATGTATTATTTCATCATCATTATCGCATTGTCAGTTGCTAGTCTATTACAGCATCTATTTAGTCTATTGATCCTTCAGTATTCTATCATCTTTGCGTGACCAATCAAAAAACAAGTCTGCTCCAATTACGTAATCCTAATTATAGTTGCATCACCTAGTTATTTACATATGTAAGGTATACAGTTTTAAAATTTCTTAGCTTAGTTTCTTAGCATATTGACATGGTTTCTATATGTTTTTTCAGATATGTCTTGTTCTTTAATCATCAAAGCGGAAATATTTTGTTACATATGCTTAGAAGTCACAAAGGCGAAACTTCATTACCATGATAATGAAAGCCTACAACCTGTATTTTGACTCCAGAATAGGAGATCAGGACATCAGTTGGGCTCCACACATATGCTGCAATAGATGTGTATCTCATAGTACCCAGTTGCTGCATGGGAAGAGGCAATCTACAGTATACCTTTTGCAGTCCCAATGATCTGGAGAGAGCCATCTGGTCAAACTATCAATTGCTATTTTTGCATGGTGTCCCCAGATAGTAAAAGAGCTTCAAGGAATAGAAATGGACTTTAAAGTATCCAAACATACCATCTGAAATACACCCAGTACTACTTCATATAGAACTGTTGGTTCTAAAAGCACCAATACACACCTATGAGACCTCAGAATGTTTTTCAAATCTTTTTACAAGAAATGATAGACTTTTTAGCATTGCAATTTGCAGCGAATAAATCAAAGTTTTTTTGAAAACTCGACACAGTAGGAGAAATTTGAATTTCATGTGACCTGCTGATGTCAAATAACTAGATTCGCTTTTTTTTAAAAAGCATATCACTAAATTACCATTTTAAGCATCATTTCATAAGATACATTAAATGTATCCATTAAATGTATTTACTAAATGCAATGTGAACAATAGCTTTTGAAGCAAAGCAAAACACAACCTCTGGACAACAATTCAAACTTGTGAGTAACTTATAATACTTGCAATATAAAACAGCCAATAACTTAGATACTGACACTGCTCTTGGTAAGTTAGAGACAAAGTAGGAGTCTGATTCAATGACATATCAGAGAATGGTCCCTAGAGCTATCCGAACACCCATACCATGGAGATTAACTTGTCACCTCAACACAAACAAGCAAGGTGGTATATGTGGTGTGTAAGACTATAAGGTTACTTTATACCCCATATTTAATCCTCACTGTAATCCATCGAAGCCCTTCAGCTACTCCATGGATCACATTCCTCAACTTAAGAAACAAAACATAAAATAATATTTTTTTCTTGTGGAAGACAGAAAGAGATCTTCTGAGATAAAATATCAAATGAAACCTTCCTGACAGATAAATAAAATACAGCTAACTGGCATAAAATAAAAGACATACTTATGAGTTTAACCTGAAGTTGTTGTCTTGAAGGATTACAAAACTTCGTTTCTTTTCCCACCACCAGATACAATGAAGGAATATAGTGACTTGAAACCAAACCAGAGTCATCATCACAGTGCCGGCGGCATAAAGGAACCTGGATTATCATGTCACTCATAGAGTGCTCATGATTTAGATAAAGTATTAATTCTGCACTGAAAATAACATTTATATAAAGGGTTTTTTGCAATTTGGGAAATGTCAAACTAGTAAATGATTGAAAATGGTTCACATTAATGTTGATTAATTTTCTAAAGCAAATGTAAAGCATAGCTTTATGGTTGTCAAGGAGCGCTTCCGGCTGATTCATTAATTACTCTGAATATTTAAAGGAATATCCAGTTTATTATTAGACATAAAAACACAACACGTTTCGGCTATACATAAAATTAGCCTTCATCAGGTTAAATCATATATATCTTTAAAAGACACATTTATATAGGGGGAAAAAAAAGGTTCCACCCTTCAATTGATTATCATCGATTATCAACTGGTTTCTTGTTGGTTCGCTTTGAATCCCCCTTAAGAATGTGATCATATGCCATTTCTGATGAGATGTTTCCTCTAGTATATAATAATGATTTGTGTGGAACACAAATATCCCCGGCTAGAAATCAATGGCTAAAAACCCCATTGAAAGAAACAAAGCACCCAGAGACCATACATGTGGGTGGCTCTGTAGAGTAAATATGTAAGTGTGATAAAGATATAGGGAATATGAATGCATGAGTTCTAGTCCCGACAGATACTAGTTAATCTGATGGTCCCTAGTGATGAAACTAATAAAATGAAATTATCTACGGGTTGGAAAAAACAGGATTTTTGGGTTGCTTACCGTAAAATCTGTTTCTCGGAGCCTTCATTGGGGGACACAGAGACCATGGGTGTATGCTGCTGACACTATGCAAAAAAAGGTTAGCTCCTCCTCCGCAGTGTACACCCCACCGACCGGCAGGGAATTTCCTTAGTTAGTGAGAAAGCAGTAGGAGAAGTAACAGAATAGATTGAGAACAGAACAAACAACTCAACTGTAACCAATCAACCAAAGTAAGAACAGGAGTTGTAGAACATGGGAGGGTGCTGTGTACCCAATGAAGGCTCCGAGAAACAGATTTTACGGTAAGCAACCCAAAAATCCTGTTTTCTCGTTCGCCTTATTGGGGGACACAGAGACCATGGGATGTCCCAAAGCAGTCCCTGAGGTAGGAAACAAACTTCCATCCGGCCAGTGGACTCACCACGGCTGCCTGCAGAATCCTCCTACCTAGGCTGGCATCCGCCGAAGCGTAGGTGTGGACATTGTAGAATTTCACAAACGTGTGAACCGATGACCAGGTTGCAGCTTTGCAAAGCTGCAGCGTGGAGGCTCTGTGGCGTACCGCCCAGGAAGCACCCACTGCCCGGGTAGAGTGCGCTCTGATCCCCGGAGGGGCCACTCGATGCTTAACCCAGTAGGCCTCCAAAATTGCCGATCTGATCCAGCGAGCAATAGTAGCCTTGGAGGCCGGGTGACCTTTCCATGCCCCATCTGGAATGATGAAAAGAGAGTCTGTCTTCCGCAAGGAAGTCGTCCTAGACAGATAGATTCTCATCGCCCTGACCAGATCCAGCTTGTTCAGGGACCGCTCCCAAGGGTGAGTAGGACTCGGACAGAAGGACGGCAGAACAATATCCTCATTGAGGTGAAAGGAGGACACCACCTTCGGAAGAAAAGAGGGCGGAGGCCATAGAACTACCTTGTCCTAGTGAAGTACCAAGAAAGGAGAGCGGCAAGAAAGATGGATGGAAGTGATGGCCACCAGAAAAGCTACCTTCCAAGAAAGGAGAGAAAGGGAAACATCCCTGAGAGGTTCAAAAGGAGAACCTTGCAGAACCTCAAGAACCAAATTAAGATCCCATGGATCCACGGGCGCTCGGTACGGAGGAGCCGTGTGAGCCACGCCCTGAAGAAAGGTTTTGACCTGAGGGCGGGAAGCCAACGTCTTCTGAAATAAAATGGACAGCGCCGAAACTTGACCCTTCAAGGAACTGAGAGCAAGCCCCGCATCCAGCCCTGCCTGAAGAAATGCCAGAACGGAAGGGAGCAAAAAGCACATGGGCGCGATGTTATTGGCCTCACACCAAGTGAAATAGGCCTTCCAAGTACGGTAGTAAATCTTGGAAGACGATGGCTTCCTGGCTCGGATCATGGTATAAATTACTCGACCGGAGAATCCTGCTCGTTTCAAAACCTCGGTCTCAACAGCCACGCCGTTAAATTGAGCGGCCGAGAATTGGGGTTGCAAATCGGGCCTTGAGACAGCAGATCTGCCCTGTCTGGAAGCTTCCAGGGGGCGTCTGCGAGAAGGTTGACAATGTCCACGAACCAAGACCTTATGGGCCAATTCAGGGCGATGAGAATGACTGGAATTCCTTCTACTTTGATCTTCTTCAACAGCTTGGGAAGAAGGGGCAGGGGAGGGAACAGGTAGGGGAGCTCGAACTGCGACCAAGGAATGGCCAGAGCATCGGCACCCACTGCGAGAGGATCTCGAGCCCTGGATACAAACTGTGGGACTTTCCTGTTGAGGAGAGTGGCTAGCAGATCTACATCCCGGGTCCCCCAACGATGGCAAAGCTGAAGAAACACTCCGGATGTAGGGACCACTCTCCTGCCGTGAGACCCTCGCGGCTGAGAAATTTCGGCGGCCCAGTTGTCCACGCCGGGAATGTGTACCGCGGAGATTGTCGGTACCGAAATCTCTGCCCACTGAAGGATCTTGGACACTTCTGCCAGGGCTGAGGCACTCCATGTCCATCCTTGGTGGTTGACTTATGCCACCGCTGTGGCATTGTCTGTCTGAATCCGGATAGGCAGGCCCCTGAGGAGCCTCTCCCAGTGGACGAGAGCCAGATAAATCGCTCGTATCTCTAGGACGTTGATCGGCAGGGCTGATTCCCGAGTCGACCAACGACCCTGAACAGTGTGATTGCGGAACACTGCCCCCCATCCGAGGAGGCTGGCATCCGTTGTTACAATCTGCCAGTGAATGGGAAGAAAAGACCGCCCCAAGAGGATGAGAGGTGACGTCAACCACCAGTTGAGAGACCGCTTGATCCGGCATGAAAGATGAACAGGGCGATCCAGGGACCGAGCAGACCTGTTCCACCTAGACAGAATGGCGTGTTGGAGAGGTCTGGCGTGAAATTGGGCAAAGGGAACTGCCTCTATCGCCGCCACCATCTTTCCCAGGACCCTCATGGTTGTTCGGAGGGACGGGAATCGTGTGGTCTGCAGCGACCGTACATACTGCTGCAGGGAGAGAATCTTCTCTCGTGGGAGAAAGACCCTTGACCGACGAGTGTCGAACAGTAGGCCCAGAAACACAGGGCGTTGAGAAGGAACCAGACAGGACTTTTCCTGTTGACGATCCACCTGAAATTGGAAAGAGTGTCTAGGACGATCTTCAAACTTAGGCGCGCCTGGTGAAAAGAGGGAGCTTTGATCAGAATATCGTCGAGGTATGGAAAAAGAACGAGACCTCTGATCCTCAACAAGGCCATCAACGCAGCCATGATCTTCGTGAAGACTCTGGGAGCGGTGGCGAGACCGAAGGGCAGCGCAACGAACTGGTAATGTTCCTGGCGAACCGCAAAACGCAGGAACTTCTGATGTCCGGAGAATATGGGAACATGTAGATAGGCATCTTGGATGTCTATTGAACACATGAATTCCTGCTCCTCCATGGAAGCGATTACCGAACGAACCGACTCCATCCGGAAGCGGCGAAGGACTCTCTTGTTGAGCCGCTTGAGATCCAAGATGGGTCAAACCGCCCCGTCTTTTTTCGGCACCACGAATAGGTTTGAATAAAACCCTGTGAACCGCTCCAATTCGGGAACGGGCACAATCACCCCGGAACCGAGGAGAGAGGCGATGGCCGTAAAGAACCCCGGGATCAAGGCTGGATCTTTTGGAGGACGGGATTTGAAAAAACGATCCCGTGGAAGAGAGACGAACTCTATCTTGTATCTTGACAATACGACCTCCCTGACCCAGGTGTCCTCTACTGAGGCCAGCCAGACGTCCTTGAAGAACAAGAGTCGACCTCCCAATTGGAAGGGACCCTCGGGAGTCAGAGGATAGTCATGCTGAAGTGGACCGTCCAGATCTGGATCTGGATGGTCTGCCCTGTGAAGAGTGGGATTGCCAGGAGGGAGTGGGTCTGAATGAAACATACAGAATGGGAGGAAAAGGGCTAAGTGATAGCACATGTGAAAAAGACTTGGGTATACTAATAGATCACAGACTGAATATGAGTCAACAGTGTGATGCAGCAGCAAAAAAGGCAAATGCAATTCTAGGATGTATTAACAGAAGCATACAGTCTAGATCACGTGAAGTCATTATTTCCCTCTACTCCTCTTTGGTCAGACCTCATCTGGAATATTGTGTCCAGTTTTGGGCACCACATTTTAAAAAAGACATCAACAAACTGGAGCAAGTTCAGAAAAGAGCGACCAGAATGGTGACCAGTCTGCAAACCCTGTCTTATGAGGAAAGGTTGCAGGATTTGGGAATGTTTAGTTTGCAAAAGAGAAGACTGAGAGGAGACTTAATAGCTGTCAACAAATATCTAAAGGGCTGTCACATTGTAGAAGGATCAACTTTATTCTCATTTGCACAAGGAAAGACTAGAAGCAATGGGATGAAACTGAATGGGAGGAGACACAGATTAGATATTAGAAAAAACTTTTTGACAGTTAGAGTGATCAATGAGTGGAACAGGCTGCCACGAGAAGTGGTGAGTTCTCCTTCAATGGAAGTCTTCAAACAGAGGCTGGACAGACATCTGACTGGGATGATTTAGCGAATCCTGCTTTGAGCAGGGGGTTGGACCAGATGGCCCAGGAGGTCCCTTCCAACTCTACAATTCTATGATTCTATGAAACTTTCTTCCTATCTTGGCGTGCCTGCGGCCTTTGTTGGTTGGAGGATGTCTCAGCCGTATTGAAACGGCGGAAAGCCCGAAAGGGTCGAAACTGATGCCTTAGTGGAGCTCTGCGAGGCTTGGACTGAGGGAGGAGGGAACTCGTGCCTCCGGTGGGGTCCTTAATAATCTGGTCCAATTAGGATCCCAAGAGGCGTACTCCCTGAAAAGGCAGATTAGTAAGAGACTTTTTAGACGACAAGTCCGCCTGCCAGGCTTTGAGCCAAATTGTACGTCGGATTGCCACGACGTTGCTTGACGTCTGAACTGTGCAGGATGCGGTATTCAAAGAAGCAGAAAGCAGATAATCCCCCGCATGGGAAATCTGATTGGCGAGATTGGCCAATCGATCTGGTTGTGCTTTCTCTAGGATGCCCTGATGAAGATCCTCTGCCCAAGTAGCTATGGCCTTTGCTGCCCAAGATGAAGCAAAGACTTCGCCAGGGATTCTATAATTCTATCATTAGAATCCTTTAAAGACGCCACACCTGAAAGCGGGACAATCGTGTTATTAGACAGTCTGGACACGGGCGGGTCCACCGAGGGAGAGGCAGACCAGTTATCCGTGAGCTCTTTAGCAAACGGGTACAGTACGCCGAGACGCTTTCCTCTTTGAAAGCGCCTGGTCGGATCTTCCCTTTCTCTTGCAAAAATCTTTCCAAACTCGGAATGAAAAGGAAATACCCTGGAGGGTGTTTCCTCCCGTCTGAATGAAACCTCCTGATCTGAGGATTTCGCAGGGGAGTCAGAGATTTCGAAGGTGTGGTTAATTGCCGTGATGAGGTTCTGTACTGTAACCTTCATGTCAGCATCCTGGCCAGATTCCAGCTCTACAATCCCTTCAGAAGACATATCCGAGAACGCTTCACCTGACTCGGGTGAGGAGGCACGGGAGGGCGACTGCTGGGAAGGACTAGGTGCAGATGAGGGGCCAGGAGAGGAGAGATCCTGCCTGGGCCTTTTGCGGCTTCTGCTAGCTGGCTCAGATGGAGCGTCTTGTGACCTGCTGGACCCTGCAGAAGTGTCCAGGGGCAACTTGTCAAGAACGGCCACTAGGGACTGAGACACCCTGGTGAGGTCGGCCACAGATTGTGAAAGAGACGAGGCCCAGCCAGGAATGGGTGATTCGCTTTCCCGTGGCGCAGTAGGTGGTTCCTGGACGGGGTCATGCTGAACGGGATTGCTGCAGTCCAGGCAGATGGGAGTAGGCTGACCTGAGGGAAGTTTGCGATTGCAAGAGGAGCATGCGAAGAACTGGACTAGGGTGCCCGTGGGGACTGGCGGACGGCCACGATCAGGCTTAGAAGTAGACATGGTGAAGGAAGAGAAGATGAAAACCTGCGAAACTGCCGGAAGGTTGGGGGACAGAAAGGCAGAGTAGGGTGTCAGTCTGCAGATGCAGAAGTACTCACAGTCTGGTGACCCCGAAAGAGATGAATTAGGCTCCTGCAACTGGCCAGGGACCGACAGGAAGCACTGGTCTCTGCTTTGGTCTCTGGCTGTCAGGCTGCAAAGATGGCGACAGCCCGATGTGAGGAAGTAAAAGCGCGGTTTCTGTGCAAGAAGAAGAAGGGCGGAGTTAGTCTCCTCCACCAGAGGGAAAACCCGCCCCCCCTTCCCAGCCACAAGCCTGAAAAGGTGGTGGGAGGGCTTAGGAAGGCAACGGCCTATGAGAGCGGATGGGGGCGTGGCCGCGACGGGCACAAAGGCCCAAATTGAAGCCGGGGGCTAAATTAGACACGGCGGCCACCTGTCAGCACAGAGCGGCGCAGAAGAACTGCAGCGCAGCCACGCCCGCCCCTAAGAAGAATGCCGCCCTAGCCCTGCTCCCAGACACCACCCTACGCAAAAATACTGGCGGTGGGGTGAAGAAAGCCCGCACCGCAGCTGGGGCCAAAAGGGATGCGGCGACTGGGAAGCGTCGGCCGCTGATAACCTGCGGCGCTACTTTGGCGCCACCACCCGGCGTCCTTGTGGAGACTCTGGGAGCGGTGGTGTCTTCTTCCGGTCCAATAAAGGTACCTTCCATATCCCACGCTGTCTGTCCATTCCGTCTTCGCGCCTCGCCCAACCGACAGGCTCTGGTGGGCGAGTGGGTGGGAGGCAGGGGCCTGGACCATCCGTCTTCGCTGGCACGTCCTGTGCTGAGCCCGTGGTCTGCCCGGAGAACTATGAGGATATGGGGTGACAGTACACGCCGTATTCAGTCTCTTGTGGGAGTACAGTTGTGACCGTTCACACTGTATCCCGCCTAAGACCTGAAAGGGAACGACGCACATCGAGGTAGATATGGGTCCAATGAAGGACCCGTGTCCACCTCCTACTGTCACTAAGCTAAACTGAGGAAATTCCCTGCCAGTCGGTGGGGTGTACACTGCGGAGGAGGAGCTAACCTTTTTTTGCATAGTGTCAGCCTCCTAGTGGCAGCAGCATACACCCATGGTCTCTGTGTCCCCTAATAAGGCGAACGAGAAATATTTTTGACTCATCAGAGATATATACAAATTCTTTGATATGGATGCTAAACGATAAATAACCTTTTCCATGTGATTTTTTTTTTCTTTAATTAGATTCCAAGCAATATAGATTCCACCTACAACTAGCCTCCCAACAATTTGGAGAGGTGTGCATGTGTTTTTAATCGATGATAATTGATTGAAGGGTGGAACCTTTTTTTTTTCCCTATATAAATGTCTTTTAAAGATATATATGATTTTACCTGATGAAGGCTAATTTTATGTATAGCCGAAACGCGTTGTGTTTTTATGTCTAATAATAAACTGGGTATTCCTTTAACTATTCGGAGTAATTAATGAATCAGCCAGAAGCGCTCCTTGACAAGCTGGAAATCCTTTTCTGCATTCTCTGACGAATCTCCTACAAGGTAGTTCGTTCCACCTGTTTTGAGCTGCAGGCCAGCAGATCCAGACGATTACTCCAGTACCCAAACACAGGGTTATACGCTTAGCAACAAGACACCAAAAAGGTGAGAAGAATTTTTTATTTCTATCTGACATAATTAAAACTCTGCACTTAGATCTGCACCCCCCTTCTTTTTCTGGATATTCCTTGAAATACTCGGAGTAATTAATGAATCAGCCGGAAGCGCTCCTTGACAAACTGGAAATCTTTCTCTGCAAGCATAGCTTTACAAGCTTTATAATAAATGATTCTTCCATTCACCATATAGGTGATGTTAACTGGTGGATTTTGATCAACTGATATCTCTATCAATTATTGGAGATCTCAATGATCTGTTTTCACCTTATGTGAAGCTTGGTTTCTGTCTTCCTAAAAATGTTTGGTCTTCTATACTTATTGGTTCTTCTAATTGTGAAGATTACTTCCTCTATGTTCACATTACTCTGCTCAACATTAAATCTAAGTGATGGTGAAGTTTAACTTTTTACATCCTACATACAGCGCAACCCCACTAACAGTCCGCATGATTGCTACAGTCCACATAATATACTAAATGGAATATTCTCAAATATCTCTTGAGAAGCTCACTGCTGTGTCATTTCATTACTTCCAGGTTGCTCCTCCTTTGAGACACAGGTCTGGGCAGGAGCTTCATCCTAATTCTACACATTAAAGCCCCCGCCACACACAGCGATCTCGCTAGCGAGATCGCTGCTGAGTCACAAGTTTTGTGACACAACAGTGATCTCACCAGCGAGATCGCTGTGTGTGACACTTACCAGCGACCGGCCCCCCTGCCGAGTATCGCTGATCATCCTGGAATGGCCAGGACATTTTTTTGATTGCTGGTCTCCCGCTGGCCAGCACACATCACTGCGTGTGACAGGCAGGAGACCAGAGATCAGCAAGCGGGTGCTAGTAACTAAGGTACACATCGGATTTCTAAGCGGCGCGCAGCGTTTAGAAACCCGATGTGTACCTTAGTTACCAGCGCGCTAGTGCAGGGAACTGGTAACCAAGGTACATACACATTGGGTTTATAAGTGCTGCGCGGCGCTTATAAACCTGATGTGTACCTTAGTTACCAGCTCCCTGCACCAGCGCGCTGGTAACTAAGGTACACAGTGGGTAAACAAGTGACGTGCATTGCTTGTTACCCGCGTGTCTCTGGCGCTGATCACTGGTGAAGCTGCCTTTTTAGCAGCTCACCAGCGATCATGTAGTGACACACCAGTGATCCTGACAAGGTCATATCATTGTCGGGATCACTGGTGCGTCGCTATGTGTGACGGGGCCCTTAGTCTGTTAGAGTTATCCCTATATTTACATATAAAGATAACAGTGGCTTTGAACAAGCACACAACTCAAGAAAGTGAGAGTCATGGTTAAGAGAACTGCTGTGGAACCTGGACTTCAGGATTGATAATAGCCCTGTGAGAGGGAGGTGAGCAGCTAACTCCTAAATAGAAATCAATGGGCTGGACACTGCTAAATAGGATGTTAAGAGAGTAAGCTGTACAATATGCAAAACATGAATTATTGCACTCATTTTAGTAAAATGACGGCACATCAAAAAGCAAGTCAATTGCAAACTTGCTTTAAATCATGCTGTCTAGCTAACTAAAGAAACTTAATACACACCAAAATGATCTCGATCATATATCATAACCAAAAAAAGGGAAAAAAAAGAAATTTAATAGCGTGATAATTTTTCTTTAAGAAGTAACTTTTAAGAACCTGAAATTTTAAATTTTTTTCTTGTAGTGGAAAATTTGTTTGAAATTAACCAATAGTGCTCCTGTAATATAATGATTCCTACGTATCACACATGTGGTCTACACATCGACAAAGCAAACAGGTCTCATTTAGAGATGAGCGACTTTGCCTTTTTTAGGGTCGAGTCGGGTTTCATGAAACCCGACTTTCTCAAAAGTCAAGTCGAACGAAATCAGCCGACTATCGTGAAAAGTCGAAGGTCCGACAGAAACACGAAACCCAATGCAAGTCAATGGGGAATCAAAGTCGGCAGGGAGTGGAGGACAGTAAACACAACTACATGCCGGACCGCTTTTTTAAAGTGCGCAAAATCTCTCTCTCTCTCCCCCCAGATGCTGCCCATGTCATCTCGTTGCCCACAGTGTACGTCCTTGCTCAGTGGCTGAAAAAAGTCACGTGCAAGCATTCTGGGAAATCTGACTTTGGCGCTCATTTTGTCGACCGCATGGCCGACTTCACGCTGTGGTCGGGTTTCAGTCAGCGAAACCCGACTTTTCCATAAGTCGACGACTTATGAATCTGGCCGATCTGTTTCGCTCAACTCTAGTCTCATTTACTTGTTTATAATTATTATTGCTATACTTTGTTGTTATCTTTGCCAAATTGTCTAGCCTTCTTATTTCTTTGTAGTTATTATCACATGATGAGGAAGTCCATAACTAGCAAAATATAATCTCAAACAGATCATATTTTATATCTGCTTTATAGAGTAAGAAAGAGTGCCTTACCTACCTGGTTCCGTGTTTTGTGTGATTTCTGTAGCCACACTCTCCATTGGTCGTACAACTTGATACTAAGGTTTGAACAGCCATAGGCATGTTTCTTGACCCATCCAAAGAACTGCTTCAGTTCTCGACGTAGGGTGGAATTCTGCTCCCCACTTTTTGGATCACATACCCCAGTTATTCTTTCTAAACAACACAAAATAATCGAATTGAACACATGTCTTTATAGAGTACATGTTAAAAGGTGCTGTACGAGATGTAAAGGCAAATATGTTACTCATCTGAATGTGAAAAATCCATTAAACAAAATTTTATGTAATGGAGCTCACCTACAGTTTGAGGTCAAGTATCTGAAGAAAGCTTCATATCAAGCAATAATAAAAAAGTCAAAAAGGTGATATACAATCCATAAACACTGCAATGGGTTTCCTCCGACACTTGAAACCACAGATATTACTTTCGTAAGAACCATAACAGACATTTTTATTTTCATTTGGTAAATCCCACAGCTCACAGGTGATATTAACCTCATCTCTGAAATGATTTGCGTGAAATGTATCACATCTGTATACAGGATAAGCAGCACAGTCCCGGGATAAATAATGTCATTATAATACACATCTACATTTGCCTTGCTGGTCAGAAGTAATATTTTAAGAAATTTTTCATCAGCTCAATTTGAAGCCTACCCAATAAAGATACATGTGTATTTCTAAGTAACTTGTCATGGGAGTTAGTAGAACTGTTTTCTTCAAATCCTGTTTATATCCAGGATTATAAAAACCGGAAAATAATAACATGGAGATCAGTTAATAACTAAGAAACAGAGGCCTGTTGAAATTTGCTGGCACCAGATAAGGTATAAAAAACAAGAGGTATTTCCCCACTGGGAAATAATTTTGAAAACTGGCTTTTTCACAAGAACACCAGGTGTCGGAGCATAGTTAAGACATTCTTGACTAGGATAAAGAGCAGTCTGTAGACTATTAAGTGTTCAGCCAACTCTGCAAACCCTATCTGCTCCAAATATCATCAGTATGGATGATAACGTTATGCCATGAGCTAAGACACTGTTGTAGTAGTGAATGTATCCAGGATGTAATCTAACTGATGAAAAATGGGGGAAAATATTCTACAAGAAATTGCCAATGTTATGTACGAGGTGATAATGTGAACAAATCAATAAATGGCTCTTATTGAAATATATAGACAATTATGATATTTTAAATGCCACTTTTTAGAGGGGGTGCTCATTTTGAATTAAATTTCTCCCCTTGTCGCTTACTGCCATTAAAGCAAACAACCCACTAGACACTCTGAGATCAGTGTTTGGCTCATGTGATGTCAAGGTGATGTCAGTGCCAGTGCCAGACACCAGGAACAGTGATGGAGACTGGCTAGTGAACTGGGGAAGGTGAGCACATCACAATTTTTTTTTTAATAGTACAATTCAGCCAGGGAAAAAGCTTAGTTGAAAGCAGTCAACCCTTTAAGGCTATGTGCACATCTTAAGTGGCTCCGATAGCTGTGTTTTGCGTTCTTCTTGCGGAGGCTCTGTTACCGGCATGTGTCACTCTATACTGTCAGAGAGTGGGCATCTTCCCAGTGGAAACTGTCCAAAGAATAATAACTTCTTTTAACCTTGTCAGCATATCTGAATGACGAAATATGTAATTTTTACATTGCCACGCACTATGCTCATTTTAAGGCGCTTTTGTGGAGCTCTTTTTAGGCGTATTCCAGGCGTAATTTTCCTGAAAGACAAGCTGTTTGGAAATGGTTTTATACATATGTCAAATTTCAGTGTTGCCAAATGTGGACTTTTGTATATGGAAAAATCTGTTATAAATGTATTCATTTGCCTGTTGTATTTTCACCTAATATTATATGACAATATAGGTAGGCAGCAATAACTTTAGATTGAGATACAAAACTCTCTTTTGTACAGTTCCCTAGTTGACAATTGTTGGAAAGCTAATAAATATAGCTACAACTGTCAATCCTCTTACTGGAAGTGTGCCAGCAGTAAATGCCCGGGAATAACTGAGTGTGACCATTATTCCTGTAACACATTTAACTGATTTCCCTGAAAGGCATTACATAAAAAATAAACAGGAGCAGTGAAAGATACATCATAAATGTTGAAAAATGTGCATATTATATCTGTATCAATAAGGGAAATATTTATCTCTGAAAACATGTATTAGATTTCTACCTATGGACAGAATCAAGAAGAGAGAATTTTTTTTACTGTCATTTCTTTTATAAAAAAAAAAAAGGACCAACAATATCAATACAAAAATAATACATTATTGCATTATTGTGATAAATAAATGTATTTTCACTTTGTCTTTTCGACAAATTTTGCATTAAATATCTATTGTACTTTTCTAATATCTAAATATTAATTTTCCCCCCAGCAAAATTAGATATATAGTGTTTTTATATAAATAAATATATGACACCTGGCATCCTTATTGATGAGGTGAGACTGTAGATCTAAAACCTCTGTCACTCCAGCTCTATTACCTGTCCATCACAACCTCCCCTTTCTTGACTCCTGCTTGGCTCCTTTGGATGCAGTCAAGCAGCATAAATGACATCAGTTAAGAGGGGGAGGTGGTGCTGGGCAAGAAATAGAGCTGGAGTGACAGATGCTTTAAGTTTTCCACCTCATTTACATATCAATTCAAATGCTGATATCTCAGTAAAATGAGTAAAGAATATAATTTTTCAATTGAAAGTTTGTTCTGACCCTTAAGATAAAGTTTTGAAATACTAGTATTACACAAATACCATTGCTTGCATTTTTTATTTAAAAGGATATTATGGAGTCACCAAGCCTCTTAAAAGGGAACCTTTCACCAGATTTTTCCCATATAAGTTACGGCCACCACCTTTCAGCCCCTTGTGACAGTATTCTATAATGCCATATATATGATTTCAATTCTTCCTGTAAGGCAAAAAAGGACCTTTATTTTAGTCACCTACAGAGCTGTCCGGTCCGAAGTGTGCCTCCTCTTTTCTTGTGATGCTGTCCTCCTCTGCTTCGTGTGGATCCTTCGTGATCTACACAGTGTTCCCCTTCGCACACTTATGCAGACACACTTCTCTCTGCCCTGTCGAGAGCAGAGCAAAGTACTGTTCTGCACATATGCAGGGAAAGGTCAGAGAGCACCGGTGCTTGTGTATTACAGTACATTGCTTTACCCTTTCCGGGGCAGATAAGTGGGCCTGCATAGGAGCCCAAAAGAGAACAATGTGTGGATGATGTAGGACGCATCATCCACACCAAGAACAAGAAGGAGGACAGCATCGCAAGAAGAGAGGAGGTGCCAGATGAAGATCCGTTTTGCCCATTGTTCCAGACCGCCCGTCGGTGAGTATAATAAAAGGTCTTTTTTGTGCTTTACAGGGTGAATTGGAGTCATACACTCACTGGCCACTTTATTAGGTACACCATGCTAGTAACGGGTTGGACCCCCTTTTGCCTTCAGAACTGCCTCAATTCTTCGTGGCAGAGATTCAACAAGGTGCTGGAAGCATTCCTCAGAGATTTTGGACCATATTGACATGATGGCATCACACAGTTGGCGCAGATTTGTCGGCTGCACATCCCTGATGCGAATCTCCCGTTCCACCACATCCCAAAGATGCTCTATTGGATTGAGATCTGGTGACTGAGGAGGCCATTTGAGTACAGTGAACTCATTGTCATGTTCAAGAAACCAATCTGAGATGATTCGAGCTTTATGACATGGCGCATTATCCTGCTGAAAGTAGCCATCAGATGCCTGTTCTTAGCTGAGAGGAGTGGTACCCAGTGTGGTCTTCTGCTGCTGTAGCCCATCTGCCTCAAAGTTCGACGCACTGTGCGTTCAGAGATGCTCTTCTGCCTACCTTGGTTGTAACGGGTGGCAATTTGAGTCACTGTTGCCTTTCTATCAGCTCGAACCAGTATGCCCATTCTCCTCTGACCTCTGGCATCAACAAGGCATTTCCGGCCACAGAACTGCCGCTCACTGGATTTTTTTTCTTTTTCGGACCATTCTCTGTAAACCCTAGAGATGGTTGTGCGTGAAAATCCCAGATCAGCAGTTTCTGAAATACTCAGACCAGCCCTTCTGGCACCAACAATCATGCCACGTTCAAAGGCACTCAAATCACCTTTCTTCCCCATACTGATGCTCGGTTTGAACTGCAGGAGATTGTCTTGACCATGTCTACATGCCTAAATGCACTGAGTTGCCGCCATGTGATTGGCTGATTAGAAATTAAGTCTTAACACACAGTTGGACAGGTGTACCTAATAAAGTGGCCAGTGAGTGTATATACAGCATTATAGAATACTGTCAAAATGGGCTGAAAGGTGGTGGCCATAGGTTATATGGGAAAAACCTGATAACAGATGGGTTTTTTTAAGGAAATATATCATATTTACAGGGAAGAAAATTTCCACAATAAATGAAACAATGACTTGTCATTATAAAACTAACCACTTCTTGGAGTAGATGCAGCTGTTGGATTGCTCCAATCACTCCAGATTCCTGCTTTTTTAGATCCATAGATTCCAAAAGGGTTAGACCGAACTTGAACAAAATAAACGGTTCCAGGCTTCAACCCTGCTAGACGACAGGATGTCTGGTTACCCACGTCATCAACTACCTGAAAAGAATACAGACAAGTTATTCAATAAACTGAGCTTTTTTAGATAAATATATGTGGCTATAGATTGATTTATATAATCTGTTCTTACAGTAACAGAATATCTTCTTACAGTAAATGTTTAACATATTGATGAATTAGAGTTGAGCTCATTAACTCATTCACTTTGTATCACTATGTATACTAAATGCACATTTCTTCTTTATGGGCTTTATGAAAATATTGCAGATAGAGTACATACGTTTTCTAAGATTTACTTAAAAGGAATCTGTCAGCAGTATTTCACCTCCCCTCAAACTTTAAATATGTGTATGTAGCTCTTTTAAAGACAAATCCAGCAATGTTCCTCCATTGCCGAGAAATCAGTGTTTGAACTGATATGCAAAAGAGGCTGAAGAACTATAGTAGATCTGAAGCCACTGTCACTCTAGCTCTATTTCTCGTCTAGCGCTGCCTCTTCCTGCTTTACTGGCAATTCATTTGCCTAAGGTCACACAGAGTAGAGGCTGTCAGTCAAGCAGGAAGAGGTGGTGCTGGGCAAAGAACAGAGCTGAAGTGACAGAGGATTTAGATCTACCATAGCCATTTATATATCAATTTAAGCGTTGATTTCTCAGTAACAGGGGAGCAGACTGACCATGTAAAAGAATTGCAGGAGTTGTCTTTGAAAGAACTACATGTACATAAATAGTTTTGGGGGAGGATGAAATCCTGTTAACCATTTCCCTTTAAAAAGAGTGTCTGACTAATCATTTAGCAATTCTGGCAAAAGAAGATGTGCTGTCCAACAGTGATCAGCATGGGCCTGCGACACAATAGTATTGGCATTCTCACAACACCAATTCTGTTGACAACTGTAAGGGAGCAAAGATTCATAGGCAAGATAGTAAGAACCCATCACCACGCACGGGACGTCAGGCAGCACAGTGACATCACTACCCCCTGCCATCTGTGCTGGAATAGATACTACGGATGAAAAGAAGAAATACATCACTGCTTGGCGTGGAAGCAGGGTGGTGTGAGCTTTAATATTTATAATCTTGACTTCAAAAATGAGGTTCTTGTTATTACTATCAAGAAGCACATTATGGGGTCACTATTAAAGTAGGTACAAAGGGGACAGGCTATTTTAAATAATAATATCCCTCTGTTCTCTCTTCTTCATAATAATAGTAATAATGTCAACCTATGCTTCTGTATTATAAAGAAAATAACAATACTAATGTCCCCTTATGTCTCTGTATAATAATACTAAATAATACTAATAACAATAATAATGCTCCCCTGTGCCTCATAATAATAATAATGCCCCCTTGTGCCTCATAATAATAATAATAGTAGTAGTAAGCAACGAGTGAATTATTATTACAGAGTGGGTGTTATCATTTTTATAAGAAGGCACAGGAAGGCATTATTTATTATTATTATTATTATTATTATTATTATTATGATAAGGGGGCACAGTGAGCATTTATTTAATACTAGATGGTGGCCCGATTCTAAGGTATCAGGTATTCTAGAATATGTATGTAGTTTATTTATGAAGATTTAATAATAATGCAATAAAGCACCCCCCAATCCTGATATGCATGGTCCTCTCATCCCCCAATCCTGATATGTATGGTACCCCTTACCCCCCTATCCTGGTATGCATGGTCCCCTCACCCCCCAATCCTGATATGTATGGTCCCCCTCACCCTCCAATCCTAGACTACATGGTCCTCTCACCCCCCCATTCCTGGTATGCAAGGTCCTCTAACCCCTCTTTCCTGGTAAGCAAGGTCCCCTCACCCCCCTTTCCTGGTATGCATGGTCCCCCTCACCCCCCTTTCCTGGTATGCATGGTCCCGTCACCCCCCTTTCCTGGTATGCATGGTCACCCTCACCCCCCCTTTCCTGGTATGAATGGTCCCCCTCACCCCTAGGAAACTGCACACATACAAAAAAAAACATTTATACTCATCTTTCCTGTGGTCCAGTGCTTAGTGCGAAGGACCAACCATGACGTCACTCTCGCCAGAGCGCGACGTCATCAGCGGTCTTTAGCACAAAGCATTACTGGGACCGCGATGCCGGGTGCGAAGTTAGAGAAGGGAAGTCCGGGGGCCGTTGGAAAGTGAATATATCACTATTTTTTATTTTAATTCTATTTTTTACAGATTAATGGTACCCAGGGTCCGGAGGAGTCTCCTCTCCTCCGGACCCTGGCTACCATCCACACATTAGGCCGCGACCAATCAGCGAGGCGGGATTTTCATTACAGACAGAATTAGACAATTATATAGTAGATACACAAGGGTTGTAGAGCTAAAAGGAGCTACAGGGGACATCATTACTATAAGGAGGCACAGGTGGCAGTTTTACGATTTGGAGGTACAGAGAAGGTGTTACTGCTGTATAAGGGCACAGAGCAGTTCTGCTACTGTGTGGATTCAAAAAAGTAGAATACTATTACTGTGCAGTTCACAAAGGAGGCATTATAACTGTGTAGCAGTCCATGGTTTGTATAAAGGTGGTATGTAAGAAGGGTGCTGGAAAAGTGAAAAGTCAAAGATATCTGTCTGTAACCTTCAGCAGAAGGTAGTCATGGATGTAAGCAGTGTTCAGGGTGGTCAAAGCCAAATGAAATACAAAAGGGGAAAGTAAATGTCTACAATCATTAAGAATGAACCGCTGCCTGAGCCAGTGATATCAACCACTACATGGCCACTGTATGGTGATAATGTCAGTCTTCGTTCAGTAGTTTTGGTTAAAGATCAGAAAGGTGATGACTATCACTACTGTATATTTTGGTAATATGTGATTATGGTCTGATGGTATTATTGTCTCCTATATTGCAGTATTTATGGTAATATTGATCTTGGTAGGTACAGTCTAGTTTGGTAATTATCAGTGTGGGGGCATTCTGACACTATATGGTAGAATTATATGGTCACAGCTACAAAACAGTGGCACAGTTGTTAGCACTGTTGCTTTGTGATACTTTCCTTCATAGTGTTGAGGTCCTGGGTTCAAACCCCCTCAAGAACAACATCTACAAAAAGTTTGTGTGTTTACATGGGTTTCACCTAGGCCCTTGCTTTTTCTCCAACATTCCAAAAACATATACTGATAGGGAATTTATATTGTGAGCTCCAATGGGAACAGCGGCGATAATGTATATAAAGCGCTACAGATTATGATGGCATAATAAAAAAATAAATAATAGTATAGCAATATCAACCCCTTCATCCCAAAGTCTGTTTTCACCTTCCTGACCAGGCCAAATTTTACAATTCTGACCAGTGTCACTTTATGTTGTTATAACTCTGGAACATTCCAATGTATCCCACAGATTGTGAGACTAGTAGAAAGGCACCTTTCTGTAGCAATTCAGATCGCCCTTGTCAGCACTGTTCTCTGACAGCTCCCACATGGCAATCAGTTCTGATGAAGGTCTAAACAAACCAAAAGGTTAATTTGTGCATTGCCATATAAATCTGTTATACATTCAAACTATCCTGAGTGCCAGGTTTATTGCTACTATTGGATTAGGGATTAGAACCCTACTTAGACACCAGAGACGCTCAACCAGGAGTGCCGTATATCCCTTTTCTACTGATTGTGAGACTGTTTTCTTGTGATATATTGTACTTTATGATAGTGGAAAAATTAGTTTGATATGACTTTTGTGAAAATATCTGAAATTTGGCAAAAATGTTGAAAATATTGTGTTTTTATATTTTAGTTTTTACGCCCCTGAATTAGAGTCATGTCACACAAAACAGTTAATAAATAACATTTCCCACATGAGTACTTTAAGTAATTTTGAAGCTATTTTTTTGTTAGGAAGTTATAACGGTTAAAAGTTGACCAGCGATTTCTCATTTTTCCATTAAAGTTTACAAAACCATTTTTTTTAGTAACCACATCTCATTTGAATTGACTTTGAGGGGTCTATATGGCAGAAAATACCCAAATTGACACCATTCCAAAAACTGAACCCCTCAAGGCGTTCAAAACCACATTCAAGAAGTTTAATAACCCTTCAGGTGCTTCACAGGAATTAACGGACACAAAAAATTGACCTAAAATTTGTTGTGCAATTTCTCCTGTGCATGCCGATGCCCCATATGTGGATAAAAAACATTGTTTTGGCACACAGCAAAGCTTGGAAGGGAAGGAGTGCTAGTTTATTTTTTTAATGTAAAATTTTCTGGAATAATTAGTGGACACCATGTGGTGTTTGGAGAGCCCGTGATGTGCCTTAACATTGGAAATCACTCACAAGTGACATCATTTTGGAAACGAAAACCCATCAAAGAATTCATATAGATGTGTGGTGAGCACTTTGAACCCCCAGTTACTTCACAAGGTTAATAACATTAGGCCATGAAAATAAAAATATCACATATTTCCCACAAAAATGTTTTTTACGTTCACAAGGTTAACAAGGGAAAATAGACTCCAAAATGTGTTGTGCAATTTCTCCTCAGCACACCATTACCTCATATGTGGCAGAAAACTTCTTCCCTTCTTCTTTGCAGTGCAAAGCTCAGAAGAGGGAATGCGGCTGCATATATATCTGGTACATGTCAAGAAAGTGTTTAAAGTGTTTTTGGAAAACCTCTATCCCCCACTTGTAATTTGTTAATTTGTTATAACAGATTTACTTTACCTTCCCCAGGTCCAGTGCTGAGTTGGATAACACTCTCAGTTCTTCATATCAACAATCCTATCAGAAATCGTAAGATACATAATACAGTGAAAAAAAATATATATAAAACATATACCTTCCATTCCATGCTATCTTCCACTCTATAGCGAATCTGGTACTTGGCTTGAAATAGGAAGTCTTTCAAAGCAGGGGGAGAACTCCAGCGGACACTCAGTTGATCTTCCAAATCCCCCACACGACTCACATGAACATCGGATGGGGGGTCTGTAGTGACTACAGAAATTGACCATAAACTGTTAGAACATATATTAATAATGAAAAGTCTAGCCCAAAACTGTGAGAACTTAAATTTTATTTTATTTATTTCCACCTTACAAATGGCAATCTTTCTATTCTGTGTATTCTTGCATACAATATTAAATGTAACACCATATCAAGAATAGAGATGAGTGAATTTGTTCTGATTTGGTTCTGATTACGATTGGAATAGAATTTTGTTTCTGCAATATTCATCGAACACTGCAAAACGTCATTAGAGTCAATAGGAATAGAAATTACTGAATATGTTCGAAACCTATCATAAGACACATATTCTGCACGAATAGTGTTAGAATATGGCTCGAAAATGTCAAAATTAGAAACGGGGACAAGTCCAAACAAATTTGCTCATCTCTAATCAAGAACCTCTTACATGATTATTTTCTGCTGCAGTTTAGAGATCAGTGAGGCTATCACAGGTGTCAATTGACCTATTAGTATTTTATAATATATGGTCTGTGTGTACAAATTTACTATTATATTTTACTATTCATATACATTTTTAGAAAAACGGACCATAACTGATAAACTGGTAAAATTATAGCTGCAGCCAATCACTGATCTCATGCCATCAACAGTAGCAGAGTCGCTGAGCTGAGTGAATAGCTGCAGCAGTGATGCATTCTGTCAAATTGACGTTATCGTTACAGTCAAAATGCATATATCAGAGCAGCAGTGGGGAGGCGGAACTGGACCGAGGGGAGATGAGTTCTATCTCCATTTGTTTTTTGCTTTGCTATTATCTGTTCAGTTGGAGCCCACTTTTGTAAAAGAGGATGAAAAACCTTTAATTGTAATTTGTGTGTATGTGTGTGTGTGTGTGTGTGTGTGTGTGTGTGTGTAATAGTAAATCTTCAGATTTGAAGTCAAGTGTGTTGCACACTAATAGTTTTTTCGGGGTGAAGATGTGCTCAAAAGTATCTTACCCACATCAAGAATGTCCAGCGTCATTATGTCAGATGTAGTGGATCCCAGTCTGTTTGAAGCTTCCACCCAAATTTCATAGGGTGTAAAGAGTGCAAGATCTTTAGGAATATGGCAGGAATATTGCCCCATGGTATGATATTCTTGACATGTATTATCTCTGCCATACCACCTGGAAATATACAAATCATTATTTTGTCATCTACAATGAATGCTAATTTTAGACCACTGTACACTATTAGAGTTTAGCAAATTTTTTCAAACTCGATTCCGGTTATGATCGGCAGCGAGTATTGTTTTTGCAATATTCGCCAAACACAACCAAACGCCATTGGAGTCAATAGGGGTAGAAATGAACAAATATGTTTGGAACTGATCATCAAACATAAATTCGGCACGAATTGGGTACCAATATGGCACGAATATAACAAATTCAGATTCGACAACGGATTCCAAACATATTAACTATACGCTATTGCAAAAGGTTAGTTACATTACTATTAAAACAACATACAATGCAATATTAGGTAACTAAATGTAATCGGAAACATTTATACTATGTAAACATAGCAGGCAAAAACTGGAGATAGTACTTAAAATAACCAATCAGGCTTAAGATTACAAAATAAATAATGAAAAAAAAGGTGCTGCCTCCCAAAGCTTTTTGTCTGCCCTAGTTTATATAAATGAGACCCAATACTTATATTTTGTAAATGCTTCTGAGTGCCCATAAACTTTATACGCTTTGGCAGTCCACTCTTATCATGCACTGACATTTTAAAACATCAATATAGTCTTAGCCAATGTTCACACATTCAGTATTTAGTCAGTATTTTACCTCAGAATGTTAGGCACTGGGAATTTCACACTGCTCAGGATGAATCCCAGGTCTTGTCTGCCTCTGCTGTCTACCATTTGGACTCAGGCGATTGGATTGTTGCTTAGCACAGACATCGGTCCTAGCATCTTGCACTGCCTCATAGTGTCCATGTGTTTACTTTCGAAGGGGTTTTTTACCACCAAGTGAGGGGCTGCGCAATGGGGACGAGATTTGCTCCCAGTTACCCTAATTTGTTTATGGGGGCGTTTGAATCCGTCTTCATCGCGCAGTCCCCACTGGCGTTAGGTAAAATTGCTATGTACCATCGTTTCATTGATGACCTTTTCATCATCTGGACTGGGTCTGAACGGGAAGCGCTTGATTTTGCCCATTCCCTGAATTCTAATTCCTGGGGACTCAAATTCACAGCTAATATATCCAATACAATGATTCAATTTTGGATCTAATGGTGCACGTCGATCCATCTGGTCGGTTTTCAACCTCCACCCACTTCAAGAAGGTGGATGTAAACAGTTATCTCAGCTTTAGCAGTGGCCACCTCCCTAAGTGGATCTTAAACATCCCTTATGGGCAATATTGGAGGATTAGAAAGAACTGTATGGAGGACACTAGAGGCCGAGATTCTAAAAAATCTTTTAAGGAGGAAAGGCTACCCAAAGAAGTTGGTTTGTGATGCCTTCACTGGGGCTAGAGCATTCACACAAAAGAAAGACATTGAGAAAATAAAGCTTCAGGAGAATATACCTGATAAATCCTCTGATCTAGTGAACTGGAGTTTTATCACTACTTTTAATCAATCCCATATCACCATACGTAACCTTGTTAAAAAATACTGTTTTATCCTGAAAGGGGACCCTATACCAGCACACATACCCGCACAACCCAGATCGATTTTTCGGAAAAATCGAACTCTTAGGAATCTTGTTGCCCCTAGCAACACAACTCTCAAGTCCTCATCTTACTCTACAACTCGGATAAATTCCAATCCGGGTTGTTTTGCATGTAGGACCCCTAAGTGTTTGTGCTGCGTCTCTATTTTGAATGGGGCACAAGAATTTAAATCTCGTACCACAGGCACCAGTTTTAAAATCAACTGTCATGTAAGTTGCCAATCTTGCTATGTTATTTATTTAATTGAGTGTGGTTGTGGTTTGCAATACATCGGTCAGACGATCAGATGATGCATGCAAGGCTCAATAAGCACCCTCAAAATATCCGAAATGGGTTCATGTTACATAGTCTTTCTAAACATTTTTCTCTAGTGCACAAAAAGAATTGGAATTCATTAAAACTTATTGTCATTGACCAGATTCCAGATGATTTGCCTGACCGGTACAATAGTCTAATAAGAAGGGAGAGTTTCTGGATTTTTAAACTGGGCACACTGGCCCCTGAGGGGTTAAACCTCACCATTGAGAAAGTCACGTAATATATGTACGTTGTGATAATTTTTTATGTACATTGTTTTTATTTGTTTTTTATTCACTTTTAGATTGGTTTTAGTCTATATGTGTTTTATATTGCATCCATTTTTTTATTTTTTAGCGCAGTCTTAATTTGCATTTTTAATCATGTGGGCGTTTTGATTAATTGCTTCTTAATTTTCATTTGCTGTTTCACCTTTATATACCTTTCCCATCCTACTCTATGTATAACCTTCACCTGAGGAAGACGGAGCCATTCCGTTGAAACGCGTTGTGGAAACTAATAAATAAGACTTTTAATACCAGCTGAACTGCGTCACTTGTGCTCCATATGACCGGTCTATTTTACTTTTATCCTGTCTGATCCTTTCTTGAGTTACCTGGCCGGAGCTGCAGTGGACCATCCTCTTTGTATCTACTCCCACCACCAGCCTGGCGCTCCCTTTGAAGTCGCCTACCTGACTCTGTCTGCAATCATGTGGTTACTACTGGCTCTCCAGCTAAGTCTATGGTAACCAGTGGTATACAGCGGCAGCCCTGCCCTCTGGAGCCTAAGCCCAGAAATCATCTGAGTATGTCCGTGATGTGGCGCCTTCTCATTGGTGCTCGGACGCTGACTGCTCTGGTGATGTGACAGCTCCGAATTGGCCCATAGGCGACGCCCCATCTGACTGGGTTTGAGTGTTTGGGGTGGAGCTTAGCACATAAAAGGCTTCCATCGGCGCATGTGGACGTGCTAGCGGAATTTATGTTTTGGTGTGCGTTGGTGGATACTCTACCGCTTTCTATGCTTTTGTGTGCTTAGCACTGGTCAGCTTCAGATAGGCAGTGTAGGTTTTGGCTTTTGCTTGACTTAGCACCTGTTTCCTACATGTGTGCGGTTAGCACGGTGGAGTTACAGGGCAAGCTCAGCCCATGTGCTTATTCCCTTCGGGTTTTACAGGGTATTGCACACCTCTTATTTTTCCATTGCCGCTCGGTGGTTAGCTGAGTTGGGCACTTATATTTTCTGTGCTGCTCGGTGGTTAGCTGAGCTTGGTACTCTGCTTCCTGTTCACTCTGTGTGGTTTTAACGCAGTGTGTTCACTAGTTTTTTATCCGTCATTTGCTCTCACTAGCAGCAGGTTAACATCTCTTCATGGTGGACCCCGGGTTGCGATCGCACTTTATTATTTTAGTTAGTTCGATCCTCCAATCTTAACACAGCATGTGTAATCCATAACCAGGAGTGGGTAATAAATTCAGAAGTGGTGACGTGTTTCTATTATACTTTTCCTCTGATTGTTCCACTCCTGGTTTTGGCTTACAAATACTGATGTAAAATATTGACCAAATACTGAATGTGACCTCAGTGAAAGGATAGCACAGTGGCTCATTGTTTAGCATTGTGGCTTTGCAGTGCTGCAGTCCTGGGATACAATCCCAGCAAGGATAACATCTGCAAGGATTTCTCCTTCTGTTTGTGTGGATACCCTATGGGTCCTCTGGTTTCCTCCCACAATGAAAATACATAAGTAATTTAGATTGTGAGCCTTAATGGACAGTAATGATAACATCATAAAAACACTGTATTGAATGATGGCTACAGTTGTAGCCAAAAGTATTGACACCCCTGCAATTCTGTCAGATAATACTCAGTTTCTTCCTGAAAATGATTGCAAACACAAATTCTTTGATATTATTATCTTCATTTAATTTGTCTTAAATGAAAAAACACAAAAAGAATTGTCCTAAAGCCAAATTGGATATAATTCCACACCAACCATAAAAAAGAGGGTGGACAAAAGTATTGGCACTGTTCAAAAAATCATGTGTTGCTTCTCTAATTTGTGTAATTAACAGCACCTGTAACATACCTGTGGCACCTAACAGGTGTTGGCAATTACTAAATCACACTTGCAGCCAGTTGACATGGATTAAAGTTGACTCAACCTCTGTCCTGTGTCCTTGTGTGTACCACATTGAGCATGGAGAAATGAAAGAAGACCAAAGAACTGTCTGAGGACTTTGGAAACCAAATTGTGAGGAAGCATGAGCAATCTCAAGGCTACAAGTCCATCTCCAAAGACCTGAATGTTCCTGTGTCTACCATGCGCAGTGTCATCAAGAAGTTTAAAGCCCATGGCACTGTGGCTAACCTCCCTAGATGTGGACGGAAAAGAAAAATTGACAAGAGATTTCAACGCAAGATTGTGCGGATGTTGGATAAAGAACCTTGACTAACATCCAAACAAGTTCAAGCTGCCCTGCAGTCCGAGGGTACAACAGTGGCAACCCGTACTATCTGTCGGTGTCTGAATGAAAAGGGACTGTATGGTAGGAGACCCAGGAAGACCCCACTTCTTACCCCGAGACATAAAAAAGTCAGGCTGGAGTTTGCCAAAACTTACCTGAAAAAGCCTAAAACGTTTTGGAAGAGTGTTCTCTGGTCAGATGAGACAAAAGTAGAGCTTTTTGGGCAAAGTCATCAACATAGAGTTTACAGTAGAAAAAAAGAGATATTCAAAGAAAAGAACACGGTCCCTACAGTCAAACATGGCGGAGGTTCCCTGATGTTTTGGGGTTGCTTTGCTGCCTCTGGCACTGGACTGCTTGACCGTGTGCATGGCATTATGAAGTCAGAAGACTACCAACAAATTTTGCAGCATAATTTAGGGCCCAGTGTGAGAAAGCTGGGTCTACCTCAGAGGTCATGGGTCTTCCAGCAGGACAATAACCCAAAACACACTTCAAAAAGCACTAGAAAATGGTTTGAGAGAAAGCACTGCAGACTTCTCAGGTGGCCAGCAATGAGTCCAGACCTGAATCCCATAGAACACCTGTGGAGAGATCTAAAAATGGCAGTTTGGAGAAGGAACCCTTCAAATATCAGGGACCTGGAGCAGTTTGCCAAAGAAGAATGGTCTAAAATTCCAGCAGAGCATTGTAAGAAACTCATTGATGGTTACCGGAAGTGGTTGGTCGCAGTTATTTTGGCTAAAGGTTGTGCAACCAAGTATTAGGCTGAGGGTGCCAATACTTTTGTCTGGCCCATTTTTGGAGTTTTGTGTGAAATGATCAATGTTTTGCTTTTTGCTTCATTCTCTTTTGTGTTTTTTCATTTAAGACAAATTAAATGAAGATAATTATACCAAAGAATTTGTGTTTGCAATCATTTTCAGGAAGAAACTGAGTATTATCTGACAGAATTGCAGGGGTGTCAATACTTTTGGCAACTACTGTATATGTAAGGAAGCATGATAAAAAGCAGATTTATGGGGTAAGGAAGCCGCTGCCATACCTAGCCAGGCTTCCCAAAGAGAGAAGATAAACCTGGTTTACTACTATGTTTACCTACTCAATCTCTGTTTACATGTTAGAAATTGTGGTTCTGTGCTCCCGCCTGAGAAATGAGATGTCCCAATCTTACAAAGCTGAAGTAATAGGATTTGTGGGGACATAGGACAATGTATCTCCCACGGATATCACTGCCTGGGGAACATGGGACACCGTGTTCCCTGGTTGCCATGTAACGTCTCTCTGCGCTAGCGCACACAATGCAGTTCTGAACCAGCATTTGTGCATATAGATTAACAAGAAGCACCTGTCATGCTTCTGCCTCCAGATCCAGTGAATATGTGATCATAGAGTGTGAGAAGAGGTGCTGGGACAAGAGCTGCTGGGTCCTAAGAGAAACAGTCAGCTCCACTATGCTAGAGCCTAAAATTCTCAGGAAATGTGGGCTAATATACCAAATACAGGGGAATAAAAGAAAATAAGATGAAGAAGTTAAAAAGATTTCTTCTTTTTCTTCACATTTTCCCCCGTATATCAACAAAAAATGGATGGAATATAAAAATGACATAAAAATTAAGCCTCATACAAACAGACCTGCTCATTTTTATTGGCATCCCTTCCTTTTCTTTAGACTCTACAATATCTTCAGAAATAAATGGAAATAACCAAAGATAAACATAATTAACAGCATGTGCAGCACTAAAGGCACCCCTAATTAACACGTGGTCGCACACCCTTTGGCATTGATGAAAGCCTCCAAACGTTTCTTGTAGCCATCTATAAGCTTCTTACAATTCTCAGCTGGTATTTTCTCCCACTCTTCCTTTGCAGTTTGTTCAAGCTCTTGAATGTTTGCATGATGTTTTTACCAATGGCAGATTTCCACTCACCCCAAAGATTTTTAGTAGGATTGAGGTCAGTACTCATTGTTGGACATTTTAAAACAATCCATTTTTTTTCTTTTTCAACCATTCCTGTCTATTTTTGGATGTGTACTTTGAGTCATTGTCTTGCTGCAGGACCCATAATGTTCAACTCAAACCAAGTTTTCTTACACTGGGTAGGACATTTTGCTCTAAAATCTCTTATTAATTCTCTGATTAAATGATTCCTGTGATACGGCAAAGGCCTCCAATACCAGACACAGCCAATTAATCGGATCAATTGGAGTGCCCAGTATCAGGCAGTTGCCACCAAAGCAAATAGGGTCATGGGATGCATTAGAAGAGGTCTGGGGACACGAGATGAAAACATAATTCTCCCTCTCTACAAATCACTCGTCTGACCACACTTGGAATATTGTGTGCAATTTTGGACGCCGGTGCTCAAGAAAGACATTACTGAACTTGAAAGGGTTCAAAGGCGGGCTGCAAAAATGATAAATGGAGTTGGTTCAATACAATACCCAGAAAGGTTATCAAAATTAGGTCTATTTACTTTAGAAAAGAGAAGACTTAGGGGAGACCTAATATATATATATGTACAAGTATATCAGAGGGCAATACAGAGATCTCTCCAATGAACTGTTTGTACGAAGGACTGTGACAAGAACAAGGGGACAATTTCTGCACCAGCATAGAAGAGGGTTCTTCACGGTAAGAGCAGTGAGGCTCTGGAATTCTCTTCCTGAGGAAGTGGTGATGGCCAACTCACTGAATGAATTTAAGAAAGGAATGGATGCTTTTCTTGTGAGTAACAGTATAGAAGGTTACGAATAACATAATATCATAGGTAGATGGTTGACCCAGCTTAGGGTAAGGAATTTTTTTCCCTATGGAGAAAATTGGCTTCTACTCTGTGGGTTTTTTGCCTTCCCCAGGATCAACAATGCAGAACAGCTGCACTAAAAATAAGCTGAATTAGATGGACATAAGGTCTTCCTTCAGCCTTCAAAACTATGTTGGTACATTACTATTTTAATCACAGGTGATTCTCATTCGTAATTTACCACCGGCGAGTAAAAATGTTTCCATGCTAATTTAATGTAAAGGGTGCCAATACCAGTGTCACAGCAAGCTTTAGGTTTTTCTATTTTTCCCTCCCATTGTTTTTTTTTTATTTTAAATTATTGTTTAGCATTTGCTCTTTTGTATTTAACATGAGTGCTTCATACAAACAAAAACTATTTTACTTGATTCATTTTTTCAGGAGAGATTTTACATTATGTACTTAAACTTAATGGGAGCCAAAAACAATGAGCAGGACTGTAAAAAGGGGAAAGGGGCAACAATTATTTGAACATCCTACCAAGAAAAAATATTAGAACCATTAAAAGCGCATGTACAATAAAACTGGAAAATATGCCTGGTCAGGAAGGGGGGGGGATGACTCAGTAATGAATTGGTTAACCATTTCTTTAACAGTTTGAGACTGTGTTCACATCTGCATTGAAAATATCAAGGGGATACATAGTTGCAGATTCTTAAAGATCTTATAGAAAAAATGACACTGCATGCACCAGTATTCTTCTAGTTTAAATAATAGTCTCCATGATAGAGCCCAAGAGACCACATTAACCCATGGAGTCCATCCTATCAAAGAACTGACACTGTATCATGGTTTCATTATAAGAAGCTAGCAACATCCTAAATGCCCCCCTCCTTACTGTCTCCTTCCCCATTACTCTGTAGACTGTAAGCCTGCAAGGGCATTGTCCCTCAGTACCAGTCTGTCACTATTCGTTTGTTCATTGTAATTTATTTTTCTACTTTGTATGTAATTCTTTTTCACATAAGAATGAATGATGCTTTGAAAGGAAATAAAAGTTATAATAATTTTAAAAAGTCAAAGAAGATATATTCCAATTCAATAATAAAGCATAAATATATTTAATGTAACTTTATGACACCCAAATACCTGAGCTTGTACTTCAAAGTGTAGTTAGTGTGCAGGTAGGTTTCTCCTTCACTCCCAGGAACCCACTTACAGGTTAAATCTTTCATATTCTTTGACCAGCATGTTATATTGGTTGGTTTCTCTGGTGGCACTGTAACAAGTAATTAAAAAAAATAGATATTTCATGTTAGAAATCAAATTGAATATCATTTGTTAGTTTATACTGTGTTACTTAATAAGGGTAGAGAAAACTACATGTATGAATTCCTTTTATAAAAACATTCAAACTTACTTCCAATTTGATAAATGATCAGCATGTCGTAGTATTGCATATACTCCATAGAAAACATGTGATGTGTTTCTGGCATGTAGACTCCCTTAGTCATAGTGCTATGTACAACTTAATCCAATCATTTTCAGTTTTAGGCTCATACTGTATATTCTTACTAAATGTGGTTCATGCGGGAAAAGTTGGAAATACAATTTCATCAGTTTTTGTTAAGATGCCACTGTTCTTGAATGAAGCATGAATAAAATGACAGTGTTTCCTCTTTGCAATGTTCTTTATAGAATTTAATAGATAGAAATATGCATGTACTACTATGCTGTATAATATATACATACATGTACTGTATATATATATATACTATATTTATTTCTTTAAGAAATGTAGTATGATGCTAAATTGAAATGAGAATTATCAAGAACTAGGACCTTTATACATGCATTCACATCTGATAAATACAAAAGTATATATCTTAGGTTACAGCAATTGCATAGAATTCTGTCTTTCCTAGAATATTGAGCTAACGATCCTTTGTTACTTATTTTACTTCATGGAACCTTTATGGAACATAGCTTAGCTTTAGTCTTCAGTTCCTTTATTTCCAGTATGCCTATCACAAAAGACTTTCTACACTGACTGATAAAACTATGTATTATAATCATTACTATGGTTTTTGTTACATACAACAAATAAGAAATTTGAACATAAAACCTCCACTAGTTTTCACCAAATAGGAATCAAATTTTAAATACACAAATTTATATAGTAACATTTCTTAAGATTTTTATGGTGATAACACAGTAATATATTTGGTAGGTTTAGGTCTGGATATAATTTTTTTGGGTACTGTTGGACAGCATAAGTTGCAACACAATTAAAAACCAAAAAATGTATGCACATTGCAATTTTCAGGTGTTTGAGTTCACATCATTTTGTGTCAAATTTGTTAAAAGAGAATTTTCTAAATAATCATTAAAGAATCTCCTTAAGGCTATGTGTCCACGTTGCGTTTAAATCCGGACACTGAAAACCGGACTCCTTCCCAGAAATCGCGCTGTTTTTCCGCGCGATTTTACTGTGATTATGTTCATGATTTTGCCACGATTTTCGCATGCGATATTCAAGCACTTTCCAAGCGATTTGAAGCATCGCTTGGAATGTGATTGACAGGTTGGTCACACTCGTCAAACATAGTGTTTGACAAGTGTGACCAGGTTTTTACTATTGAGGCCACCTATGCGGCATCAATAGTAAAAGAAAGAATGTAAAAAATAATTAAAAAATAAAAAATCGGGGTATATTTACCTTTCGACGTCCCGCTCAGTCTCAGCAACGCTCCCGTTCCCAGCGATGCCTTGGAAGACCTGTGATGACGTTGGTCTCGCATTGCTATAGCGATCTCACGAGACCGCTAGAGTCACGCGAGACTGCGTCATCACAGGACCTTGCCGCAGCGCATTACTGGGAACGCTGAGGCCCCGGAAGGCAGTGCGGGACGTCGGAAGGTAAATATACCCCGATTTTTTTATTTTTTATTCTTTTTTTTTACAGGGGTATGGTACCCAGGGCCTGGAGGAGAGTCTCCTCTCCTCCACACCGTGGGTACCAACCACACATGAGATGCTTAACTTCGCGCATGGTGGGCATAGCCACATGCGGGAAGTAAGCAGTTCTCATGCATTCCTATGGGTGCGGAATCGTGGCAATTCTTTGCGATTCCGCACAAAAGAATGAGCATGCTGCGATTTTTTTCCGCGATGCGGTTCCGCTGCGGGAAAAAGCGCAGCATTAGCACAGCATGTGCAGAATGCCATAGGATTGCATGGGCTGCGCTCTGTACAAGATTTTTAAACGTTTTCGCAGCATTTTCGCCCCGAAAATCGTGACAAAAACGCTTAAAAATCGCATCGTGGGCATACAGCCTAAATATTTGTTTCTAAACTTTCTTCTCAAACAAACATTTTTATACACACACACACACATACAGTGGGGAAAAAAAGTATTTAGTCAGTCAGCAATAGTGCAAGTTCCACCACTTAAAAAGATGAGAGGCGTCTGTAATTTACATCATAGGTAGACCTCAACTATGGGAGACAAACTGAGAAAAAAAAATCCAGAAAATCACATTGTCTGTTTTTTTTTTCATTTTATTTGCATATTATGGTGGAAAATAAGTATTTGGTCAGAAACAAGCAATCAAGATTTCTGGCTCTCACAGACCTGTAACTTCTTCTTTAAGAGTCTCCTCTTTCCTCCACTCATTACCTGTAGTAATGGCACCTGTTTAAACTTGTTATCAGTATAAAAAGACACCTGTGCACACCCTCAAACAGTCTGACTCCAAACTCCACTATGGTGAAGACCAAAGAGCTGTCAAAGGACACCAGAAACAAAATTGTAGCCCTGCACCAGGCTGGGAAGACTGAATCTGCAATAGCCAACCAGCTTGGAGTGAAGAAATCAACTGTGGGAGCAATAATTAGAAAATGGAAGACATACAAGACCACTGATAATCTCCCTCGATCTGGTGCTCCACGCAAAATCCCACCCCGTGGGGTCAGAATGATCACAAGAACGGTGAGCAAAAATCCCAGAACCACGCGGGGGGACCTAGTGAATGAACTGCAGAGAGCTGGGACCAATGTAACAAGGCCTACCATAAGTAACACACTACGCCACCATGGACTCAGATCCTGCAGTGCCAGACGTGTCCCACTGCTTAAGCCTGTACATGTCCGGGCCCGTCTGAAGTTTGCTAGAGAGCATTTGGATGATCCAGAGGAGTTTTGGGAGAATGTCCTATGGTCTGATGAAACCAAACTGGAACTGTTTGGTAGAAACACAACTTGTCGTGTTTGGAGGAAAAAGAATACTGAGTTGCATCCATCAAACACCATACCTACTGTAAAGCATGGTGGTGGAAACATCATGCTTTGGGGCTGTTTCTCTGCAAAGGGGCCAGGACGACTGATCCGGGTACATGAAAGAATGAATGGGGCCATGTATCGTGAGATTTTGAGTGCAAACCTCCTTCCATCAGCAAGGGCATTGAAGATGAAACGTGGCTGGGTCTTTCAACATGACAATGATCCAAAGCACACCGCGAAGGCAACGAAGGAGTGGCTTCGTAAGAAGCATTTCAAGGTCCTGGAGTGGCCTAGCCAGTCTCCAGATCTCAACCCTATAGAAAACCTTTGGAGGGAGTTGAAAGTCCGTGTTGCCAAGCGAAAAGCCAAAAACATCACTGCTCTAGAGGAGATCTGCATGGAGGAATGGGCCAACATACCAACAACAGTGCGTGGCAACCTTGTGAAGACTTACAGAAAACGTTTGACCTCTGTCATTGCCAACAAAGGATATATCACAAAGTATTGAGATGAAATTTTGTTTCTGACCAAATACTTATTTTCCACCATAATATGCAAATAAAATGAAAAAAAAACAGACAATGTGATTTTCTGGATTTTTTTTTCTCAGTTTGTCTCCCATAGTTGAGGTCTACCTATGATGTAAATTACAGACGCCTCTCATCTTTTTAAGTGGTGGAACTTGCACTATTGCTGACTGACTAAATACTTTTTTTCCCCACTGTATATGTGTATAAATATATATATATATATATATACTGCTGAAATAAATAAAGGGAACACTAAACAATACAATGTATTGTTTAGTGTTCCCTTTATTTTTTCAGCAGTATATATAGTGCTCTAAATAGATGAGCGCATTTCCTATGAAAAGTAAGATTTTCAAAATTTTGACAAGACGTAGTTTTATAGAATAATTTTTTAACCTATAACATGAAAGTAAAGTTAATAATATAACTTTTATTACAAAATCTTCAGTTTTACTCAAATTTGTTGATGCAAGAGTGAATATGCCCCATCATCAAAACAAAAACTACTATATCTAGTATTTTATATGAGATGGTTGCAATTCCAGTTTTGTTAAAATTTTGTTCAACTTTTGTTATTGATTGCTGACTGATAAGTAAAGCTTTGCTGATCTTCTTGTAGGCTACACCTTTCTTGTGCACAGAAATAATTTTCTTTTTCAGGTCTTGTAACTAGAGATGAGCGACTTTGCCTTTTTTAGGGTCGAGTCGGGTTTCATGAAACCCGACTTTCTCAAAAGTCAAGTCGAACAAAATTGGCTGACTATCAGGAAAAGTTGAAGGTCCAACAAAAACACAAAACCCAATGCAAGTCAATAGGGAAGCAAAGTTGGTAGGGAGTGGAGAACAGTAAACATACCTACATGCCGGACCGCTTTTTTAAAGTGCGTAAAATCTCTCCCTCTCTCTCCCTGGACGCTGCACATGTCATCTTGTTGCCCACTGTGTACATCATTGCTCAGTGGCTCAAAAAAGTCACGTGCAAGCATTCTGGGAAATCCGACTTTGCCATAAGTCGGCGACTTATGAATCTGGCCGACCTCTTTCGCTCAACTCTACTTGTAACATTTGTCTCCCATGTGGTGCCTTGCTGACAGCAGGAAATGGGAAAATATTTTCTTTGTTAAGTATCGGTGTTTTGCAGTCACCTGTCTGCCAGACTCTTGTTTCATGAATAATTAGAATAAACTGTGGTTGAATTATTAATTATAATGTTTTAATCTAGACTTTAGTTAGGCTTCCAAGACTTTCATTAAGGAGTACTCATGTTAGAAACATGGTCTTGAATGAATTTGATAGGAAAATTAATTTATTGGGTGTGTAAAATAACAAATCTTGTTTGCAATCAATGTCCCACATGTGTGGGAGTATTTTGTAGTTTGAAGTATCCCATAGAAAATGCTTTTTTCTGAAAGGAAACTAAAGATTTTCTCACAAATCCATTGGGGTGTCCTCATTAATGCTGAACACTGTATATACAGCTCTGGCAAAAATTAAAAGACCACAGGATATCAGGACTCTTCAGACCTACAGATGACTACCCATTCCTGCTACTACATGTGGGGACAAATGACACCGCAAGAAATGACCTGGAAACCATCTGCAGAGACTTTGAAGACTTAGGCAAGAAAGTGAAAGAACTGGGAGCGCAGGTGGTCTTCTCTTCCATCCTCCCAGTGGATGGCCATGGAACAAGGAGGTGGAATAAGATTCTGCAGATGAACAACTGGCTACGTCGATGGTGCCGTCAGCAAAGATTTGGATTTCTGGATCACGGAGTGAATTACTTATACGATGGACTACTTGCTAGAGATGGGGTGCACCTTACGAAGACTGGAAAACATGTATTTGGAAGTCGCCTTGCTACACTTGTAAGGAGAGCTTTAAACTAGAACAACATGGGAAGGGAAGCAAAAGACCAGAAAAAGCCATACACCTGACAAATGCTATTGAGAACTCTGCTATTAGAAGTGAAAAGGAAGAACAAAGACAAAAGAATCTAATTCATAAAAATATTGGAGAAAGAGAAACCAATCACAAACTAAAATGTTTCTATACTAATGCACAAAGCATGGGCAACAAACAAGGAGAATTGGAACTACTAACACAGGACAACAAATATGATGTCATTGGAATCACTGAAACTTGGTGGGACGATACACATGATTGGAATACAAACTAGAAGGATACAACTTATTTGCAAGAAACAGACTTGATAAACGAGGAGGAGGTGTCGCATTGTATGTTAGAAACGCGTATATCTGCACAGAGATTGAAGCTTCAGAGACTGGGAGTTCTGTGGAAACTGTTTGGGTAAGAATACAAGGACAGAACAATGGAAAGGACACCATTGTAGGCATTTACTACAGGCCGCCTGTGCAAGCTGAAGATAAGGATGAACTCTTTATGCATCAAATGGCCAAGTTCTCCAAAAAATATGACATAGTTGTCATGGGAGATTTCAACTATCCAGACATTTGTTGGGAATCTCTCTCAGGCAAAACTAACAGGTCAAGGAAATTCTTCTCCTCTCTTGCTGACAACTTTATCTTCCAGAAGGTAGGGGAGAAAACAAGGGGAACTGCTACCTTGGATCTAATCCTTATAAACAGGGAGGAAATGGTTGAGGAGGTAAAAGTGGCTGGGACCCTAGGAGGTAGCGACCATGCTATTTTAGAATTTTGGATAACTAGAGGAGGAAGACCTGTGAAGACTCAGACGTCAAGGTTAGATTTCAGAAAGGCAGATTTTAAGGGATTCAGAAAGAGAATTGGAGGGATCCAATGGCTGGATATCCTTAAAGACAAAAATGTCCAGGAAGGATGGGAAATCTTGAAAAATGAAATTCTCAAAGCACAGTTGTTAACAATTCCGAAAAGAGGGAAGAATAGGAAGCATTTAAGGAAACCAGGATGGATGAACACAGAACTTAAGCACATGCTAAAAAGGAAGAAAAAAATGTTTATAAAATGGAAAGAGGGAGGTATATCTAAAGAAGAATATAATGCTGTCTGCAGAACCTGCAGGGCACAAATCAGATTAGCTAAAGCTGAAAATGAATTGAGGCTTGCAAGAGATGTCAAAAGCAATAAAAAAGGATTTTGGGGATATGTCAAAAGTAAAAGAAAAGTCAAAGATGCTATAGGATTTTTACAGGATGAAAATGATGAAATGGTAAGACAGGATGTTGAGAAGGCTGAACTTTTAAATTCCTATTTTGCATCTGTGTTCTTCACTGTCCTATTAAGGGAATAGAAGAATCCAGGATATCTATAAACAGAAAGATAGTGAGGAAACACTTAGCTAACCTAAATGAATTCAAGTCTCCAGGTCCAGATGAATTACACCCCAGAGTACTGAAGGAGATAGCAGAAGAAATTTTTGAACCCCTCTCCATAATCTTTGAAAATTCTTGGAGAACAGGAGAAGTGCCAGAAGACTGGAGAAGAGCAAATGTTGTTCCTATCTTCAAAAAGGGGAAGAAGGTGGACCCAGGCAACTATATGCCGGTGAGTCTGACTTCTATACCAGGAAAGATCTTTGAACAAATTATTAAACAACATGTATGTCAGTACCTGGATAAGAATGAAGTGATTAAACAGAGTCAGCATGGGTTTGTAACTAATAAGTCATGTCAGACTAACTTAATTTCCTTCTATGATGGAATCACTGATTGGGTGGATCAAGGAAATGCTGTAGATATAGTATATCTTGACTTCAGCAAAGCATTTGACAAAGTATCTCACACATTCCTTATTGAAAAAATGGCTAAGTATGGAATGGACAAGGCAACTGTTAGGTGGATTCATAACTGGCTTAGTGATCGGACCCAAAGAGTGGTCGTAAATGGCTGCACATCCAGTTGGAAGAATGTCTCAAGTGGGGTACCACAGGGCTCTGTCCTGGGCCCTGTATTGTTCAACATCTTTATCAACGATTTAGATGAAGGAATTGAGGGTAAACTGATTAAATTTGCTGATGACACAAAGCTAGGAGGGATAGCTAATACTAGAGAAGAGAGAGAGAGGATTCAAAAAGATATAAATAAACTGGAGCAGTGGGCAGCAACTAACAGAATGGTTTTTAACAGGGAGAAATGCAAAGTACTACATCTGGGCAATAAAAATGAAAAAAGCATATACAGAATGGGAGGAATAGGGCTAAGTGACAGCACATGTGAAAAAGACTTGGGTATACTAATAGATCACAGACTGAATATGAGTCAACAGTGTGATGCAGCAGCAAAAAAGGCAAATGCAATTCTAGGATGTATTAACAGAAGCATACAGTCTAGATCACGTGAAGTCATTATTTCCTTCTACTCCTCTTTGGTCAGACCTCATCTGGAATATTGTGTCCAGTTTTGGGCGCCACATTTTAAAAAAGACATCAACAAACTGGAGCAAGTTCAGAAAAGAGCGACCAGAATGGTGACCGGTCTGCAAACCCTGTCTTATGAGGAAAGGTTGCAGGATTTGGGAATGTTTAGTTTGAAAAAGAGAAGACTGAGAGGAGATTTAATAGCTGTCTACAAATATCTAAAGGGCTGTCACATTGTAGAAGGATCAACTTTATTCTCATTTGCACAAGGAAAGACTAGAAGCAATGGGATGAAACTGAATGGGAGGAGACACAGATTAGATATTAGAAAAAACTTTTTGACAGTTAGAGTGATCAATGAGTGGAACAGGCTGCCACGAGAAGTGGTGAGTTCTCCTTCAATGGAAGTCTTCAAACAGAGGCTGGACAGACATCTGACTGGGATGATTTAGCGAATCCTGCTTTGAGCAGGGGGTTGGACCAGATGGCCCAGGAGGTCCCTACCAACTCTACGATTCTATGATTCTATGATTCACAGCAAAATTTTCAGTTAGTCTGATTTTTCTCTTTATAGATAGATTTTTGAGTAAAATGTAAATTGCCCTTTTATTCTATAAACTACTGACAACATGTCTCCGAATTTCCAAGCAATACATTTTGTATTTATTTTCAGAAAATGAGAAATGGTCAAAATAACAAAAAATGCAGTGCTTGCAGATCTCAAATAATGTGAAGAAAACAAGTTCATAATCAGAAACCACAATACTAATGCTTTAACTCTGGAAGAGTTCAGAAATCAATATTTTGTGGAATAACCATGATTATTATTCACAGCTTTCATTCGTCTTGGCATGTTTTCCACCAGTCTTTCGCACTGCTTTTGGGTGACCTTATGCCACTCCAGGTGCAAAAATTTAAGCAGGTCTTCTTTGTTTGCTTGCTTGTGACTATCCATCTTCCTCTTGATTACATTCAAGAGGTTTTGAATGGAGTTCAGGTCTGGAGATTGGGCTGGCCATGACAGGGATTTGATGTGGTGGTCCTTCATCCACACATTAATTGACCTAGCTGTGTGTCATGGCGCATTGCCCTGCTGGAAAAACCAGTCCTCAGAATTGGGGAACATTGCATGAGCAGAAGAAATCAACTGTTTTTCCAGGATAACCTTGTATGCGGCTTGATTCTTATGTCCTTTGCAAAGATTAACCTGCCCAATTCCAGCCTTGCTGAAGCATCCTCGGATCATTACCGATCCTCCACCAAGTTTCACTGTGGGTGCAAGACACTGTGGCTTGTACGCCTCTCCAGGTCACCATCTAACTATTAGATGACCAAGTGTTGGACAAAGCTGAAAATTAGACTCATCAGAGAAGATTACTTTACTCCAGTCCTCTATTGTCAAATCCTTATGGTCTTCAGCCTTTCTCTCCTTTGCTTCTCATTGATGAAAGGCTTTTTTCTAGCTTTACATGGCTTGAGCACTGCCTCTAGGAGTCTGTTATGAACTGTTCTTGCGGTACACTTCGCCCCAGCTGCCATTTGCCATTCTTTTTGTAGGTCACTTAATGTCATCCTGTGGTTGCTGAGTGACATTCGAATAAGATGACGGTCATCCCGGTCAGTGGAGAGTCATTTTTGCCCTCTGCCGGGTCTGCAGCTTTGCTGTTCCCAATGTCTGCTGCTTGACCTTGTTGTATTGGACTGCCATCTTAGAAATTTTAAAGATGGAGGCAAAATGATGCTCACTGTATCCCTCTGCTAGTAAAGTCAGAATTGAGTCCTTTTTGTCATGATACCTGTGCTGGGTGACCGGCACTTCTGGGATTAATATTTTGATCTCAGTGCAGACTCTTACCTGCACACCTGGGACCTATTATGGTGGCCTCTCATTGGTTTGGGGAAAGCTTCTTATAGCTTCAGGAAGCTCCCATCCCCCATCAGTTATACTTTCGCCCTTGGCATTGTGTGGTGACCCCTGAGTGTGTTTGTGCTGTGTTCTGGTTGCTTGATTCTCTGTGTATGACTCGGTCTGCTCTCTGGATATTGCTTTGGATTCTGCTTGGTACCTTCTATGTCTGTTTGGTTTTGACTTCTGCTTGGCCCTGACTATCCGTTCTGTCTCATCCCTGGTACTTTACTGATATCTCTGTGTATGACCTCTGTTTTGCCTGACTCTGAGTATTTCTATATAGTGTCCTGCTATCTCTGAAAGCAGGACACTAAGCCCCGCCCCCTTGCAGTCACATGACCGTAGGTCCTGTGACTGCTTGCTAAACTTCAGCGCCCACAGGTCCTGTGTATCTGTACTTTCCGGCTGTACCTGCCCCCTGGCCCCCCTACAGTGCGGTTGAGTCTCTGCTCAGCGGAGGCTGCACGCCGGCGCTGACAGGATCCTGAAACTTTTTCTCACTCAAGATTTTTCTTTTCAACTCCTTTAGCATGGTTAAAAGTTAATTTTTCATTCCTATTAGTTTTGGGATATTACTAGCACTTGTTTTGCCATCCAGCTTGTCCTATTGCAAGAGGATTGTGAACACCACAGCAGTGTTTTTTATACTTTTCATCGTTAAATAAGATTTGGTTCAGGTGACCACCTAATCAGAAGCACATTAAGTAGAATGAGGTGTACTCTGGTTGGAATTCAACTGACACTGGAATGCAATGGCTATCAGACATGTAGAGAAGCTGATTTTTATAAAACTGTGCAGTGGTCTCTTAATTTTTGCCAGAGCTGTATATATATTTATATATACAAAAAAACCTCAGAAACCGACCAACACATAGTGGCAGGATGCAAAATACAAGCAGGAACAGCATATACCAAACGCCACAACTAAGTAGTGGGAATTGTATACAGGGACATCTGCATAGGCTGCATATGGGCTAGGTCCCCCTAAGTCCAGGTGGGAGACCCCAGAGAAAGTGGTGGAGAATGAAAGGGCAAAAATCCTGTGGGATTTCAAGATCCAGACAGATAAGCAGGTGTTGGCTAACCAACCAGACATTGTGATAGCAGACAAGGATCAGAAGATAGCAATGATAATAGATGTAGCAGTGACAGGTGACAGCAACATCAAAAAGAAGGAATATGAGAAGCTGGAGAAATACCAGGTTCTCAAAGGAGAACTGGAGAAGATATGGAAGGTGAAGGCAGCAGTGATTCCAGTGGTGAGAGCAATGACCCCTAAGTTTAGAAAATGGCTACAACAGATCCCAGGAGCAAAATCTGAGCTCTCTGTCCAGAAAAGCGCAATGCTGGGAAGAACTAAGATCCTGTGCAGAACCCTCAAACTCCCAGGCCTCTGGTAGAGAACGTGGCACTGTCATAGCATGACACTTTTGCCACAGGTAAGTTCACTATATTTCTGACATGTTAGATTTGGTATGATCAACTCCAACAGTCAAGTGTCAGCATCTAGGAGTAACAACAGCTGAACTGTTAAAAGATAAACCAAACAAAGACACAGAGGCTCACACTTCAAATCATCAGGTGCATCACTCACTACAGAGTTTGCAATTGCCTTTGAAAATGAAAGTAAAAGAACTGAGCATCAGGAACTTCTTGAAATGTCAAGCGCAATAGTAGTGTTGGAGAAGCATGTTACCATTGGCCAGTCCAGTTGTTGAAATGTATTCTGTAGAGTTATGCACCACAATTATGGCAGTCTGATGGATAGATTTGGGTTTAGATGAGGTTGGTTGAGAGCTACAAACCACAAATTTATAGTCCCTGCAGTTACATTTTTGTAGGAGATATATTAATTTGGGATTTCTTGTCAGGGTTTCATCTAGACTTCTTATTTTTAATAATGAGTAATGTTATTGCTACAGCTTAGGTCCTACAGACACATCAGTGATTTTTCATGCCCACAAAAAAAGAGAACACCACCTCATTAACTGTGTAAAAGATTTCAATAAGGAGCATGCATAAAACCCTACAAAAAACAAACCATGTGGCAGATTTATCTTTTAAATCAATCATTTTTAGTTTTAATTCCTCTTAAAAATGAAAAATTTTTATTAGTGCTACTTCAGCATTATATTTAGATCTAGCGTTATTGGCAGTTAAAAGCATGGAAGAATGCGAGAACTTAAGATGTGCATTGTCATCCAGACAAGACTAACTTCTGAAACCATTGCCAATAGGAGTGTGCATTGCAAAAAGAGAATAGAAGGCGATAAAGTAGCAAAAAATATAGAATAGGTGGATTGAACAGATATAGAAATGAAGAGAAAAAATATAGAAATAGAGGTATATTCTTATCTATCATGCAGCATTATCAATGAGACATTTGATTGGCTTCAAACTTATTCTGCCGCAGTACAAGGCAATGTCATTAAGAAGTATCTCATGAAGAAGAACAAATAATTCTGAAGTGATAATATGCCTCCCCCTCGCATAATTACATCTGTGTAGGATTATATGAAGAAGGATTAGTACTAGCCTTCATACACAGGAGAACTGTGTTTGGTACAACTTCCCTAACAAGTTCCTTCAAAACTTATGTGCAGAAGAATTGATGCTGTTTTGAAACTCACATCCAATATTTTAGATTTCTCTTTTGTTCATTCACTTTCCATTTTGTCAATTGATAAATAATGCTCAAACTTTTCTATTTTTGAATGCATTATTAAGTTTCAGCACTTTTTCCACATTTGTCTAAAATTTGGCACAGTACTGTGCCAAAAAGAAGAAGATATAAGCATCGGTTACTTGGTAGATGGCTTCTTGTTTGCCAAGTAAGTGATGTAGCTATGAAAAAAGGTGGATTAAATAGTGACAGGCATCTCAATCTTCCAAAGTATCCACTAAGGTAGCCCCAGGTAAAGTCAAATGAAATTCATTAAGGAGCAGTGAAAAGCTAAGACTTGTTGAAATTCTGAGTCCTTTGACCTGGGTAACAATGTTATTTTAAGCACAGTTGTTTTTGCTAACATAAAATAAATCTTGAGAAAAACAGACACATTCCACAGAAAGAAATCTTCTATCATATTACGTATGGATAAGTGATGAAAGCTTTCCCTTGTGTTTTGTATTTCTTTTAGTGATAGTTCAATGAGTTTTAATCCCCTGTGATAGGAGTTTGACAAAATGGTATTCCAACACATTATCTAGTTTGTTCCCTGTGGATAAAGACAGTTGTACAAAGCATAATGAATCTTCACACTACTCATGCCCTCGTAGAAGAGTTCATTACTTGAGGAAGTTTGCAGAGTATGAATCTGATCTATCCTTATTCATAATGCAGTAATAATAGCAGAAATGTAACAGATTTAATATGAGTTTAGTGGTTTATCTGAATTATCCATATCAACTAGGCATAACATATTGTTTTTCTCATTGTCTTTGTACATGTTCTTTTACTATCGTTTTGTTAATAAGTTTTGAAGTTCTATGGAAAACTTTTGACAAAAAAGTCTGAAAATTTGCCATAAATTCAGTATGGTTTAATTTTAGAAACTCCTACTCAAAAAACACAACAAATCAAAACACTGTAAATCTAGAAATCTTAATATAGACCAAAGAGTAAACGTTGCTTTATTTAACCCCTTAACTTCCATTGACGGACATAGTCCATCATGGCAGGATGTCAATTCCCGCACCATGACGGACTATGCTCGTCATGCATTTAAACTGCATGTAAACACGCAGTGACACTTCCGTGCCGACAGCTGTCACAGACAGCTAAGAGGCACGGGAAGATGTGAGGGGACCCATCTCGCCAGTCCCCACACCCAGAATATCAGCACCTCCTGCCCGGTCAGTGCAGGAGCTCAGCACTGCCAGTGGCTGAGCTTCTGCTCTTACAGGCAGGAGAAGCGTCCGTGCCACCCCTGGCTGTTAACCCCCTAATTCTAATTGCTGCAATCAAGTGCAATCACAGCATTCAGGGGGTGGCAGAGGGATGGGAGCTCATGGGGCCCGATCATTGCCATGGTGACTCGGGGTCTTCATGACGACTCCGGGGTCATCAAGCTATAGAAAGCCTCTGAGACCATGCTCACAGCATGGTGTCAGAAGCTGTCAATATAGGTATAATGCACTGCATTGCTGAAGCTTTGCAATGTATTATACCTGCAATCAAAGTAATAAAAGTGAAAGTTCCATAAAGGGAATAGGTACAAAAAGAAAACATTTTTTAAAAAATATGTAAAGAAATATTTTAAATGATTAAAAATTAATAATAAAAAATTCCACTAATAAATACACATTTTTATGTAAAAAAATAAATAAACAAAAAAAGTTCACATGTTTGGTATCGCCACGTCCATAAAAATCCCAACTATAAAAGTGTCACACTAGTTAACCCCTTCAGTGAATGCCATTAAGAAAACACACAAAAAGTAGCAAATTATGCTTTATCATCATACCGCTTGGAAAAAGTGGAATAAAACGCGATCAAAAAGATGAATGCAAATACAAATAGTACAACTGAAAACGCCATCTTGTCCCACAAAAAACAAGACACCATACAGCTCCATCACCAGAAAAATAAAAAAGTAATAGCTCTCAGATTAAAGCAATGCTAAAATAATCATTTTTTTCTATAAAATATTTTATTTTGTAAAAATGCCAAAACATGAAAAAAATATAAATGTGGCATCTCTGTAATTATACTGACCCAAAGAATAAAGTTGCCTTACCAATTTTACCACAAGCAGAACGGAGGGAAAAAAAAAACAATTCCTGAATTGCTGGGTTTTGTTCATTCTGCCTCCACAAAAATCTGAATAGAAAGCGTTAAAAAACGGTCATGTGCCCGAAAATGGTACCAATAAAAAAGTCAGCTTGTCCCGCAAAAAACAAGACCTCACATGACTCTTTGGGCCGAAATATGGAAAAATTATAGCTGGCGATGCAAAAACTTCTTACAAAAAAAGTGTCTTTTAGTGCGTGACAGAAGCTAAACATAAAAAAAGGATATAAATCTGGTATTGCTGTAATCGCACCGACCCGAAGAATAAAGTCGTCTAATCGCTTATACCGAATGAGTGACGGCGTAAAAAATAAAACTAATTTTTCACTTTTTGTGGATTTGTTTGCAGTAAGGCGATCACAGTGGTTTACCCTCACATATGGAGTATCAGCGTACTCAGGACAAATTGCACAACTTTTGGGGTCCAATTTCTCCTGTTACCCTTGGGAAAATAAAAAATTGAGGGCAAAAATATCATTTTTGTGCAAAAAATATGATTTTTTATTTTCACGGCTCTACGTTATATACTTTTGTGAAGCACTTGGGGATTCACCACATATCTAGATAAGTTCCTTAGGGGGTCTAGTTTCCAAAATGGTATCACTTGTGTGGGGGCTTCCACTATTTAGGCACATTAGGGACTCTCCAAATGCAATCTGATCTCGATTCCATCCAATTTTTCTTTCAAAACCTCAAATGGTGCTCCTTCCCTTCCGAGTCCTGCCATGTGCCTAAAGAATTGTGTTCTTCCACACATGGGGTATTGGTGTACTCAGGAGAAATTGCACAAGAAATATTGTGGTTCATTTTCTCTGGACACCCTTGACAAAATAAAAAAAATTCAGTGCAACCTAACATTTTTGTGAAAAAATGTTAAATGTTAATTTTTTCCTTCAACATTGCTTTAATTCTTGTGAAGCACCTGAAGGGTTAATAAACTATTTGAATGCGGTTTTGAGCACCTTGAGGGGTGGCAGTTTTTAGAATGATAACATTTTTGGGGTATTTTCTATCATATAGACCCCTCAAAGTGACTTCAAATGTGAGGTGGTCCCTAAAAAAATGGTTTTGTAAATTTTGTTGAAAAAAATGAGAAATCGCTGGTCAAATTTTAACCCTTATAACTTTCTAACAAGAAAAATTATATTTAAAAAATTGAGCTTATGTAAAGTAGGTATGTGGGAAATGTTATTTATTAACTATTTTGTATGACAACGCTCTGATTTAGGGGCATAAAAATTAAAAGTTTGAAAATTGTGAAATTTTAAAATTTTTTGCCAGATTTACATTTTTTTCACAAATAAACACAATAAATTTTGAAGAAATTTTACCACTAACATGAAGTACAATATGTTATGAAAAAACAATCATAGAATCAGTGGGATACATTGAAGCGTTCGAGAGCTATAACCACATAAAGTGACAGTGGTCAGATTTCAAAATTAAGGCCTGGTCATTAACCTGCAAAGTGGCTTGGTCCTTACGGGTTAAACCTATAAAAACTGCTCTAAATATACAGAAAAAATGCTCAAAAATTCAAAATGTATAAATGAATGGTCTAGTTAATAACAATAACAAATAGGACCACAGTTTTTTCACATGGAACTAGTGTATGTGTAAAAAAAATTGTCTCATGCACTATTGTCTTCCATATTGTGGCTTGAGAATCGCCCATTCAAGTCAATGGGTGCGTAAAAAAAATTGGATCCCATATGGATCTTCCCTATTGCATCTGATTTTCAAGGCTACATTGTCATTATGAACTTAAGAGATGATTTGATGATGTACATTTTAATCTATTGATGTAAAAATATGAATGCTACACAGATGTACAAAAAATGGACTCACGGATGAGAGACAGATGGAATATGGATGACAACAATATAGGTGAAAAGTATCCAAATTTTCTTGATGATTTTTCATAGGCTCATACCAAACTTGTCCTCATTACCAGTTTGGTCATGCAATTGGCAGGGGTCACAAAAAAAATTCCTAAATTAAAACAATGTAAATATTTTTTATCTAACAAACACAAAAACCTAAACAAGACAAATTAAAGCAGAAACTGTTTCTAGGACAAAAACAGGGAGTAAAACACAAGCCATATGACCAGCATTATAACCAATGGATGACTATGCACATGGCACTATATTACACAGTGTTACTGCTGATCTCTTTTATATTCTGTCAATACCACATTATCCATGTATTATCTGTACATGTGCACTGCACCTTTTTTCTTTATTGAATATTGATATAACTTTAAAAAAAAGTTTAGATATTCATTATTTTTACATGTTTCTATTGGTTATCATGCTGGTCATATGAGTTGTATCTTAGTGCCAATTTTTAGCCTAGAAAACAGAATCTAGTGCAACGCAACAATTAAATTGTTTTAATTTATCTTATTTATTTTTTTGTTTGTCAAATAATACATATTTATATTGTTTAAATTCAGAAGGTGCACTCCATATATTGTTTATCACTCCATTGATATACAGGAGCTGCCCACTCCATTGTTACGCTTTGGCATCCGTATTTATACATCAACAGTTAAAAATGAACATGATCAAAGAGAGTTTCCTAGGTTAAAAATTGCAATGTTTCTGTAAAAATTGGATGCAATACAGGAGATATATATGAGATTAGCACACCCACACGCCTTCCGACTTAATAAGCAAGTCTCAGACAAAATGCAGAAGAGAATAATGCATGCTTCAATTTTTTTTCAAATGGGTGTGCTCCATGCAAAAAAACTGTCACAAGAGAGCCTTAGTGAATTACATTTTTCAGTGTGCTGTCTGATTTTTACACAGACAGCACATGTCCATATAATAAGCTTGTCTGAACAAGCCCTGAGACTAAGGATGACACATAGAAAAGTTAGATACTAGGGACCACCCTGATTGGGTACACCTTGCCACAGTGGGATGGCTTTTATACTCTTTTGATCAAAATGATACCAACCAATTATGCCATGTTTTTTACACGTATTATTATTATTAATTTACTTACTACAGGACATCTATTTCTTGCTTTTTTTCTAGGTTTTGTTGATTAAATGCATTTGACTGTCCACCTACAAATTGCTCTTATACTAAACAGGCTTGCAGGCCCAGGATTTCAATTTTGATTCACTAGATAAATTTGGGGGAGAAGACACTACCTTTTGGGATTTGCACCTTGTCTGTTCAGTTTTCCACAGGCTGGGACAAACACAGTCAGATCCAGGTCCTGCTATGCCTCCATCTATTTTGAGGCCTGCCAGCACATAGTCAGATGAGTCAGTAGACTTAGGGACTATCCTGATTGGGTACACCTTGCCGCAGTGGGATGGCTTTTGTGCTCTTTTCATCAAAATGTTGCCAACTAAGTATGCTATGTTTTTTACATGTATTTGTACTATTTATTTACTTACTGCAGTGTGTCTATTAATTGTTTTTACTCTAGATGTTACCCTAAATCTAACTAAAACATTTTTCATGGATGTGAAATAAAATAAAAAAGGTCAGTTGCTGACTGCTTTGATATGGCCCAACATATAGACATACTACAGCTCCTGTGTTTCACCTTGTCGGTTAACCATATGTTGCTTTTATTCCTGGAATAGTAATATGAAAAAAGCCCTCCCATCAAAGTTTTTATCCTCTTAATAATGCAGTCATCATATTATATAGCACTGTGTACTTACAATTGCCCATTTTAACTTTCTACTCAGCTAATTCTTCAGTTTTCCCTTAGGTCTATGATATCACGTGATTGAAAACTGACTAGCTGAATCCTGCTAAGGTCTATGTAGAAAAAAAAGGTAAATTTTCTCTGTATGAGTCATTAGTCAATATAAAAGTCAATGGCAGAGGAGAAGGGTGGAGCAGCTGGTTCAGAAGTTGAAGAGTGGAATGATTTTTGCAGGTACTAGAGACATCCTGTTTCTAAAAGAGTAGAGAAAAGAGTGTTATATAATTTGATGATTGCAATATTCTAAGAGGAATTTTTTTATGGGAGTGCTTCTGAAAAAATACATTAATGTTGATTAGCATTAGTGTAGTAAATGTGCATCACCCTGAACTGGAACTGACTGATTAGAAACTTGAACCCTGTTTTATTGCTGCCATGAGAAAAATTCACAATTGTTAGTTTTATTTTATTTTTTAGATAAATATTTCTTTCTCTGAAAGTATTTTATTTTACATGTGGCTAGTAATGAAATAAACTATTATTGGAAAAACTATAGAGGAGCTTTTGCAGCACCAAATAAATAAAATGTGCTGCTGCTCTAACAGAGATCAACAAGAAGATCTATTAAGTAGTTTGCTGAGAGGCAAAGAAGCCAAGCTGCAATAAATATCTGATTTTGTTTCACATTCTTCACCCCCATTGCTACATTTTACTTTATTGCTTAAGTTATAGGCTCCATGGAGCTCCGCTGCTCCTGTATTTCCATTACAATGCTTTATGTTCTGTGTTCTTCAATTAAATTTTTACTATAGGGACCACTTGTGGATTCGCCTCTCCATGTATATCAAGGTGTACAACCTAAATAGCTTGAACGTGAAGTGCAGATATGAGTTTATAGGTGTTACCATAGATGTGACTAGTGATTTGAGTCATTACCATGTCTTCATGATAACATTAACCTTCCAGAGTACATATTTGGACAGGTAGCGATGATGACATAGAAGCATAGTAGATGCAAGAAAAAGGAGTTTAACTAAAGACAATGATAAATATGACAATGTTTTCTTTAAATATGGCTACGCAACATTTCTGAGACCTGTCCCTATGTGAGATCCAACTAGACAGTAGTACATCAAGGTGGAACATAACCATTAGTTTAGCATTCCTATATTTTCTAAGCCTGAGAATCAAAGACATACATCCAACATAAAGACATGAGCCCGCCAGGATTCTCCCGTCTCTGCTGTGACACACCAGGTTATCTCCTGACTGCTGCTTGGATCCATTCAGATTATTCAAGGCCACACTCAAGGCTGTGCTGTTCAATATTTTATACAGGTCTGCTGGAAGCCTTCTCCCATTAAGGGTCCAGAACAGATCATCTGCATTCAGGTTTAAATCAGAGTCCACTAAGCAAGATGCGATTAGTGATGATCCTATCATTAACGTTGGGTCTTGAGGGGAGATTGCAGCAGGATCTGTAGAAAAAAGGTGGATAAATTTGTTACAAAAAAAAAGGTAGGAATGGCTGTTAAAGGTATTAAGGGAATTTCAGGGAACAAGGGATAGCATGCATTGGATTGAAGCGGATTGGCAAGTGTTTAGATTGTGTAAGGATGAGAACATCTATATGTTGTTGTCTATCAGTTGTTTAGTTTCTACATAGCTATAAGGAGATCATATCTGAAAATGTGGAAGAAGCAGTTCTGCTTCTAAATTAATGACCAGTAATTGTAGATTGTTAGATAACATCATTTAACGTCAACAAACTAAATGAAAAGTACTTTTCACAGGCCATCACTACGACCCATGTAAAAAGCTTCTATCACTTGTGCATATTGCCTAGTGATATTGAAATGTGGCATTTCACATTGCTTACTTTAAAATAATTGGCATGTTTGTATTATATGATCCTTATAGGTTGATACTTTTGGACAGTATTGCCCCAATTGGCTAAAGCAGGCCATTTACTAATGTTTTCAGACATGTTTTCCAACTGATTGGTATGTGAAGGATAATGCTTTGAACAACATCAAGTTAAAATCCAAATCAACTATCAATCATTGCCTTGATTCGTTGCTTAGCATGAACCTCCATTAACAAAACTATCATTTTGCAAGAAATCTTTTCAAAAGACTTCACTAAACAATGACAAATAAAAAATGTAAAAAACTGCAAGCCAATTTTTTCACTGCCCTTAATTGTCATCTGTCATGTTTGTTTGTGTCATGAGAAGTGTCAACAGATTTCAGAAAATGGTGTAAATTAGACAAAATATTTAGTATATGGCCAGCTTAATGTTCTGCCCTTTCCTATTGATAGATAACCTTGAAAATATAATGCACCCATATAATTTTTAATAAAAAGGGCTACATATTTAAATTTTAAATTAATATATAACATATATGCGAATTCTGAAATTAATATGTGAAGTCTTAGCTTTGGGGCCTATTGTTATGTGATTATTATATGTTTGTTAGGAACATAAAATATAACCCTGCATATCATTAAACATTAAACATTAAAAATTAAACATTAATATTAGTTTGCTGTAAGAAATTAATCAAGATTAAAACATAGACGTTGACAAACTAAGAATTTACAGAAAATAAAATACATTTTACATTTACAAGATGACAAATTGATCTAAGAAAAAGGACCATATCACCAAAAAAGAGTTTAAGGAGAGCCCTAAAGTTTACATCAAACTATGGTAAAGGCACTTTATAGTACACTTAATATAAACCTTTTCAAGTATATAATCAGTACAGTGCAAAAGTTTTAGGCCAATGTGAAAAAAAATCAGCAAAGTAAGAATGCTTTCTCAAATACAAATGATAGTTCATTTTTATCAAATTAAAAATGCAAAGCAACTGAAAAAAGAGAAATCTGAATCAAATCTATATATTTAGTGTGATCACCACCCTTTGTCTTAAATACAGCATCCATTCTTCCAGGTTCCAGGTACATACACTTGTATGCATTTTTTTTTGCATATATTCTTTATTTAGAAAATTTCAATTATATAACAGGAAAAGAAAAAAGGGTAAATATTCTCCAGAAATAGTAAAAGAAAAAAAGCAATCGTAATAAACCACAACGATAACATTACAAAGCTGCGGTTTTGCAAACAAAACAGGTTGTGAGAAGAGTTTAAAAAACAAGGGGCAGTGGTGGGGAGGGACACGGGAAGGAAAGGGATGGTAAGGAGTCAGAAAGTCTTGCTTAAAATATAGAGATTAACTAAGCGATTTGGGAGATCAAAGTCAAATCAAGGCATCAACATTACAGAACAGGCTATATGTAAGGGAAAAAAAGGGAATAACAAAATGAATTTGTAGGGAGACAGAAATTAAGGATTACCGGTTGAGCTTATTTGGTGATCCTCTGAGGCGTTCAACCAGGCTATCCATGCATTTAGAGTCTTTAGGTTTTTAGATCCTGAAAGTTTAATTTTCTCGTATTTACAAATTTGGTTGGATTCTTTTATCCAATCTTTGCACATAGGGGTCTCTACATCTTACCTGTGTCTTGTGATAGTTATTTTAGCTGCGTTGAGCAGGTGAGGTATCAGGGATCCAGATTGAATGGAATGAAACTTGACATTAATGGGATGTCTAAGTTTAAGGTTTTCTTTATATGCTCTCTAACTCTCTCCCAGAAACTTTTAATTTTTGTGCATTCCAGCCAAATGTGAGATGGAGAACCCTTCTCTTTGGTGCATCTCGAACAAAGAGGGGATATTGAGCTGTTTGTTTTATTCAATATGTCAGATGTTTTATACCATCTTGATATGATTTTATAGTTAACTTCTTGGATTCTCACTGAAGATGTTAGGAAGTGGATATTTTTGAAGATTGTTTGAATTTCTTCTGGGAGAAATTTTGTGTTTAGTTCTAATTCGCATTTTTTATGAAATCTGGGATCTCCTGTGTTTTAGTTAGGTTCTGTTTTATTTTGGCTATCATTTTTCCCTTTCCTTTTGTGTTCATAAAAAGATTAAGAATTGGCGGATCAGGTGCTGATGTAGAAATGCCTGGGAGATAAAGTATGGTTACTTCCTGTAGAGTTTGAATTTCCTCATCTTTCAGGTGAAGGTTTTTAGTGAGTGAGCTGAATACACTGAATATACATCTTAATTAAATTACGTGTATGTTTGGGGCAGTTCTGCTGCAGAATACATTTGGAGCCAGTCAGATACCTCCCCGTATGGTTAGCATGATGCATAAGTATCTGCCTGGATTTCTCAGCACTGATGACACCATTAATTCAGACAAAATCCCTAATTCTATTTGCTGAAATGCAGCTCCAAACTTGCAAGGAACCTCCACCATGCATCATTGTTGCTTGCAAACACCCATTATTGTACCACTCCTCAGTCCTTCAAAAAACAAATTGTCTTTACTTACAGTCAAATACTTCAAATTTTGACTCATCAACAGCTGTCAGGCCTCTGGTCACAATTCTTCAAGAAGACCACTTCTAGTCAGACTTCTCCAACCAGTAGATGGTTGTAACTGAGTCATCATCCAATTTTGATGGGAATTATAGACACCAAAACGAATGGGAAAGGAGCCAATTTCTATGAGAGGTTTAAATTTTTGGGAAAAGGATGATTGCAGATTTTTTCCAAATTTAAAGAGGAGAGACAGGATTGGTTAAGAAGCAAGATGGAGGGTAATAAGGGGTATATAAAATACAATAGTGGGATGAAAGCCCCTTATCCCTACCTCAGTTTGAGAGCATCAAACACCATCTCTTCCTTTATTGGTGCTGATTTTGGGTTGTTTTGAATGTGTTTTTTAAACTTGCCTCAGCTTGAAGCAGTGCCAATGATGATTTTATATGGGTAATTTAAAGAATAAATAAGTAGCCACTCGTTTCACACAACACAATGGTATTGCGTATTTATTTTTCTGTTTAATGTGCTAAGCAAATCATCCTTAAGGTTTTATGGTAAGTGGAAGCAGTCATAAACATGATGTGTCTTTCATCTGCTACACTAACTTTGCCTTGGCCAACCAATGTTTCTACAGTCCTCATTGTTGCCCATTTCTTGGTGCCATCAATGTTGAGAAATCCAGGCAGATACTTATTCATTATGCAATATAATCAGGAAGGTGTCTAACTGACTCTAAATTTATTTTTCAACTGAACAACGACTCCAAGCATACTTCCAATGTCCATAAAAACTATCATCTTCATAAAGAAGAAAAAGAAGTGATGATCTGGCCCCACAGTTCCCTGATCACAACATCATAAAGTCTGTTTTGGATTGCAGGAAGAGACAGAAGGATTTGCACAAGCCTATATCTGTGGTTAGTTCTCCAAGATGTTCGGCACAAGCTTCATGCCAAATTCTTTCAAAAAGTTTGTGTATGAGTACCTAGAATAATGGATGCCATTTTGAAGTCAAAGGATGGTCACCCAAATAACAATTTTATTTAGATTTCTCTGCTGTTCACTCACTTTGCATTTTGTTACTAAAAATAAACTATTATCACTTCTATTTTACATCACATTTTAATACTTGAGAATTTTTACATTAGTTGTCTAAAACTTTTGCCCATACTGTATATAAAGACTAATACCAAGCATAGCAAAATATGTACTAAAAATAAAACTCAGGAATATGGAAAGTACCCTTCACTGGGATAACAGGCATAATGGTGTTAAAATGCAATGCACAGCCATCTGTTCTGCAGATTTAAATGACACCCATGATAATTGAGACAGGAAAAGAATCATGTACTTAATTATTTGTTATCAGTTCTGTTTTACTAGCAGCTATTGGAACACCCAGGTTGAAAAGCTTTATACTTTTTTAACCATAAAGTAACTTTCCTTTTGCTATTTACTATTTAATTTCATTGTATCTGTAGTTACAGCAAGTAAAACTATTGTATGTCCAAAAGTAAGATGTTCTTAATTGCCCAAATATTGGATATGTCATATCTTTTTAATTTAGTGGTGAACATATACATGGGGAATACGATTTGTAAATCTAAAAATGATCGAGTTTTAGGGTGGTAGTTAACTGCTAGACTTTAAACGTCTGAGGTTCCCACTCCTACTATGCAGCAATGTTCTAAAATGTCAGTGCATAGCTACATAAGATTGTGTAGCTTCGGGAATGGGGATGCGGCGTTCACATACAGCCAGAGTCCCCACGGAGAAGGCAAAGTTGGTATATTACCATCTGTCTTCTCTATCACTGTATATGGAAGCACAGTGTACACAGTAGTAAGAAGAACCTTCTCCATACACCATGGTCATGTGATCGCTGTGTATATTGAGGGAACAGATGTTCCTGGGTCATAGGAGACCTGCACAGGCTGCATTTCCATTGTATCTGGAGCTAATATATCAGCACAAGTTACAAGAGAAATAGGATGAAAATAAAAACATATAAATATTAAGATATCCCACACAAATGTCTTTTTTGACCATATGGGGAGGGGCACAATGTGAAAAATAAATGAAAAATAAAATAAATAAAAATGACAAGCACAAAATAAATAAAAATGCTACTGTCAATCCAAATTGCTTTTACTAGTTCCATCCCCTGAAAGAAAAATGTGTTCAATATGTAAAAATAATTGTTGCAGAATGTGAATCACATTTTTAAATGTATTTTAGTGGTGTTGTATAGTCCAAAGTTAAATTTCATAAACAATTATTTCCCTTATTTTCCCTCTGATATTGTTTGATAGCAGCAAAAAAAAAGAGAGAACACAGAGACATAAAAATGAATTCCCATGTATCACAAAAAAGACCAGAATATCTTAAAGTATTAACTGCTTTTTAAGCCTCATGTACAAAAAAAAATGTGACTGGTCAGGAATGGGGGTAATTGCCAAGGTCTTGAACTAGTTAAAGCGGTTGTTTCAGGTTTCCAGCTGCATGTAGCTCAATTTTTGTCTAGCAGTGGATAGATGGGGAAACCTTAAGTTTTTGAATAATTTTTTATTATTTGCTTTAGTAAAAAAAAACAAAAAACTGTATATCATTCTGTGTGGCTATGGGCAAGGAAAGACCTTTAAGATTTCTTCATTTTTATATGCAAATACAGGAAAGCTTTATGTGGCTGAAATGAGGATATTTCACTAAACATCGGTAACCCGACAGAGTTTCATCACAATCCTAACCACTTGCAACAGTAGGTCTTGATGCCTCCCTGTCTCCCTGTAGACTCTAAGTCTGCTAGGGCAGGGGTGTCTCCATTATGTACCAGTCTGTCATTGTTAGTTTGTTCACTCTAATTTACAGGTGTTTCTCACAAAATTAGAATATCATCAAAAAGTTAATTTATTTCAGTTCTTCAATAAAAAAGAGAATCTCAATTAATGTTGATGATTATGGCTTACAGTTAATGAAAACCCAAAAGTCATTATCTCAGTAAGAGGTCCCTTAGTTTGCTTCAGTAGGCTCCACAATAATGGGGAAGACTGCTGACTTGACAGATGTCCAGAAGGCAGTCATTAACCCCTTCACCCCCAAGGGTGGTTTGCACGTTCATGACCGGGCCAATTTTTACAATTCTGACCACTGTACCTTTATGAGGTCATAACTCTGGAAAGCTCCATGGATCCCGGCGATTCTGACATTGTTTTCTCGTGACATATTGTACTTCATGCTAGTGGTAATATTTCATTCAAATAACTTGCGTTTATTTGTGAGAAAAACGGAAATTTGGCGAAAATTTTGAAAATTTCGCAATTTTCCAACTTTGAATTTTTATGCCCTTAAATCACAGAGATACAGCACACAAAAAACTTGATAACTAACATTTCCCACATGTTTACTTTACATCAGCACAATTTTGGAACCAAAATTTTTTTTTGTTAGGAAGTTATAAGGGTTAAAAGTTGACCAGTGATTTCTCATTTTTACAACACCATTTTATTTTTACGGACCACATCACATTCGAAGCCACTTTGAGGGGTCTATATGATAGAAAATACCCAAAAGTGACACCATTCTAAAAACTGCACCCCTTAAGGTGCTCAAAACCACATTCAAGAAGTTTATTAACCCTTTAGGTGCGTCACAGGAATTTTTTTGAATATTTAAAAAAAAATGAACATCTAACTTTGCTTCACAAAAAAAGTATTTCAGGTTCAATTTTTTTATTTTACCAAGGGTAACAGGAGAAATTGGACTGCAAAAGTTATTGTGCAATTTGTCCTGAGTACGCTGATACCTGATATGTGGGGGGAAAACGACTGTTTCGGCGCATGGCAGAGCTCAGAATGGAAGGAGCGCCGTTTGACTTTTTCAATGCAAAATTGTCTGGAATTCAGATCGGACGCCATGTCACGTTTGGAGAGTCCCTGATGTACCTAAACAGTGGAAACCCCCTACAAGTGACCCCATTTTGGAAACTAGACCCCCCAAGGAACTTATCTAGATATGTGGTGAGAACTTTGAACCCACACGGGCTTTACAGAAGTTTATAACGTACAGCGGTGCAATTAAAAAATCATATTTTTTCCACAAAAATGATCTTTTCACCCCAATTCTTATTTTTCCAAGGGTAACAGGACCCTAAAAGTTATTGTGCAACTTGTCCTGAGTATGCTGATACCCCACATGTGGGGGTAAACCACTATTTGGGCGCATGGCAGAGCTCGGAAGGGAAGCAGCGCCATTTGACGTTTTTGGCTGGAATTGAGATCGGACACCATGTCGCGATTGGAAAACCCCTGATGTACCAAAACAGTGGAAACCCCCCACAAATGACACCATTTTGGAAACTAGACCCCCTAAGGAACTTATCTAGATGTGTGGTGAGAACTTTGAACCCCCAAGGGCTTCACAGAAGTTTATAACATAAAGCCGTACAATTAAAAAATCATATTTTTTCCACAAAAATGATCTTTTCACCCTCAATTCTTATTTTTCCAAGGGTAACAGGACCCTAAAAGTTATTGTGCAATTTGTCCTGAGTACGCTGATACCCCACATGTGGGGGTAAACCACTATTTGGGCGCATGGCAGAGCTCGGAAGGGAAGCAGCGCCATTTGACGTTTTTGGCTGGAATTGAGATCGGACACCATGTCGCGATTGGAAAACCCCTGATGTACCTAAACAGTGGAAACCCCCCACAAATGACACCATTTTGTAAACTAGACACCCCAAGGAACTTATCTAGATGTGTGGTGAGCACTTTGAACCCCCCAGTGCTTCACAGAAGTTTATAACGCCCAGGCGTGAAAATAAAAAATTTGTATTTTTTCCACAAACATGATCTTTTAGTCACCATTTTTTTATTTTCCCAAGGGTACCAGGAGAAATTGGACCCCAAAAGTTGTTGACCAATTTGTCCTGAGTATGCTGATACCCCATATGTGGGAGAAAACTACTGTATGGGCACACGTCGGGGCTTGGAAGGGAAGTAGTGACGTTTTGGAATGCAGACTTTGATGGAATGGTCTGCGGGTGTCATGTTGCCTTTGGAGAGCCCCTAATGTACCTAAACAGTGGAAACCCCCTACATATGACCCCATTTTGAAAACTAGACCCCCTAAGGAACTTATCTAGATGTGAGGTGAGCACTTTGAACCCCCAAGGGCTTCACAGAAGTTTATAATGCCCGGGCATGAAAATAAAAAAATCGTATTTTTTCCACAAACATGATCTTGTTTTTTCATTTTCCCAAGGGTAACAGGAGAAATTGGACCCCAAAAGTTGTTGTCCAATTTGTCATGAGTACGCTGACACCCCATATGTGGGAGAAAACTACTGTATGGACACACGTCAGGGCTCAGAAGGGAAGTAGTGACGTTTTGGAATGCAGACTTTGATGGAATGGTCTGCGGGTGTCATGTTGCCTTTGGAGAGCCCCTGATGTACCTAAACTATTGAAACTCCCCACAAGTGACCCCATTTTGGACACTAGACCCCCCACGGAACTTATCTAGATGTGTGGTGAGCACTTTGAACCTCCAAGTGCTTCACAGAATTTTATAACGCTCGGACGTGAAAATAAAAAATCATTTTTTCCACAAAAATGATATTTTTGCCCCCAATTTTTTATTTTCCTAAGGGTAACAGGAGAAATTGGACCCCAAAAATTGTTTTGCAATTTGTCCTGAGTAGACTGATACCCTACATGTGAGGGTAAAACACTGTTTGGGCGCATGGCAGAGCTTGGAAGGGAAGGAGCACCATTTGACTTTTTCAACTCAGAATTGGCTGGAATTGAAATCAGACGCCATGTTGCATTTGGAGAGCCCCTGATGTGCCCAAACAGTGGAAACCCCCAATTCTAACTCCAACCCGAACCCCAACACACCCCTAACCCTAATCTCAGCCCTAGCCCTAAACCTAGCCCTAACCCTAGCCCTAACCCTAACCCTAGACCTAACCCTAGCCCTAACCCTAGCCCTAATCCTAACCCTACCCTAACCCTAACCCTAATGGAAAAATGGAAATAAATATATATTTTTTATTTTATTATTTTTCCCTAACTAAGGGGGTGATAACAGGGGGTTTGATTTACTATTTATGGCGGTTTTTATGTTTGGAGGCTGTCGCACGCTAAAAGACGCTTTTTATTGTAAAAATAGTTTTTGCATCACCACATATTGAGAGCTATAATTTTTCCGTATTTTGACCCACCGAGTCATGTGAGGTCTTATTTTTTGTGGGACGAGTTGACGTTTTTATTGGTACCATTTTCGGGCACGTGACATTTTTTGATCGCTTTTTATTCTGATTTTTGGGACGCAGAATGAACAAAAACCAGCGTTTCATGAATTTCTTTTGGGGGGGTGCGTTTACACCGTTCCGCGTGCGGTAAAATTGATAAAGCGGTTTTATTCTTTGGGTTCAGTACGGTTACAGCGATACCTCATTTAGGTTGTTTTTTTATGTTTTATCGGTTTTATGCAATGAAAACTATTTTATATAAAAAATAATTATTTTTGCATCGCTTTATTCTGCGAGCTATAACTTTTTTATTTTTTCGCTGATGATGTTGTGTGGCGGCTCGTTTTTTTGCGGGACAAGATGTCGTTTTCAGCGGTACCATGGATATTTATATGCGTCTTTTTGATCGCGCGTTATTACACTTTTTGTTTGGCGGTATGATAATAAATCATTATTTTTTGCTTCGTTTTTTATTTTTATTTTTTAAGGGGTTCGCTAAAGGGGTTAACTAATAGGACAGTTTTATAGGGCGGGTCGTTACGGACGCGGCGATACCTAATATGTGTACTTTTATTGTTTTTTTATTATTTTCAAAAAATGGATTTATTTGGGGGAATATTTTTTTTTTTTTTTGTAATTTATTTGGCGATTTTTTTAAAATTATTTTAACACTTTATTTTTATTTTTTTTTTCACTTTATTAAATAGTCCCAGGTGGGACATCACTGTTCTGTGACAGATCGCTGATCTGTCACATCACAGATCACTGTGACAGGTCAGCGATCTGTCACAGGCAGTGCACAAGGCTTCCTCATGCCTGTGCTTTGCAGGCACTGAGGAAGCCAGCTTCCTGCAGGCCCCCGAAGGCCCCCATCGCCATCTTGGATTCGGGGGCCTGCAGGAAAGGAGCCCCCGGCAGCAGCGCTGCACATTGCGCTGCCGTGGGGGGCTCAGGGAAGCACGGAGGGAGCCCCCTCCCTGCCAATGCTTCCCTTTAACTCCCGGTACACCGCAATCATGTTTGATCGCGGTGTGCAAGGGGTTAACGTGTCGGGGGCGGTCCGTGACCGCCCCTTACACATTGTGCCGGGTGTCAGCTGTGATAATCAGCTGACACCCGGCCGCGATCAGCGGCGCTCACTACGTGGGCGCCGCTGATCGCGGTAGACGTACTATCCCGTCCATGGGCATAGGGGCCCGGGTGCCATGGACGGGATAGTACGTCTGATGTCAGGAAGGGGTTAACACACTCCACAAGGAGGGTAAGCCACAAAAGGTCATTGATAAAGAAGCTGGCTGTTTACAGAGTGCTGTATCTAAGAATATTAATGGAAAGGAGTGGACAGTTGTTGGAATCATTCCTTCAAGAGCCACCACACAGACATATCCAGGACATGGGCTACAAGTGTCGCATTCCTTGTGTATAGTCACTCATGACCAATAGATAACGCCAGAAGCGTGTTACCTGAGCCAAGGAGTAAAAGAACTGGACTGTTGCTCAGTGGTCCAAGGTGTTGTTTTCACATGAAAGTAAATTTTGCATTTCATTTGGAAATCAAAGTCCCAGTCTGGAGGAAGAGTAAAGAGGCACATAATCCAAGCTGCTTGAGGTGTAATGTGAAGTATCTACAATCAGTGATGGTTTTGGGGGCCATGTCATCTGCTGGTGTAGGTTCACTGTGTTTTATCAAGACCAAAGTCAGCGCAGCCGTCTACCAGGAATTTTTAGAGCACTTCATGCTTTCCTCTGCCGACAAGCTTTTTGGAGATGGAAATTTCATTCTCCAGCAGGATTTGGCACCTGTCCACACCGACAAAAGTACCAATACCTGGTTTAAAAACAACAGTATCACTGCACTTGATTGGCCAGCAAACTCACCTGACCTTAACCCCATAGAGAAACTATGGGGTATTGTCAAGAGGAAGATGAGAGACACCAGACACAACACTGCAGACGAGCTGAAGGCTGCTATCAAAGCAACCTGGGCTTCCATAACACCTCAGCAGTGCAACAGGTTGATCGCCTTCATGCCACGCATCATTGATGCAGTAATTTATGCAAAAGGAGCCCCAACGAAGTATTGAGTGCATTTACCGAATATAAATTTCAGTAGGCCAACATTTTGGATTTTAAAATAATTTTTCAAGCTGGTGTTATTAAGTATACTAATTTACTGAGATAATGACTTCTGGGTTTTCATTGGCTGTAAGCCATAATCATCAACATTAACAGAAATAAACACTTGAAGTACATCACTCTGTTCATAATGACTTTTTGATGATATTCTAATTTTGTAAGAATCATCTGTATATTTGTATCTGTATGTAACCCCTTCTCATATATAGCATCATGGAATCAATGGTGCTCTGAAAATAAACAATAATAATGCCCCCCCCCACCTTATTTTCATGTCTAAATTCAATTTTCTTCTTACTTAACCATTAAAATGGGAATGAGACTGCAGTTAACTAATTTTTTTTCCTGTGGCTTCATAGCAGTTCCATTGCCTATATAATGTTTGTATGAGTGCACTAGAGATTTCTTGCTCCAAAGTTGAAGGAATTTGTACATATATCCTACAAACCAATGAATTCATTTTCAACAAATAGTTAAACATTAAAATTGATTATTTCCGTTATTAACATAGGAAACTGTTTTTGGTCTTGTGTAAATTTAATTCGCTGCTGATATATAAAAACAAATGTCATTTGGATGATTATATAGATGAAAAATAGCCTGTTTTTTCTGAAAGAAAATTGGATAATTTTTTTATTCTCTTATGTGAGCTCAAACTAACACAAACAGACCGACTTTCAATACTTGTTTTGTAACAAAGTAAAAATCATTCACTATGCAGAGTAGTGCTCATATTCGTCAATTTTTCCATCATTGGAATCCACATTATATTGTTTCATGATATATTGTTTTATTTTAGCAAGCTGCAGAAACTATAATTAGGGGAGAGCAGACCTATGGAAGTTCGAGTTCTATTACTAGACCCGAACTTTAGTCCAAAGTTTGGTTCGGGTACCATTACAGTACTTGAACTTGAACCAGAACCCAAACACGATTGAAGAAATTCGTAACCCGAACTTTGGAAATGGAAAATTGTCTCTCTCTCTCTCCCTTTATCTCTGCAGCAGTCTTCCCTGAGAACTCTGAACAGTGCAACGGATTTCTGGCAGAAGTCCGTGTTCAACGTTTAGCACCGGACACTAACTGTCCAGTGCGAATGCCGAACTTTTAACTTTTAGCACTATACTACTATGCTGGCAATGTCAAAAATCAAGCTAAGAGAGAGGTACTCATAGAAGCGTGCTTTCACATAAAATACTCATAACATATTGTATAGCTGTATCTTATTAAAAATAAATGTTCCTAATTCTGTATCCAGAATCCTTCAAGAATAATTTGATGTGGATTACTAAAAGTAACACAGTTCTTAGCTTATGAATGTGGGGATGTGGTTCCAATGTGGTCATATTGTGGTTTCACATGGAAATTCAACATAATATAATGGCCATAATGTAAGTGTAAAGTAAGCCAATTACTTTCTAACATCAGAACTTTAAATACTTTAGCAATATCAATTAGTGTTGAAAAAATGTGATATAACAGCTAGAAATGAGCTGATCAATCTTCTGCAGATAGTATTAATGTCAAATTTCTTACAATTTTTGTGGTCCCTGTGGGTGCAAGCAATTTGCATTTTAATTAAAAGACAAAAAATGCTTGGCGCCATTTCATTCACTTCTGAAGACAGCAGCAGCCAGGCAATAGGCTACTAGAGCCAGGTCCAGACACACAAGTTTCTTAACCCCTTAGTGACAGAGACAATTTGGTACTTAATGACCAAGCCAGTTTTTACAATTCTTACCACTGTCACTTTTTGAAGTTATAGCTCTACAATGCTTCAAAGTATCCCATTGATTCTGAGAATGTTTTTTCGTGAGATATTGTACTTCATGTTTGCGGTAAAATTTCTTTGATATAACTTGCATTTATTTATGAAAGAAATGGAAATTTTCAAAAATTTTGCAATTTTCAAACTTTTAATTTTTATACCAATCAAGCACAATGATACTGTTTTTCAATCAGGAATTGGTACTTTTGGCAGTGTGGACAGATGCCAAGTCCTGCTGGAGAATTAAATTTCCATCTCCAAAAAGCTTGTTGGCAGAGGTAAGCTTGAAGTGCTCTAAAACTTCCTGGTAGATGACTGCGCTGACTTTGATAAAACACAGTGGACCTATACCAGCAGATGACATGGCTCTACAAACCATCACTGACTGTGAAAACTTCACACTAGACCTCAAGCAGCTTGGATTGTCTCTCTCTCCACTCTTCCTCCAGACTCTGAAACCTTGATCTCCAAGGTCTTGTGTGAGTATCCACAATCAATGATGGTTTGGGGAGCCATGTCATTTGCTGGTGTAGATCCACAGTGTTTTATCAAGACCAAAGTCAGCGCATCCATCTACCAGGAAATTTTAGAGCACCTCATGCTTCCCTCTGCCGACAGGCTTTTTGGAGATGGAAATTTAATTCTCCAGAATGACTTGGCACATGTCCACATCTGACCTTAACCCCATAGAGAATCTATGGGGTATCGTCAAGAGGAAGATAAGAGACACCAGACCCAACAATGCAGACGAGCTGAAGACTGCTATCAAAGCAACCTGGGCCTCCATAACAGCAGTGCCACAGGCTGATCGTCTCCATGCCATGCCGTATTGATGCAGTAATTGATGCCAAAGGAGCCCCGACCAAGTATTGAGTGCATTTACTGAATAGACATTTTCAGTAGGACAACATTTTGGAATTTAAAATCATTTTTTAAGGCTGGTGTTATAAAGTATTCTAATTTACTGCGATAATGACTTTTGAGTTTTTATTGGCTGTAAGCCATAATCATCAAAATTAACAGATATAAACACTTCAAATAGATCACTCTGTTTGTAATCACTCTATAATGAGTTTCACTATTTGTATTGAAGAACTGAAATAAATTAACTTTTTGATGATATTCTAATTTGGTGAGATGCACCTGTATTTGGGTGCTCAGATATGCTCGGCAATTGTTGAGTATTAGCCGATACTCAAATTTTAAATTTGAATCCCAGACCCTCATGTTTGGTGCCTGCTACACAGCTAATAAGCATGAGGGTTTGCCTGCGAGTCACTGTAATGCCGTAGCCAGTTTGGTAGTGGTATTACTATGATTGGTGGGTAGCATTACCTCTTCAGAGATGATAAAAGGGCGGAGCTGGCACGCTTGTCTCCATGATGCTATTGCACAGCTCAGGGACAGTACTAATTGGAGGGAGACAGTGAGTGTCCAAGTCTGTGTGTACACAGTTTAATGAATCAGAGTCCTCTAGTGTTGATGCTGATGCTGAACCATCATACTAACAGTTCTAAAGGCTAATCTTGTGCTTTGCTGTTTGTATCAAATGCATTCTGCATTTAGCCTATGGAGGGACAGTTGCAGAAGTAGGGAGAGTGGCTGATCCTTAGTACCATTATAAACAATTTCAAATATTAACAACTATGGCACAATTACGACAACCACACCTACACCTTTACGACAACCACACCTTTTTTTTTGTATATGTACCTACCTACTGTCAATGTAATGCCTTTATGCATCTGTATCTGTACTTGTTCCTGCCTTGCTGCTGTAATGCTCTGAATTTCCCCATGGTGGGACGATTAAAGGATCATCTCTCTCTCTACAAACAGTGTTCTCTGCATATTGTCTTGCATGATAGAAGTTAAATGTGAAGGTCCATCTAAGCTGCATGATGTTCAGCTTTAGATGTTCAATGACTAGCAACACAACATATTTTCTGATCAGTGGTCGTTTAACCCCTTCACCCATGGGCAATTTTTCGTTTTCATTTCTGTTTTTTCCTCCCTTTCTTACAAGACTTTTTTATTTTTCAGCCATATAGCCATATGAGTAGAGATGGTCAGACACCTAGATGTTCGGGTCTGGTGGGTTCGGGGTACCTGAACAGTACCAGGACCCAAACCCAAACCTGGACGCCATTCACTTGAATGGAGAGCCCAAACATCCAGTAGTGTTTTCTGCGCTGTAATGTGCATGATAGCTCAGCAAACACCACTTCTGATCAGCGGGGAAATCATCGCTGCCGGTCAGAGAGCCATGGTTCCCACACTGTCAAAAGACAGCTGGAGCGCTCAGCTGTGATCGGAGGTATAAAGTTTACTTCCAGTCACTGGTGTCAGCTGATGGGACTACTGATCCTATCATCCGACACCTGCTGCCGTTAATTACAGTGAGAGCAGGAGTATTCATTAGCAGCTCCTGTGCTGTAAATAAATAATTTAAAAAAAAACGGCATGTGGTCCCCTGTATTTTTGCTAACCAGCCAGACAAAACTCACAGCTGGGGGCTGCAACTCTCAGCTGTCGGGTTCAGCAAGGCTAGTTATCAAGAATAGAGGGGTCTCCATGCTGTTTTTTTAAATTATTTAAATAATTTTAAAAAACGGCGTAGGGTCCCCCCTATTTTTGACAACCAGCCTTGCTAAAGCAGAAAGCTGGGGGCTGGTTTTCTCAGTCTGGTAAGGGGCCATGGATATTGGCCCCCCAGCCTAAAAATAGCAGCCCGCAGCTTCCCAGAAAAGGCATATCTATTAGATGTGCCAATTTTGGCACTTTGCCCAGCTCTTCCAACTTTCCCTGTAGCGGTGCAAAGTGGGGTTCATATTTGTGGGGTTGATCTCACCTTTGTATTGTCAGGTTACATCAAGCCCATGGCTTAGTAATGGAGGGATGTCTATAAGACACCCATTCATTACTAATCCTATAGTTGTATGGTAAATAATGACACAGCAAGAATAAAGTCCTTTATTTGAAATAAGACTAAACATAGTTTTCCATTTTAATTTAAACACCTAATTCCCTCACTCTCCTGTAAGAAAGTAAAATAAAAACAACAATATACCATTCCTGTCCATCATTCTGTCCCATGCCGTAATCCATGTCTGGCGGATTGTTACACCTGGTCCCCGTCCTGGCGATGCGCCCAGGTCTGCTGCTGTTACACCTGGCCCCCGTCCTGGCGCTGCATCCAGGCCTGCCGCTGCTCTCCGTTCTGGGCACTCACCTCGAGCCTCTCATGCTGCTGCGCAGCGTTCTGTCCTCCCTCCTGCCTCCTCCTCCTGGCGTTCTGTGAGGAGATCTGTAGCTAAGACTATTAGGGCATGCCCGCCTGCTCTCTTGCCTTCTTAAAGGGGCGGCGTGCATTATTCAAAAATGCAATCAACCAATGGCAGCGCACTAGCTGCTATTTCTGGCCCCTCCTCCATAGGGAGAGCGCCGGAGCAACGAGTATCTATCATTGCTACATTCGGTTCTCATGCTAACCTGTCTGCACTGCATCTGCAGTCTCTGTGCATTGTCTAATGCTCTCTGTTTCCACAGCATATCAGTATCCTGTATTACCTGGTTATTTCAGCAACCATCTGGGCCTAAGCCATCCCGTTCCGCCTACAGCCATCCGAGTCCAAGGACTGTGTGAAGGTCACTGGAACCAACTCCTTACCAACTAACCGGATCCAGGACCCAGCGCATTATGGACTCTGCTATAACTTTTGTAATCCCTTTTGGTCCCGCTGGGACAGCTGCGACGTGTTCGGGGTCTAAGTGGAGGTAGCACCTGTGTCCTCCGGGTATTCCATTCTGGCCCTGCCTAAGGGGATTTACTACGGGTGCCCGGGGCTCACTAGTCACGCTCCCTTCGGAGCCCCCCGGACCGTGGTCCCGAGGTTCCACTTAAAAAATAAAAAAGAATGTGAACTTCACCATCTCTGCCTCCACTTCCATTCGTTACAGATTGCTCCGGCCATGGAATCCGCTGGACCCCAGAGGTCTCCAACGTTGGAGTTGTGCCAAGAGGTGACCCGTTTAAGAGATCAACAGGATAAGATCACGACGTATCTACGTAACCTGTCCACCCGCATGGATTCTCTGCCGAACCCTGCTGCTCCTGATTCATCTAGCAACACCCAGGTACCTGCTGTCATGACAAGCAAGGGCCCCCGCCTGGTGGCTCCTCCCCGCTTCCATGGTGATCCCACTCAGTGTCGGGGTTTTCTCAATCAGTGTACCCTGCACTTCGAAATCTTGGGGCATTTGTTTACTTCTGACCGTGCCAAAGTGGGCTTCATTATGTCGCATCTAGCAGGAGAGGCTCTCACCTGGTTGAATCCATTATGGGAAAGAGGAGACCCACTGGTCAATGATCTTCAATCCATCCTAGAGACTTTTCGCAGGACCTTTGATGAACCCGGCCGGGTCACGTCGACCGCTTTTGCCCTGCTTCGCTTACGCCAAGGAACCCTCACGGTGGCTCAGTATGCTGTTCAGTTCTGCACCCTCTCGTCTGAGCTATCCTGGAACAATGAGGCCTTGCTGGCTACCTTCTGGGAGGGCCTATCTGGAAAAATTAAGGATGAGCTGGCGGGACGGGACAGGCCTACCATCTTGGATGACCTGATTTCCTTGGCGACCCGGATTGACCTGTGTTTTCAGGAGCGTTCCATGGAGATTAAGCGTGACAGGAGGTCCTACCACCTGGACTCTAATTCTTCCAAAATGTCTACCTCATCCTCTTCTCCCGAGGCTATGGAGGTAGATCGAGTAAGTCTGTCCAGCAGCCGCCAGGAGGCGAGTCGTAAAGACGGAAGCTGTCTGTACTGTGGTAGTTCCGAATACCTGATCCACTCCTGCCCTAAGAAGTCGGAAAACTCCTGTGCCTAGGCTCGGTAGGAGAGGCCACCCTAGGTAGAGAACGTTCCTCTCCTTCGTTGCAGATCTCAGTCTCCGTGACCTGCGGAGCAGTAAAATTTTCTGGACTCTGTCTGTTGGACTCCGGAGCCGCCGGAAGCTTTATCCAGCAGACGCTTGTGGATCGCTACCATTTACCAGTTCAGGCTCTTCCCAACCCGTTGCGAGTAACCGCTGTTGATGGCCAGCCTCTGACCGAACCCGTCCAGTTCCTGACTGAGCCAGTGGAACTCCGGGTAGGTCTTATGCATTCTGAAAGAATCCATTTTTATGTGTACCCTGGTTTGTCTCAACCCTTGCTTCTAGGTTTGCCTTGGTTTCAGAAGCATGAACCAGTCCTTAATTGGAGAACAGGAGAAATTCTACGTTGGGGAGATTCCTGCTCGGACCGGTGTTTAACCCGGACAGAACCAGCTTCACCCCCGGTCCAACCTGCTACCCTACCTGGATTACCATCCGCTTACTGGTCCTTCTCGGATGTCTTCGGGAAAAAGGAGGCTGAAAAACTTCCCATGCTGTGAAAAGACTGTGTTGGCACGCAAGCTGTGATCAGAGGTAAAAAGCTGTGAGTTTTGTCTGGCTGGTTAGCAAAAATATAGGGGAACCCACGCCTTTTTTTTAACTATTTATTTACACAGCAGGAGCTGCTGATGAATACTCCCATCCGTAGCTCCTGCTCTCACTATAATTAGCGGCAGCAGGTGTAGGATGATGGGATCAGTAGTCCCATCAGCTGACACGAGTGGTAAAGTTTATACCTCCGATCAAAGCTGAGTGCTCTCTGTTCGGCGGTAGGATTTCTCCACGTATCAGAAGCTATGTTTTCCGCGCTGCCATGCGCATGACAGCACAACAAACACCCAGTGTTCGGGCAGCCGAACTCAAACAGTAACACGGACTTCCTGGTGAAGTTCGTGTTCAGTGTCCGTGCCTGAATAGTAGGTGTTCGGTACAGATATCAAACTTTACTGTTCGGGTTCACCCATCTCTAATCACAACCCATCGGTGCCCCCTGATCATGTGTCGGATGCGCCGATTAGGGGAATCAATGATGTGCTTCCTGTATGTGCAAGTCAAATGCCATTTTCAGTGATTCACAGCAACATCTAGCTGGTTAGCAGCAGAGGGCGGATCTTGGATCCACCAGCAGCTGTTAGAAGTGCTCGGTGGCTAATTAAATCAGCCATTAAGTACGTGAAAAGATGAGTGTAAGTAAGCATCAAAGGCAGGGACACTGACGATTATGTAAATATACATCATTGGTCGTGAAGGGGTTAGTAACCTTTTTACACAGGCACATAATGATAAACTTTGGCAGTCAAATAGTACATCTTGATCTACTAGTAGATCTCAGAGTGGGAAGTGGTACAATTTAATATTGTGTCACCATGCTGTTCTCTTGCTGATTTCTACATAGCAGTGGGAAGTTTTGTGCTTCAATGCATCTGTCAACCTGACTCTAGTAAAATACTCAATGGTGATTCATTTGGAGATTAAAGGGAGTCTGGCAGCACAGAATGACTGTTCATATCAAGAACAGGTGTCTGATTTTTAGTGCACTTCCCACATACTTGTTTTCCTACTTTTTACTCCAGTTAAGCCAGTGGTATAATCTGGTATCACACTTTTCCTTATGGCTTATATATATTTTAGTACACAGAGGGGCAAAGAGAGAAGCACATTCTTGGATAAAGAAGGCATTGCCATGGATCAAGTGCAATAACTTTTGCTGCATTAACTAACTACAAGAATGTGGTCACTGTTGATTTAGGCAGCATGACATCGGCAGTGACAACCTGCTGCCAGTACAGAGCGTAATAGAAGAAGCTGATCTGTCAATGTGATGTCACTGGAAGCCGTAGAATTGCTAGCAAAAGTGGTCTATGACTGCTCTATGTGAGCAGAGATTGGTGCCAGACAGAACAGGCAGGTAGTTGCCAATCTACCTGTAGGTTCTTAGCAAAGTCCCCGATAACCCCTTTAATGAATCAGGTGGCATATGAGTGGAAAGCCTAAATATTTCTGATATCTAGGTCTTTCATTTTAGTTCTGTACATGTATGGCATCAATAATAAAGCTTTACTTTTTGTAGCTGTTCTTGGTTTGTTTACCTCACAAGTAGAAATTTCTATATCCGAGCTTTTACTTTGCATCTATTTTCTTTTATTAAAAGTTCATATAGTTCAATAAATAGTCCACATTATTTTGCAGTTTAGCCTGCCATCTGTTGGTGTGAAGACATGTTTGCATGCTCCAAAAATGCAATTTAGAGGAGAATTATGAGTTCAATTTTCACAGAGTTTTTAATATATGTTAATTTCATGCATCAAGAAGAAAGCTACCTGTGTAAGGGCTAATGCAGATGTCTGAACATAGACCACAGTACACGAACTAGCCAAGGGACTCATGACATGAGCGGGACAGCTTCATATAATTCTATGAGGCTTTCATGCTTAGGCAGGTTCAGGCATTGTGATCCTCGCTCGGACAGTGATGCAGGGATGTCTGCATAAGCCCATACACTGTATTGATCTACAGTGATAACATATCATTTTCTGTAGGATGGCCAGGTAAGCTTTCAAATTATAATTATAGGGTAATTATAAAATATTGTAGGGTAAATCATTATAGGGTAATAGCCCTTGTGTAGTGAAAAGTATACTTTCTCCACCCACCCAATGGCCTAAGTAGAGTACTATGAGACCCACCATCACAAGCATGTTGGCCAGATGGGTGTGACCTAGTTTGTGTTATTCGCCCATAAAAACACTAATATGAATACAATATATAATTCTGACAGAAAACATGCCAATATGATCAATCTCTATGTAATACTTCTAAATAATACCATCATTTAATTAACAAATAAATATTATACTGTTACTGAACAAAATCCACTTTATCAAAAGCAATATTATCAATAATTTCACTATATGAGGACAAAATAATGTCACCGCACCTTGGCAATATATAAATATGACTACCACTTATTAGAGACAAATACTACCACCTCGTTACCAGATATTACTACTAAATAGTGAACAAATAATACCCCATACTGAATTTTTATAAAAATCACACTACTAGCATTAATATTATCCCCATACATTTACCTTACAGTGGAAAGTATCAGTTTATACAGTGGATTATCCCCATACATTTACCTTACAGTGGAAAGTATCAGTTTATACAGTGGGTACTCTATGTGCCCCCCATACATTCATTTTATCAACCTATCTTGCTCTGATAGATAAATAGTATCCCCTTATGTGGCCAGCTTCTAGATGTAATGTCCCCATTTTGCCTCTGCAGTCTGCCACCAAAATTATCATGATACTCTTTAAAAAATAAAGCAAATGTCTCACCTGCTGTTCCGCAACCGATCCCATGTCGAGCAACTTAGTGTCACGTACCCTAGGCCAACTTGCCTGGATCCATGCATGGGTCGCTAAGACCGCAGGAACAAACGGGACACTGGTAGGAGGAGGAGGGAAGCAATACCAGCTTCTCACTAGCAGGACCTGGCACACGTGACAGTGGGGGGCAGAGCCCGACCAAGACCACAATACAGGAGATGAAAGGAGATACACGATCTACCTAACATGACCTGAGGCACGTGACCGCAGGAGGGCGGAGCCCAGGCGGAGCCTCACTGGTGTAGGTAGGGTAACCGACTGGGGAGGGTGACCCACTTCTTGCCACAGACAAACACGAGACTGAGACAGAATTTGTATTCAACAGGTCCATTTTTATTGGCCGTCTTTCTGACGACCACCGCAATTCACCACAGGAATTTCACACTTCTCTTGTACACAGACCCGGGTACCTTCACTTCTTTATTACTATCGTCGTGGCGTCCTTCATGGCTTTTCTCACTGTGGCTGCCCTAGGCCCATCCACCACAGCACTTTACCAATCTAAGTACACTGTCCGTTCGGTACCCCCAGACTGTCTTCGTCTGTGGCTACTGTCCTCTGGGCCACCCCCCGTGACCGTTTCAACTGTCAGTCCCCTCCGGAGCCTTTCTACTGTCTCTTTCTCCTCAGCAGTACTTCCTCTTTACTGTGCTAATGTTGCTGACTGAACCTTCCAGAACCTTCCCTCAGCCTTTTATACTTCCAGTTCTGGTAACGCCGCCCACCATCACCTGACAGTTTCTCTGACCAATGGCAGTTATTCAGTCCCACTCTTACATTCTCCGCTGCCCTCTAATAGTCAAACTATAATACAACACCCTTTTCTCTTTATCTCAGCAGTTTCACACCTACACCGCGCTACACCTCTGCCTCTCACTACAGGCAGGTCTTTCCGTCAGTCCAACTTCCCTACACTGGGACCCACCGAAGCACCGCGCTGGGCTCCAGGGAAGGAGGGGCAGGGATGGAACCGAGCAACGGATTTCGACAAGCGTAACACAGAGGCAGAACCGGGTACAAAGCAAGGGTAGGAAAGCCAGACGGACCAATAACAAAGTAGAGGGACGAGACCAGAGAATAGTCAGAGGACGAGCCAAGGTCAGTAAGCCAAGAGAGAGTAGACAGAACCGAATCGCTAGACGGATGGGACATGAGGGACAGACCAGGTCAGAAACAAGATAAACACTCAGATCAGGCACAAAGGTACAAACACACAACGCATAGGGGTCACTTAACTCAGCCGATAGCAGAAGTATAACTGACAAAATTCCGTGCCACCCAAGGCTATAAAAAGCCCTCCCCTAACCAGAGTGAGGCAGCCAGAATTAACCCCTGACACCCAAGACTACTAGGGATCATGACGCTTAAGGCATAGTAGTAGCCATTATGGCGTGCTCCTATGTGTGGTCCCCTGATGAGCCCTTATACTAGGAGGGGGCAAAACGCGTAGGGACGATGTCATTGGGACAAACAATGCTATCTTCATTCAGATAAGTGACCTATTATGGTTTCTGTGGCATGCTTTTTTGAACTACGGCATTGTATGCTATTTTTGAATGAAAGAGACCATGGGTCTTGAGCATGTTTTTCATTTTGTTTGATCGCTGAGTATGTTTAATCCAACATTATAATGATAAGGCATTATTTGCAATATTTAAGCATAGTTGCACTTTATTATTGTTGCACTTTATTATATTATGCTTTATATATATAAGGGAAAGCTATATTTAATGAGGATTCTGGCTATACCATTTAAGCAATTGATTTTCTTGATGGTGGTATTTTTGTGGTTAACCAGAATTTTTCTATGGCCCAGTTTACGGGATAATTGGTTAGCCCAAAAATACATATTTGTGTGAAAGGGCTTGTAGGGTATGTGCACACGTTGCAGAAAATTTCTGCACAAAAGCCTGAATCCCTTCCCAGAAACCGCACCTATTTTTCCGCTGCGGTTTTTGCGCGTTTTTGATGCGTTTTTGATGCGTTTTTACCGCAGCGGTTTCTAAAAGCATGGGAGAAGCCTAAACCGCGGAAAAAAATGCAAAATTAATGTGCATGCTGCGTTTTTTACCGCGATGCGGTTTTTTCGCGGTAAAAAACGCATCAATGTGCACAGAAAGTGCAAAATGCATAGAAATGAATGGGAAGCTTATTTTTAGCGGTTTTATAGTGAAAACCGCGGTAAAAACCGCTAAAAAAACGCTGTGTGTGAACACAGCCTAAGAACTTATATCCCGGTTATGGGACTATGAAGGACAATTTAAGACTTATCACCTCAAGTGGCTATAGCTATTTTTTAGCTTTTTCCTTATTTGGTAAATGTGCAATTTTCTAGTCGCTGTTAGGATATTATAACTCAGTGTACTTTCTGTGTGTATCGGAGTGGATGTTGGGTTGGTTATTTGGTAGGAATTTAGAGATATTTCTAATGAATTTAGGTAAGTTGAGTGGGGACGCCATGACAATTTGGGGCGTCAACCTCTTATACTTATAAGGGATCGATTGGGACCTAAGTAGGACTATAAGAATATATCCTTCCCCTTAAAGAGGTTTCTTTTCCTATCAATAATTACCCCTTTTTCTTGGTGTTAGTGCGGATTTTCGTGAAATAATTTTTTAATTGAGAATTATTTAAAGGATATTTTTATGGGTTGTTGTACTTTATGATGTTCTAACTAAGCATACCCATCTATATAATTGTTTTTTAGTGTTTTGTTATACCTCAAATGTAGTCAATTTGCTAGCGCACAAAAGCGGTTTCTAAAACTTTTCTCAAAAAATATTCTTGTCCATTTTACGGACAAGAATAGTTCATGCAATAAAAGCCAGTTCCAGCATTCACTTAAGTATAAAGCCAAGTATCTGCATATATTGTTAACCAGAGGAGTATCCAAAAACTCTGTAGGTCATCCACAACACAAAGACATGCACTGAACTTCCTTACGCAAAATTGCAATTTGAGCATAACCCTTTATAACATTTCTCCTGCTTATTAAGGAAATAACACTGAAGAAAAGGAAGATAAGACCTGAAGATGAAATGGTGTCTACAGTAAACAGTAAAAATACTAAACTGGTTAAGTCCATTTTTTAAGGATGATCTTATTAACATGTGTAAATTCCAAAAAGTATCCAAAAAAATCAGATGTGTGGGAGAAAATGTGGTCATAAATCAGTAGGACAGGAAGAATTCTTTACAGTAACAGTGGTTGATTTGCTATTACATGAATTGATCTTTCAGTTACAGCTACTGTAGAAGTGGAACTGTGAAATCCTTTTTTTCTCTGACTTCCCTGTAGCTTATCAGCACTACTTCTGAAAATATGTTAGAGAATTGTTATTTTAAGAATGTTTTTAAACTCAATAACTCTAAACCATAAATATCATTTGCAAAAGAGAGTAGACGATCTGTACCTTTTACTAGTCCATCTCGTTTGCCTTTTTCTGTCTATTTTGTGAACAGCTATATTGGTGAACCAGAGAGAAAGATAAAAGCCAAAAGATAGTGTTGCTCATAACCAATAAAATGGGTGTAGAAAGTGAGCGAGGACAATATAGTATATGCAAAGCCCTTCAGTCCTGGCAGTGTGTGACCTAGTGACAGGAAGGAGTCACATTTTGATTTTTGCTGTGTCCCTTTAGTTTTACATAGACCATACTACAATTGGCTAACTGTTATGCTGGGTTATGGTGAAATAACCAACTTCTAGCCAGCAAGAGCAGTGTGTCGGTCACACTAGGCACTAGCCGTCACACTGCCACACACTCTAGTGGACCGAGTATACTCTACACCCACCTACCAGTCCTGGCAAGGAGGAACTTTAGCAGAGTCCTTCCCAGGCGGAGAGCAGCACGGCAGCTGGTGACCAGACACACAAACAGCAGACAGGGAAAACACACCAAAACCAAGAAACCGCAGAGCAACTGCATGAACTAAGGTAAACAATGAGAGCACAGGAACCAAAGCGTGAACCTCCTCAAAAGCACAGCAACACTGACCTTGACCACCCACCAGAACTGAGAATAATCAGCAACAAGAGGAGGAAATGGCTGGTTTAAATCTGCTTCCCAAAAGTCACATTACCACGCTGGGACAATGTCCAATCTCCATCCCCAGACCACAGAGACACCGGAGGAGGTGAGAGAAGACTGGAGGGAACCACCCACCATCTGACTATCCCAGCAGGTATGTTGTCACACACCCACTGGCAGCAACTAACATCAGGGAACCTGGCGCCCCGGAGTCACCACAAAGCATAATCGATAAGTGATGCTAAGAGTGTATCTCCAAGAATGCGACATCTAGACTGAGCAATAACTCCTGCAAGCTCCGTCCCCCTGAGGTGATACCCTGCCCCCTTTGGCCATCAAAAGATGATGGGTTACCAGCCGGAGATCCTGAGCTCACCAAGAATTGCGAGGGGCTCGTTCAAGTATGGAGCTACCATTCCTGACAATAACTTTACAAACAGATGTCATTTACAGGAACTGGAGGCTTTTTGCCGAGAAGAGTAGGCAGCTTTACTAAGTGAGAAAATAAAGAACCTCATCTACAACTACCACAATAGACTTCAAGCTGTCTTTGATGTTAGAGGGGGCAATACACTGTATTAAGAAATGGAGTATGTGAATTTTTGATCATGGTCATTTGGATGTTTTGGGTTGTCATTATGATTTAAAAAGAGAAAACACAGTAGTATGACAATAAATGGCTTCACCCAACCACTAACCATGACTGGAGAAAAAGTTTTGGTGTTATCATTCATATTCTCTGAAAAAAGGCCAAGAAAGCAAAAATTCTGCCGAGGTATGTAAACTTTTGAACACAACTGTATATTTAGCTAAGGGGCTGTGGGACTGTAACAAAATCAAATAAAGTTAGCATTTTTGTTCATATTAGTGAAAATCAAATGTGAAAGTAACCTTACATGGCAGTATAATGAGACGCGAATTAACACTTTTTCAATAAGTCACCTTATTCCAGATGCCACATAAAAAGATGTCAGATAGAAATCTTTTCTCTGTATTTGTAATGTCAAAATCTGTTAAAAGTTTCAGACAGCTTCATTTTACAAGACAAGGTCACAGTTAGGAATAAAATAGTGATGTCAAAAAATTGCCTTATATGGAGCGCAATTTCATTTGGCAAATAACCAAAGTGTCCTTCAATATAAGGTATCTACATATTCCTCCTTTCGCATGTTTATTTTTTTCTGCTGATTTTAAAACACTCCTTCTCTGCCAGAAAGTTCAGTATTATGAAGTTAAAATCACAGGGATTACAAAGGGAAAGAAATGTTGAACTTGATGGACCTATATAACTATGTAACTATGTAAGAAGAACACCATGATGAACAGCCCACTACAATATGCTTTCATAATAGATGGGATAATCACAAACTTCTCAGCATGCAAATTATTTCAGCTTTTAAAATAGCTAAGCATGCAGTTCAATTTTATGGAAACAGATGAATCTAAACTATGCAGGTTTATTATATATACAGTAAGGAAAATAAGTATTTGATACACTGCCGATTTTGCACGTTTTCCCACCTACAAAGAATGGAGAGGTCTGTAATTTTTATCGTAGGTACTGTTAGGGTTTGCAGATCGCACCAAATATAAATTATGAAAAGGTGCAATTGCAACCCGGGGTCCAAAGTGCGGTGATGGAGGAACCGCAGCTATTAACCAATGGTGGAGAATGGCGGCATGCAAGCACCGTAAACACATGAAGTTAAATGTCACTCTGTGTGGAAAGAGTAAAAAGTACCTGCTCGGTTGCTCCACAGAGTGGTACCACAAGAGAGAACACTCAAGCCTATACCCTGTTAGGCTTCACAGGGATATAGTAATAGTGACGCTAATTGGGGTCCCTATAGCTACCCCCCCGGAAAGTCTAAGCTGGTGGTTGCTCTTGCTCTGATACACGGTGAGCAATCCACACATGCAACTTAGGATGCCCGATTCAGATGCTAAGCCAAGAGGGAGTTCCCACCCTGCACTGCCTGTCTAAACACACACTCATAGTGCTAGTAGCAGTACACGTGTACACAGGGTGATGACGAATCCACCAACACACCTAACACAAAATGACCTTAGCGCGACAACGCCCGCTTCATGGAACCTTTTATATGTTCCGCTTAAGTCCAGTCAGACAGGACCTTGCTCGTGGACCAATTCGGACCTGCCACATCACCCGAGTAGCTGACGACTGACCACCAATGCGAGGTTGCCACCTCAAGAGCATGCTCAGTAGGGAGAAATCTGGACTTAGCCTCCGGAATGTTTCTTTGCCGCTGCCTCTAGTTAGCTACTATAGCTTTGACCGGAGAGCCAGTAGTAACCAAGTGCACAGCACGAGACTGAGCAAAACGCTGAGACTGATGTTTTTGCTGAGCAGCCTCAACTGCGCCCGGAGCAGAATGGGAGACCTCAGAGGCAGACAGGGCTTGGGTTCTACCCTGCACAGCAGGAGAATCCCAATGCCTAACAGGTATACTTCCACTGTGAGAGACATAATCAAAATAAAAAGCAGAAAATCACATTGCTAGAACTTTAAATAATTAAATTGCATTTTATTGCATGAAATAATTATTTGATCACCTACCAACCAGCAAGAATTCTGGCTCTCATACCTGTTAGTTTTTCTTTAAGAAGCCCTCCTACTCTGGTCTCATTACCTGTATTAATTGCACCTGTTTGAACATGTTACCTGAATAAAATACACCTGTCCATGCACTCAATCAATCACACTCCAACCTCTCCAGAGCTGTTTGCGGGCACCAAGGACAAAATTGTAAACCTGCACAAGGCTGGGATGGGCTACAGGAAAATAGGCAAGCAACTTGGTGAGAAAGCAATAACTGTTGGCAAAGTTATTATAAAATGGAAGAAACACAAGATGACTGTCAATCTTCCTCGGACTGGGGCTCCATGCAAGGTGTCGCCTGGTGGGGTAAGGATGATTCTGAGAAAGGTCAGGAATAAGCCCAGAACTACACAAGAGGAGCAGGTTAGCGACCTAAAGAGAGCTGAGTCTACAGTCTCAAAAATTACCGCTAGAAAAACAATACGACGTCACAGATTAAAATCCTTCAGGGCCCACAATGTCTCATGGCTGACGCCAGCACATGTCCATACCCATTTGAAATTCACCAATAATCATTTGGATGATCAAGATGAGGCATGGGAGAAGGTAATATGGTCAGACGAGAACAAAATAGAACTTTTTGGTATCAACTCCACCATATTGAAGGGAGAATGGATGGGGTCATGAATCGCGAGATTTTTGCCAACAACCTTCTTCCCACAATAAGAGCATTGAAGATGAGTCGTGGCTGGGACTCCTAGCATGACAATGACCCGAAGCGCACAGCCAGTGCAACTAAGGAGTGGCTCCGTAAGAAGAATTTCAAAGTACTGGAGAGGCCTAGCCAGGCTCCAGATTTGAACCCAGTAGAAATCTTTGGAGGCAGCTGAAACTCAATGCATTCCAGTGACACCTCCGAAACCTGAACGATCTGGTGAAGATGTGTATGGAGGAGTGGGCCAAAATCTCTGCTGCAGTGTGTGCAAACTTGGTCAAGAACTACAGGAAACATCTGACCTCCTGTTCCAAATATTAAGTTCTGTCTTTCTAATGTATCAAACACTTATTTCATGCAATAGAGTGCAAATCTGTCCCTTACACTTGAAGTGTACCTACAATAAAAATTACAGACCTCTCCATTCTTTGTAAGTGGAAAAACTTGCAAAATCAACAGTGTATCAAATACTTATTTTCCCCACTGTATCTATCTATCTATCTATCTATCTATATCTGTATACAAGATTGTTTTATTAGTTAGTAAACTAGCTTAAAAGATGTAGAGATTTACTGAATGTAAAGGCTGATGGTAAGAATGCATTGCATACGGATGGCATACATATGTCATTGCATTGTACTCGCTTGACACTCGAATGACACCTCCTATTTTTCAGTGACAATATGGGACCAATTTTATGTACGTTGAAGAATGTGAGCCCTAAGTGTAAGGCTATGTAATGCCACTAGGTGGTATATCTGAGACCAGTTGTTTCATGGACAAAATCTAATGTTAATTAGCAATCATTGTTTCAATCAAGTTTTAAAGTATTCTGACTAATTAGCACTTTCAATAAACAGAGTCATTAGTAATCATTATCATGAGATGCAAAATCACCATGAACTATAATATTTTTAAAATCTGGAGATGTAAATTATTTTATGCCCCAGAAGTACTCTCAGAGTGATACCTTTATTGGATAGCCAGAAAAAATAGCACAGGAGCTCCTTCTTCAGGCAGGTTTACAAATAAATTAATAAGACAAGAGAACAACATTTGAGAGATATTAACCCCTTCACCCCCAAGGGTGGTTTGCACGTTCATGACCGGGCCAATTTTTACAATTCTGACCACTGTACCTTTATGAGGTCATAACTCTGGAATGCTTCCATGGATCCCGGTGATTCTGACAATGTTTTCTCGCGACATATTGTACTTCATGTTAGTGGTAAAATTTCATTCAAATAACTTGCGTTTATTTGTGAGAAAAGCGGAAATTTGGCGAAAATTTTGAAAATTTCGCAATTTTCCAACTTTGAATTTTTTTGCCCTTAAATCACAGAGATACAGCACACAAAAAACTTGATAACTAACATTTCCCACATGTTTACTTTACATCAGCACAATTTTGGAACCAAAATTTTTTTTTGTTAGGAAGTTATAAGGGTTAAAAGTTGACCAGCGATTTCTCATTTTTACACCATTTTATTTTTAGGACCACATCACATTTGAAGCCACTTTGAGGGGTCTATATGATAGAAAATACCCAAAAGTGACACCATTCTAAAAACTGCACCCCTTAAGGTGCTCAAAACCACATTCAAGAAGTTTATTAACCCTTTAGGTGCGTCACAGGAATTTTTTTGAATATTTAAAAAAAAATGAACATCTAACTTTTTTCATAAAAAAAAATACTTCAGGTTCAATTTTTTTTATTTTACCAAGGGTAACAGGAGAAATTGAACTGCAAAAGTTATTGTGCAATTTGTCCTGAGTACGCAGATACCTGATATGTGGGGGGGAACGACTGTTTCGGCGCATGGCAGAGCTCAGAATGGAAGGAGCGCCGTTTGACTTTTTCAATGCAAAATTGGCTGGAATTCAGATTGGACGCCATGTCACGTTTGGAGAGTCCCTGATGTACCTAAACAGTGGAAACCCCCTACAAGTGACCCCATTTTGGAAACTAGACCCCCCAAGGAACTTATCTAGATATGTGGTGAGAACTTTGAACCCACAAGGGCTTTACAGAAGTTTATAACGTACAGCGGTACAATTAAAAAATCATATTTTTTCCACAAAAATGATCTTTTCACCCCAATTTTTATTTTCCCAAGGGTAACAGGACCCTAAAAGTTATTGTGCAATTTGTCCTGAGTACGGTGATACCCCACATGTGGGGGTAAACCACTATTTGGGCGCATGGCAGAGCTCGGAAGGGAAGCAGCGCCATTTGACGTTTTTGGCTGGAATTGAGATCGGACACCATGTCGCGTTTGGAAAACCCCTGATGTACCAAAACAGTGGAAACCCCCCACAAATGACACCATTTTGGAAACTAGACCCCCTAAGGAACTTATCTAGATGTGTGGTGAGAACTTTGAACCCCCATGGGCTTCACAGAAGTTTATAACATAAAGCCATACAATTAAAAAATCATATTTTTTCCACAAAAATGATCTTTTCACCCTCAATTCTTATTTTTCCAAGGGTAACAGGACCCTAAAAGTTATTGTGCAATTTGTCCTGAGTACGCTGATACCCCACATGTGGGGGTAAACCACTATTTGGGCGCATGGCAGAGCTCGGAAGGGAAGCAGCGCCATTTGACGTTTTTGGCTGGAATTGAGATCGGACACCATGTCGCGTTTGGAAAACTCCTGATGTACCAAAACAGTGGAAACCCCCCACAAATGACACCATTTTGGAAACTAGACCCCATAAGGAACTTATCTAGATGTGTGGTGAGAACTTTGAACCCCCATGGGCTTCACAGAAGTTTATAACATAAAGCCATACAATTAAAAAATCATATTTTTTCCACAAAAATGATCTTTTCACCCTCAATTCTTATTTTTCCAAGGGTAACAGGACCCTAAAAGTTATTGTGCAATTTGTCCAGAGTACGCTGATACCCCACATGTGGGGGTAAACCACTATTTGGGCGCATGGCAGAGCTCGGAAGGGAAGCAGCGCCATTTGACGTTTTTGGCTGGAATTGAGATCGGACACCATGTCGCGTTTGGAAAACTCCTGATGTACCAAAACAGTGGAACCCCCCCACAAATGACACCATTTTGGAAACTAGACCCCCTAAGGAACTTATCTAGATGTGTGGTGAGCACTTTGACCCCCCAGTGCTTCACAGAAGTTTACAACGCCCGGGCGTGAAAATAAAAAATTCGTATTTTTTCCACAAACATGATCTTTTAGTCACCATTTTTTTATTTTCCCAAGGGTACCAGGAGAAATTGGACCCCAAAAGTTGTTGTCCAATTTGTCCTGAGTATGCTGATACCCCATACGTGGGAGAAAACTACTGTATGGGCACACGTCGGGGCTCGGAAGGGAAGTAGTGACGTTTTGGAATGCAGACTTTGATGGAATGGTCTGCGGGTGTCATGTTGCCTTTGGAGAGCCCCTAATGTACCTAAACAGTGTAAACCCCACACAAATGACACCATTTTGTAAACTAGACCCCCCAAGGAACTTATCTAGATGTGTGGTGAGCACTTTGAACCCCCCAGTGCGTCACAGAAGTTTACAACGCCCGGGCGTGAAAATAAAAAATTCGTATTTTTTCCACAAACATGATCTTTTAGTCACCATTTTTTTATTTTCCCAAGGGTACCAGGAGAAATTGGACCCCAAAAGTTGTTGTCCAATTTGTCCTGAGTATGCTGATACCCCATATGTGGGAGAAAACTACTGTTTGGGCACACGTCGGGGCTCGGAAGGGAAGTAGTGACGTTTTGGAATGCAGACTTTGATGGAATGGTCTGCGGGTGTCATGTTGCCTTTGGAGAGCCCCTAATGTACGTAAACAGTGGAAACCCCCCACAAATGACACCATTTTGTAAACTAGACCCCCCAAGGAACTTATCTAGATGTGTGGTGAGCACTTTGAACCCCCAAGGGCTTCACAGAAGTTTATAATGCCAGGGCATGAAAATAAAAAAATCGTATTTTTCCACAAACATGATCAATTAGTCCCCAATTTTTTTTATTTTCCCAAGGGTAACAGGAGAAATTGAACCCCAAAAGTTGTTGTCCAATTTGTCCTGAGTACGCTGACACCCCATATGTGGGATAAAACTACTGTATGGACACACGTCAGGGCTCGGAAGGGAAGTAGTGACGTTTTGGAATGCAGACTTTGATGGAATGGTCTGCGGGTGTCATGTTGCCTTTGGAGAGCCCCTAATGTACCTAAACAGTGGAAACCCCCACAAGTGACCCCATTTTGGAAACGAGACCCCCTAAGGAACTTATCTAGATGTGTGGTGAGCGCTTTGAACCCCCAAGGGCTTCACAGAAGTTTATAATGCTCGGGCATGAAAATAAAAAAATCGTATTTTTTTCCACAAACATGATCAATTAGTCCCCAATTTTTTCATTTTCCCAAGGGTAACAGGAGAAATTGGACCCCCAAAAGTTGTTGTCCAATTTGTCCTGAGTACGCTGACACCCCATATGTGGGAGAAAACTACTGTATGGACACACGTCGGGGCTCGGAAGGGAAGCAGTGACGTTTTGGAATGCAGACTTTGATGGAATGGTCTGCGGGTGTCATGTGCGTTTGGAGAGCCCCTGATGTACCTAAACTATTGAAACTCCCCACAAGTGACCCCATTATGGACACTAGACCCCCCATGGAACTTATCTAGATGTGTGGTGAGCACTTTGAACCCCCAAGTGCTTCACAGAAGTTTATAACACTCGGACGTGAAAATAAAAAAATCATTTTTTTCCACAAAAATGATTTTTTTGCCCCCAATTTTTTATTTTCCTAAGGGTAACAGGAGAAATTGGACCCCAAAAATTGTTTTGCAATTTGTCCTGAGTAGGCTGATACCCTACATGTGGGGGTAAAACACTGTTTGGGCGCATAGCAGAGCTTGGAAGGGAAGGAGCACCATTTGACTTTTTCAACTCAGAATTGGCTGGAATTGAGATCAGACGCCATGTTGCATTTGGAGAGCCCCTGATGTGCCCAAACAGTGGAAACCCCCAATTCTAACTCCAACCCGAACCCCAACACGCCCCTAACCCTAGCCCTAACCCTAGCCCTAACCCTAACCCTAGCCCTAGCCCTAACCCTAACCCTACCCTAACCCTAACCCTAGCCCTAACCCTACCCCAACACACCCCTAGCCCTAACCCTAACCCTAACCCTAATGGAAAAATGGAAATAAATACATTTTTTTTATTTTATTATTTTTCCCTAACTAAGGGGGTGATAACGGGGGGTTTGATTTACTATTTATGGCGGTTTTTATGTTTGGCAGCTGTCGCACGCTAAAAGACACTTTTTATTGTAAAAATAGTTTTTGCATCACCACATATTGAGAGCTATAATTTTTCCGTATTTTGACCCACCGAGTCATGTGAGGGCTTATTTTTTGCGGGACGAGTTGACATTTATATTGGTACCATTTTCGGGCATGTGGAATTTTTTGATCGCTTTTTATTCCGATTTTTGGGACGCAGAATGAAGAAAAACCAGCGGTTCATGAATTTCTTTTGGGGGGGGTGCGTTTACACCGTTCCGCGTGCGGTAAAATTGATAAAGAGGTTTTATTCTTCACGTCAGTACGGTTACAGCGATACCTCATTTAGGTCGTTTTTTTATGTTTTTGTCGGTTTTATGCAATGAAAACTATTTTATATAAAAAATAATTATTTTTGCATCGCTTTATTCAGCGAGCTATAACTTTTTTATTTTTTCGCTGATGATGCTGTGTGGTGGCTCGTTTTTTGTGGGACAAGATGACGCTTTCAGCGGTACCATGGAAATTTATATGCGTCTTTTTGATCGCGCATTATTACACTTTTTGTTTGGCGGTATGATAATAAATCATTATTTTTTGCTTCGTTTTTTATTTTTTAAGGGGTTCGCTAAAGGGGTTAACTAATGGGACAGTTTTATAGGGCGGGTCGTTACGGACGCGGCGATACCTAATATGTGTACTTTTATTGTTTTTTTTTATATTATTTCCAAAAAATGGATTTATTGGGGGAATTTTTTTTTTTTTTTTCTAATATATTTGGCGATTTTTTTTTAATTATTTTTACACTTTTTTTTATTTTTTTTTTTACTTTATTAAATAGTCCCAGGTGGGACATCACTGTCCTGTGACAGATCGCTGATCTGTCACATCACAGATCACTGTGACAGATCAGCGATCTGACACAGGCACTGCAGAAGGCTTCCTCATGCCTGCTCTTTGCAGGCACTGAGGAAGCCAGCTTCCTCAGGCCCCCGAAGGCCCCCGTCGCAATCTTGGATTCGGGGGCCTGGAGGAAAGGAGCCCCCCGCAGCAGCGCTGCACATTGCGCTGCCGTGGGGGGCTCAGGGAAGCACGGAGGGAGCCCCCTCCCTGCCGATGCTTCCCTTTAACCCCCGCTACACCGCGATCGTGTTTGATCGCGGTGTGCAAGGGGTTAACGTGTCGGGGGCGGTCCGTGACCGCCCCTGACACATTGTGCCGGGTGTCAGCTGTGATAATCAGCTGACACCCGGCCGCGATCAGCGGCGCTCACCACGTGGGCGCCGCTGATCGCGGTAGACGTACTATCCCGTCCACGGTCATACGGGCCCGGGTACCATGGACGGGATAGTACGTCGGATGTCAGGAAGGGGTTAAAACAGGACATTTGCTCATGAGGAGGAATGTGGTGATGCTTTCCAAAGATTTGTGTCCATGTAGTGAGTCATAAATCCAGGTGTCAAATTGAGTCCTATTGTCAAAGAATTGAAAATCTTTATCAGTTTGAACTCCCCAATTCTTCTCTCCATCATCCTTAAAACACTGCGGAATATGCACAAAGAATTGACATGCTGCGGAAAAAAAAAACGCTGCATTTCCGCACGGATTTTTCTGCAGTATGTGCACAGCATTTTTTTTCCCATTGAATAACATTGTACTGTAAATCACTTGCGGATCTGCAGTGGATCCGCAGCAAATCCACAACGTGTGCACATACCCTTATTGTTACATGTGCCCGTCACTGATGGTGATGAGAGGACACTTCAGACAAGGAGATTCCTTAAGTTAGGGAGCGGTTTGTAGGGGAGACTTGATAGTTCTAGGAATATTTATTTCAGTCTGTGGTCTCTGTGAAATATGGGATGGATATCAGCACCATTTTTCCTTAGGAAGTTCATGTATGGGTTGTAAGTGACCACAAGAGGCACCCTGTTGTCATCCCTCTGTCTGTAATCCAGGAGGCTGCTTCTTGGGATCCTCATAGCTCTGTGGATCTGTTCATCTATTACCAGTGGATGGTATCCTTGTTGTAGGAATTTATTAATCAGTGATAGCAGCTGTAGTTCTCTCCACTTACTGTCTGAACAGATTGATTTGAGTGTCCCTCAGAGCTTGACTGTAGATTATGGATTTTTTTGTGTGTCTTGGATGAAAACAGTTCCATCTAAGATATGTCGGACGTCCTGTGGGTTTATGGTAAATTGATGTTTGTATGGTGTTGCTATGATGTACAGTATACGGTAGTATCCAGAAAATGTATTTGGGGATTTTGGGAAGTTGAGGGTGAGCTTGATGGTTGGGTAAAACTTCTTGAAGTTATTGTGGACGGTGAGCAGATCATCTTTTAAGCCTGTCCAGATTATTAGCAGATCATCAATGTAGTGAAAGTATGCTAGAGGTTTAGTAGAGCAAGATGAAAAAAAACTCCTCCTCTAGTTTAAGCATAAATAGGCTTGCATATTATGGGGACATTTTGCTTCCCATGGCGATGTTGGTACAAATTGTTCCCAAAGTAGAAATAGTTGTGATGGAGCACAAACCTGATAAATTGCAGAGTTGGTTCTCAGGCCAGCTTTTTTTTAAGAAAATATTTGCATGCTGTAATCCCATCCTCATGAGGAATGTTGAATTATAGAGACTCTAAATCCATGATGGCTAGTCTTGTGTCCTCAGGAAGTGGGCCCAGGGCTGACAATCTAAAGAGAATATCCATGATGTCCTGATTGTAGCTGTGTGCCTCACCAAGGCTTTCAAAATGTTCTCCACCCAGCTTTAGATATTATCAGCTAATGTCCCAATACCAGAGATGTTTTGTCTCCGATGATTAGCATCTTTATGTATTTTTGGTAACTTATAGAAGTATCTGTTTAGGGATTGTCTGGTATTAGATCCAGCAGTGAGGATGAAGTAGAATCAAACCCATAGATGATATGTGTTAGTTACTCTGTGTGTTTCTGATCGGATCTTCTGCTGCTTTAATGATAATATTGTTGTTAGCTTTATCTATATTGATATTGTGTGACACTTTATGGTGTCTGCCAAAATGTCAGATTTACCAGCTTTTTTTAAATCCAGGATTTATCAGCCTCCTGGATTACAGACAGAGGGAGGACAACAACAGGGTGCTTCTTGTGGTCACATACAACCCCCATATGAATATCCAAAGGGAAATTGGTGTTGCTCTCTAACCCATATTACACAGGGAGCACAGACTGAAAATTTTTTCCAAGAATTACCACTTCTCTCCTACAAACAGCCCCCTAACTTAAGGAATCCCATTGTCAAAAGTGTCCGCTCATCACCATCAGTGATGGCCACATTCCCATGTAACAATAAAAAATGCGAAACTTGTACCCACATATTATAAACAAGGTAAAACAATCAAAAGAAAAAAAAATGACCATAAAGTCCAAAAAGGTAATACGGTAAAAATATGATGTTTATTAATTAAAATAAAATACAGGAATAGTAATGGGAGCAATAGAATCAATGTGTGAAAAACAGTTATTAAAAACGAGGCTGCTCATCCACATAATAAAAAAGGCCACAGACAGTACACCCTGAGATATAATCAGGCCAAAAAAAATGTGGTTCTCAATTTAATAACAAAAAATCCAGAGACAAAACTTGGTGATAAGTCTCAGTAAGACATATAAAGTGAATATGAAGAGTTATCAGGAATCAGCCATAAAGTGCTTAGTGCTAAAATGACAAATACAAGAAAAACTCTGTGTAAGGCCTCTTTCACACATCAGGTTTTCTGCTTCAGGCGCGATCCGGCGCTTTTGACTAAAACCGGATTCGTCGAAATGCAATGCCGGATCCGGTTTCCCCCCCATTGACTTGCATTAGAGCCGGATCGAGCCGGATGGCCATGCGTTTCATCCGATTTTCGCCGGATCTGGCAATGTGACGCGATCCGGCGTCTGGAAAAAACGGTGACTGTAACGTTTTTTGTATCGGTCGAAAAAGCCGGATCCGGCGTGTCCGGCTTTTTCATACAATGAAAGCCTATGAGCGCCGCAATGCGCCGGATCCGGTTTTTTTGGTCTGAGCATGCTTAGTAGCTCTGCCCACAGGACATATATAAAAGCAAGACAATGGGACCCTCAGCCACACCCAACATGCCACCCAAGCCAAGAACCAGGAGCAGGAGAAGGCAGCAGACATCTGCAGCAGCAGCACCATTAGCACCACCCCAAATGGAGCAGCATGCTGAACAATGGGAGGGGAGTCCAGCAGCAGATGAGAGACGGTAATTATCAAATCCCCCATTCCTCCAAACTAGGGCTATGGAATATCAAGATATTCATTGGCCCTTTGTTTCTCTTTATTCAATAGCCGCCCAATAGATGCAGCAGCAGCAGCAGCAGCAATGGCAGCAGCAGAAACACCACCCACAGCCATGGAGTCTGGCCATGAGGAAGACAGCACATCTTCTGGGAGCCCTCCCTCGCATCGTCAGCGTTTGACGGTAAGTTTTTATTTCCAAAATCCATCATCTCTGTAATATATGTGTATTCATTGCCTTTTATTTCAAAACAGGAATCACAAGATGAAGAGGAGCTCCCAGAAGAAGAAGGAAGGGGTGGACAGACACTTGGAGTGGGCTCACAATTGGTAAGTTTTTTGCATCAAACGCAGAAACACAACATCACACTACACACAACACATAGAAAACAATGTTCTGCAGACCACACACAGCAAACAAATGCCTACATCCAAAGACATAACATTTTTTGTTTTCTTCTCTAGTCTTCCCAATCTGGTGCTCGGCCAAGAGGTCCTCGCAGTGCCTCCCAGGGTCGTCGGCGACAGCAACGCGGCGGTCACCAGCGTGTAAGTATAAATATTTTTGCTTTGTTTTTTTTGCACTTTTTATTTCATTTCTTTTGTGGAGGCTAATTATGTTATTTTTGTCTTTTTCTTTAACAACCTTCACAGCGTGCTCCCGACTCTGACGGTGAGGATGGAGGGATTGATGTCGACCGCTTCATCGATCTCGTCAGAGAAAGGGAGCCGCTCTGGAATATGGCTGACCGACGCCACGCTGACCTGATCGTTACCCGACGACTCTGGTAGGAAATCTCTTCGCTCCTTGTGGACCGCTGGGAGGACCTCGAAGCTCGGGCCCAGATTAAAGAGCGTAAGTATATACAGTACCGGTTGCTTGATTTAAACCTGTGTTTCCCGAACTCCAGTCCTCGTGGTCCCCACGGATCATGTGTTCAGGATTTCTATTTACTTTGGAAATCCTGAAAACATGACCCCTGGGGACCATGAGGACTGGAGTTTGGGAAACACTGATGTTGTATACTAACCACTTTGTCCTTTCTCGTTTCAGGGGAGAGAATTGTGAAGCGGTGGCGGTCTGTGAGGGATCATTTCAAGAAGGAGTTCAATAAAGAGATGCGGGCCCCGAGTGGATCTGGAGGACGCAGGAGCAAGTACAAGTACGCACGAGCCCTGTCGTTCCTCCGGGAGACAATGCTCACCAGAAGGTAAATATTACACACCACATGTGACAAAAAAATGTTTAGATGTAACTTTTTTTTTCAGCCAGGGCCATAACATGTCACTATTTTAATTGTTTTTTTTTTCTCTTTATTCCACAGCACGGTGAGCAGCACTCGGGATCCTGCACGATTGGACCCTTCTGAGGCGATCCCTGAGGAGACCGGCACCGAGGGAGACTTCGACCGCCCCGGTACATCTGCACCTTCCCAGCCTTCCCACACATTCGACCCATCAGTCCCATCCACCAGCACAGGAGCATCGTGGCCGCCTACATTACATGAAGCTGCTGGTGAGGAGATCGCTTTCCCTTTACCCCACCCTTCTGCCCCTGCCACCTCTAGTACACCTGCGGGTACTGGGCGGCAGCGGCAGAGGGGTCAGGAAAAGACTTATGCGCCAGAGTTCTTGCATCTGAATGCATCTTTCCAGAACTGTCTAAAAGTCTTGTCAGAGCAAATCTCCGCAGGCTATCAGCAGATCAACTCCAGCATTCTGGAGGTGAAGACACTTCTGCAAACCATGCATTCAGAAGCAAGATCTTCGCCAAACCACACCTTTTTCAGGTCTGTTGTGGAGCGCATGGAAACGCTCTCTCCTGCCCAGCAGATGCATGTAATGCATTCATGCCACGCTGCTCTCCAGCAAGTTACCTCCCAACCTCCTCCTCCCACCACAGTAGTTCCTCCACCTGCACCCCCTCCAGCCACTTTCCATCCTCCCCCTCCTATTACATCTACACCCCCTCCAGCCACTTTCCATCATCCCCCTCCTATTACATCTACACCCCCTCCAGCCACTTTCCATCCTCCCCCTCCTATTACATACCATCCACCTCCCCAGCACCATCCACCTCCCCAGCACCATCCACCTCCCCAGCACCATCAACCTCCACAGCACCAGCAACCTCCCCAGTACCAGCAACCTCCCCAGTACCAGCAACCTCCCCAGTACCAGCAACCTCCCCAGTACCTGCAAACTCCCCAGTACCAGCAACCTCCCCAGTACCAGACATCTCCCCACTTCCAGCAACCTGCCCCGTACCAGACATCTCCCCACTTCCAGCAACCTGCCCCGTACCAGACATCTCCCCACTTCCAGCAACCTGCCCCGTACCAGACATCTCCCCACTTCCAGCAACCTGCCCCGTACCAAACTCCTTCCCCATACAACTTGCCATCAACATCATCTGCTCCTACAGTCCCTGCCCAACCCTCCACTCCACCACCCACCACCTCTTCTGCTTCCCACATGTCCACCCATTCTGTAGTTTTTTCCACACCTTCACCTCTAACTGTTCCTTCCCCACCACGATCCCAGTCCTCTCTCCACACTCCCAGTGTCGAAGTGTCCCGCAGCCCCTACAGCAGTATTTCCACCACACACTACACAGATTTATAATGTGTGTATTTAAATAAAAATGACCAGTTTTATGGTTTCAGTTTTATAGTTTCAAAGCTTTATTAAACAAGTTTATTAAAATTTTAAAAAAGTTTACTAAAAAAAACATTTTTCAATAAAAGTTAAATTATTTTACACTGGTTGTCTGTCATTTCTTTCTGCGGCGAAAAAGGTTAAATACAGGGTATTTAAAAGGTGAAATGGTATTCAAAACTAGGTATATAACTGTGGGTAAATTTTAGCTTTTTGCCACAGTTGTGTTCCTGGTTGTGTTTGAAGCAAAGTATTTCACCTAAAAAGTTGTGTTTATTGTTGGTGATTTCCTAACAATGTACACAACTTTTGTTAAAAGGTGAAATACTTTGCATAAAACACAACCAGGTACACACCTGTGGCCTAAAGCTAAAAATAGAGACCATGACAAGATAGCCAACTTTGGTTGGCAAAGGTATATACTGTTGGTACAGAAGGTACACAAGTTTGGTTGGGCACAAATCTTTCACACTCTGTCATCCTGCCAGTGTACTCTGCCTTGAGGTGACATAAAGTATAGTGCAAAATTGTCCCTCATTACTGAAACCGTCACAGAACTTCTAGTGGTAATGTCATGGTAATCTTGCAAGGTGGTTTCTTCAGAGGTGTCCTCAATGGAAATGGGTTCCTTGCAGATAACAAAATTGTGGAGTACCACGCACGCTTTGATCACCTCGTCCACAGTTTCTGTCTTGAGGTTGATCGCAGTCAATAGGACCCGCCATTTGGCTGTCAGAATACCAAAGGTACATTCAACCATTCTTCTTGCTCTTGTGAGGCGGTAATTAAAAATGCGTTTTGGTCTTGTCAATCCTCTGCTAGAGTACGGTTTCAAAAGGTGTTTTGACAGCTGGAAGGCTTCATCCCCTACACAGACAAATGGCATAGGTGGACCAGATGTTTGCGGCAGCGGTCTAGGTGGTGGGAACTGGAAGGTGTTTCCATACAGTTTACGCCCCATGGCAGACAGTTTGAAAACTTGAGAGTCATTGGAGCGGCCATAGGCCCCAATATCAACCGCAATAAATTTGTATTCCGCGTCAGCGATGGTCATGAGGACAATTGAAAAATATTTCTTGTAATTGAAATATTCCGATCCCGATCCAGCTGGCTTTACAATGCGGATATGTTTCCCGTCCACAGCGCCCAAGCAGTTGGGAAACTGACATATCTGTTGAAACTTGTCAGCAATTTCAATCCACCTCTCTGTTGTGGGCTCTGGTAAAAACTCTTCAGCTAAGGAGTCCCACAGTGCACGGCATGTGTACTTCACTATTCCAGATATGGTGGAAATCCCGAGTCTGTACTGGAAATGCAGTGACGAAAGGGATTCTCCAGTTGCAAGAAATCTGTGGGGAATTAAAAAACAATAAATTAGTTTTAAATCACAGCATTACATACCAAAACTGAGCTATAACACTTGGAGATACAAACTACCACCAACAAGATTGCAGTGAAAGTGTGCTCTGATGCGATCACATCCAATAAATGTGGCTTACCTTAAAGTCACCATCAGACGCTCTGTGGGTGAAACAGAGAAGCGGCAATAGGTGTCCGCTTTTCTTATGAGGTGTGCAATGCGCTCCACCAAGTAATCAAAATTCTCCATTTTCATCCTAACATATCCAAAAAATGTATCCGGGTTTCGTCGAAGGTCCATGCAGAGTGTAGAATAGACCCCACGCGTCATTCTCTTGGCTGTGATGGGGTGGATCCACAAACGTCGTCTACGATGCCTGATGCGCTGCTGTCTCGCTCTCTCCTTCTCCAGAACAATCACCCTCAAACGATTCGCCTCCGCTATAAAATCCGCCAAATTCTTCAAAATATTTCCAATGACAACATCCATCTTCGCCAATAACTTGCTCTTCTCTCCAACCTGCACTTTCTCCTCTACAACCTGTCAAAGAAGGGCTGTAGAAACATGCTATATATAGTTTTCCAGTAGCCAATCCCGTTCGGAAGGCCACAAGGGTCAATTTTAAAAACCGGATCCGGCGTAATCCGTCGAAAAACGGATAGAAAAACGGATGAACCGGATGAGATGGATCCGGTTTTGTCTGTCAAGAAAAAGACGGATCCGGCAGAAAAACGGATCCGTCACATCCGGTTTTACTAAACATTTGCCGGATCCGGCGTTCCGGCACGACGCCGGATCGCGCCTGACGCCGAAAACCTGAAGCGTGAAAGTAGCCTAAGGAAACTGTCAAAGAAATATCAGTACAAACCCAAATTGTGGATAGGAACGATTAGTAAACTGATATACAAGTACATTGGAACAGCAGTACTAATTTGTAGAGATGAGACCACCAAGATATGTAAGGGTCAAGTCAGGAATGAAATGGATATAGTAGTAGTTGAATGCTTACAGAGGTAGTGGGGTCTCACTCTCCTGGACGGCGTTACCAACAAATACAGTCCGCATACCAAACACAAATTAGGATTATAAGGTCATTGATTTCTTTTCATGAGCATCCTCCAAGAGGTATCTACAGTATATTGGAGACCTAGTTTCTCATTTAGTTCAGTGTGCATTCTGTGCATATAAGGCTGTGTGCACACGCTGCGGATTATGTGCGGATTCATCCGCGCCGATTTTGTAAAATCCGCAGGTGACACCGCAGGTCAAAAGACCTGCGGTTTTACCTGCGGATTGCTCTGCGGTTTTGCCCTGCGGTTTTTCATCTCCTCAATGGAGGAGATGGCAAACCGCAGGAGAATCCGCAGAAAGAATTGATATGTCAATTCTTTCTGCGGATTGAAAACCGCAGATAATCCGCGCGGAAAATTCCGCACGGTCTGCACTGCGGTTTTTGATTCCCATAGGGAATCATGGTACTGTACACCGCAGCAAAAACTGCTGCGGGTCCGCAGCGGCCAAAACCGCTGTGGAACCGCAGCAAAATCCGCAGCGTGTGCACACAGCCTAAGGGTGTGACCTCCCTGTTTCTGAGTTGGAAAATCCATCCTGTCTGGCCTATGCTTTACTGGTGGTTCAGTCCCTCTGTCCTTGTTCACATTTACGTCACTTGACAAGTGGAAAGGTTTTAAATACAAGAGTTATGACTGTCCCACAAGGGTTGCCTTGATGTGGCGGGATGGCTTGTACATTCTTTTGATCAAAATTATGTTTACTAAATACCATTATTATTATTATTATTACTACCTTCATGCAATTTTTGCAATTTATTTTTTACTTTTTTATTTTAGGATATTTGTTTTTGGTTTTCTCAGTATATTGGGGAAACCATGCAAAAATGACAAACAAGGATGAATTTACACAGACTCACAATCAGGAATGAACTGGACACGTCTATGGGAAAAGATTTCTCTCTACCTGGACACTGTATGACAGATTTAAAAGTCTTAATACTAAAAAGTCATTTTAAGGACGAAAAAGAGAACAATTTAGGAATTTAAACTGATAGGTATTTTTAATTCTTTGACAATAGGAATCAATATAATACCTGGATTTATGATTCAATACATGGACACAATTCACACCTCTACCAGATGGACTCCAGATAACTAAGAGAACTTTCCCACAGCCTTTCCATTTGAAAAACCCTAATTTTATTTTCTTGACTTATCATCTTTAGGAGGTATCACCTCTTCCACCTCATGAGCAAATGCCTTGTTGCAATCTCTCTTAAATGTTGTGCTCTTATCGTATTAATTATTTTGTAAACAAGCTTGAAGGAGCCCCTGGACTCTGAAAGCCTGAAAATATATACAGCTCTGGCAAAAATTAATAGACCACTTTCTAATGTTCAGATCGTCTGATTTTTCTCTTTAGGCCGGAGTCACACTAGCGATAAAATCGGACGAATGCAATGCGATAAAAAATTGCATTGCATTCGTCCCAATGTTATTCAATGGTGCTGCTCCCATCATGCGTTTTTTTATCGCATCCATTCCTCGGACCGAGACAATCGCAGCATGCTGCGATTGTCACCGATTTTTGGATCGGATTCGACAATGCAAGTTTATGGATGCAATTAAAAAACGCATTGAAAACGCACCACACGTGTGACTTGCGATTAAATCGCAAGACTTCTCCAGGTCAACAGGAAAGAGCATCAGGCATTGGCATTGGATGTCAATTTGATGCTTAGATGCAAATAAAATCAGTTCATCGCCGGAAAATGGGATGACAGACGGATCCCTGGACAAGAATTCTTTGTGCGATTTCGTACCGTTAAAATGGGACCGATTTTTTATTTGTTGTGTGTGACTCCAGCCTTATAGGTATATTTTTGAGTAAAATGTAAATTGTTCTTTTAGTCTACACACTTCTGACAACGTCTCCGAATTTCCAAGTAATACATTTTGTATTTTTTTCTGACAAAGAAAAGTGGTCAGAATTTAATAAAAAACAGTGCTTTCAGACCACAAATAATGCAAAGAAAACAAGTTCATAATCATTTAGAAACAACAATACTAATGTTTTAACTCTGGTAGTGTTCTGAAATCAATATTTTGTGGAATAACCATGATTTTTAAAAACAGCTTTCATGCGTCTTAGCATGCTTTCCACCAGTCTTTCACACTGCTTCTGGCCAAAAACTTAAGCAGTTCTTCCTTGTTTGATGGCTTGTGACTATCCATCATCCTCTTGATTACATTCCAGAGGTTTTCAATGGGGTTCAGTCTGGAGAATGGGCTGCCCATGACAGGGTTTTGATGTGGTGGTCTCTTAATTATTGCCAGAGCTATATATTTTCTGGTTAGCCAATAAAGGGCATCACTCCAAGAATACTTTTGTCATTCTTGGGCATAAAAGCATTTACATCAAATTTTTCTGGTTAACAAGGTACCACAATATAATTTTTTATTGTACATCATTAACCCCTTCACGGCCACCGATATGCCTTTTAACGGCAGCAGTTAAGTGTAGTTATTTCTCAGCACCACTTTTTAATGGCTGAGAAATAAAGTTATAGATCACTGTTATTAGTGGAATAACAGCTACCGCAAAAACAATCTCATTTCCTATTTAGTTTTCTCTCCTCTGATATTATCTAGCACATCAGAGTAGAGACATGGGGTCCCCCGAGCCCCCCCGGTACCTGCGATGTCCCCCTGTCCCTCTGGCTGTGTCCCCCGGCACACGGCATCTTCTTCTGAGAAAAAAATGGCAGGCGCATGCGCAGTGCACCTGCCGAGAGCTGCTGGCCAGCATCCGGCAACAATAGGAGATTTGTCTTATTGGTTCATTTGCATCACTGTTACAGTCCCTATCACAGTGATCAAAATAAAAATAGCAAGTCAAACCCACCTTTATCACCCCCTTAGTTATGTAAAAATAATGCAATAAAAATGTATTTTTTCCATTAGGATTAGGGCTAGGGTTAGGGTTATGGTTGGGGTTAAAGTTGGGGTTATAGCTGGGGATAGGGATGGGCTAGGGTTAGGGTTTAGGCTAGGGTTTGGGTTGGGGCTAGAGTTAAAGTTGGGGCTAGGACTGTCACTTTTTTCAGTAAGCAAGTACAATGAATAGCACTTCTCAGCCAATCAGGACTGAGTGAAGACAACATAATTAACAAAGACAAATCTTAATGAACAGCCTAAAATGGGGAGCAAGCTAAAGCACAATTCTATTGAGTAATGACATTGTCACCTGAAGGCCACATTCACATGCTCAGTATTTTGTCAGTATTTTACATTAGCTATTAAAACAAAATCAGGAGTGGACGAGTAAGAGGAAACGTACAATAGAAACACGTCACCTCTTCTATATTTTTCACTCACACTTGGTTTTGGCTTACAAATATTGATGAAAAATACTGACCAAATACTAAACATGAACATTGCCTTAGAAATCTACCCTTTTTTTACCAACATGGTATTCTTTTTTACAGAAATTATTGCATACTAAAACTAGAAAAATCATTTGGTGATAACGTTGTATTAGATGTAAAGTTGTAATACTTTGCTATTTTTTGATAATACTTTCTGGAAAACAAACAAAGACTGCAAAGGGACCTACATATAACAGTAGGTCAAGAGGTTTGATTCCAGGACTCTTAGCCAAAGCCCCTGTAGTATATTTGATACAAAGCAACATGGTAAAAAAAGTGCTGTTGAATGTCAGTAAACAACATTCAAAGTAAATTCAAGCATATCCATCATACTGTTTGAGTGGGACTGTGGGGTCATCATACTGTGTTTACTGCTGGGGGCATCATAATGTGTCTGGTCTGAGGAATTGAACTGTGAGGGCATGAATCTGCGTGGGGGAATATATCCCGTGGGGCATCGTACTGTGTGGGGGGGAGGGCACTGTGGAGGACCAAAAATGTGCTACTGTAATGTGTGGTAATGCTAATGGACTGCAGTAGGACCAATATTTCTATGTGGGTACCAATAAATGACCGGTTGAGGTTAGGGAAGTGGTTTAGCATAAAGTAGAAACTGCCAAGGTGCACCTCATAGTATTTGAGCCTCTCCTGTATTTCAGATTCAGAATGTATGCTGTATATATTAATTTCCCTCTTTAGCATCAAAATGTATTTCTTATTAACGCATCATAATCCTTAAAGTGCTTATCAATATGTGATTTAAAGGATCAGCATGAGACTCCTAAAACCACAGAATTTAGAGGCAAAAAATAAGGTAGACCCTCCCCTAATATGTACTGCAACCAAGCCAGACAAGATTTCCTCCTTCCTGTCAGCTGCTGGTATCTTTTAACATATCACACTGACAGTCCACTTGAAAAATAAGACATTTTCAACTCCCCTGCCTTCAGGATAATTGTCTCAATTTGCGTGCAATTAGTTTTGTTACCTATGTATAATTAACCCTGACAGTATGTCAGATGGGCAGCTGAAGAAAATAATCATTCTGCATCGACTAGTGCATCAAATTGTATAACTGTTAAGCTTAGTTTTTCAACTTTTCGCATTCTTAGCAGTGCAGTAAAACTTGTAATAATTACTATGCAATTCATGCAGTAATCTCTTGCACATCAGTATGTTGATGGGTTAAAACATTCTAATATTCGTTGTCTGGCTAGTAAGCCGAAAAAGTCTGATCCTTCAGCAAGATTATAACCACCAAAATTCTAGTTATTGAAATTGTATTTATTGATCACCTGTGTTGTCATATGTCATCTCTAAGGCTAAGTTCACATTTGCATATATGTGCGCAGCGTATCATTTGCATGCATAAACACATGGCAAAACACATGCAAATACATACTAACACAGCATTTTTCATCCGCATCAGCTTACTCATTACGCCAAAAAAAGCGCTGCGTGTGCATGCGTTTGCATACGTTTTGGCATGCGTTTGCCTTATTTATGTGCATGCGTTCGATAAGACAATGCTTTTCAAGGAGAATTTCCATGACACAAGCCACGTCCAGTGAGCGTGTCTCATGGAAATTCTGTATATAGACCCTTGTACAGATCAAATCCTCAAATTTTGCTGCTGTATCCAGCTGCAAGATGGATCTTGGCATGGAGAGCTTCTATCGTAATCTGGATTTGGACTTGAAATTGGCTGTTGCCTTTGCTGTGGCTTGTGAAGAGGAAAGAAGAGAAAGACGGAGAAGACGTCGTTGTCGCTACTGGCAACACCCCATTGTTGAAGTCCGAGAGAGGCGTGGAGCCTACCAGTCGTTGTACACTGAGCTGCAAGGAAACCCTTAGAAGTTTTTCGACTACATGAGGATGTCGTAACAGAGCTCCAATGTCTTGCTGCTACGTGTCCATCACCAGGCAGGACACACAACTACGTTGAGCAATTCCTCCTGGGAAACATCTGCTGGTGACACTAAGGTTTGTAATTTTGAAAAAAATACACCTGTCATTAATATTATTGTTATAAAAGCCATGTACTGATTTTTTTATTCACCATTTTCTGTTCCGCAGATTCCTTGCTACTGGAGAGACCTTATGATTTCTACATTTTCTATTCCGCATTTGAGTGTCCATCTTTTCTGGGATTGTTGGAGACACCTGCCGTGCTTTATGTGACATTCTGCATGAGGAATTCCTCCTCCAACCCACAACTGAACTATGGATGGAAAATGCTGCAAAATTCCAGGACATTTATAATTTTCCTGTTTGGGGGCTGTGGACGGCAAACTCATTCGGATTAGGAAACCTGCTGGAAGTGGATTTGAGTATTTCAATTACAAAAAATATCTTTCTATTGTTCTGATGGCGATTGCAGATGCTCACTGTTGATTTTTCGCTGTGAACGTTGGCTCATTTGGACGAGAAAATGACTCACAGACTTTCAAAAACTCTGACATGGGCCAACGTTTGTATGGGAATAATTTCAATTTTCCACAGCCGCGACCTCTTCCGAACACTGACGGACCACTAATGCCATTTGTTGTGGATGGGGATGAGGCGCTTCAAATGTGTGCCAACCTCATAAAACCGTACTCAAGTCGGGACTTGAATCACACCAAACGGATTTACAACTACCGACTGACAAGGGCACGGAGAACTGTGGAGTGTGCCTTTGATTTATTGGCTTCTAAATGGTGCATTTAGGGAACACCCATCAATCTAAAAACTGAGACAGTTGATGAGGTTGTGAAGGCGTGTGTTGTTATGCACAAATACATCCAGACAAAAAAGCGACCCAACTTAGAACTTGATGAACATGTTGAAAAAAAATGTTGTGCCGGTCACTGAAGGTCGGCTTCCAGGCAGTCAAGGCATTGGCTGACTTCCTGGAAAAGTGTGGTCACATGGGTGAACCCACTATCCTGTCTCTCTCCAATCGCCTTCTGCCCATTCAGGAAGACCGAGCCTATGTGATGAAACTCGGCCATGAATGGCGAGAAGACCCAAAAATAACAGTGGCAGAGGACTGGGAGAGGGGAAAACCTGTTGGACTGGCTGCCTGTTCCCCAGCCTGTGAAGCGGGCCCACTTAATGCATTACTGGTGAATGACTGGGACTGTTCAGTGGCTGGTCGATGAGGAGCCGCTCCAACAGAGGACGATTCAGGTTCTGTGTGGAAAAGAAATGAAAAACATTACCATAAAAAAATTAAAAATTTTAAAGCGCCAACATATCCTGTGGAATAGAAAAATTCAGATGTTATACCATGGAATACAATACAAAAATACTTACGTTCGATGAGCAACCTCAGGCCTTAGGAAGGAGAGGTTACGATGGTACTTGTATTTGGAAATCTTTAGAGCAGCACCACTTCGAACTAGGTTCTCCTCTCTCATGTCCTTATTGAAGCGATCTTTCATCGAACGCCAACGGACTTTTACTCTCTTCACTGTGAAGGGGGGAAAAAAAGAAATTGTAAAACAATGCACCTTTTACAGATTCACGGCCGCGTCAGACCATATTGCAATACTTACGAAAATCCTTTCTGACTTGTGGCGTGGCTTTGTCCCAATCATCCAATAGTGATCTGGCCACTTCTTCCCAGAGTTATCGAATCACCACTGTCTCTGAGTGCTGCCGATCATGGGTGTCCCACAACGCTACTCGCTCTTGCAACAGCGTAATCAAGAGGTCACTATCAATGGTGGCTTCCTCACGTTGTGGAACCTAGAAATCAAAGAAACACATTAGTCATATACTTGTAAAGATAAAACACTTAAATCAAAAACATTCAAAAATACCTACACATCGTCTTTCCACCTGAGGAAATTGGGCCCGAGTCAACTGCTCCTGCTCTTCCACACTGGAACTGTTCTGAAAAGAAAATACATGATTTTACCACATGTGTCATATTGACAGTCAATACGTACCTATCAGTATAGCAAATGTCCTCACTTCATCAGTCTCCTGTCCACTCTGGGAGGAATTCTAGTCTTCATTTGAGGACATCTTTGAAGGTGGTTGCAAGAGAGACAGAAGTGAGTACAAACTGCATTCAGAGAGACAGACAGACATTTTCATAGCTTTTATACTCACATCCAGAGTGAAATCAAGAGTCTTTAAAGCAGATCCTCTGGCTTGCAATAGCATCCAGACGCTTGAGAGTACTGGACTTCCAGTGTCCACACCCTCTTTTTATACAACTTTGTTTTGGGGGTGGATGAAACTAATTCCTGGACCTGCTCATTCTGAAGTATGCATGCGTATTGAACGCATGTGTACGCATGTCCTTGCATACCAATGCGTTCCCATAGACAGTAATGAGTTGTTTTGACACACTTCATCCACACTCATCTGCATGCGTATGGCTGCGCATATTTGACGCCTCAAAAAATGCAACATGTTGCGTTCGCTGAATACCGCCGAACACCGTGAAATGACACATGCGTACGCATCTGCAAGCGAAACCATGCAAATGCATGTTCCTGCATACACCATGTTAAAGATATGTACACATGACGTATGCGGATCTATGCGGATCAAACGCTGCACACAGATATGCAAATGTGAAACCAGCCTAGGTAATTTCAAGTGCAAGACTCTATTGTCTTTAGGTGTTCAGTTAATTTTTAATTTTCTTCAATATCTCTCAGCATACTTTTTGCTTTTCAATTGTTTGGCCAGCTAAAGTGACCAACAGCATTTCGCCTTATTAAGGCTAGTTTCACACTAGCTTATTTTCCACGCAGTGCTCGGCGCCGCTAAGCCCCGCCCCCTGCCGACTCCCTGCCCGCCCCATCCGGTCATTGCCGCCTACTATCGCACACGGCTGCATGCGATCTGCGCACCCTATCTTTAGCATAGGGTGCGCAGACCGTGCGCAGACCATGCGCTAGTAGGATTTTAGCGTGCGCTGCGCACTTTTGAAGGTGCGCCGGTGTGCGCCGAACGCACCATGTTACATTTTGGCACACTCGGCGCACCTTCAAAAATGTGGAGCGCACGCTAACATCCTACTAGCGCACAGTCTGCGCACTCTATGCGAAAGATAGGGTGCGCAGATCGCATGCAGCCGTGTGCGATAGTAGGTGGCGATGACCGGATGGGGCGGGCAGGGAGCCAGCAGGGGGCGGGGCTTAGCGGCGCCGAGCACTGCGTCGAAAATAAGCTAGTGTGAAACTAGTCTAAAGCTCATTTCCCTAAGTATACATGTGGCAGTAAGCAAATCATCAGCTTTTTCTGGTGGTTTTGTAGACTCCATTAGGATAAGTCTGCCCTCTCTAAACACTGACTAGTAAACTTGCCATAGATTGGTGATTTTAAATACTGGTCAATAAGAAAAAACAGATTGGCATAGGGAGGGAAATCGAGCAGCTCGAACCAATGATGATATGGTGGGATGAGGAGGGAATCTCAGACATCCTTTAGACACCGTAGATAAACTGTAGTCATACATCACGGGTTTGCTTTTATGAAACTAAGCAAAAAGCAGCCTAGGAGCAAGTTCCAAGAGAGCCTTACCTATTGGGCAATATATGTACTAGTTGTTCTTTGCGACACCTGCACAATACTGTGCAAAACTGTTAGGTGCCTGGTGGAAAAAATGCTTTCTATGATTGAAGTGTTACTAGTAGCAAAATGCAAAGTGAAAAAAAACAGAGATATCTACTGTATATCAAATCAGTACTTGGTGTGACCACTTTTTGCCTTCAAAACTGCATCAAAGCATAAATGAATCTAGGTGTATTTGCTCACATTATTTGAAGGAACAGGGAAAGAGGTTATTTCAAACATCATGGAGAACTAACCACAATTCTTCAGTGGATGAAGGTTTCCAAAAATCCTTTTGTATCTTCATGTAATGTCACAAAATTGATGACATTGAGTCAGTGGCAGACACAGAAAGAATAAGGCCCTTTGCATGATGAGTAAATGGACCCTTTGCAGTCCAATCACACCTCAGAATGCACAATTCCACTTGCTTTGGAGGCAGGAGTGGGCCCCTTACCTCATTGGTCCCTGTGCACAGGTTGCACCAACAGTATTTCCACCAGTGCATTGAGATCAGGGTTCTATATCATCACTTCCAGAGCTTCCAGATCTCCTTGCTCTTCTTTACACTTATAGTTCTTAAAGGGAATCTGTCACCCTTTTTTGACTATCAGCTGCTGGCATTGACATCAGGGGCTTATCTACAGCATTCTGCAATGCTGTAGATAAGCCCCCGATGTAACCTGAAAGATAAGAAAAACACGTTAGATTATACTCATCGGAGGGGGAGGTCCAGTCCGATGGGTGTTACGGTCCAGTCCGACGCCTCCCATCTTCATACGATGCCGTCCTCTTCTTCCCTTCCTGTAGTGGCTCCGGCGCAGGCGCACTGCTCTGCTCTGTTGATGGCAGAGCAGAATACTGCAGTGCGCAGGCGCCAGACCTCTCCCGAATGTGCTTCTTTGCCACTGCTCAAAACTCGATAAAGAATTAGGGTGTTCAGGTATGCTTGTTACTTAATCGAATATCACTGGTGCTTTTTGGCAGCCCTTGCACTTAGTGCATAGGTTTATAAATCCCACTACCTAACAATTTTAAAAGAATGTGTATGAGGCCCTCCTTTATGTCTAATACAGGGTGTATTTGAGTCCTTCTTCCATCTATTTTTTGTCAATTCTTGCACTGTCCAGATAGGCATTGTAAGTTTTAGAGCCCCTTATTTATAAATTGTGAAAAGGGGAGCAAAAAGTTGCTACAGGCAGTGAAATCTTGTATTAGCTACTGCCAAACATAGCTTACAGATGTATGGGGAAGTAAAGCCCCTTTCACACATAGCGAGGTCGCTAGCGATATCGCTAAATGGTCAATGATTTTGTGACGCAACAGCGATATCGCTAGTGATCTCGCTATATGTGACACTTACCTCCAACCTGGCTCCCCACTGGATATCGCTGATCGTGCGAGAATGGGATGGTCCATTTCTCGACTCCATGGACGTGGGCGAAAGATGTCACCCTCGCTGCGTGTGACAGGTAAGTGACGACCGCTGACCGTTGATGCATCACTGGTGAGATCTGCCTGTTTGGCAGCTCACTAGCGACCATTTAGCGATGCACCAGCGATCCTGACCGGGTCGTATTGTTGTCGGGATCGCTGGTGCATCGCTAAATGTAGCGGGACCTTAAGCAAAGATGAAAAGTTGATTGTGATAGTGCAGCAATGTTAACTTGCAGAGGTGTAGGACAGAGATTTTACTAATTACTATGCGAGTGCGTAAAGGTTGTGGACAGTGCAGAGATCAAAGATAGGAGAAACAGGATATGAACTGTGTATAAGCTGTGCATGAAGAGCTAGCAGATGTTAAGCTCTCCCTCACTTCCTGTGATCTGTCTCTTCTCTTCTGTTACTAGAGATGGATCAAACCTAACAATAGATAGATGACTGCAAGTTAAATGTGAGAAACACCTAGTGGCCAGAACATTAGGAGATTTTTACAAGAATGAAATACAATATTTATTGTATATAAAGTGATTTCCAGTTTGCTATTTAGTGCATTGGCTATCAAATGAGATACATTTATTGAATTGACAGTAACTTTTTAATACATGCAAATTTAAAGTGCTACCATTAAAAGGTGACATGTGATACATGCTGCCCAAACCATGGACATTTAGCAGCCACTGGCTGTTTGAGCTCGGCTATGTTGCCAGGGACTGAGCTACACTGTACACTAGTCATACAGGTGGGTCCTATAGGCAAAGGCTTGTCAGTCACTGTCAGAAGGTGGGGAGAAGCTGCTGGAGACCGAGCTGTGCTATGCGCTAGTTATACGGGCGGGTTCCCGGCAGCTTATCCCCACCCACTGACAGTGAGTGACAAGCCTCTGCTTACGTGCACATTTTGGCATTGGACCCATCTGTACAACTAGTGTACAAAGTGGCTCGGTCCCCGACAGCTATTAAAAGTATTCTTTTCTCTGAAATGCCACAGTATTTCAGAGACAAACATACATGGCTGTAATCCTATAGCCAGTGGCTGATACATACTGCTCATGGTTTGAACAGCATGTATCACCTGTGAGGTTCCCTTTAAACCTGTGGCTTTGGAAGCAATAAACTTTGAGTTCTCCATAGGTTAAACAGATCAACTTTAAAATGTTCACACAGTAATGTAGGCCCCCAGGGCTAATAATTGTGCTTCCATAGAAATCTAGCTGACAGACTATAAGACATAAGACTATGAGATTCACTTGAAGATAACACATAAATATTCGATGGAAGGAAATGACTAAAAGTTTTCCAACAAAATCTTGTGAATCGGCTACCAACAATTGACATTTGCCTTGGATGCTCCATTCAGAGACTTCAGAGAATATTTCATACCACTTGAAGGAAGAATAGTCCAGCATGCAGTGTAATGATCAGTACAATAAACATCTGTATTTTCTTTGTGTTCCCCCACGATTTCTACTAGCTAGGGTGTTTATTGTTAAACCTTAATAATTACAAATGTTAAGGGATCATAAACTAAAACAGCTTTGCTGAGGAAGGTGGGGATATCTAGAGACTAGCTCATAGTCTAATTCATCTACAGTAAGAGAGCAGCACTTAACAGAGCCCTTTTGTCCCTATGTTTCAGTAAAAGGGAAGCACGGTGGCTCAGTGGTTAGCGCTGCAGCCTCGAATCCCACCAAGGACAACATCTGCAAGGAGTTTGTATGTTCTCCCCGTGTTTGTGTGGGTTTCCTCCGGGTACTCCCGGTTTCCTCCCACATTCCAAAGACATACTGATAGGGAATTTAGATTGTGAGCCCCTATTGGGGACAGTGATGATAATGTGTGCAAACTGTAAAGCGCTGCAGAATATGTTAGCGCTATATAAAGATTATTATTATAGATGAAGTTCACAGCAATGGGACCCAACATCAATGAATATCACTAGAACATGATAAAATATGTTTTGAAAGTGTAATTACTTTTTTAATCATGATACATTTTGGGAAATTTGTGATTTTCATTGAGTTTGTATGATATCTGTGCTTACTTAGCTGTAGTTCGGAATTTGTGAGGTTTCTGTCAACATGACCTATTCTTGAAATCTCCAAGGTGAAATGGCTCTGCAAAACTATTGTAATGGCATAGCATTTATTTTCAATTGTGCCAGACATATTTTTAGTAGGCCCAGGGACATTGGGCATTGTTCATATAAGCCTAAACGTTGACACTTGAATTAATTATGGTGTTGCTATCCATGGAGAACAGGGACACAGGGTCATTAAACAATAGATGTTTGCTAATATGTTGATTACCCATTGTATAAGTCCATGTAGCTTGTTGACATGCAAACAATGAAGGAAAAATTATGCAGATTGATTAAATACTCAAATAATGAGAGTTGACCTTATCCCACCTTGCCCCTGACTTGTGGATAATGCCTGATGGTCAGATGTTGGTATAAAAAGGTACCTTTATCTTTCTGCAGAGAAACTCTACAGAACAAACACCAAGGCACTATGACTCCATCAAGAGGAATACAGATTGGACACTCTACAGGATTCCAGCTTAAGGATCCATGGCCTCCATTAACCATCTGGCCACCTGGTCCCATAGAAACTTTTGTAGAAGCCTGGATGGGACCATCCAGTCAACTGGCCCCATGAAAACTTTTGGAGAAGCCAGGTTGGGACCATCAGGCAACCTGGTCACGTACCTCAATGATCTCAATGAACTGTCAGCTTCCTAAGCTTGTTGTTACCTCCTCTCTGGGGGTGTCTGCCAAAAGCTGGGTGCCACTGGTTGTAGCTGGCCCTGGAAGCTTCAAAGTCACAGGTGCTCTAATCCCGAGGAGCCAGCAGAAGGGCAAGACTCTGTAATTTGCACCATATTGTGTATTTTCTTGGACTGTTCTATATGTTAATATCTGTTGGTGGTTCAATAAAGTATTGCCACACTGTTTTACTATCACCCTATGCTGTGTGAGTAGTGTTATGCCAATGGAGAAGGAGTGCGGGTGTTGAGTGGGATGAGCCATGGTCCATGCTGTCTTTCTAAAGACAGCCAGGTCAGTAGACAAGAGCACCCACTGACCCTCATGTCTCCACAACTAAATTTGTCATAATAGAGCAATGGTTTTTAACTTTCTAAACTCACATGGATAAGTATGCCAAGATCGAGATCAATGATCTACACATGCCTGTGCATTCCACTGAATAAATGTAAGGCCAAAAGTCCAGCCAATGACTGTCACTGTTATAATTGAACTGATCACATTACCATTTACTTCTATTTAATCTAATACATGCTACACAAAGCTGAATGATAGAATGAATTATACTGCAATGGTAATAAATAGCACATTTTCAGAATTAAATGGAAACATACCATGAAGTGTACACATAAAACTGTCTGAAAAGTAACAAATTTTGGCCGTGTTCTTATACATATGCCCTTATTTAATCTTGAAAACTGACTTATTTCGGCTCGGGAACCTACATAAATTTACATTAGCTGTTTCAACTAAAATAAACAACAAAATAACATGTCTAATGGTACATAATGCTAATTCTCATTTAAAAGTCACTTGTTAACTGTGATTACATTTACATATTGTGATGTTTTTCTCTAGGGGTAAAATTACAATGAAGAATTTAAAAGCAAAAAATTGAACTTTTACTATGTATGCTAATATTGTATGCATGTCACAAGCGTACAATCAAGCAAGGTGGTCCTTTTCTTGTAAAAACTGATATGGATCTCAGTTTATACACCAGAAAAAATCTTAAAGGGAATCTCCACTTTATATCATAAAGTCAATTTGAATTCAATGTTTGTCTTTTCTAATTCCGTAACCCTTTATTGCGACATTTGACATAATGTCATATGTCAGATCCCCTTCTTTGATGTGGGCTCAGGAGCTCAGCCCTAATTTTTGCCAGTAGTTGATGGCTGTGTTATTCAGCCATCGTATACTTCTAACAACTGAGAGTGGCCACTATCAATCTCTGACAGCGACATTTACGGCACATAAACCAAGGGCTGCAGTGTTCCTATTGTATTCCCTACTACACGATCGATGGATGGCCCCATGTATATCTTTATAATAAACCATGATATTTCCTTTATACAGCGGTGAATGCATCAAAATTAGTCCATACATTGAGTACACTGGCACTTCATAATGCAACTCAGAAAAAAGGGGGGTATCAGACTTATATCATATTGTAGCCGAACTGAAGAGACCCAACAAAAATTGTATTAAAATTGATAACTTTTATTAATTTGTATTAAAATTGATATTGTTCTATTGATTTACCTGAAGGACATCGTTATATTTATAGTCAATTTTTGGATGGCGTTTAAATAGCCTCCTGCTTGGCATTTTGTTATTTTAAATTTGATTTTAATACAAATTAATAAAAGTTATCAATTTGAATACAATTTTTGCTGGGTCTTTAAACAGCAATACTGCGGTATTGCTGTGTATACAGTAGCACAAGCGATCAGATCATCACAGGTTTAACTCCCCAAGGAACATTTTTAAAAAAAGTAAAAAAAAAAAGGTTAAAAATATGAAAGTTTGAATCAATCCTCTTTTCAAAACTTAAAATTAAATACGTAAAAAAAATACACATATCTGATATCTGCATGTCAATAAAAGTTAATTAACCTGATCGGTAAAGTACTGTAATGAGAATAATAAACCTAAATGCCTGAATTAAGATTTTTCAGCCTCCACAGCACCGCAAAAAAAACCCAATAGGAATCAATGAAAACAAATCATTCTCAAAATGGTATAAATAAAAAATAAAAATGTTGGCTCAGAGTTCACAAATAAGCCCTCACTCAACTTCATCAGCTGAAAAATGAATACATTAGAGGTCCCGGAAAATGGTGACACATGCAAAACATGTTTTTCTATTTGAATTAAAAAAACTATGAATGTTTGGTATTACCAAAATTGTATTGACCTGGACAATCATGCTAACATGTCATTATTTTATAATGAACACTGTAAAATAAAAACCACCAAAACAATTGCGCCTTTTCGCAATTTCACTATGCTTAGAATTTTTCATCCAGCATTCCAGCACGTCACATAATAAACAGAATGGTGGCATTCAAAAGTCATACTGCAAAAAAAAACCTCTTATATGGCTATATTGAGGGAAACATAAAAAATGTTGTGGCTCTTGCAAGAAGAGAAGGTAAACACGAAGGCACAAGGATGAAAAATATTTTGCTTTTTACTTCTTATCTGCTTTCTAGATATCAGATAACAGCCAGTAGGTTAATAGATATATAGGGATCTGGTGTACCAAGCCAAATAATAAAAAATGGCCAATATTTTCAAATATTATATTTTTACCACATAAACCTTTTATTTGACTGTATTAATTTATGAGATTCCAGCACTAAATCTTCTTCCATGAAAGTATATGCAAACAAATAGTTCTCAATCCTCAGCTGCAATGAGACCTACTTCTATTAATCATTTTTAGATCTCCCTCTACTTCTTATAAACGGATGAGAGGGTCAGAGTTTTAAAGTTGCTGCAATAATATTTTATGGTCTAGCAAAAATCAAACACCCCAGAGAACAAATGAAAATTAATTTTTGGCATGTATTTTATTTTGTGCCATGGCATCATTTTTGCTTTGCTTTCGTATTTCTGCGTGCTATAACTTCTTGTGGCTTTGTGGCTGATGTGTTTCACGTGCTTTTTCATGTGTTATTGTTAAACATTTCCATCTACTAATTTCTGAGTATGTGTAAGAGTGATGACATGGGATAGCCTCTTTATATACTACTGCTGACAGGGAGAGGTGGAATTAGAAAGTCACTGCCATATAAATGTAAAGAGGGAAAGCCGGAGAGGGAAAATCTATAGTACAGTCATCAGTATCTCTTGTATTATGGCATAATGTAAAGAATGACATGATAAAGATGTGTATACCTGTTGTACACACAGAAAGGGTGATAGATGCAGGAGAAATAATAGCTGGAATTATCATTAGAGTTCTTTGTCCAATGTGCCTATTGCAGGTGTTAAAACACCATTAAGTTTTCTGCACATGAAACACTTTTTGTGATATACTGAAACTAAATCTGCCCATTGCATTACTAAGATCATTTACTAATTTTGCTTAATACTTTTGGGTTATGGGCAGCAGCAGCAGTGGACAGCATCAGATAATATTCTGTTCCACTATTCTTCTCTCTGGACAAAAATGATGATGGCGTATGAATGCATGAAGTTTGGCAACTTATGATGAAGCAAGTAATAATTTAAGGCCTTGGTACTATATATATTTATTTATATTAAGTAGAATGAGGTGTACCCTGGTTGGAATTCATTCAACTGACACTTGGATGAAGTGGCTGTCAGACATGTAAAGAAGCTGATTTTTATAAAACTGTGCAGTGGTCTCTTAATTTTTGCCAGAGCTGTATATATCAGAAATAGAACACAAAGTGTTGTGGGCTTGTGACAGAGATATTACCATGACCATGCAGCCCATTTTTTTTTCAAGTGCCTCTTTATTTTGCATCTTGAAACAGCCACACCGCTAGTTTTCAGAGAGTCCAGTATTTCAGCTGTTGTTATTTGTGGGTTTTTCTTTGCATCCCGAACATTTTTCCTGGCATTTGTCACAGGTCACAGATGAGGAGGTTACCTTTAGCAAGTGTGAGGACACTTGCCGTGGGTTGCGTGCTTGCATATCTTGGCCAAAATATTAACCAATACCTCTTCTATTGTGTATATATATATATATATATAATATATATAATTTTTTTTGCATTTTATTTTCCAGGGTGCATCCAAGCCCAGCATGCTTGGCCTTGTAAACTAGGGTGCCTATTCTCATGGGATGCATTTAGTTAGTGCTGGGCAGACCGCCTAATCTAATAGTATGGGTATCATTAATGGGCTGTAAGCTAGTCACTGTGCATTACTTGTGTGTGACCAGCACTCTATGCAAGCCACTTTTGGGCAACTTAACACTAAGCAATCACCCCCTCCATCAATTGGTAGGTTGTGAGTGGTTGTCTCATCAGTATTTTGCACCTGTGTTGCTGCCATCTTTACTACATGGATATGCTGCATCCTGAGAGTGCTTTAGTCATGAGACCTGGGCAGGTAACCACTGCTGCTCCTTGATTTCTGTATTAATTCTTGAATTTTTGGAGGATTTTTATTCCTGTTTTTGTGGCTTTGCTTTTAGGTGAAAGAAATTATTGGCATCAGCCACCTTATTGCCATTTATTGCTGAATAAATAATTTTTCTGGATCTGTGTGTTTTCTAATAGCTCTGCAAATAAGTAAATTGCATAAGCCATCTGTTTGCTATTTCTAGGCCAAAAATTAATTTTTCTGGACTGGGGTGTATTTTTAAGCAGTCTGGGAAATAAATAATTGGCTTCAGCCACCTAGTTGCCATTTCTAGGTCAAATAAATAATTTTAAGAGGACCTCTGTGTGTTTTTTAGTAGTGTTGCAAATAAATAATTTGCATCAGCCATCTTGTTGCCATTTATAGGCCAAATAAATAATTGGTATACGCAGGCGATGGAACAGTATGTGTCTTTTCGCAGGCCCGAATACTGCTGCATGACTGGTGAGGTAACAAGATTTTGAAGGTGTTAGACTGGATAGCTAACAGTGCCTCCAGTTCCCTCGCATTATCTTCCACCCGGTCCACTGCAGAAAGTGAACAGTTGGCACTTGAGAACCATGGTCTTCCGGCTTCCGCTTCATCAGCTTGCAAATCAGCCAAGCAGTCTGAGCCCCAAGTCATGCAGCAGTCTCTTCTGCTTTTTGATGACTCCGCTGGCTGTGGTTCCATGGCCCATCCACCTGGCCCTGCATTAGAAGTGGAAGCGACTGAGTGCACTAATGTCCAAGCATTTGTTATGTTAGAGGATGCAGGGGCTAGTGCATACAGTCCGTGGACTGCTGCAGAACATGTCAGATGATGAATGATGCATCTTTCTGCAGTGTGCAGAGCAGCAAGGAGGGCAGGGTTGGGCAGTTGGTGGAACATGATGCGGAAGTTGGTGAGGTCTTGAACCCCACATGGAGTGGAGGCCATCCTAGTGATGTTCCCAAATCAGAGAAAGAGTACACACAGCAGCACAGCAAGAGAGAACCGGGGAGCAAAGGCACAGAAGGTGGCCCATAGCCAGTATGTCAGCTTCTATTGCCCACCGTGCTGCTCAAATAAGTACACCAAAGAGCTTCCTGGCCTGGCATTTGTTCAGGGAATGTGCTGCCGAAAAGCGACAGGTGGTTTGCACACTGTGCTGTCAGACTCTAAAGCAAGGCATAAATGTTGTGAACCTGAACACCACCTTTATAACATGGCATCTGTATTCCAAGCACAAGATGTAGTGGACTATACACCTTAAAAAGCTTGACAGATCTGAGCCTCCCCCTGCTCCCTCTTCTGCTGCAGTCTCGGCCTCTTCCTCTGGCTCATAATCAACAGAACCACCTGACTCCCCGCAAAGAGAGAATGTGACAGCATCACCACCACCATCAGTGTCACAAAGCATCTTCACACCATCCCATGGAAGTGTTTAGCTTTTCATCCCTCAAATACTTGAGAGAAAGATGAGACACCCCCCCTGGCCACCCACAAACCATGGTCCTGAATGTCAGCATTTTCAAATTACTGGCCATTGAAATGCTTCCATTCTGGCTGGTGGAGACGGACAGTTTTAAAAAACTGATGGTGGTGACTATTACGCAGTACGTTGTTCCCAGTCATCACTACTTTTCCAAGCGGGCCATCGCTGCCTTGCACAAACTTGTTGCGGACCAAATCAGGTGTGCATTGTGCAACGCCATCAGTGTGACAAAGTCCACATAACCACTGATATGTGGACCAATAAGCACGGCCAGGAATGTTTCATCTCCTTAACTACCCACTAGGTAAATGTAGTGGTGGCTGGGACAGAGGCGGACGCCGTTGTAGCCTATGTCCTACTACCAACAAGGATTGCTGGACGTTTATCTGTTCCAGCTGCTTCCTTTTCCTACTATGTTTCCTCCATTGCCTCCTCATCCAGTCACAGTAAGACCTGCACTACCAACTTCAGCACCGTTGGGAGAAACAACAACAGGTTATTCTGAAATTGATCTGATTGGGGGACAAATCCCACAACACGTAGGAGCGGTGGACTGAAATCAAACAGCAGACAGATGAGTGGTTGGTAGTGTTGAGCATTCCGATAACGCAAGTATCGGGTATCGGCCGATACTTGCTGTATCGGAATTCCGATACCGACTTCCGATATTTTTTCAATATCGGAATTCGGCATCGGAATCGGAAGTTCAAAGTTGATTGACAGACTGACGTCATCATGATGCGCGGTGTGTGCGCATCATGATGCGCCGTCATTTCGGGCCTTCCGGGGGTCTCTGCCGGCCTGCCGGGGGGCTGTGCCGGCCTGCCGGGGGGCTGTGTGGACTGCCCGGGGTCTGTACCGGCCTGCCGGGGGGCTGTGCCGGCCTGCCGGTGGTCTGTGCACCCTGTGGGGGTCTGTACCGGCCTGCCGGGGGGCTGTGCCGGCCTGCCGGTGGTCTGTGCACCCTGTGGGGGTCTGTACCGGCCTGCCGGGGGGCTGTGCCGGCCTGCCGGTGGTCTGTGCACCCTGTGGGGGTCTGTACCGGCCTGCCGGGGGGCTGTGCCGGCCTGCCGGGGGGCTGTGCTGATGTCCGGGGGTCTGTGCAAGCATCGTCCGATGGGACTACAAGTCCCATCGGGCGATGCCTGCTACCATGACAGTGATTGACACATTAGCCAATGATGGGACAGTAGTAGTCCCATCATCCGGCTAATGTGTTAAATGTAAAAAAAAAAAAAAAAAATACTACATACATACTACATGCATGCTACATACATACTACATGCTACATACATACTACATATATACTACATACATACTACATACATGCTACATACATACTACATGCATGCTACATACATACTACATGCTACATACATACTACATGCATGCTACATACATACTACATGCTACATACATACTACATATATACTACATACATACTACATATATACTACATACATACTACATACATGCTACATACATACTGCATGCTACATACATACTACATACATACTACATGCATGCTACATACATACTACATGCATGCTACATGCATGCTACATACATACTACATGCTACATACATACCACATACATACTACATACATACTACATACTACATATATACTACATGCATGCTACATACATACTACATGCATGCTACATACTACATACATACTACATACATGCTACATACTACATACATACTACATACATACTACATGCATGCTACATACATACTACATGCATGCTACATACATACTACATGCCACATACATACCACATACATACTACATACATACTACATACATACTACATGCTACATACATACTACATATATACTACATGCATGCTACATACATACTACATGCTACATACATACCACATACATACTACATACATGCTACATATATACTACATGCATGCTACATACATACTACATATATACTACATGCATGCTACATACATACTACATGCTACATGCATGCTACATACATACTACATACATACTACATGCTACATACATACCACATATATACTACATACATACAATACATTCATACAATACATACATAGACATACAGTACATATAACATAGAGTAACATACTTACCAATACTTGTCACATTGTTCCCCGAAGCCATTGTCTTTTCCGGAATAAATATTAACATAACAAACCACAAAAATACTCACCCACGATCCGAAGCAGTCCACGAGTGTGTCCCACGACGATCTTGGGTAGAGAACGGCAGCATCAGATGATGCTGCCGTTCTCTACGGGCTGCAGGAATCCAATGACGGAAGGTAGGTATCCTTCCGCACTGTATTCCTCCGCCACTTAAAAAAAAAAAAGTCCCTAGTCTCACTTTATGCCATTGCTGCGTGGGAAATTCCCACACAGCAATGGCATAAAGTGAGACTAGGGACTTTTTTTTTTTTTAAGTGGCGGAGGAATACAGTGCGGAAGGATACCTACCTTCCGTCATTGGATTCCTGCAGCCCGTAGAGAACGGCAGCAACAGCTGATGCTGCAGTTCTCTACCCAAGATCGTCGTGGGACACACTCGTGGACTGCTTCGGATCGTGGGTGAGTATTTTTGTGGTTTGTTATGTTAATATTTATTCCGGAAAAGACAATGGCTTCGGGGAACAATGTGACAAGTATTGGTAAGTATGTTACTCTATGTTATATGTACTGTATGTCTATGTATGTATTGTATGAATGTATTGTATGTATGTAGTATATATGTGGTATGTATGTAGCATGTAGTATGTATGTAGTATGTATGTAGCATGCATGTAGCATGCAGTATGTATGTAGCATGCATGTAGTATATATGTAGTATGTATGTGGTATGTATGTAGCATGTAGTATGTAGCATGCATGTAGTATGTATGTAACATGCATGTAGTATATATGTAGTATGTATGTAGCATGTAGTATGTAGCATGCATGTAGTATATATGTAGTATGTATGTAGCATGTAGTATGTATGTAGCATGCATGTAGTATATATGTAGTATGTATGTAGCATGTAGTATGTATGTAGCATGCATGTAGTATGTATGTAGCATGCATGTAGTATGTATATGGTATGTATGTAGCATGTAGTATGTATGTAGCATGCATGTAGTATATATGTGTTATGTATGTGGTATGTATGTAGCATGCATGTAGCATGCATGTAGTATGTATGTAGTATGTATGTAGTATATATGTAGTATGTATGTAGCATGTAGTATGTATGTAGCATGCATGTAGTATATATGTAGTATGTATGTAGCATGTAGTATGTATGTAGCATGCATGTAGTATATATGTAGTATGTAGCATGTAGTATGTATGTAGCATGCATGTAGTATATATGTAGTATGTAGCATGTAGTATGTATGTAGCATGTAGTATATATGTGTTATGTATGTAGCATGTAGCATGCATGTAGCATGCATGTAGTATGTATGTAGTATATATGTGGTATGTATGTAGCATGCAGTATGTATGTAGCATGCATGTAGTATATATGTAGTATGTATGTTGCATGTAGTATTTATGTAGTATGAATGTAGCATGTATGTAGTATGTAGTATGAATGTAGCATGTATGTAGTATGCATGTTGTATGTATGTAGCATGTAATTTTTTTTTTTTTTTTTTTTTTTTTTACATTTAACACATTAGCCGGATGATGGGACTACTACTGTCCCATCATTGGCTAATGTGTCAATCACTGTCATGGTAGCAGGCATCGCCCGATGGGACTTGTAGTCCCATCGGACGATGCCTGCACAGACCACCGGCAGGCCGGCACAGCCCCCCGGCAGGCCGGCACAGCCCCCCGGCAGGCCGGCACAGCCCCCCGGAGCCTGCACAGCCCCCCGGCAGGCCGGCACAGCCCCCCGGCAGGCCGGCACAGCCCCCCGGCAGGCCGGCACAGCCCCCCGGAGCCTGCACAGACCACCGGCAGGCCGGCACAGACCACCGGAGCCTGCACAGACCCCCTGGCAGGCCGGCACAGCCCCCCGAAAGGCCCGTACAGACCCCAGAGAGGCTGTACAAGGGCAGGAAAGGGTTTTTCTTATTCCGATACCGGAAGTCCCATAGACTTGAATGGGACTTCCGGTATCGGAATCGGCGATACCGATACTTTTTTTAAAGATCGGCCGATACCATCCGATACGATACTTTGAAGTATCGGACGGTATCGCTCAACTCTAGTGGTTGGTGCAGTGAACCTCAAGCCTGGTGATGTGTTATAATGGACAAAATCTCATAGCAGCTCTGGGCCTAGCTGGTGTGATGCACATACCTTGCCTGGTGCATGTATTGATCTTGGTGTGGCAGAGCTTTCTGAAAAACTTCCCACACGTCAGAGCTGCTGCCCTAAAATGTGGGCAGTGTGTGCTCACTTTTGACGTTCTCAGCCTGCTATTGCTCTCCTGTCTGCGCTGCAGCGCCACTTTTGCCTTCCCAATTGCCAGCTGATATGCAACGTACCAACAAGGTGGAACTCTATCTTGCACATGCTGAAGAAATTGTGCGAGCAGCAGCAGGCAATAGTGGAGTTTCAGCTGCAGCACGCAGTGCTGAGTCGCTCTGCAGAACAACACCACTTCACAACCAATGAGAGGGACTGCATGCAGTATGTGTGTGCTGTCTTGCGCTGGTTTGAATAGTCCACCAATTTGGCCAGCGCTGATAACGCCTTCATCAGTGGTACTATACCACTTATATGCCTGCCGGAACTTAGGTCACGATGGTTGAGGTGGTGGCACCGAAAGGGGGGGTTACTGTCCCAAACAGTGGCCAGATACCTAAATGTACAGCCATGGGATAGTTTGGAAGGAGGAGGATGATGATGATGATGATGATGATGATGATGATGATGATGATGATGATGATGAAGAATCATGTTCAGAGCAAGGTGGCACTCAGTTCAGCTCACAGACATCACTGAAGGGTGGCTGGGGAATACAGAGTACCCAGACGATACACCTCCCACCGAGGACAGCTTGATGTTGCCTCTGGACATCCTGGAACACATCACATGAGCCAATACATGCTGCAGCGTCTGCGCAAAGACCATCGAGTTGCTCATATTGTTACCAGTGCAGATTACTGGGTGGCCACCCTGCTGGATCCCCGCTACAAGGACAACGTACCATTATTACTCCCATCACTGGAGCACCAAATGTGTGAATACAAGCACACGCTGGTAGAGAGACTACAGATGTATTTCCCACCTGAGAGCGGGGCTCATTGGAAGAATAAGGTATAGGCAGAGGAGGAAGTCACCAACGTAGCTGGGGTACTGCCAGCACCATAGAAGGCAGGAATTCTGTGGCCAAATGTGGTAAAACTTTATGAGCATGCTACAACATATAGCACCACCATGTAATAGGATCCATTTAAGCAGGAGCCAGTGTTTCAACAACATTGTAGAAGTATACCTTTCCACACATCTCCATGTACTAACAGATGGATCTGCCCAATTAACTTCTGGGTGTCCAAGTTGGACACATGGCCTGAGCTTACTCTTTGCACCTTGAAATTGTTGGCCCGCCCTGCAGCAAGTGTACTGTCAGAATATGTGTTTAGTACAGCAGGGGGTGTGATCACAGGCATCCTCCTTTCCACATGCAATGTAGGTAACCTAGCATTTCTTAAAATGAAACAGGCGTGGATCCTACAGGACTTATCCATACCTTTCGATGACTAGACAACTATAACAGCTTCACACAGCTAGTCTTCAACTCTATTTGCCATTTATTTCATTTGGTGCCTCCTCCCCAAATAAAAGACAAAAAAACTGTGTTGGCTACCTCCTCGTCCACCTCTTCCACCTACACCACCACATCCACCTTCTCCACTTCCTCCTCCTGTTGGACCTCTGCCCCCTGGTTCTACCTTGTTAGTTTATTTTTTTGGTTCATTTATGTTCTTCGAAGTCAGTTCCCTAACTCCTACCTTGCCTTTTCCATCCATACTGCCAAGTTCACCACTTCCTCCACTTGGACCTACGCCTCCTGTTTAAAAATTGCTAGTTTTATATTTGTGAATTCTAGGTTGTATTAAGACAGTTCCATGAAAACAAAAGTAAACACACAAAAAATGATAAAAATAATTACAAAAAAACAGTGTTGGATTACTACTCACTTGCCTCTTCCAGCAATACCGCTATGTCCACCCCTTCCTCAACTTGGACCTACATCTCCTGGTTATAGATTGATAGTAGTGATGAGCGAATGTGCTTGGAGAAGGTGTTATGCAAACTCCATGAAAATATGGTGTTGGTTGAATAAGTTAGATAAGCTTGAACAATGGGCAACAACTAATAGAATGGTACTTAACAGGGAGAAATGCAAGATTCTACATCTGGGCAAGAAAAATAAAAATGACTTGTTAGGCATTGGGTTTCTCCCTCTGCACAGGAGGAATCCAGAGCCTTGCCTTCTGCAGTCTCCCATTCAGTCCTGGCCGCAGAGGAGTCTGCTCAGCAAAGGCGTTGATCCCGGCGTCTTGCTCAAGTTAGTGCTGTTGGGTTGGTTGCTGCTGCTATCCCTGGTTTAGCTATAGCAGTCTGCACTACCCAGCGGCAAGCAGCTCCTAGGACTAAGGGTACCGTTACACGTAGCGATGCACTAGCAATCCCGACAACGATATGGATCGCTGGTGCATCGCTAAGTGGTCGCTAGTGAGCTGCCACACAGACAGATCTCACCAGCGACATAGCAGTGGTCGGGGGTCGCTACTTACCTGTCAGACGAGGCGATCCTGACGTCCTCCCGCCCGCATCCATGCGTCGCTCGTCGGCGCCACAGGAAGCCCAGCAGGAATCGCCTGACGAGAAATGGCCCAGGCCGTTCTCGCGTGATCAGCGATCATCGCGGGGGAGCCGGTCAGAGGTAAGTGTCACATGTAGCGATATCGCTAGTAATATCGCTGCTATGTCACAAAATCAGTGACGTTACAGCGATATTGCTAGCGATATCGCTACGTGTAATGGGCCCTTAAGTCCCTCTTTTGCTCCACTGAATATGCCCGTGGCTCAACCTCTCATTGGAGTTCAGGGGTCACATGCTCAGGTCCCGTGCCTGTTCCAATTGGACCATCAGGAAGGTCCCGGAAGGACGCTGCTATAAAAGGTTTGCATGGCCGCTTGGCCATACGCTAGTATAGACTATTATGGCTGTGTGTGTGATGATGAATGCTTGTGAAAGGTGACTGACTCATTATGACTCCCTTCCTTGGTTGTGCATGAGATAGGGTTTGTAGAGTCAGAGTCAGTGCCGAGTTGTGGCACTGCCTAGCGCCGCAATGCTCCCAGCTCCTCACACAAGCTAGCGCCAGAGTGTGCCATTCAGCACAAGGCACCACTTTACCGCATATACTGAGGCGTCCATCAGAGCACTTTTCAGCTCTAAGCTTAGGCTGGTTAGTGGCGTCAGCCAGTGCGGCGCTGCATGCTCCAGTAGCGGTTTACTCCAGTTACGTTCTCCTGCATCACAGTTGCGGTGCCGCACACTAGTGAGTCAAGAGGGACTCTAACTCTGTGTCCTTGGGGCAGAGTCCTGAGACTCTACACTAGCGCTCCCCTTGCCAGGCTCTGTGAGTGATAACAGGCTCCAGCATTTATGTTCTGCGTTTCTGTGCTGCAACTGAATCCGCTGCTGTACACACCAGGTGACATTAACCCATCTGAGTTCAGCTATCATATTACCTTACAGCATCCGCCATTACTGAACAGCAGGTAACATCTCTGCACGGTGGACCTTGGGCTGCGAACGCACCTTGATACCATCTTATTATTACTTGGTGCGTTCCGCTAGACCTAACATTACAACTACAAAATGGGAGGATTAGAGCAACAGCACATGTGAAAAAGACTTTGGTGTACTAATAGATCACAGACTGCACATGAGTCAATAATGTGATGTAGCAGCAAAAAGGCAAACACAGTTCTAGCATGTATTAAGAGAAGCACAGAGGCTAGATCACGTGGAGCACTTACGCGCCACTTTTTAAAAAGACATTAAAAAACTGGAACGAGTTCAGAAAAGAGCTACCAGGATTGTGAGTGAACTGCAAAGTATGTCCTGCAAGGAAAAATTAAAGGATTTGTGAATGTTTAGCTTTGCAATAAAGGAAGGCTGAGAGGAGACTTAAAGCTGTCTACAAATATCTGAAGGGATGTCACAGTGTAATAGGATCATCCTTATTCTCATTTGCACATGAAAACATGAGAAGCAATGGAATGAAACTGAAAGGGGGATGATACAGATTAGATATTAGAAAAAACTTTTTTGACAGCGAGGGTGATCAATGAGTGGAATAGGCTGCCAGGAGAGGTAGTGAGTTTTCCTTCAATGGAAATGTTCAAACATCTGTCTGAGATCGTTTAGTGAATCCTGTGCTGCATTTAGCAGGGGGTTGGACATGATGACGCTTGAGGTCCTTTCCAACTCTAACATTCTATAATTCTATGAACTCAGGATCCCAGCGCTGCAAAGCTGCAGTGCTAATCACTGATTCACCATGCTGGCCTACCTCTTCTACCTATACCACCATGTCCACACCCTCCACTTGGACTGATCAAGATTCTTATTTTTTATTTTTGCTCTGCTTAGCGCAGGGACAAGATGCAACTATAGTGAGGGACAGTGTTAGGTTTTGCATGAGCACAGGTTTAAAAAAATATTCTGCACCTGTGTCTGTGATAGTACTATGCATAACCAAAGGTTTTAATAAAATTCAACTGTGTCATGGGAGTGATGTTTATCTAATCATATTTTTCTACCCTTAGGCATTTGTCTAGAATAGTAATGTGCCAAAAGCCGCTGTATTTATTCTTTAACCCTTATCTGTGGGAGTACTTTGCCAAAAGCAAGTGTGTATTCTTTAATCAATATCTGTGGGTACTGTGCCTTTAAACTCCTTTGTGTACTCTGCAACCCTGACTGTCAGGGTACTGTGCCCCATTGTCTGGGGATGAAGTTTTTAATCAGCTTTCTCAGGGAAATGTGAAAACATTCTCTGTGGGTGAATTTTATTATCAGCTTCTGTGGGGGAAATGTGGAAACATGCTCTGCAGCTGAAATTTGTTTTTAGCTTTTGTGGATGAAATTTCTTATCAGCTACGTGAGGGAAAATATGGAAACATGCTCTGTGAGTGAAATTTGTTATTAGATTCTGTGGGGGTATTGTGCCCAAAAGCCATTGGGTACTCTGCAGCGGTGTCTGTATGAGTAATGTGCCTAAAAAAATTATTTTACTCTACCTTTACGGACGAGCCCAATGCTCATTAAAGGATTTAACTACTCATTCCAATTACAGAGCCTCTAAATTGCCATGGAAAGTGAAATTCGTAAGCTACTTCTGTAGGGGTACTGTGCCCCATGCTCTGTGGGTGAAATTTTTAACTGAGCTGAAGGTAGGAAGCCTCATTAAAATTAAAATTTTATTCATTGACTTCTTACAGTGGGGACAAAAAGTATTTAGTCAGCTACCAATTGTGCACGTTCTCCCACTTAAAAAAGATGAGAGAGGCCTGTAATTGACATCATAGGTAGACCACAACTATGAGAGTGAAATTGAGAAAACAAAACCAAAAAATTACCTTGTCTGATTTGGCAAGATTTATTTTGCAAATTATGGTGGAAAATAAGTATTTGGTCAAAATAATGTCTCACTCAAATCAGTCAAAAAGCACAGTTTTCCAGCTATGTTTTTTCCTCCCAAGAGAAATGATATGAAATGGTGCAGAAATTTCTATGGTGCACACATAGCCTTTTTTATGTGTCAGCAGGGTTCAATATAAAAAGTAATCTAACTGCTTCTGAAGTGATTTATTTGTGATGGCAATATGTACCTTAAATACCTTTCACTTTCTTACTGCACCAACTTTGCTTTTATACTCTTCTGCATTTACAAATCTTGGAATTATGGGTAATTATTTAGCACATTCATTGCTGGTAGATCATGACATTATAATTCTAATATATATACAGTATATATTGTAGTGCAGTAACCTGTGTTAAAGCTAGGAGGCACTGCATATGCTACTCAGAATATGCATGTGGGCATTTCCTTGATTGTGTGGTGAAACAGTGACCAGCATGAATGTAAATGTCCATTATGTGTTGCAGAGCTTCTCTGTGCTATAAGCTCAAGAAATAACATTGTCATGGTGGGACTTGTAGTCCACGAGTTATTTACCTTTAAGGGTGGCTTATAGGGCTAGTCAGAGAGCTGGGTGAGATCGGCTAGCCACACATACACCGCCCACATATGGGGGTGATTTGGGATATATAATGTGACTGAGGTCTGATCACATGGGTTGTGTGTTTTGATCCTGAGTGGTCAGAGTGCAAGGCCCGGAAGGCCTGTGTGTGTTGGAAGTGTCTGGGACTGAACTTCCTAAAGAGCACATGGAAAGGCCCGGACCTGGTAGCGTCTGTGATGACTCTGCATAGGGGAGCTACTGTGTAACGGTGAACACTCTCTGCTCATTCTTCTCGACCTTTCTGCAGCTTTCGACACTGTTGACCACCGTCTCCTACTCCATAGGCTCCAGTCACTAGGCATTAAGGACATCGCTTTCTCCTGGTTCTCTTCCTATCTCTCTGACCGCTCCTTCAGTGTTTTGTTTGCTGGCTCCACGTCATCTCCTCTTCCTCTCGCTGTCGGGGTACCTCAGGGCTCAGTCCTTGGCCCTCTTCTCTTCTCTCTATACACGGCCCCAACTAGACAGACCATCAGCAGATTTGGCTTTCAGTACCATCTTTATGCTGATGATACACAACTATATACGTCATACCCTGACCTTACACCCGCTGTACTACAGAACATCAGTGACTGTCTGTCCGCAGTCTACAACGTCATGTCCGCTCTCTATCTGAAACTTAACCTCTCAAAAACTGAACTTCTTCTGCTCCCGCCATCTACTAACCTCCCTAAATCTGACATTTCCCTCTCCGTGGGTGGCACCATAATAACATCCCGGCACCAGGAACGCTGTCTGGGTGTTATGTTTGACACCAACCTCTCCTTCACAACCCATATACAATGTCTTGCCCGCTCTTGCCCCCTACACCTAAAGAACATCTCCAGAATTCGCCCTTTTCTCACCATGGAAACAACAAAAACCCTCACTGTCGCATTGATCCACTCCCGCCTGGACTACTGCCTCCCCGCTACTCGACTTTCCCCTCTCCAGTCCATATTTAATGCAGCAGCCAGGGTCATCTACCTGGCTAATCGGTACTCGGACGCGTCTGCTCTTCGCCAGTCCTTACATTGGCTGCCCATTCATTATAGGGTCCAATTCAAAGTATTTGTTCCCACCCACGAAGCTCTCCAAAGTGCGGCACCCCCCTACATCTCCTCCCTCATTTCTGTCTATCGGCCTAGCCGACCGCTGCACTCTGCAAAAGACTTTCGACTAACCTCTGCACTAATCCGCACCTCCCACTCCCGACTCCAAGACTTATCCAGCGCTGTGCCAATCCTCTAGAATGCTCTACCCCAAGAAATTAGGACTATCCATAATTTGTATTGTTTTAGGCACTCTCTCAAAACACATCTATTCAGAGCAGCCTATCACGTTCACTAATCAAAGTCATTTTATGTGCAAGTGTGAGTATGTAGCCCATTCACTATCTCTGTCCCCCACCTTCTCAAGATGGCTGGACCATCATTGTAAATACATCATTGGAAATACACACCTGTACTTTGTATCTCCCCCACCTCATTGTAGATTGTAAGCTCTCATGAGCAGGGTCGTCTTATTTTACTTTAATTACTGTATTGTTAACGTTGTTACTTATGACTTGTGTTTTGAAACTGTTAAACTGTAAAGCGCTGCGGAATATGTTGGCGCAATATAAATAAAGATTATTATTATTACTGCCCGGCTGTGGGTCTGGAATGGTGGACGGCCTAGTGAGCAAGGCATTGCCCGTAACGGTGATCCCAGTGCGGCTGCTTCCCTGATAACCCGTGAGCGATAACCATGAGTGATGCTGACTGGGGTCAGTAAGAGACTGTTTATGTGGTAACGCTGAATGTTTTAACAAATGTTGTACTGGAAGCTACATGCTAATTTAGTTCATGAAGAGCGGTTTATGGTGATGTTTAATAAACCGAATGAACTGTTTTACCCTGAGTGTCCCAGTGTATGCCTCAAAGACCGGCCAAGCGAGTAAATCCCCATCCACTCATATGGTGGATCACTACATATGGTGGAAAATGTTAAGGGCACTTTTGTAGCCTTGTTGCTAGGGGCAACGGACGAGGTCTACAAACTCGGCTGCTAGGGGCAATGGTCCAGGAGGCACATATGAAGTGTTTTGCTGTGACTTGGTGGGGTCACAATGTTTTTTTTCCCCAAGTCAGCTTGCAGTGGCTCGGTGGGGTCACAAAGGTGACAAGCGTCTGGCTGTAACTCGGCGGGGTTACAAAGGTTGCTGTGGATCGGTGGGTCCATGAAGACGGCGCAGCAGAAGTGTGCATGGACTTGTGGCAGCAGGAGCTGCAATTGCAAGTTGCAGCCAGAGGTTCTGCAGCAGCAGGAGCTGTAGTGACACCAGAAGCCGCTTGTGATCAGCAGCCAGAGGTGCCGATGGTTGTGACTACAGCAAGAGCTGTGGCAGTGCCAGCAGGAGCTGGTAGGGTGTCATAAAAAGATGTCAGAGGTACAGATTGTGCAACCTCTTAAAGGGCCAATATCAACCCCAGAAAGAAATACGGGACTTTGTGAACTCGGTCCTGAGAGTGCCGTGGGGGAGTCCATGGAGTGTACCCCAGAGAGGGGTGGTGTCCCTAAACAGGGTAGTGTCCCAAAAGGGGGCAGTTTCCCAAAAGGGAATAGTTGCCCAAAAAGGGGTGGAGTCCCCAGGAATGGGGGCAGAGCATCCTGAAGTTAAAGGGGTGGCACAGACAGATGGTTGCCAGGGGCAAGGGTACTATATGTGTCCAGTCTGCTATATAAACTACCCAGCTGGCAAGAGGCTACATGGGTGTGCCCTGCAGATGAATGTGAAGGAAATGAACAGACTGGTTGATTCTGGGAGCTCCGTGACTCTATTGAGGGTGGCACCTCAGGGATTTGTAATACCCAATAGGAAAGTCGGGGTCACTTGCATTCATGGGAGCACTAAGGACTATCTAGCGGCTAGGGTGATCCTTGACAGTACAGGACAGGATGTCGCTATAGTACCGAATTTATCTTTTCCGTTAATCATAGGCCAGGACTCTAAGCTGTACTCAGACGTGTGGGAGAAGGGAATTCCTCTACAGCAGGAGGATGGAGGACTCACTCCTGATGGAGCTGCGTACATGAAGGCAGTAACATCTTCCAACATTGACGGGTCAGTCGTTGGGGTGACCAGAGGGAAGGGTGCGTCTGCCCAACTTATGGACATGATGTCACCTGACAGGTACCACAGTGTGACTGATAATGATGTGGTAGAAAAAAAGAATGGAGCTGACACCCGAACAGAGAGCACCTTGAGCATTTTCCATACTGTGGGGTGTGACAGAGCCTCCGGGGGGTGACGGTGAAATGTTATTGCCATTAGCAACCACTAGAGCAGAGGGCAATGTTGTGCAGACAGAAGCTCGGACCCAGTGTAATGACAGTGCTCCACAAGGTAAAGGCAGGATGACGCTGGTAGTCAAACCAGAATGTGTGACCATTGAAAACAGGGAAGCTCCGGGAGGGGGGTCCAACACCGTTACAAATGGGGACCGCTGCTTACAGGATGACCGTTCAGGTGGTGGTGACTCCCACTCAGATGGTGACGATAGTGGAAAGGAGTGCAGTAAGACTGACTCAGGTCTAGGTGGCAAGTCTCTTCCCGTCGCCGTAGGGGTAAAGGCCAGAAAGGAGCTAAACAAACAGCACCCTCTGAGAAGTTGGAGAAAGAGGAGAAGATGTCCGATATGACCGCTATCACCTGACAACTAGAGGGTCAAATTGACAAGCTGACCAAGGAAATGGGCATATGGAAAGAGCGAGTTGACAGTTTTCACCAGGTAGAAGCGCACGTAATAAACTTGGAGAGAGTGCGAAGAGATCTGTCAACAGCTGGCGAAGGAGTGTATGAAGGTAGCGAGTATGGAAGGCGCAATAGGAGGTGCTGCGCCACCTGGAGTCTGAGTTTGTGGCAGTCAAGGCCCAATTTGGAGAGAAGGAAGCACAGGAGTTCCAGGACCGCGCTAAGAGGTTGTCTTATGAGAAGTAAAAGGTGGCAGATTTACAGGTCGAAATAAAGACAATTAAAGAACATGTTGTGCAAGAAAAGGACCTGAGACAAACGGCTGAGCACAGAGTGGCTGAGCTGGAGAAGGAAGTCTCTGAGCTCAGAGGTCACCTGTCAAGGTGGCAAAGTGTAAATAAAGCCCTACGAGAAGATGTGGAAGTGCTCAGAGAAGCAGTAAGAGGTCTTCTGCAGAAGAAGTTGGTGGTTGAAAATTTATAGCGGCCGTGCCCGGGTGATAACAAGGCGGAGCTGCGAATGCCCATCTTAGCAAGGGGTCTTGAAGAGTGTAAATCTCAGGGAGATTTTGAGCTAAGAGCTGAACAAGACAGTCACCCGGTCGTGGCAGATGTCTTGAGGGAAGTGACCGAGGTAAACCAGGAGCCATCTGTTCATGAAGAGAGTGAGGCTTCGCTCTTCAAGTACGTGATGGAGGTACCCGAAGATATGACAGAAGCGTATGCCAATGAGGGTGTGCATGAGATTTTTAAAAAGGCGGTCAAAGCGTGTAGGGTGCACTGGGCACCTGAGACTCAGAAGTTGGTCTTACTGTCAACCAGGGAAGACACCACTGTCCTGCCGCATATGCATCTGAGTGGCTGTCCTGCCGGATATGCATCTGCAATATCTCCAAGCAAAACATATGATCATCCTGAGTAATGGGAAAGCCGCTCGATGCCTGGAGCTTGTGAGGGAAGCTAAAAATCAGTTGGGCTTGGTGGAAGATGTAATTTCGGTACCCAGACATCTGGTGTGGAGAGTCATTGGAAGGCTTGAGAAAGTGATACAAGAGCTTGTGAATAGATCCGGTGTGGCGAGGGTGAGGATCCCACCTGATGGTGAAGTCCAGGTATCTGGTGAAGATGGCTTGGTTCCAATCATTGTTATTGGCTCCGTGGAAGCCTCAGGAACATCCGAATGCTCCTGGAATATCGGGTAACGTACCTGAAGGAGATAGAGCAGTTAGAACTGGACCGACTGCAGATTAATAAACAGATGCAGAACATGAGATGGTGGATGCCTTCATCCCGAGGTATAAGGATCAGAAGGTACCCTCCAAATAATGAAATGGCAGGTAGCCGAAGACTGTCAGCAAGACGAGAGCATCGAGAATCTGCAAGTGGCAGTTCTACTCTCAGTATGAGACTGAGAGGCCTGGATAGTAGCTCCTGTGATGTACTAGATGGGTCAGACTCAGACCAGACAGTGGGCTCGACTGTAAGTGGGACTTATGACCACACCTACTGGGGGAGCCGGCTATGGAGAGAAAAATTGGGTGACCCGGCATACTGGCAAAGTGTGGAGACTAAAATGGTTTGATGACACAGACGGACTATGACTTGAAGGCTGAAGCCCAAGGCTGACATATTGACCGCTGGGGGTGGGGAAGGCCTAACAGTATGACAGTTAATGATGCCCAAAACAGACTGAAACAGTCCTCTCGACATGTAGGGCTAGGTGACAGTGGATATCACGTCTCGAGGCACCTAGTGTGTGGCAAATGTTCAACACCACAAGTTTGAACAAGGGGGAGGGTATGTGATGCAGTTGTTAAAGCTAGGGGGCACTGCATATTCTACTCAGAATATGCATGTGGGCATTTATTTGATTGTGGTGGTGAAACAGTGACCAGCATGATTGTAAATGTCCAGTATGTGTCGCAGAGCTTCTCTGCGCTATAAGCCAAAGAAATCACGGTGCCATGCTGGGACATGTAGTCCATGAGTTATTTACCTATAAGGGTGGCTTACAGTGCTAGTCAGAGAGCTGGGTGGGATCGTCTAGCCACACATACACCGCCCACATAAGGGGGTGATTTGGGATATAAAATGTGACTGAGGTCTGATCACATGGGGTGTGTGTTTTGATCCTGAGTGGTCAGAGTTCAAGGTCCCGGAAGGCCTGTGTGTATGGAAGTGTCTGGGACTGAACTTCCTAAAGAGCACATGGAAAGGCCCGGACCTGGTAGAGTCTGTGACGGCTCTACATAGGGGAGCTACTGCCCAGCTGTGGGTCTGGAACGGTAGATGGCCTAGTGAGCAAGGCATCGTCCGTAACGGTGATCCCAGTGCAGCCGCTTCCCTGATAACCCGTGAGCGATAACCGTGAGTGATGCTGACTGCGTTCCGTAAGAGACTGTTTATGTGGTAATGCTGAATGTTTTAATGAACGTTGTGCTTGAAGCTACATGCTAATTTAGTTCATGAAGAGCGGTTTATGCTGATGTTTAATAAACTGAATGAACTGTTTAACCCTGAGTGTCCCCACGTATGCCTCAAAGACCAGCCAAGCGAGTAAATCCCCGGCCACTCATATGGTGGATCACTACTATATATATATATATATATATATATACAGTATATATATATATATATACACTAAAGCTAAACAGATTGGATGTAGCTTATAAAGTTTTCATTATAGTGAATCTTTGTTATGTTTGAATCTAGTTTAGCTGAGAAGAAAGTGCTGCATAGATGTTTTTTGCTTAACATACTGTAGTAATTTGAAGTTGATTAGAGTTACTTTAATGTGCTGGGGAAGAGCATAATTAAACAGGGCACATAGAGACTGAAATGAGTACAACCATCTGAACCACTGCACAAAGAAAAATAAAATATATACGGCAACACTGGTATTAAATAGAGGGAATACTTCAAGTTTATCTTTTCACTACATACAGTATATGTAAATTGGTGATTTTGTCTTTAATTATCATTTTTCATGTTACCACACTCTTAAAAAAGAATTTTGATAGCCAAGTAGCTGGTACAAATAGTTAAACAGTTATGGGCGCAAAAAAATCAAGTCTCTGTAATAAGTCTCCCGTTACATATATTTTACTTTTTTAGCTTGCTCTCATCCCTCTGTGGCCATCTTCATGGAATGTTACTGTCATTGCTTACATTTTAAACTCTCCCTCTGTCCTTTTATACTGCATTTTCTATACTGCCACCACCCCCGGTAAGCAATAAAGACCCATGGATTATAAGAGGCACCACCATTTTATTAAAAAAAATTTCCTATTTTTCTCAAAATTGGGGTGTGCCTTATAATCCGTAGCGTCTTATAATCTGAAAAATACGGCAAATAGAAATTTTCTGTTGCAAAAGTAGTAAAATGTAAGCAAGAAAAAAAAATGAAAGTTGGATATTATATTCAACTGCAAAATAAAGGTAATGCTAATTATGGCCAATTATGATTCACTGTAAACAATATCAGCATGAATTATTTCAGATTTATTTTCTGCTTATCCTTGGTACAAAAATATTACCATAAATAAAATATGAAAAAACTAGTAAAAACTAGTTCTACAACAGCACTGACTATTGAAAAATAAAATGTTTATGTGTGTAATAATATGGCGACCAACAGTTTTTTGTGTGCAAAAGATTTAAAGTAAAAAACTATACATTTGTATTTGTATGGTTGTATACAATTGTATTGACCAGCAGAATCATGATTATACATACATTTTTCTGATCAGTGAACATATTGTATAACATCTAGAGTTGATGTTCTATTGTTCATTCTGCCTCCCAAAATTATTAAAAAGACACTCTTACCACACAATGATACCACTGAAATCTACATCTTGCCTTGAAAAAAATAAGCCCTCACACAGCTCTGCTGATGGAAAACTGCTACGTGTCTGGCTCTCAGAATATGGCAACACAGAAACAAAATTATTTATTTTCAGATTATTTAATACACAAAAGTAATAAACAAAAATAAATCAATAAAAATTTGGTATCACCATAATCATACTGTCCCACAGAATGATGATAACACCCTACTGTATTTGTTCAGCATGGTAAACAAAAAAAGCATCGTCCTACAGGCCAATAGTTGATCAGTCTGGTATGGAATAAAGCCTGGTTCACATCATATTTTGTAAATGTAAGGAGGTGAATGACACATACAACTTATGAAAATGAACACTGCCATCCAGTGACCATACATTATAGGGATGAGAACAGAAAGAAACCAAGTAGGAACAAACAATAGAATGTCTGTTACCAGGTAGGAGGAGAAAGTGAAATGCACAAGGACATGTGACATACTGGGCAGTTAGAAAATATAAAGCCGATGAGGCGAGGGTTGGGGATGACTCATAGTCTAAATCTGTGTCAGGTCAGACGTAGTGTGCTAACTGAACTGGCTTACAGCCACATCTAAGACACGTGAGAATGGCAAGAAGTCCTTTATTCAGATGAAGAATCCCAAGTAACAAGATGGAGAACTGCTCAGGTCATGCGGCAGGATGAGGTTCTTGAGTAAAGGCAGGAGGCATACTTAAAGAACGGATGGTCGTGTGAGCAGTAGAAGCAGGAGGCCTACATAAAGAACAGATGAAGATGTGAGCTGTTGAAGCAGGGGGCATACTTAAAGGATGGTCATGTAAGCAGTAATAGCAGGGAGTCTACTAAAAGGGACAATCGAGTGAGCTGGGTTCCGGAGGGATAAACAACGGTACAGAGAAGATTGGGGCTGTGCTCAAAGGATCGGAGGCAGATAGAATGGCATGTCATTGAAGGGAGTCATCAGTATTCTAAAGTGTCAGAATTGAGGCCTAAAGAGGGAATAGAGTTTGACTCCCATTAGGATCTGTCACAATGACTGTAACAACAACCTGTCTCAACTCAGCTGTCAGGTGACGAGGGACCAGGGGTTCCTTCCCTCTCCCTAACCCAAGGGTCATCCTAGCTTGCCCTACTTCCTGGGATACTTCTGAAGGTGAAGATGCCGGGGCCTCCACCCTTGCCTTATCTCTTGAATCAGCTCTCTGTTCCCTTTCTCCACCCATGGAAGAGGGGAGCTTCTGGGCACTGCAGTACAGCAACCCAATGAACAAGGCAACACGAACAAGGGGTAACTGAAAATACCAGTAATACAAATGTTTACTCACATATAACAAAGGAATGCACAGAGGAGTTGAGGATGGGGAAAAAACAAAATAAAAGGAGGGAAGGGAATTATCACACAAACTCACGCAACAGTCACAGATAACTCCTCCAAAACTCCTTTTCATGAAAACACCAACACACCTCTCCTCCAAGCCATGCAGCATAAGCTAGCTTTGACAATGTGTTTCAATCAGGAACCAGATTATATAGGGGACAGGAGTGGCTAACTGAGCTCAGCTGAGAGCTCAGACTCCTAGAGCTCCCAACATGGCCAATTAACCCCTGTTCTGCCAAAAGAAATTAATACCATTTAAAAAGAAGGTGAAGTGCTTCTTTTCAGCATAGTAGCTAATAGACGCTGCGGTCTTCTGGCTCCTCTCTGTTGCGGTAACCCCGTGACACAACCTTAGAGTTTAAGACAGTAACAGTTATTACATGTATTTAACCTATTATGGACTAGCGTATTAGTTAGTAGCATTTGTTGGTATAACATTTAGTTAACCCTGTGATTTAAAATTGAATTGTACCTGTTTACATAAACATTTAACATGTATGATGCAAAGCTGACACACACTAATAGTCTACATAGGCCTCCATTTTACCCTCCATATGGCTGGTACACAGCAGAAAAAGGCATGGAATAGAGAAGTACACCATTTTATTTAAACATGGAAGCAGATGTCTCTATATGGCACATATCCCATGTACCTATTTAACATATATGTCTTGACCTTTTCATGACATATCTGATAAACAGGTGCAAACATAGTCTAAGGATAGCAAATGCCTGTGATGGATGCCTAATAGTAGCATCCATTAACGATAGGCTATAAAGACATTATAATGAAAACCTATTCAAAAGCACATAAAATACCTATTAAATATGTCATTATAGCTTATGAGTGACAAATTCCGCTGCTAGCTATCCATCATAGCTTCCAATTAATGTGAAAAGATAAGTGCATATCTGGATATTGGTAATGCAGCTTATGTGATATATCTGGACATTGCAAAGGCATTTAATACTGTATCACATAGTAGTCTTATACTGAAGCCCCAGAAGCAGGGACTTGGGAAAACTATGGTATATGCACATGGGTAAAAAACTGGTTAAGGGTCAGGAAACAAAGAGTCATTGTAAGTGTTACATTATCTACATGGGCTTAAGTCAACCATGGGGTAACGCTAGGAGTATTAGGCACAATTATTTTCATTTTCTTTATTAATGACCTTGTGGATGGGATTGAGCTTGAATGTATAACATTACAGAATAATCTAGATAAGATGTCTGCATGGGCAAACATATGGGAGTAGAGATGAGCGACTTTGCCTTTTTTAGGGTCGAGTCGGGTTTCATGAAACCTGACCTTCTCAAAAGTCGAGTTGAACGAAATCGGCCGACTATCGGGAAAAGTCGGAGGTCCGACTGAAACACGAAACCCAATGCAAGTCAATGGGGAAACAAAGTTGGCAGGGAGTGGAGGACAGTAAACACACCTACATGCCGGACCTCTTTTATAAACTGCGCAAAATCTCTCTCTCTCGACGCTGCACATGTCATCTCATTGCCCACAGTGTACATCCTTGCTCAGTGGCTGAAAACAGTCACGTGCAAGCATTCTGGGAAATCCGACTTTGGCGCTCGTTTCGCCAACCGCATGGCCGACTTCACGCTGTGGTCGGGTTTCGGTCGGCGAAACCCGACTTTGCAATAAGTCGGCGACTTATGAATCTGGCCGACCTGTTTTGCTCAACTTTACATGGGAGATTAAGTTTTTAATGCTGTTAAAAGAGGAGTACCGTAATTACACCTAGGCCAGAGTAATCTTATTGTTATATATACATTGAGTGGAAATATACTCAGGATTACAGAATAGGAGAAGGACTTGTGTATTCTGGTTACAAGTAAGCTGAGTAGCAGTACTCAATGACAAGCAGAAGCTGAAAAAGTAAACAACATTTTAAGGTGTATAAAAAGAGAGCAAATTCTGCTCTCCCGATGTATTATTATTATATCTCTATAAATCACTTGTATGGCCACATCTAGAATATATGATCCAGTTTTGGGCTCAACATGTCAAAAGAATCAATTAACAGGTGGGCAACAACTATAGATTATTACATGCTATTGAAGGCCTCAACATAATCAGAGGATAGAAAAGATGGGCTTGTTTAGCTTAGAAAAAAGGTCTCATTCATATGTATAAATACATACAGTATGTGGTCAGAACACATAGATAGTAATGACAGACAGTATCTGCATTTAAAAAGGGATGGATGCTTTTCTCAAAACAAATGGCATTGTGAGATAGAAATAATCTAGGGATCAATAATGTTTAACTGGTGGAGAAATGTTGAACTTGAAAGAATTATGATGAGATTCAGTAAGGTGTATGCACCAGAATTCTGGTATAAAACTACTTAAGTTTTTCAGCTTAATATTTTTTCAACTATTTTGGCCAATGCTTTTACAAAAATTGAAGGTTCATAAAATCATTGTGACTTTTCACGTTTTCATGACATTTGTGGCCAGCTAAGTCAATGTGGGCTTAGTTTGGGCGAAGCAGTGTTGGGACGGAGAATGGCCACCACAGCTCATCAAATTCATGAAAAGATATGGGTAACTTACTCCAGAAATGTACTCCAGTCCCAGACCAGAGTGCATATTTTCCAGTGGTACACGCCACTGAAAAGGTGCACCTAGTTGGCGTACACATCTTCAGTCTCTATGAAGCGGCCCCAATGTCTTTTTTCAATCTATGTAACTATGCAATGTATAAATCAGAAGCTTTTGCCTATATATCTGCTCTCTATATAAATATATACACACACATACAGTGCATAGATATACACATATACATAAACAGAAAAAGGTGCTTCTCACAACATTAGAATATCATCAAATAGTTAATTTATTTCAGTTCTTTAACACAAAAAGTGAAACTAAATATATTAGAGTCATTAGAGAGTGATCTATTTCAAGTGTTTATTTCTGTTAATATTGATGATTATGGCTTACAGCCAATGAAAACAACCCAAAAGTCTTTATCTCAGTAAATTAGAATACTTTATAACACCAGCTTCAAAAAATGATTTTAAAATCTGAAATGTTGGCCTACTGAAAAGTATATTCAGTAAATACACTCAATACGTGGTTGGGGCTACTTTTGCATCAATTACTGCATCAATGCGGCATGGCATGGAGGCGATCTGCCTGTGGCATTGCTGAGGTGTTATGGAAGCCCAGGTTGATTTGATAGCAGTCTTCAGCACATCTGCATTGTTGGGTCTGTTGTCTCTCATCTTTCTCTTGACAATACCCCATAGATTCTCTATTATGTTAAGGTCAGGCGAGTTTGGTGGCCAATCAAGCACAGTGATACTGTTATTTTTAAAGCAGGTATTGATACTTTTGGCAGTGTAGACAGCTGCCAAGTCCTGATGGAAAATGAAATTTCCATCTCCAAAAAGCTTGTCGGAAGAGGGAAGCATGAAGTGCTCTAAAATTTCCTGGTAGATGGCTGTGCTGACTTTGATCTTGATGAAACACAGTGGACCCATACCATCAGATGACATGGCTTTTGAAACCATCACCGATTGTGGAAACTTCAAATTAGACCAAAAGCAGCTTGGATTGTGTCATTCTCGACTCTTCTTAGGACCACTGAGCAACAGTCCAGTTCTATTTCTCCTTGTCCCAGGTAAGACGCTTCTGGCATTGTCTATTGGTCATGAGTGACTTGACACAAGGAATGTGAGACACTTGTAGCCCATGTCCTGGATACGTCTGTGTGTGGTGGCTCTTGAAGCAATGACTCCAGCAGCAGTCCACGCCTTGTGAATCTCCCTCAAATTTTTTAATGGTCTTTTCTTAACAATCCTTTCAAGGCTGCGGTTATCCCGGTTGCTTGTGCACCTTTTTCTAACACTTTTTCCTTCCACTCAACTTTCAATTATTAAGTTTGGATACAGCACTCTTTGAACAGCCAGCTTCTTTAGCAACGACCTTACACGCCTTGTGGAGTGTGTCAATTACTGCCTTCTGGACATCTGTCAAGATGGCAGTCGTCCCCATGATTGTGGAGCCTACTGTAACAGACTAAGGGACCTTTTAAAATGCTTTGGAAGCCTTTGCAGGTGTTTTTTGTTAACCCTCCGTCAGGAACAATATTCGCACTAACTCGTAATGGAACAATGTGCCTGTCTATCCTAATTTACTGACATAATGACTTTTGGGTTTTCATTGGCTGTAAGCCATAATCATCAACAATAACATAGATAAACAATTAAATAGATCACTCTATGTGTAATGACTCTATATAATATATGAGCTTCACTTTTTATATTGAAGAACGGAAATAAATTAAGTTTATGATGATATTCTAATTTTGTGAGAAGCACCTATATATGTTAAACTGAACCAAAAAATATGATGTGAATGGTGCTAGGATTGAAAGTCAATAACAATGTACAGTTCTTACAGAGACCTTAGTTAGTGTGTTTTCTTATAGGGATTTCTAATACCACAATGGGGAAAGAATGCCAAAACTGTTGTATGGAAAAACTGAAGCTGTTGTTCATTGTAAACAATGAGATTCTTACTTGTAGAGACCCTTTGTAAAACAGAAGCATAAATTGATCTCAAAAGACAACTTATCCATTTATCTCTTATACTTGTTTTATTTTAAAAGATTGAACTTAAAGGACCTTTAGCTTTTTTAAACTAAAGTAATTATATGTAAGGCTGGTTTCACATTAGCGTATCTGTGCGCAGCATATGATCTGCATAGATCCCCTTGCGTCACGCATACCTATATTTAACATGGTGTATGCAAGGACATGCGTTTGCATCAGTTCACATGCGGATGCGTCATTTCGTGGTGTGCGGCGGTGTCCTGCGAATGCAGCATGTTGCATTTTTTGAGGCGTCAATTATGCACTGTCATGCACATGCGGATGAGTGTGTCAAAACAATGCATTACTGTCTATGGGAATGCATTGGTATGCAAGGACATGCATACACTTTTTCCCCAAAATTTTTGCGGAAAAAAGTGCGTCTTATGGTCCGAAAAATACGGTAAGTAGTCTTTCCATTATCAGAGTTGTAATTGAATTTGTTTTCAGTTTTACTTACCAATTCTTTTTTTATTTGATCTATAGTTTCCACAACGTGAGGAAGGCAAACCAGAGATTGATAACGACCAACTCATTCAATCTGTGCAAGAGCAAGCAGCGTTGTGGGATCCCAGTGATCGTAATCATTCAGACTCAGCATTGATTCAACGACTCTGGGAAGAAGTGGAAAGATTGCTGCTGGCTGATTGGGACCGTGCTATGCCACATGCCAGAAAGGATTTTCAAAAGTATTGCAATGTCTGACACGGCAGTGAACCTGGTAAGGTAGGTGTATTGTTTTACAATATTTTTTTTCCTTTTTCTACCCCTTCTCAGTGAAGAGAATAAAAGTCTGTTGGTGTTCGATGAAGGATTGCTTCAATAAAGACATGAGAGAGGAGATTTGGATTCAAAGTGGTGCTGCTCCAACCCTCAGAAAATATAAATACCATAGTTTACCTTCGTTTCTGAGGCCTGCGCTTGGTCAGCGAACGTGAGTATCTTTTGTGCTGCCTTACTATTATATAAACAATATAATTTTTTTTACTAATGTTTTTCATTTATTTTCCACACAGAACCTGGTGCAGTACGACACCACCTGCATGGTCCTCAGTTGGAGCGTCCCCTCATCGACCAGCCAATGAACAGACCTAATCCCAATCATCCACCAGCGATGGAGCAGCCAAGCTGGCTTCACAGGCTGGGGAACAGGCAGCTGGTCCATCTGGTTTCGCCTCCCTCTCCCAGTCCTCTGCCACTTGTTTTGTTGGGTATTCTCGTCAGCAGTAGAGGGCCTGGGAGAGGCCAGTCATGCCCGAGTTTCTTCACTTAGGCTCGATCTTCCGGGATGGGATGAAGGTGGTTTTAGAAAAACTCAGGTGAACACACTTTTCCAGGAAGTCCACAGATGCCGTGACACCCTGGAAGATTACCTTCAGAGACGGGTGCAACATTTTTTTCATCAATAGAGCGATGTGTGTTGGAAAAGCTACCCGCTGATCTCCAGCTGAACGTGATGCAGGCATGCCAGGCTGCTTACAGCCAGGCATTGCAGCAGTCCCGATATCAGCAGCAGGCACCAACTTTGTTTCCTACAGGTCAACAAGGTCCAGTATATCAGCAGTGGCAGAATCCTCCAGCACCTTTCCAAACACCTCAAGGACTTAGATACCCGTCTACTCAACAACCGATGACAGCAAAAGTGACCTATCCACGACCAACACAGATGGACACTAGGACTGTTCCTACAGTACTCAGCTACACCACGCAGCCGAGTGCAGCAGCCATGCAGCCTTCAACTTCCACCATGCAGCTAAGTGCAGCAGCCATGCAGCCTTCAACTTCCACCATATTGCAGAGTGCAGACCCCAGAAACAGGGAAAAAACAAAATGCAGCGGAACCAGCAAAACGGCCAAGAAAAGAAAAGTTGGTGAGAAACATTACCAACCACCTCCACCCTCACCTCCCAATGTGTCTCCATGTCCAATTCTGTCCCCACCTCCCCTTGGTTCTCTCCCTTCCAATGTGTCAATCCCTTCCAATCTGTATTCCACTCCTAATGTGTTCTCTTCCCCAATGTTACATCTGCTGCCAATATATCTAACCCGATCCTCCAATTAACACCCCCCAGGTCCACATTATCACACGATCGGGCAGACCCTGAAAGTAAACCTCAATATTTTTTTATTTAATCAGGTTAAAAACAATGTTGAATTTATTTTTGTTAATAAACATTTTTTTTTCACAATCCCTGTCTCCCTGTGTTTTCTTTATCTCTTTATTTAAACATGTTTTGTTGAGTGAAGTATTAACGGGTGTTACAGTCAAGATGTTTGTATTAAAGTCAGCCAATATTACAGGTACATTTTACTTATTAGCCGCTTAAACCATTTTGTCTTGCCATGCCACATGTCCAATATCAGAAATAAAGTAGGCAACAAATTTATCCCTCATTTGGGCAACTTCCACTGTAGTCCTCAGATGGTGATCTTGGTAATCCTGCAATGTGGTAGTAACAGGTTCCTCAAGTTCTAAGTGGTGTTGCTCTTTAACTAGGATGCAATTGTGCATAACAACACACGCTTTCACAATTTCATCAGTTGTCTCAATTTTTAGATTGATGGCTGATCCCAAAACGCGCCATTTAGATGCCAGCAATCCAAAGGCACACTCCACAGTTCTTTGTGCACTTGTCAGTCGGTAGTTGTAAATCCTTTTGGTGTGATTCCAGTCCCGACTTGAGAACGGGACTCAAGTCGGGACTGGAATTTGTAATTGAAATACTCGGATCCACTTCCAGCAGTTTTCATAATCCAAATGTGTTTGCCATCTACAGCCCCCAAACTCTTTGGAAAATTACAAATGTCAACAAATTTTGCAGCATTTTCTAGCCAGAGTTCAGTTGTGGGTTGGGGGAGGAATTCTTCATGCAGAACATCACATAAAGCACAGCAGGTGTCTCTAACAATCACAGAAAACGTGGACACTCCAATCCAGAATTGAAAATGTAGAGATGATAAGGTCTCCCCGGTAGCCACTAATCTGACGAACAGAAAATGGGAAAAAAATCAGTACTTGGCTTTTAGAACAATCATATTAATGACAAGGTGTCTCTTTTTCAAAATTACATACCTCAGGGTCACCAACAGACATTCCTCAGCAGGAATCTCTCGACGTAGCTGTGTGTCCTGCCTGGTGATGGATCCTCGGACACATAGCAGCAAGTCATGGAAGCTCTGTTCCGACATTCTCATGTACTCGAAAAACCTCTCAGGGTTTTCACACAGCTCTGTGTACAATGGGGTGTTGCCAATAGCGATGTTGACATCTTCTCCGTCTTTCTCTTCTTCTTTCTTCTTCACAAGCCAGAGCAAAGGCAACAGCCAATTTCAATGACAAATCAAGATTAATAATGAAGCTATCCATGCTAAGATCCATCTTGCAGCTTGATAAAGCAGCAAAAGACAAGGATTTCATCAGTGCAGAGTATCTATATATAGAAATCTCATGAGACACGCCCATTGGATATCTGGTGTCAAGGAAACTCTACTGGAAAAGCTTTGGAAATATTGAAAGCATGCGCATAAACAACGCAAACACAGGCAAAAACGTATACAAATGCATGCACATGCAGCATTTTTTTGCGCCATGCTTAAGATGATGCGGAAAAAAAATGCTGTGTTAACATGCATTTGCATGCATTTTTGTATGTGTTTGCGCATGCAGATGATACGCCGCTCACAGAAATGCTAATGTGAACCTAGACTAACTGTGTAACTATAAGAGTTTTGTGGTTTTCCTTTTCCTGCATTACCTTGCTCATAAGAGATAGAAGTGTGTTTACCACAATGCAGAAAAAAACACCTGTCACACAAAGGATATGTTTACCAAAGCATAGAAAAACGCACATGCCACATATAGGACATATTTACCTCAGAGCAAAAAAAAAGCACATGCCAAACCTAGAACATGTTTAAATTAGAGCAAAAAAAGCACATATCACACCTAGAACATGTTTACCTCAGAGCAGAAAGCGCACATCACACCTGGATCATGTTTAGCTTATACCAGAAAAAGCACGTCACACATAGAACATGTTCACCTCAAAGCAGAAAAATCACATGCCATACGTAGAATATGTTTGTCAAAGCAGAAAAAAAACACATTACATCAAGAACTTGTTCACCTTAGAATAAAAAAAGCACGTCACATCTAGAAAATGTTTACCTTAAAACAGAAAAAATACGATACAACTAGAACATGTTTACTTTAGAGCAGAAGAAGCACATGCCACACCTAGGATATGTTTACCTTAGAGCAGAAAAAAATACATATCACACCTAGAGCATGTTTACATCAGGACAGAAAAAGAACATGTCAAACCTAGAACATGTTTACCTCAGGACAGAAAAAGAACATGTCACACCAAGAACACGTTTACCTCAGGACAGAAAAAGCACATGACACACCTAGAACATGTTTACCTCAGGACAGAAAACGCATGACTTATTTTCTTAACATCCTGGACAATATCATAAAGTGTGATAGTGCTAATATTGCAAATGAAGGTTCAGGGATATCAGAAAGAAATGTGAGACATGGTGGACATGACCGTTTCGCGCTTAACTAGCGCTTCCACAAAACCATAATACTATGTGGCTCAGCTACACTTCCTTTTAACAAGGGTGAGAGGAGTGAACAATTTGTGAAAAAACACATCACATGTGAAAAGAAAAAAATGTTATAACCACACAGACACATCTAACTTGTAATTTAGACCAAGAGGACCGTGCGTGTCAGTGTTTAGAATCAACTTAGATTCTCTCTGGAGAAGTAATTTATTATCATTTTCTCCTTGTATAGGATAACTAACATATTCAATGCCCGCAAATCTTAATACATTTGGATCTGCATTATGATACTTGTGGATATGTCTAATAAAACGTAGTAGTGACCCTTTCATAGTTGTTATTGAATGATGGTGTTCTCTGAATCTCACACTTTGGTCTTATTGTTTTGTCAATATAGAAGAACTGACATGGGCAAAAAAATTGCATATACTACTTAGTGTGATGTTCTAAATTCTTTTTGTCTCATGTGTAATCGCACCTAATTTTATGTTTTTATCTATCATACGTAATTGACAAAAAGAACAATTGCCACAGTGTAATTTCCTGATTATCGAGTATCGTCTAGCCAGGTGGATGTATTTTTACACAGACGTGCAAGGTCCTCTTGGTCTCAACAGCAAGATAAATATGTCTGTGTGGTTATGACATGTTTTTTTCTGTTCACATGTGATGTGTTTTTTCACTAACTTTTTAAAGGGACCCTGTCAGCAGGATTGTGCACAGTAACCCACGGACACTGTCAGGTCAGCGCTGTTATACTAATTAAAATGATACCTGGTGATGAAATCCATCCAGTGGTTGTTTCATCTTTATTTTCAGATTTGAGTTAATGATATGCTCGTGCTTCGGGGTGGGCCTGTGGAGGTCTTCATGTGGTGGTCTGAAAAGGTACTAGATATTCATCTGTATGGCTTCTGACAGATCATTGATCCTTCAGTGACCTGCGCCCTAGTTTACGTAATGAATATCTGTGCATACTAAAAAAAAAACCCTTCTGCAGGCAGGTGCCGACCGTGACACCTGCTCTGCAGCATAATTGCATGTGTAATGTGCATAGAATTATTATGGTTGAGCTTATTCTGATATTTAAAAAAAAATCTATTTGAAAATGGTGCCTGCCACTCCTGTGCAGTAGCATTGGTGTATATAGAGGTGATCCGATAGATGCTACTGCTCAGGCTCTGCAGAGTCATCTAGCAAGATGGCAACGACAGCACATGCGCAGTAGCAGCTATCGATTACCTCTATATACATCAATAGCTGCTACTGCAGGCACCATTTTGAAATGGATTTTCTTTATCAAGATAACCAACTGCATATTACACGTGCAAGCAGGCTGCAACACAGGCACCTCCTCTGACACCTGCCTGCACACAAGAGATGGATCAGTTACCTGTCAGAAGCCATACAGATGAACACCTAATCAGAGCACCACATGAAGACCCCCACAGGTCGCCCCAGAGCACGAGCATATCATTAACTCAAAAATGAAAACTAAAGATTACACAACAACCACAAGATGGATTTCATCAACCAAGGTATCATTTTAATCAGTATAACAGTGCCAACCTGACACTGTAGGTTACTGTGCACATATATGGCGCCCCTGAGGGTTCAGTCGCCACAGAGGTACTGCACCTCCTCCTGAGGTGTGGTGCCCCACCATCCAGGTAAGGTGGAGACACCTGACCACGCTCCAACACCTGCATCCCACACAACACAGTAGTGTAGCAAAGCACCCTTTGGTGGCTCCCTGCTTGGAACACGAAGCGTGCTGGGAGGCGGGTGGAGTTTGTTAGCACCAAAAGAGTGGGAAGAGTTTAGGATTTAGCCAGTCTGACAGACTCAGTGGAAGAGTGAAGATCCCCTGAGTGGGATGGATGAAGGAAGTGCTGCAGCCGACCTCAGTGACCTGGGTCTGCTGGCACAGAAAGGAACATTGATGGAAAGCCTGACTCTCTCCATAAAAAAGAAGGATTAGTACAGAACGTAAGGAGAGGAGGACTAAGGATTAGGGTTAGAGCAGAACCCTTCCCAAGTTCACAGCGCAAGGCCGGGGTCCGGTCCCCGAGGTTGTATGGATACTAATGGTCCTGCAGCAGACACCGGAGGAATAGAAGTTGTCACCACTTTATTCCCACACAAGACTTGGGGGCACAGCAACGTGTGTGAGCCGGGACTAGGTAGCAAGGAGTCCCCAAAGCAGGCTACAGCTGTCTGCCGTACAAGTAGAGTTCATAGGAACATCTGACAGGAGGAACTCCAGTGTAACTAAGTACTGTGAGTACTTCACTATAGACGCAAAAGGGAGACGTTCAGAAAAGGCACATAGGTTGGCGGAGTGTTGGAACGGAGTACTTCATCTTGCCTGGAAGTTGGCTGAGCTCCTGACCCGGAGGACATGGCACAGATGTGGACACATGTATGCTCAACAGACTGTGAGTAAAGCTTTGGAACTACATGCCCTGGTGTCATCCGCTTATTCCTGCACCAACACACTCAGCACTGTTACATATTTGTGCCTAACATTGTACCATCCACGTCTCTCCCCTATCGCTTCATCTACACTGCCCTGGGACTACAGCCCTACCTATGGAGGGCCACAACATCATTGCTGCACCACACCATCTGTCCCAGAGGATCTGTCTGCAGCGTCGGCTTAACATTGCCGAACACCACAGGTGGCGTCACGAATCATTTATTCACAAACTTTAATCATCACCCACAAGCTCGGCATTCCGCTTTCACAATGGATGCCCAGGGCCACGGACCGGGTCACTGCCACTGTGACAACTCCCATTGAAACCAACGGGCCCGGCTCCGAGTACCCCACCAGCCCTGGGAGGGCGATCCAACTTGGCGTCACGAACAGGATGACGAAGCCCGGTGCCACCGGGTTCTGTGTGCCTGAGTTTTATTGGACTTAAATATTGCTAAGAATGTGCAGAATAACCAAATTAATAGACTGTAAAATGTACTCTCAAAATGGCCGCCGGCGCGGTGAAGAAGGGCATGACAACATGGGTGGTCCTAAGAAAAGACCGCAAACTGTCCTGAGCCTCCCCTGCCTGAACTTCTATGCAACTGCAACATGGCCCACCCCCCGAGGGGTTCGGATACTGGCTTGGTATGGAGGAGTAGGAAGAAGACGCCGCCCGCAGAAGGAGAAGCGAGAGCCGGTGGTGGGAAAGGAGGCGAGGAAGGAGGAAGAACGCCAGAACACCATGATGGAGGAAGGACGGAGACCAGGAGAACACAATGGAGAGAAACCACTTGCTCCCAGGCAGCCCCTGTTGGGCATACGGCCGCTGCGATACCATCTACAGCGCCCACCTCCACCTCCAAACCAATGCTGCCACTGGATGCGGCCTGCCAGGAGGAGGTACATGAGAGTCCCGGAGCAAGTGGTAGAGCAGGGGCAGCCGCACAGGTCCATCTCGAAGTCTGTGACAGGCGCCGATCCGGCAAAAGCTTCGACCCAGCTGCCGGCCACTCATCAAGCAGTCCCGGAGGTTGCGGTTGCCATCATCCACCCTCCTGTACCAGCGCAGGAGCCCGAACATCACCAGGAACCACCAGGTAGGATCCCTGCTCCTGCCATGATCCGGGTATTTGGGACTGCTCCCATGGACAGGAATGGGCCCGTGATCGCTCGGATATCGAGTGGCAGCACCCAAATTGCACAGTGCCAGCAGCAACCAGCAGCAGCACTGCTAACTGTGGTACCACCTGAAACGGGGGAGTAACATCCATTGGTACCAGCTGCAACTCCTACAGAATCACTGGCAGCAAAGATACCACCAGCAGCAGCTGAAGTGTTTCCCTCACAGGCAGCAGTTACTCCTGCTGCCAATCCATCTACACAGGCAGCCACCAACCTAACTCTTTGGGAGAAGGAATACATGCAATTGTGGACAATCAGCAAGAAAAGGATGTCCTTCAGTTCTCCCCTGGAAGCAGCCCAAGCGACCTGCTTCCACCACCCCAGGAGGGGACCATCACTAAGCGTTAATAACTAACTGTTACCCAGGAGGGTATAGGCACCGTTGTGCCTTCTTCATTTTGTTCTTCATGTTGTTTGTTTTCTTTTGGATTTCAGTTTGCCCAGTTTCTTTGGCAGCCCTTTTATATTTGAACTGTGGAGATCATGGAAAATGAGTGATCCAGAACTGTCCTGTAAATAGTTGCACCTCTTAAGGTGCTTTCTCTTGGTTTTACATAGACTTGCTATAATAGGGACATTTCAAGACATCTTGGCTGGATCAGTGTCTACTTTACATAATTGCACTTAATAATAATGTTTAGCATTTTGATAGAAAAAGTAAACAGTGATAGTGTTTAATAAAGAACAGATTTTATATAGGAAATAGTTGGTAGTGAGATCTAGGAATCAGACTACTAGTGAATGTTTTACAGAATTTAGACTCATGCTAATGATTGAATAAAGATGAAAAATTTGAATAAAGATTTGAAAATGCAGGTGACGAACCAGGCATCAGTCGGTGTCACCTAGGATCTAGAAGTAATAGTAAAAAGGTGAAAGAAATGTGTTAATGATAATACTTGAACTGGTAGTGCGTTTACTGCCAATAGCACTTTAAATTAGGTACTATATTTTGACAGATAGTTAAATTGTTTGCAATGTTCAAACGTTCAAGAGTGAGTGCCTCCCACATTGGGAAGTTTAGATAAATATTGTTTATTAAGCATTTAAAAAAAATTTGTTTTTGTATGTTCCTTATGTTTTTTATAACTTTGTTTCACTTGCAGCCCGCTGACGTTCTGTGCTTAACAGAGGGGTATGTGGTGCCCCTGAGGGTTCAGTCGCCACAGAGGTACTGCACCTCCTCCTAAGGTGTGGCACTCCACCATCCAGGTAAGGTGGAGACACCTGACCATGCTCCAACACCTGCATCCCACACAACACAGTAGTTTAGCAAAGCACCCTTTGGTGGCTCCCTGCTTGGAACATGAAGCATGCTGGGAGGTGGGTGGAGTTTAGTTAGCACCAAAAGAGCGGGAAGAGTTTAGGTTTTAGTCAGTCTGACAGAGTCAGTGGAAGAGTGAAGATCCCCTGATTGGGATGGATGAAGGAAGTGCTGCAGCCGACCTCAGTGACCTGGATCCGCTGGCACAGGAAAGGGACATTGATGGAAAGCCTGACTCTCCCCATAAGAAAGAAGGATTAGTACGGAACATAAGGAGAGGAGGACTAAGGATTAGGGTTAGAGCAGAACCCTTCCCAAGTTCACAGCGCAAGGCCGGGGTCCGGTCCCCAAGGTTGTATGGATACTAATGTTCCTGCAGCAGACACCGGAGCAATAGAAGTTGTCACCACTTTATTCCCACACAAGACTTGGGGGCACAACAGCAACGTGAGTGAGCCGGGACTAGGTAGCAAGGAGTCCCCAAAGCAGGGTACAGCTGTCTGCCGTACAAGTAGAGTTCATAGGAACATCTGACAGGAGGAATTCCAGTGTAACTCAGTACTGTGAGTACTTCACTATAGGCGCAAAAGGGAGACGTTCAGAAAAGGCACATAGGTTGGCGGAGTGTTGGAACGGAGTACTTCAACTTGCCTGGAAGTTGGCTGAGCTCCTGATTCGGAGGACACGGCACGGATGCGGACACCTGTATGCTCAACAGACTGTGAGTAAAGCTTTGGAACTACATGCCCTGGTGTCCTCCGCTTATTCCTGCACCAACACACTCAGCACTGTTGCATCTTTGTGCCTAACATTGTACCATCCACGTCTCTCCCCTATCACTTCATCTACACTGCCCTGGGACTACAGCCCTACCTGTGGAGGGCCACAACATCATTGCTGCACCACACCATCTGTCCCAGAGGATCTGTCTGCAGCGTCGGCTTAACATTGCCGAACACCACAGGTGGCGTCACAAATCATTTATTCACAAACTTTAATCATTACCCACAAGCTCGGCATTCCGCTTTCACAATGGACGCCCAAGGGCCACGGACCGGGTCACTGCCACTGTGACAACTCCCATTGAAACCAACGGGCCCGGCTCCGAGTACCCCGCCAGCCCTGCGAGGGCGATCCACAATCCTGCTGACAGGTTCCCTTTAAAAGGAAGTGTAATTGAGCCACATAGTATTATGGACCTGTAGAAATGCTAGTGAAGCGTGAAACGTTTTTTGTCCACCATGTTTCAAGTTTTTTTCTGAAATCCCTGCACCTGTATTTGCAATATTAGCACTACCGCACTTTGATATTGTCCAAGATGTTAAGAAAATAATAATAGAGAGATTTACCTGCAGATTAGAAAAGTGCTGACATTTCTTCTGTTTGAAAGCTTAAGTTTTGGATCTTGCACCACCCTGAAAAGTTCTGTGCATGAGTTTGTGAAATAGCGATATATGAGACAGTCAGACACTAAGAAAGGTTTCAGAAATTGGTGCCCTGATATTCTTCTTGACACCTAAAGCTTGCTTACCTCAGAACAGAAAAATCACATGCCACATATGGAACATGGTACATACCACACATAGAACATGGTTACCTCAGAGCAGAAAGAGTACATGCCACACAAAGAATATATTTATCTCAGAGCAGAAAAAGTACATGCCACACAAAGAACATGTTTACCTCAGAGCAGATAAAGTACATGCCACACAAAGAACATGTTTACCTCAGAGCAGAATAAGTACATGCCACACAAAGAACATGTTTACCTGAGAGCAGAAAAAGTACATGCCACACAAAGAACATGTTTACCTCAGAGCAGATAAAGTACATGCCACACAAAGAACATGTTTACCTCAGAGCAGAAAAAGTACATGCCACACAAAGAACATGTTTACCTGAGAGCAGATAAAGTACATGCCACACAAAGAACATGTTTACCTCAGAGCAGAAAAAGTACATGCCACACAAAGAACATGTTTACCTCAGAGCAGATAAAGTACATGCCACACAAAGAACATGTTTACCTGAGAGCAGAAAAAGTACATGCCACACAAAGAACATGTGCCTCAGAGCAGATAAAGTACATGCCACACAAAGAATATATTTACCTCAGAGCAGATAAAGTACATGCCACACAAAGAACATGTTTACCTGAGAGCAGATAAAGTACATGCCACACAAAGAACATGTTTACCTCAGAGCAGATAAAGTACATGCCACACAAAGAACATGTTTACCTCAGAGCAGAAAAAGTACATGCCACACAAAGAACATGTTTACCTGAGAGCAGAAAAAGTACATGCCACACAAAGAACATGTGCCTCAGAGCAGATAAAGTACATGCCACACAAAGAATATATTTACCTCAGAGCAGAAAAAGTACATGCCACACAAAGAACATGTTTACCTGAGAGCAGATAAAGTACATGCCACACAAAGAACATGTTTACCTCAGAGCAGAAAAAGTACATGCCACACAAAGAATATATTTACCTCAGAGCAGATAAAGTACATGCCACACAAAGAATATATTTACCTCAGAGCAGATAAAGTACATGCCACACAAAGAACATGTTTACCTGAGAGCAGATAAAGTACATGCCACACAAAGAACATGTTTACCTCAGAGCAGATAAAGTACATGCCACACAAAGAACATGTTTACCTCAGAGCAGAAAAAGTACATGCCACACAAAGAACATGTTTACCTGAGAGCAGAAAAAGTACATGCCACACAAAGAACATTTGCCTCAGAGCAGATAAAGTACATGCCACACAAAGAATATATTTACCTCAGAGCAGAAAAAGTACATGCCACACAAAGAACATGTTTACCTCAGAGCAGATAAAGTACATGCCACACAAACCTCAGAGCAGAAAAAGTACATGCCACACAAAGAACATGTTTACCTCAGAGAAGATAAAGTACATGCCACACAAAGAACATATTTACCTCAGAGCAGAAAAAGTACATGCCACACAAAGAACATGTTTACCTCAGAGCAGATAAAGCACATGCCACAAAAAGAATATATTTACCTCAGAGCAGAAAAAGTACATGCCACACAAAGAACATGTTTACCTCAGAGCAGAAAAAGTACATGCCACACAAAGAACATGTTTACCTGAGAGCAGATAAAGTACATGCCACACAAAGAACATGTTTACCTCAGAGCAGAAAAAGTACATGCCACACAAAGAACATGTTTACCTCAGAGCAGATAAAGTACATGCCACACAAAGAACATGTTTACCTGAGAGCAGAAAAAGTACATGCCACACAAAGAACATGTGCCTCAGAGCAGATAAAGTACATGCCACACAAAGAATATATTTACCTCAGAGCAGATAAAGTACATGCCACACAAAGAACATGTTTACCTGAGAGCAGATAAAGTACATGCCACACAAAGAACATGTTTACCTCAGAGCAGATAAAGTACATGCCACACAAAGAACATGTTTACCTCAGAGCAGAAAAAGTACATGCCACACAAAGAACATGTTTACCTGAGAGCAGAAAAAGTACATGCCACACAAAGAACATGTGCCTCAGAGCAGATAAAGTACATGCCACACAAAGAATATATTTACCTCAGAGCAGAAAAAGTACATGCCACACAAAGAACATGTTTACCTGAGAGCAGATAAAGTACATGCCACACAAAGAACATGTTTACCTCAGAGCAGAAAAAGTACATGCCACACAAAGAATATATTTACCTCAGAGCAGATAAAGTACATGCCACACAAAGAATATATTTACCTCAGAGCAGATAAAGTACATGCCACACAAAGAACATGTTTACCTGAGAGCAGATAAAGTACATGCCACACAAAGAACATGTTTACCTCAGAGCAGATAAAGTACATGCCACACAAAGAACATGTTTACCTCAGAGCAGAAAAAGTACATGCCACACAAAGAACATGTTTACCTGAGAGCAGAAAAAGTACATGCCACACAAAGAACATTTGCCTCAGAGCAGATAAAGTACATGCCACACAAAGAATATATTTACCTCAGAGCAGAAAAAGTACATGCCACACAAAGAACATGTTTACCTCAGAGCAGATAAAGTACATGCCACACAAACCTCAGAGCAGAAAAAGTACATGCCACACAAAGAACATGTTTACCTCAGAGAAGATAAAGTACATGCCACACAAAGAACATATTTACCTCAGAGCAGAAAAAGTACATGCCACACAAAGAACATGTTTACCTCAGAGCAGATAAAGCACATGCCACAAAAAGAATATATTTACCTCAGAGCAGAAAAAGTACATGCCACACAAAGAACATGTTTACCTCAGAGCAGAAAAAGTACATGCCACACAAAGAACATGTTTACCTGAGAGCAGATAAAGTACATGCCACACAAAGAACATGTTTACCTCAGAGCAGAAAAAGTACATGCCACACAAAGAACATGTTTACCTCAGAGCAGATAAAGTACATGCCACACAAAGAACATGTTTACCTGAGAGCAGAAAAAGTACATGCCACACAAAGAACATGTGCCTCAGAGCAGATAAAGTACATGCCACACAAAGAATATATTTACCTCAGAGCAGATAAAGTACATGCCACACAAAGAACATGTTTACCTGAGAGCAGATAAAGTACATGCCACACAAAGAACATGTTTACCTCAGAGCAGATAAAGTACATGCCACACAAAGAACATGTTTACCTCAGAGCAGAAAAAGTACATGCCACACAAAGAACATGTTTACCTGAGAGCAGAAAAAGTACATGCCACACAAAGAACATGTGCCTCAGAGCAGATAAAGTACATGCCACACAAAGAATATATTTACCTCAGAGCAGAAAAAGTACATGCCACACAAAGAACATGTTTACCTGAGAGCAGATAAAGTACATGCCACACAAAGAACATGTTTACCTCAGAGCAGAAAAAGTACATGCCACACAAAGAATATATTTACCTCAGAGCAGATAAAGTACATGCCACACAAAGAATATATTTACCTCAGAGCAGATAAAGTACATGCCACACAAAGAACATGTTTACCTGAGAGCAGATAAAGTACATGCCACACAAAGAACATGTTTACCTCAGAGCAGATAAAGTACATGCCACACAAAGAACATGTTTACCTCAGAGCAGAAAAAGTACATGCCACACAAAGAACATGTTTACCTGAGAGCAGAAAAAGTACATGCCACACAAAGAACATGTGCCTCAGAGCAGATAAAGTACATGCCACACAAAGAATATATTTACCTCAGAGCAGAAAAAGTACATGCCACACAAAGAACATGTTTACCTGAGAGCAGAAAAAGTACATGCCACACAAAGAACATGTGCCTCAGAGCAGATAAAGTACATGCCACACAAAGAATATATTTACCTCAGAGCAGAAAAAGTACATGCCACACAAAGAACATGTTTACCTCAGAGCAGATAAAGTACATGCCACACAAACCTCAGAGCAGAAAAAGTACATGCCACACAAAGAACATGTTTACCTCAGAGCAGATAAAGCACATGCCACACAAAGAACATGTTTACCTCAGAGCAGATAAAGCACATGCCACAAAAAGAATATATTTACCTCAGAGCAGAAAAAGTACATGCCACACAAAGAACATGTTTACCTCAGAGCAGAAAAAGTACATGCCACACAAAGAACATGTGCCTCAGAGCAGATAAAGTACATGCCACACAAAGAATATGTTTACCTCAGAGCAGAAAAAGTACATGCCACACAAAGAACATGTTTACCTGAGAGCAGAAAAAGTACATGCCACACAAAGAACATGTTTACCTCAGAGCAGATAAAGTACATGCCACACAAAGAACATGTTTACCTCAGAGCAGATAAAGTACATGCCACACAAGGAACATGTTTACCTGAGAGCAGAAAAAGTACATGCCACACAAAGAACATGTGCCTCAGAGCAGATAAAGTACATGCCACACAAAGAATATATTTACCTCAGAGCAGATAAAGTACATGCCACACAAAGAACATGTTTACCTGAGAGCAGATAAAGTACATGCCACACAAAGAACATGTTTACCTCAGAGCAGAAAAAGTACATGCCACACAAAGAACATGTTTACCTCAGAGCAGAAAAAGTACATGCCACACAAAGAACATGTGCCTCAGAGCAGATAAAGTACATGCCACACAAAGAATATATTTACCTCAGAGCAGAAAAAGTACATGCCACACAAAGAACATGTTTACCTGAGAGCAGATAAAGTACATGCCACACAAAGAACATGTTTACCTCAGAGCAGATAAAGTACATGCCACACAAAGAATATGTTTACCTGAGAGCAGAAAAAGTACATGCCACACAAAGAACATGTTTACCTCAGAGCAGATAAAGTACATGCCACACAAAGAATATGTTTACCTCAGAGCAGAAAAAGTACATGCCACACAAAGAACATGTTTACCTGAGAGCAGAAAAAGTACATGCCACACAAAGAACATGTTTACCTCAGAGCAGAAAAAGTACATGCCACACAAAGAACATGTTTACCTCAGAGCAGATAAAGTACATGCCACACAAAGAATATGTTTACCTCAGAGCAGAAAAAGTACATGCCACACAAAGAACATGTTTACCTGAGAGCAGAAAAAGTACATGCCACACAAAGAACATGTTTACCTCAGAGCAGATAAAGTACATGCCACACAAAGAACATGTTTACCTCAGAGCAGAAAAAGTACATGCCACACAAAGAACATGTTTACCTCAGAGCAGATAAAGTACATGCCACACAAAGAACATGTTTACCTGAGAGCAGAAAAAGTACATGCCACACAAAGAACATGTGCCTCAGAGCAGATAAAGTACATGCCACACAAAGAATATATTTACCTCAGAGCAGATAAAGTACATGCCACACAAAGAACATGTTTACCTGAGAGCAGATAAAGTACATGCCACACAAAGAACATGTTTACCTCAGAGCAGATAAAGTACATGCCACACAAAGAATATATTTACCTCAGAGCAGAAAAAGTACATGCCACACAAAGAACATGTTTACCTCAGAGCAGATAAAGTACATGCCACACAAACCTCAGAGCAGAAAAAGTACATGCCACACAAAGAACATGTTTACCTCAGAGAAGATAAAGTACATGCCACACAAAGAACATATTTACCTCAGAGCAGAAAAAGTACATGCCACACAAAGAACATGTTTACCTCAGAGCAGATAAAGCACATGCCACAAAAAGAATATATTTACCTCAGAGCAGAAAAAGTACATGCCACACAAAGAACATGTTTACCTCAGAGCAGAAAAAGTACATGCCACACAAAGAACATGTGCCTCAGAGCAGATAAAGTACATGCCACACAAAGAATATGTTTACCTCAGAGCAGAAAAAGTACATGCCACACAAGGAACATGTTTACCTGAGAGCAGAAAAAGTACATGCCACACAAAGAACATGTTTACCTCAGAGCAGATAAAGTACATGCCACACAAAGAACATGTTTACCTCAGAGCAGAAAAAGTACATGCCACACAAAGAACATGTTTACCTGAGAGCAGAAAAAGTACATGCCACACAAAGAACATGTTTACCTCAGAGCAGAAAAAGTACATGCCACACAAAGAACATGTTTACCTCAGAGCAGAAAAAGTACATGCCACACAAAGAACATGTTTACCTCAGAGCAGAAAAAGTACATGCCACACAAAGAACATGTTTACCTCAGAGCAGATAAAGTACATGCCACACAAAGAACATGTTTACCTCAGAGCAGAAAAAGTACATGCCACACAAAGAACATGTTTACCTGAGAGCAGAAAAAGTACATGCCACACAAAGAACATGTTTACCTCAGAGCAGATAAAGTACATGCCACACAAAGAACATGTTTACCTCAGAGCAGATAAAGTACATGCCACACAAAGAACATGTTTACCTGAGAGCAGAAAAAGTACATGCCACACAAAGAACATGTGCCTCAGAGCAGATAAAGTACATGCCACACAAAGAATATATTTACCTCAGAGCAGTTAAAGTACATGCCACACAAAGAACATGTTTACCTGAGAGCAGATAAAGTACATGCCACACAAAGAACATGTTTACCTCAGAGCAGATAAAGTACATGCCACACAAAGAACATGTTTACCTCAGAGCAGAAAAAGTACATGCCACACAAAGAACATGTTTACCTGAGAGCAGAAAAAGTACATGCCACACAAAGAACATGTGCCTCAGAGCAGATAAAGTACATGCCACACAAAGAATATATTTACCTCAGAGCAGAAAAAGTACATGCCACACAAAGAACATGTTTACCTCAGAGCAGATAAAGTACATGCCACACAAACCTCAGAGCAGAAAAAGTACATGCCACACAAAGAACATGTTTACCTCAGAGAAGATAAAGTACATGCCACACAAAGAACATATTTACCTCAGAGCAGAAAAAGTACATGCCACACAAAGAACATGTTTACCTCAGAGCAGATAAAGCACATGCCACAAAAAGAATATATTTACCTCAGAGCAGAAAAAGTACATGCCACACAAAGAACATGTTTACCTCAGAGCAGAAAAAGTACATGCCACACAAAGAACATGTGCCTCAGAGCAGATAAAGTACATGCCACACAAAGAATATGTTTACCTCAGAGCAGAAAAAGTACATGCAACACAAACCTCAGAGCAGAAAAAGTACATGCCACACAAAGAATAATTTACCTCAGAGCAGAAAAAGTACATGCCACACAAAGAACATGTTTACCTGAGAGCAGATAAAGTACATGCCACACAAAGAACATGTTTACCTCAGAGCAGATAAAGTACATGCCACACAAAGAATATGTTTACCTCAGAGCAGAAAAAGTACATGCCACACAAAGAACATGTTTACCTCAGAGCAGATAAAGTACATGCCACACAAACCTCAGAGCAGAAAAAGTACATGCCACACAAAGAATAATTTACCTCAGAGCAGATAAAGTACATGCCACACAAAGAACATGTTTACCTGAGAGCAGATAAAGTACATGCCACACAAAGAACATGTTTACCTCAGAGCAGATAAAGTACATGCCACACAAAGAACATGTTTACCTCAGAGCAGAAAAAGTACATGCCACACAAAGAACATGTTTACCTGAGAGCAGAAAAAGTACATGCCACACAAAGAACATGTGCCTCAGAGCAGATAAAGTACATGCCACACAAAGAATATATTTACCTCAGAGCAGAAAAAGTACATGCCACACAAAGAACATGTTTACCTGAGAGCAGATAAAGTACATGCCACACAAAGAACATGTTTACCTCAGAGCAGATAAAGTACATGCCACACAAAGAATATGTTTACCTGAGAGCAGAAAAAGTACATGCCACACAAAGAACATGTTTACCTCAGAGCAGATAAAGTACATGCCACACAAAGAACATGTTTACCTCAGAGCAGAAAAAGTACATGCCACACAAAGAACATGTTTACCTGAGAGCAGAAAAAGTACATGCCACACAAAGAACATGTTTACCTCAGAGCAGAAAAAGTACATGCCACACAAAGAACATGTTTACCTCAGAGCAGAAAAAGTACATGCCACACAAAGAACATGTTTACCTCAGAGCAGAAAAAGTACATGCCACACAAAGAACATGTTTACCTCAGAGCAGATAAAGTACATGCCACACAAAGAACATGTTTACCTCAGAGCAGAAAAAGTACATGCCACACAAAGAACATGTTTACCTCAGAGCAGATAAAGTACATGCCACACAAAGAACATGTTTACCTGAGAGCAGAAAAAGTACATGCCACACAAACATGTGCCTCAGAGCAGATAAAGTACATGCCACACATAGAATATATTTACCTCAGAGCAGAAAAAGTACATGCCACACAAAGAACATGTTTACCTGAGAGCAGATAAAGTACATGCCACACAAAGAACATGTTTACCTCAGAGCAGATAAAGTACATGCCACACAAAGAACATGTTTACCTCAGAGCAGAAAAAGTACATGCCACACAAAGAACATGTTTACCTGAGAGCAGAAAAAGTACATGCCACACAAAGAACATGTGCCTCAGAGCAGATAAAGTACATGCCACACAAAGAATATATTTACCTCAGAGCAGAAAAAGTACATGCCACACAAAGAACATGTTTACCTCAGAGCAGATAAAGTACATGCCACACAAACCTCAGAGCAGAAAAAGTACATGCCACACAAAGAACATGTTTACCTCAGAGAAGATAAAGTACATGCCACACAAAGAACATATTTACCTCAGAGCAGAAAAAGTACATGCCACACAAAGAACATGTTTACCTCAGAGCAGATAAAGCACATGCCACAAAAAGAATATATTTACCTCAGAGCAGAAAAAGTACATGCCACACAAAGAACATGTTTACCTGAGAGCAGATAAAGTACATGCCACACAAAGAACATGTTTACCTCAGAGCAGATAAAGTACATGCCACACAAAGAACATGTTTACCTCAGAGCAGAAAAAGTACATGCCACACAAAGAACATGTTTACCTGAGAGCAGAAAAAGTACATGCCACACAAAGAACATGTTTACCTCAGAGCAGAAAAAGTACATGCCACACAAAGAACATGTTTACCTCAGAGCAGATAAAGTACATGCCACACAAAGAACATGTTTACCTCAGAGCAGAAAAAGTACATGCCACACAAAGAACATGTTTACCTCAGAGCAGATAAAGTACATGCCACACAAAGAACATGTTTACCTGAGAGCAGAAAAAGTACATGCCACACAAACATGTGCCTCAGAGCAGATAAAGTACATGCCACACATAGAATATATTTACCTCAGAGCAGAAAAAGTACATGCCACACAAAGAACATGTTTACCTGAGAGCAGATAAAGTACATGCCACACAAAGAACATGTTTACCTCAGAGCAGATAAAGTACATGCCACACAAAGAACATGTTTACCTCAGAGCAGAAAAAGTACATGCCACACAAAGAACATGTTTACCTGAGAGCAGAAAAAGTACATGCCACACAAAGAACATGTGCCTCAGAGCAGATAAAGTACATGCCACACAAAGAATATATTTACCTCAGAGCAGAAAAAGTACATGCCACACAAAGAACATGTTTACCTCAGAGCAGATAAAGTACATGCCACACAAACCTCAGAGCAGAAAAAGTACATGCCACACAAAGAACATGTTTACCTCAGAGAAGATAAAGTACATGCCACACAAAGAACATATTTACCTCAGAGCAGAAAAAGTACATGCCACACAAAGAACATGTTTACCTCAGAGCAGATAAAGCACATGCCACAAAAAGAATATATTTACCTCAGAGCAGAAAAAGTACATGCCACACAAAGAACATGTGCCTCAGAGCAGATAAAGTACATGCCACAAAAAGAATATGTTTACCTCAGAGCAGAAAAAGTACATGCCACACAAACCTCAGAGCAGAAAAAGTACATGCCACACAAAGAATAATTTACCTCAGAGCAGAAAAAGTACATGCCACACAAAGAACATGTTTACCTGAGAGCAGATAAAGTACATGCCACACAAAGAACATGTTTACCTCAGAGCAGATAAAGTACATGCCACACAAAGAATATGTTTACCTCAGAGCAGAAAAAGTACATGCCACACAAAGAACATGTTTACCTCAGAGCAGATAAAGTACATGCCACACAAACCTCAGAGCAGAAAAAGTACATGCCACACAAAGAATAATTTACCTCAGAGCAGATAAAGTACATGCCACACAAAGAACATGTTTACCTGAGAGCAGATAAAGTACATGCCACACAAAGAACATGTTTACCTCAGAGCAGATAAAGTACATGCCACACAAAGAACATGTTTACCTCAGAGCAGAAAAAGTACATGCCACACAAAGAACATGTTTACCTGAGAGCAGAAAAAGTACATGCCACACAAAGAACATGTGCCTCAGAGCAGATAAAGTACATGCCACACAAAGAATATATTTACCTCAGAGCAGAAAAAGTACATGCCACACAAAGAACATGTTTACCTGAGAGCAGATAAAGTACATGCCACACAAAGAACATGTTTACCTCAGAGCAGATAAAGTACATGCCACACAAAGAATATGTTTACCTCAGAGCAGAAAAAGTACATGCCACACAAAGAACATGTTTACCTCAGAGCAGATAAAGTACATGCCACACAAACCTCAGAGCAGAAAAAGTACATGCCACACAAAGAATAATTTACCTCAGAGCAGATAAAGTACATGCCACACAAAGAACATGTTTACCTGAGAGCAGATAAAGTACATGCCACACAAAGAACATGTTTACCTCAGAGCAGATAAAGTACATGCCACACAAAGAACATGTTTACCTCAGAGCAGAAAAAGTACATGCCACACAAAGAACATGTTTACCTGAGAGCAGAAAAAGTACATGCCACACAAAGAACATGTGCCTCAGAGCAGATAAAGTACATGCCACACAAAGAATATATTTACCTCAGAGCAGAAAAAGTACATGCCACACAAAGAACATGTTTACCTCAGAGCAGATAAAGTACATGCCACACAAACCTCAGAGCAGAAAAAGTACATGCCACACAAAGAACATGTTTACCTCAGAGAAGATAAAGTACATGCCACACAAAGAACATATTTACCTCAGAGCAGATAAAGTACATGCCACACAAAGAACATGTTTACCTCAGAGCAGATAAAGCACATGCCACAAAAAGAATATACCTCAGAGCAGAAAAAGTACATGCCACACAAAGAACATGTGCCTCAGAGCAGATAAAGTACATGTCACACAAAGAATATGTTTACCTCAGAGCAGAAAAAGTACATGCCACACAAAGAACATGTTTACCTCAGAGCAGATAAAGTACATGCCACACAAACCTCAGAGCAGAAAAAGTACATGCCACACAAAGAATAATTTACCTCAGAGCAGAAAAAGTACATGCCACACAAAGAACATGTTTACCTCAGAGCAGAAAAAGTACATGCCACACAAAGAACATGTTTACCTGAGAGCAGAAAAAGTACATGCCACACAAAGAACATGTGCCTCAGAGCAGATAAAGTACATGCCACACAAAGAATATATTTACCTCAGAGCAGAAAAAGTACATGCCACACAAAGAACATGTTTACCTGAGAGCAGATAAAGTACATGCCACACAAAGAACATGTTTACCTCAGAGCAGATAAAGTACATGCCACACAAAGAATATGTTTACCTCAGAGCAGAAAAAGTACATGCCACACAAAGAACATGTTTACCTCAGAGCAGATAAAGTACATGCCACACAAACCTCAGAGCAGAAAAAGTACATGCCACACAAAGAATAATTTACCTCAGAGCAGATAAAGTACATGCCACACAAAGAACATGTTTACCTGAGAGCAGATAAAGTACATGCCACACAAAGAACATGTTTACCTCAGAGCAGATAAAGTACATGCCACACAAAGAACATGTTTACCTCAGAGCAGAAAAAGTACATGCCACACAAAGAACATGTTTACCTGAGAGCAGAAAAAGTACATGCCACACAAAGAACATGTGCCTCAGAGCAGATAAAGTACATGCCACACAAAGAATATATTTACCTCAGAGCAGAAAAAGTACATGCCACACAAAGAACATGTTTACCTCAGAGCAGATAAAGTACATGCCACACAAACCTCAGAGCAGAAAAAGTACATGCCACACAAAGAACATGTTTACCTCAGAGAAGATAAAGTACATGCCACACAAAGAACATATTTACCTCAGAGCAGATAAAGTACATGCCACACAAAGAACATGTTTACCTCAGAGCAGATAAAGCACATGCCACAAAAAGAATATACCTCAGAGCAGAAAAAGTACATGCCACACAAAGAACATGTGCCTCAGAGCAGATAAAGTACATGTCACACAAAGAATATGTTTACCTCAGAGCAGAAAAAGTACATGCCACACAAAGAACATGTTTACCTCAGAGCAGATAAAGTACATGCCACACAAACCTCAGAGCAGAAAAAGTACATGCCACACAAAGAATAATTTACCTCAGAGCAGAAAAAGTACATGCCACACAAAGAACATGTTTACCTCAGAGCAGATAAAGTACATGCCACACAAAGAACATGTTTACCTCAGAGCAGATAAAGTACATGCCACACAAAGAACATGTTTACCTCAGAGCAGATAAAATACATGCCACACAAAGAACATGTTTACCTCAGAGCAGATAAAGTACATGCCACACAAAGAATATATTTACCTCACAGCAGAAAAAGTACATGCCACACAAAGAACATGTTTTCCTCAGAGCAGAAAAAGCACATGCTATGCATAGAACATGCTTACCTCAGAGCAGAAGTACCTTACACTGTGAGGAAGTGACAGGTGTTATATGCGAGGGTCGCTATGTGTCTCACAGGATGCACATAGAATTTTATTAAGACCGCTGGAGTGCATTGCAGTCACAGGCATAACCGTGATTGCAGTGCAAAATAAAAGTAAGTTTGATCTTAACCCCTTAGCGACAGAGCCAGTTTGCAGCTTAATGACCAGGGCAATTTTTACAATTCTGACCACTGTCCCTTTATGAGGTCATAACTCTGGAACGCTTTAATGGATCCTGCTGATTCTAAGATTGTTTTTTTTGTGATATATGGTACTTCATGGTAGTGGTAAAATTTCTTCGATAAGACTTGTGTTTATTTATGAAAAAAATGGAAATATGGCGAAAAATTTGAAAATTTTGCAATTTTAAAACTTAATTTTTATGCCCTTAAATCAGAGAGATGTGTCACACAAATTTCTTAATATATAACATTACCCACGTCTACTTTACATCAGCACAATTTTGGAAGCAAAATTTTTTTTTGTTAGGAAGTTATAAAGGTTAAAAGTTGACCAGCGATTTCTCATTTTTACAACAAAATTTACAAAATCATTTTTTTAGGGACCACATCATATTTAAAGTCATTTTGAGGGGTCTATATGGCAGAAAATACCCAAAAGTGGTACCATTCTAAAAACTAGACCCCTCAAGGTGCTCAAAACCACATTCAAGAAGATTATTAACCCTTTACGTGCTGCACAGGATCTAAAGCAATGTGGAAGGAAAAAATTAACATTTAACTTTTTTTTACTTCAGAACCAATTTTTTTTATTTTCACAAGTGTTAAAAGAGAAAATCAATCACAAAATTTGTTGTACAATTTCTCCTGAATACGCCGATACCCCATATGTGGGGGTAAACCACTTTTTCAGCACACGGCAGAGCTCGCAAGGGATGGAGCGCCGTTTGACTTTTTCAACGCAGAATTGGCTGGAATTGAGATCGGATGCCATGTTGTGTTTGGAGAGCCCTTAATGTGCCTAAATAGTGAAAACTCCCAACAAGTGACCCCATTTTGGAAACTAGACCCATTAAGGAACTTATCTAGATGTGTGGTGAGAACTTTGAACCTTCAAGTGCTTCACAGAAGTTTATAATGTAGAGTCGTGAAAATAAGAAATCCATTTTTTTTCCACAAAAATGATCTTTTCGCCCTCAAAATTTTATTTTTACAAGGGTAACAGGAGAAATCATACCCCCACAGTTATTATGCGATTTGTCCTGAGTATGCTGATACCCCATATGTGGGGGGGGACCACTGTTTGGGCGCATGGGAGAGCTTGGAAGGAAAGGAGTGCCATTTTGGAATGCAGACTTTGATGTAATTGCCTGCGGGCATCATGTTGCGTTTGCAGAGCCTCTGATGGGCCTAAACAGTGGAAACCCCCAACAAGTGACCCCATTTTGGAAACTAGACCCATTAAGGAACTTATCTAGATGTGTGGTGAGCACATTGAACCTTTAAGTGCTTCACAGAAGTTTATAACGTAGAGCCGTGAAAATAAAAAATCCATTTTTTTTTCCACAAAAATGATCTTTTTGCCCCAAAATTTTTATTTTTACAAGGGTAACAGGAGAAATCATACCCCCACAGTTGTTGTGTGATTTGTCCTGAGTACGCCGATACGCCATATGTGGGGGGTACCACTGTTTGGGCGCATGGGAGAGCTCGGAAGGGAAGGAGCGCCGTTTTGGAATGCAGACTTTGATGGAATGGTCTGCGGGCATCATGTTGCATTTGCAGAGCCCCTGATGGGCCTAAACAGTGGCAACAGGTCTCTGATGTAGGACTGTTTTGAAGCCCGGCTGCGATGCGGAGGATTTCCATGTGCTGTGATTTGAACTTTCCTGTTGTCCCTGCCTATCTGTCACACTGCACCAACCCCGCTGCACTATAACACTAAGAACATGCTTACCTTAGAGCAGAAAAAGCGATTATCACACCTAGGACATGTTCACCTCAGAGAAGAGAAAGCACATCACAAATAGAACATATTTACCTCAGGGCAGACAAGTATATTGCACACCTAGAGCATGTTTACCTCAGAGCAGAGAAAGCACACGCCATACCTAGAACATGTTTCACACATCAATAAACATACAGTATATGCCACACTTAGAACACGTGCAACCCACAAAAATCAAAACACAGGCAATTATAATATGCAAATAAGAATTTAAAATAGCATTCACTAATGTGATTCATTTGGTCTCCCTGTGAGGATGTAGAAACAATAAAACTACATCGCTATGAAAGCTGTTTTCTCTTGATGAGTTTTGGTGAGTTTTTTCATTGCATATTTTCACTGTGTGTTTCAAATCTGCAACATGTCAATTTCTCTTGCGGGTATGTTTTTGCTGTCCAGGCTGGGCCGGAGCGTGTCTTCTTCAGCTCGATCGTTGCTGATCCAGATCTACCAGCTAATGTAGAATTATTTTTAAAGAGGACATAATGACTTGGCACAGAAGGGATTTTCTATGGTATGCTACTAACCTACCTAGCACTGCTTTTTTTGATCCATTGCTGTTTTTGATTCATTTTAAGACCTTTTATTCAAGCAGAAATTGAATATCAAACCCACTATTATTCAAAATCTAAATCATTTACACAAAAAAACTCAGTTTTTTATAATATTTTTAATAAATCCACATGGAAGTATTAATAAATGAAATATGTCATCTTGGAGGATGGATGACATCAGTACAAATACATGTCAGGTGTCTGTTTTATAATCCTCTATGTCCATTTAATCATGTAATAGGACATAAATATATAAATTAATAAGGAGTATAAAGTTTCCTCACTCTCCATCTTTTAGTTATAGTTTCCTAAAAATCACTTCCACCAAGCACAATGGCTCTCCACCATAATACACTAATAATGGATATTGGAGTAGGATTAGAGAAATGTCTACTCCTTTGATAAAGTTTTATTCAGCATCATGATTGCAATTCATTTTATTTCATTTTATATTTGAAATTAATCATTTTAAACAATAAATAATCATATGTATCTCTTACGTTCATACACTGAGTCTGGATAATCATATTTTTATGGTGCCCTATATGCAATTTATTTGCACGTCTGTAACTGAACTTTGACATGGTGCGGTTTTCTAGCGCTTTTTTTTAAACATCTGCGCACCTATATAACTGTTCAGATTCCATTGTAGCTTCAATGTGGTTGTATCCTGAGGAAGAGGTTGGATAACACCACAGTATAAAATCGCTTTTATCCTCATTGATCTCTCACATTCATTTGTGGGTCATTGCCAGGAGTGCAGGAAAAGCCGCTTATCTCCTTGCTATTACAGATTTTCCCATAGAATTGCATTAGATGCAGAAAATCCACAGGTAAGAAATGCATATGAGGGAATGCATGTAATCCGCAAATGACTGTTTCAATAAATTTTTTTCAAAGACAAATACCAGGAGTTATCAAAAACAAAGCTTTATTTAAAAAATGACATCCCAAGAAGAGACAAAAAACCACAGCGTCAAAGCATAATAAAAATGTATGAAAATAAGTTGCACTCAAAGTGAAAAAATAAAAATAATTTAATTAATAGGTGTAAAAATGGTGCAGAAAATCTTTAACATCAAAAATGTACCAAAAGCTCATTGTGAGAACGCATATTATATTAAAAATTACCCACACCCACGGAGCTGCATTTGACCGTATTTTCAGAGGTGTGGTGTCTGTGAGAAAACTGACATCCCACAGAAAGCAGTAGGACCAATGTTATTCAATTGAGCTGTTTAAGTTAGCATTTATTTTTTATGTACCGAATCGTACGTAAACCCTCTGTATATTTTAAAATGTTGATCTATATAATGAAATGCAACATGGATACCACATACATGTCACACAAACCTAAAAAATGAACTCATGGATTGCATACAGATGGCAACATAGATGAAAATCATCCAAATTTTATCCATATGATTTTTTATACGCTCTTGTGAACTTGGCCTGAGGCCTTATTCACACATCTGTGTTTCACCCCTTTACCCCCAAGGGTGGTTTGCACGTTCATGACCGGGCCAATTTTTACAATTCTGACCACTGTACCTTTATGAGGTCATAACTCTGGAATGCTTCCATGGATCCCGGTGATTCTGACATTGTTTTCTCGTGACATATTGTACTTCATGTTAGTGGTAAAATTTCATTCAAATAACTTGCGTTTATTTGTGACAGAAACGGAAATTTGGCGAAAATTTTGAAAATTTTGCAATTTTCCAACTTTGAATTTTTATGCCCCTAAATCACAGAGATATGGCACCCAAAAACTTGATAACTAACATTTCCCACATGTTTACTTTACATCAGCACAATTTTGGAACCAACTTTTTTTTTAGGAAGTTATAAGGGTTAAAAGTTGACCAGCGATTTCTCATTTTTACAACACCATTTTATTTTTACGGACCACATCACATTTGAAGCCACTTTGAGGGGTCTATATGATAGAAAATACCCAAAAGTGACACCATTCTAAAAACTGCACCCCTTAAGGTGCTCAAAACCACATTCAAGAAGTTTATTAACCCTTTAGGTGCGTCACAGGAATTTTTTTGAATATTTAAAAAAAAATGAACATCTAACTTTTTTTCACAAAAAAAGTACTTCAGGTTCAATTTTTTTTTATTTTACCAAGGGTAACAGGAGAAATTGGAATGCACAAGTTATTGTGCAATTTGTCCTGAGTACGCTGATACCTGATATGTGGTGGGGAATGACTGTTTCGGCGCATGGCAGAGCTCAGAATGGAAGGAGCGCCGTTTGACTTTTTCAATGCAAAATTGTCTGGAATTCAGATCGGACGCCATGTCACGTTTGGAGAGTCCCTGATGTACCTAAACAGTGGAAACCCCCTACAAGTGACCCCATTTTGGAAACTAGACCCCCAAGGAACTTATCTAGATATGTGGTGAGAACTTTGAACCCACAAGGGCTTTACAGAAGTTTATAACGTACAGCAGTACAATTAAAAAATCATATTTTTTCCACAAAAATTATCTTTTCACCCCAATTTTTATTTTCCCAAGGGTAACAGGACCCTAAAAGTTATTGTGCAATTTGTCCTGAGTACGCTGATACCCCACATGTGGGGGTAAACCACTATTTGGGCGCATGGCAGAGCTCGGAAGGGAAGCAGCGCCATTTGACGTTTTTGGCTGGAATTGAGATCGGACACCATGTCGCGATTGGAAAACCCCTGATGTACCAAAACAGTGGAAACCCCCCACATATGACACCATTTTGGAAACTAGACCCCCTAAGGAACTTATCTAGATGTGTGGTGAGAACTTTGAACCCCCAAGGGCTTCACAGAAGTTTATAACATAAAGCCGTACAATTAAAAAATCATATTTTTTCCACAAAAATGATCTTTTCACCCTCAATTTTTATTTTTCCAAGGGTAACAGGACCCTAAAAGTTATTGTGCAATTTGTCCTGAGTACGCTGATACCCCACATGTGGGGGTAAACCACTATTTGGGCGCATGGCAGAGCTCGGAAGGGAAGCAGCGCCATTTGACGTATTTGGCTGGAATTGAGATCAGACACCATGTCGCGATTGGAAAACCCCTGATGTACCAAAACAGTGGAAACCCCCCACAAATGACACCATTTTGTAAACTAGACCCCCCAAGGAACTTATCTAGATGTGTGGTGAGAACTTTGAACCCCCCCAGTGCTTCACAGAAGTTTATAACGCCCGGGCGTGAAAATAAAAAAATCGTATTTTTTCCACAAACATGATCTTTTAGTCACCATTTTTTTATTTTCCCAAGGGTACCAGGAGAAATTGGACCCCAAAAGTTGTTGTCCAATTTGTCCTGAGTATGCTGATACCCCATATGTGGGAGAAAACTACTGTATGGGCACACGTCGGGGCTCGGAAGGGAAGTAGTGACGTTTTGGAATGCAGACTTTGATGGAATGGTCTGCGGGTGTCATGTTGCCTTTGGAGAGCCCCTAAGGTACCTAAACAGTGGAAACCCCCCCACAAATGACCCCATTTTGAAAACTAGACCCCCTAAGGAACTTATCTAGATGTGAGGTGAGCACTTTGAACCCCCAAGGGCTTCACAGAAGTTTATAATGCCCGGGCATGAAAATAAAAAAATCGTATTTTTTCCACAAACATGATCAATTAGTCCCCAATTTTTTTATTTTCCCAAGGGTAACAGGAGAAATTGGACTGCACAAGTTATTGTGCAATTTGTCCTGAGTACGCTGATACCTGATATGTGGTGGGGAATGACTGCTTCGGCGCATGGCAGAGCTCAGAATGGAAGGAGCGCCGTTTGACTTTTTCAATGCAAAATTGTCTGGAATTCAGATCGGACGCCATGTCACGTTTGGAGAGTCCCTGATGTACCTAAACAGTGGAAACCCCCTACAAGTGACCCCATTTTGGAAACTAGACCCCCAAGGAACTTATCTAGATATGTGGTGAGAACTTTGAACCCACAAGGGCTTTACAGAAGTTTATAACGTACAGCAGTACAATTAAAAAATCATATTTTTTCCACAAAAATGATCTTTTCACCCCAATTTTTATTTTCCCAAGGGTAACAGGACCCTAAATGTTATTGTGCAATTTGTCCTGAGTACGCTGATACCCCACATGTGGGGGTAAACCACTATTTGGGCGCATGGCAGAGCTCGGAAGGGAAGCAGCGCCATTTGACGTTTTTGGCTGGAATTGAGATCGGACACCATGTCGCGATTGGAAAACCCCTGATGTACCAAAACAGTGGAAACCCCCCACATATGACACCATTTTGGAAACTAGACCCCCTAAGGAACTTATCTAGATGTGTGGTGAGAACTTTGAACCCCCAAGGGCTTCACAGAAGTTTATAACATAAAGCCGTACAATTAAAAAATCATATTTTTTCCACAAAAATGATCTTTTCACCCTCAATTTTTATTTTTCAAACATGATCAATTAGTCCCCAATTTTTTTATTTTCCCAAGGGTAACAGGAGAAATTGAACCCCAAAAGTTGTTGTCCAATTTGTCCTGAGTATGCTGACGCCCCATATGTGGGAGAAAACTACTGTATGGACACACGTCGGGGCTCGGAAGGGAAGTAGTGACGTTTTGGAATGCAGACTTTGATGGAATGGTCTGTGGGTGTCATGTGCATTTGGAGAGCCCCTGATGTGCCTAAACTATTGAAACTCCCCACAAGTGACCCCATTTTGGACACTAGACCCCCCACGGAACTTATCTAGATGTGAGGTGAGCACTTTGAACCCCCAAGGGCTTCACAGAAGTTTATAATGCCCGGGCATGAAAATAAAAAAATCGTATTTTTTCCACAAACATGATCAATTAGTCCCCAATTTTTTCATTTTCCCAAGGGTAACAGGAGAATTTGGACCCCAAAAGTTGTTGTCCAATTTGTCTTGAGTACGCTGACACCCCATATGTGGGAGAAAACTACTGTATGGACACACGTCAGGGCTCGGAAGGGAAGTAGTGACGTTTTGGAATGCAGACTTTGATGGAATGGTCTGTGGGTGTCATGTGCATTTGGAGAGCCCCTGATGTGCCTAAACTATTGAAACTCCCCACAAGTGACCCCATTTTGGACACTAGACCCCCCACGGAACTTATCTAGATGTGTGGTGAGCACTTTGAACCCCCAAGTGCTTCACAGAATTTTATAACGCTCGGACGTGAAAATAAAAAAATCATTTTTTTCCACAAAAATGATATTTTTGCCCCCAATTTTTTATTTTCCTAAGGGTAACAGGAGAAATTGGACCCCAAAAATTGTTTTGCAATTTGTCCTGAGTAGGCTGATACCCTACATGTGGGGGTAAAACACTGTTTGGGCGCATGTCAGAGCTTGGAAGGGAAGGAGCACCATTTGACTTTTTCAACTCAGAATTGGCTGGAATTGAAATCAGACGCCATGCTGCATTTGGAGAGCCCCTGATGTGCCCAAACAGTGGAAACCCCCAATTCTAACTCCAACCCGAACCCCAACACACCCCTAACCCTAGCCCTAGCCCTAACCCTAGCCCTAACCCTAACCCTAGCCCTAACCCTAACCCTAGCCCTAACCCTAGCCCTAGCCCTAACCCTAACCCTAACCCTAATGGAAAAATGGAAATAAATACATTTTTTTTATTTTATTATTTTTCCCTAACTAAGGGGGTGATAACGGGGGGTTTGATTTACTATTTATGGCGGTTTTTATGTTTGGCGGCTGTCGCACGCTAAAAGACGCTTTTTATTGTAAAAATAGTTTTTGCATCACCACATATTGAGAGCTATAATTTTTCCATATTTTGATCCACCGAGTCATGTGAGGTCTTATTTTTTGTGGGACGAGTTGACGTTTTTATTGGTACCATTTTCGGGCACGTGACATTTTTTGATCGCTTTTTATTCCGATTTTTGGGACGCAGAATGAACAAAAACCAGCGTTTCATGAATTTCTTTTGGGGGGGTGCGTTTACACCGTTCCGCGTGCGGTAAAATTGATAAAGCGGTTTTATTCTTCGGGTCAGTACGGTTACAGCGATACCTCATTTAGGTCGTTTTTTTATGTTTTGTCGGTTTTATGCAATGAAAACTATTTTGTATAAAAAATAATTATTTTTGCATCGCTTTATTCTGCGAGCTATAACTTTTTTATTTTTTCGCTGATGATGCTGTGTGGTGGCTCATTTTTTGCGGGACAAGATGACGTTTTCAGCGGTACCATGGATATTTATATGCGTCTTTTTGATCGTGCGTTATTACACTTTTTGTTTGGCGGTATGATAATAAATCATTATTTTTTGCTTCGTTTTTTATTTTTTAAGGGGTTCTCTAAAAGGGTTAACTAATGGGACAGTTTTATAGGGCGGGTCGTTACGGACGCGGCGATACCTAATATGTGTACTTTTATTGTTTGTTTGTTTTTTTATTTTCAAAAAGTGGATTTATTTGGGGGAATATTTTTTTTTTTGTAATTTATTTGGCGATTTTTTTTAAATTATTTTAACACTTTATTTTTCTTTTTTTTTTTCCTTTATTAAATAGTCCAAGGTGGGACATCACTGTTCTGTGACAGATCGCTGATCTGTCACATCACAGATCACTGTGACAGATCAGCGATCTGTCACAGGCAGTGCACAAGGCTTCCTCATGCCTGCACTTTGCAGGCACTGAGGAAGCCAGCTTCCTGCAGGCCCCCGAAGGCCCCCGTCGCCATCTTGGATTCGGGGGCCTGCAGGACAGGAGCCCACGGCAGCAGTGCTGCACATTGCGCTGCCGTGGGGGGCTCAGGGAAGCACGGAGGGAGCCCCCTCCCTGCCGATGCTTCCCTTTAAACCCCGGTACACCTCGATCATGTTTGATCGCGGTGTGCAAGGGGTTAACGTGTCGGGGGCGGTCCGTGACCGCCCCTGACACATTGTGCCGGGTGTCAGCTGTGATAATCAGCTGACACCCGGCCGCGATCAGCGGCGCTCACCACGTAGGCGCCGCTGATCGCGGTGGACGTACTATCCCGTCCATGGGCATAGGGGCCCAGGTCCCATGGACGGGATAGTACGTCGGATGTCAGGAAGGGGTTAAACAGGTACATGAAAAAATGGTACCATTGTCATCAGTGTTGTGCATCAGTTGGCGCTATACAGTTCAAGTCCTCTTTTTCTGTGAAGAGGCAATTTGCATATTATTTTCCCAGAGGAGCATTGCACGGCGAATAAGCCTCCTTACCTTGACAAGCCAGAGCTGGCATGTCACTCTCCACAAGGAGAAACCTTACCCCTTAGACATCAGTGCATCAGTGTGTCATTTGTGTGTCCAGTTTAACCATCAGTGGGTCTGTTTTTACCATCAGTGTATCCAGTTTTACCATCGGTGTGTGATCAGTGTTTCCAGTTTTATCATCAGTGTGTAATCAGTGTTTCCAGTTTTACCATCAGTGTGTGATCAGTGTGTCCGGTTTTACCATCAGTACCAAGTCCAGTATACAAACAATTTTGAGGCAGTTTTTGGGCAGATCCTATGATTATATCTATACAAGGGGCTGACTGCTCAGTCCTTTTGACTTAATTTAATTTCTCATAGCAATCATCAGCATAAAAATCATATTCTGACTTTTTTTGGGTAGTAAGAAATAATGTTATATATTTTGAAACAAATATATAATTGTATGACATGATATACAAGCATCATATTCATGCATTAAAAGAAAAGAACATTAAAATCTATCTCATTATTTAATAAATTAATTGCATGAAATAGTTTGATTAGCAGGAGCGAGCTACATGTCACATGTTCACCATACGTCTCAGTTCACAAGAGCCACTACATGCACGGCTTTAGCAGGGAAGGGGTTACATTTGTACCAAGTAGAGTGGAACAAATTTAAGCCAGATACTAACCAAGAACTTCTGTGTACAAAGGACTCCAAGGTTGATTTGAGCAATATAAACACTAGACAGACTTCCATGTGTACAGCGCAGTTCTGCTTCACAGGGATCTCTGTGGTAGTGTAAAATATGAACAAGTTCCATGTAAGAGTGGAAGTATGATAGAGACATCGAGCTTCAAAGGATCGAATCACGGATAGTTCTCTTTTCTGATTCACATGCATCCCTCAGCATATTTAAAACAATGCGACTGATTCAAAGTATTCAAGCAGTAGTTCTTTGTAATACAGATTGAACTGCTGGTTTCAGAAATATAACAAAGGGGGTTACACTACCTGGACAACCCCTTTTTAAATGAAGCAGACCCCTTTATAAAATAAAAATAACATATACTTACTTCCAGCACTAGTGCTGTTACAGCGCCATGTCTCTCATGGCTTGAGTGACATTGTTATGCCATATGGTCCTTGTAGCCAATCAACGGCCACTTTTGCGCTTCTTTGCTTTCACGTCACTAGGACAATTACTGGTTAAATGGAAGAAATGAGAGCACAGCAGACCAATAATGACCATAGACTGGCTTCAGTGCTCATGTGGCATATCAATCTGTTAGGGCTCTTTCACATGTCCTGATATTTCCAGTACTGGAAAAACCAGTACCGGAGATATCAGCATCCGTGTGTCCAGGTGTACATGTGTGTCATACTTTTGGCATATGTGTGGCAACTGTTTGCCGACCATGTGCCACATTAGTATGACACGTACCAGCACCTGGGAAGCAGCAGTACTGTCCACGCTGTTCCCCGGTGCCGGGTGCCGAAGACAGCCCTCATAATTCTCTCCTTCTTGCGCTGCAATTAGTGCTAGCAGGGGAAAATAATGAAATGAGACAATAAGAATTTTCTCATGGTGATCTGCAGTGAATTCACTGAACTGAGCTGCCGTGATCTCACTGGCTTCTTCTCACAGTGCTGAGGTAACCGCAGTTCAGCCCTCTTGACACCGTCCAGGTTGAAAACTATTTGTTCCCAGAAATGCCTCTCCATTACTATTCTGTGGGCTCGATGTCACCAGACAATACAAAGGTGACATCAACTTCACAAATATGAACCTAACTTGACACTGCCACAGAGCAAGTGGGAAGAGCTGGGAAAAGCATCAGAATTGGCGTATCTAATAGATGTGCCTTATCTGGGTGACTGTGGGCTGCTATTTTTATGCTGGGGGAGGCCAATATCCATGGCTCCTTACCAGCCTGAGAATACCAGCCTCCAGCTGTCAGCTTTAGCAAGGCTGGTTGTCAAAAATGGGCAAGACCCCTGCTTTTTTTAATTATTTATTTAAATAATTAAAAACAGTGTGGAGACCCCTCTATTGTTGATAGCCAGCCTTGCTAATGCTGACAGCAGAGGGTTGCAGCCATCTGCTGTTAATTTTTGCTGGCTGGTTATCAAAAACAAAAGGGAACCTTCGCCATTTTTTATTTATTTATTTATAGCACAGGCTGCGGCTGATGAATACTCCCAACAGCTGGTGCCAGCTTTCACTATTATTAGTGGCAGCAGGTGTAGTTTGATGAGTAGTAGTCCCATCAGCTGCTGCAAGAACTCGTGGTTAACAGTTGATTACATCTCTCTACTGTCATGCAGCTGCAATGCAGGTTAGTGCGAGCTCCACCAGATGGCAGCAGAGTGGAGGAAGGGCTACACAACTCCCAGAGCAGGCCTGCAATTAAGCATGGCTACCACCAGGTGGCAGCAGAATAATCAAACTAGCTGAATCAGCAGCAAGCAGTCAAACATGGTACCAGAGGTCTCAGCAAATACATAGTCAGAAAACAAGCCACCGGGTTAGAAAACCAGATGGGAGCATAGTAACCAAGGGGCGAGCCAGAAGGGTAGTCAGAGACAAGCCAGGGGGTCAGATAACAGGAACAAACTAAATGATACCAAAATGGAGGAGAGAAATGCAGGTCAGGGGGCAGGCCGAGTCATACACACAGTGGGCATGCATACACAATTATTAACCGAATAACCTAGGTCAGCTGCTTAGGCCAAAGGACCGGAACTATCACCGACACCGGACCTCGGTCGTGTGGCAACTAAATAACCGCCCTCAGCCCAGAGAGAGGCAGATACAATTAACTCCTGTCTGACCAGGACAGGATAAAGACAAAACCTCATCCTGGCTCATGACATCTACATTCTCCCCTGCTAGCACTGAGTGCAGCTCGAGCAGGGGAGAATGATGAGATCTGTCTTCAGCACCCGGTGCTGGGGAACAGTACTCAGTACTGCTTAGCAGGTGTTAGTATATGTCACACTGATGACACATGGATGACATCCATGTGTTATCACTGTGCACGTGTGGGGAACGTTTTGCGGCCCATGCTGCTGTTGAAAAATGGACATGTCAATGCAATATGTTTTGCCAACGGACACACAGTCCATGGAAACACAGTGGCGTGCACAGACCCATTCTGTTAGGGATGGCGGAACGCACTAAGTTTAAATGATAGGAAGTGCATTCGCCGCCTGTGGTCCACTGTGCGGTAGATGTAATAACCACTGCTGAGTAATAGCGGACACGGTATTTGGCGATATACTGCGCGCGGAATTAACATCACCCGAGAAGCACAGAGCGGACTCTGTTGAACTCACAGAGGCACTAGAGTGCAAATAAAGCATAAACGCCGAGCCTGTTGGCTTCACAGGTCTCGGCTGACTTGCACCCACGATATGCGGTCGCAGCACATGTCCCAAGACAGAGGTCAATGTCTGTCCTGCCCTACCGTGAGTGCGGCGTCGCTACAGCGGACGCCGGAAAGTGCTGCAGGTGCAGAGTGATGGTAACTACCGCCGCTGTACGACAGTGCCGTGAGACGTCACACCGTCGGACGCTAGTGTAGCGGTGCGGTAAGAACTGTGGCGTATGACTTGCCACTGGCTGGCGCTGACTATAGCTCTAACACCCTATCCGCATACGCAATATCCAAGGGAAGGGGGTTACAAATGAGTCAGTCACCAGAATCATACATCCGTCACCATTCACACTTAGCAAGTATAGTCTATACTAGCGCATGGCTGAGCCGCCATGTGGGCTTTTTATAGCCATGCGCTTCTGGGACCTTCCAGCCCTCTGAGAAGGGCCAATCAGATCAGAAGAAGGACCTGAGCACGTGACCCCCGATATGCACTGGGAGATCGTCTCGCGGGCATGCCCAGTAGCGCGGTGAGAGGACTTAGCCTCTGGAGTGGTTTCCTGCATAGCAGATTGCGATACCATTGCTGGACCAGAGGTGGCAGCAACATCCAGACCCAGAGAGCTGGTCTGAGCAGGGCGTCTGGATTGCCGCGATTGCTGTGCAGGTCATTGAGTGGTCGGAAAGGAATGGGAGACTGCTGGATGTATGGCTCTGGATTCCTGCTGTGTAGCTGCTGGAGTCTGACGACTAACACATTCACTGTCACCACACATACTGGACACACTGATGTCTGAAAGAGCCCTTTTTTTATTTTACAAGGGGGCTAGTTAATTTGAAAATTAATTTCCAGGAAATGGACAATCCTTTAATCTGGAGTCAAGGTGCTTTCATGGATTAAAAATTATTAACAATACAACAGGAAAACACTGTTCCTCATTATTGGTATTGCTAAGTTTGTTCCATAAGTTGTACATGGATGTTTAAAGGAAACTGTCACCATGAAAATGCAGTCCAATCTGCAAGCATATTGTAATGGAGCAGGGGGAGGTAAGCAGATTCGTATATAGTTTTGGGAGGAAAGACTCAGTATAACCTCTGTTTTCATCATTTAAACCTCTTTTTCAGGAATTTTTAGGTCCAATGGGCGGTTCTATCAGTGACTGACAGCTTTCATATACAGAGAAAATTTTCAGTCACTGACAGGACTGCTCACTGGACCAAAGCTCACAGAAAGAGCAGAGGATTAAATGATAAACACAGAGGTTATTCTGAATATTTTCTCACAAAACTACATACGAATCTACTCACCTCCCCTGCTTCATAACATAACATGATGCTTGCAGATTGGACTGCATTTTCATGGTGACAGTTTCTCTTTAAAGAGGTTGTTTGGTCCAAATCGATAAGTCTGCAGTCACTTTATGTGACTGCAGACTTATGAATGACCCCAGCGCATGCACTGTACTCTGCACTGATTTGCCGGTTTCTGAGCTGCGACTGGAGAGTATCTATGAGTCACACATACTCCCAGCCTGAACATGACTAGTGGGTGCAGCCTTGCTCCATGCACTTGTATTGAGCTAAGGCCTGTTTCACACATCAGTTTTTTTGTGTCAGTTAAAATCCGCCAAAATGGCGGAAAGCGGATCCGTTGTTAACTGATGTGAACGGATGGCGCCGGACCATTTTTTTGTTTTTGACGGATCCGTCGACTGAAGAATTTTAAAGGAACCGCTGCCCGGGAAGAGGAGAGAGAGAGAGATTTTTTTTTCTGTCCGCCAGAAATGATTTCAGGGTTAAATTTCCGCCTGACTTCATTCCTCCGGGCATGCGCACTAGAAAAATGCGGATCCTGCAGCACAAAAAAAGTTACATGGTCCGTCCAGGCATCTTGGCGGACGCAAAAAAATTGACGGATCCGCAAAAAACGGATCCAACAGATGGCCATCCGTCAAGATCCACCGGTAATGCAAATCAATGGGGAAAAAAACGGATCCAACAAAAAAAATGGCGGATCCGTTTTTTTGCAAAAATGGCGGATTTTGACTGATGGTCAAAAACGGAAGTGTGAAACAGGCCTAAGCCGCACCACAACTAGTGACTTGGCGAATCGGAGGGAGTGGTCTCGCTCCATACAAATGCATGGAGCAAGCACAGGCTCACTGGATGGGCTCTGGCCAGGAGTATGCATAACGCATATATTTTTCACACAGAGTGACTGCACACTTATTGGTTTGGACCGGTCAACCCCTTTAATGTTACCCATTCATTGCTGATGAAGCATCTCAGTGCATAAATGATTTTTTTTGTTTCTGGAATGATTTTAGGACATATTGTGCTATGTTTTGATAATATACAGACAACATATGGAAATATATTTGTTGAAACTTTTTTAAAAAGGTAGATTGTTTGATTTAAACTATAACAGGGCAGTTACAGATTTAAAAGATGTCTTCACTTCGAGCTAAGCTTCTTGCCAGATCAGTAATCTGATTTTATGTTGGGATGCCATCTGATCTGCTCTAATCTATGAGTGGTCAATTTTCTTGTGGCACCACTGCACGGTCAATTTAGGCATTATGCAGTATCCATTTTAAAAGAGCTATATGTGCAATATACAAGCCAGCTGGGCTTTACACAAGATTCTCTCTTTGTTGCTGTTCCCCAATTTAGTTAATAGGTGAGTGAGGGTCCTGAACAGAAGGATTCAATTTAGGAAGGGGTTCATTTACATTAAGGAGTTGTCTGAAAAATAGTAGAAAAATGTTGGTAAATTTAAATTTGTTTCCTTTGCAAGTAGGAATGATTAGTGGCATAGCTCATGGACACCTATGCAATGTCCCCAACACAGCCCCATCACAGATCTTTAATAATATTGATATTCTCATAATGTCCACAATGACATATATATTAAGAACTTGTGTCGTTTTAGAAGTGATATTTAATAAAAAGGCATGTGTCGCAAAATGTCTTAAAGATAATTCATCAGCGGGATTTTTTATATGAAATCTGAGAGAAACATAATATGGGGTAAGAGAGCCTGATTCCAATGATGTATGTCTTTCTGGATTACTTCGTGTATTGTTTATATAATCCCTGTTTTATCTTTTGTAGATATAGCAGTGGTCATAATACTAAAATTAATATAAACTCGCCCAAACCACTGATTCCTATGGACAATGTGAATTGGTGGGGGGCAGGGTAGCACAAATTAGTCTAACTCGTGTTCACATTAGAACTGGTAAAGCAGCAATAATCTCCAGCTGATAAAACAATGATTGTATTGAAACTACAACACACAGTCTAGTATGTGACACATCCATGGAATCTGGCTCACTTGTCTTAAATTGTGCTGCTCTGAGATTCAATAGCAAAAATGTGCTAACAAATTCCATTTAAAACATTTTTTGCAACTGTTTTTCTCTTAGACAGGTCCTTGACAATAAGATAATCAAGATATGCCAGATTGTTAAGAAGTTGAATAATCACAGCAGATTTTTTTTATTTCCAACATGACTTAGCTCCAATTAAAATCAATGGGCTGTCGATATAATACGTTTCCCATCTGTTCCCATTTTCATCTGTTGGCTGTTTGAACTGTAAAGTTTTAATGGTTAAATTCTGTAGTCAAAATATATATACCATTGTCCTTGCATTTAGCATTTTGTTGGTATCTTTGTAGCATTTTTGGGATCAATGACATTTTTATAAAAATGCAACATGTCCTGGCATGGCATTTACATAAACAGTGGTGTGGTGTGAATAAGTGTTTGCCCCCTACTGATTTCCTATCCTTTTACATGTTTGTCACACTTAAATGTTTCAGATTATCAAGCAAATGTAAATATTAGACAACGATAAAACAAGTAAACACAAAATTAAGTTTTTTAATAAAGGTCTTTATTATTAAAAAAAAAAAATCCAAACCTACAAGGCCCTGTGCAAAAAGTGACCCCCCTTTAAAACATAAATTAACTGTGGTTTATCACACCTTTGGAAAGCAGAGAACAAATTCTCTAGCCACACCCAGGACTGATTACTGCCACACCTGTTTTCAATCAAGAAATCACTTAAAGAGGACCTGCCTGACTGACAAAGTGAAGTAAACCAAAAGATCCTCAAAAACTAGACTTCATGCCTCGATCCAAAGAAATTCTGAAACAAATGAGAAATAAAGCAATTATGATCTATCAGTCTGGAAATGGTTATGAAGCCATTTATAAAGCTTTGTGACTCCAGCAAACCAAAGTGTCCATTATTCACAAATGTCAAAAACATGGGACAGTGGTGATCCTTCCCAGGAGTGGCCGTTAGACCAAAATTACCCCAAGAGCACAGTGATGACTCATCCAAGATGTCACAAAAGACCCAACAACAACATCCAAAGAACTGCATGCCTCACTTGCCTCAGTTAATGTCAGTGTTCATGACTCCACCATAAGAAAGAGACTAGGCAAAATGGCTTATATGGCAAAGTTCCAAGACAAAAACCACTGCTGAGCAATAAGAACATAAATGCTCATCTCAGTTTTGCCAGAAAACATCTTGATGATCCCCAAGACTTTTGGGAGAATACTCTGTGGACTAACAAAACAAAAGTTGAACTTTTTGGAAGGTGTATGTCCCATTATATCTGGCATAGAAGTAGCACATCATTTCAAAAAAGGAACATCATACAACAGTAAAATATGGTGGTGGTAGTGTGATAATCTGGGGCTGTTTTTGTGCTACGGAATCTAAAAGACTTGCTGTGGTAATTGGATCCATGAATTCTGCTGGACACCAAAAAATCCTGAAGGCAAATGTCCAGCCTTCTGTTAATGACCTCAGATGAAGCAAACTTGGGTTATGCAGCAGGGCAATGATCCAAAACACACCAGCAGGTCCACCTCTGAATGACTTAAGAAAAACTAAAATAAGACTTTGGAGTGGCCTAGCCAAAGTCCTCACCTTAACCCGATTGAGATGCTGTGACAGAACCTTAAAAAGACAATTCATGCTCGGAAACCCTCCGATGTAGTTGAATTACAACAATTCTGCAAAAATGAGTGGGTCAAAATTCCTCAGGGGAGTGCAAAAGACTCATTGCCAGTTATCACAAATGCTTGATTGTAGCTGTTGCTGCTAAGGGTGGCCCAATCAGTTATTAGGTTTAGGGGGAAAACACTTCTTCCACACAGGGTTCTGTAGGTTTGGATTTCTTTTTCCTTTAATAATAAAGACCTTAATTTAAAAACTGCATTTTGTGTTTACTTATGTTATCTTTGCCTAATATTTACATTTGTTTGGTGATCTGAAATATTCAAGTGTGACAAACAAGCAAAAGAATAAAAAATCAGGAAGGGGGCAAACAATTTTTTACACCACTGTAAAAAATGTAACTGAATGCATATAAAATGTCCATCAAACACCTGAAATGAAATGTGTGTGAAGATTTGTTGCAGAAATTTACAGAATGAGGTGATAAAGCATTATACATCAGTGTATTTTAACATTTAGGGTCAGCTGAGCATTTGATAAATCCATATTGTCATCCGAGTGCTCTGCATGTGTCAGTTTTTTCCTCCTTGTGATATCTGATTTTATTTATCAACAGTTTCTAATGTACGTGATCAAATACGGCTAACTATGTTAATAATGGCAATATATTCAGAAAAATTGGATACTGCACAAATGATCAGTATAGGATCTGATTTTTTTACATACCAATAGACCTAAATGGGCATATTTCATTGAAGATTGCTTTTTTTTACAGAATGCATGGTCCAAGTATAAAAAAACTCTCATTACATTGGTCAGTGCCTTGTCCGATCTTTACTCGCACAGCACACGTTTGCATAATACGCTAGTCTGCATTTCCTTGTATTTGATCCGTTTGATGCTGAAGAATTTCTGCAACATTTCTGCCTCAATTCACTAAATTAGGCTACTTGCATTTTTATTGCTTTTTTTTCAGCTATATTAAAATTACTTTCTTCTGGAAACCTTCTGCTGCTTAGCTTTGATAAAACTTCATTGATAGTGTGAAGTCGTGCAAAATCCATGTGTTTTATTTAATTTCTGTTGTGGAAATGCAATGAAAATGCATATGTGTATTTTAGCTATGGATTTCAAAATTTTATTTAAGTCTATGGGGAGAATTTCTAAAAAATATGCACATTTACTGTAAAAAGAAAGATGCTGGAATTGTTACACACTGCATGTTGCACAAAAATATAAAGCAGAGAAGACAAATGCTCATCATGAGAACTTAGAAAAGAAAACTGTAGCGGGATAAGGCTAGTTTCACACTTGCGTTAGGAGGCACAGCGCACGGCTGCCATGCAGCTTCACCCGCTGCCACGCCCCCTCCGGTCAGCTCCTCCTATAGGCGCATGACGCTGCATGCGACCTGCGTACCCTATCTTTAGCATTAGGTACACAGGCCATGCCATGGTTTGCTTTTGGCGGCGCATGCGCCCTTTTGATGGTGTGCCGACGTGCGCCAAACGCACCGTGTTGCATTTTGGTGTGCTCAGCACACCGTCAAAAGGGCGCATGTGCCACCAAAAGCATACCAGCGCACGGCCTGCATACCCAATGCTAAAGATAGGGTATGCAGGTCGCATGCAGCTTCATGCGCCCATAGGAGGAGCTGACCGGAGGGGGTGCAGCAGGGGGCGGAGCTGCACAGCGGCCGTGCGCTGTGCCTCCTAACGCAAGTGTGAAACTAGCCTAACTACAGGCCAATGAGATAGATCTACAACATGTTCATGCATTTGGCACTTACAAGATAATTTGCCAATAAAAGCACAAAGGCATTTGTCGTTTGTGGCAGATAACTTGCATATATATAACTCGCACAATTGCAATCCTATAACAGAAGGTTATGCACTAATGTCATTCAATGAGGCAGAGCAGATCTGCATATTTTTTCTCAGCTGCATTCGGCGTGAGAAAAAAATTGTAGCATGCTGAGATTTTATGCTGAAATCGGATGGGAGTGAGAAAACAGCAGGATGCCATATGGACCATCAGTATGGCATCCGATTTTTACAGATATGTCATATTTCTGTAGCATAGGAAACTGTATATGGTCCTATAAATGATCAATGGTTGCTGAGTAGAGATGAGCAAATTTGTTCGGATTGGGTTCCGAATACGATCGGATTCGAATATTGTTTTCGCAATATTCGTCAAAGAAAGCCGAACGTCATTAGAGTCAATGGAAGTAGATATTACCGAATATGTTCGGAACCGATAATTAAACATATATTCGGCACGAACAGTGTTCGAACATGGCTCGAATCTGTCAAAATCAGATTCAGGGACAAAAACCGAACAAATTTGCTCATCTCTACTTTTGAGTAAAAAAACGGATTGCATGCGGATAGCACACCGATGACAAGTGATGAAAAATGGTCTCACTTTTCTACATGAAAATCCAACCGATATTTTATATGCTCACACGTAGCAACTTGGCGTACTATCTTGTGCAGCTTGTATTGAGAGCTTCATCCAATTAAACAAAAAAGATTCATATCAGTACATTTTAGGAAGTGGAACCAATTGTTTGGGTGTAGTTTGCTACTTTTTTGAATTGTGTATGTTTTACGCATATTTCGTAGTCCATCACTATACAGATGGAATAGGATATTTTGTTTAGCCAATTTAATGACTATTAGACTTCTTTTTTTTTTTCTAACAGTTACATAGGGTAGAAATCTTGCCTATATTACTGATACTGTAAAATGCAACGTTTTTTTCCACACAAAACAAAAAAAAAGCCCTGAAAAAAATGCTGCAAACACTCCTCGTGTGCACAAGGCCTTGTTCTGTTGTACGCATGCCATATGTGTAACTTTTATTAAGGGGCATCATGCATTAGAAAGCTAATATTGAGCCAGGCATGTGACTTTTTCTCTTTTTTAATATTACTATAGATGGGAAGGAATGTATTTAATGAATTATCAAAATGTGACTGTCACTATCAGCTAAGGAGCAATTATTTGATTGTAATAAAACTTTTTTTTTTAAAGATGAAGAACTGCACCAGGACTATATTTTACTGCAAGGAGAGAAATCATTGCAAAACAAACAAGAACAGGGAAGTGCTCCTCCCTCCAAAGGGATCAAATGTGTGTTGTGCATCTGGAATCTTGTTGAAATCTGCCTGTAACTGTTACAATAGTCACAAATCAACACAAGATCTACTTGTTTTTTTTTTTTTTTCACTCAATGAATTATGTTTCAAGAGACTAAAATATTGCTCAGCAGAGATAAAAGACTGGATCACAAGCGAGCTTCTTATGTACCTATTATTTTCCTGTAGCTTCAGGGCTGACATTTTTTATATATCTCTTCCTTTTTATTAACATGCCGCCTGCAGCATTTAATCATTGTTGACTTCTCACTTAGCATCACATATCGAATCACACTGGAGTAGTGGTAATACCTTGGACATTTATTTATCCATCTGACATCAAAGGAAAGACAGAGCAGAGTAAAAAATGGCAAAAATAACATATTTTACCCTCTGCCCAAAAACGGTAACTGTTAATAAATATTGAAAGTTTATTTCTAGGGTGGTAAATGCTGACTCAAGTTAGAATATATATATATATATATATATATACTGTATACATACATACATATCCTTTAATTAAATAAATCACACGCAATTCTCACGTCGCCCTTAAACTATACTTGCAACTGTTGATATTTCTTGTTATTGCAGGCAAACACGTTAGGCAAAAAGATATTATGCACAATATTTACTTGTTAATTTATATGTTTGTAAAACGTTTAGGAAATTTACATATAGAAATATTATCATTTACTTTGACGAGCTCTAAAATACAAATGTTTTAATTCAGGTCAATGAAACCAAGAATATGTTTTTTTTATGTATTGGTATGTTAAGCTGTTCCAGAAACTTATTATAATGATGTAATAAATTCAGAAAATCTCATTAAGAATAGAAAATATAATTCATAGAAAAATAAAATAAATTATATATATATATATATATACATTTTATTTATTTTATTGAAATATTTGCAATAATGATATATATATATATTAAACATATATATAATTTAAATATACAACATTTTGTTTATACATAATAATGCATACTGCCATTATTTTAAATTTGCAACATTTAGTATACCTTAGCTCCATAGATTACTTGTTTATAGTGGCAATCAAAGTATTGCTAATACATCAACAGACAGATTGATACGGTAAGTAGAAAGTTGAGAACTTAGAAATGACTATTCATATTTTTTTGCTCTTTATGTTCATTCTTACCAAATCTTACTGTAATGATCAAAATGTAGTACTTTATTCCGTTTCATGCCAAAAGAAGAATTTGGCTTCTGAAAGTTAGGGTCCAACTTACTAGATTGGTTTTACTTTTAAAATATTCTATTCAAAACAGGTGTCAATGTTAGTTGGCATTTTAACATCCATGTGTGTGGCTCTAAGGATAAGTTACCTGAATTGATCTTTAATAGTGATGAGCAAGTATACTCATTGCTCTGGTTTTCCCGGGCATGCTCGGGTGTCCTCCGAGTATTTTACCATGCTCGGAGATTTAGTTTTTGTTGAAGTAGCTGCATGATTTACGGCTAATAGACAGCCTGAATACGTGTGGAGATTCCCTACCAAACAGGCATTCCTCACATGTATTCAGCCTGTCTAGCAGCCACAAATCATGCAGCTGCGTCGACACAAAATAAATCTCCAAGCACGGCAAAATACTCGGAGGACCCCCGAGCATGCTCGGAAAAACCCGAGCAACAAGTAAACTCGCTTATCAATAATCTCTAACAAATGGAAAAACCGTAGGGTGCATATGGTGCCCAGTCTTATCTACTTTAATTTAAAAAGTAATGCTTTCCCTTTAACCAACTGGAATAATTGAATAGAAACACTTATATACATGCAGTTGAGAATGTAAGAATCTCAGATTTTCTTTTGATTTTATTATATTTCTAAACAGTAATAAGCAAACACTTGCAATGTACATACGGTATATGCTTAGGAATATGTGGATATTTTACAGTGCATTGTTACTCAGGCCTCTCAAGCCACCTGCAGACACGGCCTTTGTGTTTTATATCATTGCCTTAAGAAAAATTAAGTGACCCATGAAAGCTTATGAGGCCCATTAATAGAATGTTTTACTAAGATAGCAAATAATGTGCCAAGACTTTGGACCGTGACCACAAACTAATTTATGTGATTAATTGAAGACAGAGGGTGCTTTTAACATTTTGAAAGCATCAATATGAAGGTAGAACATAGTCAAAAATATCTATAGTATAACTACTACCTCACACACAACATGAGACATTATTAATTATTATTAGTGTTTATTTTCAGTAATCTTTTTTTTATTATTTATTGATATATCAATTTGTCATAAATGTTTGGTCTTGGACTAAGGGACAAACTATTGTAATTTATTAAATTGTTTTAGTATTTTTGTTAGCTATTAGCGTTTTACAAATATTGTGAATTCTTTATGAATTATTACTACCATTTTGAAACTTTACATGCTTAGATATAGGTATTTCAGAATAACTTGCATTTTACAATAACATAACAATTGGGAATCTCCAATATTCTATAGTGTATATTTTAATATTCATAAAAAAATAATGTTGCCTTAGTGTATCTAAATAGGACACTTGCCGCAAATGATGCCAGTAGTAAGATTAGAAGAATTTCCCAGCTTTTTCACTTCATACATCATCTTGACTTGGACATCCAAATCTTTTAATACTGAATAGTTAGCATTCTCCGTGTGACACAAGAGAAAACCTGGTCCGTTGCATGAAGGCCCAATGTCATTTATTACAGATTTGAATTGTATGTGTGGACCCCACCATTATAAATATCCTTCTTTACCTTCTCCCTGACATCAGTTACGGCGTTAATAACAGCCACATGTCTAAATGCCACTGACGTGTTAAACAAGACTACTTTGTATGGGACATTGCTAAAACAAAACAAACATATTTCCTAATAAGACAGAAGGATAGAGTAATGTTATTTTATTTAATGAGCAAGAACAGATTGCTTCACCATGTGGATCTGTTTATGAGATTACAGTATATTGAATGGAACAGCTAATGATCAACTAATTCATTCTTAAGTGCCAGGAAACAAGAAAACACAGGTTTCCAGTGTTGATGGTTATGCGACTTCTGTACTTTTATAGTAGGATAGGATCCCATAGCCCACACATCTGTCATTAATATGATTTATTGTAGCCATCACACCTACCAGGAGCCATAAGAAAGAATTGCAGGAGGGCAGAAGGATCATTGCAATGATTGTACATTGTAATGTGCAAACTGTAACACGCTGTGGAATATGTTGGCGCTATATAAAGAAAAGATTTTTATTACGATTGCAGATGCATTAGAAATAGTAAAGAACATACTTAGCACACATTAACATTCAGAGATATGCATTTACAAGCTTCTCAGATGGCCTTTATGCATGTGTTTATAGAAAAGGAGAACAATAGAAAAGAAAAGTTTCGTATAATGCTCATATAGAGCATAAAGCACTAGCAATATGCAGCTTTATATATGGATTGAAAAATTGGAGTTCTTTTTGATATGTGTAACTTACATCTGAGCTGACCGGACGGAATGACCCCGGTCTGAGTCCCAACCAGAATCCTGGGACACCACAGTAGATCACAGTCATTCAGCGAGAAACACTATTCTGTGTGATAGATATAGATATTCTAATGACAGTATAGATTATATACCACCATAGGCCAGAATTATACAGTAGTATAGACCAGTGTTTCCCAAACTCCTCACGACCCCCCCCCCCCACAGGCCATGTTCTCAGGATATCCATAGTATTGCACAGGTGAGATAATTCCTGATGTCTTGATGATACTTCCACCACCTGGGCAATACTATGAAATCCTGAAAACATGACCTGTGGGGGTTCGTGAGGACTGGAGTTTGGGATACACTGGTATAGACCGAAACAATTCATGTAAAACAAAAGAGTCTGTAGAAGTTGAGGTAGGAAGTGATAACTGGGGATAATGTATAAATGCTTTCAGTGGTGCATTAATTAAGACTAATTATTTTGAATATTAGGAAAACACTTAGTACAAATTAATTTCACGTTCTGAACTTTGTAGTAATTACAGGGCAGAGTTTGCTATGTGGAACTTCTTCGTGATTGTTACTACTCTGCTGGCAAAAATGTTGAGCAGTTAAAAATTGCAATGTGGCCAGAACCAGCTTTGTAGCACATGTACTGATGGTTGGTTTTCAGCTTCACATGAGATGCATCCAAATCTACTTCCATCTATTACTGATCTGCTAACAAAGCATAAATTATGACTACTCCGAGATACATATTATATAGCACAAAGAGTTCAAGGAATTCCAACATGGCTCACTGATTTCATCAATTCAGTGAGTTAAACTTATAGACTCAGAGCCCTGCACTAGTGTACGGATGATAGAGATTTAAATAGAATATATCAAAGAGAATCTCATGAAATAATCCTACAGATGGTCTAAATTTCCTGGTATGCTAACCATAATTATTTAGATACAAGTTTAAGCTGAACTACATGTCTAATTGCTGGATTTGCTCTCACCAGGTCTCACCTAGGTCTTCAGCTAAAGTTTTTAATTTTGATTTAGGATAAATGAGATAAAAGAAAGTCCTCTGCTCTAGCCAATGAGCAGCTTAAGTCTGGGGCATTTGGGTTGCCCATGGACATTCATTAAATCCCTAGTCAATGTTAGAAGATATCAAATGACTACACCAACAATGCTTAATGGTTAAAACTGCTTTATGTTTCTTGACTCATGATACCAGAACACCATGAATTATTGTTACTCTATATATATTTATATTGAGAACATTTTGGGGTTTTTTAAGACTTAGGTCTCTCTCAAATGCCATGCATGTTGATATAACATCGATATATAATTTTACTGTAATATTTAGTCGCCTTTTAACCTATTTTCACTGGCCTTCCTTGCTCCTTTCCATCCTCCTTTTTCCTGACATTAGTGAAGCCAGATTTGCCATTAGCATTCCTTTTTTCTTCAAGGTGTTTGACCTTAGGGTCCTGAGCAGACCAGTCATGTATTATCACACCAATCTGTTGTTTAATGAACCTTGCATTGTGTCTAAGAGTCAGGTCATTCTGAACAAGCTACTGTCGCAAACTAGGAAGGCTAAGGTACTGTCACACTTAGCGATGCACCAGCGATCCTGACAACTATATGACCCGGTCAGGATCGCTGGTTCGCTAAGTGGTCGCTAGTGAGCTTACCAGCGACATAGCAGCGGTCGGCGGTCGCTACTTACCTGTCAGACATGGCGATGAAGACATCCTCCCACACGCGTCCACACGTCGCTCGTCACCACAGCAGGAAGCCCAGCAGGAAGCTGACGACGAGAAACGGCGCAGGCCGTAATCGCGTGATGATCAGTGATAACCAGTGGGGAAGCCGGTCGGAGGTAAGTATCACACATAGCGATATCGCTAGCAATATCGCCGCTGCGTCACAAAACCAGTGATGTTATAGCGATATTGCTAGCGATATCGTTTAGTGTGACAGGCCCTTTACAAAGAATATAATTCATTGCTGTATCATTAAGATTTCCCTTAACTGTAACTAAAAACCTTAATAAATGCATAAAAAACAACATATTTATGTATTTATTTATCATCAACCATTGTTGTCATTGCACATTTAAGCAATGAGAGTTCTCCTGACATACCCTAAGTAAAAATTTGTCTAATAGACTGCCAAATAGTTAGGGAGGCCTTAATCTTCCTAGAAACTATACCACCCCTACCTTAAACATACAGTGGCAGTATACTTGACTTCATTACTGGCATTGTACATAATGATTTAGCATTCAGCCATTTAGCCTTTGAAACACAACTCAATGTATCAAGATGCTTATTTGCTACATGCTTTTCCACGCACTGCCCCCGTCTATAAAACGGAATAACTTTTTGTTTGTTGGCTATAAATTGATTGCAGACATTTTTTCTTCTTTCTACTCCACTACAATTCTATTTTGGCTTGAGCAGATATGAAATATGATTAGCTGGGTTTTTCATGTCTTAGATCCTTATGAAGTAAATCTCTTATAAGGTTCAGTGTTGCTGACACATTCAAGTTTTAGTATTGCTACAAAGGGTTCGAAAATAAAGTTGATTTGACTGATTTTTTTGATCAACGCAAAACATTTTTTAAACATGTGACCTATTGTTTTTGATTGAAAACTGATTCCTTGCCTGATTCTATACACAGTATCCACTGTTCCCAAAAGGGTATAATGACAAAATCTCTGGTTTATTAAGCTGAATATGTTTTTGTAACTGAAGTAGATAAAATAACAAACTTTGTATCAAAGCAGCTTTGTGTTGTGCGAAGTGCAAATGGGAAACAATAAGGTGCACATTCCCTAAAGTTTCCCTAGGCAAATAACTGGTGAAGGGAGCTGTTTTCAGCACTGGACCATCTTTTATAGCAGAACCATTGCTATTAAATAAGTAAAAAAACATCTGGTAATGAAATATGACCACATTATCTAATTATCATAGGACAGATGAGTATAGCTCACAGCATACTGCTCCTGTACTGCTGACATTAGGGAGAAACTTCAATATGTGTCCACTACGACTCTCCAAATATTTTCAATCGGATTCTACATAAATTAGACTTTAGTTTGTGTTTAAGGTGTCTTAGCTTCTAGTTTGTGTTCATTTGGCCTTCTATCAATATTCCATGTATGCCTATTTGAGTTCTTATTGTAGATCTTCTTGTAGTTTACAAGCGCAGTTCAGGACATGCCATGTCTATGGCTGGTTCTGATTAATATCTAATTTAGCAAGTAGTGTACTAAATCAGTTAAGCACTTGAAAATAGAGAAATATGTACACTTTTATTTTGCCTTTGACTGTATCAGATTATAATAGTCTATGTCTTATTTGGTCAAAAAAGACGCAATGGTATAAATAGAATTATGTTCCACATAAAGTTGTGTGTTATGGTAACTAGTGAATGTTATATCTTCAAATAAATTCAGTGTTCTATTATAATGTAATATAAGTTCAGTGGAAAAATAGGGTGATAGGTGGTACAAATATTAAAATGCAGAATACAGCTGCGTAAAACGACAGGATCAGTGTTACTTCCCAGACAAAGGTTGATTTAACACCTCACTTTCTCATAAGTTTGAGATTTATTAGTAAAAATAACATACTTTTTTTTAGAAATTTGGTAATGTTCTTCTGACTGTCAGCTAGATGTCATAATGCCTGTGAAATATCTATGTATTGCCCATAATGGGAAGAAAAACTACTCTGTTGATGACAGTTCTATATTTTCTTCAAAACTATAGTGAAATTTAATAATGACCATTGAGAAGAAATTCTACTTGTAGGGATTATTCTGGTAATGATTCTGTATCAGCTACTGGTTAGGACAACAGATATTGCATGAGTAAGACTTACACAAATGCAGTCTGTAAGTACTTAGGTGCAGGGTACTTGGACTCATTGTGCACATTGTGAGCAAATCATTTGAGCAATGGTGATCTCATGCATGTTCTACTTTAACAGCAACATTTACAACAGCTTGGGTTTTAGATTTTGTATTACACCCTCACCATTAAGGTTCTACTAAACTACGCTTAGATCACCGCATAGGTCAATGAGAAATCAAGCAGGGTGGTGCAGGTCACACCCATAGTACAAATGTTAAAAATTGGCCGTTTTATGACCACGTCAGCTTGGCCTTACCTTTGACTAACATGTACTTGCTTTTAAAAGCTGAAGGAAATCTGATTCTACCATGAATTACCATTACTTTTCCTACTAAAAGAAGTTGACATCTACTTAAAGCTTCCGAAATGTATAGTGATTCCTAAAAGATATTTCACACAGCTATTCAAATACATCAGAAAATTTCATCAACTCGCTACGAGGTAAATCATCAAGAAGAAGTTGAACTACATTGTAGAGTTTGTCAATATCTTGTGTATTCAACAAAATAGCTAACGTCAAAGTTATTGTGTCAGTTATATCACTGTTTGGAGCATCTCATGATAAAGCATGTGCCCATGCAATCATGTCATCCCTCATAAGGCCACTATACTGATAGTTACTCGAATGTGCAGAGGAAATAGCAGAGCAGGCTTCAATATAGATTTTCTAGGTCCTCTCAGAGTTTAGAGGTACGTGGATCAATATTTCGCTATACATAAAAAAATATTGCATTTCACATATTATTTTCCGACATCAAATATACCAATCTATTGGTCTAGTCTATTATCCACCTTTTTGATGGCTTTCTAAAAAATGTCTGATCTTTTTCTGCAATATTGCAGAATTACTACATAGGTTGCATATTATATATTAGATATAGTTTTGCATAAAAAAAATAAAAAGGAAATATGACTACTAAGTGCATGAAGAAATAATTTTGCTCATAATAAATATCTGGAACTTTACATTACATACAGAAATTTTAAAAAAATAACTGTGTTATTAACAAAAGGTACCATTAAAATCTATTTTGCAAATTAAATACGTGGGACCAAATTAGCTTAGCTATAGTACATTTTCCTAACATTCGATTTGATTTGATGGGTCAGAATAGTGGATAAATCATTTGACATTTTACTGACTTGTTTATGTTACAACAATGTATCAGATATCATAGGAAAAGAATCAGATGTGGCAAAACGACATCTCTCAGCATGTCTTACAAGTTCACATTTGGACTATTGTAGCTTTGCATTAAGTGGAGAGCTACAGGTGGCAAACCACTACAATAAGGTATGGTATTAGGAGTAACATGCAGCAGATTGCCAAGGTTAGCATCATGGTGTGACTAGTCAACTTTACCTTTACGATAAACATATAAATATATATACATATATATATATATATAAATATATACATGTTTCACCTTGTAGCGAACTTTATTATAGTTTATTACAGTTTGTAAAACGTCACACTATAATGCTAGCCTTCGCAATCTGCTGTGAGTTTCACCTAGTAGCATACTTTATTGTAGTTTATATATATGCATACATGTATGCATGTGTGTGTGTGTGTATATATTTATATGTGCATATATATATATATATATATATATATAGATCTCCTATTAAAGAGGCTTATCTAGTCCTAGTCACTAATGATTTTTTTTCTCGCAAGGGTTTAGGTTCAATTGAACTATATGTTTGGGGCAGGAAGATGAAACAAAAAGTCACCAAATCATTATAGTTAAGAAATATAGGGTCTGTAAAATGTAGATAGTTTCTGGCAACTCAAACATATGCATGCACATAATTTGCTCATGCACTTCCATTTTGTCATGGCATCCGTCAGAGTCCGATAGAATGGAATGTTTACTTAGGAATTCATTTAGAAAATTTCCTGGCCTGTACATGACAATTTTACCTGTAATCAATGGAAACCATATATCTGCAGGGCTTTTTTTTATTCGCCTCATCTAGCAGCCAATAGACTCTAATAAATAACATACGATTCCATGTCCCATCTGGTGCCACTTTGGACCACAAGTTAAAAAAAGAAAATATATCTTTAATTTGGAAAAAGCATTCTACTTCTGTTCAGGACTTTTGATACTGAGAACCCCAGTGCTGGTTTCCTAATGATGAAACAAGGTAATTTAGAAAGGAGGAGATGGTTTTAACAAGCACAAGATGTTTTTAACACGTACAATTCCATGTGACCCCAGGTCTGCTTTGTTGAACTGACTTTTATTACAATTTGGTCACTGAATAGCAAGGAGCAGACCACTTGTTAAAGCAGAAAGGAACCTTGTTCCAGCAGTCAGTCCTTACAGACAATAGAGAACTTGAGCTGAAAATGAAATTAAAGCTCTGTTCGACATTCGTTAACACTGCGATGTCGGCCAAGAAACTGTGCATGATCATGCAAAATCAGTGTCTGAAATGTAAAACATAAGGGTAGTGCCTGCATTATTACATTTCCTTTATTCCAGAATGTTAATGCACTCAGGGCTTCCTGACTCGCTGGCGGACTTGTCTCCAGGCCAATAGCGTGTTGCTCAAAGTTACTTGTAGCAATTAAAATAACTTGATTAGGGTTAACTGGAGTAATTCCCATTTCACCATTGTTTGTTCTCCCCATTCATTGGAATTAAAGAAAGCAATAAGTGACAGGACAAGAAAACCTTCACCATACGACTGGTACAACATTAGGAGGCTGGAACATACGAACGTAGTCTGCTAGGTAGCAGGTATGTTACATCTACACTCAAATGGACATTGGATCGGTAATATTCAGCTCACACACCTTTTCCCAGCTGCCAAGAACATGTGTGTTTGTCCTGCAAATATATACAAGGCTGCAAGGTACAGATCTCTAAGAGACGAGAGGAGAAAAGATTCTGTATGCCGCTTTTACATTACTAATTAATGAAAAAAATAGCAATGCATCACCTCCCAGGTATTGGGGAAATGGCAACGCCATTTTCAGCCTGAATTGTTATGGCTGTGACTTTTACAGTCGGAACACTGAATGCGGTTTTGTAAATTTGCACATACAACGCCACCATTATAAAATGGTAAAAGGAACCACACATGTGGCAGCAATCTATGGATTGGTTTTCATTAAACGATGCTCTTCTTCTATAGCAGCCATGCTATCACAAGCAGCAAAACTGAATTATCAATGAAGCAATATGTTTAGTAAATGTTCCATGGAGCAATAGTCCGGATATTTACAAAAGGTGCTGCGAAATAACCGATAGCCACAATATTCTGTGAATGTTCTTTAGAATAACATCTGTATTTTAAATATATACACATTTACACACACACACACATACACACATATGCTATTCGCGCTCATACCATGTGACAATACATTAATATAATCAGGATAAGAAATTTGAGTCCCACAGGTAATAGTGCATCAATCCATACTATATTAGGCATTATGCTAAAAAGCTACTGCTAGGTCTTTTCTTGTAAATATCTTGCATATTTTCGCAAAGAACCAGACTAGGTATGACGTGTTAATGGTAACAATATGATAACCCTCACAGCCATTATCATTTCTTAAAGGGAAAGCAGGCAGCTGTATACACTGCTGCAAGATGATCATCTATTACTACTTCTCTGCAGTTCTGACTATCTTCAGAATGGGCTCATAGTCCGATATCAGCATATGTCACACGTGAATATAATGACATACATATATGTTCATATTTCGTTTTTTCCTTTTTTCGCTTATATTTTTTAACTGATAAATGGAAGTAACTGAAGGAATTTCGATCGGAGTACTGTTCAACTTATGTATACCGGATCACATTCCCAAAGTCAGACCCTATAAAGTAATTAGTGTGCCGCAAAACTATTCTTGGAGATAAACATTTTAAAACATAGAACAGAGGATCTGATGACCATGCAATGCTTCATGTAGATAGAGGTCGATTTTAAGAAACACATAGATGTCAACAATATCCTAGAGAACAGACAAACTGGTAAATGATTTAGGGTATTTAGCATTACAGAGAATAGGTACCAGATTCCTGAGGAGCTCAGCAAGCATCCTATCATCTGTGTCCAGCTGCCTCATACCATTCCCTAAATGATTCTCAATTAATATATTCCTGCAGGCAACGTATGCAAAGCTTGACCACTTGAGAACCTCCAGAAAGATTACATTTTCTGCCTTTCTTCAAGCAAGTCAAATCAGGAATTCACAGACCACCACTTTAATCTCTCCCTGCTTGTCCTTCAGCCTTTGCATCCTCAGTGCATGGAGATGTCATTTGGAGACGCATTATTGTATACAGATCGCTGCACTAGGGTGAATTTGCGCACGTGATCTTGTGTTCCTTAGCTTTGTATATTTTCACTATCCTCTAAAACAATAATTCCGGCAAGCTTTTTAAAAGCACAACGGAAACACTGCCAATCCTCAGGCAGAACGATTTATGTGTACGTACCTTTTCAATTTAACAAGGTCTGTTCCACAACTGGAGTCTCCTCATATGTTAGAGGCTTTACTTTGCAGCTGAAAGCTGTACCACTACTGTTTAAATTTACATTCTTGTATCCGGTGCTTTCATCTCTATCTCTTTTTTATGATAGGGGAATGTCAGTTTATTAACCTTATTCATTTCCATCACATCTATACAGGGCAAAATATGTATATATATATAGATAGATAGATAGATAGATAGATAGATAGATAGATAGATAGACATATACTGCTCAAAAAATAAAGGGAACACTAGACAATACATTGTATTGTTTAGCGTTCCCTTTATTTTTTTGAGCAGTATATATATATATATATATATATACACGTTTGAGTGCATATATATGTATTTTTATAGCTAGATATTTGTGTTTGTATATGGCACTGTATTAAATATTCTCGCTTTCTCCCTCTATATATATAAATATAAAATAAGTGCATATATGTATATTATTTGACATAAAAATGTACTTGCTTATCTTAATACACAGACTATTTATTAAGAAATTAAAATAAAACAAAAAGATTCCACCTATGATGACACATCCTATTATTCACTTATTCAGTGGTCAAGCTAAAATTCGATGATTAAAACATTTCCGAATTACTTTAATACACAGTACAGATACATAACGTGATACTAAATCGCTGCTTTCAAATTATCCATAAACCTGGCAAGCAATAATGAAAAGAAATATAAAGAATATTACTTACGAGTCAAGGAGTTCACAATTAACATGCAAATCCATGGAAGCACTAAGGTGATCATATTTCAAGGCTTTTTTAAAAAATCCACTTGAGCACTTAAAAAAATTCCACCTTGAATCTTGTGAATTCTCGAAGATTTTTTCTCCCCCTCGCTGGTATGTCCTGCTGTAAGAAAGTTGCTTGTCTATGTGTTTTTATGATAATGCAGATTTTTTTATACGAGCTACAGAAATAAGCGAAGCGTGTATAGAGGAAACAGACAGCTTGCAGGTTAAGGAAAACCCTTTTGCAAGTCTGAGCAACTGAGAACTGACAAGCTAAATATGCCTGTAGCCCCATTCATTTCCCCGCCCACATGGGTTGCCAAAATTACCAAGCCCTACAGTGCTGGAGAAGACATTCTTTGCTATTCCTCCGCTGCCCCCTTTTTGTCATTCTCCCCTCTTTTTACTTCTTCTGTCTGCTGACATTTCCTGATTTTTTTTTTCCCTTTTCACTCAAGCTTCGTAAAAAAACCTTCAGATGTGAGTCACGACCAGAAATTGTCTGAGTCGTTAAATGAGGTCACTTACAACATCACTTTTCCTGCCAAGGTTAATTTGTGTCGTCATTAAAATATCAAACTGGTGATGGCGTTAGAGTGTCAGAGCAGATATCAGCAGTTTCTTAATAAGCTAAGAATTAATCAAAGTGTTTTATGAGCAACATCCAGGCAGCTCTAATGCTATAATTGTGATGTAAAATCTCTCTCTGGGGTCACATTTACCAGGCTTGTCTCTGTGAAGTAAAGTTTGCCACAAAAGTAACTCAAAACTGTAACATTACCTATATAAATAGAAAATTTTAAATTGGTAAATTGGTGTTTCAAAAGTAAAAAAAACAGGCAAAAGAAAATGTAAGAAAATATAAAAGACTCATAACTCCCGTGATATATGCCCCAAAACTCAAGTGTTTCTGAGATCACCTCCTGTCTTTATTTACAAGGGCAATAGGGCAGTCACATGGAGTAATTACTGCCATAACCACTTTGGCCACTGACTGGCTGCAGTGGTCATATGCTCTCACTGCATCATGTCATTGCAGCTGGCATGTTAACAAGAAATGTGGGAGGACCAAAAGAGCTGGGGATTTAACAGGTGAGAAATATTTCATTTTTTGTATTTCATTAAATATATTTTTATTTTACTTGTAAATCACCCTCTTAAGCACAATAATATTTTATACAACAGAAGATAGACTCTTTTTAAAATGATAAAACATTATTAGTGGCATAGCTATAGGAACAAGGGATATTAAAAGTTGGCTTGGAGGGTAGAGGAATTAAAGTTCTTAATTTTCATGTAATGTCATTTAAAATTCACAAACCGGAGACCAATGTAAATAGAGTTCCTAATTAAAGATAAGTGGCTCAATACTTCGAGGATCAACTTCAGGTCAAATTTTCTGAAATTTGCAGGTCACCATGTATTTGAACACTCTGCGATTTGATTAACGAGGATCGTCATAAAATAAAATATGCAGGCGCCTTTTCAAAAGCTTCTGAAGATTGAGTGAGAAGGCAAATGACAACAAGCATTGAATCATAGAATCATAGAATCGTAGAGTTGGAAGGGACCTCCTGGGCCATCTGGTCTAACCCCCTGCTCAAAGCAGGATTCGCTAAATCATTCCAGACAGATGTCTGTCCAGCCTCTGTTTGAAGACTTCTATTGAAGGACAACTCACCACTTCTCATGGCAGCCTGTTCCACTCATTGATCACTCTGTCAAAAAGTTTTTTCTAATATCTAATCTGTGTCTCCTCCCATTCAGTTTCATCCCATTGCTTCTAGCCTTTCCTTGTGCAAATGAGAATAAAGATGATCTTTCTACAATGTGACAGCCCTTGAGATATTTGTAGACAGCTATTAAGTCTCCTCTCAGTCTTCTCTTCTGCAAGCTAAACATTCCCAAATCCTACAACCTTTCCTCATAAGACAGGGTTTGCAGACTGGTCACCATTCTGGTCGCTCTTTTCTGAGCTTGCTCCAGTTTGTTGATGTATTTTTTAAAATGTGGCGCCCAAAACTGGACACACTATTCCAGATGAGGTCTGACCAAAGAGGAGTAGAGGACAATAATGACTTCACGTGATCTAGACTGTATGCTTCTGTTAATAGATCCTAGAATTGCATTTGCCTTTTTTGCCGCTGCATCACACTGTTGACTCATAGTGATCTATTAGTATACCCAAGTCTTTTTCACATGTGCTGTTGCTTAGCCCTATTCCTCCCATTCTGTATATGCTTTTTTCATTTTTATTGCCCAGATGTAGTACTTTGTGTTAGGAATCTGGGTCATTCTATTCATATGCAGCAATCCAGATTCTCACATTTGTCTCCAGAGGCTAAGTCCTTTTTCCCTGCTTCTGAGCATGCTCACGGGACTAGCTCTCATTGGAGTTCAGGAGTCAGGTGCTCAGGTCCTGCTCCTGATTTGATTGGTTATGCTCGGGGCTCTGAAGATTTCTGGCTGGTCCCGTACGCTATAAAAAGTGCGCATGGCCGCTATGCCATGCGCTAGTATTTTCTATACTTGCTGCTGTGTGTTTGGTGATGGATACTTGGTCTGGTGAATGACTTATTATGAAACCCCTTCCCTCGAATATTATGTTTGTGTGAGTGATTGGGTACAGCCAGTATTGCGCTAGCGCCAGCGCGCTCAAGCATCCTTCGTTACAGCAGCCAGCGTTCAGCATTGCGCCTGCTAAATCAGCGCTTGCAGTCGCTTTTGGCGTCCGCAGTTGCGACGCCGTGCACACGGTCTGCCACGGTAAGTCTATCCAGTTGTAGTGTTGTCTTGAACTACTCCGATCCCTGGCTACCGCACGTGTGCCGCTGATGGTCTGTGAAGCTGATACAGACTCAGCGTTCTTTGTATTTTTGTTTTGCTTGCAGCTCTGTCTGTGAAACAGCCTGCTTCTGCATCTCTTTTCATGTGCAGCTCTGTGACCTCAACAGAGCTACTTTTGTGCACCAGGTGCTGTTAAACCTTGTGCACATTATCGTCTCTGTGTCCTGCCACTTTAGCAGCGGTTATCACACCTGCCGCACGGTGGACCCCGGGCGGCGAACACGTTTATTTATATTTTTTTAAGCGTGTTCCGCCGCCGTAACACTTTGCATTTTTCCCTGGTACAAACCATTCTGTTAGTTGCTGCCCACTGCTCCAGTTTATTTATATCTTTTTGAATCCTCTCTCTCTCTTCTCTAGTATTAGCTATCCCTCCTCCTAGTTTTGTGTCATCAACAAATTTAATCAGTTTACCCTCAATTCCTTCATCTAAATCGTTGATAAAGATGTTGAACAATACAGGGCCCAGGATAGAGCCCTGTGGTACCCCACTTGAGACATTCTTCCAACTGGATGTGCAGCCATTTACGACCACTCTTTGGGTCCGATCACTAAGCCAGTTATGAATCCACCTAACAGTTGCCTTGTCCATTCCATACGTAGCCATTTTTTCAATAAGGAATGTGTGAGATACTTTGTCAAATGCTTTGCTGAAGTTTGCTGCTCAGGCTTCCACATAATTTCCTACAGTTGTCACATCATATGGTCTTTTGCAGCCAGTCTAGGAGGACTGTTATTGCCAATATAATAGATGGGGGTTGGCAATACAGGAACATTTTTGACCTGCTATCCCCTACACTGGAATAGTGTGAGAATACAGCTAATTCCACATAGGGTAAAAAAAAGACCTAATCTGATTGTCGTGTACGACTTCAGTGCTGAATATGGAAAAATTGAGGTGACTGTATGAATAATGATCAAAAGATTAAAGTGAACTAGTGAAATGTTGAAGCTACAGTCATGGCCGAAAATGTTGGCACCCTTGAAATTGTTCCAGAAAATGAAGTATTTATCCCAGAAAATTATTGTGGAATATAAACAATGTCAAAGTTACAAAAGAGTTGAGCGAATATATCAATATCAAATTTTAGCAAGGAACTGCAGCAATCAGCCAGGCATGAGATATTGGAGTCTGGGACAGCATTTACAACTTTCAATTAAACGTCACAGTAAAACGAGGTGGGTGAGGGATTGGTGTAGGCCCCCTTTCCTGTGAGCCCTGATACCACATGCAACACCTCTAACTGCTTTCATGCTGAGCCACACTCAGGTGGCACAAATATCAGTTTTGAAGACTACCATTGTCCGAAAAATGTAAGGATAGTAACACGGGTAGTTGGAAGTGGAGGCCTGATGGTGTCGAAGGCCTACTGCTACAGGCAACATGCATTAAGAAGACCCAACCAGGGGTGTTCACATTTCCAAAAATTATTGGCAGACACCACCAAAGTGGCATCAATTTCACCATGGTAGAAATAATAGGCACCAACAGGTTTTCCACTACACCCAATCCAACAAATGGACACCCAACCAGGAGATTTCACATTCAAACAAATGAGGGAATTACAACACAAAAGTGGCATCAATTTCACGAGAGTAGAAACAGTACAATAGGGACCAATAGGTCTTCCACTAAACCCAATTCAGCAGATCGACATCCAATCAGGAGTGTTCACATTTCCAAAAATTACTAGCAGACACCACAAAAGTGGCATCAATTTCACCACAGTAGAAATAGTAGAATAGGGACCATACATGTAATAGTCAAATTATTGCACTTATTACCTCGACTCAGTTTTTTTTTTTTTTTGCAAAGTTTGCAGATTGCATAAGTTGACTCATCCTTTGCAGTGTCAAAAAAAAGGCTAGGCAACCCTGCGAGTTGCAGACCCGCAGACGCTGCTGGTCACAGGGACAGTTGTGGCTGAGGATGCATTGCTCATCGTGGCTGCATCACTACTTGTCTGCAACGTAAGGCACAACATAACCTCCTTGTCTTCCTCCTCAGATGACCTACTAAGCCGTGTGCCTCTATGTTCACACCAACTGGGATCTAGCACCTCATCATCATCCTCTGTGTTATCACATTCCTTGCCCTTGGAGTCACCCTTCTCTTCTTGCACTGACAGCACAGTACAGTCCACCTGAGCCTCAGATACTGATTCTCATGAGTATCACCCCCCAGGGCTTAACGTCTGATGATGAGGGACAGGATGCTGTTCGGACCGTACATGCCCTGGATCCAAGCTTAAAAATGTTGTGCATTGATGCAAATTTTCTCCTCATGACTCTATGAAGCTTTTGAGTACAGTTCTGCTGGCACAGAATGTGTGAACAGCTCTTCAGACTCATCCGTCTGTGGTTCCGTACAGTCAATTGAACCATTGGATAGTTGGGATGCAGGGGGAAACAAGGGAATTTGGGTGCTACCTTTGTGGACTGCACTGAGTGTGATGTTGAGGTGGAGGAAGAGGAGGAGAGGCCACTTGAAGATGGGCTTGCCATTTACTCAAGCACATGCTCTTTCTGGGCATCATCAACAAGGTGTACCACTGTGCATCTGCCAAAGAAAGGTAGTGGTGTAGCCTGTCCAGTAACATAAGTTGTCAGTTCTCTTTGCTTAGGACGTGACGTTGCTTCACTAGTGCTTTCACCAACATTACCACCTACCCCACGTACACCTTGAACCCCAAGCCTAACTCCTCTTCCTCACCACGGACTCGATTTTTCCCAGTCATGTTGCTCAGATAGTGTGGAAGGAGCACAGTATTAGCAACAAAATATTAGATTTTAAACTCTGCACCACCTCTGCAAACAGCTGAATTTCAGTGACAGTAAATTCCAATTTAAAATACGGCATGCTGTATCACAGAAAAAATAACTGTTTGATTGTGGATAAGGCCTGTATGACAAAGAAGTTATGCTCCAAACAATTTGAAAGTCAGGTCCCTTACTGTATGATGTTAATAACAGAAGAATTTTCTGTGGCCTATGGATCAGGCCTCTATAACACACTACATGCTACAAACTATTGTAAAGTCAGGTCCCTTACTGTATGACACTAGGAACAGAAGAACTTTTTGCGGCCTATGGATCAGGCCTCTATAACACAATAGATGCTACAAACTATTTTAAAGTCAGTTCCGTTACTGTATGATGTTAAAAGCAGAAGAATTTTCTGTGGCCTATGGATCAGGCCTCTATAACACACTACATGCTACAAACTATTGTAAAGTCAGGTCCCCTACTGTAAGACACTAGGAACAGAATAATTTTGTGTGGCCTCTAGATCAGGCCTAAATAACACACTAGATGCTACAATTTATTGTAAAGTCAGGTCCTCTACTATATGACACTTGGAACAGAAGAATTTTGTGGTCTATGGATCAGGCCTCTATAACACACTAGATGCTACAAATTATTTTAAAGCTAGGTCCCTACTGTATGACCCTAGGAACAGAAGAATTTATGTGGCCTCTATATCAGGCCTCTATACCACACTAAATGCTACAAACTATTTTAAAGTAGTATCAAAAATCCCAGCTGCATACTGAATGCAGGGGTGGCAACATGAATCATGACCCACCCCAAAAACCAACGCTCACTCCAAGAATCATGGGAACAAAAGGAGGAAATAGGAGTAACAGGTGGTATAGAGTAAAATCAGATATAAACTTAATTAAATATCAAGTAAAAGAGTAAAGTGCAATTTTATAACACAACACCATGACGATACTAATGGACCAACGTCACCCAAAACAGGAGGCTGAAAGAGTAAGGTGTTACTAAATATATAAAAAATAATTACATATGGTCAGCCATAAATTGCATGGTGAGCCCAGACATATTGACCACCAAAAGCCTGAGAAACATATAGTATTCAGTAACTCAATAATAAATGCTCCAGGTGGGCATAGCTTACTAGTGGTATGAAGAGTGACCAAGGACCATAAACCGGATAAACTATTTTAAAGTCAGGTCTTTTACTGTATGACGTTAATAGTAGAAGAATTTTTTGTGTCCTCTAGATCAGGCCTCTATAACACACTAGATGCTACAAACTATTATAAAGTCAGGTCCCCTACTGTATGACGTTAATAACTAAAGAATTTTTTGTGGCCTATGGATCAGGCCTCTACAGCTTAATTTTAAACCAACCAAATGACAGCGTGTGATACAGTGGGTTGCATAACTTTTTACAACTGAAAAATTATATATTTTTTTAATGTGCCATATGTCTGCAGAGAGGTTCATATCACCACCACAAAATGACAACATGGGATAAAGCAGGCTGTTTCACATTTAGCAACAGAAAAAATTATACCTTTTTTAACGTGCCTTAGGTCTGCAGACAGTTTAATATCACCACAGCACTACATGATAAGGTGGGATACAGCAAACTGTTTCACATTTAGCTTATGAAAAAAATATTAATTAGAATGCTATAAACGTGCATGGAGCACAATAGCAGCAGTGCACTTGTAGGACATGTGCCCTGCTGGCTTTGTCTGTGGACTTCAGTAATGACAAAAAAATGCCAAAAGATAAATTTAACAGCCACACTGAAAACTAGCTAGCTACACTATCTGACTGATATACAACCACCTAGCTCAGGGTTCCCCAAATCCAGTCCTCAAGGCCCACCAACAGATCATGTTTTCAGGATTTCCTTAGTATTGCCCAGGTGATAATTGCTTCACCTGTGCAATACAAAGGAAATCCTGAAAACATGATCTGTTGGTGGGCCTTGAGGACTGGAGTTGGGAAACCCTGACCTAGTTAACTAGCTACAATGTGGGATACAGCAGGCTTTTTTACAAATATTAATTAGAATCTTATACTCGTGCATGGGGCACAATAGAAGCAGTGAACAACACATGCCCTGCTGGCTTTCTTTGTGGACCTCAGTAATGTCCAAAAAAAATTTAACGGTGGCACTGGATAGTAGCTAGCTATACTCTCTGACTGATATACAACCGCCTAACTAACGCGCTAAAATCTTGCTGTTAACAGTGCTAGCGTCAGGAGCAACCTCTCTGCGCTGTTACACTATCAAAATGGCACTAAAACAATCATGAATCAGAATGTACCATATTCGTGCCAAATTTATGTTTGGCGATCGCTTTCCGAACAAATTTGCTCATCACTAGCGGTGACCCATGGTAAAAAGCTTACCGCAAGTCTCTAGGCACCGGCAGATAAAAGATTACTCATCCCATCAAGCTACATCTGCTGTCACTGATAACAATGATAGCAGAAGCTGCTGATGGGAGAAGTAGTTTCTCGACAGCCGGGCCTCTGCTTAAAGTTTTAAAAAAAAACATTACCGGAGTCAGAGCCCTGTGAGGTCATGCTGTCAGATGTGAGCATAACCCCGCAGAGATACTGTGACCCGCGGTAAAAAATTTACTGCAGGTCAGCAGACGCCGGCTGATGAGAGACTACTCCTTCCATCAGGCTACTTCTGCTGTCCTACATAGGCTGGTTATAGTGTGTGCTTGTGCATGTGTGTGCGCATGTGCGTGCATGTGTGTGTGCTGATAACTTTTCATTCTTAAACCTAGTACTTGTCAATAACAGCTGCTGACACCAAGCCCTAATCCCATCTCCCTGATGTTACTGTATCAGAATGAAAAAGATGTTGTACCAAGAATTTACTTCACAAAACTTTTCTTTAAACATCTTTATTTAGCTAAAGAAAACCATCATTGCTGTGCAAAAACGCATACAAAACTGATGCAAAAACGTGCCAAAAATGGGGCGCTCATACCCTAAGATTGGAGTCACAAACTAGCGATTTTAAAATCAGTCCAATCTTGATCCTGCAAAGTTGGATGAGTGTAACGCAAGTGTCATGCATTTTTCATTGCGAGTACAATCTGATTTTTAACATCTAGCATTCAGTTTAATAGGTCTTGATATTTCCGGTAGCGGAAAAAAATGATACCGTAGATGTCAGTGTGTCCTTGTGTGTAATACTGTGCTGCCCGTGTGCCGCATCAGTACCACCGGGCGCCAGGAAAGCAGTTGTACAGTAAGCGTTGTTCCCCGATGCTGGGTACTAAAGATGACTCATCATTCCCATGCTCTGCCAATGATCAGCAGAATGATTACAGCAGGCAGGGGCTTTTGGGACTATTACTCCCATCAGCCTACACCTGCTGCTGCTAAAAACAGTGACAGCAGGAGTGGCTGATGGGAGCATTTCTCATGCCAGCGCTATAAATAAATAAATGAATGAAAAAAACGGTGTGGTTCCCTTATATTTTGTTTAACCAGCCAGGCAAAACTCACAGCTGGGGGCTGCAACCCTCACTTGTCAGTTTCAGCAAGGCTGGTTATCAAGAGTAAAGTAGTCCCCATGCCATATTTTTTACCTATTTAAATAAATTAAAAAAGTTTGGTTCAGGTACCAGAACAGTACCTGAACCTGGACCCCAATCAGATGAATGGGGGGGCCTGAACATCCGTTGTTTGCCACTCTTTCATCTGCATGACAGAGTAGCAAACACTGCCTCTGTTCGGCTGTAAGATTATTACCGCCAGTCAGAGATCTGCAGATAACAGCATGAGCCAGCAGCTGTGACCGCTGGTCACAGAGACGTTGGCTGATGTGAGTACTACTCCCATCAGCATATGCCTGCTGTCAATGAAAACAGCAAGAACAGGCATCGCTGATGGAAGTATTCATCAGTCAGTGCCTGCGCTTTAAATAAATACTTTTTTTAATGACATGGGGTCTGTTCTGCTTCTGTCCTGTGTCACATTATCAATAAACACTAGTGACCCAGTGCCACTGGCAGCCATGCATGCCCAAACCATCACACTGCCTCCGCCGTGTTTTACAGATTATGTGGATGCTTTGGATCATGAGCTGTACCACGCCTTCGCCATACTTTTCTCTTTCCATCATTCTGGTAGAGGTTGATCTTGGTTTCATCTGTCCAAAGAATGTTCTTCCAGAACTGTGCTGGCTTTTTTAGATATTTTTTAGCAAAGTCCAGTCTAGCCTTCTTATTCTTGATGCTTATGAGTGGCTTGCACCGTGCAGTGAACCCTCTGTATTTACTTTCATGCAGTCTTCTCTTTATGGTAGATTTGGATATTGATACGCCTACCTCCTTGAGAGTGTTGTTCACTTGGTTGGCTGTTGTGAAGGGGTTTCTCTTCACCAGGGAGATTATTCTGCGATCATCCACCACTGTTGTCTTCCGTGGGCGCCCAGGTCTTTTTGCATTGATGAGTTCACCAGTGCTTTCCTTCGTTCTCAGGATGTACCAAACTGTAGATTTTGCCACTCCTGATGTTGTAGCAATTTCTCGGATTGTTTTTTTCTGTTTTTGCAGCTTAAGGATTGCTTGTTTCATCTGCATAGAGAGCTTCTTTTACCGCATGTTTCCTTCACAGCAAAATCTTCCAAATGCAAGCACCACACCTCAAATCAAATCCAGGCTTTTTATCTGCTTAATTGAGAATGACATAACGAAGGGATTGCCCACACCTGTCCATGAAATAGCCTTGGAGCCAATTGTCCAATTACTTTTGGTCCCTTTAAAAACAGGGTGGCACATGTTAAGGAGCTGAAACTCCTAAACCCTTCATCCAATTTTAATGTGGATACCCTCAAATGAAAGCTGAAAGTCTGAACTTCAACTGCATCTGAATTGTTTTGTTTAAAATTCATTGTGGTAATGTCTAGAACCAAAATTGGAAAAATGTTGTCTCTGTCCAAATATATATGGACCTAACTGTAAGTATTTCTTCTCTGTTTGATGGCTTGTGACTATCCATCATCCTCTTGATTACACTCTAGAGGTTTTCAATGGGGTTCAGGTCTGGAGATGAAAAATGGGCTGCCCTTGACAGGGCTTTGATGTGGTGGTCTCTTAATTTTTGCCAGAGCTGTATAGCTGTATATATATATATATATATATATATGCACACACACTGTATATATATCCCTCACCTGTCTGTCGTTCTGTCTGTGGAAACCCACACATGACATGTGCACAGACCCATTCTGTGTGTCTCAGCTACGTGTGAAAACTGTCACCACGCTGACCAAGACAGGAGGAGTAGTCTCTCATCAGCTGGTCCCTGCTGACCTGCAATAAGCTTTTACCGTGGGTCACAGAGTGGGTAACACCGGCATTTCTGCTGTTTATGGTGTTCAGCTTTGTACAGCAATTAAATAGATGATTAAATTGGTGAAAATTGCAAATTGCGAATGTTGAAATATTTGCTCATCTCTAATGGGAACTTTTCTGTTTTTGATTACCAGTCATGATAAAGCTGACAGCTTAGCATCTCAGCTATCATCTATCAGTTTTGCCATGCTCATTATCAAAAATAGAACAGATTCCACGTAATGTTTAAAAAAAATATATATTTATTTGTAGTGCAGTTGCCGGCAGATGAATACTCCCATCAGCGGTGCCTGCTCTCATTCTTATCAGTGATATTGGGCATAGGCTGATGGGAGTAGTATTCACATCAGCCGATGCCTTTGTGATCAGCTCACTGCAGTGCCCTGACCGGTGGTAATAACCTTACTGCCAATCAGAGCCACCTATGCTTCTCACTCTGTCTTGCAGATGACAGTGTGGGAAACACTCGATGTTAGGCGTGACAAATACAAACAGTAACACGGACTTCCTGGAGAAGACTATGCTTGGGGTCTGTGCTTGAACTGTGGGTTGTTCGAAACAGACCCTGAACTTTACTGCTCGGGGTCGCCCATCACTAGTGCCAACATTTTCGGCCATGACTGTATATAATAACTCAGTGTGACTGATTGATCTGATATGCACTGCAATAACAGCACCCTAAACCAGGCTTTTTTTTATTCTTCACACACTGCAAATGAAGAGGGAAATATTAAGCCCTTCAATGCTAACTTGCTGTTAGCTAAAATCCTGAAACCAAAGCTTGTATGTTGCAGAATGTGTGCATCCTGCATTGTGAGATGAGCAAGCTATAAATTTTTTTAAAGCCGAAAGAAAAAATATCTCCATAATCCATACATTTAAACACAACTATCTACCTTATAAAGTCTGCATGTTGCGAAAATATAATTTTTTGCACACTTCCCTGATGTAGTTCTCCAATATTACACTTGCACAGCGTCGGACTGGAACACCTTGGGCCCACCAGAGAAAATCATTCTTGGGGCCCACTATGTAGCTGCATAGAGTTAAATACCAGACCACCAATTATGCGGTAAAACACGCTAATATCCGGGTATAATATAAGGTTGTACATGTCTTAATTATGTAGCAGGAGTTGGGGTAGCCCCCTCATAGAATATAAAGCAGCCCCCTCACATACAGTGGGGCAAAAAAGTATTTAGTCAGTCAGCAATAGTGCAAGTTCCACCACTTAAAAAGATGAGAGGCGTCTGTAATTTACATCATAGGTAGACCTCAACTATGGGAGACAAACTGAGAAAAAAAAATCCAGAAAATCACATTGTCTGTTTTTTTTTCATTTTATTTGCATATTATGGTGGAAAATAAGTATTTGGTCAGAAACAAAATTTCATCTCAATACTTTGTGATATATCCTTTGTTGGCAATGACAGAGGTCAAACGTTTTCTGTAAGTCTTCACAAGGTTGCCACACACTGTTGTTGATATGTTGGCCCATTCCTCCATGCAGATCTCCTCTAGAGCAGTGATGTTTTTGGCTTCTCGCTTGGCAACACGGGCTTTCAACTCCCTCCAAAGGTTTTCTATAGGGTTGAGATCTGGAGACTGGCTAGGCCACTCCAGGACCTTGAAATGTTTCTTACGAAGCCACTCCTTCGTTGCCCTGGCGGTGTGCTTTGGATCATTGTCATGTTGAAAGACCCAGCCACGTTTCATCTGCAATGCCCTTGCAGATGGAAGGAGGTTTGCACTCAAAATCTCACGATACATGGCCCCATTCATTCTTTCATGTACCCGGATCAGTCGTCCTGGCCCCTTTGCAGAGAAACAGCCCCAAAGCATGATGTTTCTACCACCATGCTTTACAGTAGGTATGGTGTTTGATGGATGCAACTCAGTATTCTTTTTCCTCCAAACACGACAAGTTGTGTTTCTACCAAACAGTTCCAGTTTGGTTTCATCAGACCATAGGACATTCTCCCAAAACTCCTCTGGATCATCCAAATGCTCTCTAGCAAACTTCAGACGGGCCCGGACATGTACAGGCTTAAGCAGTGGGACACGTCTGGCACTGCAGGATCTGAGTCCATGGTGGCGTAGTGTGTTACTTATGGTAGGCCTTGTTACATTGGTCCCAGCTCTCTGCAGTTCATTCACTAGGTCCCCCCGCGTGGTTCTGGGATTTTTGCTCACCGTTCTTGTGATCATTCTGACCCCACGGGGTGGGATTTTGCGTGGAGCACCAGATCGAGGGAGATTATCAGTGGTCTTGTATGTCTTCCATTTTCTAATTATTGCTCCCACAGTTGATTTCTTCACTCCAAGCTGGTTGGCTATTGCAGATTCAGTCTTCCCAGCCTGGTGCAGGGCTACAATTTTGTTTCTGGTGTCCTTTGACAGCTCTTTAGTCTTCACCATAGTGGAGTTTGGAGTCAGACTGTTTGAGGGTGTGCACAGGTGTCTTTTTATACTGATAACAAGTTTAAACAGGTGCCATTACTACAGGTAATGAGTGGAGGAAAGAGGAGACTCTTAAAGAAGAAGTTACAGGTCTGTGAGAGCCAGAAATCTTGTTTGCTTGTTTCTGACCAAATACTTATTTTCCACCATAATATGCAAATAAAATGAAAAAAAAACAGACAATGTGATTTTCTGGATTTTTTTTTCTCAGTTTGTCTCCCATAGTTGAGGTCTACCTATGATGTAAATTACAGACGCCTCTCATCTTTTTAAGTGGTGGAACTTGCACTATTGCTGACTGACTAAATACTTTTTTGCCCCACTGTAGTATAATGCAGCCATCTCATAGAATATAATGCAGCCATCTCATAGAATATAATACTGCCCCCCTCATAGGGTATAATACTGCCCCCCTCATAGGGAATAATGCACCCCCTCATAGGGTATAATGCACCCCCTCATAGGGTATAATGCACCCCCTCATAGGGTATAATGCACCCCCTCATAGGGTATAATACTGCCCCCCTCATAGGGAATAATGCACCCCCTCATAGGGTGTAATGCACCCCCTCATAGGGAATAATGCTGCCCCCTCATAGGGTATAATGCTGCCCCCTCATAGGGTATAATACTGCCCCCCTCATAGGGTATAATACTGCCCCCCTCATAGGGAATAATGCACCCCCTCATAGGGTATAATACTGCCCCCCTCATAGGGAATAATGCACCCCCTCATAGGGTATAATGCACCCCCTCATAGGGTATAATGCTGCCCCCTCATAGGGTATAATACTGCCCCCCTCATAGGGAATAATGCACCCCCTCATAGGGTATAATGCACCCCCTCATAGGGTATAATGCTGCCCCCTCATAGGGTATAATACTGCCCCCCTCATAGGGTATAATACTGCCCCCCTCATAGGGTATAATGCACCCCCTCATAGGGTATAATGCACCCCCTCATAGGGTATAATGCGCCCCCCTCATAGGGTATAATACTGCCCCCCTCATAGGGAATAATGCACCCCCTCATAGGGAATAATGCACCCCCTCATAGGGTATAATGCTGCCCCCTCATAGGGTATAATACTGCCCCCCTCATAGGGTATAATACTGCCCCCCTCATAGGGTATAATACTGCCCCCTCATAGGGAATAATGCACCCCCTCATAGGGTATAATACTTCCCCCCTCATAGGGAATAATGCACCCCCTCATAGGGTATAATGCACCCCCTCATAGGGTATAATGCTGCCCCCTCATAGGGTATAATAATGCACCCCCTCATAGGGTATAATGCTGCCCCCTCATAGGGTATAATACTGCCCCCCTCATAGGGTATAATACTGCCCCCCTCATAGGGAATAATGCACCCCCTCATAGGGTATAATACTTCCCCCCTCATAGGGTATAATGCACCCCCTCATAGGGTATAATGCACCCCCTCATAGGGTATAATGCTGCCCCCTCATAGGGTATAATAATGCACCCCCTCATAGGGTATAATGCACCCCCTCATAGGTTATAATGCTGCCCCCTCATAGGGTATAATACTGCCCCCCTCATAGGGTATAATACTGCCCCCCTCATAGGGTATAATACTGCCCCCCTCATAGGGAATAATGCACCCCCTCATAGGGTATAATGCACCCCCTCATAGGGAATAATGCTGCCCTCCTCATAGGGTATAATGCTGCCTCCTCGTAGGGTATAATGCTGCCCCCTCATAGGGTATAATGCTGCCCCCCTCATAGGGAATAATGCACCCCCTCATAGGGTATAATGCTATATAGATATATAGATATAGAGTTAGATAGATATAGATAGAAAGATAGATGTAGAAATAGATAGATATAGAGATAGATAGTAGATAATGGATAGAAAGTAGATAATGGATAGATATAGATAGAAAGATTCATAGAGATAGATAGAGATAGATAGAGATAGATATAAAGATAGATATAGAAAGAAATATAGATAGATAGATAGATAGATAGATAGATAGATAGATAGATAGGTAGATAGATATAGAGATAGATAGAAAATAGATAATGGATAGATAGATAGATAGATATAGAGATAGATAGCTATAGATAGAAAGATATAGAGATAGATAGATATATAGATAGAGATAGATAATAGATAGAGATATATAGAGATAGATAATAGATATAATAATAATAATAATAATAATAATATAGACATATATAGATAGATATAGAGATAAATATATATAGATAGATGGCTATAAATAAAAATAGATATAGAGATATATAGAGATAGATAGATATAGAGATAATAGATATAGAGATAGATAGATATAGAGATAGATATAGAGACAGATAGATATAGAAAGATAGATATAGAGATAGATATAGAGATAATAGCTAGATATAGAGATATGTATAGAGATAGATAGATATAGAGTTAGAAAGAGAGATATAGAGATAGATAGAGATAGCTAGATAGATAGATGGATAGATAGATATAGATAATAGATAGATATAATAGATAGATATAGAGATAGATATAGAGATAGATGGATAGATCAATAGATAGATAGATAAAGAGAGAGAGAGATAGAGATATAGATTGATAGATAATGAGATATAGAGATAGATATAGAGATATAGTGTTAGATAGAAAGATAGATATAGAGATAGATAGATATAGAGATAGATATGGATATAGAGATAACAGATATAGTGATAGATAGATATAGAGATAGATAGATATAGAAATATAGATAGATATAGAGATAGATAGATATAGAGATAATATATAGATAGATAGATATAGAGATAATATATAGATAGCTATAGAGAGATATAGAGATAGATATAGAGAGAAACAGATATATATATATATAGAGATAGATATAGAGATAGATAGGTAGATAGATATAGAGATAATAGATATAGAGATAGATAGATATAGATATAAAGATAGAGAGAGCGGTAGATAGAGAGAGAGATAGATATAGAGAGAGATAGATACAGAGATCGATAAATAGATAGAGAGATAGATATAGATATAGATAATAGATAGAGATAGATAAAGATAGATAATAAATATAGAGATAACAGATAGATATAGAGATAGAGTAAGATAGAAAGATATAGAGATAGGTAGATATAGATAATAGAGATAGCTAGATAGATAGACATAATAGATAGATATAGATAGATAGATATAGATAGAAAGATAGATATAGAGATAGATGTAGAGATAGAAAGATAGATATAGAGATAGAGTGATAGATAGAGATAGATATAGATAATAGATAGAGATAAATAGATAGATAGATAGATAGATAGAGAAAGATAGATAGATATAGAGATAGAAAGATAGATATACAGAGAGATAGATATAGAGATAGAGATAAATAGATAGATATAGAGAGATATAGAGAGAAATAGATATAGATATAGAGATAATATATATATATAGAGATAGATAGATATAGATATAGAGAGATAGATACAGAGAAAAGATATAGAGATAAATAGATAAAGATAGATAGATATATAGATATAGAGATAGAAAGATAGATATAGAGATAGAGCGATAGATATACAGAGAGATAGATATAGAGATAGATAGAGATATATAGATAGATAGCTATAGAGATATAGAGATAGATATAGAGAGAAATAGAGATAGATATAGAGATAGATAGAGATAGATATATAGATATAGATATAAAGATAGATATAGAGATAGAGCGATAGATAGCGAGAGATATAGATATAGAGATAGATAGATACAGAGAAAAGATATAGAGATAGATAACAGATAGATAAATAGATAGATAGGTATAGAGATAGATATATATATTAGATAGAGATATATATAGATAAAGATAGATAGATATAGATGGTAGCTAGATAGATAATAAATATAGAGATAATAGATATAGAGATAGATAGAGTAAGATAGATAGATATAGAGATAGATAGACATAATAGATAGATATAGAGATATATATATAGAAAGATATAGAGATAGATAGATATAGAGATAGAAAGATAGATATAAAGATAGAGCGATAGAGATAGATATAGAAATAGATAGATATAGATAATAGATAGAGATAGATAGATATAGATAATAGATAGAAAGATAGATAGATATGAGAGATAGAGAGAGAGAGATATATAGAGAAATAGAGATAGATAGAGAGAGACAGATAGAGAGAGCGAGATATAAAAAAACAAAACAAAACACAATACTCACCGTCACCTCTCCTCCTCGCTCCCACGCTGATCCCGGCTTCAGTGTCAGGAGCTGCCCCCTCTGCCAGACACACAGCGGGTGCGCGATGTAGTGACATCATCGCGCACTGGCTGTGAGCCAGGAGCAGAGAGGACTGAGGGCGGTGCCGGCCCTGAGGCAGAGCGGCTTACTGGGCTGGGGGCGGGGCCTCTGGGGGTGGAGACTGTGAAATGATATTCACTGCTTCGCGGTGAATATTCATTTCTCTTTAGCAGCGGGGACAGGGGCTCCTGCCTCCTGACACCCGCTGGCAGGGGCCCCCATAGCAGCTGCATGGTGTGCGACACACCACTGGCTGGGGGCCCCTGGAGCAGCGGGGGCCCTAGGCAACTGCTGGCCCTGTATGCCAGCAGGTGCCAGGGCCCACCAGATGCCAGGGCCCACCGGAGAATCCTCCGGTTCCCCGGTGGGCCAGTCCGACGCTGCACTTGCACATGCCAAATGGAGTACTGCTAATGGCTACCACTGGTTTTGTCCTTACTATATAAGCTGAGGTAACTTGGATATTAATAAAATATTAATAAAATATTAATTTAATATTAATTAAAGAGCTCAAAAATGATTCAATAGACTTCTAGGAGAACTCTTGTTTGCATTTTCTTTTCAATTACAGTCTTTTTAGTATTGTGATTTGCGTTGAATTTAGTCGCTGTCAATCAATTATTTGGGAATGTTTGGAGAAGCTAGCAAATTCAAATTTAAAATTCCCTAACTTTTCAAAAGGAGTTAAGTAGAGAAGCAGTTATCATATACCAAAGTACAGGGAGACTACATGTGGGAAGGAATCTGAATGTGGGGTAGCAAGCAGAGATTGAACTCAAAGGAGTTACAAAGAAGAAGGTCATCAAGAAGTGGCTTAAATTTGACAAAAAAGACATTACCTACTACTAAGTATGTCACATTATTTTCAGGGGTACCATCACTTCTGTCCAGGCCTATTTCATGAGTTTTATTTATTTTTAAATCTGTGGAAGCATGGTTGAAAAGCAATGTCTGACTTTCATTTGTTCATTTTCATATATTTTTTATTTCCTATTACTTTTGTCAGATTCAAGTTATTTCTGTGAACATTGTGGGTTTTTCTGTCATTAAACGAGGGGTACCAACAATTTTGACCACGTGTGTACTAGTTGTGTACTGCATGTGACAACAATCTCCCATATACATCTGATTAGACCAAATGTTTTACATTTTGGCAATAATTCCAAAACATATGTTTGGCACAAAGCCATGCTGCACATCACTAAAATAGCACCATGCCCACAGTGAAGCCAGGTGGAGGAAGCATTATACTTTGGGACTGTTTTCAATAGCTGGAACTGCTGTTTTAGCCAAAGTGGAGGGAATTATAAATTGCTCTCATTGACACTGACCCTCAAAAACAGCAGAAGTATCAAAAAACAAAACACGGTTTTTCCATTTTCTATTTGTTTTGCATCCATTTTGCACCCTTTTATAAGTTTTTGAAAAACTGAAAGAAGTAGATTGTCTGATAGAAAACAGATGCCGCCAGTATTTCAATTCACTGTTGACAGATTCCAAAAGACTTGAATGACAGATTCTGATCTGCAAAAACAGATGGGAATTGGACATCACTGAGTTTTGGAATGGACACACAGATACTTACAAAAATCTTATGTGAATAGTTAATTAAACTAATTGTTCATTCCATTTAAAAAAAAAAGAACAGTAGACAAATGAGAAAAACTAATGTGTGAATGTGTCCTTAGCCCTACTTCATACAGCAATTTGTCTTGCAGTGCTATTCATCTAAAAACAAACACTTCACTAAGGCTACTTTTACACTTGCTGTGTTTTTTGTGGCCTGTTTTTGTGGGCTGTATTGCCGTAATTTTCACGGTATTCCGCAAATACGGGCAGCAAAAATCTTCTCGGATCGCTGTTTTTCTGGTTTGGAAAAGTAGTAAAAAAAAAGGAAGTTGTCAATAAAATTGAAAAAAAAAACCAGGAAATTGTTATCTAACAATAAAGAAAAACTCCAGTGCCATTTTCTTCTGGGCTTCTCAGTGTGCAGAGCTCTGTGTCCTTTGTTTGTTGCAAACTTTGGATTTCATGTTTCTGAACATGTCGAGGTGTTTTGAAGATGATATGATTTTGTGTTGGTTGCTTAACCAGCATTTAGAGCATGAGCGGAGAGCAGCAGCAGCTGCACTTGCACCAAGGAGGCTGTGGGTGTACCCAATTCTGTCGCAGCTTTCGAGGAAGGATCATTTCCATACGCTGTACAGTGACCTGCAACAGCACCTGAAGAAATTCTTCACATACTGCCATATGTCTGTGGATTCTTTTGATTTGCTGTTGTCAGAGGTGCAGCACTGGATTACATTCAAGGATGCCAGAATGCGTCGCTGCATATCTCCAGAACAGCGGCTTATTGTGACATTGAGGTAATGACAACCTTATTTTAAATAACTAATTTAGGATTTTAATGTTTCATAATAGACTACAGATGTCTACCTCCCCTTTTATAACATTACAGATTCCTTGCAACAGGCAACTCTTTCTTAGCACTTCATTTTGAGTTCCTGTTAGGGATTACTACATTGTCCAAGATAGTTGCACATACCTGTTTGGTATTGGGAGCGTCTAAATTAAATTGTTTTAGCTCCACCAAAGCAGGAAGACTGGCTAGCTATAGCAGCGGACTTCCAAGCAAACGCACAGTTTCCATACTGTATCAGTGCGCTGGATGGGAAGAATATCTGTGTCATAAAATCGGCCTTCTCCGGCTCAAAATTTTTCAATTATAAACTTTTTTTTTCTATTGTACTAATGGCTGACAGCAATTATAATTTTGTAATGGTCAGCATTGGGGCTTATGGGAGCACATTTGATGCAACGATCTGGAGTAGCTCTTGAATTGAGTACCATTTGAGGAACAACCAATTAAATGTCCCCGAACCTGCTGCATTACCTGACTACACCAACCACCAACTTCCTTATGTCCTGGTTGCTGTTGAGAGTTTTGGACTCTCCCCAAATGTCTTACGGCAATTTCTCCGACGATCTTTAGATTACCAAAAGAGAGTGTGCCTTTGGGATCCTGTCGGGAAAGTGGCGTGCACTCATGAGCTGCATGGAAGTAGGACCAGAGAGTGCAAAAAATATTGTAAAGGCGTGTATGGCGTTGCACAATTTTGTTAGACGGCATGAAGTTAATAACCCATAACCCTTGCTTTTTGTGGAAACTCCATTGGACAACACAATCAACCCCTTGGATCAGCAAGTTAATTTTAGTTGCCCTGCTGCAATTGCAATTTGAGAGGATTTTGCAGATTATTTTCAGGTGGCCATTTCATCTAATGAATATTAAGACCCAAAGTGTGGATTGTGGCGGCTGATTTCCCTGGACTTACATATCGCAATATAAAAACATTCTCACAAATTACTTTACTAAATTTTCATTTAACAAAATTTTTGTTTTTGGGAAAAATATTTTGTACAGAAATATTTCTTAAATACAAAAAAACTTTTCCTCAATTGGCCTTAAAAAAAGGGCTTTTGTAATTACAACAGGTCAGGTTGCAATTCCATTCACATATTTAGGAAATTGGGGATGTCATGGTCAAGCATCCCTGTCTGGGAATGCTCTGAAGATTGGGGAGTGCTAAAAAGACTAGATGAGCCCTGAAATTGCAATGTGCCCCTGGAAGACTGTGGCAGAGTTGCAGTAGCCTGACGCTGCATGAAAGAATCGCGTACTCTACACCTCGTTGACTGTTTGAACCCATCAATAGCCTCCTCCAAATCAATTGGATTCGGTTCATGAGAACATATGTAGATTACACTGTTGATCATGCTAATGCAGCTCTGCTTGTTTTCTGGGAGCACATTGCGAAAGTATGGGCTGAAGCTTCTTAAAAGCTCCTCCTCTGGACCTTCTGTTTTTTTTCTTAAAAATTCAAGTATCTCTTCGGATGTCTCAGATGCAGGCATCATTTTTAGGACAGCAGCAGCAGAAGCAGTAGCAGCAGCAGCTCTCCTCTTCCCATGGCTCCCTCCAGTTGTGCTTGGCTGAGATGGAATGTCCACACTGACCACCCTTTCTGCAGGACATTCAGAACTCTCTTCTGCAATCAAACTTGGCTCGCTTGACTCAACAGAAATACTCACACCACTGCTGCTAGACTGCTGCTGTGATTATGTGGACTCTACCGGTAGACTTTCTTCAGTTCTGTAAATGAGAACAGACAATTTAAGTAGCTAGACAACAAACATCAACATGGAGGATACATATATTGTATATGTAAGTATACTTACTTGTGCATGCCAAGGACAGGAAGCAGAAATTGAAGCTGTTTAGTAAATCTGTAGGACTTCTCTTTACCACCAGCTTCTCCAGACCTCTCCCTCTCTGCTTTGGCCTTTAATTCCCATTTAAATTGGTCCCTGGCAGATCCCCACTTGGTCTTGATGGATTTCACTGTAGTGGAAGAAAAAACATAACACTGGGGAACGCAATTTTTTAGGAGTTAGGTCAGACAACTGTTCTTAATTAATTTTTGGATGCTGAATCCAGAAATGATCTCAGTTTTTCTCTATCACGTCAAGTTTTTGAACTATAGGATTTTTGTCTTCTCAAAAATATGTAAACTACTGTACCTAAAAAGTTTTTTTTTTTTTTTAATAGTACAAATATGAACAAAAAATGAAATATATAAGAAATAGGCATGACAAATATGTTTTTTAACACTATCATATGTTTTTTACAAAGGATATATATGCAAGTATTTAAGGTAAAAATGTACATTTATAGCTTTTTCTGGAGTGTTTAACTTGAGGACAATCACGTTTGATGCTCCAGCAATAGTCAGCCATCATATGTACATCCCATCTACCCTGGTAACGGTCTTCCATAACTTTCAAATCTTGGTGAAATCGTTCACCTTGCTCATCGCTAACAGCACCAAGATTTTCCGGAAGGTTGGCAAGATGGCAATGCAGAAAATGTAGTTTAATACTCATGTTGCAACCAAGCGCTTTGTAGCTCTCCAATAGTTTCTGAACAATTTCTTTGTAATTACTTGCATGTGTATTTCCAAGAAAGTTCTTGACGACGTCTTTGAATGATAACCAAGCATTCTTCTCAAGATCTGACATAGTCCCGTGAAATGTTCATCTTTGATGAGCTGTCGAATTTGTGGACCATCAAACACACCAGCCTTGATTTTTTCAATGGACAGTCCATGAAGTGCCAACATGATGTACTTAAAACAGTCGCCGTCAGTTGGCAATGCTTTTACAAATTGCTTCATGAGACCTAGTTTTATGTGCAGAGGTGGGAATAGTATATTCTTCCTGTCAACAAGTGGCTGATGTAGAATGTTAGGATCTCCAGGTTTAAGACCAGATCTTGGAGGCCAATTCGACTCAACCCAATGCTTTTCTCGAGCTCTGCTATCCCACATACAGAGAAAGCAGGGATACTTTGTGTACCCACATTGCTGACCAAGAAGGAAGCAAACCATTTTAAGGTCAACACAGATGATCCAATTGTGTGTGTCATATTTCAATAACTCAATAACTCTCTTTACATCTCCATGTTCTTCACGAAGAGAGACAGAATGCCCAATAGGGACTGCACCAAATAAATTGCCATTGTGTAGAAGGACACACTTAAGGCTCCGCTTTGAGCTATCAATAAACAGTCGCCATTCATTTGGATTGTACATTGAAAGCCCTAATTCTTGTAGTAAACCAGGAATATTATGGCAAAACACAAAACCGCTGTCACACCGAAAGTACTGCAAAAATGTACTTTCTCTAGTACGAAAGTATGATACCTTCGCTCCTTGTTCAAGTAACTGTTTCTCATTCAGCCTTGATGCTAGTAATTCTGAAGCTTTTTTTGATAAGCCCAATTCACGTGCTAAATCATTTAACTCGTGCTGATCAAATCCCTTACGAACTGAATCCTTGTGACTTTCAAATTCTGCATCATTGCTGTCACTGTGTTCGTCAACATCACTCAGAACTTCTAGAGATGGTAGCTGTTCGAAAACTGGCACTGGAATTTCAGCTGAATGAGGCATTGGTCTGATAGCTGACGGTAGATTTGGATATTCTATTTTACTTTTATTTTTCCTGTTAAATCCTGATGTTTTCACTAAACAGAAGTAACAGTCTGTGGAATGACTTTTTTGCTCTCTCCACACCATGGGGATACCAAATGCCAACTTTTCACGTGTTCCTTTGGTCCACATCCGTAAACTCTCGACACACTGCTTGCACACTATGTGAGGGGCCCATGGCTTATCTTGATCACCGAGTTTTACCTTAAAATATGCAAAATATGCTTGTTTGACAAATGCACTGATGTTTGCCCTTTGAACTGGAATGGTGAAAACACCACAAATATAGCAGAAGGAGTCAGGGTTGTTTAGGCATTTACGACGAGAGGAAGAAGGAGCAGACATGATCTGAAACAAAGGAAATATGTACATAAGTAAATAAAACACTGAGATGGAAAGTTACAAGCTTTGAAAACTAACAAAGAAAAAAATCATAAAAGATATATAAATTACAACTAAGCACCCAATGTAAAGAGAAAAGCTATCACAAATCCTATTTATTCCTACTATGATACATTTTTTGTGTAAAGATATTGATAATTATGACGTATTGGGAGCTGTACACACCTCTCACCACACTGTCTCAGTTGTGACTACTCTTACAAGTTGCCACGTAGCTCTATATGAGTCGAATTGTACTCAGATAACAAGTCTTATTACAGAAATCAGTGCAATTGTGCTTCTATGGCAGGTAAGTTGATGAGGAAAAACTTGACGTGATAGAAAAAAACTGACTACATTTTTGGAATCAGCATGCCAATTTTAGTATAAATCAGCTCAAAAACCTAACTCAACAGAAATTTTTTTTCAAATTGTTCCCCAGTGAATTTTGCAATGTTTAAATTGTAAGCAACAAGTATATTATGTCATGTGCTGAGTACTTACATATAAAGTCTTGCTCCTTGTCATCTGCATGCTGCCAGCAGTTAAGGATGAGGGATTGGGCCACATCCTCCCAGGCCCACTCTTTCATGTCCCAGTCGTGATAGCTCTCATGCCTGAAATTCCAAATGCAGGGATGATCCTGAAGCAGAAAGAAAACACTGTATGTAACCCCTCTTTTGCACTCTGAAAACTCCTCTTTTGCACACTCAGCCAACCCTTCATTTGCACTCTATGCAACCCCCGTTTTGCACTCTGCAACCCTACTTTTGCACACTCAGCCAAACCTTCATTTGCACTCTATGTAACCCCCCTTTTGCACTCTGCAACCCCGCTTTTGCACACTCAGCCAAACCTTCATTTGCACTCTATGCAACCCCTCTATCTTTTAACACCCCCTCCCATCTCTGTATGGCCCACATCACAACAAAAACAACAGTACCCATGGTCTCCCATAACTGCAGCCTCCCCAACACTCCTCTACAATCAAGGGGGGCAGGGGGGCTTTTCATCACCCCTACATACCTGAACAAGAATGATGATTCTCTCCAGATCCATCTTGTATCTCTGCAAGCATGTAGTGATGATAAAATTCATAGTGATAAACAGTAAGTACATGGGAGTGTCCTATTTAAAATACGGCGTTCCACAAAAACGGTCTTCACGGTGTACCGCAAAATCAACACACTGGGCAAGCTTCTGTTGTTTTTGCGGCCCCATTCATTTTCAATGGGGGCCGTGTCCATAAGCCGTGAAAAATATCGAGCAAGCTAGATATTTTTTCACGGCCGTAAATACGGCCCTCACGGTCATATGGCGTACGGAGCTCCTACGATTTTTAGCGGCCCGTTTTTGTGGCCCCCATAGAAATCTATTGGGGACTTAAAAACAGGCCGCAAAATCACAGCAAGTGTAAAAGCAGCCTAACCCATACAAATCAATGGGGCTATTCGCACATCCATATTTAATAATTTTATTAATTTAAACCAAACCATCAATTTCCAAAATGCTTTACAGACATTATCATTATTGTCCACACTGGAGCTCACAATCCAAATTCCCAATCTCGTTGGAGTGTGGAAGGAAACTCACCCAAACACAGGGGATACATATACTTGCCTTGCAGATGTTGACCTTGGTGGGAATCTTACATGATTCTGTGAGTGTAACCTCAAGATTAAATTCACACTACTGTATTTTCAGTCCTTTTGCTATCGTTAAAAGGTATATCCAGGATTTTATTAGAAACAACACTATCAGGCAGATAGTTGCTACCTACCTGCTTGTTATGCTCAGCACTGTTCTTTCTCGGCACAGAGCGGTCACACAACTCTCCTGCTGGGATTCAGTTGCCACTGCTGATGAGATGGGGTGTAACTTCCGACGTCATTCTGACTGGTGACTTTCCCAGTTAGGCAGCGAAAATCCGACTGTCAGTCAGAATGATGTCTGAAGTTCCACCCCGTCAACAGAGCGGAGCAAAAAAAGCCTCCAACGTGACATCAGCACAGGCAGCTGAATTCCAGCAAGAGCGGTCTGTGATCACATTGTGCCGGTGAAGAACAGCGCTTTGCACAACAGACAGGTAGTTAGCAAACATTTACCTTTTAGTGCATAGGCACACTTTTTGTTTTTCATAAGTGCCATATATACCCTTTAAGCAAAAAAAACATGAACAGTGCATGGTTTGTCATTAATCAATGTATTAATTAGCATGAACTAGTTTCATCCATTTTTTTTCAGATGAGAAGCGCTCATAGATGTCAATAGCTGCACAAAAATATGAATACATTTAAAAGAGTACATAGGACACAGTATTAGGCCTTTTCTTATTTTTTTAATTGTGGATGTAAAAAACACACTTCATAAAAACAGACATATGACCATCATACAGATGAAAAGATATAATTTTTTTCCTGAATAAAAACAGTTGATTTTTCATAGGCTAATGCGAAAGTAGTGGTACCTCTGGCTCATGATGTTGTCTTGTAACACTGCCAAAAAAGCATTAAGATTTATGGACTCTGACATAGTAAGTAACATGACATATCACTAAAAGACATAGTTGAGAAGTAAAGAACTACTAATTTTTACATTAAGTTATTTTAGTTTGGTGTTCTGTGAATTTGGAAGTGTTCCTGATTTTCAAAGGTAATGTGGGGGTAATCCTTTCAAAATATTCAGAACAGAAGGTTATTGTAAAGCCCCATTTCTCTTTCCACCCACTTAAATGCAACTATTCTGATTACTGGCAAATGCTACACTACACTACATTTAGAAAGAACAGGAAAAACAAAACAGGTGGAGGGGTGTGTATTTTTGTTAAATCCAACTTAAGACCTATGCTCAATGGCTACATAGGGGGAAGCTGCGACAATGTGGAGTCAGAATGGGTAAATGTATATAGGGATGGCAATAATGGAAAGCTGCTAATTGGAGTTTTCTATAAGCCTCCTAATATAGCTGCACAGGTAGAGGATGAAAAGCTGCAACATATTAAAAAGGTAGCAAATAATCAACATCTTTATCAACGATTTAGATGAAGGAATTGAGGGTAAACTGATTAAATTTGCTGATGACACAAAGCTAGGAGGGATAGCTAATACTAGAGAGAAGAGAGAGAGAAGATTCAAAAAGATATAAATAAACTGGAGAAATGGGCAGCAACTAACAGAATGGTTTTTAACAGGGAGAAATGCAAAGTACTACATCTGGGCAATAAAAATGAAAAAAGCATATACAGAATGGGAGGAATAGGGCTAAGTGACAGCACATGTGAAAAAGACTTGGGTATACTAATAGATCACAGACTGAATATGAGTCAACAGTGTGATGCAGCAGCAAAAAAGGCAAATGCAATTCTAGGATGTATTAACAGAAGCATACAGTCTAGATCACGTGAAGTCATTATTTTCCTCTACTCCTCTTTGGTCAGACCTCATCTGGAATATTGTGTCCAGTTTTGGGCACCACATTTTAAAAAAGACATCAACAAACTGGAGCAAGTTCACAAAAGAGCGACCAGAATAGTGACCGGTCTGCAAACCCTGTCTTATGAGGAAAGATTGCAGGATTTGGGAATGTTTAGTTTGCAAAAGAGAAGACTGAGAGGAGACTTAATAGCTGTCTACAAATATCTAAAGGGCTGTCATATTGTAGAAGGATCAACTTTATTCTCATTTGCACAAGGAAAGACAAGAAGCAATGGGATGAAACTGAATGGGAGGAGACCCAGATTAGATATTAGAAAAAACTTTTTGACAGTTAGAGTGATCAATGAGTGGAACAGGCTGCCATGAGAAGTGGTGAGTTCTCCTTCAATGGAAGTCTTCAAACAGAGGCTGGACAGACATCTGACTGGGATGATTTAGCGAATCCTGCTTTGAGCAGGGGGTTGGACCAGATGGCCCAGGAGGTCCCTTCCAACTCTACGATTCTATGATTCTATGATTCTATAATAGGGTCCTTAATATGGGAATTTCAACTATACAGACATTAAATGGGACATAGAATCTTCTGGTTGTGCTAAAAGCTGCATGGTCTTATCGGTAATTCAAGACAATTCCCTCTCTCAGCTCGTATATGAACCAACCAAGGGAGTCAATCTTCTGGATCTTGTTCTGTCAAATAGACCAGATCCAAAGTGGAAAAAAGAGAGCCGGGCTGAATAAACCGCGCGTTTCGTGATGCCCTGATGAAGTGGCAGGTTTTGCCACGAAACGCGTAGGCTTATTAAAGAAGTTTTTTATTCTATGGACTGCCGAAGGTGCGCTTTTTTCTGGTCAGCGCGGTTTATTCAGCCCGGCTCTTTTTTCCACTTTGGATTTGTTTCATTTATTACCAGCGGGATACCAGCGACGACCGGACCTTTATGAGTGATTCCCAGTTTGTTGTGACTCACACAACTTCAGCAGGTGAGTCTAACTGATTGGGCTTGCTTGCTATTGTGGTTCTTCAAGACAATACACCCTATGTGCGCTTTCCATTTTTGTTTTTTTTAAATAGACCAGATACAATTTCAGAACTACAGATCAGGGAGCATTTGGGATGCAGTGACCATAATATGGTAAGTTTCAATGTAATTTTTAATCAAACATTCAAAAGGGGAACTGCAAAAATCTGGAACTTTAGGAAACCTCAGTGTCATGGTAACTGTGTAAACCAAGCATAGAAGGGGCATGTTTAAGGATATGCTGCTAAAATCCAGTGAAAAACATATACCCTTTTCAAGAATGGATGACGTAGGCGAAATCTCGTGAGATTTCGCTGACGCCATTTTGGATCCCGACGTCGTCCATGCCAGCGACATGTTCTTGCGGTGACGCCATCTTGAGTATCGTGAAATCCCGCGATACTCAAGATGGCGTTGCCGCAAGAACATGTTGCCGGCGTGGACAATGTCGGGATTCAAAATGGCGTCGGCGAAATCTCGCGAGATTTGGCCGACGCCATTTTGGATCCCGACGTCGTCCACGCCAGCGACATGTTCTTGCGGCGACGCCATCTTGAGTATCACGAGATTTCACAATACTCAAGGTGGCGTCGCCGCAAGAACATGCCGCCGGCGTGGACAACGTCTGGATCCAGGATGGCGCCGGCGGAAGAAGATGTCGGGGATCGTGGAGCAGCGGCGATGATGGCGTGAGTATGAGAGACGGAGTGAGAGAAAGGGTCGTATGTGGAGTGAAAGAGTGAGTGGACGTGAGTGGAGATGGTGAAAGGTGAGAGGAGTGTGTGTTGAGGAGGTGTGTGTTGACGAGGAGTGGTATGTTGAGGGTTAACATGGCAAGAGGTGTGCTGTGACATCACCAGTTACAACTGGACGGAAGTTGTTACAACCCGGAAGCTGTTTAGCGCATTTATTATTATAGATGACCTGCAGAAATTTATTGCAGAGAACAATATAATAAATGACAGCCAGCAAAGATTCATGAAGAATAAGTCATGTCTAGCTAACATGTTTGGTTTCTATGAGGAGGTAATTACAAATCGTGATGTTGGTAATGTGGATGATGTGATATTTCTTGACTTTGCAAAGGAATTTGATACTGTACCACATAGGTAAAATATAAAACTTAACCTTTCATAAGATATGAGACATAGCGCGTCAAAACTTATGAAAGATGTCACAACTCCCCTGATGAATCTAAGCAAGATGAAACGCATTGGGAGACGTAATCTGGGATAGAGGCCACTCAGTAAGGCAGAAGCACCATGACATACTGAGGCTGGAACCCCCATATGAGAGCGTAAGTACAGGCATCGGTGTATAGAATCACCATACCTCAGATGAGTACAATGATATAATGAAAGCTCACCATGAGAGTCATATATGTGTAGACTTTGATGGATAAGCCTATTGCTTTTGTCTACAGGACTCCATAGGTGGGGTGACCATGGTCATGATTATATATGAGACGCTACTGTAAATGCTCCTAATTCATTACTAAAGTGTTGGATTAGTCCGCCATTTGAAGGACATGTATCATAATTGTGATCTATGAGTGGATATATGTGGGGCCAGATTGCCTTTAATGAAACATAATCACACTACAGATGACATACCTATGAATTCTTTGTTTTCTTGGAATACTAAGCTGTGATAATGTGTTTTGAAGGTACTTGGGTGAGATTACCAAGTTATATCACACAGCAGCTAGTGATGATATACGCATTACTGGTCCTTCGAAGGAATAAGGCGGTATAGCACAGGTTGCTATTTTATTTGCACATTTTGCACGGGCACTTTTTGGCACTGTTTGACACTTTAATAGGTTTTTAATCATTAGAATAAAGGTTAAGTTTTATATTTTACCAATCTGCTTTAAACAGAATTGAAAACTGATTTGGTACATTGGCCCCTGCTTGATACTGTACCACATAACAGCCCTATATTGAAGCTACAGAAGCAGGGACTGGAGAAAACTATATGCAGATGGGTAAGGAATTGGCTAAATGATAGAAAAAAGAGTCGTCATAAATTATACATTCTCTGAACGGGATATAGTCAGCAGTGGGGTAACGCAGAGATTTCTGCTTGGACCAATTCTTTTTAACCTCTTTAATAATGACCTTGTGAATGAGATTGAGCGTAAAGTGTCAGTCTTTGCTAATGACAAGAAACTATGTAGGATATTAAAATCCGACCTTGACATTACAATTGTCATGCTCACGCCATGGCAGGTTGGCACGAGCGAGGGGGTTGTGGACCCACTGTGCCACAAACCAAACTACCATGGAAAAGGCATAACTAATGCAGCTACCTCGGTCTTTGCTGGAGCCTCTGATGGAGAGGTCAGGCTTGTGCAGCAGGTAGCTGCCAGTTGCCACTCCAGGGTGGTTGCTGTGGCTGCTGATCCAACTGGGGAACAGAACGCTAGGACAGTGGTGACTGACAGACAAGCAGGTGAGCACGGCTAGTACTCTGGCAGGCAGGCACGGCTGAGACACTGGCAGGAGGGCAAGACTGAGACAATGGCAGGCGGGCACGGCTGAGAGACTGGCAGGCGGGCACGGCTGAGACACTAGCAGGCGGGCACGGCTGAGACACTAGCAGGCAGGCACGGCTGACTGGGAAGGCACAGGGACATGGAGAGGAAGGAGTGGTGTATGGAATATGTAAAGACCTGTTCACACAGAGGGTGCAGGTACTGGTATGGGAAGGATGGGAATATAGATGGGTATGAAGGAACAGGTTTGGACCTGTTCACACTGGAGAAGAACCGCAAGGCTGCAGAGAGGAGCTGCAGTTAGCAGCAAGAGGTTCTGCAGCAGCAGAAGCAGAACAAAGCAGAACCGCAGGAGTGCAGAGCACAGGCAGAGCCACAATAATACAGAGCAGGCAGAGCCACAAGAGTGCGGAGTACAGACAGAGCCACAAGAGTACGGAGCAGGCAGAGCAGCAAGCATCCGGAGAACTGGCAGAGCCGCAAGAGTGTGGAGCACAGGCAGAGCTGCAAGAATTTGAGTTTTTTGGCCCTTAAATGAGGGAGATATGTTGATAGGGTTGGCTGATCGCACAAAATACAAATTATGAAAAACTCTGATCGCAACCCAGGGTCCACTGTATGGTGATGGAGAAACCGCAGCTAAAGAACAATGGCAGAATGATGCTGCGTGCAAGCAACATAGACACATGGAGTTAAAGGTCACTCCATGCGGACAGAGTGCAAAGTACCTGCTCGGTTGCTCCACAGAGCGGTAGAAGAGCACTCAAAGCTATACCCTATTATATGTCACAGGAGTACAGCAAATAAAGACACTAGTTGTGGTCCCTATAGCTACCACCCAGGGAAATCTAGGCTGGTGGTTGCGCTTGCTCTGACACTCGGCTGTGCTAATGGCACATGCGACTTAGGAAGCCCAGAGTCAGATGCAAAGCCAAGTGGAAGTTCTCACCCTACACTGCCTGCCTAGATACACAATCGCCATGGTAGAAGCAGCACACATGCACACAGAGTGGTAACGTATCCACTGACACACATATAACATAAAGATCTTAGCATGCCAACAAGCACCCCAAAGACCCTTTTATATGCTCCGCTTAAGTCCAGTCAGACAGGACCTTGCTCATGGACCAATCGGAACTACCACAACACCTGAGCAGCTGACAACTGACCACCAATGAGTGGTCGCCACCTCACAAGCATGCTCAGTAGAGTGATTTCTGGACTTAGCCTCCAAAGTATCTGTTAGCCACTGCTTATTGCTGGCTACCATAGCTTTAGATGGAAGGCCAGCAGTAGCCAAGTGAACCGCACAGGTCTGAGCAAGACGCTGACACCAACCTCTTTGCTGAGCAGCCTCTGCTGAGGCCAGAGCAGAATGAGAAAGCGCAGAGGCAGACAAAGCTTGGGATCTACCCTGTGCAGTGGAAGAATCCCAGTGCCTAACACTACCCCCTGCTAGGCTCCCCCCCAGCAACATTTGTTATGCTCGAAAGCCACAATAAGCTGGGGGGGCACGAATGTGCTCAATCAGCTTCCAAGTCCTATCCACTAGCCCATGACCCTTCCAATCCACCAAAAAGCATTTTTTGCCACGCACCACCATGGACCCGACAATAGCATTGACCTCGAAATCGTCTGAGGATGTATCCGAGCTCCTGGCAGGAGTCCAGGATGACCGGGTCATATATATGGGCTTCAACAGAGAGACATGGAAGGTATCGGCGATGTTCAGAAGTGGAGGAAGGCTGAGACAATATACCACATGATTAACCTGTTCCAGAACCTTGAAAGGACCCAGATAGCGGAGAGCAAATTTAGTAGGCTCTACACGCAGCCTGATGTTACAAGCAGAGTGCCACAATAAATTGCCAGGGGCAAAAACTGGAGTGGGACACATCGGCGGATACCCTCATCCTCTAATGGCATCCTGCGTGCGATCCCACTACCCAATTCACCACTCTAGGATCGGAGGATGAGACGAGCATGGGCACAGGTACACGCGGATGCTGACTGTAATTAAGGAGGAACGGCGTCTGCTCTGTGGAATCAGAGATGGAGTTATTTAATGCAAACTCCGCCCAGGGCTGGAAGGATGCCCAGCCATCATGCCTAGAAATGGTAAAGAGAGGGGTGTAATAGCGCAGTTACCAAATTAACAATTGTTTACTGTAAGGTAAATTTCTCACCTTTACACGTTGTGAGTATGCACAACACATATAGTAAGTATGATAGGAGAGCTGCAGATGGCACCAGACCCACAAAGGATCTTCAAGAAATTCTGGAAAGAATTAGTTCTGAGATTAGTTCAGAGATATATGTAGGAGACAGGTTATAGATGGCCTTGTAGGTCAGTATTAGTAATTTAAATTGGATACGCTGAGGGAGTGGGAGCCAGTGAAGAGATTTGCAGAGGGGAGAAGCGGAGGAGTAGCGAGGACAGAGATGAGTTAGTCGAGCAGCAGAGTTAAGGATGGACTGGAGAGGTGCGAGGGTGTTAGCAGGGAGACCACAGAAAAGGATGTTACAGTAGTCGAGGTGGGAGATGATGAGGGCGTGCACAAGCATTTTAACAATAAAAAAGAAGAAATGCCAGCTTACCCGGTTGGTTCAAAAGATAAGCTGCTATACTGTATAGGCTCTCAGCAACGGCTAAATGACAGGAGCTCTTGTCAACAATAAATGCGAAAAGGAGATGAATCCAGCGAGCCAAGTTTGAAGTACATAAAAAATCTTGTTCTTTATTTCAAACGTAGATTAAAAATATTTATCCATAGCAGCATATTATAAAAATAGGCAGAGATAGGAAAAATTACTGCTGTAAAGCGCATGGCAAGACGCGTTTCGGCTAAACCTTTATCATTGCCAAGATAGGATCAAACCAATTTCAAACTCACATCTCGGCTGCTGCATCACATTTGCAAAAAAACAAAATAAATAAATTTTAATGTGCAACAGCTCTGCACACAGAATAATTTCAACACCACTAAATGAAAATGTTGGATTTAGCGGGCTGTATCGCATTTAGCAGCAGAAAAAAATAAATATTTTAATGTGTGTGAGGTCTGCAGACAGCTTCATATCACCGCCACCAAATGACAACGTGGATACGGCGGGCTTAGAGTTGAGCGAAGCGGGTCGGTCAGATTCAAAAGTCGCCGACTTTAGCTAAAGTCGGGTTTCGCCGATCGAAACCCGACCATAGTGTGAGGTCAGCCATGAGGTCGCCGAGCCGAGCGCCAAAGTCAGGTCTCAAATAATGCTTCCAGTACCTTTTCTCAGCCAATGATGGAGGATGCACACTGTGGGCAATGCGATGACATGGGTAGCGGCCACCACCATCCTAGAGAAGGGCATTGAAGTGATTGGCTGGCTTTGTGTGGCGTCAAAGTGGCTATAAAAGGCCGTGACCGCCGACCGCCATCTTACTTCAGCCGATCTTAGAATAGGGAGAGGTGCTGCTGGTGATTCTGAATAAGGGAGAGCGTTAGGCAGGGAAGAAAAAAATAGCTTCTGCTGATAGCGCTTTTCACTGTACAGTTAGTGTGCAGTGACAGGGGAGGATTTTTGTTGTGTGCAGTAGCGCTGGTGGTGATTGGCTGCCTTTTAAGGCTACCTAATAGCTGCATTGCTGTGTGCACACTGCTGTTTAAACTGCTTTTTTCAAAGCACTCCAACTTTTATTATTTTGTTCTGGTAAGTTACAGAGTGTTCATTTTTTCACACACCGTATAGCGGTGTACACTCCTCACACACTACCGTGTACCGGCTGGTATCACGGACAAATACAAGCTATCTGTGTGTGACTCTGGAAAAACAAACCGAGGAGATTTTCTATTTTTCCAGATCTACACCTTCTATAGCTGTCCGCTTTTCAAACAGTTTCGTATATCTGCTGCTTGATTATGGTCAAAACTATACAGAGACAGTGTGTGTCACTCTGTATAAAAATAGACGGAGGTTGACAATTTTCCATACAGACACCGTATAGCGGTGTACGCTCCTCACACACTACCATGTACTGACTGGTATCACGGACAAAAACACAAAAACAAGCTATCTGTGTGTGACTCTGGAAAAACAAACCGAGGAGATTTTCCATTTTTCCAGACCTACAACTTCTAGAGCTGTCCGCTTTTCAAACAGTTTCGTATATCTGCTGTTTGATTACAGTCAAAACTATACAGAGAAAGCGTGTGTCACTCTGTATAAAAATAGACGGAGATTTACAATTTTCCATACAGACACCGTATAGAGCTGTCCGTTTCTCAAACAGTATTGTACATCTGCCATTCGCATTACAGTCACATCTATACAGAGTCAGCGTTTGTGTGTGACACTCCGTAAATACATATACGGAGATTGTTTGTTACACAAAAAACGCATACAGCTGTGCACTTCTGATACAGTTCCGTATATCTGCTTGTTGGATTACAGTCAAATACATACTGGGAGAGCGTCAGTGACTAACAAATTATATACTGTGGTACAGTAAAGGGTGTTTTACTGGATGGAAGATATGTTTCTCCTAGCAGATTAAGGTTTGGCAGGGTTTTTCCTTAAAGACGGGACCTGCGATGATGTCAGGGTCACGTGATCAGCCCATGTGATGTCTACCTCACTGTGGGAGGGGTTAGGCCCTATGTAATGGAGGTTGGTGATTGCCACAGTGTGAGTGTGTTTCTGGAAGCTACAGGAACTTGTGTGGACTCAGCCTGAAACTTGTATATAGGCTTCTTGTGCTGCAGCACTATAGCAGCAAGACTCGGAAGAACCCCGGGAATGGCACCTGGCGGATGCCGCAGGACCTGGCAGCCGCTTAGTTACGCCCGTCCCGTGCAAGGAGTGAGTCTGAGACCAGTGGTTCTCCAAGTTGGAGCATGTGTTTGATTTCCCTTATGTTTTGTTAAGCTGCTGGTTACTGAGTGACATTAAAACCACTGTGTGACGAACAGCCCACCGCCGTTCGTCCACTTACGGGCGACACTAACGGGAGTCCCGCTGCCACCAAAACGCGACGGACAGCGGACCCTGTGTCACCACTATGTCACAGTCCCACCACTGACACGGGTGTATCAGCGGACGGAGGGGCGTGACACAATGCCGGCACACGGCTATCACAGGCGCAGTGGGGCTTATCTTAGTTATCCCAACACTGGCACCATGTGACCAAAAATATCCAGCAAGCTAATCTCGCTCTACAATTTGCCGCAGGGGGGTTTAATTTGGATGCCCCACCACTGCTATCAATCTTCCAAGTACTGCGGGGATTTATGTATATCCCACTTTCTCAGTTCCACCTTGGAACTCGCAGCTCTCCGGCGCCCCCCTTACCCTCAGGTCAGTCAGGGAACTGCACCTAGGATAATTGGTCGCCGGACGGGCTGCCTGTTGTGAACCGGCAATTAGGCTTCTGCAGTAAGGGAATTATCAATGCTGTGGCCGCAGACCCTTATTCAGCAATATAAGACCCTTCTGTACTGCCAGCAAGCCGTAATAGCCGTACACAACGCGCTGCCACCAGTCACGGTTACTTAATTCACAGTGTTAAATTAAGAGGGTCCGTGGCAAACCCCTTGAATTAGTAGCGATTATCTATCAAAGGCGTATAGTTCGAGTCTTAGAGCATAGAGACAGATCTAAATAATTATTTCATTTATTTTCCGAAAGAGGACAGTGATTACAGATAAAAGTTGCTATAAAATTGAGACATAAAATATGTACAGTACAGGTATAAAATAAAAGTGGAGAAAACAAAGAGATTACACTCACAGTTCCATATTGTTCCTTAGGCAGACCATGTGGCTTTAAGGTGGGTGGAGGCGGAGCTGCACTTCTCCGCTCATCTGAGTTCTTGTCAGCACGGACTCTGCAGCTGTTCTGAGCTGGTTTGCCCAGGGAAGGCCTTATAGGCTTTGCTTTGTGACATCACGGAGAGATGCATTCTGGGTTGATCCCTCCTCTCTCATCCGAGTTATGTTTTGGCTACAAAACTTAGATTAGCTATAACTTTATGGGAGAAGCTGGTATGGACTCATCAGTGGTATCATGTTTCCCAGCGTAATGAGCCTATCAAGAAAACATCAAACATCTATGCGATATGACCATCCATTTGGGCGCAAATCCTATCTCATGTTCTGGACAGGGTAGAACTTCGAAACATACGCGGTCTCGAAGCTGGGACCGCTCAGGTTACAAAAATATGATTTTCATATCTCTACTTGGTACGGTTTTCGCAGGGCAGGCTCTTAAAGTTTTATTTCAAACAAAGACCTTTTTCCCGCCTTTTTCTTTCAGCTGAGAGAAGCCAAATGGTGTGAGGAAGATGGTCTAGCTAATTAACATTCCTGCTCTTCCAGAGGAAGTGGCAGGGTTGATAAAACCTGGGGGGAAGGAATTCCTACTACTGACAGTTTACAATGTCCTAGGATGGAGGATTTGTTAGCACATTGCAACAGAAAACATATCTTGCAGATATTGTACATCACACACTGAAATTGTGCTTTATGCCTGTGTGTTGCCTCGTTACTGCCGCCCAGCTATTGCCTACCAGAGCGAATCCCTACAATACGTAGATTTAATTTTTTTAATACACCTTACACAGCTGGATGCTCCTCATACAGTACCATCTCTCTGCTGGTATTTTTGGTACATTTTCCCAAACATGAGGAAGTATGGTGGAAGAGGCCGCGGACGTGGGCAGGGGGGCGCAGCTGGTACTGATGGTGGTGTTGCATCGGCTGGTTCTGGCAAAAGCACAATAGCAGCTAAGGCAGGAGGTGTTGAGCCTGCGTCATCGTCTGGCCCAAGAAGGCCTGTAAGGTTCCCTTTTCTTGGAGTAGGAAAACCGCTTTTAAAGCCGGAGCATCAGGAACAGGTTTTGGTGTACATTGCCGAAACAGCCACCAGCTCTATTGCCTCCTCTTCTGCACGTTCGAAACCTGCAAGCACAGAGTCGTCAGTGCAGGGTTCTGCTCAGGAAAAACACCTTTCCTTGTGTCCTTCAACCCCTCCAAAAGTTAAGGATGCAGCAGGCCACACTTCAGATTACTCTATGGATCTCTTTTCACATAGCATGCCTGGGTTATCCAGTCAAATCCTGAATTCCCCAGTCCAAGATGAATCTGACATGGAGTGCACTGATGCATAGCCACTGCTAGATGATTCTGCTGGTACATTGACCCAGAGCACTACATTGCCCTTGCTGTCTACTGAGCCAGAATCTGACCCTGATGAAACTCAGATGCCCCTTCCCGCATACTATACCACCTTACACGGTGACACAGTGGAAGGTAAAGAGGAAGGTGCAGATGACTTTGAAGTGGAGGTGATGGATGACCCAGTTCTTGACCCGGATTGGAATCCATTGGGGGAGGAGGGTGACGCTGGCAATAGTTCAGATAAGGAGAAGGATCTGCAGCAGGCATTGACATTGCAGCAACGGTGATCTAGCAGGCTCGTAGCTGTCCTAAAATGTGGAACAAAAAGAAAAAGAGTTGCAGGACAGTTTGACCAGACGGTCAACTTAGCACAGCGTGCAAGGCCAAAAAATGTATACCATAGTAGGAAGAGTGCAGTGTGGCACTTCTTTGTCCAATATCCTACTGATGAGGCAAAGGTTACCTGTAAGAAGTGCGGAAGGACCTTTAGCCGAGGTAAACAACTCAGAAATTTGAATACCAGTTGCATGCTTAGACATTTAATCAACATGCACTTGGAAGCGTGGACGGACTACAAAACCTCAGGTAGCACTGAAGGTAGCCAGCAGCGCTCCATCGCTTCCCCCACTGTAAGACCACAGCCACCGTTAAGCACACCACCAGCACTAAATGTTGAGGTGTCGTCGCAAGGCCAAAGCACTCAGGGAATCACAATGGTTTTGCAACACAACACTGAATCTAGGCCATCAGCACCAATACCATCACCAACCCCTCTCACTCCATCTGGTCCACCGCTACTTCCTCAATATGCAGCTCTCCAGTCCAGCTCACCCTACCAGACACTCTCATCCTCTCATTCGCGTGCACTGTGTTTGAACGCCTACATTGCCAAACTAATCTCATTAGAGATGATGCCCTACCGTTTGGTTGAAAGCGAGCTCATGGCCTACACAGTCCCACGCTATGACCTACCGAGTCGGCACTTCTTTTCTAGAAAAGCCATCCCAGCCCTCCACCTGCATGTGAAAGACCGCATTGTACATGCACTCAAGCAATCAGTGAGTGGAAAGGTGCACCTCACAACAGATGCATGGTCCAGTAGGCATGGCCAGGGCCGTTACGTGTTCATCACTGCACACTGGGTTAATGTGGTGGATGCAGGCTCCACAGGGGACAGCGGTGGTGGAACAGTGCTGCCTAGCCCACGGTATAGGAAACAGTTGGCTGTAGGCTTTCGACCCTCCTCCATAAGCGAAAGCTCGTCCACGGAGCGCAGTCGCACAAGCACTCCATCTGCAGCTGGCAGTGTTGCACACGAGGTGTCCCACTATCGAACAGCTAGTGGTAAGAGTCAGCAGGCTGTGTTAAAGATGATGTCTTTGGGGACAACAGACACATCATGAATGTACTGGCCTACTACTTGCAGCGACAAACTGAGTCATGGCTGGGCAGTCTAAATCTTGAGCCAGGCAAGGTAGTCAGTGATAACGGACATAATTTTGTGGCAGCCAGAGCCCATGCAAAACTCAAACACATACCTTGCTTGGCTCACACTTTGAACCTGGTGGTGCAGTGCTTCCTTAATAATTATCCAGAGTTAACATCCCTGCTCCATAAGGTGTGAAGACTGTGCTCGCACATCCATCGCTCCAACGTCCACTCCACTCGTATGCAGAAGTTGCAGCGATTGCTCCACCTTTCCAAGCACCGCCTAATCATCGACGTTGCAACAAGGTAGAACTCCACCCTGCACATGGTTGCGTGGCTGTGCGAACAGAGGCAGGCTTTAATGCATTTGTGGGAGGATACACGGGCAGGCAGTTTGAGGGAAGACATGGAATTGTCGGGTGTGCAGTGGTCAAAGCTGAAAGACCTCTGTAAAGTCCTTCAGTGTTTTGAGGAATGCACACGGCTGGTAAGCGCAGACAACGACATCATAAGCATGAGCATCCCACTTATGCATCTGCTCATGCAAAGTTTGACGCACATTAAGGATCTGGCATCTGCAGCGGAGGAGGAACAGGAGTAGGAGGAGGGAAGCCTTGCTGACAGTCAGCCATTGTCTGGTCAGGGAACTGTCCTAGATGAGGTGGAGGAAGAAGAGGAAGAGGAGGAGGATGATGAGATGATTATTTTGGGCAGGAGGATGCTTCTCAGGGGGCAAGAGAAAATGTTGGCGTTCCAAGGTCAGGTACAGTGTTTGTGCGTGACTGTAGGGATGTGGATTTGTCAGAAAGTGCTCTTCCACCCAGCAGTGGCAGTACACTATTGACACCTGGAACATTGGCCCAAATGTGCGAATATGCCTTGCGGATCCTAAAAAGGGACCCCCACATTGCCAAAATAATGAAGGATGACGAATACTGGCTGGCCAGCATCCTCGATCCACGCTACAAAGGCAAATTACAAAACATCATGCCACAGGAGAACCTAGAGATAATATTGGCTAACAAACAAGCAACTCTGGTAAACCGTTTGTTTGAGGCTTTCCCAGCACACAGCAGCGGTGCTGGTTCTCCCATGAGCCATAGTGAATACAATGGAAGAGGTGTTCGTGGTGCACACAGCCAAAGTGGTGTTGGAGACAGGGGTTTAATGACCATGTTGTGGAATGATTTCTCAAGTACCGCTCACACGACTGCTAATACTGCATCGATTACAAGTGACAGGAGATAGCAGTTGTCAACTATGGTTGCAAACTACTTCTCCTCCCATATCGATGTTCTCCCTCACAGGTCATTCCCCTTTGACTATTGGGCCTCTAAACTGGACACCTGGCCTGAATTGGCACAATACGCCTTACAGGAGCTCGCTTGCCCTGCTGCTAGTGTGTTATCTGAAAGAGTCTTCAGTGCTGCTGGATCAATCCTGACAGAAAAAAGGACCCATCTGTCGACCCAAAATGTTGATGATCTAACCTTCATTAAAATGAACCATGCATGGGTTTCAAAGGATTTTGTCCCACCTTCCCCTGATGACACATAGGTTGCCAGAAAACTGCCTCGCTTTTGTCCTCCTCTTCCTCGGACTTGCCCAAATCTGCCATTTGCAGCAGCTGAATGTCCAGCCAACACATCTGTATATGCCAATTTTTAAACCTCCCTAACTGGGCTGCCCACCCCTCCCCCAACGGCTGGGGTCAAGACCTGGCATACCCGGACAAGTGCCGTTGCTCGGAACAGGTTCATGGGCCCACTGATGGCACAGGGCCCCTCATAGTACAATACAGTATCTCAGACGGTGGGAGGGCCCACTCGCCATCAGACACACCAGCGTACTATGAGGGGCCCTGTGCCAGTACCGTCGACCACGATTGTGCCCCCCCTGCTTGGTCATGGCCACAGCACTTGCAAGTTGCAATACTTACCTTTCCCTGCTCCACCGCTGTGTAGTCTGGGCAGTTAAATCCTTCACAGGGACGGCCACTAGAAATTTGGTGTATTGATCGATGATGGTTAAGATGTAGCTATGGCCTGTCCTGCTGGCCTGTACCTTCAGATTATCAATGGCTACAATTTGTAATGGACGTCAACTTACAAGCAGATGCAGTGGTGCTTTATGATCACCTTTCACAGTTGTGATAGTCACAGACGTGTGACATTCCTGCCACCATTTTTCAATGTCTCCTCTCATGCCAATCCAATAGAATCGCCTACGGCCTGTGGCTTCTGTCTTTTGCACTCCAAAATGACCAGACACATCATGATAGGCATTGAGGACCTTGTCTACATCTCTCCCTGTGATCACAATTTGATGGAGACGAGTAACGGCGATGTGATCCAAGCTACTGCGATAAAGCAATCCTTTCTTCACAAAGAACCGTTTTCACTGTCTCCACAGACACAGTAATTTAGGGTCTGCATCGCCTCTGCAACATCTACCGGGAGGTTTTCCCACGATGAGTAATTCCCAAATTTCTGCAAACACTCGATTTTCCGTCTGTACTTGTATCCATGTAGTTTACAGTGGCGGAGAGTCTGGACTGGCTTACTGAGATTGAAATATATATGAAGATTTAAAAGTACCACAACACTGTATACTGGTGTACGCTTCGACTACCTTTCCCTTTTTCTACTTTTTAAATTCTGGTGTAATACATACTGAGCCTGTGAGTGTCTGTGTCTGACTCCGGAAGTATAGATGGAAATTTACAATTACCCCTAGACTGGATACACCTGGTATGTGCTGATACAGTACCTTTGTTCAAAATTTTTTATTACGGTATCATCCATAGTGAGTGAGTGTGTGTGGTTTACTCCTTCTATATATACGGTGAAACAGAGATACCAATTTTTACCCTATACTCGATACAGCTTGTATCTTGTCATACAGTACCTTTGTTCAACATTTAGTATTACGGTCAAATCCATACTGAGTAAGGGTCTGAGAGTGACTACGGGACTATGCATACGGAGATTTCAATTGTACCCTATAATATATATACTTGCTATCTTGTTATCCAGTACCTTTTTTACAACATTTTTTATTATGGTCAAACCCAGACTGAGTGAGCGTCTGAGGGTGACTCCGGAAATAAATACCAAGATTTCAAATTTGGCCAACACTGTATACAGCTGTACGCTTCGGATACAGTAACTTTTTTGCTATTTAGATTCTGGTGTAATCCATAATGAGCCTGTTAACGTCTGTCTGTTACTCCGGAAATATATTTGGAGCTTTAAGATTACCCTAACACTGTATACAGCTGTACGCTTGTGTTACATTACCCATTTACAGCTTTTCATATTCTTTTGTAATCCATACTGGGCCTGAGAGCGTTTGTGTCTGCCTCCTGAAATATATACGGAGATTCAGAATGTTTACACTATACTATATATAACTTGTATATGGTGATACTGTACCCTTTTTCAACTTTTTATTTTATTGTGTAATCCATACTGAGCCTGTGAGCGTCTGTGTATGCCTCATGAAATATATGCAGAGATTTACTGTTATCCATAGACTGTATACAGCTGTACGCTTCTGATATAGTATCTGCTGGTATTTTGGGTCCATTTTCCAAAACATGAGGAAGTATGGTGGAAGAGGACGTGGATGTGGGTGTGGGGGGCCACCTGGTACTGATGGTGGTGGTGCATCTGCTGGTAGTGCCAAAAACACAATAGCAGCTAAGGCAGGAGGTGTTGAGCCTGTGTCATGGTGTAACTCTGGAAGGCCTGTAAGGCTCCCTTTTCTGGAAGTAGGCAGACTGCTTTTAAAGCCGGAGCATCAGGAACTGTTTTTGGCTTACATTGCTGAAACAGCCTCCAGCTCTATCGCCTCATCTTCTGAAGCTTAAAAAAATGCAAGCACTGAGTCGTCAGTGCAGGCTTATGGTCAGGAGCAACCCCTTTCCTTGTGTCCTTCACCCACACCAAAAGTGAAGGATGCGGCAGCACCCACTTCAGATTACTCCATGGAGCTCTCTTCACATACCATGCCTGGGTTAATTAAAAATGGGGCCCATCATATACTGGAGCATTCCAAATGGGGGACATCAGACACTGGAGCAGCATTTACGTGGCTCAAAATACACTGGAGCATTGGAAATGGAGCCCATTATATATGGAGCATTATTAGGGCCCATCATACACTGGAGCATCATCCATGAGGCCCGTCATATACTGGAGCATTCCAGATTGGGGACATCAGACACTGGAGCAGCATTTACAAGGCTCAAAATACACTGGAGCATTAGAAATGGAGCCCATTATATATGGAGCATTATTAGGGCCAATCATACACTGGAGCATCATCCATGAGGCCCATCATATACTGGAGCATTCCAGATTGGGGACATCAGACACTGGAGCAGCATTTACGGGGTCCATTATACACTGGAGCATTAGAAATGGAGGCCATTATATATGGAGCATTATTTGGGCCCATAACACACTGGAGCATCGTCCATGGGGACCATCATATACTGTAGCATTATGTGGAGCTCATCATATACTGTATGGAACATTATATGTGACCAATTATTCTGTATGGAGAAATATATGGGGCTCATTATTCTGTATGGCCCACAATGTGGTGGCCATAATACTGTATGGAGTAATATACTGTCCTATTTTTGAGCTATTGTACAATTTAAAATAGATCAGTCATGTCATGTAAGCAGTGAGTTATGTGTCATTGTACTATACCTGTATTTCTGTGCCATATCGGAGCATCATGAGTTGTGGTATGTGTTAAAGGGGCGCACTTACACTCTTTGGCCCAGGGCACATGAAAACCTGGAGCCAGCCCTACCCCCCCCCACAACTTTAGCCAAATAACCACCAGTTTTCAATGTGTAACTATTATTATGAAGTAAATTAAGGTTGACAAGCTTCAGTAATAAGAATTGATGTTTTTGGCATTGAAATGGGCACTGTAGGTGTATTTACTGTCCTCTACTCCCTGCCGACTTTGCTTCCCCATTGACTTGCATTGGGTTTCGTGTTTCAGTCGGCCTCCGACTTTTCCTTATAGTCGGCCGATTTTGTTCGACCCGACTTTTGCGAAAGTCGGGTTTCATGAAACCCGACTCGACCCTGAAAAAGGCAAAGTCGCTCATCTCTAGGAGGGCTGTATCCCGTTTTGCAACAGAAAAAATTATATATTCTTTTGTTATGTGCATGAGGTCTGCAGACAGCTTCATATCACCACCAGAAAATGACAATGTGGGATACGGCAGGCTACATCACATTTAGTAACAGAAAAAAGTATTTTGGTTTTTTAACGTAATATCTGCAGACAGTTTCATATCACCATCATAAAATTACAACATGTGATACGGCGGGCTGTATCACGTTTTGCAACAGAAAAAATTATAATTTCTTTTAATGTGCGTTAGGTCTGCAGACAGCTTCATATAACCATCAAAAAATGATAACGTGGAATACGGCAGGTTGTTTGACATTTCCTTCATGCACCAGCTCAAATCACAAAACAATGTCACCACAGCACTAAATGACAAAGTGGAATATGACATGCTGTTTCACATTTAGCTAGTGGAAAAATAAGAAGCAATGCACAACATACTTGTAGGACATGTGCCCTGCTGGCTTTGTCTGTGGACCCCAGTAATGGCAAAAAAAAAATACTGAAAGGTCAATTTCACAACTACACTGGACATTAGCTAGCTAAACTATCTGACTAATTAACAAGCGCATAGCTAGCTAGCTAGCTAAAATCTTGCTGCTAACAGTGCCAGAATCAGGAGCAGCCTCTCTGCGCTGTTACAATGTCAAAATGGCTCTAAAACAAGATGTCCACTATTTATATGGAGAGAGACGTGATTTCAGCAGCCAATGACACAAGCCGTTGTGTCAGGACATTGTGTATGTTTCCTTTGCCCTGACTGGCTAGCCGCAATGTGCACACATAAAGTTAGTGACAAAAAGACTGTTTACAAGAACACCGTGCCCCTGAGCTCTGCAAACCCACTCCCCTAATCAAACATGTGCCAAACGCTTTTGCTAAAGTGCTGAAAGTACTGTATTTTTCGGATTATAATACGCACGTTGTTCCCCCAGATTTGGGGGTAAAATGGGGGTGCATCTTATAATTCAAATGTACCTTATTGGCCGCAGTGGAGCAGGGTCCCAGGGTCGCTGCTGGAGGAGGCAAGAGTGGGGTGTTGCTGCACCCGCAGGCTGGGATGAGGGGGTGTTTGAAGGTGTGACACTGGGGGTGTTCGGTGGAGCGGGGGCTCAGCTGATATTTTGTGAAAGCCCGGGACCCCCATACATCCATGGTTTACATTGTGGTGGACTCCAGGAAAATGGCTGCCAGGGGCAGCGCATGCACAGATGGAGATCTCAGCACCAGGATCTCAGGAGATGAGACCTCAGTGCCAAGATCTAAATCTGCGTATGTGCCGCCCCAGGCGGACATTTTCCCAGAGTCCACCGCAAAGTAAGCCATGGAAGTACAGGGGCTCTGAGCTTTCACAAAATGTCAGCAGAGCCCCTGCACCACCGAACACCCGCAGCGTTGCTCATCCGAACACCCCTTTCTCCCAGTCTGGGGTCCGCAACATCGCTCCACTCCTGCCTCAGCCAGAAGTGACCCTAGGACCCCGCTTCACCGCAGCCACCACCCACAGTAAGCAATAAGACGCATGTATTTCAAGAAGCACCACTATTTTATTAAAAAAAAAAGCTTTTTTCCTATGTTTCTCCTTAAAATTTGGGGTGCATTTTATAAATCGCAAAATATGGCACTTTATCGGCAATGCAAATATTTTCTCGCACTTTTTACAAAATACTGCCATTTTTTTTCCGATTATATAAAATTTTGCTCATGTTTCCGATCACAAATCCAAATGTGCCATATTCATGCCGAATTTATGTTTGGCGATTGATTTCCGAACAAATTCGCTCATCACTAATAAAGATGCAGAATATTTTGTTATGCCAATTTTCTGATATTTATTTAGAGGAAAACTTAGCAACATGTCTAAACGCTACTGTGAAATATAAACAGTTACAGAAATTGCAATACAAAATGTGGTCCTCATTGACAACTTTTTTTTACTTGTCTCTTGTACTCCTGCATTGAAACATCTCTTACAATCTTATAATCTTTGAATTGCAATATGGAACAAAAACCACTTCCCACATAGATGCATTGGTAAGAGATAAGCATCAATGGAGTATCAAATTCAAGTCAAATTTCCTGAAATTTGTGGTTCCACGTTACTTCGAACACTTTGAGACTCCTCTCTGTTCTATCCTTCCCAATACTAAGATTCATGTGAACTTATTAGGAGAAAATATAATTTGGGGGGAAAATTCAACTAAGCCGGCAAATGTGAATTTCAAAAGATCAGCTCATTTCTAACATTGGTATATGCAAACACCATGGTAAACTATTAGGTCAGTGTAAGTATTCAGCAATGCAAACTAAGTAATGGGGTAGCATAAGTTATCTTTTCCCTGAATGGTATGAAGATGTAAATTACCATGCCAATTAGGGTCACTGACAGGTATAACAAAATATAGAATGATGGTGTAACATCCACTTGTTTGAAGCTATAGAAATTCTTCAGACAGAGTGAATAAATGACAATGAATCCCAAAAGTAGCAAAGAAAATACAAACAGACACAAAATACTTCCTGAATAATCTCTGCAGCTGTACCAAAACCACAAACCATAGGTCAAATCCATTGAAGCGCAAGACAATTTCTTCCTAAGCAACATTAGCCTAAATCTAAAAATAATGCACAAGGTAATCTGATACAACATTAGCTGACTTTAAACATTGTTATCCGAGTGGTAAGGGGGCTAGTTTTTTCTTACACCCATTCACTATCAATCTTAATCACTTTATTGTTAGGGTTAAAGAAAGCAAAACAAGGTCTACATCTATGGCTTTCAAGTATTTCATTCTTTAATGAACATGGATTGCCTTATTTACAAAGGCAAAGGTGAATCCCAGCTACCATACAAAATATACATAAATCTTTCATTACACTAACTGTATACTAACGCTTTACAACTATGAATAGTCTTCCCCTAAGGAGTTGGGCAGTTATAACACAACAGTTATGTTTCTGTTTTTAAAGGCTCATTCCCATCACAGTGAAAAAAAAAACGATCCAATTTTGGTCCAAAAAAGTAGGACTTGTGTCATGCGATTTTCATGCGAGTACAGTCTGATTTTTTCACACTTGGCATTGAATTTACATCCAAATGCCATGTAATTGCTATCCGATTGCAATGCGTTTTTAACATGAGCTTTTACATAGAGCAATTCTCTATGTCATTTACAATTCTCTCTATATATATTTACATATATGCCTCAAGATATATACAGGTGCTTCTCACAAAATTAGAATATCATCAAAAAATTAATTTATTTCAGTTCTTCAATACAAAAAACTGAAATTCATATATTATATAGAGTCATTACAAACAGAGTGATCTATTTCAAGTGTTTATTTCTGTTTATGTTGATGATTATAGCAGCTTATAGCCAATGAAAACCCAAAAGTCATTCTCTCAGTAAATTAGAATACTTTATAACACCAGCTTGAAAAATGATTTTAAAATCCAATATGTTGGCCTACTGAATTGTATGTTCAGTAAATGCAGTCAATACTTGGTAGGGTCTCATGTTTCATCAATTACTGCATCAATGCAGTGTGGCATGGAGGTGATCAGCCTGTGGAACTGCTGAGGTGTTATGGAAGCCTAGGTTGCTTTGATAGCAGCCTTCAGCTCGTCTGCATTGTTGGGTCTGGCGTGTCTCATCTTCCTCTTGACAATACCCCATAAATTCTCTATGGGGTTAAGGCCAGGCAAGTTTGCTGGTTAATCAACCATAGTGATACTGTTGCTTTTAAACTAGGTATTGGTACTTTTGGCAGTGTGGACAGGTGACAAGTCCTGCTGGAGAATGAAATTTCCATCTTCAAAAAGCTTATCGGCAGAGGGAAGCATGAAGCGCTCTAAAATTTCCTGGTAGACAGCTGCGCTGATTTTGGTCTTGATAAAACACAGTGGACCTACACCAGCAGATGACATGGCTCCCAAAACCAACACTGATTTTGTCAACTTCAGACTAGATCTCAAGCAGCTTGGAATGTGTGCCTTTCCCCTCTTCCTCCAGGCTCTGGGACCTTTGATTTCCAAATTAAATGCAAAATGTATTTTCATCTGAAAACAACACCTTTGACCACTGAGCAACAGTCCAGTTGTTTATCTAATTGGCCCAGGTAAGACGCTTCTGGTTATGTCTATTGGTCATGAGTGGTTTGACACAAGGAATGCGACACTTGTAGCCCATGTCCTGGATACGTGTGTGTGTGTGTGTGTGTGTGTGTATGTGTGTGTAATAGCTCTGGAAGCCATGACTCCAGCAGCATTCCACTCCTTGTGAATCTCCCAAAAAATTTTGAATGGCCCTTTCTGGAACTCGGATACCGAGAAGGAGGCACCTAGGCCAAAGGCACTGCCGAGAACCAGCTGATGGTGCTGGAACCTGAATGGGTAGCAGAAGCTGCAAGAGCAAATGGAACTAGCGAGGACCAGCTGATGGTGCTGGAACCCGGAGGGGCAGCAGAAGGAACAAGAGCCAATGGCACAACCGTGGACCAACTGACGGTGCTGGAACATGGTTACTAAGCAGGAGGTACCTGTGCTAGAAAGCACTACCAAGGACCAGCAGACGTTGCTGTAACTTGGATACCAAGAAGGAGGCACCTCGGCCAAAGGCACTGTCGAGAACCAGCTGACGGTGCTGGAACCCGTATGGGTAGCAGAAGGTACCCATGATAAACAAAGTTGCAAGGCCGCCTGCCGGCCACAGTTACCGAAACCCTCAGTCCTACAGGGGGTGCTTGTCCTATTGGCACCACGGAACCAGCCTTTATTACCAGAACCCGCAGCCCACAAAGGAAGCACCTAAACTGCAGGCACCATAGGCTCGGCTAACCCGACCGCAACAGGACAACGTATTGGTGGCAAAGTGACATTGACACTACCCGGAAACAGCAGGTGTGCTGGAACCAGGATGGGCCGGAGGGAGTACCCGTGCCAAAGACACTTCCGAGAACCAGCTGACGGTGCTGGAACCTGGATGGGTAGCAGAAGCTACAAGAGTCAATGGAACTACCGAGAACCAGCTGACGGTGCTGTAATGCAGAGTGGCAGCTGAAGGAACAAGAGCTAATGGCACAACCGTGGGCCAGCTGACGGTGCTGGAACACGGTTACTAAGCAGGAGGTACCTGTGCTAGAAAGCACTACCAAGGACCAGCTGACGTGCTGGAACTCGGATGGGTAGCAAAAGGTACCCATGATAAACAAAGTTGCAAGTCCGCGAGCCGGCCGCAGTTACTGAAACCCACAGTCCTACAGGGGGTACTTATCCTATTGGCACTACGGAACCAGCCTTTATTACCAGAACCCGCAGCCCACATAGGAAGCACCTAAACTGCAGGCACCATAGGCTCGGCTAACCCGACCGAAACACGACAGGACAACGTATTAGTGGCACAGTGACGTTGACACTACCCGGAAACAGCAGGCGTGCTGGAACCAGGATTGACAGGAGGGAGTACCCGTGCCAAAGACACTGCCGAGAACCAGCTGACGGTACTGGAACCCGAATGGGTAGCAGAAGCTACAAGAGTCAATGGAACTACCGAGAACCAGCTGACGGTGCTGGAACCAAGAGTGGCAGCTGAAGGAACTAGAGCCAATGGCACAACCGTGGACCAGCTGACGGTGCTGGAACATGGTTACTAAGCAGGAGGTACCTGTGCTACAAAGCACTACCAAGGACCAGCAGACGTTGCTGGAACTCAGATACCGAGAAGGAGGCACCTAAGCCAAAGGCACTGCTGAGAACCAGCTTACGGTGCTGGAACCCGGATGGGTAGCAAAAGCTGCAAGAGCAAATGGAACTAGCGAGGACCAGCTGACGGTGCTGGAACCCGGAGGGGCAGCAGAAGGAACAAGAGCCAATGGCACAACCATGGACCAGCTGACGGTGCTGTAACACGGTTACTAAGCAGGAGGTACCTGTGCTAGAAAGCACTACCAAGGACCAGCAGACGTTGCTGGAACTTGGATACCGAGAAGGAGGCACCTCGGCCAAAGGCACTGCCGAGAAGCAGCTGACGGTTTGGAACCCGGAAGGGTAGCAGAAGGTACCCATGATAAATAAAGTTGCAAGGCCGCAAGCTGGCCGCAGTTACCGAAACCCACAGTCCTACAGGGGGTGCTTGTCCTCTTGGCACTACGGAACCAGCCTTTATTACCAGAACCCGCAGCCCACATAGGAAGCACCTAAACTGCAGGCACCATAGGCTCGGCTAACCCGACCGCAACACGACAGGACAACGTATTGGTGGCAAAGTGATGTTGACACTACCCGGAAACAACAGGCGTGCTGGAACCAGGATGGGCAGGAGGGACTACCTGTGCCAAAGACACTGCTGAGAACCAGCTGACGGTGCTGGAGCCCAGGGTCAATCAGGGTGTAGGCTGAGGCCTAATTTCATCAAGTTTAATATCTGTTGTAGACTACTACTGATTTCAAACCTGCTCCAACTAGGCCTCTGGCTCCACTCTGTCTCTAGTATTTCCCCTGGCCTCCAACCCCGCCAGTTGCTGCTCAGAAGTGGCGTCTGCACAATCAACACTTGTTCCTGTGTTACTGGGGTTCAGTAACGTCAGCTGTTCCCCTGATGTGTGTCCGGCAATGTCTCCTGCTCTGTCCACATTCCCACTACTAATTGTGGGAATGTGGACAGAGCAAGAGACATTTCCGGACACACATCAGGGGATCAACTGACGTGAAGGAGCCCCAGTAACACAGGAACAAGTGTGGATTGTGCAGACGCCACTTCTGAGCAGCAACTGGCGGGGTTGGAGGCCAGGGGAAATACTAGAGACAGTGGAGCCAGAGGCCTAAGTGGAGCACGGTTAAAAATCAGTAGTAGTTTGAATGTGGAGGCAGCAGGAGACTTTGCCGTCCACACAGCAGGGGAGCAGCTGACGTTACTGAACCCCACTAACACAGGAGCTAGTGTTTTTCTCTGTGCGGACGGCACTTCTGAGCGACAACTGGCTGCGTTGAAGCCCAGGATCAATCATGCAGCAGGCTGAGGCCTACTTGGAGCAAGTAGAAAATCAGATGTAGTTTGAATGTGGAGGCAGCAGGAGACTTTGCCGTCCACACAGCAGGGGAGCAGCTGACGTTACTGAACCCCACTAACACAGGAGCTAGTGTTTTTCTCTGTGCGGACGGCACTTCCGAGCGACAACGGGCTGCGTTGAAGCCCAGGATCAATCATGCAGCAGGCTGAGGCCTACTTGGAGCAAGTAGAAAATCGGATATAGTGTGAATGTGGAGGCAGCAGGAGACTTTGCCGTCCACACAGCAGGGGAGCAGCTGACGTTACTGAACCCCACTAACACAGGAGCTAGTGTTTTTCTCTGTGCGGACGACACTTACGAGCGACAACTGGCTGCGTTGAAGCCCAGGATCAATCATGCAGCAGGCTGAGGCCTACTTGAAGCAAGTAGAAAATCAGATGTAGTTTGAATGTGGAGGCAGCAGGAGACTTTGCCGTCCACACAGCAGCATTGGAGCAGCTGACGTTACTGAACCCCACTAACACAGGAGCTAGTGTTTTTCTCTGTGCGAACGGCACTTCCGAGCGACAACTGGCTGCGTTGAAGCCCAGGATCAATCATGCAAAAGGCTGAGGCCTACTTGGAGCAAGTAAAAATCGGATGTAGTGTGAATGTGGAGGCAGCAGGAGACTTTGCCGTCCACACAGCAGCAGGGGAGCAGCTGACGTTACTGAACCCCACTAACACAGGAGCTAGTGTTTTTTTCTGTGCGGACGGCACTTCCGAGCGACAACTGGCTGCGTTGAAGCCCAGGATCAATCATGCAGCAGGCTGAGGCCTACTTGGAGCAAGTAGCAAATTGGATGTAGTGTGAATGTGGAGGCAGCAGGAGACTTTGGCCGGGGTCACACTAGAGAGGAATACGGACGAGTGAGAGGCGTTAAAAGCACGCATTACACACGGACAAATGATTCTCTATGGGGCAGTTCCCAACAGCCGTATATTTCTCGTCCGCATTCTATGGTCCGTGCCAATCGCAGCATGCTGCGATTGTCAGCGTACTACGCCCGTAGTACGCCAATGCAAGTCTATGGGTGCGCATTACACACATTACAAAATACGGATTACACACGGACCACACGTGTGACTTGCGAGAAATATGCAGGTCTTTTGGCAGGTGACAGGAAATGGGCCAATCCATCATCAGGAAGCTTAGACATGCAAATGAACTCAAAAAGCGCTCCAGACATCCAGGAAGTACGCCTCCACGGAGTACATCAGCGTCATGGCGCCATATTTTCTCAATGTGGAGATGCTTATTGTCTTAGTGCAGGAGCGGCCAGAAATCTGGGACCAACATGATGCCCATTATGCCAACCGGGCAAGAAAGGCGGCGTCATGGAGGCGCATATGTCGCCAGATGTTCCACGATTTTGGTGATCGGCCACGTGAGGAGCAGCAGCAACTGAGTAAGTACAACCCAAAAACTGTGTAAAATTACCTCACATCAAAAAATGCATATAGAATCAGCCCCCCCCCCCCCCCCCCCCACTCCTGTGCCTGTACTTTTTTTTACTCAAGAGGCGGGTAGATTTTGATGTGACCCATGGAACCCCAGAAGGCCACATGCCTAGGCTACTGGTAGCAAATTTGACATATCAAATATGTGAAATTGAGAATATTTCCTGTCACATTGCAGTGTAAGATGTGATGAGACGCTGGCGCAGCATCCGAGACCAATACAGGCGGGAACGTCAGCAGCGGTCCAGGAGTGGTGTTGCGGGTCACCTAAAGAGGAAATACATTTATTATGACCGTCTCTCCTTCCTCGCCCCTATTCTGGATCTGAGACAGTAAGTAGATACCTCACACCACATTGCACAGATACTTTACAGGGCCAAAAATATTGATTTATTTTTGGCTCTGTTCTATTTCATAACAGAACTCAGTCCAACCTTACAGAGAGAGGAACTGGCTCAGATACAGACCCCATCATTGATCCTGTAGGGGATGAGGTGGCTGGCCCATCTTCTCCCCCTACAAGAAGCATGGGTGAAGAATCCTCACAGGAAAACCCAGTGCCTGTGCCACAAACCCCACCACCAGGACCACATCCACAACCAGGACCGTCTGCTGCTGCACCATCAGCCACACTGGAGGAGCAGGGCAACATGAGCAGCAGCCCAACTGCCCAGATCCGGGCCTCCCCACAGCCTGCTGGACCATCCCAGCGAGGAAGAAGAAGGCGCCAGATCCCTGCCTAAGATACACGTACAAATGTGGACACTGGGGTCCTCAGCCATTTGGCCAGAGTCAATACTGATAATGGCGAGGAGGCATACTCGCGCAGCCTGGTCCTTTACCTTCGTGCCTTTTCCCGTGAGGTGAGGCTCCGTATTTGAGGATGTTTTCAGATCCTGCTTGATGCTTGCACACACCCCAATACCCCATATGAATTATTTGAATATCTGGAGAGGTGGCAGCTTTCACCCAGAAATCTAATGCGCCTTAGACACCCCACACACATGCTTGCTCAAGCAGGCTCTGAGGATCCTCAAATACGTGGGCCTACACCTCACCCCCTTCCTCCCCCTACCCAACCTTTCCAACAGCAGCCACATATGTCTGGCTCTAGCCAACCTCACCAATATGGCCACTTGTTCCCACCCAGTGTTGGAGGCTGGTCCCAACCTGGTTGGGGACGATATGGATATATTGGTGGGTATGAGACATGGGCCTACCAGACCCAACAAGATGCCCCTCTTCAGTATCACTCTGGCCAGTACCTACAACAATCCCAGGAGGCAGTACACTACCCACATCATGGGCAACAGTATGCCCCCACACAGGGCGATGTTGGGCAAAGTAGCCAGCAGCAACCACAGGCTGGTCTTCCGCCTTCTCCTTCCCCAACTTTCCAAAATGTATAATGTAGCCATTTTGGTATTGCCCAATATTTTTTTTTTTCTAGGTATGAAAATGTTATTTGGAACAAATGTTGACATCTGCAAAAAGGCCAATTTGGCCCATTGCCACAGTTCTCATATGGCAATAATCTGTTTTGCTTTAAAAAAAAACACAAAAAAAAAGGCAAAAGTAAACATGTGTCTACTACATTTTACGTCTCTGTCTCAATTCAAAAAAACAGTGTCAGCATACTAACATACGCTTACCAATGCAATAAAACACTCATAGAATCATAAGGGGTAGAAATATATATATTTAGACACACATAAACCAAAAAATTATAACATAGACACAGCATGCTCTTGCCAAGAAGTTTCACCCTCAGGTGACATAAATTAATTTGTGAAAATATCCCGCACTTTGAGGCCAGAGAGCGGTCTACGTTGAGGGTTGATAGGTGGTCTCGCCCTACGCACATTGTCCAACCCACGCACAACACCAGCAGAGGAGGAACAATCAGGTATCCTGGTGAAGTTATGAAGAACCACACAGACTTTAACTACTTCATTAACATTTTGTTCACTCAGCTGAATTGCAGACTGGAGTAGCCGCCATTTGGCACAAAGAATCCCAAAGGAACACTCCACCAGTCGCCGAGCACATGATAGGCGCAAGTTAAAAATTCTGCGCCGGTGGTCAAGGTTGCGCTGGGGATATGGCCTCATGACATTGCGCGTTAACTGAAAAGCCTCATCTGCCACAAGGACATAAGGGACAGATTCTTGAGTGGAGCCTGGTAGCTGGCGTGGCGGTGGTAGATCCAACTGGTTGGTGCGTAGCCGCCGAGCCATAATGGAAGTACTGAAGACTCGATAGGTCTCCCGTCCTTCCATAGGCCCCAATGTCAGCAATTATAAACTTGTATTGAGGGTCGACCAGAGCCAACAATACAACAGAAAAGTATTGTTTATAATTGAAGAATTGGGAGCCAGAGTTCGGCGGCTTACGCACCCGGATATGTTTGCCATCAAGGGCCCCAATACAATTAGGAATCTGGCATTCCTCCTCAAAGTCCCTTGATATCCTCAACCAGTCTTCCATCCTGGGCTCGGGCATGACGAGTTGATGTAGTCTTGACCATATTTCACTACATGTCGACCTGACTATGCCAGAAATGGTAGATCTTCCAATCAGAAACTCATGGTGCAGTGCGGCATAAGACGCGACCACACCTTGATTACGGATGACATATGGAGCACTATTTAGGGGTCATTCATCCATATTACGCATGTAAACTATGGACCGTATTTTGCGTCGGTTAGTGTGACCCCGGCCTTTGCCGTCCACACAGTAGGGGAGCAGCTGACATTACTGAACCCCACTAACACAGGAGTTAGTGTTTTTCTCTGTGCAGACGGCACTTCCGAGCGACAACTGGCTGCGTTGAAGCCCAGGATCAATCATGCAGCAGGCTGAGGTCTACTTTGAGCAAGTAGAAAATCGGATGTAGTGTGAATGTGGAGGCAGCAGGAAACTTTTCCGTCCACACAGCAGGGGAGCAGCTGACGTTACTGAACCCCACTAACACAGGAGCTAGTGTTTTTCTCTGTGTGGACAGCACTTCCGAGCAGCAACTGGCGATGTTGGAGCTCAGGGTCAATCAGGGTGTAGGCTGAGGCCTAATTTCATCAAGTTTAATATCTGTTGTAGACTACTACTGATTTTAAACGTGCTCCAACTAGGCCTCTGGCTCCACTCTGTCTCTAGTATTTCCCCTGGCCTCCAACTAGTAGTGGGAATGTGGACAGAAGCAGGAGACATTGCCGGACACACATCAGGGGTTCAGCTGACATTACTGAACCCCAGTAACACAGGAACAAGTGTTGATTGTGCAGACGCCACTTCTGAGCAGCAACTGGCGGGGTTGGAGGCCAGGGGAAATACTAGAGACAGAATGGAGCTAGAGGCCTAGTTGGAGCAAGTTTGAAATCAGTAGTAGTGTGAATGTGGAGGTAGCAGAAGACATTGCAGGACACACAGCAGGGGAGCAGCTGGCGTTACTGAACCCCACTAACACAGGAGCTAGTGTTTTTCTCTGTGCAGACGGCACTTCTGAGCAACAACTGGCTGTGTTGAAGCCCAGGGATTACAGTTCAGGTGGTAGAAACATAAACACAACAGGAGACCTGGATACTGTTGCCAACCAATTTTTTATTCTGGAAGAGGACTGGCAAATTATGGCGAGATCCAGGCCTTGTTCATTTTCAGAAAAGTAAGCCGGTCAACGTTATCGGAGGATAGTCGCGTGCGACGGTCTGTTAGTACACCACCTGCGGCACTAAAGAAGAGTTCCGATAATACACTGGCAGCAGGGCAGCAGGGCAAGCCAGCACCTCCAATGCATACTGGCTAAGGTCTGGCCATGTATCCAGCTTAGAGACCCAAAACTTGAAGGGGGAAGAGCTGTCTGGGAGTACACTGACAGGGCAAGACATGTAGTCTGTCACCATCTGACGGAAACGTTGCCTCCTGCTGACTGGAGCCATCTGTGATGGTGTAGACATTTGTGGCGGGCACACAAAACTTTGCCACATTTGGGCCATACTGGTCTTGCCTTGTGCTGAGGCGCTGCCTCTGCTCCCTCTTTGTGCAGAGCTTCCTCCACTGCCTCGACGCACAGAGCTGCTTTGTAAAGCACTAGCAGCACTGCTCTTGGGTGGAATGGAGAACATGACGGACTGCACCAGTGTGTCTTGGTACTCCCGCATTTTACGCTCCCGGTTCAACGGTGTTATGAGGCTTTGTAAGTTGTCCCGGTAGCGAGGATCTAGGAGGGTGTACCCCCAATAATCAGCCGTGTTCAGAATGTGGGCGATGCGGTGGTCGTTTCTCGGGCACTGCAGCATGAAATCAACCAGTGCTGCAGACTCCCAACTGACCAAGAAACGCTGTCCCCTGCTTGAGGCGTCATCTCTGCCTGCTCTGCATCACCCCACCCTCGCTCTACATACTGACTACTAGAGCATTGTGTACCTCCCTCCTCTGGACAGATGTCTTCCTCCTCCATTGACTCCTCCTCATCCTCCTCACAAAGTGTCCCCTGCCTAGGCCTTTGTGAGGAACCACGTAGCGCAGACTGTCCAGAAGCAGATGGCATTTGTGACTCCTCATCCTCCACCTCTTCCAAAACCTCCTCCCTTAGTGCTTGCAGTGTTTTTTGAAGCAGGCAGATAAGGGGGACAGTCATGCTGACTAGTGCATCATCTGCACTCGCCATCCGCGTGGAATCATTGAAGGCACGCAAAACGAGGCAGATGTCCTTCATAGAGGCCCACTCAGTGGTGCTGAAGTGTGACCGGCGCACAGTGCAACTTGTTTGCGCCTGATGCAGCTGGTACTCCATTACTGCTGCCTGCTGCTCACACAACCTCTCCAACATATGTAACGTTGAATTCCACATGGTGGGTAGGTCACATGTGATGCGATGTTCCGGAAGGGGGAATCGGCGCTGCAGAGCTGCAATGCGCGATCTTGCCGTGCTGGAACGCCGCAAGTGAGCGCACTCTATGCGGACCTTGTGCAGCCGTGTATCAAGATCCGGATAGTCCCTCAGAAAGCTCTGCACGACCAAGTTGAGCACATGTGCCAGACATGGGATGTGAGTGAGGTTGCCTAGGCCCAGAGCTGCTACCAGATTTCGGCCATTGTCACACATTACCAAGCCTGGCTGGAGATTCGCTGGCAGAAACCACATGTCGCTCTCCTGCTTGATGGCATTCCAGAGCTCCTGCGCTGTGTGGCTTTGATTCCCCAAAGAAATTAATTTCAGTACGGCCTGTTGACGTTTGGCCACGGCTGTGCTCATATCGGTCTAACATGCTCCTGCAGTGCTGATTCTGAGGAACTGGAGTATGAGGATGAGTCAATGTGTACAGACTGAATTCCTGCAATCCTTGGAGTTGGCAGAACATGTACAGCGCCACTCTCAAGATCTGTACCCGGCTCCACAACATTGACCCAATGGGCAGTGAGGGAAAGGTACCGTCCCTGTCCATGGTTACTGGTCCACGCAACGGTGGTCAGGTGGACCTTGCTACTGACGGCGTTTAGTAGCGCATGTTTAATTTTTCCCTCCACATGCTTTTGCAGGGCAGGGACGGCTTGCCTGCTGAAATAAAAGCGGCTGGGCACGGTGTATTGTGGGACTGCCAATGCATTGAAGTTCCAGAAGGTGTCAGTCTCCACCAGCCTGAATGAGAGCATTTCAAGGGCCAGTAATTTGGCAATGCCAGCATTCAGAGCCTGTGCTCGGGGATGGTTTGCCGAGTATGGCCGCCTTTTCTCCCATGCCTGTGCTACCGATGGCTGTAGAGTGGCCTGGGAGTGTGAGGATGAATGGGTACGTGGTGCTGTGGGTGGAATGTCACTTTTTTGTCTCTGGACAACAGTGCCAGAGGTTCTTCCATGGCGATCCTGTGAGGAAGCCGAACCAGCTGTGTGTGAGCTGGAGGAAGAAGCTGCAACACGAGCTGAAGAGGTGGTAGGTGGTGCTGTAGGTTGGCCTACGTCTTCAGTGTGTCTCTGTAACTCCACCACGTGCTTGGTCCGCACATGTTTCCACATATTTGTGGTATTGAGGTTGCTGACATTTTTCCCTCTTTTGACTTTCTGATGACACAGCTTGCATTTGACAAAGCAAATGTCATCTGCAACTGTGTCAAAAAAGGACCACGCACTGCAAGTCTTGGGAGCTCCCGTTTTGCCTTTTGGAAGAGGAATGCTCCTAACGGGTGCCGAAGTGGAGGCTACAGGCAACCAAGTCTGCCCCCTCCCTCTCCCTCCTGTTTTGGCCATTCGGGGAATCTCTTCCTCAGAGCTGCTCCCACCACCTTCCTGTTCCTCACGCCATGATGGGTCAAGGACCTCATCATCTACACTCCCCTCTTCAAACACCTGCTTCTCCTGGGTAGTCTCGCCAGCACCGTACGCACCAGAAAGTGGCACCTGAGTCTCGTCAAAATCTGATGCATACTGAGGTGTGCTGACCATAGGCACTGGCCCACCCGCCTCTTCAGATTCAGATGGACAAAGCAGTTGCGCATCACTGCATACTCCCTCATCTTCACATTCTTGAATGCTGCTTGGCTGGCCCCCTCTTTCCAAGCCAACAGATTCAGAGAACAGAAGTAGAGACCGTGATGGCTCCTGTCCAGGGCTCTCTGACTGCCTGGGCAATTTGGCAGGTGGTGAAGAGACAGATGGTTGCTCTTCAGTGCTCTGGCCCTGAGAGGACGTGGAAGTCATTGAAGTCGATGCGTTAGCTGCCATCCGTCTGACAACGGCTTCAATTTGTTCGTCCCGCAGTAGTGGGGTATGGCGAGGTCCTACAAAGCTGCGCATAAAGGACTGTTGCCTGGTAAAACTGGGGGATGCTTACTCACTGGTGCCCGCAGCAGGCACAGAATCCCCACGTCCTCTCCCTGCAGAATCCCCACGTCCTCTCTCTGCTGAAACTCCAAGTCCACGACCACGTGCCTTACTCCCTACCTTCTTCATCTTGGTAGACTGATAAACATAGGCAGAAAAGTACAAAGGGGGGGCTTAGTGTGCTTATTCCTGAACAGCTGCTAACAGGTATAAGAAACACTAATTTTATAAAGTGTGTGGACTACACTTTAATATGAGCTAATGTGGCCTACACAACTGTCAAATGGAGTGTTTCGTGAACTTTATTTTGATTTTTTTTTTTCAAAAAAACAAAAAGGATGTGACAAAGATTTGAAAGCGATAGTATCACAAACTTTTTGGAGCTATTACAATGCAGGAAAGTAACCTACAATGCAAAAGATGAGGCTCCAAAAAATAGGGTAATACTAATCTGCGGCTGAAGGGCGCAAGCCAGAAAAAAGGCTCCTCTATCTACTCCTATATAGTGTTTCCAACCAACCAATGTAGATGGATACGGATATATGCACACTAATAGGAGAATGAAAAATGAGCTGGAATAAAACAAAAATATGTATGAGGCAGTGACGCACGCTGAGCGGCCTACAACCAGACGTAGCTGTAGGACACACTACTCAGCATGAGCTGCACTCTCACACAGAGACCTCTCAGACAGCCGTGAACAGTGCAGATAAGTGGGCACTAGTACTGAAAAGCTGCAGAAAGGCTCCGCTGTCTACTCCTATAGTGTTTGCAACCAACATATATGGATACGGATGGATGCACACTAATAGGAGAATGAATAATGAGCTGCAATAAAAGAAAAATATGTGTGAGGCAGTGACGCACGCTGAGCGGCCTACAACCAGACGTAGCTGCAGGACACACTACTCAGCGTGAGCTGCACTTACACACAGAGACACTCAGACGGCCGTGAACAGTGCAGAAAACTGGGCTCTAGCACTGAAAGGCTGCAGAGAGGCTCCGCTGTCTACTCCTATAGCGTTTACCAATGTAGATGGATACGGATTGATGCACACTAATAGGAGAATGAAAAATGAACAGCAAAAAAGAAAAATATGTATGAGGCAGTCACACACGCTGAGCGGCCTACAACCAGATGTGGCTGCAGGACACACTACACAGCGTGAGCTGCACTCACACAGACCTTGCAGACAGCTGTGAACACTGTTGCAAGGCAAAAGAAAGCTACAGTGGTTTATTATGTAGCCTGGGTAAAGTGTTATGATTGAGTCACCGAGGAGGGAAAAACAAAACACAAGCTCAGCCCAGAAAAACAGAGAGGTTGGAAACTAGCGGATTGCAGACCCCTAATCCTATCACACAACTAGCAGTAGCCATGGAGTGTTCCTACGGTGATCCTAGACACCTCGTCACAGCCGGAAATCTACATAAGCCTAAAGACAGAAAAGGGAAAAACTGACTGCCCCAGAGCAGACCCCAAAGCAATAGGCAGCCCCCAACATATAATGACGGTGAAGCAAGATGAAAACAATAACACAGATAGAAAGATAGGTTGAGCAAACGATGGGGCCCAAGCTAACTAAAAAGGACTGGATAGAAAAGCTGCTGTCTGCAATCCGAGAAAACCCTGCTAAAAAATATTACCAACACAACTGATAAGCAAAATGGACCTGAAGTCACTAGACTTCAAACCCTATATCAGCACTCAGAATATTCTGGAAGCAGAGCAAAAGAGAACACTGATCAAGGAAAAAGAATCCTGCACACCCCCGGCCGGGGATGGCTGAACTCCAAAAAACAAGGTAAACAAAACCAAAACTAATAAGTTCAATAGCAGAGCAAAAACTTATCTTTGGAAGCAGGAATCACACTGGTCTCCAAGAATCCAGCAGAGAAATCACCAGCAACTCAGAAGGGCGTCGGCTGCCTTATATCCAGTCAGAAGTTCCCGTTACCCAGTCACCATCCACCTGATCAGGTGTTTGGTAATCAGCCTCACTACCTTCCTTCACCAGAAGAGGGAGATCCTTGGACACAAAAGATGAATGAACAGATGAGCTCACAACAGTACCTCCCCCTTGAGGAGGGGTTATCGAACCCTCATCCAAGCCACCAGGCCGATCAGGATGAGCTCGATGAAAAGCACGCACCAATCTTTCGGCATGAATATCCGAGGCAGAGACCAAGGAATTATCCTCCTGACCATAACCCTTCCACTTAACCAAATACTGGAGTCTCTGTCTAGCCAGACGGGAATCCAGTATCTTCTCTACCTCATATTCCATGTTACCTTCAACCAACACAGGGTCAGGAGGTGCCGCCATAGGAACCACTGGTTCAACAAACCTATTCAACAAGGACTTATGAAACACATTATGAATCTTAAATGTGACAGGAAGAGCCAACCGAAAAGAGACCGGATTAATAATCTCCAAAATCTTGTAAGGTCCAATATATTTAGGTTTAAACTTTGGAGAAGCCACTTTCATAGAGATATTCTTTGATGACAACCAGACCATATCACCCCCCTTAAACCGGGGACCAATGGTCCTATGCCGGTTAGAAAACTGCTGGGCCTTTTCCTGGGAAAGAGACAACTTATCCACCACTTGGTCCCAAATCTGCTGCATTCTTTCCACCACAATGTCAACCCCTGGACAGGCAGAAGACTCCACCTGCCCTGAAGAAAATCGAGGATGAAACCCAAAGTTACAGTAAAAGGGTGACATCAAAGTGGCAGAACTAGCTCTATTATTTAAAGCAAATTCGGCCAAGGGTAAAAATGAGACCCAATCATCCTGATCAGCAGATATTAAACATCTCAAATAAGCCTCCAAAGTCTGGTTTGTTCTCTCTGTCTGCCCATTGGTCTGAGGGTGAAATGCAGAGGAGAAGGACAACTGAATTCCCAACTTGGAACAAAAGGTCCTCCAGAATCTAGAGACAAACTGAACTCTTCTGTCCGATACAATGTTCTCAGGAATCCCGTGCAAGCGAACCACCTGTTGCAAAAACAAGGGCACCAACTCTGAGGAAGATAGCAACTTAGGGAGTGGTACAAGATGGACCATCTTAGAGAATTTATCACAAATCACCCAGATAACAGTCATCCTCTGAGAGACAGGCAGATCAGAAAAAAAAATCCATTGAAATATGGGTCCATGGCCTCCTGGGGACCGGCAAAGGCGTCAACAACCCACTAGAACAAGAACAAGGCTTAGATCGGGAGCAAGTCCCACAGGACTGCACAAAATTTCTGACATCACGAGACAAGGCAGGCCACCAAAAATACCGACTCACCTAGTACCAAAAATACCTGGATGACCAGCCAACGCGGAGCAATGAACCTCAGACATCACTTTCCTCCTCCACTGGTCAGGAACATACAACCTACCACTGGGACAACGCTCAGGCTTTTCCTCCTGAAACTTCTCCAGAGCACGTATCAAATCAGGCGAGATGGCAGAAAGAACCTCCCCCTCACCTAAGATGGTAGCAGGCTTGGTCACAATAGGAGAATCAGCCAAAAAACTCCTAGAGAGGGCATCAGCCTTAACGTTCTTAGTGCCCGGGAGAAAGGAGACCACAAAATCAAAACGTGTGAAAAGCAAGGCCCACCTGGCCTGTCTCGGATTCAAGCGTTTAGCCGATTCAAGGTAGATCAAATTCTTGTGGTCAGTGAGGACTTCATGGCCAACAGTTCTCGATTCCCCACATCATAGTTGCGTTCCGAAGGAGAGAACTTTCGGGAAAAGAAGGCACAAGGGTTCATTTTAGATGTTACAGAATCTTTTTGGGACAAAACAGCTCCTGCACCAGTCTCTGAAGCATCCACCTCCACCTGAAATGGAAGTGAGACATCGGGTTGTCGCAAAACCGGAGAAGTGAACCTCCGCTTCTGCTCCTGAAAAGAAGAAACAGCCTCTGGAGACCAATTCAGCAAATCAGCACCCTTCTTAGTCAAATCAGTCAATGGTTTGGCAATAACAGAAAAATTAGCTATAAACTTACGATAAAGATTAGCAAAACCCAAAAACTTCTGGAGAGCCTTCAAAAAAGTGGGCTGCACCCAATCATAAATGGCCTGTACCTTGGCCGGGTCCATTTCAATAGTTGACGGAGGCAAAATAAATCCCAAAAATGAAATGCTCTGTACACCAAAAAGACATTTTGATCCCTTAACATACAGGGAGTTTTCCCTCAAAATCCGGAACACAGTCCGAACATGTTCCACATGAGAGTCCCAATCCCTGGAAAAGATCAAAATATCATCCAAATACATGATCAGAAACTTATCCACAAAGTCCCAGAAAATATCATTCATGAAGCACTGGAAGACAGAAGGGGCGTTAGTGAGCCCAAAAGGCATCACCAGGTACTCAAAATGTCCCTCCGGATTATTAAACGCTGTCTTCCATTCATCCCCATGCTTAATGCGAATAAGATTATACGCCCCCCTGAGGTCAAGCTTGGTAAACCAGCAAGCACCTTCAACTCTAGAAAATAGGTCAGAAATCAGGGGTAACAGATACCGATATTTAACAGTAATTTTGTTAAGGGAGCGATAGTCAATACAGGGCCTTAATGAACCATCCTTCTTGGCCACAAAAAAACCCAGCACCCAAGGGTGAAGAGGATGGTCTAATATGACCCTTGTCCAACGACTCCTTAATATAAGAACGCATAGCCTCATGTTCGGGTACAGATAAATTAAAAAGTCGACCCTTGGGAAATTTACACCCCGGACTCAGCTCAATTGCACAGTCATAACTCCTATGAGGAGGCAAAGATGCAGACTTACTCTCACTAAACACATCATAAAAATCAGCCAAATAGTCAGGAACCTCATGCAACTGGGGAGAGGTGGAGAAAACAGGAGTGTCACTAAGAGCACACCGACAACCCCAACTCACCACAGACACAGATTTCCAATCCAAAACTGGATTATGGATTTGCAACCAGGGGAACCCCAGCACGATGGTATCATGCAAATTATGCAACACCAAAAATCTGCAACTTTCTTGATGGTCTGGGGCGACCCGCATTACCACCTGGGTCCAAAACTGAGGTTTATTCTTCGCCCAAGGAGCAGCATCAATACCCCTCAAAGGAATAGGCGTCCGTAGGGGTGTCATAGGGAAACCACAACGTTTAGCAAAATCTAAATCCATTAGGTTCAAGGCTGCTCCTGAATCCACAAAGGCTTTAGCAGAAAATGTGGACAGGGAGCAGATCAGAGTAATTGCCCGAAGAAACTTAGGTTGTACACCACCTTCTGCAAATGTGTGTGCAAAACGTTTCTCTCGTTTAGGGCAGACAGAAATAATATGACAGGCATCTCCACAGAAAAAACACAGCTTATTACGCCTTCTGAACTCCTGACGTTGCGCCCTAGACAAAACTCTATCACATTGCATAGGTTCAGACATTTGTTTAACAGGTGGCAGCATTTCCCGTATAATTTTACGGTCACGCCATCAATCTGAATGGCTAATGACATAGAATCGTCAAGACCAGAGGGAACAGGAAATCCCACCATAGTATCTTTTACGGTTTCTGACAAACCCTTCCGAAAGAGAGCTGCCAAGGCACCATCATTCCAAGTGGTGAGGACCACCCACTTTCGGAATTTTTGACAGTACAGTTCTGCAGAATCTTGACCCTGGCTCAATGCCAACATGGTCTTTTCAGCTTGATCAATCGCATTAGGTTCATCATACAACAACCCCAAGGCCTGAAAAAATGCATCCACATTAGTTAGAATAGGATCATCTGGTACTAAAGAAAACGCCCAATCCTGGGGATCGCTGCGCAGCAAGGAGATGACAATCTTAACCTGCTGCGCCGAGCTCCCCGATGAGTTAGACTTCAAGGCAAGAAATAATTTACAATTATTCTTAAAATTCAAAAATTTAGACCGATCCCCAAAAAACACATCAGGAGTGGGGATTTTTGGTTCAGCAGCGTGTGAACGAGCAAGATAGGCGGAAATTCCCCGCACCTCAGCAGCAAGCTGCTCCACACGATCAGACAATTGCTTAAACTCCATCAGAAAAAAAATATATATTCCTCCTACGACCTCAGAGAAAAAGAGGAAAAAATATACACAAAAAAAAAAAATTCTGACACCTTTTTTTTCTTTTTTTTTAAACAATTCCTTCCTGCTTTTGAGTACCCTAGAATCTGCGGTATGGCTGGTGATTCTGTTATGATTGAGTCACCGAGGAGGAAAAAACAAAACACAAGCTCAGCCCAGAAAAACAGAGAGGTTGGAAACTAGCGGATTTCAGACCCCTAATCCTATCACACAACTAGCAGTAGCCGTGGAGTGTTCCTATGGTGACACCTCGTCACAGCCGGAGATCTACATAAGCCTAAAGAGAGAAAAGGGAAAAACTGACTGCCCCAGAGCAGACCCCAAAGCAATAGGCAGCCCCCAACATATAATGACGGTGAAGCAAGATGAAAACACTAACACAGATAGAAAGATGAATGAACAGATGAGCTCACAACAGTAAAGCACAATATGATTTTGAAAATTGCTATCTCTAACTGTCCCTCAGAGTCTTGAACAGCAGCCTGTCCCTAACTGAATTCACAGCAGAGTGAACCCGAAATGGCGGCGGCGGCTTTTATAGTGCATCATGACATCATTTCAGCAGCCAATCACAGCCATGCCATTACTTAACATGCCTAACAGGATGTGCCCACACTTCTGAGGATTGTCATTGGCTGAATCAAATCAAACTGGCTCATAGCATTATGGGAACTTCCGATTCTGGTATTCGATATGCTAAAAGTATCGGAATTCCGATACCGTGAATATCGGCCGATACCCGATATTTGCGGTATCGGAATGCTCAACACTAGTTATTATCTTCTCAGTGGAGAGGTGAGAAATATTTTGGAGAACCCTACGTCATTTTTTTTAGAGTCCCCCATTTCAATAACCAGTAAAGGCTAAGTTTACAGCTGTGATATTAATACAGTTTGGGAAGCTCCATGGGTATTCCCCCTTCCAGGCTATAAACATCTGCTACTAGCCATCTGCTTTCTCTCTGCTTGTTTGGAAAATTACATAGGAGTCCACACCATTTTTTTAAGTAAAATAATTATTTATTAATTAAATACATGTACAGTAAGTTGCACATGCACTGTACTAATTATATTTGACTGACATATTTAAATCTATCTATTCTATGTGTATATATCTATTCTGTCAGGCCAAGCTGTGGTTTTACTGTATACAGCAGATGAACTGCCGGCTTTTCAAAGGACATGCATGTGTAAAAATCGGAAGGCACTTGTCTGGTACAAGTGCCATGTGATTTTTTTTAAACACCCATTGACTTGCATTGGCGAGTCTTGTTCGATATACATGGCATATCGCAGCATGCTGAGAAAAAAATGTAGATGAACTGTAACTCATAGATTAATACTGGTCAGAGTGCAATCCGATTTTTCATTTGATGGCATTCATCCATTTTTCTCGCAGATGAGTATGAGCCCTAAAAGGAATCATCTGAATCCCCTCTAAAATCAGACAGAATTGTAGTCACAATTAATTAATTATAATGCCATAAAATATGAAATGAGTGCATTACGACATCCTTTGACTATACCTTATGTTAGGGCTGGAGGAACGCACCAAATAATATAAAGGGAGATATGAGGGGCGTTCACAGCCAGGGGTCCACCGTGCAGAGATGGAACCTGCTGCTGAGCCATGACGGACAGTATATGGCGGTAAAGCATAAACACATGTGGGTTAACTTCACCCGGTAAGTGTGAGGCGAACCCTGTTACGTCACAGGGCTGCAGTACCGCAGAGAAAACGCTAGAGTTTTTGGTCACAAGACCCTGCCCCAAGGACAAGGGGTTAGAGTCCCTCTGGACCCACTAGCTTCGGCACTGCAACTGCAATGCCAGGGAAAACAAAGTAAGGATTTCTGCACTATGTGCATACAGCGCCACTCTGGCGGACGCCACTAACCGCCCAAAGCTCGGGCCAGGAAAGCGCACTATATGCGGACAGCACCGCTCTGATGGACACTGCTGTAGATGCAGTACTATCAAGCTCAGACTGGCCCATAGGGTAACAGGGGAATCCCCTGGTGGGCCCCTGTGCAATGTGGACCCCCAACCCCACTGTATGGGCAGTACTTGGCATAATTCACTTGATTCCCTCTGTACAGAAAAAAGCAGCATCTTTTTATTCATTAACTAAACTATCCAGTTTATTATTATATAGAGATATGGGTAAATTTTATTAGGAGGGAAGTGTAATATTTGTATGCTGGTGAAAAGTGGGCCCCTCAATGTCAATGTTACTGGTGGGCCCTTAGCACCCCAGTCCGACACTGAGTACTATCGTGCCTAGTGCTAGATGGCACAGTCTGGCGCTAGTTAACTCAATCACCCAGCATGCTAGGGAGGGGATCTTAATGAGTTATTCACCAGATATCAGACACACATCCACATATACATGAATATCATTTTATACTAGCGCATGGCCGGGTGGCCATGTGGACCTTTTATAGCTGCCGCCTTCAGGGACCTTCCCAGTGGTCCAATCGGAGCAGCAACAGGTCCTGAGCATGTGACCTCTGGCCTTCAATGAGAGGACGTCCTATGGGCATGCTCAGTAGGCCGAAAGAAGGACTTAGTCCTAAGAGCTGCTCGCTGCTGGCTAGTGCAGGTTACTATAGCTGAACCAGGGGTTGCAGCAGAAACCAAACTGACAGCACTAGCCTGAGCAAGATGCCAGGATCGACGCCTCTGCTGAGCAGCCTCCTCTGCGGTTGGAACTGAATGGGAGAACGCAGGAGGCAAGGCTCGGGATTCCTCCTGTGCAGAGGACGAAACCAGACGCCTAGCACCTTAAAGACTTCTCTAGGTTGTTGGTGTCATCATCTGATCTAATATACTATTCCTAGCTATGGATTTGGCTGCTAAAAACTTTGTTTTTGACAATTTTTGTAGGTTAGTCTTAATGTCTTGTTGTCAGACACAATTTAGGGAGGCTGTCAGCAAATAGCTGTGCCTTTTTATAACAGTGACATCATTTTGTCTTCCACAGTGCACTTTTCACAGTGTTAAAGGGAATCTATCATCAGAAAATGACCTACTGTTTAAATCAACTTTTGTGTTACACATGTTTTAAAAAAATGTTGACAGTGGGTTTCTTTTTTCATATCGCAATCTTTATTATAAAAATAAAATTAGTAATCTTGCAATTTTCACAGTGCCCACTAGGGGTTAGTGGTGAGGTGGGTATTAGTTTTTTATTGTTTTTTATATATAGCATTTACTGTGGACCCACATTATAAAGGACCCAGAGTGTAATAAGGAACATTGAATTCAACTTTGAGAAAAATTCAGCACAAAAAAAGCTGACGAATTTGAATCCTAAATGATCCGCTCTTCACTTGTCATGATCTGACCATTGTAGCTTATGTATATATGTTATTTCCTGAAACTAAAGGAAGTATAAGAGTATAATAAAGCCCCAGTCGCAATGACCAGTGTGACAATTGCAAGATTTCTAGCTTTCATTTTTAATATAGATTGTGTTATGTAAAAAAATAAAATAGAAAAAAGAAATCAAAGAAAAAATACATTTAAAAAAAACCTGATTTGAACAATAAGTCATTTTCTGCTGATAATTTCATTTTAACTGATGGATACAGTACCAACTTAACTAAAAAAAAATGACCTATGAGTTCTAGTTACACCGATTAGTGTTAACCAAAATTCCCTCAAGACAAGACAATGCACAGCTTGAACGCTAACATAATGTTTAAAGGTTTATAACTGTTACTTGCTCCTATGTCCCCTATAAATAACAGCCATGGGTCTGCACTGTGGGTCAATACGTCACACAAATGAAATTTGAAAAAGCCAATTCATAGTGAAAATGTTTTTTTGGTGCTGCCACCTTATGACAAATTTATAGAAAATAGGAGTGCATTTTTGCAACAATCTTGAAAGAAATTCAGCAAAACAAATGAACGCAACCTCAAGCTGTTCATTAACTGACTTTCTTACTTACCTGAACAGTACTTGAGCTTAACACAGCTTTGGGTGTAACAGGACCACAACCTCATTCATTTACAAAAGACAATCACTTCTTAACTAGTTTTTTTTTTAAATAAGAACTTAATCTTCTGAAGGAATAACATCAGCTTTTCTCACCCAAGAATAGAATATATTAACCGTAACTCCATTCCCATAGTCATTAGAAACTTAACTCAACGTAGCCATGATTCACTATGAATACTCAGAACAGCACTATGCCTTCCCACGGCAAATAATTTGCTGTCTCACAGAGAAGGTCATTTCATATGAGTTGTCCATCTCCTTTCAATGCATTGGATTATGCTATATTACAGCATACTGACATAACTAATGTGACTCATTTAGAAAGTCCTGCTACAGTGACATTTGGATAATGGTCTAGACATTTCTTAGCCATAAAGCTGCTAGAACAGAATAGTCAATGTTGGCTAAATGTCTTCTTCCATCTGAAAACTCTAAAAACCGGCTGCTTGTAGAAATCATTATTTATGCTAAAATCTGCCTACAGTACAAGACAGCATGTGGGTGGATGTCATTGATTGTCACTCACTAAGCTAAAGTGATTCAGTTAATAAACCTCTAGCTCTACCTAGACTTATGTAAAGGAAACAGGGTGTTAGGGCTGAATAAAAAATAATAGGGTGTCATTATTAGAGCAGTCTGCACAGATATCAGTACTTTTCCAGGTTTACTTTACTGAATACAAAGTACCCAAAATAATCACATTTTAAAGCACTATAGATAGTTATTCTTCAAGGTTGTAGTACATTTAGATTATTCTTAACTTTCCAGAAGGGAAAAGAAACCATTGTTTCAATTCAAACATTTTAGGGTCTAGGAACTGTCAACTCACAAAATTAGACAATTGGCATCCGTATGCCTTCATATAAATATCAACAAATGCAGCTTTATTACCACAATATCACCATATGAGGCAAGTTTATCAACCTATAAGATAGAGATAGAGAACCCTCTGGCTGAGGACTGAGACAGACCGACAGCACATGGTGAGCGCCCTATGTGAGAATGCGGACCCACCAGACGCCTCTGACAAGTCTGAGACTGACGCTCGCGCCTGCAGACCCAGCGTGCACAATGACAGACCAGAGCCCCTGAGAGAAGTAGCTGAGCTGACCAAGGAGCATGGTAACATTCCTGCAGAGACACGTACTGAGTATGGACTTGAGACTAAGAGTGGTGAGAGCAGGACCCCCTCTCACTGCCCAACACCCTATTGTTTACCCCAGAAGCCATTTCTTCTTCCTGGACAGAGACTTGAGAGACTGCATGTGCCGCTGTTGACGGTGCCAACGTTGGAGGATTAGACCCTGCAATCAAGCCTTCTTCAGACTGATAAGTTCATTATGCTTCGGTTTATTACCTTAAATACTGTATTACCGTTTATCTATTGCAATTTGCCCCCTGTTGCTTCTCCCTATGTGGAGTGAATAATATCCTTGTAAATAAACCCTTTAACTCTTGGTCTGTCTCAGATCCGTGGCGACAACCTGCAGGTTATTACAATCTCAAGAAAACTAGAAGAAAAGTCCATTCTCGACTATATTAAGAATATTCCAAAATTAACCATATTTACATACATATCAGCAAAGGTGCCGTGGACAACGTCTGTTTGAGCTGAACCACTGTTCCATTTTATATTGTTGCACAGAGACTCCTCTTCCAGCAGACAAATAGGAAACACAAGTAATAATAAATAATAATAAATTTTATTTTTATAGCGCCGACATATTCCGCAGCACTTTACATTTCAGAGGGGATTTGTACAGACAATAGACATTACAGCATAACAATAATCACATACAGTAGATTATAACAAATAACAAGAGGAGTGAGGGCCCTGCTCGCAAGCTTACAGTCTATGAGGAGAGAGGTAGACACGAAAGGTGGGTGGTAACAGTTGCTCTGATTGTATGGACCAGCCATAATGTTAAGTGTGTAACAGTACAGACACAGAGGGCTAATGGATGCATAAAGCATGTGGGAACATGATGCTGGGAACCTGGTTATGGTAAAACTTTTGGCTCTGCCACACAGGGATAGGTTAGGTTAATGTGTTGAGGCGATAGGCCAGTCTGAATAAATGCGTTTTCAGGACACGCTTAAAATTGTGGGGATTGGGGACTAATCGTATTGACCTGGGAAGTGCATTCCAAAGAATTGGCGCGGCACGTGTAAAGTCTTGGAGACGGGAGTGGGAGGTTCTGACTATTGAGGATACTAACCTCAGGTCATCAGCAGAACGGAGGGCGCGGGTAGGGTGGTATACTGAAACAAGGGAGGAGATGTAGGGTGGTGCTGAGCCATGGAGGGCTTTGTGGGTGAGGGTAATAAGTTTATACTGAATTCTGGAGTGGATGGGTAGCCAGTGTAATGACTGGCACAAGGTAGAGGCATCGGTGTAACGATTGGTGAGGAATATGATCCTGGCTGCAGCATTCAAGACAGATTGGAGAGGGGAGAGTTTGGTAAGAGGGAGACCGATTAGAAGAGAGTTACAATAGTCGAGACGAGAATGAATAAGAGAAACAGTAAGAGTTTTTGCAGAGTCAAAAGTAAGAAAAGGTCGAATTCTAGAAATGTTTTTGAGGTGCAGATGACAAGAGCGAGCCAGTGATCGAATGTGGGGGGCAAAGGAAAGCTCGGAATCAAGTATGACCCCAAGACAGCGGGCATGTTGCTGGGGAGTAATAGTGGAACCACACACAGAAATAGCAATGTCAGGTATAGGTGCATTAGTAGCGGGAGGAAACACCAGGAGTTCAGTCTTTGACAGGTTCAGTTTCCGATATAGTGAGGACATGATATTAGACACAGCGTTTAGACAATCGCCAGTGTTTTCTAGAAAGGCTGGCGTGATGTCAGGAGAAGAAGCGTATAATTGGGTGTCATCAGCATAGAGATGGTACTGGAAACCAAATCTACTGATTGTTTGACCAATAGGGGCAGTGTACAAGGAGAAGAGGAGGGGGCCTAGAACCGATCCTTGAGGAACCCCAACAGCAAGGGGAAGGTGAGAGGAGGAGGAACCGGCAAAAGAAACAGTAAAGGAGCGGTCGGAGAGATAGGAGGAGAACCAGGAGAGAACGGTGTCCTTGAGGCCAATGGAATAGAGCATAGTGAGGAGGAGCTGATGATCCACAGTGTCGAATGCTGCAGAGAGATCCAAGAGAATTAGCATGGAGTAATGACCATTTGATTTAGCTGTTAGCAGATCATTAGAGACTTTAGTGAGGGCAGTTTCAGTGGAGTGTAAAGAGCGGAAACCGGATTGGAGAGGGTCGAGAAGAGAGTTTTCTGAGAGATAGCGGATAAGACGGGAGTGGACCAGGCGTTCCAGGAGTTTAGAGATGAAGGGAAGATTAGAGACAGGTCTATAGTTAGCGGCACAGTTTTGGTCGAGGGATGGTTTTTTAAGTAGTGGATGTATGATGGCATGCTTAAATGAGGAGGGAAAAATACCAGTAGAGAGAGAGAGGTTAAATATTTTAGTTAGGTGAGGGGTGACAGCAGGGGAAAGGGACTGGAGGAGATGTGACGGAAATGGGTCACTGGTGCAAGTAGTTGGGCGAGAAGATGCAAGGAGCCTGCTTACTTCAAGTCTTACTACTTACTACAAGTCTTGTTTGGGGTTCGCTGCGTGCTGTGTCAGCATCAAAGAATTGCATAGAATATTCAGTCACTGAACCGCAAGAGAATGTGGGCCATAAAGTCAATATATCTAATTAGCTAACTAGCTTTAGGCTTTGTATCTCTTGGTGCCAAAAATATACAGTATTGTGATGCGTGCACGTTTACTTACTGCGGCACAGAGTGGACTTTAGTGTCCTTTTGCCGGGTCTGCTTCGAACAAAACAACCAGCACACGCAGGCGGATGTGGAGCTCCTGCAGCTGGTGAGCAATACCAAGGTTGCTTGTGGTGTGACACTTTCAGGGGGCGCAGAACCTTTCTCTCCAAGTCCCTTAACCTTCTGTTCCTTAACAGCTTGTACAGCAGGAATTCCCTTGCATCAGGACAAGTTCAGATACTGGACCAGCTCAGCTCCAATCTGCCGCTGCTTCTAGCTCAGAGGGGTGATGTCATGAGAGGATATAATCTGATCCCTCTACAGCACAGCCTCACTCACCCCTCATTCCTGCAGACCCTGCACAAGATGGCCATGCTTCCTTTTCCTGTGTTTCATTTTGTAAAATCCTCCTAAATGATCTTATAGACATAAAACAATCTCTTAACTATGTTCAACAACATCAACATCTTGTCGCCAGTTAACAAAATTAACTATAAAGAAACAAATTTATTTACAGCAAGTATAGGGATTATTCAGGTGTGTGTATGGGTCGCCCCTCACACCCAGGGCAGCGGGGTACTCGGTACCGGGCCGGTGTCAGGGGGAATGTGTCAAAGCAGCGGTGACCCGGTCCGTGGCCCCGGGCGCCCAATATCAATGGCTGTGATGTTAATGGTGTTAAAGTTTATTTAAAGAGTTCGTGACGCCACCCGTGGTGTTTGGCAAGGGAGATGGTAAGCCAACGCTGCGTGCAGATCCGCTGTCCTCAGCTGCAGACAGGTTGCTAGTTCCGCAATCTCATCTTCTAATTGCTGGCGGTTCATTCCGGAGTTCGGGTTGGAGCCGTCAGCCATGGCGCCAGGGAGATCTGTTTCCCTGCGCTCCGCAGGCCTCCTTCCCTCACTCTCTAAAATGGCGTTCTGGCATTATTCTTCCTGCCTCGGCCCCTTTCCAGGCACTGGCTTCTTCTGCCCCTCCTTCCGGGGGCGGTGTCTTCTTCCAGCGCCTCCATACCAAGCCAGTAGACGAACCCCTCGGGGGGTGGGCCATGTCACTGTCACATAGTAATTCAGGCAGGGAAGGCCCAATACTCTTCGATGTCTTTTCTTAGGACCTCCCATCTCTTCACGCCCTTCTTCTCCGCGCCAGTGGCCATTTCTAATGTCCATTTTACAGTCTGTTAAATTTGGTCTTCTGCACATTTTCGAAATTGTAAAGTCCAATAAATTTCAGGCACACAGAACCCTATGGTATCAGGTCTCGTCATCCTGTTCGTGACGCCAAAATTGGGTCGCCCCTCACACCCAGGGCAGCGGGGTACTCGGTAACGGGCCGGTGTCAGGGGGAATGTGTCAAAGCAGTGGTGACCCGGTCCGTGGCCCCAGGCACCCAATATCAATGGCGGTGATGTTAATGGTGTTAAAGTTTATTTAAAGAGTTCGTGACGCCACCCGTGGTGTTTGGCAAGGGATATGGTAAGCCAACGCTGCGTGCAGATCCGCTGGGACTGATGGTGTGGTGCAGCAAAGATGGTGTAGCTCCCCACAGGTGGAGCTGTAGTCCCAGGGCAGTGTAGGTGCAATGGATGAGGAGAGGCACAGAATGGTATAGATGCTGGTACCCAGATGTAGCGGTGCTGAAGGTGTTAGCGGCGAATGAATGGAGGACACCAGGGCTTGCAGTTTCAAAGCTTTACTCACAGTTCAAGGTACCCACTGGTGCCTGCCTCCGTGCTGTGGCCTTCGGAGTAGAGACTCAAACAACCTCCCGGGCAAGTCAGGGTTCTCCTCTCCAACACTCCGCCAACATGTGCCTTTCCTGAACGACTCCTCCAATGCGCCTTGTGGTGCGAAACACTCCAGTACTTAGTTACCCTGGAATGTCTCTCTCTAGGTGTTCCTAGTCTCTTACTTGTATGACAGACAGCTGTAGCCTCTATCGGGGACTCCTCTCAGAGTCCTGGCTCGCGAATCGGTTGCTGTAGTGTCCCAAGTCTTGGATGGGAGTAGTGCATTTACAGCCAATTACTCCACCGGTGTCTGCTGCAGAACCATAAGTGTCCATACAACCTTGGGGACCGGGCCCCGGCCTTGCGCTGAGAACCTATAGGCAGGGTACTCTCTCAACCAACAACTCCTCTCTGTTCTCGTTCTCCTTCGTTCCGCGCTGTTCCTTCTCTCTCTTATGGAAGCTTAGGTTGCAGGTCTACGTCTTTCTCCTTCTCTTCTCTTTCCCGTGCCAGCTGGCTCAGATCACTGAGGCAGCTGCAGCACTCTTTCTAAACTGAACTCAAACTGAACTTAAACTAACTTCAGAACTGAACTCCTTCTCGCCTGACCTTCTGTCAGACTGACCTGTAATTCTAACCTTTCCCTCTCTTTTATACTAACTCCACGCACCTCCCAGCACATCTCATGTTATGAAGCAGGGTTCCACAAAGGGTGCTCTGCTACCCCCAGCCTGAAGCTGCTAGGTGGACCTACTGAACTATCCTGTGTGTGGGATGCAGATGTTGGAGTGTGGAAAGGAGTTCCCAACTTACCTAGGTGGTGGGGCACTACACCTTAGGAGAAGGTGCAGTACCTCTGTGGCGACTGAGCCTCAGGGGCACCACATACCCCCCGTTAAACACAGCACGTCCGCAGGCTGCAAGATAACAAAGCAGACAGCAAAGAAACATACAAAAATTTTGCAATGCATAACAAACTTTTCTTATACTAATCTTCCTAGTATAGGAGGTACTCATCTTGAACGTTACAAACAATCCTATCTTTAATCCTATCTAAAATTTTTAATTCTAAGTGCAATTCTCAATTCAAAGTGCTATTCTCTGTAACACATTTTCTTTTACTACCTTTCTCTCATTCTATCAGTTTTCTCTTCTTTCAGTTTCTTCTAGACGCAAGGCACTGACCGCAAGTACCTGGTCTGTCACCTGTCTACTTTCAATTCTTTATTCACATTTCTCATCTCAAAATCAGACATTCCTAATCTTTCTATAAAAGCCATTTCTCTGTTATCACTATTCTTATAAAACACATTATCAAATACTTCACAGTAAAACATTCAACAATTATTCTTGTAAGTGCTGGACACCGCTCCCAGCCGGGATTTCTTGCAGTGTCCTTTGAGGTAGACATCATCTTCGAAAAGTGTCCATGCAAAAACATTATCTTCGCAAAGTGTCTTTATATGTAAAACCAAGAAAGGGCACCTAAAGAGGTGCAACTATTTACAATAAAAGTTTTTGGATCACTCCAAGTTCATGATCACTAGTTCAAATTTGAAGAGATGCTGCCAATCAAAACAGGGCAACAAAAGTGCTACCAGAAAAACAAAAACATGATAGCAAAACAGGGCACAACTGGTGCAAACAAACCCTCCTGGGTATCGAGAATTTTGAAATATTTAGCGGCTACCAGATTTGAGGTAGTCATTGGCAATCCTTAGGTACTCCTCCTCCCAAAGGGTCAAACCAGGGATCTTTGGTTTGGGCTGCCGAACTGGAGTTGAGGCAGAAGCAGCCTGGTTCCTGGAAGCAGGTACCTGAGCAGTCTGAGTGGTACCGCTGGATGGAGGGGCAGCAACTGGGCTCTTTATCTTATACCTTTCGACGAGCTCCTCCGGAATACGGCGGATATTCAGGGCGTACCACCCCCGGAGTCCCTCATGCCGGGTGAAGGTCACATACTCCCTAGGCTGCAAGTCTCTATCAGGATGCCCCCTCCTCAGTTGGGGCTCTATGTCCCGCCGGTTAAAGAACAGGTCGCTGATTCTTTTGGGGTCCGCAATAAATCCAAACCCCTTCTCTCAGTTTACATTCAGCATCTGCCCCCATCCGGCTGCATCTCGGGGACCGTAATGACCTGCACGGGCCCTCTCCGTCCGGGCCCAGCACCTCCCTCTTCCTCTGCTCTCGGTCCCGGGACTCCGCTGCTAACTGTCGGATGATCTGCCAGCAACGGGCCTCGGTTCTCTCCTTCTCCTCCCGCTCTTCCTGAGACCTGCTCTCACCCACAGGACTAGCATCCCGGTCCCAGACCAGGTCTAGCACAACCTGGCCAGTCACTACAGCCGGGGTACACCACAGGGCCCTCCCAGGTGAAGGGACATCTGACATACCTGGGGCCTCCTGGCGGTGCGGTCCGGGTGTCAGTGGTGGTGTAACCGATGATGGTTCCGGTTCCGCGGGGGCCTCCGGTGGGGCCTGCGCAGCCGCGTCAGGCCCGGGTGGGAGCATGGCCTCAGTCTTCGGGCCCTTCGGGGCACTCAGCCGCACGGACAGCGTAGAGGTGAAAGTCAGTGCTGCCAGAGGACAGTCCGGTGCCGTAGCGGCGGGTACCGGTGGAGCGGGTACCGCCGGTGTAGGCCCCGCCGGGCGCGCTGCCGTCTCAGCTTCTCTAAGGCTTCCTTCCTCAGCTGCAGACAGGTTGCTAGTTCCGCAATCTCATCTTCTAATTGCTGGCGGTTCATTCTGGAGTTCGGGTTGGAGCCGTCAGCCATGGCGCCAGGGAGATCTGTTTCCCTGCGCTCCGCAGGCCTCCTTCCCTCACTCTCCAAAATGGCGTTCTGGCATTCTTCTTCCTGCCTCGGCCCCTTTCCAGGCACTGGCTTCTTCTGCCCCTCCTTCCGGGGGCGGCGTCTTCTTCCAGCGCCTCCATACCAAGCCAGTAGACGAACCCCTCGGGGGGTGGGCCATGTCACTGTCACATAGTAATTCAGGCAGGGAAGGCCCAATACTCTTCGCTGTCTTTTCTTAGGACCTCCCATCTCTTCACGCCCTTCTTCTCTGCACCAGCGGCCATTTCTAATGTCCATTTTACAGTCTATTAAATTTGGTCTTCTGCACATTTTCGAAATTGTAAAGTCCAATAAATTTCAGGCACACAGAACCCGATGGTAACAGGTCTCGTCATCCTGTTCGTGACGCCAAAATTGGGTCGCCCCTCACACCCAGGGCAGCGGGGTACTCGGTAACGGGCCGGTGTCAGGGGGAATGTGTCAAAGCAGCGGTGACCCGGTCCGTGGTCCCGGGCACCCAATATCAATGGCGGTGATGTTAATGGTGTTAAAGTTTATTTAAAGAGTTCGTGACGCCACCCGTGGTGTTTGGCAAGGGTTATGGTAAGCCAACGCTGCGTGCAGATCGGCTGGGACTGATGGTGTGGTGCAGCAAAGATGGTGTAGCTCCCCACAGGTGGAGCTGTAGTCCCAGGGCAGTGTAGGTGCAATGGATGAGGAGAGGCACAGAATGGTATAGATGCTGGTACCCAGATGTAGCGGTGCTGAAGGTGTTAGCAGCGAATGAATGGAGGACACCAGGGCTTGCAGTTTCAAAGCTTTACTCACAGTTCGTGGTACCCACTGGTGCCTGCCTCCGTGCTGTGACCTTCGGAGTAGAGACTCAAACAACCTCCCGGGCAAGCCAGGGTTCTCCTCTCCAACACTCCGCCAACATGTGCCTTTCCTGAACGACTCCTCCAATGCGCCTTGTGGTGCGAAACACTCCAGTACTTAGTTACCCTGGAATGTCTCTCTCTAGGTGTTCCTAATCTCTTACTTGTATGACAGACAGCTGTAGCCTCTATCGGGGACTCCTCTCAGAGTCCTGGCTCGCGAATCGGTTGCTGTAGTGTCCCAAGTCTTGGATGGGAGTAGTGCATTTACAGCCAATTACTCCACCACTGTCTGCTGCAGAACCATAAGTGTCCATACAACCTCGGGGACCGGGCCCCGGCCTTGCGCTGAGAACCTATAGGCAGGGTACTCTCTCAACCAACAACGCCTCTCTGTTCTTCTCCTTCGTTCCGCGCTGTTCCTTTTCTCTCTTATGGAAGCTTAGGTTGCAGGTCTACATCTTTCTCCTTCTCTTCTCTTTCCTCTGACAGCTGGCTCAGATCACTGAGGCAGCTGCAGCACTCTTTCTAAACAGAACTCAAACTGAACGTAAACTAACTTCAGAACTGAACTCCTTCTCGCCTGACCTTCTGTCAGACTGACCTGTAATTCTAACCTTTCCCTCTCTTTTATACTAACTCCACCCACCTCCCAGCACATCTCGTGTTACGAAGCAGGGTTCCACGAAGGGTGCTCTGCTACCCCCAGCCTGAAGCTGCTAGGTGGACCTACTGAACTATCCTGTGTATGGGATGCAGATGTTGGAGTGTGGAAAGGAGTTCCCAACTTACCTAGGTGGTGGGGCACTACACCTTAGGAGAAGGTGCAGTACCTCTGTGGCGACTGAGCCTCAGGGGCGCCACATGTACAAGTATCCTCAATTATGCCACCCTGGGGGGCCAACACATATCTCACAGCTGTACTATTACAATTTTATGATGTCCCGATATACGCTCTGACAGCATGTTTGAAAGAGGCCGAAGAGGTTAAGGGCAATGGGAGAAAAGGAAAATAGGAGGTGAAGAGGAGCAAATGATTGGCTGCAGGGGTGGCAGAACAAATTAGCTATGCATTAACAACATTGGTAGTGTTGTAACAGGAAGGGGGCTTGTCTCTCAAAGTGTTGGCAACACCGCTGGCTAATTTTTGTCATGGACCCAAATGTGGCTGTCTAGTATCATCAACTGTTAGACTTTGCCATTAGTAGGGTCTAAAAGGCATGATGTCAATGTAACATTGAAAGGACTAATATCCTTTGATGTAAAAGTATTAGACCAGTGATCAGATACATGACAGTTGAAGTTCCATACTGTAACCAAGTACAAAAACAGTAAAAATATTAAAGAAATAAATCAAAAGAAAAAAATTAAAGTGATCTTGAAAACATTTTTTTGCCAATTTGAAAATATTTTTTCATTTAAAACCAAAAGGAAACTAAAATAAAGCCCACATAATTGGTATTGCCACATCCAGAACCAACCTATCCATAACACTGTCACATTATTTAGCACCTACAATGATAGTAGAAAACAATAATTGAAAACACCTGAAAAATGTTGTTTTTTCATCATGCCAATGTACAAAAAGTGGAGTAAAATGTGCCTAACAGCCATGTGTAAATAAAAATTATATCACTAGAAATATCCTCTCATCATGAAAAAATAAAGCCCTAACATGGCCTTTTCGAAAGAAAATTAAAAAAATTATATCTTTCAGAATATGCAAAAAGAAATGATTAAAGTAGAATTTTAGTGTGCAAAAGAAGCGAAACAAAGATTACCTACGTACATTTACTATTGCTGTCATAGTACTGAAAAAAAGAATAAAGCTGTCTTATCAGTTTTACTGCATGGTGAATGGAATAAAAATAAAAAACTGAGTATTGCTATTTTTTGTTCATTCTGACAAAAAACAAACATGGTACTAATAAGAACTTTAGCTCACTCTGCAAAAAACAAACACTCATGGTTTTCTTGAGGAAAAATAAAAAGTTCTAACTCGCAAGAAAAAGGCAGTGCAAGAAATTACTTTTGCTTAAAAAAAACATTTTTGGGACTGGCTGCAGCCGATGCAAATCATATGCCTGAGTTGGGACCCACCTCGGGTTAATGGTACCGTAACGATAGATACCTGGGTTTCCCTAGATTAAGAAGATTAAGAATATAAGAACAACTGTTATATTTATATATATTGATATTGTCGGTTTTGATAAGTTTATATTCAGTGTGCGATCCCAGGGGTTCCCATAAGATCTATTCATCAGATTTACACCTGTTTTTCATATAGTTTATTGAAGATCTTGTTTTTGACATATTGGTGATGCAAATTTATTCTTTAACCTCAATGTAATACACTTAAATAGGAAACTTTGGGATTGGCACATTGATTTCAGCCCTGGCTGAGTGAGTGTAACGACTACGGGAATCTCAGGCTGTTTTATATAATACTGAATCTCACTTCAACCTCCGTTTCAGTAAAGAAAGTGTTGTTATTTCTGCCTCCGTCTTAGTTTGTGACTCACTGGATCTTCTTCGAACCTCTGGTCATTTACAGGAGACACAAAGTACAGGGGCTTATTTACAATGATGGTCCAGCCATCTTGAGGGAATAGGGATCGATAAAGGCTGCGTGAGGTAGTAGTAGTTTAGAAATATTTTAAAGTTACTTGAAATCCAGTATTTCTTTATGAGCCAAACTAGAGATAACAGTGATAGTTGTGTATAACAATTATAGTCATAAACAGATTTTGCAGGGCCCAGAAGACGTCAAACTGCATAATATATGCACAGCTGCACAAAGGCCAATAGAATCTTGAAAAAAAACATAAAAAATGCTGTCTAATTTACTGTTTGTATCGACATAATAGCAGGTTATGATTGTCCTAATTGTTAGGAATCTGTGTCCTGCCATACTTATGCAGAGATCCAGATCCTCACATTTGTCTCCAGAGGCTAAGTCCTTTCAGCCAGCTTCTGAGCATGCTCCTGGAATGAGCTCCCATTGGAGTTCAGGAGTCAGGTGCTCAGGTCCTGCTCCTGATTCCATTGGCTTAGCTCAGGGCTCTGGAGATTTCGGGCATGTCCCGTACGCTATAAAAAGCGCGCATGGCCGCTATGCCATGCGCTATTATTTTCATACTGCTGCTGTATGTATGGTGACGGATGCTTGGACTGGTGACTGACTTATTAGGAAACCCCTCCCCTCTGAAAATACGATTGTGTGAGTGATTGGGCAGCTGCCAGTAGCAGCGCCAGCGCGCTCCAGCTATTCCTGTCTCAGCAGCTAGCGTCCTGCATCACGCCAGCGATATCGCGGTGTCTCCGCTGAGGCTCCGTTCACACTGCGCTGCGATTGCAGCTCCTCGAGCGTTCACAGTTGCGACGTCTCGCACCTCTTTTTCACGGTAGGTCTTGTCTGAGTAGTTCTGACATTTAAGACTGCTCCTGTGACCCTTTATTACCGTGTCACTGTTGTTCTGTGGCTTAAACAGACACAGCGTTTTTGTGTGCTTTAAGGTTGTGGCTCCTGTGACCCTTTATTACCGTGTCGCTGTTTTTCTGTGGCTTAAACAGACACAGCGTTTTTTGTGTGCTTTAACACTAGAACTACTGATGGAGTCATTTTGACTCCTTTCGTTTTTTATTTCTCTTCTGTGACTACATTTTTCAGAATTCCGGCTTGAAACTCGGTGACTTTTCCTCAAATATGATGTGAAAAAAGATTTTGTGAGAATAAATAATTTTGGTGAAAAATTTGCGCGTTTTTTTCAAAATTTACCAAGAACTACTGAAGGGAGTCATTTTGACTCCCTACTATATTTTGAGGTCCTTTTGTCACTAAATGTTGCTATAAAGTTTTGTGCATAATTTTTTCACTCTGTCTTATTTACCCTGATGTTCATATAGATGTAGTTCAATTTACATGTCAACTTTTCACATTTTCCTTGTGTTTTACCTGCTTGTATTACTGTGTAATACTGAACAAAATAGCTTGTTTACTCTAGGCTCTTATCTTATGCTAATGAAGGGTGGTGTTTTTCTAAGGTCCTAGCAGGAGACAGTATTCTGGATAGTAACTTTACTTTCAGTTCAGCTGAAGAGACAAAGAGAACAGACGCAGACATAGGAGCTCTGAAGACTCATACAGGTATGAATTGTTATGAAATAGTTTAGCTGTCTGTCAACTGATTCAGCCCACCTACTTTTGAAGGTGGCAGAACAGTTATTATTTCTTTTAGTTTTCATTTCATTTCTATTTTTCAGCAGGGAACTATATAGAATTATGGAATTTGTGAGGAATATGGAGAGAAGACGTTTGATAAAGCCTCAGGATATTCTGGCTACTTTGCAATCCATACCGGAGGATGAATCCGAATCCGAATTGCAGGAACATGTATTTGATTCTGACAGTGATGAAGATTTCATTCCTCAGAACATATCAAGTGAATCTGAAGACTCAGAAGGAACAAATCCAGAAGGTAAGTAGTTATGTGTATTTATTTGTTCTTCCACACACTGAGTTAGGGCCTGTGCACTCTAGCAGAATTCTGGCTGAATAGCCATCTGGATATTCTTGCCGCAATACAGGCCGTACCTGCCCGCTCATGCCTGAAGCTCCGCTCCGAACCCCGGGCTGGAGCCGCTGTCAGGGACAGAGCAGCGCTTGCTTACGCGCGAGCACGGCTCCGTCCCAGACAGCGGCTCCAGCCCGGGGTTCAGGTGTGAAACTCCGCTCTGTACCTGAGCGGGCAGGTACGGGCCGGATTGTGGTGAGAATATCCGGTCGGATATTCCGCCGCTAATCCAGCCAGTGTGCACGGACCCTTACAAAACAAAAATTCTAAATATTCATCAACTTTTTTCCAGATATTCCAAGCACATCAACTGGGGATCGGGCTCATGCAGTTATGTTGCCTCGTGACCATCCTCCTGGTCGTGGACAGAAAAAATCAGCAAAACGTCCCAGAAATGAAAGAACAACAGATAACGATGGCGGCGAAGGTAAGGCAACAACAAACACCAGAGAAGGCGAATCTGAAGGAATACTAGTTTCAGCGGATGGTATTCAATGGAAACCTGTTGAAATTGGAGAACACTTGCCTGGTAGGCGTGCCAGCCAAAATATTCTTCGAGAGGCACCTGGCCCTACAGGATACGCCAGAAGAAATATCATTATCGATAGTCCTTTGAGCGCATGGCGTTTATTTTTTGATTCATATATATTGACACATATAAAGAACTGTACGCTTGCAGAAGCATGCAGGAACAATAATTTACAGTTTACTCTATCCGATGAGGAGCTAGATGCATTCATTGCGATATTCTATGCTCGTGGAATATCTGGCACGAACCGTCACTCGATTAGCAGTATTTGGTGTAATGACTGGGGAATACCGTTTTGCAAAGCGACAATGTCTAGGGACCGCTTTGTTGAAATTATGAGGTTTCTCAGATTTGATGAGAAATCTACTCGATCAGAGAGACTGCAAACGGACAAGTTTGCTCTATTTTCTACTGTGTGGGACAGGTTTATTGAAAATTGTATTGCGTGTTACAAACCTGGCCCATACATAACGGTGGATGAGCAACTTTTCCCAAGCAAAACTAGGTGTCCATTCACGCAGTACATGCCTTACAAAACAGATAAATATGGCCACAAATATTGGCTAGCTGTTGATAAGGAGAGCAAATATCTGGCAAATGGCTTCCCTTATCTAGGCAAAGATGACACACGCCGTGCTGAGGACCGTTTAGCTGACCCTGTTCATGCATTTGAAAATGCCTTAGACTTTGCGGGTATAAATGCATGGATAATATTCAAGGAGATTACCCACCAAAAAATGTCACGCAAGGCATTTTTGCAAACTCTTGTGAGAGAGTTGAGTGGTCCTTATGTCACAGATAGGGAAAAGGGTTCCACGTCCCAAGTTTCTACATGCTCAGAAGTGATGGTTCAAACAAAATTTTGCCAGATCAAAGAAAAGTGCAAGAAAAATAGATCTGTCGGCAATTGTAAGACTTGTGGTAAGTCTTTGTGTGGGCAATGTACTGCCATAAATCAAAGGCAATGCCTAAAATGCGAAACACCAAATGTTTAGAAGGTGAATTCTGCGCCATATTTTCATTTTTATGCTCCTCCACCTACATTTTCTCTGCTTTTTGTTCTTCAGTTGTTGTTTATATGTGTGCACTTGAATAAAAAAAAATGTTTGAAAAACGTCTATTATAATTATTGTTATTTTCTGTAGAAAAATAAGAAAAGCAGAAAAAAAACAATCAAAAGCATTACTGTTGGATCTCACAATAATAATACATTACAAAAAATATAATTATTAATAAATAACCACAAATGAAACTCTAAAAATAAACGAAAACAAGCAAGGAGTCAAAATGACTCCTTTCAGTAGTTCTAGGCGGGGTCACGAGTCCAGTAGTCCTAGTGTTAAGGTTGCGGCTCTGTGTCTTTAACAGAGCCTGCTTCAGTGCACTCCGGATGTAGTTAACCCCGTTCACATTAATACCATAGTGCTCTGCCTCTCTAGCAGCCGTCATATCACCTGCCACACGGTGGACCCCGAGTGGCGAAGGCACTTTAATTATTTAAATGACTTGCTAGAAATGAGGTCTACTTTCGTAATTGCATAGGGCATCCTATAGACACCAACATACCCACATAGTGTTTTAAGAAAAATACACTTAAAGAGAAACGCTTGCAATTTATTCAGAAAGTGTTTTCTTTTTCTTCCTTTTAGTTTTTTTAGTTGCTCGTGTCTTTTTTGTTTAACTTTACATATAAAGTTGCTAACTGAAGAAGGTCACTTCTTTTATCCGCTTCTTGACTTTTGAAGCCTGAATTGAATAAAAGAAGTTTAGAAAGAATGAACCTGTGCACAGCAAGACATCTTCTACATTGTTGTATATACGTTCATTCTTATGGAGGTTTTGTTAGAGCTTATTCAGGTGGTTCCCATGCAGTTCCACCTGAATATGATGTTGTTTGCACATACCATTATAAAAATATCAAACTCGCTGATAAATATCAAGTCTATACTAGGGATGAGCGAACGATCTCAGTTATACTCGGATGTAACTCGGGTATCTGGTGCTCAACACTCAACAAACAATGGATGGTGCTCGGATTTGAAGCTCAAATATCCGCCTTGCATGTTGGGCACCTCTTACACAGCCAATAAGCATATGAGGATTACCTGCCAGTCACCTTAATGAAGTAGCCATCTTAGTATTGGCATTACTGTGATTGCTGGCCGCATTACATTATCAGAGGTTATTAAAGGACTGGTGCCGCTGCGCTTGCCTTACAAGGACAGTTGACACTTGAGTGTGCACAGTTTAACTAATCATAGTCCTCTAGTGTTGATACTGGTGCTGATGCTGAACCATCATACTAACATTCATTCTAAGGGCTAATCCTGTTTGTTGCTGTTTGTATCAGATAGATTCTGTATTTAGCCTAAGGACAGAGTGGTAGAATACAACCTCTAGGCAGAGCTTAGGGCATTGCAATCCATAGCTAAATATATAGCAGCTGTACATGACCACATTCTTATTTTTTTTTAGAAAAAAATTGACAATATAGTCATCCATAAAGTATTTATGTGCCTTGTATGACATTGTGGTGGTATATAAAACTTAAAAAAGTTAAAACATTTTTCTGGATTCAATTAGTCATCCATAGAGTATTATGTGCTTTTGTTTACATTGTGGTGGTATATAAAACTTCTTAAAAGCCTTAAAAATTTTCAGTATTCAATTAGTCATTTATAGAGTATCACATACTTTCTGTTAAATTATGGGGATATATAACATTCTAAAAAAGCAATGAAAAACTTTTCTAGATTCAATTAGTCATTCAGAGTCTCACATGCTTTCTGTTAAATTACAGTGCTATATAACACTCCAATAAAGCATTGAAATTTTTTCTGGATTCAATTAGTCATCCATAGAGAGTAATGTGCTTGGTGGGTGATAATGGGGCAAAGATGGCACAATCCCACAGAGTTCTGGAGGGACCAGCCAGAGGAATATTGGAGCCAGACCAAGCTGGCGCGACAGCAGAGGTGGCCGAAGTCATCCATAGATTATTACATGCTTTCTGTTATATTTCGGAGGTATATAACACTTCAAAAAAGCATTGAAAATGCTTTCTGGATTACATTAGTCATCCATAGAGTATTACATGCTGTTAGGAACGGCGGAATGCACTAAATAAAAATAAGTATTAAAGTGTGTTCGCCGCTCGGGGTCCACCGTGCAGTAGGTGTTACACCACTGCTAGGTAATGACAGAGGAGTAGTGTTGAGCGACTTTTGGTTTTTTAGGGTCGAGTTTCGTTTCATGAAACCCGACTTTTCCAAAAGTCGGGTCGAGCAAAATCGGCCGACTATAGGGAAAAGTCGGGGTCGTCCCAAAACACAAAAAACAAAGTAAGTCAATGGAGAATTAAAGTCGGCAGTGAGAGGAGGACAGGAAACACACCAACAGTGCCCATTTGAATGCCAAAAGCATAAATTCTTGTTACTGAAGCTTGTCAACCTTAATTAACTTCATAATACTAGTTACACACTGAAAAATGGGGGTTATTTGGCTACAGTTGTGGGGGGGAGGGCTGGCTCCAGGTTTTCGTGGGCCCAGGGCCAAAGAGCGCCCCTTTAACACATACCACAACTCATGATGCTCCGATACGGCAGAGAAATAGCAGTATAGTACAATGAAAAATACTTCACTTCTTACATCTCATGACTGATATCCATTTTAAATTCTCCAATACCTCCAAAAACGGACAGTATATAACTCCATACAGTATTATTGCCAGCGCTTAGTGCGCTATACAGAGTAATGAGGCCCATATATTTCTCCATACGCAATCATTATTCCCATATAATGTTTCAAACCGTATATGATGAGCTCCACATAATGCTACAGTATATGTTGGTCCCAATGGATGAAGCTCCACTGTCTTATGGGCCCAAATAATGCTCCATATATAATGGGCCCCATTTCTACTGCTCTAGTGTAAAATGGGCCCTGTAAATGCTGCTCCAGTGTCTGATGTCCACCTTTGGAATGCTCCAGTGTATGGTAGGCCCCATATATCATTCACCAGAGTATAGTGCTCCCCAAAAATTGCTGTCCCAACATTGAAAACAATTACATAAGTCTCCTTGCAAGGGAATCCCTGCACTACTCTGAACTCCTTGTCGTCCCCATCTTCCATCTCACTGCACTTGGCTGTTTAGGCCCTCCCACCGGCAGAGACACTTTTGCGTACTATACGGTGCCCTGTGCCAGTGCCATCGCCCATGAGTATGCCCCCCACCTGCTCAAGGAACCTGCACTTTCATCTGCACCTTCCTCTTTGTCACCGTGTAAGGTGGTATAGTATGCGGGAAGGGGAACCTGAGTTTCCTCTGGGTCAGATTCTGGCTGTGTAGAGTGCGAGGGGAATGTAGTGGTCTGGGTCAATGTACCAGCTGCATCAGCCAGCAGTGGCTGGGCCTCAGTGCACTTGTGGCGTCCCCAAGAGTACGGTCGCCACTGTGGCATTGCCTTCCTCCTAGGGAGTGTGTTGTCAAGCTTGGGAGCAACGAAGGATCTCTCTAGCAGTGAAACCAACACACAACACATTTCCCACTCCAGGCCAGCAGGGAGACCTCTGAACCTGACTGCTGAGGAGCTGCTCTCTGTGGTCGGGAGGAGGTAAGTTAGGGCACTCTGTGCATGGAAGGGGAAGTGTGTGGACGTGAGAAGGGGAGCTGGAGGATGAGCAGAGTTAAGGCTCACTCCTAGCTGGAGCGCATGGTCCGGATTCCGGTCTCCGAGTTTGTAGGGTCACTGACGTTCCTGCAGCAGAAACCGGGGGAAGTAGCAGCTATAAATGCTCTGTACCCAACTAAGGCTCGGAGGCCCCAGCATCGACGTGTGCGAGGCAGAAGGAAAAGGCTACAGCTGTCTGCCATACAAGTAAAGTCTGAGGAACATCTGTTAGACAGGAGGCGTTTCAGTGAACCACGGTCCTGTGAGTGCTTCCCCCCACAAGCGCTAGAAAGGAGACGTTCAGGAAGGTGCATGTTGGCGGAGTGTTGGAAGGGAGCTTTCCATTCTGGTCCCGGAGGTTGGCAGAGGTCCTGACCCGGAGGACACAGCACGGAGGCAGGCATCTGTGTAACCTGCAGACTGTGAGTAAAGCTTTGGAACTGCATGCTCTGGTGTCCTACAGTTATTCCAGCACCGCTACATGTTATGATTGAGTCACCGTAGGAGGCAAAAATAGAAATGCTAGCTAAGTCCAGAAAACCAGAGAAGTTGGCAGCTATCGGATTGCTGACCCCTGAACCTATCAACACAACTAGCAGTAGCCGTGGGGGGCTCCTACGATGCCCTAGGCCCCTCGATCACAGCCGGAGGACTACATAGCCTAAAGACAGAAAGGGAAATCTAAACTGCCCCAGAGCAGACCCCAAAGTAAAAGGCAGCCCCCCACATATAATGACGGTGAAGCAAGAAGAAAGAACAAAACACAGACAGAAAGATAGACTGAGCAAAGATGGGGCCCACGCTAGCTTAGATAGGAAAGGACAGGAAGGCTGCTGTCTGCAATCCGTGAAAAACCCTATGAAAATAAGAGCCAACAAACTGACAGTAAAAAAGGCCCTGAAGACGCTAGGCTTCAAAAAAGCTATGTCAGTACTCAGGAATATTCTGAAGACAGAGCAACAGGCAAAAGGAGATTCAGCTCACCCCAGAAGGGAATGGCAGAATCCAGAAAAGCAAGGAAAACAAAACACTAATGCAAAAAGGCAAAGCAGAAATCTTAGCTTTAGATGAGCAGGAATCAGACTGGTTTCCTAGAAGTCCACAGAGAAATCACCCGCAGGCCAGAAGGGCGTCGGCAGCCTTTTATCCAGTCATTAACTCCACTCAGCCAATCATCATCATCAGCCCCTGGTGTTTGACAATCAGGCTCACTACCTTTCTTCACCAGAAGAGGGAGTTCCTCGGGCCTCAGTAGTGAAGGGGAAAATGAACTCACAACAGTACCTCCCCCTTGAGGAGGGGTCACCGAACCCTCAACCACGCCACCAGGGCTATCAGGGTGAGCCCGATGAAAGGCACGCACCAATCTTTTGGCATGAATATCAGAGGCAGAGACCCAGGAATTATCCTCCTGACCATAACCCTTCCACTTAACCAAATACTGGAGTCTCCGTCTAGCCGGGAATCCAGCACTTTCTCTACCTTATATTCCATGTTACCTTCAACCAATACAGGGTCTGGAGGTGCAACCCCCGGAACAACAGGTTCAACAAACCTCTTCAACAAAAGATTTATGGAACACATTATGGATTTTAAATGTGACAGGAAGAGCCAAACGAAAAGAGACCGGATTAATAATCTCCAAAATCTTGTAAGGTCCAATAAATCTAGGCTTAAACTTAGGAGAAGCCACCTTCATAGCAATATTTTTTGATGATAACCACACCATATCACCAACCTTAAATTGGGGACCAATGGTCCTATGTCGGTTGGAAAACCGCTGGGCCTTTTCCTGGGAGAGAGATAGCTTATCCACCACTTGGTCCCAGATCTGGTGCATTCTCTCCACCACAGTGTCAACCCCTGGGCAGGCAGAGGGCTCCACCTGCCCTGAAGAAAATCGAGGATGAAACCCAAAGTTACAAAAAAAAGGAGACATCAAAGTGGCAGAACTAGCTCTATTATTTAAAGCAAATTCGGCCAAGGGCAAAAATGAAACCAATCATCCTGATCAGCAGAAATAAAACATCTCAAATATGACTCCAAGGTCTGGTTTGTTCTCTCTGTCTGCCCATTAGTCTGAGGGTGAAAAGCAGAGGAGAAGGACAACTGAATTCCCAGCTTGGAACAGAAAGTTCTCCAAAATCTAGACACAAACTGGACTCCTCTGTCAGATACAATGTTCTCAGGAATCCCGTGCAAGCGAACCATCTGTTGTAAAAACAGGGGCACCAATTCAGAGGAAGACGGCAACTTAGGGAGTGGTACAAGATGAACCATCTTAGAGAACCTATCACAAATCACCCAAATAGCAGTCATCCTTTGAGAGACAGGCATATCAGAGATGAAATCCATTGAAATATGGGTCCATGGCCTCTTGGGGACAGGCAAAGGCATCAACAACCCACTAGAGCGAGAACACGATTTAGACAGGGAGCACGTCCCACAGGACTGCACAAAATTCCTGACATCACGAGACAAGGAGGGCCACCAAAAAGACCGACTCACCAGATCTCTAGTACCAAAAATACCTGGATGACCAGCCAAAGCAGAGCAATGAACTTCAGACATCACTCTCTTCTTCCACTGGTCAGGAACATACAACTTTCCACTGGGACAACGCTCAGGTTTGTCCTCCTGGAACTCTTCCAGAGCACGTCTCAAATCGGGTGAGATGGCAGAAAGAACTACCCCTTCGCCTAAGATGGTAGCAGGCTTGGTCACCACAGGAGAATCAGCAAAGAAGCTCCTAGAGAGGGCGTCAGCCTTGACATTCTTAGTTCCAGGAAGAAAAGAAACCACAAAATCAAAACGTGTAAAAAACAAGGCCCACCTAGCCTGTCTAGGGTTCAAGCGCTTAGCCGACTCTAGGTAAATCAAATTCTTGTGGTCAGTGAGGACCACGACTTGATGCTTAGCTCCCTCCAACCAATGTCTTCACTCCTCAAATGCCCATTTCATGGCTAACAGTTCCCGATTCCCCACATCATAGTTACGTTCAGATGGAGAGAACTTTCGGGAAAAGAAAGCACAGGGATTCATTTTAGATGTTACAGGATCCTTTTGGGACAAAACAGCTCCTGCACCAATCTCAGAAGCATCCACCTCTACCTGGAACGGAAGTGAGACATCAGGTTGCCGCAAAACCGAGGCGGAGGTGAATCTTCGCTTCAGCTCCTGAAAGGAAGAAACAGCCTCCGGAGACCAATTTAACACATCAGCCCCCTTCTTAGTCAAATCAGTCAATGGCTTGGCAATACTAGAAAATTTTGCTATAAATTTCCGATAAAAATTAGCAAAACCCAAAAACTTCTGGAGGGCCTTCAAAGAAGTGGTCTGAACCCAATCGTAAATGGCCTGTACCTTGGCCGGGTCCATTTCAATAGTTGACGGGGACAAAATAAATCCCAAAAAAGAAATCCTCTGTACTCCAAAAAGGCATTTAGATCCTTTGACATACAGGGAATTCTCCCTCAAGATCCGGAACACAGTCCGAATATGTTCCACATGAGAATCCCAATCCTTGGAGAAGATCAAAATATCATCCAGATAGATAATCAAAAATTTATCGACAAAATCTCGGAAAATATCGTTCATGATGCACTAGAAGACAGAAGGGGCATTAGTGAGCCCAAAAGGCATCACCAGGTACTCAAAATGTCCCTCCGGAGTATTAAACGCCGTCTTCCATTCATCCCCATGCTTAATGCGAATAAGATTATACGCCCCCCTGAGGTCAAGCTTGGTAAACCAGCAAGCACCTTTAACTCTGGAGAATAGATCAGAAATCAGGGGTAACGGATACTGATATTTAACAGTAATTTTGTTGAGAGCACGATAATCAATACAAGGTCTTAATGATCCATCCTTTTCGGCTACAAAAAAAAAACCGGCACCTAAGGGTGACGAGGATGGTCTAATATGACCCTTCTCCAACGCCTCCTTAATATAGGATCGCATAGCCTCGTGCTCGGGTACGGATAAATTGAAGAGCCGACCCTTGGGAAATTTACACCCCGGGCTCAGTTCAATAGCACAGTCATAACTCCTATGAGGAGGCAGAGACGCAGACTCATTCTCACTAAATACATCATAAAAGTCCGCCAAATAATCAGGAACATCGTGCGACTGAGGAGAGGTGGAAAACACCGGAGCCTCACTAAAGGCACACTGACAACCCCAACTCACCACAGACACAGATTTCCAATCCAAAACTGGATTATGAATTTGTAACCAGGGAAACCCCAGAACAATAGTATCATGCAGATTATGTAACACCAAAAACCTGCAATTTTCTTGATGGTCTGGGGCGACCCGCATTACCACCTGGGTCCAAAAATGAGGTTTATTTTTAGCCAAAGGAGTAGCATCAATCCCCCTCAAAGGGATAGGCGTCTGCAGAGGTGTCATCGGAAATCCACAACGTTTAGCAAAATCCAAGTCCATTAGGTTTAGAGCTGCTCCCGAATCCACAAAAGCCTTGGCGGAAAATGTGGACAGGGAGCAGATCAGAGTAATAGCCAGAAGAAACTTAGGTTGAACACCACCAACAGAAAACGTGTGTGCAAAGCGTTTCTCGCGTTTAGGACAGACAGAAATAATATGCGAGGCATCTCCACAGAAAAAACACAACTTATTACGCCTTCTGAACTCCTGACGCTGCTCTCTGGAAAAAACTCTATCACATTGCATAGGTTCAGACATCTGTTCAACAGGTGGCAACACCTCTCGTGCAGCTCTGCGTTCACGTAAACGCCGATCAACCTGAATGGCTAAAGACATAGAATCGTCAAGACCAGAGGGAACAGGAAATCCCAACATAGTATCTTTTACGGCTTCTGACAACCCCTTCCAAAAGAGAGCAGCCAAGGCATTATCATTCCAGGTAGTAAGTACTGCCCACTTTCGGAATTTTTGACAGTACAATTCTGCAGAATCACGACCCTGGTTCAATGCCAGCAGGGTCTTTTCAGCCTGATCAATGGCATTAGGTTCGTCATACAACAACCCCAAGGCCTGAAAAAATGCATTCACATTAGTCAGAATAGGATCATCTGGTTTCAAAGAAAACGCCCAATCCTGGGGATCGCCACGCAGCAAAGAGATGACAATTTTAACCTGCTGCGCGGAGCTCCCTGACGAGTTAAGCTTCAAGGCAAAAAATAATTTACAATTATTTTTGAAATTCAAAAATTTAGACCGATCCCCAAAAAATACATCAGGTGTAGGAATCTTTGGTTCAGCAGCATGTGAATGAGCAAGGTAGGCGGAAATTCCCCGCACTTCCGCAGCGAGCTGCTCCACACGATCAGACAATTGCTTTATCTCCATTGAGAGAAAAAAAAATTCCCCCTACGGCCTCAGAGATATAGAGGAAAAAATATACACTTTTTTTTTTTTTAACAATTCTTTCCTGCTATTGAGTACCCTAGAATCTGCAGTATGGCGGGTGATTCTGTTATGATTGAGTCACTGTAGGAGGCAAAAATAGAAATGCTAGATAAGTCCAGAAAACCAGAGAAGTTGGCAGCTATCGGATTGCAGACCCCTGAACCTATCAACACAACTAGCAGTAGCCGTGGGGGGCTCCTACGATGCCCTAGGCCCCTCGATCACAGCCGGAGGAATACATAGCCTAAAGACAGAAAGGGAAATCTAAACTGCCCCAGAGCAGACCCCAAAGTAAAAGGCAGCCCCCCCACATATAATGACAGTGAAGCAAGAAGAAAGAACAAAACACAGACAGAAAGATAGACTGAGCAAAGATGGGGCCCACGCTAGCTTAGATAGGAAAGGACAGGAAGGCTGCTGTCTGCAATCCGTGAAAAACCCTATGAAAATAAGAGCCAACAAACTGACAGTAAAAAAGGCCCTGAAGACGCTAGGCTTCAAAAAAGCTATGTCAGTACTCAGGAATATTCTGAAGACAGAGCAACAGGCAAAAGGAGATTCAGCTCACCCCAGCAGGGAATGGCAGAATCCAGAAAAGCAAGGAAAACAAAACACTAATGCAAAAAGGCAAAGCAGAAATCTTAGCTTTAGATGAGCAGGAATCAGACTGGTTTCCTAGAAGTCCACAGAGAAATCACCCGCAGGCCAGAAGGTCGTCGGCAGCCTTATATCCAGTCATTAACTCCACTCAGCCAATCATCATCATCAGCCCCTGGTGTTTGACAATCAGACTCACTACCTTTCTTCACCAGAAGAGGGAGTTCCTCGGGCCTCAGTAGTGAAGGGGAAAATGAACTCACAACAGCTACATCTGGGTACCAGCACCTACACCGCCTGTGCCTTTCCCCCATCACTACATCTACACTTCCCTGGGACTCCAGCTCCACCTGTGGGGAGCTTCACCATCTTTGCTGCACAACACCATCAGTCCCAGAGGATCTGCATGCAGCGTCGGCCTAACATCTATGTTGCCGAACACCACAGATGGCGTCAAACTATCTATATAAACTCTTTACCATTATACCACGCCATTTACATGGGCGCCCAGGGCCAACGTCCGGGTCACCGCTGCTGTGACACATCCCACTGACACCGGCCCGGTACCGAGTACCCCACAGCCCAGGGAGGGCGACCCATATGCCGACTGCTGATCGGGCAGCGTTATTCACACGAACCTCCAAACAGCATCCCTGAAGGCAAAGTTTTTGGTTTCCGGGGGCAGTATGATTGCAAAGCTGAACCTTAAAGGAATGTCCAAAAGGGCACCACCAGGAGTGGAGCCTGTGGCTTAATTGGACTGCACCCGGGAAACCACTACCATACAAGCTATAGAAAAGATGGACAGATTGCAAGCTTTGTCGATTCTGTGTGTGGTGTGGTATGTCCGTTTGTAGTTGTGCTAGCGATTTCTCAGCTTTATTCCGTTAACGACCGAGACTCCGGCATGGCCCCGCGGTACGCGTCAAGCTTACTAGAGGTATACGCGAGGCTGTGGCACGTGAGATCGAGCAATAACAGGTCTAGCATTCCAGTACATGTACGGGGCTGCATGCACGCTACACTGAAAGGACCAGCTTTTGTCGCTTATAGGTGCAGATAACCTGCTGAACTCCGTTAGTGATGGGGATCTGGGATTCAGATTATTCCCCGCGAACGATGATTTCCTAGTAAGTTCAGGTCAACCGCAATTCCGGAGTTAGGCCTAACTGTCATTCCTGAAAAAATTACGTGTCCAAACCACAGGTGCTGTAGCTTGCTTAACAGCTCGTCAGCCGTTCTCAGGCCCAGTATGGATTCAACAACATTGTAGAAAGTTGATAAAGGGTACAGTTTCACCGGATAACACGTATATATGTAGCCTAGTTTACACATTAAAAATATATGTCTATAGATCAGGAGGCAGACTCAGATGTTCTCAGGCCCAGTATGGATTTGACCAGATTGTACAAAGTTGAGAAAGGGTACTTTATCACTGGATAGCAGGTATATATAGCATAGTTTAAACATGTAAAATCTCTGTGTTCTCAGTATGGATTACACAGCAATCTAAAAAGTGGAAAAAAGGAAATGCATTTGAGGCGTACACAACTATATACTTTTGGTGTTATTTTTAAATCTTCATATATATTTCTGTCTCAGTAATACAGTCCAGCCTCTCCGCAATAGGAAATGAGATGCATACAATTAGTGACATAAAGGCTATTGATTGCAGAAATCTAGGAATTATTATTCATGGGAAAAACTTCCGTCACAATTCTCATAGGCGATGCTAACCCTCAATTAATTTGTGTGTTGAGACAGTGAAAACATTTTTTTGTGAATAAAGTCTTGCTGTATCGCACTTCCGTTGATTCCATCACTGTTACTCATCTCAATCCAATTTTTATCACAGGGAGCGATGTAAACATGGTGCTCACTGGCTATCATGATCTGTCACGTAACTTTGGAGTGCAAAAGACAGAAGCCACAGGCCGTATGCGATTCTCTTTGATTGGCATGAGAGGGCACATTTTGAAATGTGCACCGGAATGTCACACGTTTGTGAGTAGGAAAACTGTGAAAGCTGATGATAAACCACCACTGCATGTAATTGTGAGTTGACGTCCATAAGAAATGGAAGCCACTGATCATCTGGAGCTAGAGCCCGGCCAGCAGGACAGGGCATAGCTACATCTTGACCATCATCTTTCAGTTCAATCAATTTGTAGTGGCTGTCCCAGTGAAGGATTTGACAGCACAGACTACACAGTGGAGGAGCAGGGAGAGGTAAACATTGCAAATGCTGGGGCCCTGCCCAAGCAAGGGGGGCACACTCGTGGGCATCGGTACTGGCACTGGGCCCCTCATAGTACGGCGGTGTGTCTGACGGAGGGTGTGCACCACCACTGTCAGAGACACTTGATTGCACTATGAGGGACCCTATGCCAGTGCCCGCGCCCAAGAGTCGGCCTACCCACCTGTCCAGGGCAACGGCACTCGCACGGCTTTGTGCGCTTGGTGGTGACCCCGGCCATGGGGGGGCCGCCCACTTAGGGAGGTTTACAAAGTGGCATATGTAGATGTGTGTCATTCAGCTGCTGCAAAAGGCGAAATAGGTCATGTTCGCGGAATAGGAGGAGGACCAAAGCAAGCCATTTTTCTGGCAACCTATGTGTCATCAAGGGAAGGTGGGACAAAATCCTTGGAAACCCATGCATGGTTCATTTTAATGAAGGTTAGATCATCCACATTTTGGGTTGACAGACGGGTCCATTTTTCTGTCAGGATTGATCCAGCTGCACTGAAGACTCTTTCCGATAGCACACTTGCAGCTGGGCAAGCGAGCTCCTGTAAGGCATATTGTGCCAATTCAGGCCAGGTGTCCAGTTTAGCGGCCCAATAGTCAAAGGGGAATGACCTGTGCGGAAGAACATCGATATGGGAGGAAAAGTAGTTGTTAGCTATAGTTGACAACTGCTGTCTCCTGTCACTTTCCATCGATGCTGTATTAACAGTTGTGTGAGCGGTCCGTGAAAAATCAGTCCACAACATTGTCATGAAACCCCTGTCTCCAACGCCACTTCTGCTGTGTACCACGAACACCTCTGCCAAGCTGCCCCCGGCCCGTATGGCTCATGTGAGAACCATCACCGCTGCTGTGTGCTGGGAATGCCTCAACCAACCGGTTAACCAGAGTTGCTTGTTTAGTAGCCAATATTAGGTCAAGGTTCTCCTGTGGCATGATGTTTTGTAATTTGCCTTTATAGCGTGGATCCAGGATGCTGGCCAACAAGTAGTTGTCATCGTTCATCATTTTGGCAATGCGTGGGTCCCTTTTTAGGATCTGCAAGGCATAATCTGACATGTGGGCCAATGTTCCCGGTGTCAATGATGCACTGCGAGTGCTGGGTGGTGGAGCACTTTCTGGCAATTCCACATCCCTCTAGTCACGAACAAACCTTGTACCAGACCTTGCCACGCCAACATTTTCACTTGCTCCACGAGATGCATCCTCCTCCCCTAAGTAATCATCCCCATCATCATCCTCCTCCTCCTCTTCTTCCTCCTCCACCTCGTCCAGGAGAGGTCCCTGAGCAGACAATGGCTGTCCCTGAGGAAGGAAGCAGTAAGCCTCCGAAACGCGTAGGATTGGTTGTTGATCCTGTCAGTCTTTCTAAGCCGGTCACGTGTCTCAACACGTGACTGTGACGTCACGCAAGGTCCTGTACCTTGCCGGCATTAACCGCGTCTCCCGCTGCATGTCCCACTGATAACGGGTAGTGCAATATCGGGGGAATTGGGCGATTGCTACCGGCCGGAGCATCGCCCGCGACCATAGCAGAGGTGACCTTTTTGGAGTCTACCCACTATTAGCCTGCATTTTTTTGGACTGAGCATTACATCACTACTGGAATTCATCAAAGCCCATCAGGAGAGGAGTTGCTATGTTCTGAATTCAAGACTGCTACCATTGCCCATGATATGAACAGTAACCTGGATGGTCAGTATGATTTTTTCTTTCCTGTGACAGACTCATTCATGTTTATTGGGCAGTGAGACTGGTTGTATTTTTTAGACTGCTACTCACTTTTTACAGTGAGATACATATTTATAGCATACACCCCCACAGTACTAAGGGGTGTCATTATTATTGTTTTACATAGATGCATATTAAAATTCTCTGGCATCAATTTTTGCTTTCCCTATAGAGAGTGGTTTTTATGTGGGTATTATTAGCGCAAATTCCTGGTTTATTTTTAATGGCTGAATGTCATCAAGGATTCCCTCCACCTCTTCCTCCTCATTAACATTGGCTGCAGACGCCTTCTCTTTAAGGTGCGTCAAAGTTTGCATGAGCAGATGCATAAGTGGGATGCTCATGCTTAGGATGGCGTCGTCTGCGCTTACCAGCCGTGTGCATTCCTCAAAACACTGAAGGACTTTACAGAGGTCTTTCAGCTTCGACCACTGCACACCTGTCAACTCCATGTCTGCTCTCAAAGTGCCTGGCCGTGTATCCTCCCACAAATGCATTATGGCCTGCCTCTGTTCGCACAGCCACTCAACCATGTGCAGGGTGGAGTTCCACCTTGTTGCAATGTCGATAATGAGGCGGTGGTTGGGAAGGTGGAGCAATCGCTGCAGCTTCTGCATACGAATGGAGTGTACAGGCGACCGGCGGATGTGCGCGCACAGTCTTCTCACATTCTGGAGCAGGGCTGTTAACTCCGGATAATTATTGAGGAAGCACTGCACCACCAGGTTCAAGGTGTGAGCCAAGCAAGGTATGTGGCTGAGTTTTGAAAGGGCTATGGCTGCCACAAAATTACGGCCGTTATCACTAACTACTTGCCTGCCTCAAGATGTACACTGCCCAGCCATGACTCAGTTTGTCGCTGAAAGTACTCGGCCAGCACCTCGGCGGTGTGTCTGTTGCCCAAACACATCATCTGCAACACAGGCTGCTGACGCTTTCCACTAGCTGCTCGATAGGGGGACACCTCGTGTGCAACAGTGTCAGCTGCAGATGGAGTGCTCGTACGACTGCGCTCTGTGGACGAGCTTTCGCTTCTGGAGGAGGAGGAGGCGGAGGGTCGAACGCCTACAGCCAACTGTTTCCTATACCGTGGGCTAGGCAGCACTGTCCCACCACCGCTGTCCCCTGTGGACCCTGCATCTACCACATTAACCCAGTGCGCAGTGATGGACACGTAACGGCCCTGGCCATGCCGACTGGACCATGCATCAGTTGTGAGGTGCACCTTTCCACTCACTGACTGCTTGAGTGCATGGACAATGCGGTCTTTCAAATGATGGTGGAGGGCTGGGATGGCTTTGCAAGAGAAGAAGTGGCGACTGGGTAGGTCATAGCGTGGTACTGCATAGGCCATGAGTTCGCGGAAACCTGCGCTTTCCACCAACCGATAGGGCATCATCTCTAAGGAGATTAGTTTGGCAATGTGGGTGTTCAAACCCAGTGTACGCGGATGAGAGACTGAGTACTTTCTTGACCTACTCATAGTGTCTGGGAGGGTGAGCTGGACTTGAGAGCTGCATATGGTGGAAGTAGCGGTGAACAGGGCGGACTGAGAGAGGGTTGATGATGGTGATGGAGTTGGTGTTCTTTCTGATGGCCTAGATTCAGTCTTTCGTTGATATAACAGTGGGAATCCCTGACTGTTGTGGCCTTGCAACGACACCTCAACATTTGCTGCTGTGCTAACCGGTGGGCTTACAGTGGGGGAAACAATGTAGCGTTGCTGACTACCTTCTTTGTGATCAGTTGCACATGTGGTACTTGAGGTTTGGTGTTGTGTCCACGCTTGCAAGTGTATGCTGGTTAAATGTCTAAGCATGCAACTGGTATCCAAATTTTTAAGATTTTTCCCTCGGCTAAAGGTCTTTGCGCACTTCTTACAGATAACCTTGGCCTGATCATGAGGATTTTGTTCAAAAAAGTGCCACACTGCACTCTTCCTACTTTGGCAGACATTTTGCGGCCTAGCACGCTGTGATATTTTAACCCTCTGGACAAGCTGTCCAGCAACTCTTTTGATTTTTGGAACCTGTCTTTGGAGTGCTCCGGGCATGCCAGATAACAGCTCTTGCGATGTCGATGTCTGCTGTGGATGCTCCTCCTCCTCATCTGAGATATTGGAAGAAGCACCCTCTTCCCCAATGGATGCCAATCTGGGTCAACAACTGGGTCATCCATCACCTCCTCTGCAATGTAATGTGCACCTTCCTCTGTGTCACCGTGTATGGTGGTATAGTGTGCGGGAAAGGGCACCTGAGTCTCATCAGGGTCAGAATCTGGCTCTGTACACTGCGAGGACAATGTAGTGCTCTGAGTGAATGTACCAGCAGAATCATCTATCAGTGGCTGTGCATCAGTGCACTCCATGTCAGATTCATCTTGGCCTGGGTAATTCACCATTTCACTTGATAATCCAGGCATGGTATGTGAAAACAGCTCCATGGAGTAATCAGTAGTATGGCCTGAGTCATCCTTCAATCTTGGTTGGGGTGAAGGACACAAGGAAAGGTGTGGTTCATGAACATGAGCCTCCAATGACGACTCAGTGCTTTTATTTTTTACAACTTCAGAAGAGGAGGCGATAGAGCTGGAGGCTGAGTCAGCAATGTAAGACAAAACTTTTTCCTGAAGCTCTGGCTTTAAAAGCGGTTTGCCAACTCCTAGAAAACTAAGCCTTCAAGGCCTTGTGGAGCCAGACGATGACGCAGGCTCAACACCTGCTGCATTCGGTCCTATTTTGCTTTTGCCACTACCATCAGATCCACCACCAACACCATCATTACCAGCTGCCAACCCCCGCCCAATTCCATGGCCTCTTCCACCAGCCTTCCTCATTTTTGGTAGAAATGTAGACAAAATCCCACAAACTATATAGTAATGTAAAACAAGGTACAAGGTGTCTATAGGACAGGGGAGATTTTGAATTTCTTCACACACTTGTGGACACTGGACACTTTTGGATTGTGTGAGGCCCACTGAATATCACAGCGCTATGTCACAGGCTCGATGTCGCAGGTGTGAAAAATGTCACTAGAGGATAACGGAGATTTTGAATTTCTGCACACACTTGTGGACACTGAACACTTTTGGATTGTGTGAGGCCCACTGAATATCACAGCGCTATGTCACAGGCTCGATGTCGCAGGTGTGAAAAATGTCACTAGAGGATAACGGAGATTTTGAATATCTGCACACAGTTGTGGACACTAGACACTTTTGGATTGTGTGAGGCCCACTGAATATCACAGCGCTATGTCACTGGCTCGATGTCGCAGGTGTGAAAAATGTCACTAGAGGATAACGGAGATTTTGAATTTCTGCACACACTTGTGGACACTGGACACTTTTGGATTGTGTGAGGCCCACTGAATATCACAGCGCTATGTCACAGGCAGAAATTGGCTAGTGTATGACAAACTACAAGGTGTATATAGAATTGGGCAGAATAGGAATCTCCCTAGAGTGTAGGTCAGTAAGAACGGAACAAATCTTCGACTTATCCTTACAGAGCGACACACAGATAGCTTCACTGTGGCCGTGATAACAGCCGTTACACGGTACTGAGAGAGGAGCGTGCACGTACACGGCTGTCCGGTGTACATAAAATTGTCAAGCTCCGTGTTTTTTAAGTATACGGACTGACACACTCTGTCTCTCTATAGTTTTGAATGTGATCAAACAGCAAATATATTTAACTGTTTGAAAGTTAGACAAAACTAGAAGGTGCAGGTCTGTAAGAACGGAACATGTCCTCGACTTATTCTTACAGAGTGACACACAGATAGCTTCACTGTGGCTGTGATAACAGCCGTTACACGGTACTGTGTGAGGAGTGTGCACCGCTGTATGGTGTGAAAAAATGCACGCTCAGTACCTCACCAGGACAAAAAAAAAATTGGGATTGCTTTTAAAAAAGCAGTTTGCAGAGCAGTGGGTAAACAGCAATGCAGCTGTCAGGAAGCCTTAGAAGGCAGCCTAACAACCAACACCGGTGATCCAGCAAAATATAGCCTCCACTTGCACTGCACACACAGTGACTGGTGTGTTGTACAGGCAAAATCGCTAGCAGCAGAAGCAGTTTTTGGTGTCTTCTTCCCTGCCTAACGCTCTCCCTACAGAATCAGCAGCAGCAGCAGCTCTCCCTATTCTGAGATCAGCATGAGTAACATGGCGGTCGGCGTGCACACCCTTTTATACCCCCTGTGACGCCCACCAAAGCAAGCCAATCACTTGCATACCCTTCTGAAAGATGGTGGTGACCCCTGCCTATGTCATCACGTTGCCCACAGTGTCCGTGGATCCTGATTGGCTGAAAAAGAGCGCAAAACAAACTTTTGAAACGCGACTTTGGCGCTTAAGTCGCCGACCTCGTGGCCGACCTCATCCTAGGGTCGGGTATCGTTTCATGAAACCCGACTTTGCCAAAAGTCGGCGACTTTTGAAATTTTTCGACCCGTTTCGCTCAACTCTACAGAGGAGCAATATGGTGGTATGATGCGCATGGGTTCAACTTCACCTGGAGTGCGCAGAGCGGGCTCTGTTCACACACAGAGGTGCCGCAACAAAAACACACAAAATGCTGAACCTGTTAGTGACACAGGCCTCAGGTAAATGCACACACGGTATCTGGTCACAGGAGCAGGACCCAAGACAGAGGAGCTGCGTCCCTCTAGACCTACCGTGTGTGCGGCATCACTTCTGCGAGCGCCAGGAAGGGCTGCAACTGCAGCGCGCCGTAGGACACTGCCGCTCGATGACAAAGCCAGAAAGCAAGCGCAATGTCGGACGCTAGCGTAGAGGTGTGGTGTGCACAGTGGCCTAAGGCTTGCCACTGACTGGCGCTGACTGCTAAACTAATTCCCTGTCCACATACGTAATATCAGAGGGAAGGAGTTTTATAATGAGTCAGTCACAAGAAACATACATCTGTCACCATTCACACATAGCAAGTATAGTCTATACTAGCGCATGGCAGAATGGCCATGCGCACTTTTTATAGCCATGTGGGACCTTCCAGATCTCCGAGATGGACCAATGAGATCTGGAACAGGACCTGGGCACTTGACTCCCGATCTCCAATGGGAGATCGTCTCCTGAGCATGCCCAGTAGGAGCACAGAGGGACTTAGTCTCTGGAGTGGTCTGCTGCAAAGTAATCTCCTCTGCAGTAGAAAAACAGCAGGAGACCACAGAATGTGAGGCTCTGGATTCCTACAGAGCAGACGCAGAAACCTGACGCCTAACATTACCCCCCTCATAGGGCCCCCTCCTCTCTGAGGCTTCCAATCCACCACCCTGTGCCCATCAGAGGCATAGGCCTCAGACTCGTCCAAAGGCAAGTCTGATGTCCCGGTAGGTGACTCAGAAAACCGGGACACGTGGAAGGTATCAGAGGTGGCAAGATCCCCAGGTTTAAGAAGGGACACATGGGAGACAACGGGAGTGGCAAAACCGCCTGGAGCATAAGTTGAAGTGGGACGCCGCGGTGTGTCGGCGGACGTCTCCCCTCTGTTTAAGGAAGCTTACCCGAGCACACGAGGCGCATGCCTGAATATATTTTTTAATGTCCCGAGCCCTGTGTGGCCACCAATAGGACCCTGCCAGGAGTTTTGTGGTCTGCATGTAGCCACAGTGACCACCCGCCCTGGACACGTGTGCCCACGCGAGAACCTTCGGCCGAAGGCGAGGGGGGACAAAGGTCTTGCCCGGCGGCACAGAGTTTGGCCATTGCGGGGACCCGTTATCCTGGTGAACAGAGTGCTGACAGTGGCAGCCGCAAGTGGGGCTTAGTGTCAGACACGCCTCGAGACTGGCGCGAGACACCTCCATGGGGTCTGGGAGTGAACACTCTGGCTCGGGTGATTCCAGAGGTTCAAAGAGGTGGGGAGCCGGAGTAACCTTCCGTCTGGATTGAGCACGCTCCAGCCCGCGCTCCGAAAAACGGAGATCAATACGGGTGGCAATGGAAATCAGCTCCTCCAGACTTGCAGGAACCTCTCTGGTAGAAAGAGCATCCATAACATGCTCAGCTAAACCTCTCCAAAACACAGGGATGAGGGCTTTGTCAGACCACTCCAACTCGGAAGTCAGTGTCCGAAAATGAACGGCATACTGACTAACCAAGAGGGATCCTTGAGTCAAAGCAAGTAGCTGTAGAGAGGTGTCTTTTGTTACCCGTGGTCCCAGGAAGACCTGCTTAACAGCTGTTAAAAACTGAGCAGCGGTCCGAACCTCTGGGTCACCACACTCCCATAGTGGAGTAGCCCACTCTAACGCCTTACCCGACAAAAGGGAAACAATAAACCCCACCTTGGCCCATTCCGTAGGGAATCACGCAGCAAGTAACTCCAGCTGGATAGAGCACTGGCTGATGAAACCCCTACAGGAGGCGCCATGGCCAGAAAATTTATTGGGCAATGGGAGGCTGGTAACTGTCGGCGCATGGGAGTACGTGGACATACATGAAACCGCCTCTGCGATCGCCTGTACAGAAGCCTCCGAAGACTTCGCCGCTGAGATAACGCTCTCAAGAGTAGCCAACCGGCCCTCTAGCTGGCGAATGCATTGTAGGAGTTGCTGCTGATCTGCCATTACTAGCCAGACGCTGGCCATATTATAATGTTAGGAACGGCAGAACGCACTAAATAAAAATAAATATTAAAGTGCGTTCGCCGCTCGGGGTCTACCGTGCAGTAGGTGTTACACCGCTGCTAGGTAATGACAGAGGAGCAATATGGCGGTAAGATGCGCATGGGTTCAACTTCACCCGGAGTGCGCAGAGCGGGCTCTGTTCACACACAGAGGTGCCGCAACAAAAACATACAAAATGCTGAACCTGTTAGTGACACAGGCCTCAGGTAAATGCACACACGGTATCTGGTCACAGGAGCAGGACCCAAGACAGAGGAGCTGCGTCCCTCTAGACCTACCGTGTGTGCGGCGTCACTTCTGCGAGCGCCAGGAAGGGCTGCAACTGCAGCACGGCGTAGGACACTGCCGCTTGACGACAAAGCCAGAAAGCAAGCGCAATGTCGGACGCTAGAGTAGAGGTGTGGTGTGCATAGTGGCCTAAGGCTTGCCACTGACTGGCGCTGACTGCTAAACTAATTCCCTATCCACATGCGTAATATCAGAGGGAAGGGGTTTTATAATGAGTCAGTCACTTGAAACATACATCCGTCACCATTCACACATAGCAAGTATAGTCTATACTAGCGCATGGCGGAACGGCCATGCGCGCTTTTTATAGCCGTGCGGGACCTTCCAGATCTCCGAGATGAACCAATGAGATCTGGAACAGGACCTGGGCACATGACTCCCGATCTCCAATTGGAGATCGTCTCCTGAGCATGCCCAGTAGGAGCACGAGGGACCAAACCAAGTTCTACAGTAAATATGACAACAGTCAATTTTTGAACAACCAAATTTGTACACCTGTAGCAGGCCAATTTTGGCTTTTATTTCAAACCAACAAAATTTCACACAAACCAAGTTCTAAAGTATATATGACAATAGTCAATTTTTGAACAACCAAATTTGTACACCTGTAGAAGGCCAATTTTGGCTTTAATTTGAAACAAGCAAAATTTTACACAAACCAAGTTCTACAGTATATATGACAATAGTAAATTTTTTTAACAACCAAATTTGGACATATGTAACAGGCCAAATTTTCTTTTTTCTTTCAAACCAATGAGATTTCACACAAAGGAGATTATACAGTATTCCTGAAGCCCGATTACCAAGTTCCTGGGCTATAAGTGACCCTGCTTTGGATAGTGCCGGAGCCACCAACATGAAGAAATGCGTGACATCCCCTTGTGTCACTTGCACCATCGCCTGCTCCCGCATAGGAAGTGGGTACCACCAAGGACAGTCTGATCTCTTGCGGTGGTAGCCTCAACTTCAGCTGCTTTAAAGGGAATCTGTCACCCCTTTTTTCATAGAATCATAGAATCGTAGAGTTGGAAGGGACCTCCTGGGCCATCTGGTCCAACCCCCTGCTCAAAGCAGGATTCGCTAAATCATCCCAGTCAGATGTCTGTCCAGCCTCTGTTTGAAGACTTCCATTGAAGGAGAACTCACCACCTCTCGTGGCAGCCTGTTCCACTCATTGATCACTCTAACTGTCAAAAAGTTTTTTCTAATATCTAATCTGTGTCTCCTCCCATTCAGTTTCATCCCATTGCTTCTAGTCTTTCCTTGTGCAAATGAGAATAAAGTTGATCCTTCTACAATGTGACAGCCCTTTAGATATTTGTAGACAGCTATTAAGTCTCCTCTCAGTCTTCTCTTTTGCAAACTAAACATTCCCAAATCCTGCAACCTTTCCTCATAAGACAGGGTTTGCAGACCGGTCACCATTCTGGTCGCTCTTTACTGAACTTGCTCCAGTTTGTTGATGTCTTTTTTAAAATGTGGTGCCCAAAACTGGACATAATATTCCAGATGAGGTCTGACCAAATAGGAGTAGAGGGAAATAATGACTTCACGTGATCTAGACTGTATGCTTCTGTTAATACATCCTAGAATTGCATTTGCCTTTTTTGCTGCTGCATCACACTGTTTACTCATATTCAGTCTGTGATCTATTAGTATACCCAAGTCTTTTTCACATGTGCTGTCACTTAGCCCTATTCCTCCCATTCTATACAGTCATATGTAAAAGTTTGGGCACCCCTATTAATGTTAACCTTTTTTCTTTATAACAATTTTGGTTTTTGCAACAGCTATTTCAGTTTCATATATCTAATAACTGATGGACTCAGTTATATTTCTGGATTCAAATGAGGTTTATTGTACTAACAGAAAATGTGCAATCTGCATTTAAACAAAATTTGACCGGTGCAAAAGTATGGGCACCCTTGTCATTTTCTTGATTTGAACACTCCTAACTACTTTTTACTGACTTCCTGAAGCACTAAATTGGTTTTGTAACCTAATTGAGCTTTGAACTTCATAGCCAGGTGTATCAAATCATGAGAAAAGGTATTTCAAGTGGCCACTTGCAAGTAGTTCTCCTATTTGATTCTCCTATGAAGAGTGGCATCATGGGCTCCTCAAAACAACTCTCAAATGATCTGAAAACAAAGATTATTCAACATAGCTTTTCAGGGGAAGGATACAAAAAGTTGTCTCAGAGCTTTAACCTGTCAGTTTCCACTGTGAGGAACATAGTAAGGAAATGGAAGAACACAGGTACAGTTCTTGTTAAGCCCAGAAGTGGCAGGCCAAGAAAAATATCAGAAAGACAGAGAAGAAGAATGGTGGGAACAGTCAAGGACAATCCACAGACCACCTCCAAAGACCTGCAGCATCATCTTGCTGCAGATGGTTTCACTGTGCATCGGTCAACAATACAGCGCACTTTGCACAAGGAGAAGCTGTATGGGAGAGTGATGCGAAAGAAGCCGTTTCTGCAAGCACGCCACAAACAGAGTCGCCTGTGGTATGCAAAAGCACATTTGGACAAGCCAGTTACATTTTGGAAGAAGGTCCTGTGGACTGATGAAACAAAGATTGAGTTGTTTGGTCATACAAAAAGGCGTTATGCATGCGCTGTATTGTTGACCGATGCACAGTGACACCATCTGCAGCAAAATGATGCTGCAGGTCTTTGGAGGTGGTCTGTGGATTGTCCTTGACTGTTCTCACCATTCTTCTCTGCCTTTCTGATATTTTTCTTGGCCTGCCACTTCTGGGCTTAACAAGAACTGTACCTGTGTTCCTCCATTTCCTTACTATGTTCCTCACAGTGGAAACTGACAGGTTAAATCTCTGAGACAACTTTTTGTATCCTTCCCCTGAAAAGCTATGTTGAATAATCTTTGTTTTCAGATCATTTGAGAGTTGTTTTGAGGAGCCCATGATGCCACTCTTCATAGGAGAATCAAATAGGAGAACTACTTGCAAGTGGCCACTTGAAATACCTTTTCTCATGATTTGATACACCTGGCTATGAAGTTCAAAGCTCAATGAGGTTACAAAACCAATTTAGTGCTTCAGGAAGTCAGTAAAAAATAGTTGGGAGTGTTCAAATCAAGAAAATGATAAGGGTGCCCATACTTTTGCACTGGTCAAATTTTGTTTAAATGCAGATTGCACATTTTCTGTTAGTACAATAAACCTCATTTGAATCCAGAAATATAACTGAGTCCATCAGTTATTAGATATATGAAACTGAAATAACTGTTGCAAAAACCAAAATTGTTATAAAGAAAATAGGTTAACATTAATAGGGGTGCCCAAACTTTTACATATGACTGTATATGCTTTTTTCATTTTTATTGCCCAGATGTAGTACTTTGCATTTCTCCCTGTTAAAAACCATTCTGTTAGTTGCTGCCCACTTCTCCAGTTTATTTAAATCTTTTTGAATCCTATCTCTCTCTTCTCTAGTATTAGCTATCCCTCCTAGCTTTGTGTCATCAGCAAATTTAATCAGTTTACCCTCAATTCCTTCATCTAAATCGTTGATAAAGATGTTGAACAATACAGGGCCCAGGACAGAGCCCTGTGGTACCCCACTTGAGACATTCTTCCAACTGGATGTGCAGCCATTTATGACCACTCTTTGGGTCCGATCACTAAGCCAGTTATGAATTCACCTAACAGTTGCCTTGTCCATTCCATACTTAGTCATTTTTTCAATAAGGATTGTATGACAGACTTTGTCAAATGCTTTGCTGAAGTCAAGATATACTATATCTACAGCATTTCCTTGATCCACCCAATCAATGATACCGTCATAGAAGGAAATTAAGTTAGTCTGACATGACTTATTAGTTACAAACCCATGCTGACTCTGTTTAATCACTTCATTCTTATCCAGTTATTGACATACATGTTGTTTAATAATTTGTTCAAAGATCTTTCCTGGTATAAAAGTCAGACTCACCGGCCTATAGTTGCCTGGGTCCACCTTCTTCCCCTTTTTGAAGATAGGAACAACATTTGCTCTTCTCCAGTCTTCTGGCACTTCTCCTGTTCTCCAAGAATTTTCAAAGATTATGGAGAGGGGTTCAAAAATTTCTTCTGCTATCTCCTTCAGTACTCTGGGGTGTAATTCATCTGGACCTGGAGACTTGAATTCATTTAGGTTAGCTAAGTGTTTCCTCACTATCTTTCTGTTTATAGATATCCTGGATTCTTCTATTCCCTTAATAGGACAGTGAATAACAGTTGATGTTACATTTCCTTTCTGAGAGAAAACAGATGCAAAATAGGAATTTAAAAGTTCAGCCTTCTCAACATCCTGTCTTACCATTTCATCATTTTCATCCTGTATAAATCCTATAGCATCTTTGACTTTTCTTTTACTTTTGACATATCCCCAAAATCCTTTATTATTGCTTTTGACATCTCTTGCAAGCCTCAATTCATTTTCAGCTTTAGCTAATCTGATTTGTGCCCTGCAGGTTCTGCAGACAGCATTATATTCTTCTTTAGATATGCCTCCCTCTTTCCATTTTATAAACATTTTTTTCTTCCTTTTTAGCATGTGCTTAAGTTCTATGTTCATCCATCCTGGTTTCCTTAAATGCTTCCTATTCTTCCCTCTTTTCGGAATTGTTAACAACTGTGCTTTCGACTATCAGCTGCCGGCACGACCATCAAGGGCTTATCTACAACATTCTGTAAAGTCAGGAGTTTTATGTACCGCCAAAATTTTACACAAAGCATGTGTTAGGCGTCAGGTTTCTGAGTCTGCTCTGCAGGAATCCAGAGCCTCACATTCTGTGGTCTTCTGCTGTCTTTCTACTGCAGAGGAGATTACTTTGCAGCAGACCGCTCCAGAGACTAAAGCGGGAGTCATACACAGCAATCTCACTAGCGATATCGCTGCTGAGTCACAACTTTTGACGTAACAGCGATCTCACCAGCGAGATCGCTGTGTGTGACAGCGATCAGCGAGCGGCCCCCTTGCCGGTATCGCTGATCGCTGTAAGAAACCTCTGGACATTTTTTTGATCGCTGGTCTCCCGCTGGCCAGCACGCATCGCTGCGTGTGACAGGCGGGAGACCAGCGATCAGCTGTAAAAAATGGAATTAAAATAAAAATTATTGTTATTCTCACCTTCTGACGTCCCGCGCAGCCATCCTGCCTCTCTCCACGCTCCCGGTCCCAGTGATCCTTTGCACGAATGACCGCGAGACTTCGCGCTCCCGCGAGACCGTGACATCTCGTGGTCATTCTCGCAAAGGATTACTGGGACCGGGAGCGTGGAGACAGGAATGCTGTGAGGGACGTCGGAAGGTGAGAATAACAATTTTTTTTATTTTAATTCTATTTTTTACAGAATTGCTACTCACAAGCTTCAATCTTTAAATTGTAAAAATATAAATATTTTAGAGGGGACTTATACAGACAATAAAAGACATTACAGATTAACAATAATCACTTAAATTAACAGATACCAAGAAAAGTGAGGGCCCTGCTCGCAAGCTTACAATCTATGAGGAAATAGGTGAGACACAAAAGTTGGATGGTATCAATTGCTTTCATTGTACCGTCAAGCCATCAATATAATAAATAGGGTGTTCATGTAATGCTGCATGAACCGGTCACAAACCAGTATGTGTCTGGACACAGAGGACTACTAAGTGCATGTAGTTTGTGGAACAGATGATACAAGGGTCCTAGTTTTTAAGAAAAGTTTGGATGGACAAAACATGGATAGTTAGATAAGTATGTTGAGGTGATAGGCCAATGTATTACTAATACAGGGTGTGTATGAGTCCCTCTTCCATCTATTTTTTGGCACTCCTTGCTTCCTTCATAAATAACTCTGAAATTTTCATTTTTTTAAATAAAAAAATTCAATTTTTGACTTACTTTAATTTTTAGCTTATATGCTTTTCTTGCCTTGAGGCCCTATGCTCTATCTGTTCACTATAGGCAAGGCCTTTGGACCCTTACGCAAAAGCTCTAGCTGGGATTAACAAGTAATTTGACATTATTTCAAAGTCTTTTGTATGCAATATTGATATAGAGTGTGAAGAAATTATTTGTGAAATTGCTCTATATACAGTGGGTACGGAAAGTATTCAGACCCCTTTAAATTTTTCACTCTTTGCAACCTTTTGGTAAATTCAGAAAGGTTCATTCTTTTCTCATTAATGTATACTCTGCAACACATCTTGACTGAAAAAAAAACAGAAATGTGTAAATTTTTGCAAATTTATTAAAAACAAAAAACTTAAATATCACATGGTCATAAGTATTTAGACCCTTTGCTCAGACACTCATATTTAAGTCACATGCTGTCCATTTCCTTGTGATCCTCCTTGAGATAGTTCTACTCCTTCATTAGAGTCCAGCTGTGTTTAATTAAACTGATAAGACTTGATTTGTAAAGGCACACACCTGTCTATATAAGACCTCATTGCTCACAGTGCATGTCAGACCAAATGAGAATCATGAGGTCAAAGGAATTGGCCAAGTAGCCCAGAGACAGAATTGTGGCAAGGCACAGATCTGGCCAAGGTTACAAAATAATTTCTGCAGTACTCAAACTTCCTAAGAGCACAGTGGCCTCCATAATCCTTAAATGGAAGAAGTTTGGGACCACAAGAAGTCTTACTAGACCTGGCCGTCCAGCCAAACTGAGCAATCGTGGGAGAAGAGCCTTGCTTGGTGAGAGAGGTAAAGAAGAACCCCAAGATTGCTGTGGCAGAGTGGCCCAACAGAAGCCTCTCCTCAGTGCAAGACATATGAAAACCTGCATAGAGTTTGCTAAAAAACACATGAAGGACTCCCAGACTATGTGAAATAAGATGCTCTGGTCTGATGAGATGAAGATAGGACTTGTTGGTGATAATTCTAAGCGGTATGTGTGGAGAAAGCCAGGCACTGCTCATCACCTGCCCAATACCATCCCAATAGTGAAACATGGTAGTGGCAGAATCATGTTATGAGGGTGATTTTTTTCAGCTGCAAGGACAGGATGACTGATTGCAATTGAAGGAAACATCGATGCAGCCAAGTACAGAGATATCCTATATGAAAACCTCTTCCAGAGAGCTCTGGACCTCAGACTTGGCCGAAGGTTCAACTTCAACTTCCAACAAGACAATGACCATAAGCACACAACTAAAATAACAAAGGAAAGGCTTCAGAACAACTCTGTGACCATTCTTGACTGGCCCCGCCAGAGCTCTGATCTAAACCCAATTGAGCATCTCTGAAGAGACCTGAAAATGGCTGTCCACCAATGTTCACCATCCAACCTGATGGAACTGGCGAGGATCTGCAAGGAAGCATGGCAAAGGATCCCCAAATACAGGTGTGAAAAATGTGTTGCATCATTCCTAAGAAGACTCACGGCTGTATTAGCTCAAAAGAATGCTTCTACTAAATACTAAGCAAAGGGTCTGAATACTTATGTGATATTTCAGTTTTTTATTTTTAATAAATTTGCAAAAATTTCTACATTTCTGTTTTTTTTCAGTCAAGATGGGGTGCAGAGTATGCATTAAAATAATGAGTAAAAAAAAGGAACTTTTTTGAATTTACCAAATGGCTGCAATGAAAAAAGAGTGAAAAATTTAAAGGGGTCTGGGTACTTTCCGTACCCACTGTAGCTTGATGGCAAAATGCTAATCCATTGGAGTATTTCCAACTATAGCTATAAGACATCCATCCATTGAAGCCCGTTGACATTTACAATGTCAATATCCTATAGAACTTCATAACTGGCCCATTTTGCTATTATTACATAATCATCTTAAATTTTCTCATTACATATATAGTTATCAAAGAAATTAGTTGTTATAAGACAGATTTATTTTTATACAAAGTTGAAATATTGTAAAATCAGCAGTGTTTTTGCTGCATAAAGATAATTTCTCTAATGTTTCTCTCAAATACAATTATGCTGTATTAAGTCATTAAATAGCAGTTGGTATTAAATGCTACTTTTTACAGTTAATTATAAGGAAGCACATAATTAATTATACAGTTTGATGAGTAAAAGACCAAAGTATTTCTCTTTACCATCTATTAATGACATGACTAACTTATATTACCAACCTTTCTGGCAAGCTTTCATATTAATAAATCTTTTGTAGTGCATTATCTGTAGGTGGGACAGAATGTCAGCTCAGTATAACATGAAGGTTACACTTTTCTGGCAGAAAGCTCCAGAAAATTTTGTTCCTCGTAAGTAATCCTAGCCCCAAGCACTAATGAAGATGGAGGGATGGGATTACCTTGCAGTACAACCTTGGTATTTTGTGCGTTATGATGTTTGACATTTTGACATATTATTCTTTAGAATACCAATGTGTTATTCTAAAAACAAACAGACAGTTTGGAAGTACATCTGCACCATGAGATATTTACAAGCTCCATCAACCTGTCCCAAAACAAGATTAGAAAGAGCTCAGAAGAGATGCCAATGATTGAAATTGTAGGAGGAGTCAAAGAAGATTTTCCTAAGGGAGTATAAGAAAGTTGGCCAAGAACAATGGAATTTTAGGGGGACTTAAGTATTGTTTAGTAACAAGATAGCGCTGGTACAATCCCCTTTATTATCTTGCTATGCATTTTTCTTGTCGGAATTCGTTTGGATTTAACTTTCTACTTTGAAACGACCTTTCAAACTTTCTACACAAAACCTTATTGCAGATAGAAAACATAAGTAAAACTTTTATCAAATGAAACAAGGAAAAGCTGGAACTGTTTAGTATGCTAGGCACTGGCAAAAGAACTGCAGTAGTTTGATCACTAAATTGTCCCTCATTTAGCTCTTTGCTTTGTACTTTGCAATTGGCCTCTTTATTAGTCTCCTATTTATTAGGTAACAATCTAGGAGAATAAATACAAGTCAGACAAAGGCTAGTTTTTTAAATACTTTATTCGAGAATTGTTTTGCTTGTTCATTGGGCAAACACCATTTGAGACTGCAGATTCATTTATATGAGAATTGTGTAATCTTTAAAAGGTGTTGTGCCATCTTATCAAATGGGTAAAAATGCACAGTACTTGTAAAAACAAGTAACTTTGCACGTTAATTCTTACTAAAAATCCTCTCCATTCTCAAGAATGGAAGGCTTTTTTTAATTCTGAAGTGCCATGGTTACCGACCATCTCAATTGCTCTAACTGTTTTGGGCCGGCCTCATTGTGTCTATTCTACATCTGCTCACAGCTGTCATGGTTCCACCCCTTAGTGTGTCTAAGATGCAGTTACTGACAACTCAGTCGTCCAGTCTCGTACATGGGTGTGCTGAAGCTTTCAGTACATTTATTTACAGCTCGGCCGTCCAATATGAGGTTCGGAGACACTGGCTTTCTCCAGGTGTTCATTGTCCCAGGTGATTGAGAGGATATTTAACTGAGTTGTTAGTCACAAACTTCTGCCAGACGTACATTCAACCTTTGTGTGGTTTGTCTCTCTGTGCCTTGCATTCTGTAAGTAGATCTTTTATTGTCTTCTTCGGGGTGGTCTTCAGGGTCGTCATCTCCAGGGTCATCATTTTCAGGGTCATCGTCTTCTTCGGGGTGGTCTTCAGGGTCATCGTCTTTAGGGTCGTCGTCAGGGAGATCCAGAGTGATTACCAAAAGCCATTTCAAAAAGCTTGAACTTGGAAATGAAGCAGAAGGTGCAACAAGACTGAGAAACTGCTGAGAACCAACTGACAATACTGGAACCTGGATGGGTAGCCAAAGGTACAAGAGCCAATGGAACTACCGAGGACCAGCTGATGGTACTGGAACCCGGTTACTAAGCAGGAGGTACCTGTGCCAGAAAGCACTACCAAGGACCAGCAGACGTTGGTGGAACTCGGATACCGAGAAGGAGGCACCTAAGCCAAAGGCTCTGCCTGGAACCAGCTGACGTTACTGGAACCCAGGGGGACATATTCAAGATTGACTTCCAAAGAACCAGCTAATGGTACTGAAACTCAAATAGGCAGCAGAAGGTACACATGAAAAAAAAAGTTGCAAGGCCGTGAGCCGGCCGGAGTTACCGAAACCCACAGTCCTACAGGGGGAGCTTGTCCTATTGGCACTACGGAACCAGCCTTCATTGCCAGATCCCGCAGCCCACATAGGAAGCACCTAAACTGCAGGCACCATAGAGTCAGCTAACCCGACCGCAACATGAAAGTACAACGTATTGGAGGCAAAGTGACGTTGACACTACCCGGAAACAGCTGGCATGCTGGAACCAGGCTGGGCAGGAGGGAGTACCCATGCCAAAGACACTTCTGAGCAGCAACTGGCGGTGTTAGAGCCCAAGGATTACAGTAGAAACAGAGTGTAGCCAGAGGCCTAATTGGAGCAAGTTTAATATCTGTAGAAGTGTGACTATGGACAGAGCAGGAGAAATTGACGGACACACAGCAGGGGATCAGCTGACGTTATTGAACCCCAATAACACTGGAGCATGTGTTGACTGTGCAGACTGCACTTATGAGCAGCAACTGGCGGTGTTGGAGCCCAGGGATTACAGTTCAGGTGGTAGAAACATGAACACAACAGGAGACCTGGATACTGTTGCCAACCAATTATTTATTCTGGAAGAGGACTGGCAAATTCCGGCGAGATCCAGGCCTTGTTCATTTTCAGAAAAGTAAGCCGGTCAAAGTTATCGGGGGATAGTCGCATGCGACGGTCTGTTAGTACACCACCTGCGGCACTAAAGATGCGTTCCGATAATACACTAGCAGCAGGGCAAGCCAGCACCTCCAATGCATACTGGCTAAGCTATGGCCATGTATCCAGCTTAGAGACCCAAAACTTGAAGGGGGAAGACCCGTGTGGGAGAACACTGAGAGGGCAAGACATGTAGTCTGTCACCATCTGACGGAAACGTTGCCTCCTGCTGACTGGAGCCATCTGTGATGGTGTAGACATTTGTGGCGGGGACACAAAACTTTGCCACATTTGGGCCATACTGGTCTTGCCTTGTGCTGAGGCGCTGCTTCTGCTCCCTCTTTGTGCAGAGCTTCCTCCACTGCCTCAAGGCACTGAGCTGCTTTGTAAAGCACTAGCAGCACTGCTCTCAGGTGGAATGGAGAACGTGATGGAATGCACCAGTGTGTCTTGGTACTCCCGCATTTTACACTACCGGTTCAATGGTGTTATGAGGCTTTGTAAGTTGTCCTGGTAGCGAGGATCTAGGAGGGTGTACACCCAATAATCAGCCGTGTTGAGAATGTGGGCGATGCGGCAGTCATTTCTCAGGCACTGCAGCATGAAATCAACCATGTGCTGCAGACTCCCAACTGCCCAAGAAACGCTGTCCCCTGCTTGAGGCGTCATCTCTGCCTGCTCTGCATCACCCCACCCTCACTCTACATACTGACTACTAGAGCATTGTGTACCTCCCTCCTCTGTACAGATGTCTTCCTCCTCCATTGACTCCTCCTCATCCTCCTCACAAAGTGTCCCCTGCCTAGGCCTTTGTGAGGAACCATGTTGCGCAGACTGTCCAGAAGCAGATGGCATTTGTGACTCCTCATCCTCCACCTTTTCCACAACCTCCTCCCTTAGTGCTTGCAGTGTTTTTTCAAGCAGGCAGATAAGGGGGATATTCATGCTGACTAGTGCATCATCTGCACTCGCCATCCATGTGGAATCATTGAAGGCACACAAAACGTGGCAGATGTCCTTCATAGAGGCCCACTCAGTGGTAGTGAAGTGTGAACGGCGCGCAGTGCGACTTGTTTGCGCCTGATGCAGCTGGTACTCCATTACTCACACAACCTCTCCAACAAATGTAACGTTGAATTCCACCTGGTGGGTAAGTCACATATGATGCGATGTTTGTTCTGGAAGGCGGAATCGGCGCTGCAGAGCTGCAATGCGCGATCTTGCCATGCTGGAACACTGCAAGTGAGCGCACTCTGTGCGGACCTTGTGCAGCAGTGCATCAAGATCCGGATAGTCCCTCAAAAAACTCTGCACGACCAAGTTGAGCACATGTGCCAGACATGGGATGTGAGTGAGGTTGCCTAGGCCCAGAGCTGCCACCAGATTTCTGCCATTGTCACACACTACCATGCCTGGCTGGAGATTCGCTGGCACAAACCACACGTCGCTCTCCTGCTTGATGGCATTCCAGAGCTCCTGCGCTGTGTGGCTTTGCTTTCCCAAAGAAATTAATTTCAATGCAGCCTGTTGACGTTTGGCCACGGCTGTGCTCATATCGGTTGTAACAGGTAAGCATTCACTGGTCCATGTGGAGGTAGACTGTGACGGCTCCTGCAGCGCTGATTCAGAGGAACTGGAGTATGAGGAGGAGTAAATGTGTACAGACTGGATTCCTGCAATCCTTGGAGATGGCAGAACACGTACAGCGCCACTCTCAAGATCTGTACCCGGCTCCACATTTACCAATGGGCAGTAAGGGAAAGATATCGTCCCAGTCCATGGTTACTGGTCCACGCATCGGTGGTCAGGTGGACCTTGCTACTGACGGCGTTTAGTAGAGCATGTTTAATTTTTCCCTCCACATGCTTTTGCAGGGCAGGGACGACTTGCCTGCTGAAATAAAAGCGGCTGGGCACGTTGTATTGTGGGACTGCCAATGCCATGAAGTTACGGAAGGTGTCAGTCTCCACCACCCTGAATGAGAGCATTTCAAGGTACAGTAGTTTTGCAATGCCAACATTCAGAGCCCGTGCTCGGGGGTGGTTTGCCGAGTATGGGCGCCTTTTCTCCCATGCCTGTGCTACCGAAGGCTGTAGACTGGCCTGGGAGTGTGAGGATGACAGGGAACGTGGTGCCGTGGGTGGAATAACACTGCATCTCTGTACAACAGTGCCAGAGGTTCTTCCATGGCAATCCTGTGAGGAAGCCGAACCAGCTGTGTGTGAGCTGGAGGAAGAGGTTACAACATGAGCTGAAGATGTGGTAGGTGGCACTGTAGGTTGGCCTAGGTCTTCAGTGTGTCTTTGTAACTCCACCATGTGCTTGCTCCGCACATGTTTCCACATATTTGTGGTATTGAGGTTGCTGTCACTTTTCCCTCTTTTCACTTTCTGATTACACAGCTTGCATTTGACAAAGCAAATGTCATCTGCAAATGTGTCAAAAAAGGACCAGGCACTGCAAGTCTTGGGAGCGCCCGTTTTGGGTTTTGGAAGAGGCATGCTCCTAATGGGTGCCGAAGTTGAGGCTACAGGCAACCAAGTCTGCCGCCTCCCTCTCCCTCCTTTTTTGGCCTTTCGGGGAATCTCTTCCTCAGAGCTGCTCCCACCACCTTCCTGTACCTCACGCCATGATGGGTCAAGGACCTCATCATCTACACTACCCTATTCAAACTACTGCTTCTCCTGGGTAGTCTCGACAGCACAGTATGCACCAGAAAGTGGCACCTGAGTCTCATCATCAGATGCGTACTGAGGTGTGCTGACCATAGGCACTGGCCCACCCGCCTCTTCAGATTCAGAGAGACAAAGCTGTTGCGCATCACTGCATACTACCTCTTCTTCAAATTCTCGAATGCTGCTTGGCGGGACCCCTCTTTCGAAGCCAACAGATTCAAAGAACAGAAGTAGAAATGGCTCTTGTCCAGGGCTCTGACTGCCTGGGCAATTTGGCAGGTGGTGAAGAGACAGATGGGTGCTCTTCAGTGCTCTGGACCTGAGAGGATCTGGAACTAATTGAAGTCGATGCGTTAGCTGCCATCCATCCGACAACGGCTTCAATTTGTTCTTCCCGCAGCAGTGGGGTACGGCAAGCTCCTACAAAGCTGCGCATAAAGGACTGTTCCCTGGGAAAACTGGGGGATGCTGAGTCACTGGTGCCCACAGCAGGCACAGAATCCCCACGTCCTCTCCCTGCAGAAACTCCACGCCCACACCCACGTGCCTTACTCCCTGCCTTCTTCATCTTGGTAGACTGATAAAGATAGGCAGAAAAGTACTAAGGGCTTAGTGTTCTTATTCCTGAACAGCTGCTAACAGGTATAAGAAACACTAATTTTATAAAGTGTGGACTAGACTTTAATATGAGCTAATGTGGCCTACACAACTATAAAGTGGAGTGTTTTATGAACTTTATTAACTTTTTTTTTCACAAAAAGACGCTGGATGTGCCCAGAGATGTAAAACCGATAGTATCACAAACTTTTTGTAGCTATTACATTGCAGGAAGGTAACCTACAATGCAATAGATGAGGCTCCAAAAATAGGCTAATACTAATCTGGCTGGGGCTGCAGGGCACAAGCCAGCAGAAAGGCTCCTCTATCTACTCCTATATAGTGTTTGCTAATATTCTAGCTGGATACGGATGGAACCACACTAATAGGAGAAATCTGGAAAAATGAGCAGCACTAATGCAAAAAAGGACAATGTATGAGGCAGTGACACACGCTGGGCGGACTACAACCGGAGGTGGTGCAGAACACACTACAGCGTGAGCTGCACTCACATACAGAGACCTGGCAGACAGCCGTGAACAGCGCTGCAAGGCAAAAGAAAGCTACAGCGGTTGATAAAGTAGCCTGGGTAAAGTAAAAAATAGAGAAATCGCTAGGTCACACTGTCCCTCAGAACAGCAGCGTCCTATCTCTAACTGAATTCACAGCAGAATGAACCCAAAATGGCAGCGGCGGCTTTTATAGTGCATCATGACATCATTTCAGCAGCCATTCACAGCCATGCCAGTAGTTACATGCCTAACATGCTCTAACAGGATGTGCCCACATTTCTTAGGATCCTCATTGGCTGAATAAAATCAAACTGGCTCATTGCATTATGGGAACTTCCGATTCCGGTATTCGATATACTAAAAGTACCGGAACTCAGTATCGGAATTCCGATACCGTGAATATTAGCCGATACCCGATATTGCAGTATGGAGCCTGTTCACACGCTCTGTCAGGGTCGGACTGGCCCACCGGAGAACCGGAGGATTCTCCGGTGGGCCCAAGCATAGGCAGCTGCTGGCATACTGGCCAGCAGTTGTCCAGGGGCCCCCAGCCAGTGGGCAGCTGCTATGGGGCCCCCCGGTGCCAGCGGAGCAGCAGGGGGTGCCAGGAATCAGAAGTCGGCTTCTGCTGTCCCTGCTACTAAAGAAAAATTAATATTCACTGCTCTGTGGGAGGAGCCCAGAGCAGGACTCCTCCCAGCGTGACGTCACCACCACTACTACTCCCAGCTCACTGCTCAGAGCTGCTCAGAGAGCAGTGCGGGCGTGGTCACATGTTCGGCTGCTGCAGACTGGGGAGCAGTATTTGTAAGTAGTAAGCGCTCTTGTGTTCTGATGACTTTTTGTGTTACTGCTCTTCCCTGCGATGAGCAAGCAGAGAGAGTGGAGCAGCTCTTGGCAAGGCTGACACTGATTGGCTGCAGCACAGCTAATCAGTGTTAGCATAAGTTTGTGTCCTCTTCTCACCAGCCTTACAGCACAGCTCAGGTAATGAGCTGCTGTCATCTATAATGCCCCTCCCCCACAGTGTAAGCAGCAGAGGGAGATAGAGGACTCCCTACTACAGCTGCAATGGTTGAAGGAGGGCCCCCTGCCAGCCTTAAAGTAAGTGTAAATGGGGGGCCTTTAGTCTGGGGAGAGAGAGGGGGATGGGCTAAGTTACTTAGGGATAAATCAGGGCCCCATTGCCTCATCTCTCCTTTCACTCCTGACTGCACCCCTCACTCTATATCACCCCTGACTGCACCCCCTTGCCCCTCAATCACCCCTTACTGCACCCCCTCGCCCCTGAATCACCCTGACTGTGCCTCCTCCCCCGGAATCACCCCTGACTGCACCCCCTCTCCCCGGAATCACCCCTGACTGCACCCCCTCGCCCCAGAATCACCCCTGACTGCACCCCCTCGCCCCTGAATCACCCTAACTGTACTCCCTCCCTCGGAATCACCCCTGACTGCACCCCCTCGCCCCAGAATCACCCGACTGCACCCCCTCGCCCCGGAATCACTCCTGAATCACTTTGACTGTACCCCCTCCCCCAGAATCACCCCTGACTGCAGCCCCTCGCCCCGAAATCACCCCTGACTGCACCCCCTCGCCCCTGAATCACCCTAACTGTACCCCCTCCCCCGGAATCACCCCTGACTGCACCCCCTCTCCACGGAATCACCCCTGACTGCACTCCCTCACCCCAGAATCACCCCTGACTGCACCCCCTCGCCCCGGAATCACCCCTGACTGCACCCCCTCGCCCTGGAATCACCCCTGAATCACCTTGACTGTACCCCCTCCTCTGGAACCACCCCTGACTGCAGCCCCTCGCCCCGAAATCACCCCTGACTGCACCCCCTCGCCCCTGTATATCCCTGACTGCGCCACCTCCCTCTGTATCACCCTGACTGTGCCACCTCCTTCTGTATCACCCTGACTGTACCACCTCCCTCTGTATCACCCCGACTGCGCCACCTCCCCCTGTATCTCCCTGACTGCGCCACCTCCCCCTGTATCACCCTGACTGCGCCACCTCCCCCTGTATCACCCTGACTGCGCCACCTCCCCCTGTATCACCCTGTCTGCGCCACCTCCCCCTGTATCACCCTGTATGCGCCACCTCCCCCTGTATCACCCTGACTGTGCCACATTCCCCTGTATAATCCTGATTGCGCCACCTCCCCCTGTATCACCCTGACTGCACCATCTCCCCCTGTATCACACTGACTGAGGCCTTCTCTCACTGTATTACTCCTGACTGACTGCACCACCTCCCTCTGTATCACTCTGACTACGCCACCTCCCCCTGTATCACCCTGACTGCATGACCTCCCTCTGTATCACCCTGACTGCACCACCTCCCTCTGTATCACCCTGACTGCGCCACCTCCCCCTGTATCACCCTGACTGCGCCATCTCCCCCTGTATCACCCTGACTGCGCCACCTCCCCCTGTATCACCCTGACTGCGCCACCTCCCCCTGTATCACCCTGACTGCGCCATCTCCCCCTGTATCACCCTGACTGCGCCACCTCCCCCTGTATCACCCTGACTGCGCCACCTCCCCCTGTATCACCCTGACTGCGCCACCTCCCCCTGTATCACCCTGACTGCGCCATCTCCCCCTGTATCACCCTGACTGCGCCACCTCCCCCTGTATCACCCTGACTGCGCCACCTCCCCCTGTATCACCCTGACTGCGCCACCTCCCTCTGTATCATCCTGCCTGAGCCCCTCTCACTATATTACCCCTGACTGACTGCACCACCTCCCCCTGTATCACCCTGATTGAGCCCCTCTCCCCCTTTATCACCCCTAACTGTGCCACCTCCCCCTGTATTACCCTGATTGAGCCCCTCTCCCCCTTTATCACCCCTGACTAAAACTTTTCTTTCCCTACTACTAACAAAATGAGGCTCTTCATAAAACGTTATGGTCTTATAGGTGACAGATAGATTTCTGTATAAAGTAAATGGGGGGATGTGAGGGAAAACTCTTTTGATATTACTCCAATGTCAGATATAAGTGATTTAGGACCCCCCACCACTAGAAGAAGGGGCATTCACATAATATATTTGCTGCAGAAATCAAACAGCAAATTAACAGCAAAATCATCCACACAGACATTGTGCAGATATTGCTGCATTTACTACTATGTAATGTCGCACCTTTACCACTGACCTGATTCTTTGTATTGCAAAGGATGAAATCGGTGGTGAATTTGTTAAAGGGAATCTGTCACCCCATTTTAATGCTAAACTGCGGCCACCGCCATCAGGGGTTTATCTACAGCATACTGTAATGCATTCTGTAATGCTGTAGATAAGCCCTCAATGTAACCTGAAAGATAAGACAAACACATTAGATTATACTCACCAGGGAGGCGGGTGCGGTGGGTGTCGCGGTCCGGCGCCTAGCCATCTTCATACGATGATGTCCTCCTACTTGCTTCTCCCTCGGCTCCTGCGCAGGCGTAGTATATCTGCCCTATTGAGGGCAGAGTAAAGTACTGCAGTGTGCAGACGGCGGGAAAGGTCAGAGAGGTCCGGCGCCTGCGTACTGCAGTATTCTGCTCTGCCCTCAACAGGGAAAGTATGCCTGCGCAGGAGCCGAGGGAGAAGCAAGGAGGAGGACATCATCGTATGAAGATGGCGAGGCGCCGGACCGGACCGCGACACCCATCAGACCGGACCGAACGCCAGGGTGAGTATAATCTAACTCTTTTTTCTTATCTTTCATGTTACATCGGGGGCATATCTACAGCATTACAGAATGCATTACAGAATGCTGTAGATAAGCCCCTGATGGCGGTGCCAGCAGCTGATAGGGCTAAAATGGGGTGACAGATCCCCTTTAAAACTGCATCGGTCAATTCCCACCGTGGATTTTCTCAGCGTATAGATGAGATGAGGATGTCATAAAATCCCCTCCACTACACTGGTGCTATAGCACATTGGCCTAGTGGTTAATAAACACGAGGGAACATTTATCATTGCATTTGAACCAAAATGTGGGCGCCAACCCCTGCTATATCATTAAGACGTGTACTACCTTATGTTATACCCTGATATTCGCGTGTTATATAGCACAGTTGGTGGCCTTGTATTTATCTCTATGTAGCTACATAGTGGGCCCCAAGAATGATTTTCTCTGGTGGGCCCAAGGTGCTCCAGTCCGACGCTGCGCTCTGTGACCAGGTGGCATATTTGACTCAGGATCTGGCTAAGGAATTAGAGAGTCTAGAGTCATGACAAAGTCAGTTGCATGGTCAGATAATTAATTTGAAAAAGACCTGCTATAGCCTTCCACTGCTGGCGGTGGCTGTGAAATTTTCAGCAGAGAAAGACCAGTTTAGGGTATTCTGGGAGAACCATAGGTTTTTTCTTTACCCTGCACCCAGGTTGTCAGTGGAGGATTTCCAGCTGGTGGGAATAATCATGTCCCTCCTGCATGGGGGTGCTCAAACCTGGTCATTTTCCTTGTCCTCACAAGCCCTAGAACGGTTTTCTATTGACACCTTTTTTTTAACAATTTAGATCTGATATACAGTAGGTGCTTCTCAATCCCCTGTCCAAAACATTGGCGCAGGTGCCTTCTGCAGTGCACCTATCTTTGCACATTCTGACTTACCATCATCAGGCACTTCCAAATCCTCTTCCCAGCCCAGCATTCAGCTGTCCCTACACCAGGCCTTGGAGTGAAAAATAAAGTTCCCAGCCACCCACCCATAGGCCCAAATGCTAAACGGGCACATTTCCAGGCTGCTTGTTGTGGAAATGTTAGCATTTAGGCTGGTAGACACAAAGGATTTCCGCCGATTCATGGCAGCAGCCGTCCCTCGGTACCTGGTCCCCGGCTGCCACTTTTTCTCCTGGTGTAGCATCCATGCCTTGTACCAGCACGTGTCCAGGAACATCACCCTTGCCCTTACCAATGCACATTCTGTTATTGTCCACTCAACGTCCAACAGGTAGACAAGTGCTTGTGGCCAGGGATGCTACATTTCTCTGATGGCACACTGGGTGAACATTGTGAAGCCTGGGGCCGAGTCACACCCTGGCATGGCGCTTCTACTCCTGACACCAAGGTGCATGTACTGACCCTACTTCTATCAGGGTTTCCTACGCCTCCTACAGCAGTTTCTGCACCCCCTTCTGCTTTTCCTAATCCTCCATCTCCGATGTGGTATTTCAGAACATGTCAACCGCATCGTCTGGAAGATGGAAGCTCTGCAGCACTGCCTCCTCCTCTTCCTCATTGTCATCCAATCCATGTTTGGATGAGATGAGGCTGGGCTGTGTGTAATCACCCTATATGATTCCTTGCTCCATCTCATCATGCTCCGCCTGCAATGCATCCTCTTTGATTGTGAGCAGAGAGCATTTCAGAACACTGAGAAGTGGGATGGTGACACATTATGGCGTCATCGCCGCTCACCATCTTGGTGGAGTCCTCAAAGTTTTGGAGGATGGTATGTTAGGCGTCGGGTTCCTGCCTCTGCACAGGAGGAATCCCCAGCCTTCCATTCTGCGGTCTCCCATTCAGTCCCGAGGAGGCTGCTCAGCAAAGACTTTGATCCTGGCATCTTGCTCAGGCTAGTGCTGTCGGGTTGGTTGCTGATGCCACCTCTGGTTCAGCTTTAGCAATCCGCACTAGTCAGCAGCGAGCACCTCCAGAGACTAAGTCCTCTTTGCAGCCTACTGAACATGCCCGTGGGATGACCTCTCATTGAAGGTCAGAGGTCACATGCCCAGGTCCTCAAGCAGCTCGGATTGGTCCATCAGGAAGGTCCCGGAAGGATGCTGCTATAAAAGGCTTGCATAGCCGCTCGGCCATGCGCTAGTATAGACTGTTATTTGTAGTTGTGTGTGAAGATGGATGTATGCATTCAGGTGACTGACTCAATAACACTCCCTCCCTCTGGTTGTGTATATGTATTAGGGTAGTGGAGTTACAGTCAGCGCCTACTAGTGGCTTTGCTTATGTGCGACGGAGCACCCATTGCTCCGCACCACACTTAGCGCCAGATTGTGCCATCCATCACAAGTCACTGCTATACTGCATGTAGCAGCAGCAGCAACTGCCAGTGTGGCACCATGCACTGTGTGCTTTCCAAGCCCTAGTAAGGCTACTTTCACATTTCCGGATTTTAAATCCGGCGGGCTGCGGCGAAAAGTTGTCAAACCTGATCCGGTAGGAGCCGCAGCACGCCGGATCATCTGTTTTTGCCGGATACGGTGCAGAAGAGGGAGAGGGAAAGAGAGTCTTCGCGCATGCGCTCTGCAAAAAAGCGGTCCGGCGCTGTCAAAATACGTTGCATGGAACGTTTTTTTGCAGACGCCGGACAGGCATTTTTTGCCGTTTCCGGCTAAAGCCGGACACGCCGCATGGCCATCAGGCGCAATGCGTCGATAATGTAAGTCTATGGGAAAAAAGTCAGATCCAGTGGCAGCAGGCGCCGGATCCGGTTTTTCCATTTTTCGCCGCATCGCGCCTGATGCTTCAAAACGGAAATGTGAAAGTAGCCTTAGGGTGGTTAGTGGCATCCACCAGAGCAGTGCTGTGCACACGTTGTGCGCTTATCTATTTACTTGTCCTTTCCTGGCACCGCAGTTGCGGTGTTGAGCACTAGTGTGTCTAGAGGGACTCTAACCCAGTGTCTCAGGGGCAGAGTCCTGTGACTATACACAAGTGCTCACATTGCCGAGCTCTGTGAGCATTAACAGGCTCCAGCGTTTATGTTGCAGCGGCTCTGTGAAGTAACAGAGTTCGCTCCTGTAAACACCGGGTCAGCAGTTAACCTGCCGGTGTTCAGTTAGTGCTCCACCATTACCGAGCAGCAGGTTACCATCTCTGCACGGTGGACCCCGGGTTGCGATCGCACTTTCTTATATTTTATATTTCGTGTGATCCGCGACCCTAACATGGTCCTGAAGTCTTATGTGTGGAGTCTGAACTGAATACCGAAGGCCTTGTTGATGCTGTAAGTCAACAACTGCCCTCTTCTGCTCACAAATCCTTTCCAACATCTGCAGTGCAGAGTTCCAATGTGTGGGGACATCACAAACCAGTTGGTGAGCCGAAGCTGCAAGCACTGCTGAAGCACGGCAAGCAGGGGCGGGCTGGGCTGGGGGGCAGAGAGGCAATTGCCCCCTGGGCTGGTCTCCTAGCAGCAGCTTTGGGCCCTTCAGCCACACATTACTTCAGAAGCCGCACTGTACCTTTATTTGCTCTTCCCAACACGCAGCATCATGCTGATTGGTGGAGCAGAGGTCACTCAAAGCTGCAATGTCCTTCCAGCTCTCTGATTGGTGGAGAAGCCGTCCCTAGGGGCTGTACTGTATTCTTCCTGCTCAGTGTGCTGCCTTACCAATCGGAGAGCAGGAAGCAGAAAGTGCTGCACCGCTGAGGAGGCCCCCGGCTGCCTCACAACATGTGACAGTGTGAGTAGCTGCAGGCATTTAAGGGGGCTTGTGGTAAGATGTCTCTTTGCCTATTAGTTGTTTGGGGGGGATGCATGGTTGAAACTCAGCTGGAGGGGAGGGGCTAGGGCATATATCTGTCAGGCAGAAATAGGAGGGGAATTTTCTGTATGTCTTATTCTGTGTGATTCCTGTGTATGTTTGTTGTGTGATGACGTGTGTATGTGTACTGTACATGCATGTTCTTGGTGAAGTGTGTATGTGCATCTGTGTATGTGGTGAAATGTGTGAGTATATCTGGTGATATGTGTACATGTGCGTTTGTGTATGTGAACTGTGTATATGAGCAACCGTGTACGTGGTGACCTGCGTGGGTGAGTGTGCACATGGTGACTTTTGTGTGTATGAGTGTGTACATAGCGACATGAGTGTGTATGTGGTGATGTGGGTGTGAATGTGTACGTGGTGACCTGTGTGTGTATGTGGTGATGTGTGCATCCGTGTACATGGTGACGTATGTGAGTTTGCAGTGACGTATGTATACGTGCGTCCGTTTAAATGGTGATGTGCATATGAATTCATTTGTATGTGTGCATAGTGACATATGCATGTGTGTGAGTATATACATGGTGATGTGTGCGAGTTTATGGTGACCTTGGTATGTGTGCATCCATGTATATGGTAACGTGCGTGTGTTTGTGTCTGTGGTGACGTGTGTATGTGTGCATCCATGTATATGGTAACGTGCGTGTGTTTGTGTCTGTGGTGACGTGTGTATGTGTGCATCCATGTATATGGTAACGTGCGTGTGTTTGTGTCTGTGGTGACGTGTGTATGTGTGCATCCATGTATATGGTAACGTGCGTGTGTTTGTGTCTCTGGTGACGTGTGTATGTGTGCATCCATGTATATGGTAACGTGCGTGTGTTTGTGTCTCTGTGGTGACGTGTGTATGTGTGCATCCATGTATATGGCAACATGTGTGTTTGTGTCTCTGGTGACGTGTGTATGTGTGCATCCATGTATAGGGTAACATGTGTGTGTTTGTGTCTCTGTGGTGACGTGTGTATGTGTATATCCATGTATATGGCAACATGTGTGTTTGTGTCTCTGTGGTGACGTGTGTATGTGTGCATACATGTATATGGTAACGTGCGTGTGTTTGTGTCTCTGGTGACGTGTGTATGTGTGCATCCATGTATAGGGTAACGTGTGTGTTTGTGTCTCTGTGGTGACGTGTGTATGTGTATATCCATGTATATGGCAACATGTGTGTTTGTGTCTCTGTGGTGACGTGTGTATGTGTATATCCATGTATATGGTAACATGCGTGTGTTTGTGTCTCTGTGGTGACGTGTGTATGTGTGCATCCATGTATATGGTAACGTGCGTGTGTTTGTGTCTCTGTGGTGACGTGTGTATGTGTGCATCCATGTATAGGGTAACATGTGTGTGTTTGTGTCTCTGGTGACGTGTGTATGTGTATATCCATGTATATGGCAACATGTGTGTTTGTGTCTCTGTGGTGACGTGTGTATGTGTATATCCATGTATATGGTAACATGCATGTGTTTGTGTCTCTGTGGTGACCTGGGTATGTGTGCATCCATGTATATGGCAACATGTGTGTTTGTGTCTCTGTGGTGACGTGTGTATGTGTGCATACATGTATATGGTAACGTGCGTGTGTTTGTGTCTCTTTGGTGACGTGTATGTGTATATCCATGTATATCGCAACATGTGTGTTTGTGTCTCTGTGGTGACGTGTGTATGTGTGCATCCATGGATATGGTAATGTGCGTGTGTTTGTGTCTCTGTGGTGACATGTGTATGTGTATATCCATGTATATGGCAACATGTGTGTTTGTGTCTCTGTGGTGATGTGTGTATGTGTATATCCATGTATATGGCAACATGTGTGTTTGTGTCTCTGTGGTGACATGTGTATGTGTATATCCATGTATATTGGTAACATGCATGTGTTTGTGTCTCTGTGGTGACATGTGTATGTGTGCATCCATGTATATGGCAACATGTGTGTTTGTGTCTCTGTGGTGACGTGTGTATGTGTGCATACATGTATATGGTAACGTGCGTGTGTTTGTGTCTCTTTGGTGACGTGTATGTGTATATCCATGTATATGGCAACATGTGTGTTTGTGTCTCTGTGGTGACATGTGTATGTGTATATCCATGTATATTGGTAACATGCATGTGTTTGTGTCTCTGTGGTGACATGTGTATGTGTGCATCCATGTATATGGCAACATGTGTGTTTGTGTCTCTGTGGTGACGTGTGTATGTGTGCATACATGTATATGGTAACGTGCGTGTGTTTGTGTCTCTTTGGTGACGTGTATGTGTATATCCATGTATATGGCAACATGTGTGTTTGTGTCTCTGTGGTGACATGTGTATGTGTATATCCATGTATATTGGTAACATGCATGTGTTTGTGTCTCTGTGGTGACATGTGTATGTGTGCATCCATGTATATGGCAACATGTGTGTTTGTGTCTCTGTGGTGACGTGTGTATGTGTGCATACATGTATATGGTAACGTGCGTGTGTTTGTGTCTCTTTGGTGACGTGTATGTGTATATCCATGTATATGGCAACATGTGTGTTTGTGTCTCTGTGGTGACGTGTATGTGTATATCCATGTATATTGGTAACATGCATGTGTTTGTGTCTCTGTGGTGACATGTGTATGTGTGCATCCATGTATATGGCAACATGTGTGTTTGTGTCTCTGTGGTGACGTGTGTATGTGTGCATACATGTATATGGTAACGTGCGTGTGTTTGTGTCTCTTTGGTGACGTGTATGTGTATATCCATGTATATCGCAACATGTGTGTTTGTGTCTCTGTGGTGACGTGTGTATGTGTGCATCCATGGATATGGTAACGTGCGTGTGTTTGTGTCTCTGTGGTGACGTGTGTATGTGTGCATCCATGGATATGGTAACGTGCGTGTGTTTGTGTCTCTGTGGTGACGTGAGTATGTGTGCATCCATGGATATGGTAACGTGCGTGTGTTTGTGTCTCTGTGGTGACGTGTGTATGTGTATATCCATGTATATGGCAACATGTGTGTTTGTGTCTCTGTGGTGATGTGTGTATGTGTATATCCATGTATATGGCAACATGTGTGTTTGTGTCTCTGTGGTGATGTGTGTATGTGTATATCCATGTATATGGCAACATGTGTGTTTGTGTCTCTGTGGTGACATGTGTATGTGTATATCGATGTATATGGCAACGTGTGTTTGTGTCTCTGTGGTGATGTGTGTATGTGTGCATCCATGTACATGGTAACGTGCATGTGTTTAGGTCTCTGGTGACGTGTGTATGTGTGCATCCATGTATATGGTAACATGTGTGTGTCTGTGTACGTGGGGATGTGTAGTTGCAGATCTCTGTATCCCTGTTAATGTGCAGTAAGCTGGGTGTATGCACACCAAATCTATGAACGCACTTTGCTTTCACAGTGAAGCAGCGGTGACACAGGACTCTGTCAGCCATTAGCGTCAACTTTGAAAATCTGGCGTTTGGCAGTGTCCTACTTCACTGCTGCCTCCCTGGGCATACGCAGGGCGACAAAGAAGCCGGGGTGCATGCATACAGCTTCACTGCGTGTTTGGAGGGTGGTGGTAGAAGCTGTAGAGTTCCACTGGTGTCACTCACTACTACTATCTTTCTTGCCACCTCTTGTTTCAGGCTGTGTGCCCGCGTTTTTTAAGCATTTCCGCCGCGTTTTTCCCGCAGCGGAAAAGCTTAAAAAACGCATCTCCATGCATTCCTATGGGATTCTGCAGTTGCAGTGTCCATGCTGCGGATTTTACAGCTGCGGAATCGCATAGCGGTAAAATCCGCAGCATATTCATTATTTCTGCTGAATCGCGGCGACTCCGCAGCCGTAGGAATGCATTGAAACGCTCACTTTACACATTATTATTTATTTATATAGCGCCATTAATTCCATGGTGCGGGGGGTTACATACAAAGTTATAGACATCGCTAACAGTAAACAAATTTACAATGACGGACTGGTACAGAGGGGAGAGGACCCTGTCCTTGCGGACTTACATTGTATGCATGCCCACCATGCGTAAAGTGAGCGCTTCATGTGCGGATAGTACCCAGGGTCTGGAGGAGAGGAGACTGTCCTCCATGCCCTTGGTACCATATTCCTGTAAAAAATTGAATTAAAATGAAAAATAGTGATATTCTCACCCTCTGATGGCCCCCTGGAGTCCTTCCCGCCTCTTACCATGCTGCCAACATCTTCCAATCCCAGGGATGCATTGCGCGAATCACCTGAGATGACATCGCGGTCTCGTGAGCGTGACGTCACAAAGGTCCTTCACGCAAAGCATCCCTGGGAACGGAACGTACCGGAAGCGCCGCTGAGGAGATCGGGAGCCATCGGAAGGTGAGAATAACCATTTTTTAATTTTTTTTTTTACATTCTATCTTTTACTATTGATGCCGCATAGGCAGCATCAATAGTAAAAAGGTGGTCACACTTGTCAAGCACTATGCTTGACAAGTGTGACCAATCTGTCAATCACTTTTCCAAGCGATGCTTCAAATCGCTTGGAAAGCGCTAGCATTTCACAAGCTAAAAACGCATGCAAAACTAATTCCGCATACGTTTTACCCACGGCAGGGAGTTGCGGAAATGCTGCGGACATTTCCGCAGCATTTCTGCAACGTGGGCACGTAGCCTCACAGTCAGAAGATGTGATGGGCATAAATAGAAGCACATCTCCCACAGACTCTGTCACCATGGTTACAAGATATCCTCGGAGGCTCCTCTTAAAGGGAACCTGTCAACAGAAAAAATTCTATCAACCTGCAGATATGGGGTTAATCTGCAGGTTAATAGCGTTCCTAACCTGCCAGGCGCCTGCACTTAGCCGAATGCTGCAGGGAGAAAATTAACTTTATTCTCCATGTAGCGTTCACGTTTTAGTCACAGAGACGGTGCCGACACAGGTTCAGTCACCGCTCTGAGTCTACAGAGCGGAGGCTGTAACAGCGCCCTCGCATTGACTGATTCCCTGCATTGGGGAGGGCTGTCAGTCAGGGCCAGGGGCACAGTTACAGCCATCACTCTGGATAATCAGAGCGGTGACTGAACCTACGTCAGCACTTCCCCCACCCCGTGACTGAAAGTGTTCGGCTAAGAGAGGGTGCTGGGCAGGTTAGTAACACTATTAATCTGCAGATTATTCCCATAGCTGAAGGTTAATAGCATTTTTCTGCAGTCAGGTTCTCTTTAAACAAAATGCCACAGGAAATGGAGTAAAAAAACCTGCTTTTAGAGATTAGATAGGTAGGGAGAAGTGTAGGGTGTTGTGTAATAAAGCTCATTACAAAGCGGTTAGGTTGTGTGCCCATGTTGCGTTTTTTAAATGTTTCTGCTGCATTTTTGCCGCTGCGGAAACACTTAAAACAAGCTAACAAAATGCATTCCCATGCAATCCTATGGGATTCCGCAGTCGCGGGATGCCGCGGAATCGCATAGTGGTAAAATCTGCATAACACCAGAGAAATGGAGTAACAATGAACCACAAACAAAGAAATTAATATAATAGAAAATACATCTTTATTAAGTTAAAATAACTTAACATTGGCTATATGGGTAAGTGCTAACATGTGCATTGGTCACTATGGGTATTAACCCCGGTGTTCTCATTAGATACTTACCTGCAGTTGGTGCACTCTTCATTGCACAGTTGGTGCTTGGTGTTTTAATATAAGCTTTTGGATCTATTGCAGTATTTATCAGTACCTTGCACACTAGCTTCTGTATATTTGCTCCTCTGTCTTTTTCTTTGCCTTAATTAAATTCATTATGGTGATCCCTTGCTGTTTGTTTTACCTGGATTGCACCAATAAAAAACCTCATGTATTATAAATGGTTGATATTTTAACTTAATAAAGATGTATTTTCTATGATATATATTAATTTCTTTGTGGTTCATGGTTACTCCATTTCTCTGGTGTTGTGCATGTTGTTGGGAGTACTCCACACTTATTGGTGTGTCCTTATACTAAGTGGGGGAACTATATGGGTCTTCTACCAGTTCCTGGCCACATATTATCACTATGCTTGTTTTGATTTTTGGGTTAACAAAGTGGTAAAATCTGCAGCATGTCCTTAAATTCTGCAGAATCACGGCAATTCTGCTGCCATAGGAATGCATTGAAACACTCACTTTACGCAAGTGGCTATGCCCACCATGCGTGAAGTGAGCGCGTCATGTGCGGATGGTACCCAGGGTCTGGAGGAGAGGAGACTCTCCTCCAGGCCCTGGGTACCATATTCCTGTAAAAAATAGAATTAAAATAAAAAATAGAGATTTAATTACCCTCTGTCGGCCCCCGGAGTCCTCCCGGTCTTCATTGGCGCTGGCAGAGGGTAAGTATATCTCTATTTTTTATTATTTTTTTTATTATTTTTAACATTCTATGTTTTAGTATTGATGCTTGACAAGTGTGACCAACCTCTCGATGCTTCAAATCGCTTGGAAAAGTGCTAGCGTTCTGCAAGCTAAAAATGCTTGTGTTTTGCGGGAAAACGCATGCGGATTCCGCATGCGTTTTACCTGCGGCGGGGAGTTGTGGAAATGCTGCGGACAATTCCGCAGCATTTCTGCAACGTGGGCACATAGCCTGAGGGTGTAAGGATAGAAATTTACAAAGGACATTATAGGTACCGGTCCATACCTCTAATATTGGCAGTGCAGGTGTAACATTCATTAAGAGGCATTTCTGGATTAAGTTAGGCCACTAAAGTGTTGTAACTTTTGAAGAATTTGGTTGACGGGCTTCACCATACCACTTGCCGCCCATGTTCTTCCTACTTTGGTGTTTCTGACTAAGACTGGGTGAAAATGGCAAAAGCCACAACATTTTTTTTAACAACTTTGAGATGTGCGCAAATTTTGTGACTTTTCAAAGTGCATTATGCCAGAATTCTAGCAAAAATACTTTGATGAATTGTGGCCTAAGTGTATTAGTGGATTCAGTACACAAGTAAAACTAAAGTTTCGTAGGCATTTGTCATGTCTGTATATCAATGTTACATTATGTGTGACTGCACACTCGAGTGTTACTGCAAGGAGGCATGTGATTATAGACATAAACAGGTTAAGGTTGGCATCTCAGGTAGCATTTGTTGTGTGTAACACTTTACGGTATGACTTCTAAGTGGTATAGTTGAGCAAATATGTTCAGAATCGTTCCCCGAATCTGAGTTTGCCATATTCGGGCCATAATAGTACCACCACATTTGGTCATTTCCACTCCCATTGACTCCAGTGACATTCGGCTGTGTTTGGCGCATATTGCAAATACAATATTTGCCGCTGATCATAATAATCAGAACCGAATTTTGAAAACTTTGCTCAGCTCTACTAAGACAATTTAAGTTTAGTATGTATGAAAAGGTTTCTTATCAGTTGCACCTTGGATGCGCACTACTCACGATGAATTGTAAGTGAGACTCTTTAACCTCTTCCTGACATCCGACATACTATCCCATCCATGGTACTCGGGCCCGTATGACCGTGGACGGGATAATACGTCGGGCCCTTTAATGCGATACCGCGACTTAAGTCGCGGTGATAGCATTAAAATTCCGACGCCATCTCAACTTACAGAAGATGGTGTCGGCATCCTGGGCTGCGATCCCGCCCCCCCGGCATCCAGAGCGCTGTGATTGGCTGTTCAATTCTGAACAGCCAATCGCAGTGTTTCTCATTGTTTCAGCCAATCAGCTTGGCTGAAACAATGATGTCCTAGGCTGAGATCGAGTACCGATGTACTCGATCCTAGAGCCGGTGCCTGGCAATTTTGGGGCCTGGTCCTCCAAATTCGGCAATATTGGAGTGTTGATATTTTATACAACACTCCAGTGTTCCGAATTTTCATGGACCAGACGCGTTTTGAGGCCATCCACAAGTTTCTGCATTATACTGATAATGCCCAGTGTCCCGCATGGATGACCCCAACTTTGACCATCTTTTCAAAATTCGGCCGGTAATCGAACACTTCAACAAAAAGTTTGCTGAAGTGTACGTGCCCCAAAGGGACATCTGCGTGGATGAGTCCTTGGTTCACTTCAAGGGAAGGCTGCGATTCCGTCAATACCTGCCCAGTAAGAGGGCCAGGTATGGAATCTAACTCTATAAGTTGTGTGAGAGTACCTCAGGGTGCATCCACAAGTTTAGAGTTTACGAAGGGAAGGACACCCGGATTGAACCCCCTGAGTGTCCTCCTTTCCTGGGAGTGAGTGGGAAAATTGTGTGGGATTTGGTGCACCCACTGCTGGATAAAGGTTATCACCTCTACACTGATAACTTTTATACCAGCATCCCACTCTACAAATCCCTTTCTGAGCGTCGTACCGCAGCCTGCGGTACTGTCCGCAAAAATCAGAGAGGCCTCCCGAAGACGCTACTTGGGCAGATGCTCCGAAAAGGTGAGAGCAGAGCCCAATGTAGCGACCACCTGCTGGTGGTCAAGTACAAGGAGAAGAGAGATGTCCTTCTCTTGACCACCATACACAGTGATGGCAGTACCCTCTGCACTGTACGGGGTACCTCTACACAGGTCCACAAACCGACATGTGTAGTGGGGTACAACAAAAACGTGGGGCGTTGATCACTCCGATCAACTCCTCCAACCGTACAATGCATTGAGGAAGGCCAAGGTGTGGTATAAAAAGCTGGCCGTGCACATCATCCAAATGGCAATGCTCAACGCATTCCTGCTGTCACAATGTGCATGCCCCAACGATACGTCGTACCTTGAGTTCCAGGAGGTAGTGGTTAAGGCCCTGATGTTTGGCGCTCAGGAAGGAGCGGGCCCCAGTACTTCTGGAACTGAAGGTGCTCGTATTGTCCCAGGTCAGCATTTTCCGGGGGTGGTCCCGCCAACCCCAAGAAAAGGTAAGCCGCAAAAAAGGTGTTGAGTGTGTTACAAAAAAGGAATACGCAGGGACACCACTTATCAATGCGACACCTTCCCCGAAAAACCTGGCCTGTGTATGTAGGATTGCTTCAAATTGTACCACACCTCCATGCACTACTAATTTACATTAGATTAGTTGGGGGCACATCTAGATTTGTTCTTTGGGGGTCTAGTATCCAAAATGATGTCACATATGGGTTATTTTCCTGTTTAGGCACATCAGGGGCTCTGCAAACGGAACATGATGCCAGCAGACCATCAAAGTCTGCATTCCAAAACAACACTACTTCCCTTTCGAGCCCTGACGTGTGCCTAAACAGTTTTTTCCCATATGTGGGGTACCAGAGTACCCAGGACAAATTGGACAATGACTTTGAGGTCCAATTTCTCCTGTTACTCTTGGGAAAATTAAAAATTGGGGACTAAATGATCATTTATGTGGGAACAAAGCAGGATTTTATATTTTCACGCCCGGGCATTATAATCTTTAGTGAAACACTTGGGGGTTCAAAGTGCTCACCACACATCTAGATAAGTTCCTTAGGGGGTCTATTTTCCAAAATGGGGTCACTTATGGGGGGGTTTTTACTGTTTAGGAACATCAAGGGCTCTGCAAATGGAACATGACGCCCGCAGACCATTCCATCAAAGTCTGCTTTCCAAAACGCCATTACTTCCCTTTCGAGCCCTGACGTGTGCCCAAACAGTAGTTTTCTCCCACATGTGAGGTATCAGGGTACTCAGGACAAATTGGACAACAACTTTTGGGGTCCAATTTCTCCTGTTACTCTTGGGAAAATTAAAAATTGGGGACTAAATGATCATTTATGTGGGAACAAAACAGGATTTTATATTGTCACGCCCGGGCATTATAATCATTAGTGAAACACTTGGGGGTTCAAAGTGCTCACCACACATCTAGATAAGTTCCTTAGGGGGTCTAGTTTCCAAAATGGGGTCACTTGTGGGGGGTTTCCACTGTTTAGGCACATCAGACGCTCGTCAAACGCGACATGGTGTCCGATCTCAATTCCAGCCAATTTTAGGTTGAAAAAGTCAAACGGGGCTCCTTCCCTTCTGAGCCCTGCCATGTGCCCAAACAGTGGTTCCCTCCCACACATTGGGTATCAGCGTACTCACAACAAATTTGACAACAACCTTTGGGGTCCAATTTCTCCTGTTACCCTTGGGAAAACAAAATATTGGGGACTAAATGATCATGTTTGTGGAAAAAATATGATTTTTTATTTTCACGCCCGGGCATTATAAACTTCTGTGAAGCCCTTGGGGTTCAAAGTGGTCACCACACATCTAGATAAGTTCCTTAGGGGGTCTAGTTTCCAAAATGGGATCACTTGTGGGGGTTTCCACTGTTTAGGCACATCAGACGCTCTTCAAACGCGACATGGCGTCCGATCTCAATTCCAGCCAATTTTAGGTTGAAAAAGTCAAACAGGGCTCCTTCCCTTCTGAGCCCTGCCATGTGCCCAAACAGTGGTTCCCCCCCACATATTGGGTATCAGCGTACTCAGGACAACTTTTTCAACAACCTTTGGGGTCCAATTTCTCCTGTTACCCTTGGGAAAACAAAATATTGGGGACTAAATGATCATGTTTGTGGAAAAAATATGATTTTTTATTTTCACGGCTGGGCGTTATAAACTTCTGTGAAGCCCATGGGGGTTCAAAGTGCTCACCACACATCTAGGTAAGTTCCTTAGGGGGTTTAGTTTCCAAAATGGGGTCACTTGTGGGGGTTTCCACTGTTTAGGCACATCAGACGCTCTTCAAACGCGACATGGCGTCCGATCTCAATTCCAGCCAATTTTAGGTTGAAAAAGTCAAACAGGGCTCCTTCCCTTCTGAGCCCTGCCATGTGCCCAAACAGTGGTTCCCCCCCACATATTGGGTATCAGCGTACTCAGGACAACTTTTTCAACAACCTTTGGGGTCCAATTTCTCCTGTTACCCTTGGGAAAACAAAATATTGGGGACTAAATGATCATGTTTGTGGAAAAAATATGATTTTTTATTTTCACGGCTGGGCGTTATAAACTTCTGTGAAGCCCATGGGGGTTCAAAGTGCTCACCACACATCTAGGTAAGTTCCTTAGGGGGTTTAGTTTCCAAAATGGGGTCACTTGTGGGGGTTTCCACTGTTTAGGCACATCAGACGCTCGTCAAACGCGACATGGCGTCCGATGTCAATTCCAGCCAATTTTAGGTTGAAAAAGTCAAACGGGACTCCTTCCCTTCTGAGCCCTGCCATGTGCCCAAACAGTGGTTCCTCCCCACATATTGGGTATCAGCGTACTCAGGACAAATTTTACAACAACCTTTGGGGTCCAATTTCTCATGTTACCCTTGGGAAAACAAAATATTGGGGACTAAATGATCATGTTTGTGGAAAAAATATGATTTTTTATTTTCACGCCCAGGTGTTATAAACTTCTGTGAAGCCCATGGGGGTTCAAAGTGCTCACCACATATCTAGATACATTCCTTAGGGGGTCTAGTTTCCAAAATGGGGTCACTTGTGGGGGTTTCCACTGTTTAGGCACATCAGACGCTCGTCAAACGCGACATGGCGTCCGATCACAATTTCAGCCAATTTTAGGTTGAAAAAGTCAAACGGGGCTCCTTCCCTTCTGAGCCCTGCCATGTGCCCAAACAGTGGTTTCCCCCCACATATTGGGTATCAGCATACTCAAGACAAATTGGACAACAACTTTTGGGGTCCAATTTCTCCTGTTACCCTTGGGAAAATAAAATAATTGTTGCTAAAATATTATTTTTGTGACTAAAAAGTTAAATGTTCATTTTTTCCTTCCCCGTTGCTTCTGCTCCTGTGAAGCACCTGAAGGGTTAATAATCTTCTTGAATGTAGTTTTGAGTAGCTTCAGGGGTGCAGTTTTTAGAATGGTGTCACTTTTGGGTATTTTCTGCCATATAGATCCCTCAAAGTGACTTCAAATGAGAGGTGGTCCCTAAAAAAATGGTTTTGTAAGTTTTGTTGTAAAAATTAGAAATCGCTGGTCAACTTTTAACCCTTATAACTTCCTAACAAAAAAATATGTTGTTTCCTAAATTGTGCTGATGTAAAGTAGACATGTGGGAAATGTTATTTAGTAACTATTTTGTGTCACATATTTCTCTGTTTTAAGGGCATAAAAATTCAAAGTTTGAAAATTGCAAAATTTTCAAAATTTTCGCCATATTTCTGTTTTTTTCATAAATAAACGCAAGTTATAGCGAAAATTTTTTACCACTAACGTGAAGTACAATATGTCACGAGAAAACAGTCTCAGAATCATCTAGATCCGTTGAAGCGATTCAGAGTTATAACCTCATAAAGGGACAGTGATCAGAATTGTAAAAATTGGCTCGGTCATGAACGTGCAAACCACCCTTGGGGGTGAAGGAGTTAATAAAAAGATGGGCCACCACTCCTGGGCCAGTGCTTTGTGTTTGCCCCCAGGCTAAAATTTGCCAGCCAGCCCCTGACGGCAAGGGCGGCGGAAGCTGTAGCCCACTTTCTAAAATAGGCACACAGGTGGCGTACTTTGACAAGCAGATCCGGCAGATCCAGGTAGGTTTTGAGAAACCGCTGAATCATGAGGTTAAGCACATGGGCCAGGCATGGTACGTGTATGAACTCGCCTCGCCTCAGAGATGCCAACAGGTTCCGCCAGTTGTCACACATGACCATGCCTGGCTATAGGTTCAGCGGTGTCAGGTACAGATCTGCCTGCTCTTTCAGAGCTGTCCACAACTCTTCAGCATTGTGCGGTTTGTCACCTATGCATATTAGCACCTGCACAGCCTGTTGCCGCTTGGCTGACGCAGTGCTGCAGTGCTTCCAGATTGTGACTGATGTGGTAATTTCAGAGATGGAGGCTGAAGAGGAAGAGTAGGAGGAGGAGGAGGAGGATGAGGTGCAGGAGCTGTAGACTGTAGGGGCAACCCTGCTTGACCTAGGGTCCACAATCCTCATAGGAAGAAGTGTGTCTAAATGTGAAAATGAGGAAGGAGAATGGCTGAAAGGGTTGCAAACTACACTGAAGAGTGGTATTTTCTGTACTGATATGGTTAAATTAATTATATGAATTATTCCAGAGATGTACTTTCCTGTATTTTTTATTTTATGGGATAACACCTTTAAAAAGAGTTCTAAAGGTCCTATAATGAAATAAGAATTCCATTTGATCAAAATGTTGTATTCCTTCTGCATTCTTAACTTGGAGCAGATTACAAGCATGATTGGCCCAACACTTGCTCCAACATGACGATGATTCACTTTTTACATGTGTGCCCAGTTAGAAATAGATATTTCTAAATTAAAAAAAAAATTACACCAAAACACAACATTATACAACAAATTCAAAACCACTGAAACAAAAATGCTATTAATGTTCACTAATAATTAGAGACTGGCGAACCCGAACAGTAAAGTTCAGCGTCTGTACCGAACACCTACTGTTCAGGCATGGGCACTGAACACGGACTTTACCAAGATGTCCATGTTACTGTTCGGGTTAGGCCCCCCGAACACCGGGTGTTTATTGCGCTGTCATGTGCAGCACGGCAAACACCACTTCTGATCGGTGGTAAAATCATCACCACCAGTTAGACAGCCCCGGTTACCTGCAACCCACAGCCGCAATCGGAGGTATAAAGTTTACTCTCGGTCTTTGGTGTTGGCTGATGGAGAACAGGAGCAGTTGATGGGAGTATTCATCAGTGGGCTCTGTAAATAAATTATTTAAAAAAACACCGAGTAGGGTTTCCCTGTATTTTTGATAAACAGCAAGGCAAAACTCACAGCTGAAGGCTGCAACTCTCAGCTGTCAGCTTAATCAAGGCTGGTTATCAAGAATAGAGGGGTCCCCACTCTAATGTTTTAAATTATCTAAATAAATAATTTTTAAAAATGGCGTCCGATCCCTCCCATTTTCAAAATTAGATAAACAAATCTATAGTAAGCTCTTTCCATCAAGTCAGAGCACAAAACAGTAATCCAGAATAGTGCACCAGATCATAGCCAAACAATATAATGACATACACTTCAGAAAACAGCTGTAGGACCTTTGATTGTTATATCAAGCTAGCCCATTGACTGGTCTCCATGATTGGCCAGATAGTTGGAAACTGTGACTGGAAAGGTATGCAAAACCAGTGTGGTGCATCCAGCCTCTTGGCCACACCAAGAGTGCAACAACAACCCTAGTGTTAGGCGTTGGGTTCCTGCAGCGGCTCAACAGGAATCCAGAGCCTCACATTCTGTGGTCTCCCATTATCTATCGACCGCAGAGGAGATTGCTCAGCAGTCCCGGTGTCCCAGACGCTCTGCCCAGTCCTGCTTTATGGGTCTGGCAGTTGCTGCCACCTTTGGGTCAACAATAGCAATGCAGGCTGCTCAGCAGCAAATCGCTCCAGAGGCTAAGTCCCTCCGTCACTCTACTGGGCATGCTCACAAGACAATCTCCCATTGGAGATCGGGAGTCACATGCCCAGGTCCTTCTCGTGATCTGATTGGTCCATCTCAGGGATCTGGAAGCTTCCAGAAGGTCCCGGCTATAAAAGGTTCACGCTAGTATAATCTCTAGTTGCTTACTGTGTGAATGATGATGGATATATGAACCTGCGAATGACTCATTAATATCCCCTCCCTCTGATATTACGAGTGTGTATAGGGACTTAGGTTTAGAGTCAGCGCTAGCCAGTGGCAAGCTACTAGCCACATTAGCATCCTCCACAGTGCTAGCGTCCGATAGTGCGCCTGCTACCGGGCATTGTCGATTAGCGGCAGTGTCTGTCGCTGCGCTGCAGTCTGCAGCTCCTCTTGGCGTCCGTAGTTGCGACGCCGCACGCACGGTAGGTCTAGACGGACTCTGACCCTATGCCTAGGGCCCAGCTCCTGTGACCATATACCGTGCGTGCACTCCTCTGAGACCTGTGACGTTAACAGGCTCAGCCTTTTGTGTTTAACACTTAGGCGTCTCTGTGAATAAACAGAGATCGCTCAGCGCCCCGGGTAACGTCTAACCCACATGCGTTATATCGCCTTAAAACACGTCCGCCATTATCTAGCAGCAGTGTTTACACCTTCTGCACGGTGGACCTCGGGCGGTGAACGCAATTTACGTTATTTAATAAAAGTGCGTTCCGCCGTCCCTAACACCTAGTTACATTTTTTTTAAATTAAAAGTTCATTTCTGCAGAATTGAGATAGTGATAAGAACAATAAAGATGTGATTTGTATTGTAATTATATCCCCTACAAGACTATGGCCATGATTCATTAACCCCTTACCTACAATTGACGTAATATTCCGTCCATGTGACCATGGACCTAAATACCATGGACGGAATATTACGTCACCGCGATCAGCGGCGCCCACGTGGTGAGCGCCGCTGATCGCGGCCGAGTGTCAGCTAATTATCATAGCTGACACCCGGCACAATGTGTCAGGGGTGGTCACGGACCTCCCCCGACACGTTAACCCCTTGCACACCGCGATCAAACACGATCGCGGTGTACCGGGGGTTAAAGGGAAGCATCGGCAGGGAGGGGGCTCCCTCCGTGCTTCCCTGAGCCCCCCACGGCAGCGCAATGTGCAGCGCTGCTGCGGGGGGCTCCTTTCCTGCAGGTCCCTGGATCCAATATGGCGACGGGGACCTCCGGGGGCCTGCAGGAAGCTGGCTTCCTCAGTGCCTGCAAAGCGCAGGCATGAGGAAGCCTGTGCAGTGCCTGTGACAGATCGCTGATCTGTCACAGTGATCTGTGATGTGACAGTTATGTCCCCCCTGGGACATTGTAATAAAGTAAAAAAAAAAAAAAAAAAGTGTAAAAATAATTTTAAAAAAAAATCGCTAAATAAATTCCAAAAAAAAAAAAAAATATTCCCCAATAAATTCATTTTTTGGAAATAAAAAAAAACAACAATAAAAGTACACATATTTGGTATCGCCGCGTCCGTAACGACCCGCCCTATAAAACTGTCCCAATAGTTAACCCCTTAAGCGAACCCCTTAAAAAATAAAAATAAAGAACGAAGCAAAAAATAATGATTTATTATCATACGGCCAAACAAAAAGTGCAATAACGCGCGATCAAAAAGACGCATATAAATATCCATAGTACCGCTGAAAACGTCATCTTGTCCCGCAAAAAACGAGCTGCCATACAGCATCATCAGCGAAAAAATAAAAAAGTTATAGCTCGCAGAATAAAGTGATGCAAAAATAATTATTTTTTATATAAAATTGTTTTCATTGCATAAAAGCGCCAAAACATAAAAAAAGACCTAAATTAGGTATCGCTGTAACCATACTGACCCGAAGAATAAAACCGCCTTATAAATTTTACAGCACCCGGAACGGCGTAAACGCTGCACCCAAAAGAAATTCATGAAACGCTGGTTTTTGTAAATTTTGCGTCCCAAAAAACGAAATAAAAAGCGATCAAAAAATGTCACATGCCCGAACATGATACCAATAAAAGCGTCAACTCGTCCCGCAAAAAATAAGACCTCACATGACTCGGTGGGTCAAAATATGGAAAAATTATAGCTCTCAATATGTGGTGATGCAAAAACTATTTTTACAATAAAAAGCGTCTTTTAGCGTGCGACAGCCGCCAAACATAAAAACCGCCATAAATAGTAAATCAAACCCCCCGTTATCACCCCCTTAGTTAGGGAAAAATAATAAAATTAAAAAAATGTATTTATTTCCATTTTCCCATTAGGGTTAGGGTTAGGGCTAGGGTTAGGGCTAGGGCTAGGGTTAGGGTTAGAATTGGGGGTTTCCACTATTTGCGCACATCAGTTGCTCTCCAAACGCAACATGGCATCTGATCTCAATTCCAGCTAATTCTGCGTTGAAAAAGTCAAATGGTGCTCCTTCCCTTCCAAGCTCTGCCATAGACCCAAACAGTGTTTTACCCCTCTTATGGGGTATCAGCCTACTCAGGACAATTTGCAAAACAACTTTTGGGGTCCTATTTCTCCTGTTGCCCTTAGGAAAATAAAAATTTTAGGGCAAAAATATCATTTTTGTGGAAAAAAAATTTTTTTTTATTTTCACGCCTGGGCGTTATAAACTTCTGTGAAGCACTTGGGGGTTCAAAGTTCTCACCACACATCTAGATAAGTTCCTTGGGGGGTCTAGTTTCCAAAATGGTGTCATTTGTGGGGGGTTTCCACTGTTTTGGTACATCAGGGGCTTTCCAAACGCGACATGGTGTCCGATCTCAATTCCAGCCAAAAAAGTCAAATGGCGCTGCTTCCCTTCCGAGCTCTGCCATGTGCCCAAATAGTCATTTACACCCACATGTGGGGTATCAGCGTACTCAGGACAAATTGCACAATAACTTTTAGGGTCCTGTTACCCTTGGGAAAATAAAAATTGGGGGTGAAAATATCATTTTGTGGAAAAAATATGATTTTTTAATTGTACCGCTGTACATTATAAACTTCTGTGAATCCCTTGTGGGTTCAAAGTTCTCACCACATATCTAGATAAGTTCCTTAGGGGGTCTAGTTTCCAAAATGGGGTCACTTATGGGGGGTTTCCACTGTTTAGGTACATCAGGGACTCTCCAAACGTGACATGGCGTCCGATCAGAATTCCAGCCAATTTTGCATTGAAAAAGTCAAACGGCGCTCCTTCCCTTCTGAGGTCTGCCATGTGCCGAAACAATGGTTCCCCCCCACATATCAGGTATCAGCGTGCTCAGGGCAAATTGCACAATAATTTTTGCCGTCCAATTTCTCCTGTTACACTTGGTAAAATAAAAAAAATTGAACCTGAAGTAATTTTTTTGTGAAAAAAAGTTAAATGTTAATTTTTTTTAAATATTCAAAAAATTCCTGTGAAGCACCTGAAGGGTTAATAAACTCCTTGAATGTGGTTTTAAGCACCTTAAGGGGTGCAGTTTTTAGAATGGTGTCACTTTTGGGTATTTTCTATCATATAGACCCCTCAGCGTGGCTTCAAATGTGATGTGGTCCGTAAAAATAAAATGGTGTTGCAAAAATGAGAGATCGCTGGTCAACTTTTAACCCTTATATCTTACTAACTAATAAAAATTTTGGTTCCAAAATTGTGCTGATGTAAAGTAAACATGTGGCAAATGTTACTTATTAACTTTTTTGTGTGCCATATCTCTGTGATTTAAGGGCATAAAAATTCAAAGTTGGAAAATTGCGAAATTTTCAAAATTTTCGCCAAATTTCCGTTTTTCTCACAAATAAACGCAAGCTATATGAATGAAATTTTACCACTAACATGAAGTAAAAATATATCACGAGAAAACAATGTCAGAATCACCGGGATCCATGGAAGCGTTTCAGAGTTATTACCTCATAAAGGGACAGTGGTCAGAATTGTAAAAATTGGCCCGGGAGTTAACGTGCAAACCACCCTTGGTAGTGAAGGGGTTAAAGTAATTAAGCGAAAATGTTACGACTGTTGGTGTTTTCACACCAGTTTTGCCCAGGTCCACCAAAATGCGAGGCGCAGGACAGAGGTGAAATGGGGACTTGACACCACAGCTCGTCTAACTAATGGTGAGCTGTGGTGTACCGTATCCCAGAAATTTAACTACAGTACATTCCCTGACTACTGTGAGCGAATTTATTGATGAGTTGCATTCTACGTGCTTAGCTTCTACTGTCAGTTTGGGTTGACAGACTCCCTTTAAGGATCACTGGAGTAGTATTCTCAATCAATATTTCCACTTAGGCCTCAGATGGGTATAAATACTTGGAAGATAAACAATTGTTTTCTAAGAGTTCACATAAATTAGTGCCGTCCACGATAACGTATTCCCAAACCGCAGCATTTTGAAGAAAATATTACCACTGCGCAACAAATTTCAGGGAAATTCTTGTCCCCTGAGAAAATTTTATTGTAACTTATAGATTTTGATATGCTGAACATGAATATGTGCTCCAAAAGTCTGTATCACGTAAGGTTTTTAACCCCTTCATGAGCGGAGCTTTTTTCAATTTTTCGTTTTTGTTTTTCAGTCCCCTTCTTTCCAGAGGCATAACTTTTTATTTTTCCATCAATATGGCCATATGAGGACTTATTTTTTGCGGGACGAGTTGTAGTTTTGAAGGACATCATTTGTTTTATCATGTCATGTACTTGAAAACGGGAAAAAAAATTCCAGGTGTGGTGAAATTGCAAAAAAAAAAGTGCAATCCCACACTTGTTTTTTGTTTGGCTTTTTTGCTAGGTTCACTAAATGCTAAAACTGACCTGCCATTATGATACTCCAGGTCATTACGAGTTCATAGACACCAAACATGTTTAGGTTCTCTTTTACCTAAGTGGTGAAAAAAAATTCCAAAGTTTGCTAAATAAATGCACAATGCACCAGTAGCGTCTCTATTTTTCGTGATCTCGGGTTAGGTGCGGGCTTATTTTTTGCCTGCTGAGCTGATGTTTTTAATGATACCACTTTTGTGCAGATACGTTATTTTGATTGCCTTTTATTGTATTATAATCCAATGTCGCGGCGACCAAAAAGCGTAATTCTGGCGTTTTGATTTTTTTATCGCTACGCTGTTTAGCAAACAGGTTAATTCTTTTTTTTATTGATAGATTTGGTGATTCTGAAAGTGGCAATACCAAATATGTGTAGGTTTGATTTTTTTTCCATTGTTTTATGTTCATTGGGGCAAAAGGAGGGTGATTTTAACTTTTATGCTTTTTTTATTTTTCCTATATTTTTAACATTTTTTTTTACTTTTGGCATCTTCAATAGCCTCCATAGGAGGCTAGAAGCTGCATAGCGCGATCGCCTTTGCTACATAGAAGTGATGCTCAGATCACCTCTATGCAGCAGAATTAAAGGCTTGCTATGAGCACCAACCACAGGGTGGCGCTCATAGCAATCTGCCATCAACAACCATAGAGATCTCGAGGAGACATCTGGTTGTGATGGCAACAGAGCTATAACCCCCGATCACGTGACGGGGGAAGTCGCTGCGCGTATTTCCGGACCTGCATCCGAAAGTTGAGGAGGTTGAGGAGGTAAAAGTGGCTGGGACCCTAGGAGGTAGCGACCATGCTATTTTAGAATTTTGGATAACTAGAGGCGGAAAACCTGTGAAGACTCAGACGTCAAGGTTAGATTTCAGAAAGGCAGATTTTAAGGGATTCAGAAAGAGAATTGGAGGGATCCAATGGCTGGATATCCTTAAAGACAAAAATGTCCAGGAAGGATGGGAAATCTTGAAAAATGAAATTCTCAAAGCACAGTTGTTAACAATTCCGAAAAGAGGGAAGAATAGGAAGCATTTAAGGAAACCAGGATGGATGAACACAGAACTTAAGCACATGCTAAAAAGGAAGAAAAAAATGTTTATAAAATGGAAAGAGGGAGGCATATCTAAAGAAGAATATAATGCTGTCTGCAGAACCTGCAGGGCACAAATCAGATTAGTAAAGCTGAAAATGAATTGAGGCTTGCAAGAGATGTCAAAAGCAATAATAAAGGATTTTGGGGATATGTCAAAAGTAAAAGAAAAGTCAAAGATGCTATAGGATTTTTACAGGATGAAAATGATGAAATGGTAAGACAGGATGTTGAGAAGGCTGAACTTTTAAATTCCTATTTTGCATCTGTTTTCTCTCAGAAAGGAAATGTAACATCAACTGTTATTCACTGTCCTATTAAGGGAATAGAAGAATCCAGGATATCTATAAACAGAAAGATAGTGAGGAAACACTTAGCTAACCTAAATGAATTCAAGTCTCCAGGTCCAGATGAATTACACCCCAGAGTACTGAAGGAGATAGCAGAAGAAATTTTTGAACCCCTCTCCATAATCTTTGAAAATTCTTGGAGAACAGGAGAAGTGCCAGAAGACTGGAGAAGAGCAAATGTTGTTCCTATCTTCAAAAAGGGGAAGAAGGTGGACCCAGGCAACTATAGGCCGGTGAGTCTGACTTCTATACCAGGAAAGATCTTTGAACAAATTATTAAACAACATGTATGTCAATACCTGGATAAGAATGAAGTGATTAAACAGAGTCAGCATGGGTTTGTAACTAATAAGTCATGTCAGACTAATTTAATTTCCTTCTATGATGGTATTACTGATTGGGTGGATCAAGGAAATGCTGTAGATATAGTATATCTTGACTTCAGCAAAGCATTTGACAAAGTCTGTCATACAATCCTTATTGAAAAAATGACTAAGTATGGAATGGACAAGGCAACTGTTAGGTGGATTCATAACTGGCTTAGTGATCGGACCCAAAGAGTGGTTGTAAATGGCTGCACATCCAGTTGGAAGAATGTCTCAAGTGGGGTACCACAGGGCTCTGTCCTGGGCCCTGTATTGTTCAACATCTTTATCAACGATTTAGATGAAGGAATTGAGGGTAAACTGATTAAATTTGCTGATGACACAAAGCTAGGAGGGATAGCTAATACTAGAGAAGAGAGAGAGAGGATTCAAAAAGATTTAAATAAACTGGAGAAGTGGGCAGCAACTAACAGAATGGTTTTTAACAGGGAGAAATGCAAAGTACTACATCTGGGCAATAAAAATGAAAAAAGCATATATAGAATGGGAGAAATAGGGCTAAGTGACAGCACATGTGAAAAAGACTTGGGTATACTAATAGATCACAGACTGAATATGAGTCAACAGTGTGATGCAGCAGCAAAAAAGGCAAATGCAATTCTAGGATGTATTAACAGAAGCATACAGTCTAGATCACGTGAAGTAATTATTTCCCTCTACTCCTCTTTGGTCAGACCTCATCTGGAATATTGTGTCCAATTTTGGGCACCACATTTTAAAAAAGACATCAACAAACTGGAGCAAGTTCAGAAAAGAGCGACCAGAATGGTGACCGGTCTGCAAACCCTGTCTTATGAGGAAAGGTTGCAGGATTTGGGAATGTTTAGTTTGCAAAAGAGAAGACTGAGAGGAGACTTAATAGCTGTCTACAAATATCTAAAGGGCTGTCACATTGTAGAAGGATCAACTTTATTCTCATTTGCACAAGGAAAGACTAGAAGCAATGGGATGAAGCTGAATGGGAGGAGACACAGATTAGATATTAGAAAAAACTTTTTGACAGTTAGAGTGATCAATGAGTGGAACAGGCTGCCACGAGAAGTGGTGAGTTCTCCTTCAATGGAAGTCTTCAAACAGAGGCTGGACAGACATCTAACTGGGATGATTTAGCGAATCCTGCGTTGAGCAGGGGGTTGGACCAGATGGCCCAGGAGGTCCCTTCCAACTCTACGATTCTATGATTCTATGATTCTATGATTCTATGATTCTAAGTGCATTTAAATGCCCGCTGTCAAAGTTTGACAGCGGTCATTTAATTACTAAATAGGCACGGGCGGATTGCGATTCTGCTCGTGCCTATTGCGGGCACATGTCAGCTGTTAAAAACAGCTGACATTTCGCGGCTTTGAGGTGGGCTCACCACTGGAGCCCACCTCAAATCGGGGGATACTGCCAGCTGATGTACTATTCCGTCAGCTGGCAGTAAGGGGTTAAGAAACAACAGTTTATAGTCTACATTATGACGTCCGAGACACTGTACATGTGCATCAATGTCAGTAGCAAAAGCAATTGTTCAAAAGTGTTTTGCAGACGACTTTCATTTATAATCCGTGTCAGATGCTTCTCGAATAAGATTCCAGCAATAGTCAGCCAGCACTGATTTACTCCACTTTCCCTGGTACCTTTTCTCCATCAGTGCAATGTCTTGGTGAAATCTTTCATTGCTAACGGCCTCAAGATTGGCTGGAAAAAAGTCTAAGTGAGAATGGAGAAAATGCATTTTTAGTGACATATTGCATTTCATCAAATAATATGCTGTGAGCATGTTGTCCACGAGTTGTTTAAAGTTCGGTGCCCTGCTGTTGCCAAGAAACTTGAAGCTCACATCTTTAAAGGCTCTCCATGCCACTTGTTCAGCACCTTGCAAAAGACCATCAAAGCTACTGTCATTCACTATATCTCTGATCTGTGGGCCAATAAAAATACCTTCTTTAATCTTTGCATCACTTATTCTTGGAAATTTCTGTCGCAAGTAAGAAAAGGCTTCCGATTCTTTGCTCATTGCTTTGACAAAATTCTTCATAAACCCAAGCTTATTATGCAAATGATAGAAAAATATCTTTGCTGTATCAACGAGAGGATTATGTTTAACATTCTTCTGTCCAGCAACCAGTTTTTCGCGGAGTGGCCAATCCTTTCTAAAATAGTGCATTTCACATGCATGACTTTCCCACTCACAAATAAAACAAGAATACTTAGTATATCCATGCTGCAGTCCAAGAAGTGCACCAGCTTTTAGATCACCCCATATGTTCCAGTTATAATTTCTATAATTAATGTGGGTCAACAGTAACTCCATATTCTCATAAGTTTCTTTCATGTGTATGGCATGTCCAATAGGTCTAGAAGGATAGATATTTCCATTGGGTAGTAAAACAGCCTTCAGACTTAAAACTGATGAGTCAATGAACAGTTGCCATTCCTTCGAGTCATGTTTGCATCCAGGAGCACCAAACAACCCCAAGACATCATTGCAAAAGGTTAAACTGTCGACATGGTTGAAAAATTGATTAAGGTCTTCTTGATGAGTGTGAAAAATAGAAACTCTTTGTCACGATCCAGGTTGGATTGTGACAGATTTTGCACAAATAACCTTTTTTTTCCTTTAAGCTGTTGGCTTAAAGTTAGTTTTGCCCCCGGTGGCCGTTAGGGTCATTACACTGTGGTTTCTTTAGTTCTAGTTTTGCCCCGGTGGCCGCTAGCGTTATTACACGTAATTACCAAGCAGGTGATGAACGTGGCTCCTTCCTATAAAGGAGTAGCAGGTGGTCTCATTCACTGTTGGTGATAATGGTCATTTCCAACCAAGTTTGGTGAAGGAAGGAGCTATAGAGAGGAGTTCCTTGCAGCTCAGTCAGAGCTCTAGTGTAGTAGCTTCAGATGGAAGCTGAATTTGGGTGTCGTATTCTGTTGCTGGGAGCAATAGCAACAGCTAAGTGGTGTTTTCCCTGTTTGTTATATTTTTCCTTGTGTGTGTATTAGTGCAGTGGTGGGATTAGTTTCTGCACCGTCCAATGCACTAGTAAGGGATAGGTGCAGGGCGAGCTAGGGATTGAGGTATCCAGCTCGGCGACAGGTGAGGAACCTGTATAGGGATCAGTAGGAGTTTAGGGACACTGCCTCAGGGGAGTGCAGGAGATCTCCACGTCCCCATTCCCTTTTGCAGGGTCCACCACTGTAACTGTTTCCCTGGTGTTCCCCGTTATTCTGTAAATTCGCCCTGCTGGAGGCGGTGTATTCAGGTACACGTGTAATTATTGAAATTTGCCCTGCTGGAGGCGGTGTATCCAGCTGCATGTGACACTCTTGTTCCTGGTAATAAGAGATTACGTTCTTGTAGCCTTGATCCCAATAATTCTGCCCGCCTCTTTGACAATTTCAAATCTCTGACCAAGTCACTCAGATCAGCTTGACTGAACAGATGTGGATCAGATGTAGAAGGCTCAAAGTCTGGGTTTGCAGCAGTTTCAATTTCCACTGACATTGTAAGTTCATCTTCGTCGTCCTCCATTGTCTATACTTTGGGCGGCTTTGGAACACGAAGACTTTCATCGTGTAGCACTGGTCTTATGGCTGAAGAAAGATTATGATATTCTATTGATTTCTTGTTCTTTGCTGAGTATCCTGTTACATTTGTAAGGCAGAAGTAGCAATCTGTTACAAGATCTCTCTTCTCTCTCCATATCATTGGGACAGCGAATGGCGTTCAAGGTCGTGATCCATTCAGCCAATCTCTAAGTATGTCAGTATTTTATTTTGATTCCTTCCCTGCCCAGGAGATATGGTATTCTCCGTACACAGTCAGCCGAATGATTCACTGCGCCTGCATGGTATTCGCATAATAAGTGCTTTCATATGTGTAGATCAGCGATTTATGTTATTTCAGTGGAAAATTCAGAATATACTGTTTCAGAAAAAGTTCATATATAAGTATTTAGAATTATAACAGAATATTATAATGTTTCGTATCATTTCTCAAAAACCTTGATACGTGATAAGAAAAAATCTGAAGTCATTTCTGAAATCAGCATGAAAAAAATCTATCAGGAACACTTAAAATTGTCCGAGGGACAAAACCACAGTGTTATTACTTATAATTTACCTTCAAAAGGCATTTCTTCATGTAAATCCAAGGAACAAGAGTCAGAAAGTCACAGGAGTATTTCAATGCATTCCAGTATTTCAAAAGCAAGCCGATGCATTCAGTGCATGCAATATGTGAACCTCTGAAGCTTATTTAGCACTAAAAAAGAATAGCCGTTCTTATTGCTTTCTTTATGCATAAAGTTCAACATAAGTTGAACAAGCCCTTTCAGATGTCTAAGCATCATTTTTTTCTTCCTGAAAAGCTGAAAAGTTTTGCATCAAAAGTAGCTGCTAACTAATGTGTGGCACCTGTCAATGTCATCTGCTGCCACACTTGGCATTTGTACTATGTTGTGCAGAGAGAGTGATGTAAGATAAAATACAAGAAACAAGGAGAGGATGCCATAAAGAGAAGTAACAGAGAAGGTTTCAGCCAAGGCATGTGCATATGGTCACCTTATGGTTCTATAGAAGGAGCCATAAATACTACCATTAAAAGGTTTCCACCATTTTGTATGCCACTTCTTAAATTAAACAGCTCATACTTATACAACACCTTTGCAGCGATGTCAGTGATGCCTATGCTGGTACTCACATGACATGGCTATTTCACTCAAGTGCTTCAGCCTATCAGCCACCGCTAATGGGATGCTTCACTAAAAATTGTTCAGTGGATGCTAATAGATTACAGACCTCACATTACATAACAATATCACGTAAGTGTCCTCTGTCGCATCACCGTCATTGAACTGAAACTGTGCTGGTTCAGAAGGTGAGTATAGAGTGGCACGTAAAAGTTTAAGCACCCCTGCTGTGCCCTGCTATGGTGAACAGTTAAGCAAGTTGAAGATGAAATGATCTCTAAAAGACTAAAGTTAAAGATGACACATTTATATTTTGGGCAAAAAATATATATATTTTTTCATCTTGTAGATTTTAAAAATTACAACAACAAAAAAAAGTGGCTGATGCAAAAGTGTGGCCACCCTGCATGGTTAGTACCTAGTAGCACCCCCTTTGGAAAGTATCACAGCTTGTAAATGCTTTTTGCAGCCAGACAAGAGTCTTTCAATTCTTATCTGAATGATTTTCATCCATTTTTCCTTGAAAAATTCCTCCATTTCTGTGAGATTCCTGAGTTGTCTTGAATGCACTGATATTTTGCGGTCAAGCCACAGATTTTCAGTGATATTCAGATCAAGGGACTGTGAGGGCCATTGTAAAACCTTGTGTTTGTGCCTTTTGAGGAAGTCTGTTGTGGATTTTAATGTATGTTTAGAATCATTACCCATTTGTAGAAGCCATCCACTTTTCAACTATACCTATTTACAGATTATGTTATGTTTGCATCAAGACTTTGTTGAAATTTCATTGAATCCATTCTTTCCTCTCCCCAGGAAATGTCCCCCGTGCCATTGGATGCAATACCCCAAAGCATGACTGATCCACCCACATTCATAATGGTAGGCGGGTATTCTTTTCCTGAAATTCTGTGCCCTTTCGTCTCCACACGTACCTTTGATCATTGTGGTCAAAGAGTCCTATTCTAACCTCATCAGTCCACAAGACTTGTTTCCAAAATGCATCAGGCTTCATTAGATGTTCCTTTGCATACTTCTGATGCTGAATTTTATGGTGAGGATGCAGGAGAGGTTTTATTCTGATGACTTTTCCATGAATGCCATATTTGTGCAGGTGTCTCTGAACAGTACAACAATGTACCGCAACCCCATAGTCTGCTAATTCTTTTTGAAGGTCTCTTGCAACCAAACGGGGGTTCTGCTTTACATCTTTAGCAATCATATAAGCAACTATGACCGAAATTCTGCTTGGTCTTCGAAAGGTGACCAATCTTTTGCATCAGCCCATTTTCCTTTTTGCAAATTTTAAAAAATTATAATATATATAATTTTTGCAAGAAATTTAAAGGAAATGTGTCATCTTTAATAGAGATGAGCGAATAATTCAATGTTAGGTTCTGATTACGATCGCCAAATTTTCAATATTGACCAATTAATTCATTGAATATTCGCCGAACATAACCGAACGTAATGCAGCTCGATGGGAGCAAAAGCAAATGCATGCACAACACTTTCTAACAGCCCCATATGCAGCCAAACAATATCAAATGAGGGACTGACTCCAGGAAAGTGGCCTCAACTCACCCACAGTACAAATTGCAGCATAGCACTGCAGCAATCAGCCAGGCATGAGCTATTGTGGTTTGGGACAGCATTTACAGCTTTCAATTGAAAGTCACAGTAAGATGAGGTGATCGGTGAAGGCCTTCTTTTCTGGGAGCTCTGATACCACATACAACATCTCTACTTGCTTTCATGCTGAGCCACACTCAGGTGGCACAAATTTCAGTTTTGTAGATTACCATTGTCAGAAAAATTTAAGGATAGTAACACGGGTAGTTGAGTCCAAGGAAGTAGAGGCCTGACAGTCTCGGAAGACTACTACTGCTACAGGCAACATGGATGAAGGAGACCCAACCAAGAGTTTTCACATTTCCAAAAAATTATTGGCAGACACCACAAAAGTGGCAACAATTTCACCACAATAGAAATAGTATAATAGGGACTAAAAGGTCTTCCACTACACCCAATCCAACAGATGGACACCCAACCAGGAGTGTTCACATTTCCAAAAATTACTGGCAGACACCAAAAAAGTGGCAACAATTTCTCCACAGTATAGATAGTATAAAAGGGACCGACAGAGCTTCCACTAAAGCCAATTCAACAGACAGACACCCAACCAGGAGTGTTTACATTTGAAAAAATGAGGGCCTGGCACCAAGTGGAATAACTGTCATGAGAATAGAAATAGTATAATTGGGACTGAGACGTCTTCCACTACAGCTAACCCAGCAGATGTACACCAAACATGACTGTTCACATTTCCACACATTTGTGTTAATATCAGCAGCAGCCACAGTAGGCACAGAAGCCACACTAAAGATATCACAGAGTGCAGTTATGTTACATTAATGCATCACACTAAGAAATGCAATATCAACTAGTCTGTACAGTCTGCGATTGGGGGGCAAAAGTCTTTGGAGATCCATGACTTGTTTATCTTGATGAAACTTAAGTGGAATACACTTTCAGTGGACAGCCGGCTGCGGTTATCCATTCGGGCACCACCAGCAGCGCTTAAGACACGTTCTGAGAGAACGCTGGCTTCCGGTCACAATAAAACCTTCAAGGCGTGTGAGGCGAGCTCAAGCCACTCATCCATTTTGGAATATGTTGTGTATTCCCTGGCTCCGACTTCTGAGCCGAAGCTCCCCCTGCTCCCTCTGGTGGTTACTGGAGGTAGTGGAGCTGGCCGGATTGACAGAGTTCTGTCACCTGATGATGATGACGATTGGAGATCTGGGGTTACTGATTGGAGTATTTAAGTCAGCATACTTCCTTCAATCCCTGCTGGGGATTGCTTTCCTGTGCATTCTGAGGTCTGATGTCTCCTGCCCTGATTCTGCATGATTTGCAATGTTCAGTTAAGTGATTCTTTTGCTAATCCTTTGCATCTAACAGGGTTGTGCCTTTTTTTTGCTTTCTGCTTTATTGCTAGGGTTCAGCAAACTCCCTGCTGGGGACAGCGCTGGGCCCTGCTAATATGTTGCAGATTGTGGCAGTTTGTTCAGTCCCCTGTTATGTTAGCATCTTTTGCTTTGCTTTCAGTTTCATACCAGACTGCTGATCTAGCGGGGGTGAGGTCGTGTGGCCTTAGATTTTTTATATATCAGATGTGTTGGATTTTTTTAGGGTTTTGTGCGTGATTGCAGACAGTATCTTTTCTGCCCTGTCCTTTCTAGACAGTTTGGGCCCCATCATTTGCTCAGTCTATTTTCTGCCTGCTTTTGTGTTTCATCTTGTCTCACCGACAATATATGCTTGGGGGCTATCTATTCCTTTGGGGTCTACTCCGGGGCAGTTTAGATTTCACCTTTCTTGCTTTAGGTTTAGTTAGCTCTCTGGCTGTGCCGAGGCGTCTAGGGCACCGTAGGTACGCTCCACAGCTACTGTTAGTTGTGTTGTTAGGACTAGGGGTCTGCAATCCGCTTAATTACCAACCGCTCTGGTTTTCTGGTGGCTTAGCCTGTTCCTGCCATCTTCCTCGGTGACTCTTTCATAACAGAATCACCAGCCTAACTGTAGACTCTAGGGTACTCCAAAGAAGGAAAGAATTGTAAAAAAAGAAAAAAAAAGGGTCATAATTTTTTTTATATATTTTTTCCTCTTTTTCTCTGGGGCCATAGGAGGATTTTTTCCTTAATGGAGACTAAGCATTTGTCCGATCGTGTTGAGTAGCTCGCTGCTGAAGTGCGGGGAATTTCTGCCTATCTCGCTCAATCATCTGCTGTAGAACCAAAGATCCCCATTCCTGATGTGTTTTCGGGGGATCCGTCAAAATTTTTGAATTTCAAGAATAACTGTAAACTATTTCTTGCTTTGAAGCCTAATTCATCGGGGAGCTAGGTGCAGCAGGTTAAAATTGTCATCTCCCTGCTGCGCGGCGATCCCCAGGATTGGGCTTTTTCTCTGACACCTGGAGATCCTATTCTGGCTAATGTGGATGCATTTTTTCAAGCCCTGGGGTTATTGTATGATGAACCTAATGCTATTGATCAAGCTGAGAAAACCTTGTTGGCATTGAACCAGGGTCCGGATGCTGCGGAGTTATATTGCCAGAAAAGTGGGCGGTCCTTACTAAATGGAATAATGATGCCCTATCAGCTCTCGTTCGGAAAGGTCTGGCAGAAACTGTAAAAGATGTTATGGTGAGATTTCCTGTCCCCTCTGGTCTTAATGACTCCATGCCTGTAGCGTAGCTACCGAGGGAGCGGTGGCCCCGGGCCCCGTGCTCTGAGGGGGCCCACCCGAGCTACGCTTAACTGTTCCATTCTGCAGCAGAGCAGGGAGTATCGACCTCCCTTCTCTGCCGCCTGGATTCTATGTTCATCTCTTCAGTGCGCACAGGACCTGTGATGAAGTCACAGGAGGGGAGGAGTCAGGGGTCACATGATCAGGGGCCTCAGTGTAAGCAGGACTCTGCTGTCTGTGTGGTTGTCATGGTGCTGAATGAGGGGAAGTTTATGTGTGGGGTCAGGAGGGGTTTACAGGGTGGATGTAGCAGAGCTGTGTGTGTACGAGGTGTACAGAGCTGAGATGTGTACAGAGCAGAGAAGTGTGTGTACGAGGTGTACAGAGCCTCATGTGTACGAGGTGTACAGAGCAGAGCCGTATGTGTACTCGGTGTACGGAGCAGAGCCGTTTGTGTACAAGGTGTACGGAGCGGAGCCGCATGTGTACGAGGTGTACGGAGCAGAGCCGCATGTGTACGAGGTGTATGGAGAGGGGATGTGTACGGAGCAGAGCCGCATGTGTACGGAGTGGAGCCACGTGTGTACTCGATGTATGAAGTGGAGCCGTGTGTGTACGAGGTGTACGGAGCGGAGCCGCGTGGAGCCGTGCGTGTACGAGATGTACAGAGCAGAGCCGCGTGTCTGCGAGGTGTACGGAGCAAAGATGTCTATGGAGCAGAGCCAAATGTGTATGAGGTGTACAGAGCGGAGATGTGTACGGAGCAAAGCCGCATGTGTACGAGGTGTACGGAACGGAGATGTGTACGGAGCGGAGCCGCTTGTGTAAGAGGTGTATGGAGTGGAGCCGTTTGTTTGCGAGGTGTATGGATCGAAGCCAGCAGGGGATCACCTTGGACTTGGGGATGTCGGCCATGTGAGCGGATCATGATATGTCCTGCACTGCGAGGCTCAGGTGAGCACTACAACGGGAGCCGGGCTGCTATAGTATCTTTCTTTCTTTCTTTCTCCAATGTAGCCACCTTCATATGGTAAAATGCAGCCCCCCAAAGAATATAATGCTGCCCCCTCTTATATGGGGTATCATGCTGCCCCCCCCTCATACGGGGTATCTTGCTGGCCCCCTCATACGGGGTATCATGCTGCCCCCCATCATACGGGGTATCTTGCTGCCCCCCACATGTGGGGTATCATACTACTCCCCTCATACGGGGTATCTTGCTGCCACCCTCATACGGGGTATCATAATCATGCAACCAGGAACCACTATATAAATAATAATAAAAAAAAACTATACTCACCTCTCCTCCTCGCTCCCAAGCTGATTTCGGTGGCGGCTCTGCTTTGATGTCAGGAGCTGCGCTGCAGTCAGACCTGCACACAGCAGGGACACGATGAAGTGACGTCATCGCGCACCCACTGTGTGTCAGAGGAAGAGGGTAATGATGGGAGAGGGAGCATCATGTGACGCTCTCTCTTCCATTATTGCGGCGTGCACTGTGGGGCTGCACTGATGCTGCGTCCCCCTGTCTTTCAGCCCCATGGGCTGGGGGGGTGTGGGGGCCCTGGCCTGCAGGCCCTTATAGCAGGCAGTGTTAACCGCAGCCTGCGGCAAACACTGCCTGCTTAATATTCACTTCTCTCCACGCCTGAGGGAGCGTGGGGAAGCATGAATATTAATTTCTCTTTAGCAGCGGGAACAGGCTTTGGCTTCCTGTCACCCGCTGCTGCTCTGCTGGCACGGGGGGCCCCCATAGCAGCTGCTGGTGTGCCGCTATTAGCAACACACCACTGGCTGGGGGCCCCTGGAGCAGCAGGGACCCTAGGCAGCTGGCCCTATATGCCAGCAGGTGTCAGTGCCTGGGCCCACCGGAGAATCCTCCGGTGGCCCAGTCTAACCCTGAATGTGGGCACTGTTTTCTAAGGCACTTGCACCAGGCATTACTATATTCTAGAGAGTTGCTTTAGAATTTATAGGTCACACAGAACCACACAATAGGTGCAGTAATAGGGACACATACGGCAGTAGCGGCTCAGTATTGGGGTATCAGGTGCAGTAATGGGGACACATATGGCAGCAGCGACTCAGTATTGGGGTGTCAGGTGCAGTAACAGGGACACATATGGCAGCAGCGTCTCAGTATTGGGGTGTCAGGTGCAGTAATAGGGACACATACAGCAGCAGCGGCTCAGTATTGGGGTATCAGGTGCAGTAATAGGGACACATACGGCAGCAGCGGTTCAGTGTTGGGGTATCAGGTGCAGTAATAGGGACACATAAGTCAGCAGCGACTCAGCACTGGCTTATCAGGTGCAGTAATAGGGACACCTATGGCAGCAGCGGCTCAGTATTGGGGTATCAGGTGCAGTAATAGGGACACATAAGTCAGCAGCGACTCAGCACTGGCTTATCAGGTGCAGTAATAGGGACACCTATGGCAGCAGCGGCTCAGTATTGGGGTATCAGGTGCAGTAATAGGGACACATATGGCAGCAGCGACTCAGTATTGGGGTGTCAGGTGCAGTAACAGGGACACATGGCAGCAGCGTCTCAGTATTGTGGTGTCAGGTGCAGTAATAGGGACACATACAGCAGCAGCGGCTCAGTATTGGGGTATCAGGTGCAGTAATAGGGACACATACGGCAGCAGCGGCTCAGTATTGGGGTATCAGGTGCAGTAATAGGGACACATAAGTCAGCAGCGACTCAGCACTGGCTTATCAGGTGCAGTAATAGGGACACCTATGGCAGCAGCGGCTCAGTATTGGGGTATCAGGTGCAGTAATAGGGACACATACGGCAGCAGTGGCTCAGTATTGGGGTATCAGGTGCAGAAGTAGGGACACATACGGCAGCAGCGGCTCAGCATTGTGGTATCAGGTGCAGTAATAGGGACACATACGGCAGAGGCTCAGTATTGGGGTATCAGGTGCAGTAATAGGGGCACATACGGCAGCAGCGGCTCAGCATTGGGGGTATCAGGTACAGTAATAGGGACACATACAGCAGCAGCGGCTCAGTATTGGGGTATCAGGCGCAGTAATAGGGACACATACGGCAGCAGCTCAGCATTGGGGTATCAGGTGCAGTAATAGGGACACATATGGCAGCAGTGGCTCAGTATTGGGGTATCAGGTGCAGTAATAGGGACACATACGGCATCGGCTCAGCATTGGGGTATCAGGTGCAGTAATAGGGACACATATGGCAGCAGTGGCTCAGTATTGGGGTATCAGGTACAGTAATAGGGACTAGAGATGAGTGACTTTGCCTTTTTTCGGGTCGAGTCGGGTTTCACGAAACCCGACTTTCGCAAAAGTCGGGTCGAACGAAATCGGCCGATTATCGTGAAAAGTCGAAGGCCGACTGAAACACGAAACCCAATGCAAGTCAATGGGGAAGCAAAGTCGGCAGGGAGAGGAGGACAGGAAACACACCTACTGTGCCCTTTTGAATGCCAAAAACATCAATTCTTATTACTGAAGCATTTCAACCTTAATTTACTTCATAATACTAGGTACGCACTGAAAAATGGGGGTTATTTGGCTAAATTTGTGGGGGGGGTAGGGCTGGCTCCAGGTTTTCATGTGCCCTGGGCCAAAGAGCACCCCTTTAACACATAGCACAACTCATGATGCTCCGATATGGCAGAGAAATAGCGGTATAGTACAATGAAAAATTCTTCACTTTTTACATCTCATGACTGATATCCATTTTAAATTCTCCAATAGCTCCAAAAACGGACAGTATATTACTCCATACAGTATTATGGCCACTGCATAGTGCGCTATACAGGGTAATGAGGCCCATATATTTCTCCATACAGAATCATTGGTCCCATATAATGTTTGAAACAGTAAATGATGAGCTCCACATAATGCTACAGTATATGTTGGTCCCCATGGATGAAGCTCCACTGTTTTATGGGCCTAAATAATACTCCATACGTAATGGGCCCCATTTCTAATGCTCTAGTGTATAATGGGCCCTGTAAATGCTGCTCCAGTGTCTGATGTCCACCTTTGGAATGCTCCAGTGTATGGTGGGTCCCATATATCATTCTCCAGAGTATAGTGCTCCCCAAAAATTGCTGTCCCAACATTGAAAACAAATAAGTCTCCTCAAATAAGTCTCCTCGATAGAGAATCCCTGTACTAGTCTGCGCGTACAGACGTGATGTCATTGCACTCTCTGATCAGAATATCACTGTCAGGAAACGCGGAAGACGTCATGGCAGTGGAGCAGGGAGAGGTAAGTATTTCAACTTTGCAAGTGTTGTGATCCTGAACAAGCAGGGGGGCCCACTCGTTGGCGACGGCACTGGCACAGGGCCCCTCATAGTACGGCGGTGTGTCTGACGGCGGGTGTGCACCCCCACCATCAGAGACAATTGATTGCGCTATGAGGGACCCTGTGCCAGTGCCCGCGCCCAAGAGTCAGCCCACCCACCTGTCCAGGGCAAAGGCACTCGCACGGTTGCTTGCGCTAGGTGGTGACCCCGGCCATGGGGGGAGGAGGCAGCCCAGTTAGGGAGGTTTACAAAATGGCATATGTTGATGTGGGACATTCACCTGCTGCTAAAGGCGAAATTGGTCAAGTCCCAGGAAGAGGAGGACCAAAGAAAGCCATTTTTCTGGCAACCTATGTGTCATCAGGGTAATGTGTGACAAAATCCTTGGAAACCCATGCATGGTTCATTTTAATGAAGGTTAGATCATCCACATTTTGGGTCGAGAGACGGGTCCTTTTTTCTGTCATGATTGATCCAGCAGCACCCTAAGACTCTTTCCGATAGCACACTTGCAGCTGGGCAAGCGAGCTCCTGTAAGGCATATTGTACCAATTCAGGCCAGGTGTCCAGTTTAGCGGCCCAATAGTCAAATGGGAATGACCTGTGCGAGAGAACATTGATATGGGACGAGAAGCAGTTTGTAACCATAGTTGACAACTGCTGTCTCCTGTCACTTTCAATCGATGCAGTATTACCAGTCGCGTGAGCGGGACTTGAAAAATCAGTCCACAACATGGTCATGAAACCCCTGTCTCCAACGCCACTTCTGATGTATGCACCACCAACACCTCTTCCAAGCTGCCCCCGGTCCCTGCGGCTCGTGTGAGAACCATCACCGCTGCTGTGTGCTGGGAATGCCTCAACCAACTGGTTTACCAGAGTTGCTTGTTTGTTAGCCAATATTAGGTCAAGGTTCTCCTGTGGCATGATATTTTGGAATTTGCCTATATAGTGTGGATCCAGAATGCTGGCCAACCAGTAGTTATCGTTCATCATTTTGGCAATGCGGGGGTCCCTTTTAAGGATCTGCAAGGCATAATCTGACATGTGGGCCAATGTTCCCTGTGTCAATGATGCACTGTGAGTGCTGGGTGGAGGAGCACTTTCTGGCAAATCCACATCCCTCCAGTCACGCACAAACCCTGTACCAGACCTTGCCACGCCAACATTTTCTCTTGCCCCACGAGAAGCATCCTCCTCCCCTAAATAATCATCCCCATCATCATCATCCTCCTCCTCTTCCTCTTCTTCCTCCACCTCGTCCAGGAGAGTTCCAGAAGCAGACAATGGCTGACTGTCATCAAGGCTTCCCTCCTCCTCTTCCTCATCATCCTTGGCTGCAAACGCCTGCTCCTTAATGTGCGTCAAAGTTTGCATGAGCAGACGCATAAGTGGGATGCCCATGCTTATGATGGCGTCGTCTGCGCTTACCAGTCGTGTGCATTCTTCAAAACACTGAAGGACTTTACAGAGGTCTTTTAGCTTCGACCACTGCATACCTGTCAACTCCATGTCTGCCCTCAAAGTGCCTGCCCGTGTATCCTCCCACAAATGCATTACGGCCTGCCTCTGTTCACACAGCCGCTCAACCATGTGCAGGGAGGAGTTCCACCTTGTTGCTACGTCGATAATTAGGCAGAGCTAAGGTGGAGCAATCGCTGCAGATTCTGCATATGACTGGAGTGTACCGGCGGATGTGCGAGCACAGTCTTCGGACCTTCGGGAGCAGGCCTGTTAACTACGGATAATTAGTGAGGAAGCACTGCACCACCAGGTTCAAGGTGTGAGCCAAGCAAGGTATGTGTCTGAATTTTGAAAGGGCTATGGCTGCCACAAAATTCTGGCCGTTATCACTAACTACCTTGCCTGCCTCAAGATGTAGACTGCCCAGCCATGACTCAGTTTGTCGCTGAAAGTAGTCGGCCAGTACCTCCACGGTGTGTCTGTCGCCCAAACACATCATCTTCAACACAGCGTGCTGACGCTTTCCAATAGCTGATCGATAGGGGGACACCTCGTGTGCAACACTGGCAGCAGCGGATGGAGTGTTCATGCGACTGCGTTCTGTGGACGAGCTTTCGCTTCTGGAGGAGTAGGAGGAGGAGGGTCGAACGCCTACAGCCAACTGTTTCCTATACCGTGGGCTAGGCAGCACTGTCCCACCACCGCTGTCCCCTGTGGACCCTGCATCCACCACATTAACCCAGTGCACAGTGATGGACACGTAACGGCCCTGGCCATGCCTACTGGACCATGCATCAGTTGTGAGGTGCACCTTTCCACTCACTGATTGCTTGAGTGCATGTAGAATGCGGTCTTTCACATGAAGGTGGAGGGCTGGGATGGCTTTGCGAGAAATGAAGTGGCGACTGGGTAGGTCATAGCGTGGCACTGCGTAGGCCATGAGTTCGCGGAAAGCTGCCCTTTCAACCAACCGATAGGGTATCATCTCTAACGAGATTAGTTTGGCAATGTGGGCGCTCAAACCCAGTGTACGCAGATGAGAGGATGAGTACTTTCTTGTCCTACTCATAGTCTCTGGTAGGGTGAGCTGGACTTGAGAGCTGCATATGGTGGAACTAGCGGTGGACATGGCGGACTGAGAGAGGGTTGATGATGGTGATGGAGTTGGCGTTCTTTCTGATGGCCTAGATTCAGTCTTTCGTTGCAATAGCAGTGTGATTCCCTGACTGATTTGCCCTTGCGACGACAACTCAACATTTGCTGCTGGTGGTGTGCTAACCGGTGGGCTTACAGTGGGGGAAACAATGTAGTGTTGCTGACTACCTTCTTTGGGAGCAGTTGCACATGTGGTACGTGAGTTTTGGTAGTCCGTCCACGCTTGAAAGTGCATGGTGGATAAATGTCTTAGCATGCAACCGGTATTGAAATTTCTCAGATTTTTCCCTCGGCTAAAGGTCTTTGCGCACTTCTTACATATAACCTTTGCCTGATCATTAGGATTTTGTTCAAAAAAGTGCTACACTGCACTCTTCCTACTATGGAAGAAATTTTGAGGCCTTGCACGCTGTGCTATTTTGATCGTCTGGCCAAGCTGTCCTGCAGCTCTTTTGGTTTTTGTAACCTGTTTTTGGACTGCTTCGGGCCTGCCAGATAACAGCTGTTGTGATGTCGATGCCCGCTGCGGATGCTCCTCCTCTTCTTCTGAGCTATTGGCAGCGGCACCCTCTTCCCCCAATGGATGCCAATCAGGGTCAACAACTGGGTCATCCATCACCTCCTCTTCAATGTCATGTGCACCTTCCTCTGTGTCACCGTGTATGGTGGTATAGTATGCGGGAAGGGGCACCTGAGTTTCATCAGGGTCAGATTCTGCCTCAGTACACTGCAAGGACAATGTAGTCCTCTGAGTGAATGTACCAGCAGAATCATCTATCAGTGGCTGTGCATCAGTGCACTCCATGTCAGATTCATCTTGGCCTGGGTAATTCGCGATTTAACTTGATAACCCAGGCATGATATGTGAAAACAGCTCCATGGAGTAATCTGTAGTGTGGCCTGCCACATCCTTCAATTTTGGTTGGGGTGAAGGACACAAGGAAAGGTGTGGTTCATGACCATGAGCCTCCAATGACGACTCAGTGCTTTTATTCTTTAAAACTTCAGAAGAGGAGGCGGTAGAGCTAGAGGCTGAGTCAGCAATGTAAGCCAAAACTTGTTCTTGAAGCTCCGGCTTTAAAAGCGGTTTACCTACTCCCAGAAAAGGGAGCCTTCGAGGCCTTGTGGAGCCAGACGATGACGCAGGCTCAACACCTCCTGCATTAGGTGCTATTTTGCTTTTGCCACTACCAGCAGATCCACCACCAACACCATCATTACCAGCTGCCAACCCCCGCCCACTTCCACGGACTCTTCCACCACACTTCCTCATTTTTGGGGAAAATGTACCCAAAAAACCACCAACTATATGGTACTGCAAAACAAGGTACAAGGTGTATATAGGAGTGGGGAGAATTTGAATCTCTCTAGACTTCAGGACACAGTTGGATTCTGTCAGGCCCTGTTTATATTACACCGTAATGTGACAGGCAGATTATGGATGGTGTAAGAAAGGTGTATAGAGGACTGTGGAGAATTTGAATCTCTCTAGACTTCAGGACACAGTTGGATTCTGTCAGGCCCTGTTTATATTACACCGCAATGTGACAGGCAGATTCTGGATGGTGTAAGAAAGGTGTATAGAGGACTGTGGAGAATTTGAATCTCTCTAGACTTCAGGACACAGTTGGATTCTGTCAGGCCCTGTTTATATTACACCGCAATGTGACAGGCAGAAATTGCCTAGTGTATGACAAACTACAAGGTGTATATAGAATTGGGCAGAATTGGAATCTCCCTAGAGTGTAGGTCTGTAAGAACGGACAAACTCCTCGGCTTTTCCTTACAGACTCACACACTTAGCTTCAATTTGGCCGTGATAACAGCCGTTACACGGTACTGAGAGAGGAGCGTGCACGTACACCGCTGTACGGTGTATGTAAAATTGTCAAGCTCCGTGTTTTTGTATACGGACTGACACACGCTGTCTCTCTCTAGTTTTGAATGTAATCAAACAGCAAATATACTAAACTGTTTGAAAAACGGACAAAGCTGTAAGGTGTAGGTCTGTAAGAACAGACAAACTCCTCGACTTTTCCTTACAGAGTCACACATGTAGATAGCTTCAATTTGGCCTTGAAAACAGCCATTACACGGTACTGAGAGAGGAGCATGCACGTACACCGCTGTACGGTGTATGTAAAATTGTCAAGCTCCGTGTTTTTGTATACGGACTGACACACGCCGCCTCTCTCTAGTTTTGAATGTAATCAAACAGCAAATATACTAAACTGTTTGAAAAACGGACAAAACTGTAAGGTGTAGGTCTGTAAGAACGAACAAATTCCTCGACTTTTCCTTACGGAGTCACACACGTAGATAGCTTCAATTTGGCCGTGATAACAGCCGTTACACAGTACTGTGTGAGGAGCGTACACCGCTGTACGGTGTGTGAAAAAATGAGCGCTCACTACCTCACCAGGACAAAACAATACAATTTGGATTGCTTTTAAAAAAGCAGTTTGAACACCAGTGTGCACACAGCAATGCAGCTAGCCTTAAAAGGCAGGCTAATCACCACCAGCGCTGCTGCACAAAAGCAAAAATCTTCACCTTTCACTGCACAGTAACTACAGTGAAAAGCACTAGCAGCAGAAGCAGTTTTTTTTTCTTTTTGCCTTCCTAACGCTCTCCCTACAAAATCAGCAGCTGCAGCAGCTCTTCCTTTTCTGAGATCAGCATGAGTAACATGGCGGTCGGCGTCCCCGCCCTTTTATACCCCCTGTGACGCCACACAAAGCAAGCCAATCACTTGCATGCCCTTCTCCAAGATGGTGGTGACCGCTGCCTATGTCATCACGTTGCCCACAGTGTCCGTTCTTCCTGATTGGCTGAAAAAGGGCGCAAAAACATCTTTTGAAACGCGACTTTGGTGCGATGGTCGCCGACCTCGTGGCCGACCTCACGCTAAGGTCGGGTTTCGTTTCATGAAACCCGACTTTGGCGAAAGTCGGCGACTTTTGAATTTTTTCGACCCGTTTCGCTCAACTCTAATAGGGACACATACAGTATAGTAGCAGAGGCTCAGTATTGGGGTATCAGCAGGATAAGCAGTTTGCGCAGGTTGAGAATAGTCCAATTGGTGACGGTGCTGAAAATATGAGAAGTGAAACGTGTCTTTGTTGTATTCTCTGTAGCCGAGTCCTGGCTGGAGGAGTCACCATGTCGGTCTGGGCCAGATGGAAAAGACGTGAATAGTGAACGATTCCATCAGAAAGAACGTCAGCGGTAAGTCATTATCTGTAACTCTGCTGTAATCTATTATATGTTCTGTAGGACTGGTATTATTTACCACTGACCATATGGCGGTAATATCAATGCTGGTCTTTTTATATATAGATTATTTTTGGCAACACCACGGTCATCTGCTGAGGTTCTCTGGTTAGGGGTCCACTCAGAAGTTTCGCCCCCCCTGAACCAAAACCCTAGCTATGCCTCTGCTCCATGTCATTAGCCATTCAAATTGATCGACGTTTACGTGAACATAAAAGTACGCGAGAGGCGGTGCTGCCTTTTGAACAAACTTCTGAACACATGATGTGATAGGGTTTTGTCTAGGGCGCAACGTCAGGAGTTTAGAAGGCGTATTAAGCTATGTTTTTTTCTGTGGGGACGCCTCTCATGTTATTTCTGTCTGCCCTAAATGAGAAAAATGTTTTGCTCACTCATTTGCCGTGGGCAGTGTACAGCCCAAGTTCCTGTTGGCAGTTACCTTGATCTGCTCTTTGTCTACATTTTCCGCTAAGGCTTTTGTTGATTCAGGAGCGCAGCTTTGAATCTGATGGATTTGGACTTTGCTAAACGTTGTGGTTTTCGCATGGTGCCCCTGTGGACCCCTATTCCCTTGAGGGGGATTGATGCTACCCCTTTGGCGGAGAATAAACCCCATTTTTGGACCCAGGTGATAATGCAGGTCGCCCCGGACCACCAAGAGAATTGTAAATTTTTGGTGTTTCACAATGTACATGATATTATTGTACTGGGTTTTCCTTGGTTGCAAACTCATAATCCTGTTTTGGATTGGAAATCTGTGTCTGTGGTGAGTTGGGGATGTCAATGTGTTCTTAGTGACACTCCTATTTTCTCCACCTCTCCCCAGTCTCATGATGTTCCTGACTATTTGGATGATTTCTCTGAAGTATTTAGTGAGAGTAAGTCTGCGTCTTTGCCTCCTCATAGGAGTTATGACTGCGCAATTGAGTTAATGCCCAGTTGTAAATTTCCCAAGGGTCGGCTCTTCAACTTATTGGTACCTGAACATGATGCTATGCGATCTTATATCAAGGAATCATTGGAAAAGGGTCATATCAGACCATCGCAAAAAAGCAGAGAGGTTTACCCGTCCAGGCCTCCAGACAAATGCACTATCAGGATGCAGTGGACCCATATAATTAAGATGGCAAAACAGGTGCAAGAATACCAATGAAACAACCGCTCACAGCCTACCAATACATGGAGGGGGCGGTTGCCTGGTATGTTAATGCACAATAAAAAACTTGTATGCGGTGCTGTTCACACTATGGCAAGGCACAGCATCCAGTACTCCACATTTTTTTATGTGTTTTTTGCACTTTTTATTCAGGGTGCAGTTGGGCCCATTTGGTCTTGTAAACTGCGGTGTCTGTTCACATGGCATGCATTTTGATAGCGCTGGGCAGCCCGCCTTAGCTAATAGAAGGGTGTCACTACTAGGCTGTTAACCTGGATGCTGTGCATTGCCATAGTGTGAACAGCGCTGCTTACAAGTTTTTTATTGTGCATTAACATACTAGGCAACCGCCCCCTCCATTTATTAGTAGGCTGTGAGCGGTTGTTTCATCAGTATTCTTGCACCTGTGTTGCAATCTTAATTATATGGGTCCACTGCATCCTTTTTTGCTGTTTTCTTCTATTATTGGAGGATTTTTAAGTCCTCTTTTTGTGCTATTTCATATCAAACCATCCTCAAAGCCTTTGGGAGCTGGGTTTTTTTTGTGGCCAAAAAGATGGCTCATTATGGCCATGTAATGACTATTGGTTCCTTAAAAAAATCACTGTTAAATATCAGTACCCCTGATTTCTGATTTATTTTCCAGAGTTAAAAGTGCTTGTTGGTTTACCAAACGTTACCTCAGGGGGGGGCGTATAATCTTATTCGCATCAAACACAGGGATGAATGGAAGACGGCGTTTAATATTCCGGAGGGACATTTTGAGTACCTGGTGATGCCTTTTGGGCTCACTAATGCCCCTTCCGTCTTCCAATCTTTTATGAACGATATTTTCCGTGACCTTGTGGATAAGTTTTTGATAATTTATCTGGATGATATTTTGATTTTTTCCAGTGATTGGGATTCTCATGTGGAACATGTCCGGACTGTGTTCCGGATTTTGAGGGAAAATGCTCTGTATGTTAAGGGATCTAAATGTCTCTTTGGCGTACAGAGGATTTCGTTTTTGGGATTCATTTTGTCCCCGTCTGCTATTGAAATGGACCCGGCCAAGGTACAGGCCATTTATGATTGGGTTCAGCCCACTTCTATGAAGGCTCTCCAGAAGTTTTTGGGTTTTGCTAATTTCTACCGTAAATTTGTAAGTATTTTTTCTGGTATTTTTAAACCACTGACGGATTTGTCTAAAAAGGGTGCTGATGTGGTGAATTGGTCTCCAGAGGCAGTCTCAGCATTTCAGGAGCTTAAGCAGAGATTCACTTCTGCTCCGGATCTACGGCAACCTGATGTTTCACTCCCATTTCAGGTGGAAATAGATGCTTCTGAGATTGGTGCAGGAGCCGTTTTGTCTCAAAGAGATCCGGTAACCTCTAAAATGAATCCCTGTGCCTTCTTTTCTCGAAAATTTTCTCCATCTGAGCATAACTATGAAGTGGGGAATCGGGAATTGTTGGCCATGAAGTGGGCATTTGAAGAGTGGAGACATTGGTTGGAGGGAGCTAGACATCAAGTTGTGGTCCTCACCAATCACAAGAATTTGATTTATCTTGAATCAGCCAAGCGCTTGAATCCTAGACAGGCTAGGTAGGCCTTGTTTTTCACGCATTTTAACTTTGTGGTCTCCCTTCTTCCTGGCACTAAGAATGTTAAGGCAGACGCCCTTTCTAGGAGTTTTTTTGCGGTTTCTCTTGATGTGACCGAGCCTACTACCATTCTAAATGAGGGTGTAGCTCTTTCCGCCATCTCTCCTGATTTGAGATGTGCCCTGGAGGAATTTCAGGAGGATAAACCTGAACGATGCCCTATGGGAAAATTGTATGTCCCTGACCAGTGGAGGAAAAGGAGTAATGTCTAAAATTCATTGCTCCGTGTTGGCTGGTCATCCAGGTATCTTTGGTACCAGAGATTTGGTGAGTCGTTTTTTTTGGTGGCCTGCCTTATCTCGTGATGTCAGGAATTTTGTGCAGTCCTGTGGGACTTGTTCTCGGTCAAAGTCTTGTTCTCGCGGTAGTGGTTTGTTGATGTCCCTGCCAGTGCCCAGGAGGCCATGGACCCATATCTCAATGGATTTTATCTCTGATCTCCCTGTCTCTCAGAGAATGACTGTTATTTGGGTCATCTGTGATAGATTTTCTAAGATGGTCCATCTTGTACCACTCCCAAAGTTGCCATCCTCTTCGTGTTTTTACAACTGGTGGTTTGTCTGCACGGGATTCCTGAGAACATTGTGTCGGACACAGGAGTCCAGTTTGTTTCCAGATTTTGGAGAGCTTTTTGTTCCAAACTGGGAATTCAGTTGTCTTTCTCCTCTGCATTTCATCCTCAGACCAATGGGCAGACTTTAGAGAACAAACCAGACCTTGGAGTCCTATTTGAAATGTTTCATATCTGCTGATCAGGATGATTGGGTCTCATTTTTGCCCTAGGCCGAATTCGCGCTAAACAATAGGGCTAGTTCTGCCACTTTGATGTCTCCTTTCTTTTGTAGCTTTGGGTTTCATCCTCGATTTTCTTCGGGGCAGGTGGAAGCTTTGGCCTGCCCAGGTGTGGATTCTGTGGTAGAGAGAATGCAGCAGATTTGGGACCAAGTAGTGGATAAGTTGTCCCACTCTCAGGAAAAGGCCCAACAGGTTTCCAACTGGCATAGGACCATTGTTCCCCCTTTTAAAGTGGGTGATATGGTTTGGTTGTCCTCAAAAAATATTCCCATGAAGGTTGCATCTCCAAAATTCAAGCCAAGGTTTATTGGACGTTATAAGATTTTGGAAATCCTTAACCCCGTTTCTTTCCGTTTGGCTCGTCCAGTTACGTTTAAGATTCATAACGTTTTTCATAAATCTTGGTTGAAAAGGTTTGTGGAGTCAGTAGTTCCCATGGCAGCGCCCCCTGACCCCGTACTGGTTAAGGGTAATTTGGAGTATGAGGTAGAGAAGATATTGGATTCTCGTCTGGCTAGACGGAGACTTCAGTACTTGGTCAAGTGGAAGGGTTATGGCCAGGAGGATTATTCTTGGGTTTCTGCTTCTGACATCCATGCCAAGAGGTTGATTCATGCCTTTCACTGGGCCCAACCTGATCAGCCTGGTGGCGTGGATGAGGGTTCAGTGACCCCTCTTCAAGGGGGGTACTGTGGTGAATTCCCTGGCTCAGACTTCTGAGCCGAAGCTCCCCCTGCTCCCTCTGGTGGTTGCTGGAGGTAGTGGAGCTGGCTGGATTGACAGAGTTCTATCACCTGATGATGATGATGATGATGATTGGAGATCGATCTGGGGTTACTGATTGGAGTATTTAAGTCAGCAGACTTCCTTCAATCCCTGCTGGTGATTGCTTAACTGTGCATTCTGAGGTCTGATGTCTCCTGCCCTGATCCTGCCTGATTTGCAATGTTCAGTTAAGTGATTCTTTTGCTAATCCTTTGCATCTAACTTGGTTGTGCCTTTTTTTTGCTTTCTGCTTTGTTGCTAGGGTTCAGCAAACTCCCTGCTAGAGGCAGCGCTGGGCCCTGCTAATATGTTGCAGATTGTGGCAGTTTGTTCAGTCCCGTTATGTTAGTATCTTTTGCTTTGCTTTCAGTTTCATACCAGACTGCTGATCTAGCGGGGGTGAGGTCGTGTGGCCTTACATTTTTTATATATCAGATGTGTTGGATTTTTTTAGGGTTTTGTGCGTGATTGCAGACAGTATCTTTTCTGTCCTGTCCTTTCTAGACAGTTTGGGCCCCATCATTTGCTCAGTCTATTTTCTGCCTGCGTTTGTGTTTCATCTTGTCTCACCAACAATATATGTTTGGGGGCTATCTATTCCTTTGGGGTCTACTCTGGGGCAGTTTAGATTTCACCTTTCTTGCTTTAAGCTTAGTTAGCTCTCTGGCTGTGCCGAGGCGTCTAGGGCACTGTAGGTACACTCCACGGCTTCTGTTAGTTGTGTTGTTAGGACTAGGGATCTGCAATCCCCTTAGTTACCAACCTCTCTGGTTTTCTGGTGGCTTAGCCTGTTCCTGCCATCCTCCTCGGTGACTCTTTCATAACAGGAATACCACAATGTGAAAAAGTCCAAACCCTCCCTGATGGTATTTATATTCAGCTCTAGATATTCCTGCACCATCCTCTCCATTCATTCACCACGTGTAAGAGTTGGACTCTGTTGTGCTGGTGCATGAGTTGGTCTGAAAAACTTGTCAAAGGACTCACAGAAATTTCTTCTTTCACTTCCACCACTGTTGCTGCTGCTGCTAATCTTTTGGCATGGATGAATTGATGTGTCGGACATTGGAAGTCTAGAGCTGTGATGCAAACTGTGTGCTTCACTGCTGTCTTGAGGAAAAGCTCTCTTAAGGCTGTATAAAAGCATGTTTTGATGCTCCAGCATTCGCGGGTCCCTTTCTAGGGTGGGAATTACCTGGCAAATTTTGGCTTTATAACGTGGATGTAACAGAGTGGCAACCCACTATTCAGCATTATTCCTAATCATAATTATATGGCGATCATGTTACAGATAGTGCGGCAACAAGGCACTCATGTGTTGGGCTCTACCATGAAGTGCAAGCCCATGCTGTGTTGGTGGCTGGGTAATAATGAGGCTCGTTTCCTCTGTCCTCTCCAGCCAACCACGAACAACAGAGAGGGGAGAATTATCCTCTTCATCTGACAGTTGCTTGCTCATCACCTCTGCTTCCTCCATTTGTTTCTTGGATCTTGCACCTTCGATAACAGTTTGTCTGTTTTGACCAGCCCCCCTTGATCGCAGTAAGTCACTCTCCCTTAGCACCCGCCTGTGAGACGTCAATCTTGAACTTAGAGACGCATCCTCCTCTGCTTCCTCCTCTTCTTCTGGGACCACTGTCTCCTCCCACAGGCTATTCAAAGTCTGCTCCAGCATATAAATGACTGGAATAGTGATGCTGATGATGGCATTGTCAGTGCTAACCATCTTAGTGGCCATTTTGAAACTGTGTAGAAGGGTGCAGAGGTTCTTAACCTGTGCCCACTTTATAAACGTGTTATGTGCCACGTACATACTGCGTTTGCCTAGGCTATATGACATGACATACTGTGTCAGGGCTCATTGCTGCTGCCACAGTCGCTGCAACATCTGCATGTAGTGAAACATCCACTAGGGGGAGCTGGTGAGGGAAGAGAGGTTATACACTAAGAGCAGCAACCCTGAGCAACAGCACAGGTGCCACAGGTAACGAGAGAGAATAGTCAGACGAACCGAGTCAGAAACTAACAGGAGCAGACGTACCAGAAGAAGCAGCAATACACGTAGTCAAAATACCAAATCCGAGAGTCAGAAAGCCAGAACATGAGCACGGGGTCCAAAACGTGAGACGAAATACGTGGTCGGGGTACAAGCCAGGGAGTCAGATGCCAGAGAGGGAACGTAACAGCAGAAACGAATACCAAGAGACGGGGTCAGAAATCAGTCCGGGTCATACACGTGAATATCAGTCAAAGGCAGGAGGCTCACCAGAGTACAAGGGTCAGAGGCTCTAAACTGCAAGCTTGAGCTATCACTAACACTGGTCAGCAGGCTGTGAGGGATTTAAATAGCCCAGCTAGCTCCAGAACGAGGCTGAGGAGATTAACCCCCGCATGACCAGTCCGGAGTGAAGACAGCAGAAGATAAACTCCGGACTGGACCATGACAGTACCCCCCTCTCAATGGGGGGCCACTGGACCCCCAGGCTTCCCTGGATGACGAGCGTGAAAGGCCCGGACCAACCGATCCGCATGGACCGAACGCGCCGGCACCCATGACCGATCCTCAGGACCGTATCCTTTCCAATGGACCAAGTACTGAAGTGAACGACGGAGCATACGAGAATCCACCACCTGTTCCACCTCGTACTCGGTCTGCCCATCTACCAGAACAGGCGGCGGGTGCGAGGGAGACTCGTCAGAGGAAGGCACCGACGGCTTCAGAAGCGCTTTATGGAACACATTAGGAATCCGTAATGACGGAGGCAACCGCAGGCGAAAGACCACAGGATTAATCACCTCTAAAATCTCATACGGACCAATAAACTTGGGACCCAACTTATCAGAGGGAATTCTCAGCCTTATGTTTTTGGTGGATAACCATACCTTATCCCCCACCTGATAAATCGGCCCCACCGAGCGTCGTTTATCTGCAAAAAACTTATATTTGCCCTGAGCCTCCCCAATGTTTCTCTGAACTTCCCTCCAAACCTCCTCCAACCGCAAAAAGGCTGAATCAGCCCCTGGACACTCCGAATCTAGTCTGGAGAATTCACCAAAATGAGGGTGAAACCCATAGTTGCAGAAGAAAGGAGAAGTACCAGTAGACTGATTGACACGATTATTGAAGGCGAATTCCGCCATAGGTATCATAGAGCACCAATCATCCTGTCTGGATGTGACAAGACACCGCAGGATCTGCTCTAAAGACTGATTGGTCCTTTCAGTCTGACCATTGGTCTCGGGATGGTAGGCCGATGAAAAGGTCAGACTGATGCCCAGCCTTTTACAAAAAGCTCTCCAGAATTTTGACACGAATTGCACCCCTCTATCAGACACCACACTGACAGGCACACCATGCAACCGAATCACATGCTCAATGAATAGCTTAGATAGAGTCTCAGCATTAGGAAGGCCCATTAAGGGTACAAAATGTGCTTGTTTGCTGAACCTATCTACAACTACCCAGATCACGGTTTTGCCATTAGAGGGTGGGAGATCGGTGATAAATTCCATGGACAGGTGAGTCCACGGTCTATCCGGAATTGGCAGTGGCACCAATTCCCCGGCCGGCCGGTTGTGGGAGGCTTTAGCGCGGGCACAAGTTTCACAGGAGGACACAAAACCAGTGACGTCAGAAGTCAACGAAGGCCACCAGAACAGCCTAGTGATGGCTTTACGAGTGGCCGAGATTCCTGGATGCCCACTCAGAGCTGAGTCGTGGAACTCCCGAAGCACTCTTAACCGATACTGGACAGGCACAAAGAGCTTATTTTCAGGTATGGACGGGGGAGCAAGAGATTGGGCCTCACGTATCTCCTGCTCCAATCTCTGGGACACCAAAGCCACCACCACCCCGCGCTGAAGAATGGAGGAAGGAGGCTCCGGAGGCGATACCGGATCTAGGATGCGAGACAAGGCATCCGCCTTCACATTCTTGGAACCTGGTCTGAAAGTGATGGAAAACTGAAATCGGGAAAAAAAGTGACCACCTTGCCTGTCTCGGAGTCAGACGTTTGGCGGATTCGATGTAAGACAGATTCTTGTGATCTGTAATGACAGTGATACGATGGACAGCCCCCTCCAAAAAATGCCTCCATTCTTCAAAAGCCAATTTAATGGTCAACAACTCTCGGTTACCCACATCATAATTCCTTTCAGCAGAGGAAAATTTTTTAGAAAAGAAGGCACAGGGTCTTAAGTTAGTTAATGTGGTGGGCCCCTGGGACAACACAGCCCCCACTCCCACCTCAGAGGCATCCACTTCTACGATGAATGGTTTAGACAAGTCAGGTTGCACCAGTACCGGAGCAGTCATGAAACGTTCTTTTAACAAAGAAAACGCCGCCACAGCTGGAGCTGACCAGTTTTTAAGATCCGCTCCCTTTTGGGTGAGATCAGTGAGGGGTTTGACCACTTGAGAGAACCCCTTGATGAATTTTCTATAATAATTGGCGAAACCCAGAAATCGCTGAAGACCCTTGAGATCTCTGGGTTGCACCCAATCCACAATGGCCTGTACCTTCCTAGGGTCCATACGAAACCCCTCAGCGGACAGGATGACCCCTAGAAAGGACACTTCTTGAGTAAAAAATGAACACTTCTCCAATTTGGCAAAGAGTGAGTTCTCCCTGAGCCTCTGGAGAACCGCATGAAGATGACCCATATGACTTTGTCTATCAGAAGAATATATAAGTATATCGTCAAGATAAACAACTACAAAACGTCCAATAAAATCAGAAATAACATGGTTAATGAAATTCTGGAATACCGCTGGTGCGGCAGTCAAACCGAAGGGCATAACCAAATTTTCAAACAGACCCTCAGAGGTGAGAAACGCAGTTTTCCATTCATCCCCCTCCCGCATACTGATGAGATTGTATGCTCCCCTGAGGTCCAACTTAGAGAACCACCTGGCCCCCGACAATTGATTGTACAAATCAGGTATCAGTGGGAGAGGGTAGGCGTTTCTTATGGTTATTTTATTCAGTTCTCGAAAATCGAGGCATGGGCGTAAACCACCATCCTTCTTTTTTACAAAAAAGAACCCTGCTGCCATGGGAGAGACAGATGGCCATATATGCCCTTTACGGAGGCTCTCAGAGATATACTCCTTCATAGCAGCCCGCTCAGGGCCGGAGAGATTGTACAGCCGGGCTTTGGGCAATTTGGCACCGGGAACAAGATCCACGGCACAATCGAATGGGCGGTGTGGTGGTAGAACCTCAGCCTCCTTTTCGGAGAACACATCCTTAAAACCCTTTAGGTACTCCGGAATACCCTCCAGGTTGATGGATGACATAGACACAGTAGCAAGACAATTTTCAGAACACCCAGGTCCCCATTTAACAATATCCCGGGACCCCCAGTCAATAACTGGGTTATGCCGTTGCAACCAGGGAAACCCTAACACCAGGCCAGCAGGGAGGTTATCCAAAACAAAGCATGACATGCGCTCCTGGTGTAGGGCCCCGACCCTGAGGGTAAATTCTTTAGAACTGAAATGGAGACCATCCTTAGTGAGAGGTGTAGAATCAATAGCCACAATCTTTAAGGGAGTCCCCAACCTAACTGTCCCTAATCTACAGCGAGCCACCAGCTTAGAGTGAACTCAGGATCTGGGCGTCCCCGCTGTAGGTGTTTCCCTAATGAGGAGTGGTCTTGATGGTCCAGAGGCCCCTCATTAAGGAGGGGGTACTGTCATGGTCCAGTCCGGAGTTTATCTTCTGCTGTCTTCACTCCGGACTGGTCATGCGGGGGTTAATCTCCTCAGCCTCGTTCTGGAGCTAGCTGGGCTATTTAAATCCCTCACAGCCTGCTGACCAGGGTTAGTGATAATGTACTGAAACCTCCACCAGGGGGAGCTGGTGAGGGAAGAGAGGTTATACACTAAGAGCAGCAACCCTGAGCAACAGCACAGGTGCCACAGGTAACGAGAGAGAATAGTCAGACGAACCGAGTCAGAAACTAACAAGAGCAGACGTACCAGAAGAAGCAGCAATACACGTAGTCAAAATACCAAAGCCGAGAGTCAGAAAGCCAGAACATGAGCACGGGGTCCAAAACGTGAGACGAAATACGTGGTCGGGGTACAAGCCAGGGAGTCAGATGCCAGAGAGGGAACGTAACAGCAGAGACGAATACCAAGAGACGGGGTCAGAAATCAGTCCGGGTCATACACGTGAATATCAGTCAAAGGCAGGAGGATCACCAGGGTACAAGGGTCAGAGGCTCTAAACTGCAAGCTTGAGCTATCGCTAACACTGGTCAGCAGGCTGTGAGGGATTTAAATAGCCCAGCTAGCTCCAGAACGAGGCTGAGGAGATTAACCCCCGCATGACCAGTCCGGAGTGAAGACAGCAGAAGATAAACTCCGGACTGGACCATGACACTGCAGAGTGGAATTCCACCATATCGTCACTTCTCATATCAACCTGTTAACTGGCATGGACAAAGACCTCTGTATTGATGCAAGTCGAATGTCGGATATAAGCACACAGCTTATGTGCTATCTGGAGCAGCTCACCCAGACCAATATAGTGGCGGAGAAAATGCTGTACTACCAGGTTGAAGACGTGAGGCATGTAAGAAACGTGTGTGAGCTTGCCTCACCGTAGGGCCACCACCAGGTTCGCACCATTATTGGACACGGCCTTCCCTGGATGCAGGTTCAGCGGAGACAGCCACTGATCAAACTCAGCCTGGAGAGCTGTCCACAACTCTTCAGCTGTATGATTGTGATCTCCAAGTTATATCAATTTTAATAATGCCTGATTTCGGTGAGCCCTGTCTGTGTAGTATGGAAATTGTGGGGATTTGATCTGCACTGTTGGAACGCGTCTCATTGAGGCAGAGGTTGAGGGCATAGGTGGAGGCCCTCGAGGAGATAGGCAGAAGCAGTGAAGGAAGTGTTAAATGTGTTAAATGTAGAGGTTTCTCCTGCAAGCCTTGGGGATCTCTATATTTGAGGAGCAGCGCCTGCCCCCACAGCCATCAGTCCAAGTGTCTGTGGTGAAATGCATACTGGCAGACAGAGATTCTGGCAAGGAACAGGTGATGTTGTCTGCACCATGCTGGTATAGCGCAGGCACAGCTGTCTTAGAAAAGTAATGGCAACTGGGCAATTGATACTGGGGGATTGCGACGGACATCAGCTTTTGGAAACCGTCTTTATCTACCAGGCGGAAATTCAGCATTTCCGTGGCCAACAGATTGGAGATGGTGGAGTTCAACCTCTTAGCTTTGTAATGCGTAAGAGGAAACACTCTTTTATGTGACCACAACTGGAACCGTGGGCTGGCTGCAGTGCTGAGAGAGGGCAGAGTATGGAGAACCGGACAAACTGCTGGACTGTGAGAGAGGTGCAGGTGGAGATGTTATGGTGGATTGAGAATCTTGTGGTGTGCTCATTCTATGAGATTGATCAATATCAGCAGGCATGTCCACTTTCGTTACATCTGACAGCGGGCTCTCAGTCAGCGTGACTGGAGTGGGTAAAGAACATGAAGTTCTGCAGTAGAAGGCCTGCATCTCAATAGTTGGCATGGTAACAGAGGAGGAGGAAGAAGCAGTAGATGTGATTGATTGGGCGGCTGATGGCTGGTGAGGTCCGCTGGTCCGCATTTTTGCACAGTGGGCATGTTGATTGCGCATGTAAAGGTTCATATATGTAGTAATCAAATTATTGCATCTTTTACCACGAATCAGGTTTCTTTTGCATAGTTGGCAGATTACATGAGTTGGCTCATCATTTGCAGTGTCAAAAAAGGCCCAGGCTTGGCAATCCTTGCCAACCCTGTGAGCTGCAGACCCACAGATGCTGCTGGTCACAGGCACAGTTGTGGCTGAGGATGCAATGCTTGGCGTGGCTGCATCATTATGTGTCTGCGACGTACGGCACAATGTAACCTCATATTCCTCCTCACATGACCTACTCAGCTGTGTGATTCTATGTTCACGCCAACTGAGATCTAACACCTCATCATCATCCTTTGTGTTATCGCATTCCTTGCCCTTGGAGACACCTTCCTCCTCTTCTTGCCCTGACAGCACAATACAGTTCACATGAGATTCAGATATCTGAGAATCATCAGGATCACCTCCCCACAGGGGTTAAGTTCTGATGACGACGGTCAGAATGCTGTACGGACCATACTTCGTCCTGCCCCAGATCCAAGCTTAAAAAATTTTGGGCATCGCTGCTGATTTCCTCCTCTTGACTCTGCGAAGCTTTTGAGTACATGTCTGATGAATAAGGCATAGAATGTGTGAATAGCTATTCAGACTCACCCATCTGTGGTTTGTACAGTCAGCTGAATGGTTGAAAAGTTGGGATGCGGGTGGAAGCAAGGGGAATTTCGATGCCACCTTTGTGGACTGTACTCAGTATGATGCTGAGGTGGAGGAAGAGGAGGAGAGGCCACTTGAAGCTGCGTTTGCCATTCACTCAAGTACATGCTCTTTCTAAGCATCATCGACAAGGCGTGCCACTGTGTGTCAGCCAAAGAAAGGTAGTGGTGTAGCTTGTCCAGTAACAGAAGTTGACCGTTGTCTTTGCATAGGACGTGACGTTGCTTCACCAGAGCTTTAACAAACATTACCATCTTGAACACCAAGCCTAATTCCCCTACCACCATGGCCTCACTTTTTCCCAGTCATGTTGCTCAGATAATGTGGTAGGAGCACAGTATTAGCAACAAATAGTTAGATTTTAAACTCAGCACCACCTCTGCAAACAGCTGAATTTCAGCAACAGTAAATTCCAAGTTGAAATATGGTGTGCTGTATCATGTTAGTCACAGAAAAAAGAATTGTTTCAGTGTGGATGAGACCTGTATGACAAAGAAGTTATGCTACAAACAATTTCAAAGTCAGGTCTCCTAATGTACTGACACTAGGGACAGAAGAATTGTTTGTGGCGTCTGGATCAGGCCTCTATCTATAACACACTAGATGCTAAAAACTAATTTAAAGTCAGGTCCCCTACTAAATGACACTAAGAACAGAAGAATTTTTTGGTGGCCTCTGGATAAGGCCTCTATAACACACTAGATGCTGCAAACTATTTTAAATTCAGGCCCCCTACTGTATGACACTAGGAACAGAAGAATTTTTTGTGGTCTATGGTTAAGGCCTCTATAACACACTAGATGCTGCAAATTATTTTAAATTCAAGCCCCCTACTGTATGACACTAGGAACAGAAGAATTTTTTGTGGTCTATGGATCAGGTGCCTCTATATCACACTAGATGCTACAAACTATTTTAAAGTCAGGTCCCATACTGTATGACACTAGCAACAGAAGGATTTTTTGTGGCCTATGGATCAGGCCTGTACACCTTAATTTCAACCCAACTAAATGACAGTGTGATACTGCGGGTTGTCTAACTTTTTGCAACTGAAAAATGTAATTTTTTTTAATGTGCCTTAGGTCTGCAGACAGGTTCATATCACTGCCACAAAATGTCAATGTAGGATACAGTAGGCTAGCCGCAATGTGCACACATAAAGTTAGGGGAAAAAAAAGACTGTTTACACGAACTCCGCGCCTCTGAGCTCTGCAAACCCCTTCCCTCTATCAGACAAGTGCCAAACGCTCATGACACACAACCATTATTGTTGTTAAAGTGCTGAAAATACTTTTGTGGCAACGCAAATATTTCCCCACTCTTTTACCGAATGTTACCAATTTTTACTGATTTTATGAAATTTTGCTTGTATTTCCGATCTCGAATCCGAATGTGCCATGTTCATGCCGAATTTATGTTTGACGATCGTTTTCCAATTAAATTCGCTCATGACTAGTCTTTAACTTTAGCCATTTTAGAGATTCTTTCTTATCAACTTGGCCTCGTTTCAGCTTGCTTAACTGTTCATGCCACTGTATGTTGTATTTTATTTTCAATAGGGTCAAGTTTCATTTTAGAAGGGGTTGTCCAATTAGTGGTCAACCCATTTACTGTCTTTGGGGCTACAATATTACCTCTGCTGCCAGTGGCGTATCCAGGGGGGGGCAGCCGGGGCAGTTGCCCCGGGCGCAGGCAGCAGGGGGGCGCAGTCGAGCCGCCCGGCCGCCTAATGCAGCGGTCCGCAGTATGCCAGTATCTCCCTCCCCCCCCCCGGCGGCTGTGTTCTGCCGCTACCAGTCCTGGGAGTCGGCGGTTCTCTGTGTCAGCTGTCAAACTGACAGCCGACGCAGAGAAGGAGGCCGCGCCGACTCCCAGGCAGCAATTGTACTTGGCGTCGATAGACGCCTGTACAATTGAAGCTCTGACCGCCGGGTCAGAGCGACGTCAGCAGCGTGATCAGGTCATGTGATCACGCTGCTGACGTCACTCCCGGCGCCCAGAGCGAACGCTGGTGGTAAGTGTGCTCCTCTGTGGAGCTGAAGAACCACCGAAGATGGGGATGGGGGTTAATGAGCGGAGATGGGGGTTAATGAGTGGAGAGGGGGGTTAATGTGGGGGTGGGGGTTAATGAGTGGAGATGGGGGTTAATGAGTGGAGAGGGGGGTTAATGTGGGGGTGGGGGTTAATGAGTGGAGATGGGGGTTAATGAGTGGAGATGGGGATTAATGTGCGGGGGTTAATGAGTGGAGATGGGATTAATGTGGGGATGGGGTTAATGAGTGGGAGGTTAATGAGTGGAGATGGGGGTTAATGTGTGGAGATGGGGGTTAATGAGTGGAGATGGGATTAATGTGGGGGGTTAATGTGGGGATTGGGGTTAATGAGTGGAGATGGGGGTTAATGAGTGTGTGGGGGGATTTGGAGTGGGGGTACATAATGTGTGGGGGGGATTTGGAGTGGGGGTACATAATGTGTGGGGGGATTTGGAGTGGGGGTACATAATGTGTGGGGGGATTTGGAGTGGGGGTACATAATGTGTGGGGGGATTTGGAGTGGGGGTACATAATATGTGGGGGGATTTGGAGTGGGGGTACATAATGTGTGGGAGGATTTGGGAGTAGGGACGAGGGGTTATTGAGTGGGGATGGGGGGTACTTAATGTGTGTGGGGGATTGGGGATGGTGGGGATTTGGAGTGGGGATGGTATTTAATGTATGTGGGGAGATTTGAGGACACAAAATGAAGAGTATGTATGAGGGCATGTATGAGGAAACAGTATGGGGGATGGGTGCAGACAGTAAGGGGTGCGAACGGGTGAATGCATGTGGACACAGTATGGGGAGTCGGGGATATGTGTGAGCAGACAGTATAGAGAGTGAGGGGGTAAATATATGAGGAGACAGTATGAGGAGGGAGGGGAATAGTGTGAGGAGACAGTATATTGCAGATATTTGTATTTAGGGGCATTATAATGACACTTCTTTCTTTAAGGGCATCGTGTGGGGATTTGCTGCAGAAGACCGGAGAAGATGGAAGTCTGCAGAGACGAGATGTGGATGAGAAAACTCATCATGGGGTCTGGACAAGAAGAAGAAAAGGAGAACGACTCCAGAGATGACGTCATCTATAAGGTACCTGGATGTAAATATTATTTGTGATATTGACTAATTCTCATGTTTTTTTATTTATGTCAGGAGCATTACAGGGGTTGTCCAGGTTTGTGCTGAGTCTGCAGGCATTCTATGTGACTGCAGACTTCTGAATTCTCACAGTGCTCACTGAATGCTATCAGGATTCTCTCGTGCTGGTAATTTACATACATGCGGTCACATGCTGACTAGACATGTGTGGCCTCACTCAATGAAAGTGAACGAAGCGAGGCCGGGCACGTCTAGTTGGAATGTGGCCAGAAGTATACAAATCACATACTTGTGTTGACATGACTGTATATCGGCAAGGGAGAATCCTAAATGTGTGCAGTGCATTAGTTGTGAGAATTCAGAAGCTGCAATGTCAGGATTCAGCGCTGCAGGTTCCAGTACTCATCACATGGACACCTCACTCATATGCGATTTTCATAGTTATGGTCCTGTGACAACGAGCTTCTCTTCCTGCTTTCAGTTTTTTACTGAACATTGAGAGCATTAGGGAGAGCAGCTCGTGGGTACATGACTAACTGTGCAAGTCGCATATGTACTTGGGGGGGGGGGGCGCCGAACCAAATTCTTGCCCCGGGTGCCAGAACGCCTAGATACGCCTCTGTCTGCTCCTATTCTTCCTTTAGCTAGGGCTAGAAACCTGTAATGCGGCCGCAACGAAAGGAACAAAGGTTTTTTTGGTTCTCTATTAACCATGTTCACTGTATGGTAAAACTGACTTGGCAATATGATTCTTTAACCCCTTCCTAACATCCGACGTACTATCCCGCCCATGGGACCTGGGCCCCTATGCCCATGGATGGGATAGTACGTCTACCGCGATCAGCGGCGCCCACGTGGTGAGCGCCGCTGATCGCGGCCGGGTGTCAGCTGATTATCACAGCTGATACCCGGCACAATGTGTCAGGGGCGGTCACGGACCGCCCCCGACACGTTAACCCCTTGCACACCGCGATCAAACATGATCGCGGTGTACCGGGGGTTAAATTAAAGCATCGGCAGGGAGGGGGCTCCCTCCGTGCTTCCCTGAGCCCCCGATATCGCTATGTGTAACGGGCCCTTAAGTGCGCATTTCATTTTTCGAATTTCTAATAAAATTAATGTTTTTTTATATTCTTGATGTCCAGCTAATTATGTGTATGTTACTAACTTTCCTTTAACCCCTTAACAATGGCCAATAAACCTTTTAACGGCGGCAGTTAAGAGTACTTATTCCTCAGCGCCACTTTTTAACGGCTCTGGGAAATAAGGCTATACCCTTATATTGCCCCCCAACATCATAAAACCTCTCGGGGTCTCGGCTACCGAAGGTAGCTGAGACCCTGGAGAACATGATCAGTGCCAGTTATTAGAGTCCACTGTCATGTGATCGCTATTATTCACCGAATAATGGTGATCACAACAAAAAGTCCTATTTATAATTCATTTCTCTCACCTCTGATATGATCTAACATCAGAGAAGAGAGAAATGGGGTCCCCCAAGCAACCACCGGATACCTCCACCATCCCCAGGCCCTCCTGATCTGTCCTCCAGCCCTGTACTTCATCTTCTTGGAAAAATGTGACAGGCACATGCACAGTGTGCCCAGTCGAGATCTGCTGGACGATACCCAGCAACAATAGGGAATTTTTCATTTTTGGTTCCTTCTGTTATCAAGTTCTGTGCAGCACCTGTGAGTTCAAAATGTTTACTATCTTTGAGGAGTGCAGTTTCCAAAATGGGGTCACTTGTGGAGGATTTCCACTGTTTAGATACATAAAAAAATGGCTTTGCAAATTTTGTTGGAAAAATGAGAAATTACTGGTCAACTTTTAGCCCTTCTAACTAATATTCAAAATTTTTGCCAAATTTCCATTTTTTTCACAGAGAGGCGCAAGTCATTGTTGGGAACGGCAGAACGCACTAAATAAAAATAATAATAAAGTGCATTTGCCGCTCGGGGTCCACCGTGCAGTAGGTGATATAGCCACTGCTAAGTGGTGGCAGGTGCAATATGGCGGTAATGCGCACAGGGTTAAACATCACCCAGGTGCGCAGAGCAATCTCTGTTAAGTCGCAGAGATGCCAAATAAACACAAAAAAGCTGAGCCTGTTGAGGTCACAGTACTCAGTATAAATACACACACGGTATCAGGTTGCAGGAGTAGCCCAAATATGCAAAACACAAGCCGCGGAGACACCATCACATGTTTCTGAACGCAAGCAATGACTAGCCAGGTCTTTCTCCGGGAAGGAACAACCACGGGAAGGGCAGTCTCCAATGAAGGAAACCACCTATGCCAAAACATGGTATCCATCCACAGACAGCTGTTTCGGGATATTGCCCCTCATCAGCGTGGAGTAGGAAGCTGGCCAGTAGGAGCAATGCCTAGTAGAAGACTGAAAAATGAGGATGAATGAACTCATGGAGATCAACATCCAACACTGCGGAGACACCATCACATGTTTCTCAACGCAGTGATTCTAGAGCAAAGCCCCCATCCCTTATGGGAAATCTGTAAAATATGCAAAACACAAGCCGCGGAGATACCATCGCATGTTTCTCAACGCAAGCAATGACTAGCCAGGTCTTTCCCTGGGAAGGAACAACCATATATTTCCCATAAGGGATGGGGACTTTGCTCTAGAATCACTGAGTGTGTAGGACACTGCCGCTCGACGACATAGCCAGAAAGCAAGCGCAATGTCGGACGCTAGCGTAGAGGTGTGGTGTGCACAGTGGCCTAAGGCTTGCCACTGACTGGCGCTGACTGCTAAACTAATTCCCTATCCACATACGTAATATCAGAGGGAACGGTTTTTATAATGAGTCATTCACGAGAATCATACATCCGTCCTCATACACACAGCAGCAAGTAAGTCTATACTAGCGCATGGCGGAACAGCCATGCGCGCCTTGTATAGCAGCCGGGACCTTCTGCAAGCCTCCAGATCTCTGAGATCGACCAATGAGATCTGGAGCAGGACCTGAGCACCTGCTACGGTGAAGAGGAAAAAATAAAGATGCACCTGAACGTGGACCCTCTGGGTCATGACTCCAGAGCCCCCGAAGGCGAGTGCCCAGGTGAGGACCACCCCCTATACAGGGAGTGTTAGGGACAGACCTCCAGGGGATAGAGCCGCAACTGCCGGAACCAAAGGGACGACTGAGGCAATAGACAGAAAGCACTGACGTGGACGATAAGAGGAGCACCGGGCATGGCAGGGACCCAGTGGGGTACAGGACCGGAGGACCATGGGAGCACAGGACTGGAGGCTGTAAAGGCAGAGAAGCACAACAATGAACAAGGAGTAAGACGGCAGACAACCGAGACGGAGAGGGGCGAGCAGGAAGCAGCACAAAGGGGGAAAGCCCTAGGGAGACTGGGAGAGCAGAGTACAGGAGAGGCAGACTGAGAACAAGCAGGCAGCAGACTAGGGAGAACCAAGAAACTAACACAGCACAGACAGAGAACGAGAGGGGGCCTGAGGATACAGTGAGCACCGCAACAGACAGCGTCATCGCATGAGATAATCAGGCGTCTTACCAGAGCAGGCGCCGGGCATATGTAGCAGTGGGCGCCGCCATGTTGGGGGTGGGGCTAGGGCGTCACATTACCCAGGAGTCCGCGCGCTGTGTGCTCGCACCCGACGTCGAGGGAGCCGGAGGCTGGGCGCGGGGGCGCGCTGAGAAGCAGGAGCGCGCCAGGCAGAGCGCGCAGAGAGGTAAGCAGGAGCCAGTGCCGTGACAGCACCTGACTCACGATCTCCAATGGGAGATCGTCCCATGAGCATGCTCAGTAGGAGAGCAGAAGGACTTAGCCTCAGGAGAGATTTGCTACAAGGCAATCTCCTCTGCAGTAGATAAACAGCAGGAGACTGCAGAATATGAAGGTCTGGATCCCTGCAGAGTAAACGCAGAAATCTGATGCCTAACAGTCATATCAAAGAAATTTTACCACTTTAATGAAGTACAATATATCTCGAAAAAACATTCTCAGAATCAGTGGGATCTGTTGAAGCATTCCAAAGTTATAACCACATAAAGTGACAGTAGTCGGAATTGTAAAATTTGGCTTGGTCATTAACCCCTTTCCTACATCAGACGCACTATTCCGTCCATGTGACCTGGGACCTAAGTCCCAAGGACGGAATAGTACGTCATAGCGATCAGCGGACGGTTGTCAGCTGATTATCACAGCTGACACCCGGCACTATGTGTCAGGGATGGTCACGGACCGCCCCCGGTATGTTAACCCCTGGCACACTGCGATCAAACAAGATCGCAGTGTACTGGGGGTTTAGGGAAGCATCGGCAGGGAGGGGGCTCCGTGCTTCCCTGAGACCCCCCGCAGCAGCGCGGTGTGCAGCGCTGCTGCGGGGGCCTCCTTCCCTGCAGGTCCCCAGATCAAATATAGCGGCGGGGACCTTCAGGGGCCTGCAGGGAGGCGTCTTTCTCAGTGCCTGCAGAGCGCAGGCATGAGAAAGCCTCCAGCAGTGCCTGCAGATCACCGATCTGACACACTGCTGTGCAAGGTGTCAGATCAGCGATCTGACATATTACAATCATGCCCCCCCGGGACAATGTAATAAAGTTAAAAAAAAAAAGAAGTCTAAAAATAATTTATAAAAAAAATCGCTAAATAAACAAATAAAAAAATATTCCCTGATAAATTCATTTTTTGAAAATAAAAAAAACAATAAAAGTACACATATTTGGTATCGCCGCGTCCACAACGACCCGCCCTATAACACTGTCCCACTAGTTAACCCCTTTATTGAACCCCTTAGAAAATAAAAATAAAAAGCAAAGCAAAAAATAATGCTTTATCATCATATTGCTGAACAAAAAGTGCAATAACGTGCCATCAAAAAGACATATATAAATAACCATGGTACCGCTGAAAACATCATCTTGTCCCACAAAAAACGAGCCACCACACAGCATCATCAGCGAAAAAATAAAAAAGTTATAGCTCGCAGAATAAAGCGATGCAAATATAATTATTTTTTATATAAAATTGTTTTCATCGCATAAAAGCGCCAAAACATAAAAAAAGACATAAATGCGGTATCGCTGTAATCGTACTGACCCGAAGAATAAAACCGCTTTATCAATTTTACCACACGTGGAACTGTGTAACTGCACCCCCCAAAGAAATTCATGAATTGCTGGTTTTTGTTCATTCTGCGTCCCAAAAATCAAAATAAAAAGCTATCAAAAAATGTTAAATGCCCAAAAATGGTACCAATAGAAATAAAGACCTCACGTGACTCGGTGGGTCTAAATATGGAAAAATTATAGCTATCAAAATGTGGTGATGCAAAAACTATTTTTACAATAAAAAGCGTCTTTTAGCGTGTGACAGCTGCCATATAGAGTTGAGCGAAACGGGTCGAAAAATTTCAAAAGTCGCCGACTTTTGGCAAAGTCGGGTTTCATGAAACGAAACCCGACCCTAGGATGAGGTCGGCCACGAGGTCGGCGTCTTACGCGCCAAAGTCGCGTTTCAAAAGTTTGTTTTGCGCTCTTTTTCAGCCAATCAGGATCCACGGACACTGTGGGCAACGTGATGACATAGGCAGGGGTCACCACCATCTTTCAGAAGGGCATGCAAGTGATTGGCTTGCTTTGGTGGGCGTCACAGGGGTTATAAAAGGGCGTGCACACCGACCGCCATCTTACTTCTGCCGATCTTAGCATAGGGAGAGGTTGCTGATTCTGTAGGGAGAGCGTTAGGCAGGGAAGAAGAAAAAAAAACTGCTTCTGCTGCTAGCGATTTTGCCTGTACAACATACCAGTCACTGTGTGTGCAGTGCAAGGGGAGGCTATATTGTGGTGGATCAGCGGTGTTGGTTGTTAGGCTGCCTTCTAAGGCTTCCTGACAGCTGCATTGCTGTTTACCCACTGCTCTGCAAACTACTTTTTTAAAAGCAATCCCAATTTTTTTTTTTGTCCTGCTGAGGTACTGAGCGTGCATTTTTTCACACCATACAGCGGTGTACGCTCCTCACACAGTACCGTGTAACGGCTGTTATCACAGCCACAGTGAAGCTATCTGTGTGTCACTGTGGAAGGATAAGTGGAGGACTTTTTCTGTTCTTACAGACCTACACTCTAGGGAGATTCCTATTCTGCCCAATTCTACATACACCTTGTAGTTTGTGATACACTAGCCAATTTCTGCCTGTGACATAGCGCTCTGATATTCAGTGGGCCTCACACAATCCAAAAGTGTCCACCAGTGTCCACTAGTGTGTGCAGAAATTCAAAATCTCCCTTATCCTGTAGTCACTTTTTTCACACCTGTGCCATCGAGCCTGTTACATAGCACTTTGATATTCAGTGGGCCTCACACAATCCAAAAGTGTCCAGTGTCCACAAGTGTCTGCAGAAATTCAAAATCTCCCTTATCCTGTAGTCACTTTTTTCACACCTGTGCCATCGAGCCTGTGACATAGCGCTCTGATATTCAGTGGGTCTCACACAATCCAAAAGTGTCCAGTGTCCACTAGTGTGTGCAGAAATTCAAAATCTCCCCTGTCCTATAGACACCTTGTACCTTGTTTTACATTACTATATAGTTTGTTGGATTTTGTCTACATTTCTACCAAAAATGAGGAAGGCTGGTGGAAGAGGCCGTGGAATTGGGCGGGGGTTGGCAGCTGGTAATGATGGTGTTGGTGGTGGATCTGATGGTAGTGGCAAAAGCAAAATAGGACCGAATGCAGGAGGTGTTGAGCCTGCGTCATCGTCTGGCTCCACAAGGCCTCGAAGGCTTAGTTTTCTAGGAGTTGGCAAACCGCTTTTAAAGCCAGAGCTTCAGGAAAAAGTTTTGTCTTACATTGCTGACTCAGCCTCCAGCTCTATCACCTCCTCTTCTGAAGTTGTAAAAAATAAAAGCACTGAGTCGTCATTGGAGGCTCATGTTCATGAACCACACCTTTACTTGTGTCCTTCACCCCAACCAAGATTGAAGGATGACGCAGGCCATACTACTGATTACTCCATGGAGCTGTTTTCACATACCATGCCTGGATTATCAAGTGAAATGGTGAATTACCCAGGCCAAGATGAATCTGACATGGAGTGCACTGATGCACAGCCGCTGATAGATGATTCTGCTGGTACATTCACTCAGAGCACTACATTGTCCTCGCAGTGTACAGAGCCAGATTCTGACCCTGATGAGACTCAGGTGCCCCTTCCCGCACACTATACCACCATACACGGTGACACAGAGGAAGGTGCACATGACATTGAAGAGGAGGTGATGGATGACCCAGTTGTTGACCCAGATTGGCATCCATTGGGGGAAGAGGGTGCTGCTTCCAATAGCTCAGATGAGGAGCATCCACAGCAGACATCGACATCGCAACAGCTGTTATCTGGCAGGCCCGGAGCACTCCAAAGACAGGTTCCAAAAATCAAAAGAGTTGCTGGACAGCTTGTCCAGAGGGTCAAAACATCACAGCGTGCTAGGCCGCAAAATGTCTGCCAAAGTAGGAAGAGTGCAGTGTGGCACTTTTTTGAACAAAATCCTCATGATCAGGCCAAGGTTATCTGTAAGAAGTGCGCAAAGACCTTTAGCCGAGGGAAAAATCTGAAAAATTTGAATACCAGTTGCATGCTTAGACATTTAACCACCATGCACTTGCAAGCGTGGACACAACACCAAACCTCAAGTGCCACATGTGCAACTGATCACAAAGAAGGTAGTCAGCAACGCTACATTGTTTCCCCCACTGTAAGCCCACCGGTTAGCACAGCAGCAAATGTTGAGGTGTCGTTGCAAGGCCACAGCAGTCAGGGAATCCCACTGTTATATCAACGAAATACTGAATCTAGGCCATCAGAAAGAACACCAACTCCATCACCATCATCAACCCTCTCTCAGTCCGCCCTGTCCACCGCTACTTCCACCATATGCAGCTCTCAAGTCCAGCTCACCCTCCCAGACACTATGAGTAGGTCAAGAAAGTACTCAGTCTCTCATCCGCGTACACTGGGTTTGAACGCCCACATTGCCAAACTAATCTCGTTTGAGATGATGCCCTATCGGTTGGTGGAAAGCGCAGCAGTCAGTGAGTGGAAAGGTGCACCTCACAACTGATGCATGGTCCAGTCGGCATGGCCAGGGCCGTTACGTGTCCATCACTGCGCACTGGGTTAATGTGGTGGATGCAGGGTCCACAGGGGACAGCGGTGGTGGGACAGTGCTGCCTAGCCCATGGTATAGGAAACAGTTGGCTGTAGGCGTTCGACCCTCCTCCTCCTCCTCCTCCAGAAGCGAAAGCTCGTCCACAGAGCGCAGTCGTACGAGCACTCCATCTGCAGCTGCCACTGTTGCACACGAGGTGTCCCCCTATCGAGCAGCTAGTGGAAAGCATCAGCAGGCTGTGTTGCAGATGATGTGTTTGGGCGACAGACACACCGCCGAGGTGCTGGCCGAGTACTTGAAGCGACAAACTGAGTCATGGCTGGGCAGTGTACATCTTGAGGCAGGCAAGGTAGTTAGTGATAACGGCCGTAATTTTGTGGCAGCCATAGCCCTTTCAAAACTCAGCCACATACCTTGCTTGGCTCACACCTTGAACCTGGTGGTGCAGTGCTTCCTCAAAAATTATCCGAAGTTTACAGCCCTGCTCCAGAAGGTGCGAAGACTGTGCGCGCACATCCGCCGGTCGCCTGTAAACTCCGTTCGTATGCAGAAGCTGCAGCGATTGCTCCACCGTCCCAACCACCGCCTCATTATCGACATTGCAACAAGGTGGAACTCCACCCTGCACATGGTGGAGCGGCTGTGCGAGCAGAGGCAGGCCATAATGCATTTGTGGGAGGATACACGGCCAGGCACTTTGAGAGCAGACATGGAGTTGACAGGTGTGCAGTGGTCGAAGCTGAAAGACCTCTGTAAAGTCCTTCAGTGTTTTGAGGAATACACACGGCTGGTAAGCGCAGACGACGCCATCCTAAGCATGAGCATCCCACTTATGCGTCTGCTCATGCAAACTTTGACGCACCTTAAGGAGCAGGCGTCTGCAGCCAATGTTGACAAGGAGGGAATCCTTGATGACATTCAGCCATTGTATGCTCAGGGACCTCTCCTGGACGAGGGGGAGGAAGAAGAGGAGGAGGAGGATGATGAAGGGGATGATTACTTAGGGGAGGAGGATGCATCTCGTGGGGCAAGTGAAAATGTTGGCGTGGCAAGGTCTGGTACAGGGTTTGTGCGTGACTGGAGGGATGTGGATTTGCCAGAAAGTGCTCCTCCAACCAGCACTCGCAGTGCATCATTGACACCGGGAACATTGGCCCACATGTCAGATTATGCCTTGCAGATCCTAAAAAGGGACTCCCGCATTGCCAAAATGATGAACGATGATGACTACTGGTTGGCCAGCATCCTGGATCCACGCTATAAAGGCAAATTACAAAACATCATGCCACAGGAGAACCTTGACCTAATATTGGCTAATAAACAAGCAACTCTGGTAAATCGGTTGCTTGAGGCATTCCCAGCACACAGCAGCGGTGATGGTTCTCACACGAGCCGTACGGGCCAGGGGCAGCTTGGCAGAGGTGTTCATGGTGCACACAGCAGAAGTGGCGTTGGAGACAGGGGTTTCATGACAATGTTGTGGACTGATTTTTCAAGTACCGCTCACACAACTGGTAATACTGCATCGATGGAAAGTGACAGGAGACAGCAGTTGTCAACTATGGTTACAAACTGCTTCTCGTCCCATATCAATGTTCTCTCGCACAGGTCATTCCCATTTGACTATTGGGCCAACTATGAACAAGAAAAGAAAAAGGGACTATGCATGTATGTGGGATCACCACGCCAAAACCAAATATTAATATAAATATAATTTTTATTGTAGAAAACACAAAAAGCAGCAAAAGAGCAGCAAAAGACAACACACATAAAAACAATTAAAAAATAGTCAAATAGTAGACCGCTGGCTGCAGAACGTAAAGGCACCAATATGAAACAATACCATACTCAATGTCATAGCATATAATACAGACAATATGATGGGGACAAAAAAACATAAATGACTGGACAATATAATGAGAACCTGTACCTATATATAAAGTGCATAGTACATGACTGAGAGTGACAGTCAATACCTCCTGGGAGGAGCCCTATAATGTTTGAAATAAATCTAATAAGTGGAGTATAAATAACAAGTATAACTCCCAATGAGAAGCAGTCAATAGCCCAAAAAGTAACCAAAGTTACCAAAAGAAAAAGGGCTGGTGATGTATGTCAGTTAAGGACCCCAAGCAGGAGTATGATACATCACCCAAAGGCACAACAGTCTGTAAGTCCAGTCAGAGGTCGCCCCAGCGTCTGTGTATGGTGCCAGCAGCCACCGCGGAGTACAGTGACCCACGCGTTCCGACACCGCTAGGTGTCTTTCTCAAGGTGAGTGCTATTGCAATCTCTGAGCGCCGCTTATTTAAGTCAAAGAAATCACAAATAAATCCAAACCAGGTGACGGCTGGCGGCGTGCAGGGAAAATCATGGAGACGGAAATAACCTCACATCATATCTATTGCGCAGGCGCCGTCGCGCGGCAACCAAAACACAACGATTGAAGTCTCGTGAGACTAGAATATCCCGCGCCTGCGCAGTACGTCCGATCGGGTAAACACAAGCAGCCTTGTGAGCGCTATCAGCGTCCATCAAGGATCAACTCAAATGAATAACGGAAATGATCCGTTATTCATTTGAGTTGTTGATCCTTGATGGACGCTTGGGATTCGCGGCGGATACTGCGTCCACACTCCACAAACCACCACGCAGTGGGACGGCTTCATGTGCCTCCTCACAGGATTGGTCTATCTCACAAAGCCCAGTCACTAAGAATCTCACAGTACAATATATCGTACATTGATGAAGGTCCTAGACCGAAACGTCTGTGTATGTATGTACTGTTGTATAATTAAAAATCACCTTTCTGCATCAGAAACCTTTGGTGTGTGCCAAGTTTATATATATTTAGTTCACGGATTGGGATCCTACTTGGGCACCACCTACAATTCTCAGGGTTGTGCCAACGGTTTTGTTCTTACCTCTAGTAAGCCGGACTCGGACCGCGGGGCATGACGGAGTCTCGTTCGTTAACGGAATTAAGCTTGCAATGTGTGCATCTGTTCTGTAGCTGGCATGGTTGAGGTTTCCCAGGTGGAGTCGAATTTAACCGTAGGCTCCACTCCTGGTGGTGCCCTTCTGGACATTCCTTTAAGGTTCAGCTTTGCAACCATACTGCCCACGTAAAACAAACACTTTGCCTTCATGAACGCTGTTTGGAGGGTCATGACTCGTGGGAATAACGCCGCCCAATCAGTTAACCTGCTAGAGAGATCCTTCGTTGCTCCCAAGCATGACATCACACTCCCTAGGAGGAAGGTAATGCCACTGTGGCGACCGTACTCCTAGGGGCGACACAAGTGCACTGATGCCCAGCCACTGCTCGATGAATCTGCTGGTACATTGACCCAGACCACTACATTCCCCTCGCAGGCTACACGGCCTGAATCTGACCCTGATGAAACTCAGGTTACCCTTCCCATATACAGTTCCATCTTACACGGTGACAAAGAGGAAGCTGCAGATGAAAGTGCAGGTTCGGCCCACCCGCCATCAGACACACCACCATACTATCAGGGGCCCTGTGCCAGTGCCGTCGCCAACGAGTGGGCCCCCCCTGCTTGCTCAAGATCACAGCACTTGCAAGGTTGAAATACTGTGCAGTGAGATGGAAGATGGGGACAACGAGGAGTCCAGACTAGTACAGGGATTCCCTAGCGAGGAGACTTATTTGATTGTTTTCAATGTTGGGACAGCAATTTTTGGGGAGCACTATACTCTGGAGAATGATAGATGGGGCCCACCATACACTGGAACATTCCAAAGGTGCACATCAGACACTGGAGCAGCATTTACAGGGCCCATTATACACTAGAGCATTAGAAATGGGGCCCATTATGCTTGGAGCATTATTTGGGCCCATAAGACAGTGGAGCTTCATCTATGGGGACCAACATATACTTTAGCATTATGTGGAGCTCATCATATACTGTTTCAAACATTATATGGGACCAATGATTCTGTATGGAGAAATAGATGGGCCTCGTCATGAGATGTAAAAAGTGAAGTATTTTTCATTGTACTATACCGCTATTTCTCTGCCGTATCGGAGCATGATGAGTTGTGGTATGTGTTAAAGGGGCGCTCTTTCACCCAGGGCACATGAAAACCTGGAGCCAGCCCTTCCCCCCCACAACTTTAGCCAAATAACCCCCATTTTTCAGTGCGTAACTTGTATTATGAAGTTAATTAAGGTTGACAAGCTTAAGTAAGAAGAATTGATGCTTTTGGCATTCAAATGAGCACTGTAGGTGTGTTTCCTGTCCTCCTCTCACTGCCGACTTTTATTCCCCATTGACTTACATTGGGTTTCGTGTTTCGGGACGACCCCGACTTTTCCCTATAATCGGCCGATCTTGCTCGACCCGACTTTTGGAAAAGTCGGGTTTCACGAAACGAAACTCGACCCTAAAAAACCAAAAGTCGCTCAACTCTACTGCCAAACATAAAAACCCGCCATAAATAGTAAATCAAACCCCCCTTTATCACCCCTTTAGTTAGGGAAAAATAATAAAATAAAAAAAATGTATTTATTTCCATTTTCCCATTAGGGATAGGGCTAGGGTTAGAGCTGAGATTAGGGTTATGGGTGTATTGGGGTTAGGGTTGGAGTTAGAATTGGGGGGTTTCCACTGTTTTGGCACATCAGAGGCTTTCCAAACGTGACATGGCGTCCGATCTCAATTCCAGCCAAAAAAGTCAAATGGCGCTGCTTCCCTTCCGAGCTCTGCCATGCGCCCAAATAGTGGTTTACCCCCACATGTGGGGTATCAGCGTACTCAGGACAAATTGCACAATTACTTTTGGGGTCCTGTTACCCTTGGGAAAATCAAAATAGGGGGTGAAAAGATCATTTTTGTGGAAAAAATATGATTTTTTAATTGTACGGCTGTACGTTATAAACTTCTGTGAAGCCCTTGGGGGTTCAAAGTGCTCACCACATATCTAGATAAGTTCCTTGGGGGGTCTAGTTTCCAAAATGGGGACACTTGTGGGGGGGTTTCCACTGTTTAGACACATCAGGAGTTCTCCAAACGTGACATGGCATCCGATCTGAATTGCAGCCAATTTTGCAGTGGAAAAGTCAAACGGCGTTCATTCCCTTCCGAGCTCTGCCATGCGCCGTAACAATGGTCCACCCCACCATATCAGGTATCAGCGTACTCAGGACAAATTGCACAATAACTTTTGCAGTCTAATTTATCCTGTTACCCTTGATAAAATAAAAAAATTGAACCTGAAGTAATTTTTTTGTGAAAAAAAGTTAAATGTTAATTTTTTTAAACATTCAAAAAATTCCTGTGAAGCACCTGAAGGGTTAATAAACTTCTTCAATCTGGTTTTGAGTACCTTGAGGGGTGCAGTTTTTAGAATGGTGTCACTTTTGGGTATTTTCTATCATATAGACCCCTCAAAGTGACTTCAAATGTGATGTGGTCCCTAAAAATAAAATGGTGTTGTAAAAATGAGAAATCGCTGGTCAACTTTTAACCCTTATAACTTGCTAACAAAAAAAATTTTGGTTCCCAAATTGTGCTGATGTAAAGTAAACATGTGGGAAATGATATTTATTAAGTATTTTGAGTGTCATATCTCTGTTATTTAAGAGCATAAAAATTCAAAGTTGGAAAATTGCAAAATTTTCAAAATTTTTGCCAAATTTCCATTTTTTTCACAAATAAACGCAAGGTATGTGAATTAAATTTTACCACTATCATGAAGTACAATATGTCACTAGAAAACAGTGTCAGAATCACCGTGATCTAAGGAAGCGTTCCAGAGTTATTACCTCATAAAGGGACAGTGGTCAGAATTGAAAAAATTGGCCCGGGCATTAACATGCAAACCACCCTTGGGAGTAAAGGGGTTAAAGTTAAAATTGGCTAGGTCACTAAGTGGTTAATAGTCACGTGTTTGCACGCAGCAAAGAATTAAAAATACATATTTTATCAAAACTGTTTATACTTTAAACTCATCAAGTTATTATTCAAATCAATCATACAACTCAGCAGCATTATCAAGCACCATACTCTCATTTCTTATCTTTCAACAGAAATGTTTTCACGTCAAGGAATCAATAAGATTACTGCATGTATAGAGCAGCACGCTACCCTGCAGACCTGTAGCTACACCTAATAGTTACAGTGGCATGCAAAAGTTTAGGCACTCCTGGTCAAAATTACTGTTATTGTGAACAGTTAAGCAAGTTGAAGATAAATGGTCCGATGCTAAAGTTTGGGCACCTTTGGAGATTTGTGTGCTCAGATAACTTTGACCAAGGTTTCAGACCTTAATTAGCCTGTAAGGGATATGGCTTGTTCACCCTCAATGTTAGGAAAGGTCAGCTAATGCAGATTCCACAGGTTTAGAAACACATAGCCTCCTCTAACCTTCTTTTAAGCAGCTGCCTAGCACTCTGAAAATGAAAATGGTGGAGGCCCACAAAGCAGGAGAAGGCTATAAGAAGATAGCAAAGCGTTTTCAAGTTGTCCTTTCCTCAGTTCAATATGTAATTCAGAAATAGCAGTTTACTGGAACAGTGGAGGTCAAGATAAGGTCTGGAAGGCCAAGCAAAATTTCAGAGAGAGCTGCTTGTAGGATTGCTAGAAAGGCATATCAGAACCCCCACTTGACTGCAAAAGACCTTCATAAAGATTTAGCAGATTCTGGAGTTGTGGTAATTGTTCTACTGTTCAGAGACACCTTATCAAATATGGCCTTCATGGAAGAGTCATCAGAAGAAAACTTCTCCTGCACCCTCACCATAAAATTCAGCATCAGAGGTATGCAAATGAACATCTAAACAAGCCCAATGCATTTTAGAAACAAGTCCTGTGAATCGTTGAAGTTAAAATAAAACTCTTTGGTCGCAATGATCAAAGGTATGTGCAGAGAAAAAATTGCATAGAATTTCAGGAAAAGAACATCTCTCCAACCATTAAGCATGGGGATGGATCAATCATGCTTTGGAGTTGTGTTGCAGACAATGGGAACATTTCACAGGTAGAGGGAAGAATGGAGTCAATGAAATTTCAACAAATTCTTTGTGCAAACATAACACCATATGTAAAAAAGCTGGTCACAATAACAGTAATTTTGACCAGGGGTGCCCAAACTTTTTCATGCCGCTGTATAAGTCACACAAGGCTGTCTTATTATCAGACTACTAGATGTTTACTAAGACGTATTGTTTTTTGTATTATTTATGTGAATGATTGTAGTTTCCGCCTCTAATTACTGAACATTGGAGGTATTTTCCTAGCCTTCTCTACAGGATATATAGAAATTAGTGAATCAGGTAAACTGGGGGAACTGATCCATGATAATTCATGCCTCTTGCTGTGAAGAATTCACACTTGGCTAGCATTAAATAGAAATTAATCTATGGAATGCTTTCTATATTTAATGAGAACACGCCTGTCCCACCCAGCAACAGTGTCTTTGAAGCTTGTTATGTTTTTGGTGAAACAGAAATCCTAGATGTGACGTTTTTCACGTATCTTTTGCATGGCATTTGAGAGGTTGCAAGCAGTCTAGTCATTTTCATAACTCATCATTCAGATATTCTAATTATTCATCTGACGTCTATGAGAACAATTAAGTGTAATCCTGGGTGCAAATGGTGTCATGTTTTATTGTATTTTTAAGGATCGATTCACACTAAAACTGTGCTCTCTGGTAAGCACTGTGTTGGGGTCAGGACAAGATAATTTGGTTCGCTAGGTGCCCCTCAACCCCAAGCAAAGAAACAGATCAGAGAGTAATGTAACAGGACCCTAATGACCCCCCCTTCCTCTTTGATGGATTGCATAACGAGCGCTGACAACCAGTTACACTAGAATTGTTTCCCTTTTCACCAAAAAATAGCAGCAAAAGTAAAAACAACGTGTTGTAAGTTAGGGGTGAGGCTTAACAGGGAGTTCAATGTTATATTTAGACATAGAATCATTTTTGTAAATAATTTACACAATACCAGTGACAAATATCAATATTCATCTATGAAATTCTTCACTTTAAATGTCAGACCCAAGGATAGCAATGGAAACTAATATAATTTTACCATAATGGGGGCAAGTTAAGGTGTCGAATAGAGATGAGCGATTTTGCCTTTTTTCGGGTCGAGTCGCGTTTCATGAAACCCGACTTTCTCAAAAGTCGGGTCGAACGAAATCGTCCGATTATCGTGAAAAGTCGAAGGCCGACTGAAACACGAAACCCAATGCAAGTTAATGGGGAAGAAAAGTCGGCAGGGAGTGGAGGACAGGAAACACACCTACAGTGCCCATTTTAATGCCAAAAACATCAATTCTTATTACTTAAGCTTGTCAACCTTAATTTACTTTATAATAATAGTTAGGCATTGAAAACTGGGGGTTATTTGGCTAAAGTTGTGGGGGGGTAGGGCTGGCTGCAGATTTTCGTGGGCCCAGGGCCAAAGAGTGTCAATGGGCTCCTTTAACACATGCCACAATTCATGATCCTCTGATACGGCAGAAAAATAGCAGTATAGTACAATGAAAAATACTTCACTTCTTACATCTCATGACTGATATCCATTTTAAATTCTCCAATAGCTCCAAAAACGGACAGTATATAACTCCATACAGTATTATGGCCACCGCATAGTGCGCTATACAGAGTAATGAGGCCCATATATTTCTCCATACAGAATCATTGGTCCCATATAATGTTTGAAACAGTAAATGATGAGCTCCACATAATGCTACAGTATATGTTGGTCCCCATGGATGAAGCCCCACTGTGTTATGGGCCCAAATAATGATCCATATATAATGGGCCCCATTTCTAATGCTCCAGTGCATAATGGGCCCTGTAAATGCTGCCCCAGTGTCTGATATCCACCTTTGGAATGCTCCACTGTATGGTGGGCCTCATATATGATTCTCCTGAGTATAGTGCTCCCCAAAAATAGCTGTCCCAACATTGAAAACAATTAAATAAGTCTCCTCGCTAGGGAATCCCTGTACTAGTCTGGACTCCTCGTCGACCCCATCTTCCATCTCACTGCACTTGGACTGTTTAGGCAGAGGGCGTACAGATTTAGGGTTGGTGGGCCGAGCTAGGGCGTGGTCCCTTGATATACCGTGCAGAGACAAAACATAGACAAGGTGGAGGCAGGTTCTGGGTGCAACAGGTCCAAGTTTATTTCACTCGCCGTCCGCCTCACGGCCTCTGCAGTACACCGCACTTCTCTTCACCTCACAGCCTTCCGTTTCTAGGGCCCGTTATACACACCGTACTTTTCACACTAGGGACATACATGCACGTACCGTCCCTTCTTCACTGTTTGACGCTCCTGACAGGTCCATCACTGTGGCCGCCTCAGGCCCGTAAACCAGCAGCAATTTTACTAGTCAGGCGTCCCACACCCCGTGTCTCGTCTCTTCTGCGGTTCTTCCTGTCAGGACCACCCTCCTGACGTTCTCTCTCCTCAGTCTCCCCTGCTTTAGTTTTCCTCAGAGTGCACAGACTGTAGTAGTCCTCCTGTCACTTGAGCTCCCCCTGGGGACTGCACGTCCACTACACTTTCCTAGCTGTTTCCCCACTGTGGTAACTGACAACTATCTGAACTGTGCAAACCTTTCCTTCTCTATACTGACAGGTCCGTCCGTCCATCAGGTTACCTTCCCTACACAGACATGATGTCATCGCGCTCTCTGACCAGAATGTCACTGTCAGGAAACGCGGAAGACGTCACGGCGGTGGAGCAGGGAGAGGTAAGTATTTCAACTTTGCAAGTGCTGTGATCCTGAGCAAGCAGGGGGGTCCACTCGTTGGCAACGGCACTGGCACAGGGCCCCTCATAGTATGCCGGTGTGTCTGACGGCAGGTGTGCACCCCCACCGTCAGAGACACTTGATTCTACTATGAGGGACCTTGTGCCAGTGCCGTTGCGAAACAGTGTGTCCACCCACCTGTCCAGGGCAACGGCACTCACACGGGTGCGTGCGCCAGGTGGTGACCCCGGCCCTGTGGGGGGAGGCAGCTCATTTAGGGAGGTGGAAAAATTGGCATATGTTGATGTTGGACATTCAGCAGCTGCAAATGGAGTAATTGGAGAAGTCCGCGGAAGAGGAGGACAAAAACAAGCCATTTTTCTGGCAACCTACGTGTCCGCAGGGAGGGTGGGACAAAATCCTTTGAAACCCATGCATGGTTCATTTTAATGAAGGTTAGATCATCAACATTTTGGGTCGACAGATGGGTCCTTTTTTCTGTCAGGATTGATCCAGCAGCACTCAAGACTCGTTCAGATAACACACTAGCAGCAGGGCAAGCGAGCTCCTGTAAGGCATATTGTGTCAATTCAGGCCAGGTGTCAAGTTTACTGGCCCAATAGTCAAAGGGGAATGACCGGTGAGGGAGAACATCGATTTGGGAGGAGAAGTAGTTTGTTACCATAGTTGACAACTGCTGTCTCCTGTCACTTTCGATCGATGCAGTATTACCAGTCGTGTGAGCGGTATTTGAAAAATCAGTCCACAACATGGTCATGAAACCCCTGTGTCCAACGCCACTTTGGCTGTGTGCACCATGAACACCTCTTTCATGTTGCCACCTACGGCTTGTTGGAAAAACATCACTGCCGCTGTGTGCTGGGAATGCCTCAAACAAACGGTTTACTAGAGTTGCTTGTTTGTTAGCCAATATTAGCTCTAGGTTCTCCTGTGGCATGATGTTTTTGAATTTGCCTTTATAGCGTGGATCCAGGATGCTGGCCAACCAGTAGTCGTCATCGTTCATCATTTTGGCAATGCAGGGGTCCCTTTTTAGGATCTGCAAGGCATAATCAGACATGTGGGCCAATGTTCCAGGTGTCAATGATGCACTGCAAGTGCTGAGTGGAGGAGCACTTTTTGGCAAATCCACATCCCTCCAGTCACGCACAAACTCTGTACCTGACCTTGCCACGCCAACATTTTTTCTTGCCCCCTGAGAAGCATCCTCCTCCCCAAAATAATCATCCCCATCATCCTCCTCCTACTCCTCTTCCTCTTCTTCCTCCACCTTGTCCACAAGAAAATGGCTTACTGTCATCAAGGCTTCCCTCCTCCTCTTCCTCCTCAGCTGCAGACGCCTGCTCCTTAATGTGCGTCAAAGTTTGCATGAGCAGACGCATAAGTGGGATGCTCATGCTTATGACGGCGTCGTCTGTGCTTACCAGCCGTGTGCATTCCTCAAAACACTGAAGGACTGTACAGAGGTCTTTCAGCTTCGACCACTGCACGCCAGACAACTCCATGTCTGCCTGCAAACTACCTGCCCATGTATCCTCCCACAAATGAATTACAGCCTGCCTCTGTTCGCACAGCCTCTGAACCATGTGCAGGGTGGAGTTCCACCTTGTCGCAACGTCAATAATTAGGTGGTGCTTGGGAAGGTAGAGCAATTGTTGCAGCTTCTGCATACGACTGGAGTGTACGGGTGACCGGCGGATGTGCGAGCACAGTCTTCACACCTTATGGAGCAGGGGTGTTAACTCCGAATAATTATTGAGGAAGCACTGCACCACCAGGTTCAAGGTGTGAGCCAGGCAAGGTATATGTCTGAGTTTTGAAAGGGCTATGGCTGCCACAAAATTCTGGCCATTATCACTAACTACCTTGCCTGCCTCAAGATGTAGACTGCCCAGCCATGACTCAGTTTGTCGCTGCAAGTAGTCGGCCAGTACGTCCGCGGTGTGTCTGTTGTCGCCCAAACACATCATCTTCAACACAGCCTGCTGACGCTTACCACTAGCTGTTCGATAGTGGGACACCTCGTGTGCAACACTGGCAGCTGCGGATGGAGTGCTCGTGCGACTGCGCTCTGTGGACGAGCTTTCGCTTCTGGAGGAGGAGGAGGGTCGAACGCCTACAGCCAACTGTTTCCTATACCGTGGGCTAGGCAGCACTGTCCCACCACCGCTGTCCCCTGTGGACCCTGCATCCACCACATTAACCCAGAGCGCAGTGATGGGCACGTAATGGCCCTGGCCATGCCTACTGGACCATGCATCTGTTGTGATGCTTAAGTGCATGGACAATGCGGTCTTTCACATGCACATGGAGGGCAGGGATGGCTTTTCGCGAAAAGAAGTGCCGACTGGGTAGGTCATAGCGTGGTACTGCGTAGGCCATGAACTCGCGGAAAGCTTTGCTTTCAACCAACCGGTAGGGCATTATCTCTAACGAGATTAGTTTGGCAATGTGGGTGTTCAAAGCCAGTGTACGCGGATGAGAGGATGAGTTCTTTCTTGTCCTACTCAGAGTCTCTGGTAGGGTGAGCTGGACTTGAGAGAGCTGCATATGGTTTAACTAGCGGTGGACATGGTGGACTGAGAGAGGGTTGGTGATGGTGTTGGTGGTGTTGCTGATGGCCTAGATTCAGTCTTTCGTAGCAATAGAATGTGATTCCATGACTGTTTTGCCCTTGCGACGACACCTCGACATTTGCTGCTGGTGGTGTGCTAACCGGTGGGCTTACAGTGGGGGAAGCAATGTAGTGTTGCTGACTACCTTCATTCGGAGCAGGTGCACATGTGGTATGTGAGGTTTGGTAGCCCGTCCACGCTTGCAAGTGCATGGTGGTTAAATGTCTAAGCATGCAACTGGTATTCAAATTTCTCAGATTTTTCCCTCGGCTAAAGGTCTTTGCGCACTTCTTACAGATAACTTTTGCCTGATCATTAGGATTTTGTTCAAAAAAGTGCCACACTGCACTCTTCCTACTATGGAAGACATTTTGAGACCTTGCACGCTGTGCTAATTTGACCGTCTGGCCAAGCTGTCCTGCAACTCTTGGTTTTTGCAACACATTTTTGGACTGCTACGGTCCTGCCAGATAACAGCTGTTGCGATGTCGTTTCCTGCTGCGGATCCTCCTCCTCTTCTGAGCTATTGGCAGCGGCACCCTCTTCCCCCAATGGATGCCAATCTGGGTCAACAACTGGGTCATCCATCACCTCCTCTTCAATTTCATGTGCACCTTCCTCTGTGTCACCGTGTAAGGTGGTATAATATGCGGGAGGGGGCACCTGAGTTTCATCAGGGTCAGATTCTGGCTCAGTACACTGCGAGGACAATGTAGTGCTCTGAGTGAATGTACCAGCAGAAAAAAATCTAGCAGTGGCTGTGCATCAGTGCACTCCATGTCAGATTCATCTTGGACTGGGGAATTCACGATTTGACTTGCTAACCCAGGCATGGTATGTGAAAAGAGCTCCATGGTGTAATTGGTAGTGTGGCCTGCCACATCCTTCACTTTTGGTAGGGGTGAAGGACACAAGGAAAGGTGTTGTTCCTGACCAGGAGCCTCCAATGACGACTCAGTGCTTTTATTTTTTGAAACTTCAGAAGAGCAGGCGAGAGAGCTGGAGGCTGTGTCAGCAATGTAAGCCAAAACTTGTTCCTGAAGCTCTGGCTTTAAAAGTGGTTTACCTACTCCCAGAAAAGGGAGCCTTCGAGGCCTTGTGGAGCCAGACGATGACGCAGGCTCAACACCTCCTGCCTTAGGTGCTATTGTGCTTTTGCCACTACCAACAGATGCAACACCACTACCACCACCATTGGGACCAGCTGGCAACCCCCGCCCACTTCCATGGCGTCTTCTACCATATTTGCTCATTTTTGTGAAAATGTACCCAAAATACCACCAGCTATATGGTACTGTAAAACAAGGTAGAAGGTGTATCTACTATTGGTGAGATTTTGAATCTCACTATAGATTTGAGGATGCAGAACTATTGTCTCTGGCCCAGTAGAGATTACACCTCAATGTAACAGGCTGAAATTGGATGGTGAATGACAAGGTGGAGGGTGTCTATAGGATTGGTGAGATTTTGGATCTCACTATAGATTTGAGGACGCAGAACTATTGTCTCTTGCCCAGGAGAGATTACAGCTCAATGTAACAGGCTGAAATTGGATGGTGTATGACAAGGTGGAGGGTGTCTATAGGATTAGTGAGATTTTGGATCTCACTAGAGATTTGAGGACGCTGACAGTGATGCTCTCAGTCCAAGTATGGACGTAGGCAGCCTAATAAGCAAGACTGCTGCACAGTGCACACACAAAAGGGTGGAAAAATGAACGCTTGGTAACTGCAGAAAAGAGGAAGAAAAGTATTTTTGCTTTTAAAAAAGCAGTTTGCACAGCAGTGTGCAAACAGCAATGCAGCTATCAGGGAGCCTTATAAGGCAGCAACCAACAGAGCTGATGCACAAAAATAGAGCCTCCCCTGTCACTGCACACAAAGTGTTGTGTTGTAAGTGGAAATCGCTTACAGCAGAAGCAGTTTTTTGGTTCTTCTTCCCTGCCTAACGCTCTCCCTACAGAATCAACAGCAGCAGCAGCTCTCCCTATGCTAAGATCGCCATAAGTAAGATGATTGTCGGCTTTCACGCCCTTTTATAGCCCCTGTGACGTCACACAAAGCCAGCCAATCACTTGCATGCCCTTCTCAAAGATGGTGGTGACCGCTGCCTATGTCATCGCGTTGCCCACAGTGTGCGTCCTCCATCATTGGCTGAAAAAGGGCGCTGGAAGCATCTTTTGAAACGCGACTTTGGCGCTCTGGTCGCCGACCTCGTGGCCGACCTCACGCTATGGTCGGGTTTCGTTTCATGAAACCCGACTTCAGTGAAAGTCGGCGACTTTTGGATATGACCGACCTGTTTCGCTCAACTCTAGTGTCGAACATTTGGTGGATATCCTAATGAAAACTAAACAAACCCCATTATACATAAAGGGATATGGCTGATGGTGTTTGCGTACATCATGCCACAAATACAGCTTGCAACAGAACTTATGGTGATACTTGTGCCATATTCCTGTACTGATAGTGTTTCTGGTGATATGTTAATGTACTGATGGTGGTTCTGGTACTGTATTCATGTACTGATGGTTGTTCTGGGGATGTATTCCTGTTCTGATAGGGGATCGGGTGACATTCATATAGTGATGGTTGTTCTGGTCCTGTATTCATGTACTACTGACGGCTCTAATAATGTAGTCATGTAGTGATGATGGTACTGGTGATGTGTTCATCACCAGAACTATCATCAGTAAATGAATATGAAGTAAAAAGAAAAAAAACATCATCTTCATCATCAACACCACAATCATAAATAGAACACGAAAGCCATCAAATTCAATAGTACATGAATATAGCAACAGAACCATCATCGGTAAATAAATAGGTCACTAGAATACTATCAGTATATGAACACAGCACCAGAAACATTATCTGTAAGTGCAACACCAATAAACAACAGTACATGAATATATTGTATCACCAAAACCATTATAAGCAGTTGAATGCAAGAACCAAGCTTTGTACGACAATTACTTTAATTGTAAAGTCAAGCCAGCACCATGTACATCACATGAATAGTGTTGAGCGATACCATCCAATATTGAGAAATATCAGATCGGATTGGATCGGCCCGATACCAAAAAAAGTATCGGTATCGCCGATTCTGATACCGGAAGTCCCATTCAAGTCAGTGGGACAGAAATATCGGAATTAAAAAAACCCTTTCTTTACTTGCACATCCAGTTCGGGAGGGGGGAAGAGTGTGGGCGGTGCGTGGGCAGACACAGTGCTTGTCTGTGCGGGCCTGCCGGGGGTCTGTACGGGCCTGCCGGGGGCTTGTGCCGTCTGCCGGGGTTCAGAACGGGCCTGCCGGGGGCTTGTGTCGGCTGCCGGGGGTCCGTACGGGCCTGCCGGGGGCTTGTGCCGGCTGCCGGGGGTCTGTACGGGCCGGCCGGGTGCTTGTGCCGGCTGCCAGGGGTCTGTACGGGCCTGCCGGGGGCTTGTGCCGGCTGCCGGGGGTCTGTGCGGGCCTGCTGGGGGTCTTGTGTGTGTGCAGGCATCGTCCGATGGGACTGCAAGTCCCATCGGGCGATGCCTGCTGCAATGACAGTGATTGACACATTAGCCAATGATGGGACAGTTGTAGTCCCATCATCCGAATGTAAACTATTTTTTACAGTGGCGGCGGAATACAGTGCGGAAGGATGCCTACTGCTGCTGTTCTCCATGGGAGATCGGCGTGGGACACGCGTGGTTTTCTGCAGATCAGGGAGTATATTGTTTGTTTGTTATTTTCATATTTTTCCACAGATGACACTGGCTTCGGGGATTAAAGTGACAAGTATTGGTGAGTATGTACTCTATGTTATATGTACTGTATGTATATATGTATGTATTGTATGAATGTATGAATGTATTGTATGTAGTATGTATGTAGTATGTATGTAGCATGTATGTTGTATGTCTGTAGCATGTTGTATGTATGTAGTATGTATGTAGTATGTATGAATATATGTATGTTGTATGTACTGTATGTAGTATGTATGTAGTATGTATGTAGTATATATGTAGTATGTATGTATGAATGTAGTATATATGTAGTATGTATGTATGTATGTTGCATGAATGTAGTATACATGTAGTATGTAGTATGTATGTTGTATGAATGTGGTATGTATGTAGTATGTATGAATGTAGTATATATGAAGTATGTATGTTGTATGAATGTTGTATATATGTAGTATGTATGTAGTATGTATGAATGTAGTATATACAGTATGTAGTATGTATGAATGTTGTATGTATGTAGTATGTATGTAATATGTATGTACGTTGTATGAATGTAGTATATATGTAGTATGTATGTAGTATGTAGTATGTATGTATGAATGTAGTATATATGTAGTATGTATGTAGTATGTATGTATGTATGTATGTTGCATGAATGTAGTATACATGTATGTATGTAGTATGTATGAATGTATGTATGTTGTATGAATGTAGTATGTGTGTAGTATGTATGTAGTATGTATGTACATTGTATTAATTGTAGTGTATGTATGTAGTATGTATGTATGAATGTAGTATATATGTTGTATGTATGTAGTATGTATGTATGTATGTTGTATGAATGTAGTATGTATGAATGTATGTATGTTGTATGTATGTAGTATGTATGTATGTAGTATGAATGTAGTATATATGTAGTATGTATGTATGAATGTAGTATATATGTAGTATGTATGTATGTTGTATGAATGTAGTATATATGTAGTATGTAAGTAGTATGTATGTTGTATGAATGTAGTATGTATGTATGTTGTATGAATGCAGTATGTATGTAGTATGTATGAATGTAGTATATATGAAGTACGTATGTGATATGTAGTATTTATGTATGTTGTATGAATTTTGTATATATGTAGTATGTATGTAGTATGCATGAATGTTGTATATATGTAGTATGTATGTAGTATGTATGTTGTATGTATGTAGTATATATATATATATATTTTTTTTTTATATTCAACACATTAGCCAGATGATGGGACTACTATTGTCCCATCATTGGCTAATGTGTCAATCACTGTCATTGTAGCAGACATCGCCCAATGGGACAATGCCTGCACACCCACAAGACCCCCAGCAGGCCCACACAGACCCCCGGCAGCTGGCATAGGCCCCCGTCAGGCCCGTACAGACTCCCGACTGCCAGCACAAGCCCCCAGCAGGCCCGTACAGACCCCTGGCAGCCGGCACAAGCCCCCGGCAGGCCCGTACAGACCCCCGGCAGCCGGCACAAGCCCCCGGCAGGCCCGTACAGACCCCCGGCAGCCGGCACAGGCCCCCGGCAGGCCCGTACAGACCCCCGGCTGTCGGCACAGACCGCGCATCATGATGCGCACAGACCGCACATCATGATGACATCATTTCAGCAGCCAATCACAGCCACAACAGTGTCTCATTACATTATGGGGACTTCCGATTCCGGTATCCGATATTGAAAAAATATCGGTACTCGGTATCGGAATTCCGATACAGCGAATATCGGCCGATACCCGATATTTGCAGTATCGCAGTGCTCAACACTACACATGAACCTACGACTCCCTGTATGTCCTTAACAATTGTAATGAGATATGGGTAGCACAGGGGAGGTTGTGTAGATCCCACCGCTATCACCCACTGTCAAGCATAACAGCTGGTGGGGTCACACAGATCTTTCCACTGTCACAGATGACATTGGGGAGATCACACAGATCCACACACTGTCACCAGTTTTCAGGGGAACACAACTCCGCTACCTCCAATTGCCAGTCCAATTACACAATTGACTGACGAGGGATGGGCGTGGCCATGGCTGCTTCCATTTCTAGGCCAGGTATTGAGGAAACTCACATTAAGCTTATGGTATATACATCTCTGATTCCAATGCATGAAATATATATATACATATACTGCTCAAAAAAATAAAGGGAAAACTTAAATATAGGATCTTATGTTTTATTTTTTTGAGCAATATATATATATATATATATGTATATATATATATATATATATATATATATATATATACACTCCTTGGTACAGTTACTGCCAGCACCACATCAATAAAAAAGGAGCCACTACTAGCTGCCACTACCAACCATTTATACAGGCCAATTGGACACCCGTGACAGGTAGTGTATGGCTTCAGGGGTATGGTTTACAGAGCAAGAGGAAGAGAGCTATTAAATTTACATTCTTAACTTGAGCAGCACCTGCATGATGAGGTATCTGAATGGAAAACATGAGCTGCATGGAATACACACCTGAAAAAGCAGGAAAAATTTGAGCCTCTTCCTGCTCCCTCTTCTGCTGTGGTCTTCCTCCCTCTCACAAGTCACCCCCGTGTACTGCAGGAATTAAGTACAGTCATTGATGACCATTATTTTTAATCTTTAAAGATTCCATAATGACAGGGTCTGTACCACAGGACTGGCGTATAGCAAATGTGGTGCCAATATTCAAAAAGGGGACAAAAACTGAACTTGGAAATTATAGGTCAGTGAGCTTAACCTCTACTGTGGGTAAAATCCTGGAGGGTTTTCTAAGAGATACTATACTGGAGTATCTGAAGAAGAATAACCTCATGAACCAATATCAACATGGGTTTACGAGGGAATGTTCCTGTCAAACTAATCTGATGAGTTTCTATGAAGAAGTAAGTTCTGGACAGGACCAAGGGAAAGCAGTGGACGTGGTGTGTATGGACTTTTCAAAAGCTTTTGATACGGTGCCATACAAAAGGTTGCTACATAAAATAAGAACAATGGAGATGGGGAAAATATGTGTAAGTGGGTTAAGAGCTGGCTCAGGGATAGGAAACAAAGGGTGGTTATTAATGGAGCACACTCGGACTGGGTTACGGTTAGCAGTGGGGTACCACAGGGGTCTGTGTTGGGCCCACTTCTTTTTAACATATTTATTAATGGCCTTGTAGGGGGCATAGAGAGTAGAATTTCAATATTTGCAGATGACACTAAACTCAGCAGGATAATCAATACAGAGGAGGACAATTTAATATTACAGGAAGATTTATGTAAACTAGAAGCTTGGGCTGATAAATGGCAAATGAGCTTTGATGGGGATAAATGTAAGGTCATGCACTTGGGTAGAACAAACAAGATGTATAATTATGTGCTTAATTGTAAAACACTGGGCAAAACTGTCACTGAAAAAGACCTGGGTGTATGGGTGGACGACAAACTCACATTTAGTGGCCAGTGTCAGGCAACTCCTGCAAAGGTAAATAAAATAATGGGATATATTAAAAGAGGCATAGATGCTCATGAGTAGAACATAATTTTACCTCTATATAAGTCACCAGTGCGACCACACTTAGAATACTGTGTACAGTTCTGGTCTCTGGTTTTTAAGAAAGACATAGCTGAAATGGAGCGGGTGCAGAGAAGAGCGACCAAGGCTATTACACTTGGGGTTATTTAGCTTGGAAAAACGAAGGCTTAGGGGTGATTGTTATGATTGAGTCACCGTAGGAGGCAAAAATAGAAATGCTAGCTAAGTCCAGAAAACCAGAGAAGTTGGCAGCTATCGGATTGCAGACCCCTTAACCTATCAACACAACTAGCAGTAGCCGTGGGGGGCTCCTACGATGCCCTAGGCCCCTCGATCACAGCCGGAGGACTACATAGCCTAAAGACAGAAAGGGAAATCTAAACTGCCCCAGAGCAGACCCCAAAGTAAAAGGCAGCCCCCACATATAATGACGGTGAAGCAAGAAGAAAGAACAAAACACAGACAGAAAGATAGACTGAGCAAAGATGGGGCCCACGCTAGCTTAGATAGGAAAGGACAGGAAGGCTGCTGTCTGCAATCCGTGAAAAACCCTATGAAAATAAGAGCCAAAAAACTGACAGCAAAAAAGGCCCTGAAGACGCTAGGCTTCAAAAAAGCTATGTCAGTACTCAGGAATATTCTGAAGACAGAGCAACAGGCAAAAGGAGATTCAGCTCACCCCAGCAGGGAATGGCAGAATCCAGAAAAGCAAGGAAAACAAAACACTAATGCAAAAAGGCAAAGCAGAAATCTTAGCTTTAGATGAGCAGGAATCAGACTGGTTTCCTAGAAGTCCACAGAGAAATCACCCGCAGGCCAGAAGGGCGTCGGCAGCCTTATATCCAGTCATTAACTCCACTCAGCCAATCATCATCATCAGCCCCAGGTGTTTGACAATCAGGCTCACTACCTTTCTTCACCAGAAGAGGGAGTTCCTCGGGCCTCAGTAGTGAAGGGGAAAATGAACTCACAACAGGTGATCTTATGACAATGCGTATATATGTGAGGGGACAGTACAAACAACTTTCTAATAATCTTTTTACTCTTAGACCTGTGACAGTGACAACCTCTACGTCTGAAGGAAAGAAGGTTTAACCATAATCACAGAGGCAGATTCTTTACTGTAAGAGCAGTGAGACTATGGAACTCTCTGCCGTATGATGTTGTAATGAGTGATTCACTATTAAAATTTAAGAAGGGACTGGATGCTTTTCTTGAAAAGTATAATATTTCAGGTTATACATACTAGATTCCTTGTTAGGGCGTTGATCCAGGGAACTAGTCTGATTACCGTATGTGGAGTCGAGAAGGAATTTTTTCCCCCAATGTGGAGCTTAATGTTTGCAACATGGGTTTTTTTTGCTTTCCTCTCCATCAACATGTTAGGCTATGGGTTGAACTAGATGGACTTAAAGTCTCCCTTCAACCTTAAATACTATGTTACTATTTATAAAGAAGTAACAATGAGTTGGGAGCACGGCAAAAACAGTACTTGGTTCCCAGTCGCCACTACTTTTCTGGGAGGGCAATTCCTGAAATGCACAAACATAATGTGGAGAAAATCCTATGTTTGTACTGAAATCAGTAACAAGGTTCACATAAACACTGATGCATAGACCAGTAAGCACAGGTAGGGACATTATTACTGGTGAGCGTGCATGCTTGCTACTACTTGGTACTCGCCCGAGCATCTCACTGCTCGAGATGCTCAGAGCTCGCCGAGTATTTCTGGTGTTGCTCGGCGAGAGTTCGGGTCCCCTCCCTGCATGTTTGGTACTCTTTAGACAGCCAATGAACATGCAGGGATTGTCTGCCACACACTGTAATGCCGCAGCCATGTTGGTTGTGGCATTACAGTGATTGGCTGGCCGCACAGCATCATCAGGTCTGTATCAGACCTAGCACTGCCATGCTCATCACAGTCTACTCTGGAATCACCCAGTGTAGGGAGAGTTGCTGCTGAGTTAGGGAAAGATTTGCTTGTTTCTTAGTTAATGTAGGTATACCACAATATATTCTACACATAAAAGTGTCACAAGAGGTGGACGATGATGAGACACAATTGCCAGAAAGTCAGGAGGAGGACCAGGGTGCAGAAATGGAAGACGAGGTGGTGGATGATACAGTAACTGACCCAAGCTGGCAGGACTCTGATAACATTGCTCACAGCAGTAACCTGGGAGTCAGAAATGCTTCCAGGAGTCTTCTCCATGCAGTTCCCATGTCAATTTAGCACTGTTCCCATGAATTTCCACAATTTCTAGTCCCTCTAAAGACCCCCAGGGGAAGGGCTGCGGGAAAAATGCTCAAAATTCCCATAGACTTACATTGGGCTCGTTGCTCAGGTCGAGCACCCAAGCCTTCCACTTTGCTTGACCCGAGCAAGAGCACCCGAGCATTTTAGTGGTCGCTCATCACTAATATAGACCTGATGACGTTGGGGGGGCCAGCCAATCACTGTAATGCCACAACCAACATGGCTGTCTCAGTACAGTGTGTGGTAGACAGTTCCTGCATGTTTATTGGCTCTCTAAAGAACGCCAAACATGCAGGGCGGAGACCCGAACTCCCGCTGAGCAAACTCAGAAATACTCGGCGAGCTCTGAGCATCGAGAGCACTGCGATGCTCGGGCAAGCACCAAGTAGTGGCAAGTATGCTCGCTCATCACTACTCATATTGTATATAGAGAGGCTATGTGGAGACTCACACTGTATGTACCTGACAAATACTATTGAGAACTCTGCAATTAGAAGTGGAAAAGAAGAACAAAGACAGAAAAATCTAAATAATAAAAATATTGTACAAAGAGAAGCCATTCACAGACTAATATGTTTCTATACAAATGCATAAAGCATGGGCAACAAACAAGGAGAACTGAAACTACTAACACAGTAAAATAAATATGATGTCATTGGAATCACTGAAACTTGGTGGGACGATACACATGATTGGAATACAAGGCTAGAAGGATACAACTTATTTGCGAGAAACAGACTTGATAAACGAGGACGAGGTGAGAAAAGCATATATCTGCACAGAGATTCAAGTTTCAGAGACTGGGAGTTCTGTGGAAACTGTTTGGATAAGAATACAAGGAGAGAGCAACGGAAAGCACACCATTGTAGGCATTTACTACAGATTGCCTGTGCAAGCTTAAGATATGGATGAACTCTTTATGCATCAAAGGGCTAGATTCTCCAAAAAATGTGACATAGTGGTCATGGGAGCAACAGAAAAAATACAGGGAAAACAGAATGCTTCACCGTGTCAATGTGCCTGGTAGCCTTGAATTGTCTGATTATCGGATCACAATGAGAGGAAGAAAAAAGTTGTCGGATCACACAGCTGAATAATCAAAAACAATTCTTCTTTATTTCACACCATCATAAAAATGAGTAGATATATCCACAAATAGATAAGAACAGAGTGACATTCTTACGCATTTGTGGCTATCAGCCCTTAGTCATAGAATGTGATCATGGGAGATTTCAACTGTCCAGACATTTGTTGGGATTCTCTCAGGCAAAACTAACAGGTCAAGCAAATTCTTATCCTCTCTTGCTGACAACTTTATCTTTCTAAAGGTAGGGGAGAAAACAAGGGGATCTGCTACCTTGGATCTATTCCTTATAAAGAGGGAGGAAATGGTTGAGGAGGTAAGAGTGTCTGGGACCCTAGGAGGTAGCGACCATGCTATTTTAAAATTTTGGATAGCTAGAGGAGGAAGACCTGTGAAGGCTCAAACTTCAAGGTTAGATTTCAGAAAGGCAGATTTTAATGGACTCAAAAAGAGAATCAGAGGGATCCAATGGCGGGATATCCTTAAGGACAAAAATGTCCAGGAAGGATGGGAAATTTTGAAAAATGAGATTCTCAAAGCACAATCGTTAACAATTCCGAAAAGAGGGAAGAATAGGAAGCATTTAAGGAAACCAGGATGCATGAACGCAGAACTTAAACACGTGCTAAAAAGGAAGAAAAACATGTTTATCAAATGGAAAGAGGGAGGCATGTCTAAAGAAAAATATAATGCTGTCTGCAGAACTCGCAGGGAATGCATCAGATTATCTAAAGCTGAATTAAGGCTTGCAAGAGACGTCAAAAGCATTAAAGGATTTTGGGCGTATGTTTAACAGTAAAGGAAAAGTCAAAGATGCTGTAGGATTTTTACAAGATGAAAATGATGAAATGATAAGAAAGGATGTTGAGAAGACCGAACTATAAAATTTTGCATCTGTTTTCTCTCAGAAAGGAAATGTAACATCAACTGATCTTCACTGTACTGTTAAAGGAATAGAAGATTTCAGGCTCTCTATAAACAGAAAGATAATGAGGGAATACTTAGATAACATAAATGAATTCAAGTCTCCAGGTCCAGATGAATTACACCCCAGAGTACTGAAAGAGATAGCAGAATAAATATTTGAACCACTCTCCATAATCTTTGAAAATTCTTGGAGATCAGGAAATATCCCAGAAGACTGGAGAAGAGCAAATGTTGTTCCTATCTTCAAAAAGGGGAAGAAGATGGATCCAGGGACCTATAGGTGTTATGAATGAGTCACCGGAGGAGGAGAAAACAAAAATACAAGCTAAGTCCAGAAAACCGGAGAGGTTGGTAGCTATCGGATTGCAGACCCCTGATCCTATACACCACAACTAACAGTAGTCGTGGGGGGTTCCTACGGTGCCCTAGACCCCTTGTCACAGCCGGAGAACTACATAAGCCTAAAGAAAAATCTAAACTGCCCCAGAGCAGACCCCAAAGCAATAGACAGCCCCCAACATGTATTGTCGGTGAAAAACAGATGAAAACACAAACACAGACAGAAAGACAGGCTGAGCAAACGATGGGGCCCAACTAACTAGATAGAACAGGACAGAAAAGATGCTGGCTGCAATCTGCAAAAAACCCTACCAAAAATGTCCCAACCGTCTGATAGGGAAAAAGGCCCTGAAGTCGCTAGACTTCAAAATCACTATATCAGCACTCAGGTATATTCTGAAAACAGAGCAAAGAGATCAACTGATCAGAGACAAAAATGGAATTCAGCCAGTCCCAACCAGGACTGGCTGAATACAAACACTAAGCAAGCCAGACAAAATCTCATGGAATAATAGCAGGGCAAAAACTTAGCTTTTAGTAGACAGGAACTAAGCTGGATGCAAGAGCTCAGAGCAGAAAGGATCACCAGCAGCCCTGCAGGGCGTTGGCTGCTTTATATCCACTCAGAAATTCCAGATGTCCAATCACACTCCGCCAGTTCAGATGACAGGTTCTTCCCATCCCAATCAATTTCACTACCTCTCTTCACCAGCAGAGGGAGTTCATCAGACATCAAAGGTGAAGGGGAGAATGAACTCACAACATATAGGCTAGTGAGTCTGACTTCTATACCTGTCATGATCCAGGATGGATATGACAGAGAAAATGCACAGATAACCTTTTTTTTTCCTTTGGCTGTGTGGTTTCAGTTCCAGTTTCCCCCACATGGCCATTAGGGTCATTGCACTTGGGTTACTTTAGCTTTGTGCACGTAATTATAAAACAGGTGTGATTGCTCTATAAAAGATTGTCAGGTGTGGCAATCACATTTGGTGATAGTCCTCAGTTACAAGCAAGCCTGGGTGAAGGATGGAGCTGAAGGAGAGTCCCGAGCAGCTCAGTGAGAGTCCTGGATTGGCAGCTATGGTGTTTGCGAGGAGGGCTGGCATGGCTTTGTGGAGTTGCAGCTATGGTGTCAACAAGGAGTTCTTGCATGGCTTGGTGGCATGGCAGCTATGTTGTAGAGCTGCACTCATGATGCTGGAATCGGTTGCTGGAAAGCTGGACTCAAGATGCTGGAAAGCTGGACTCATATGCTGGACTCTGTTTCTGGACAGCTGCATGCAGGTGGTAGACTCTGTTTGCTCGAAAGAGCTACACTATGGTGTTGGATCCGGTCGGATGAAAAGATGCATGCAGGTGGTGGGCTCTGTTGCTGGGAGCGTAAGCATCAGAGCAAAGCTAAGTGGTGTTCCCCTGTTTTGTCTCTTTTCCTTGTGTGTGTTTTGGTGAAGAGGTGGGATTAGTTTCCGCACCGTCCACTTCACTAGTGAGGGTTTAGGTGCAGGGCGAGTCAGGGATTTTAGGTTCCTGATCGCCGCCTGGTGCGGAACCGGCCTAGGGAACGTTAGGAGTGTAGAGACACTGACTCAGGGGAGTGCAGGAGGTCTCCACTTCCCCGTTTCCCTATCGCAGGGCCACCATTGTTATTGTTACCCAGGTTTTCCCTTTTATTGTTTAAATTCGCCTGTTGGAGGCGGTGTATCCAGCTACACGTTTTATTATTTAAATTCTCCCAACTGGAGGCGGGGTTTCCAGACATACATGTATTTCCGAAATTCGCCTGTTGGAGGCGGTGTATCCAGCTGCACGTTTTATTATTTAAATTTGCCCAACTGGAGGCGGTGTATCAAGGGTCACGCGTGTCATCTAAATCCGCCCTGCTGGAGGCGCTGTGTCCAGTCGCGCCTGGCCGTGACAATACCAAGAAAGATCTTTGAACAAATTATTTAACAGCATGTACAGTATGTACATACCTGGATAAGAATTAAGTGATTAACCAAAGTCAGCATGGGTTTGTAACTAATAAGTCATGTCAGACTAACTTAATTTCCTTCTATGACAGAATCACTGACTGAGTGAATCAAGGAAATGCTGTCGATGTATTATATCTTGACTTGAGCAAAGCATTAAACAATATGTCTCACACCATCCTTATTGAAAAAATGACTAAGTATAGAATGAACAAGGCAACTGTTAGGTGGATTCATAGCTGGCTTAGTGATCGGACCCAAAGAGTGGTCGTAAATGGCTGCACATTCAGTTGGAAGAATGTCTCAAGTGTGGTACCATAGGGCCCTGAATTGTTTAACATTTTTAGCAATGATTTAGATGAAGGAATTGAGGGTACACTGATTAAATTTGCTGATGACACAAAGTTAGGAGGGATAGCTAATAATACAGAAGAGAGAGAGAGGATTCAAAAAGAAATAATTAAACTGGAGCAGTGGGCCGCAACTAACAGAATGGTTTTTAACAGGGGAAAAATGCAAAGTACTACATCTGGGCAATAAAAATGAAAAAAGCATATACAGAATGGGAGAATAGGGATAAGCAACAGCACATGTGAGAAAGACTTGGGTATACTAATAGATCACAGACTGAACATGAGTCAACAGGGTGATGCAGCAGCAAAAAAGGCAAATACAATTCTGGGATGTATTAACAGAAGCATACAGTCTAGATCGCGTGAAGACATCCCCCTCTACTCCTCTTTGGTCAGACCTCATCTGGAATACTGTGTCCAGTTTTGGGCACCACATTTTAAAAAAAGACATCAACAAACTGGAGCAAGTTCAGAGAAGAGAGAACAGACTGGTGACTGGTCTGCAAACCATGTCCTATGAGGAACGGTTACAGGATTTGGGAATGTTTAGCTTGCAAAAGAGGAGACTTGATAGCTCTCTACAAATATCTCAAGGACTTGCATTGCAGAAGGATCATCTTTATTCTCATTTTCATGAGGAAAGACTTGAAGCAATGGGATGAAACTGAAAGAGAGGAGACACAGATTAGATATTAGAAAAAACTTTTTGACAATGAGGTTGATCAATGAGAGGAACAGGCTGCCACGAGAGGTGGTGATTTCTCCTTCAATGGAAGCCTTCAAACAGAGGCTGGACAGACATCTGTCTGGGATGATTTAGTGAATCCTGCTTTGAGCAGGGGGTTGGAACAGATAACCCAGGAGTTCCCTTCCAACTCTACCATTCTATGATTCTATGACAGAAGTGTGACCTTTCGCATTTAGAACCAAATAGTTATTAATGATAGGGATGTGTGATCCCTGGTGTATAGTATGTCTCTTCTTGATCACACATAACTCTTTTTTGACATACTCCAGGTTGGTATCACATAGTTCATTGATATGTGATGGTGCCCTCCATACCCCTTTTCTCTAATCATAGGGCCATAGAGCTATGTTCAAGAACCACTTGGTTTGAAACACACAAGGTCCCCCCTCTGTCCATACCTTACCTTCTGTGAAAAGGAGTTTAACATGACATAATAAAGGGAGCACATTTTTTTATCCATGAACTTGATGCTGAATTATCAATTTGTATGTAGGAGGCTATGTGGGGGGCTCATACTGTATATAGGAGGCTATGTGAGTTCTCATAATGTATATAGCGAGGCTATGTGAAGCTCACACTGTATATAGAGAGCCTATGTAGGGTCTCATACTGGACAAAGAAAGGCTTTGTGGGAGCTCATATTGTTTTTAGGAGGCTATGTGGGGGCTCATGCTGAATATAGGGGGCTATTTGAGGCCTCATGTTGTATATATAGAGGCTATATGGAGGCTTACACTGTGTAAAGAGAAGCTATGTGGGTGCTCATACTGTATATAGAAAGATTATGTGGGGCTCATACTGGATATAAGAGGCTGTATGGGGACTCATTCTGTATTTTGGAAGCTATATGGGAGCTTATACCTTATTTACAAAACTATGAGGGCTCATAATGTATGTAAGGGCTGTATGAGGTCTCATATTATAGAGAGGTTATGTGGAGGCTCACACTTTACATAGAGAGGCTATGTGGGGGATTATACTGTATATAGGGGGCTATGTGGAGGCTCATAGTATATAGGAGGCTGTGTGGGGGCTCATTCTGTATATAGGGGGCTATGTGAGGGCTCATTTTGCATATAGAGACTATGTGGGGCTCACACTGTATACAAGGCTATGTGACTGCTCAAACTGTATATAAAGAGGTTAGGTTGGGTCTCATACTGTATATAGAGTGTTTTTTTGGATCTCATAAATTATATAGAGGGGCTATGTGGGGTTCATACTGTATGTAGGGGGTGTGGGTTCATACGGAATATAAGGGGATGTCAGCATTGTTACTTCTGCTCAATATTAAGTGATAATATTAATATAAAATAATAATTATAATTGTAATTAAGATATTAATATTAACATTGACCAGAATTAATTTCAGTCTATTGATTTGTCCCTTCACAACATGTCTCTCTCCCAACGGTCTCTCATGTGGCCCCTCGGGAAGATTAATTGCCCACCCCTGTATTAGAACATATTAATACAGTTATTGCCATAACGATCACAAAATTACTGAGATCTAACATCATTTTCTAATCCGTGAATGTCTGATTGCCAAGACCACAACTAATCTTTCGAATTAAAGGACCTTTCCATTGTTTATTTTCCGCCTAGTGGTGCTTTTAAGTACATGCTGTGCAGAAAATTGCCCCACAGCTCCATTTAATTGTCCTGTAGGGGCATTTCCTGGCCTCATTTCAGAGAATCATTAGTCATGAAAAGGATTCCTGAACAGGACAGTAGGTAATTCAAAAAATTTTTTCACTCAACGTAAAATTGAAATTCTCATTTCCTATCAAATGACTTAATTATATATTAATAGAAACTTTGCTCCTATGTATGTACTATACAATAGTCTGTTAGATTTTAAAATGAAGCTGATTGTTCCTGATTGACTTTTGCTGATCTGCTCTTCTACTTAAGTGACAGTGACTCAAAGATGTCAACTTCCTTTTCATTCAATAATGTTCTGAAACATGGGTCAATGCCCCAACAGCTGAATCATCTAAGTACATTGATTGTGCTAAACCAATGTTCAGATTACTAATATGTGAAGTATAGGTCAAGTAGTTTCCAGTATGTAGACAAACTGTAATAGGAATGGACAATGACAACCTATGTGTCCAGGCTGAATCATACAATCCAGTATTAGTCCATTCAGGTTGTATTGAGTGTTCCAATGGGCTCCGGAAATCTTCAATAGTACAGGAAATACTTGTTCAGTTTCTATAAGGAAATATTGCTATGAAAAGATATTAAGAAAATTCAATAAAGACTCAAGATGTAAAAAGGTGCATCAGTCACAATGAATTAGCTAATGTATATGTCAGTATAGCTTTTGGTATTACTTTATGGAGTTGGTTAATTTCTTCATTCATAGCAATTTTGTTTTATCATTGATGGTAGTTTTTGAAAATGGCAGTGAATCAGATACTGGAAGGAGAAACTGTAACTCTCTGCTGCTACTTCTTCAGTGATATTGCTGCAAATACTAATAGTTTCTTACATCTAGTACATTTATACCATAGAAGAAAATTACATTTTGAGAGTCCTCAGTGGTTGTTACCTTTTAATGACTAACTGAAAAGATATTAACAAAGCAAACTTTCAAGACCACACAGTACTTGGGCAGCATGGTGGCTCAGTGATTAGCACTGCAGCCTTGGAGTTATGGGTTCAAATCCCACCAAGGACAACATCTGCAAGGAGTTTGTATGTTCTCCCCGTGTTTCTATGGGTTTCCTCTGTGTACTCCGGTTTCCTCCCACATTTCAAAGAGAATTTAGATAGAGATAGATAGAGAATTCAATAGGGAATTTAGATTGTGAGTCCCATCAGGCACAGTGATGATAATGTGTGCAAACTGTAAAGTGCTGTGGAATGTGTTAGAGCTATATAATAAGATTATAATATAGAAATAAGAAGAATATTCAGAATTGAGAGTCCTCAGTGGTTGATACCTTTTAATGGCTAACTGAAAAGATGGTAACAAATTGCAAGCTTTCGAGACTACTCAGGTTTCTTCATCAGGCATTGGCCAATACAAAATCTGTATTAGTCAATACCTGATGAAGAGACCCGAGTAGTCTCAAAAGCTTGCAATTTGTTACCATCTTTTCAGTTAGCCATTAAAAGGTATCAACCACTGAGGACTCTCAATTCTGAATATTCTTCTATCTACTGGCTAATACGGTACAAAGATATACATCTTTCCTGTAAAAAGAAATAAAGATTATTATCAGGCTTAAGGCCCCTTTACATTTAGCGATGCACCAGCGATCCGACCCGGTCAGGATCGCTGGTGCATCGCTAAATGATCGCTAGAGAGCTGTCACACAGGCAGACCTCACAGCTATGCAGCAGCGACGCAGCGCATGATACTCACCTTTCACACACAGCGATGCTGACGTCCTCCGCCCACCTCCACGTGTCGCTCGTCGGCGCCAGCAGGAAGCCCAGCAGGAAGCGGACGACGAGAAATGGAGCCGCCCGATCTTGTGCGATCAGCGATGGACAGCGGGGGAGCCGGTCGGAGGTAAGTATCACACATAGCGATATCGCTAGCGATATCGCTATAACGTCACAAAATCAGTGATGTTATAGCGATATCGCTAGCAATATCGCTATGTGTAAAACCCCCTTTAGAATAGCACAAAATCTGAAGAGTCACTTGAATAATGAAATAGATAAGACAAGTGACATGAAGCAGAACTATCAGTATGGGAGAAGGAGAAACAGTTGTTATAGATAAGGAGTTCATAGATAAGCAGTGTGAAAACTTTATTGTCCTGTGATTGAGGTCTGGTCCATGGTTGTGATGCCCCCAAATGGTATGAGGCGCACGTTCCTTAGTTGATATAGAAAGAAAGAAATCCATGTGACACGTTCATTCCTGTTCTGAGTGTGTCGAAGATTGTCATAATTTTGCATTCCAAACTTTTTCTGTCTCTCTGAGATTTGAAGTTTTTCTGAGATTTAATACCAGTAATTTAATGTCCATGATACTGTGATTAGGGATACAAAAAGGTTTGCCACAAGTAAATCTATTCTTTTGTCTTTTATTGCGTGGCCATGAGAATTCATCCTTGTTCTAAGTTTTTGCCCTGTGTCCTCTAAATGCAGACCCCCAGTAGGACATTTGGTTCATATAATTAAGTATAAGTACATTTAATGTGACGCAGCTCAAAGTACCTGGAATCTTGTAGTCCTGATGCAAGTTGGGGATCTTAATCTTGTCCTTGGTCATTTTAAATGGACAAGTTTTAAAAATTTTTCTGGTTGCAGGGAAAAGTTCCTGTAGCTGTTGCAGAGGACAGAGAGCTTCTGAAAATAATACTTCTTACATTTGAGGGTTGCCTAAAACACAGAAGTGGAGGGGTATAGAAATATAGATTGTTATATCTTTTTGTAATAAAGGTTGTAGTTTCCGTGCAGCTCCCCTTAGCAACAACAGATTTGGATTGTAGATGTTAGGCATCGGATTCCTGCCCCTGCACAGGAGGAATCTCGAGCCTTGCCTTCTGCGGTCTCGCATTCAGTTCCAGCCGCAGAGGAGCCTGCTCAGCAAAGACATCGTTATCAGCGTCTTGCTCAGGCTAGTGCTGTCAGGTTGGTTGCTGCTGCCACCTCTGGGTCAGCTTTGGCAATCTGCACTAGCCAGCAGCGAGCAGCTCCAGAGGCTGTCATTTTTGCAGCCTTCTGAGCATGCCCGTGGGACGACCTCTCATTGGAGGTCGGGGTTCACACGCTCAGGTCCTCAAGCAGCGCTGATTGGGCCATCAGGAAGGTCCCGGAAGGCTGCACCTATAAAAGGATCGCACAGCCGTGCGCTAGTATAGTCTGTAATTTGTAGTGATATGTGTGATGATGGATGCTTGTGAAACGCTGACTGACTCATTATGAAACCCCTTCCCTCTGATACGTATGTTAGTAGGGTTTAAAGTTTCGAGTCAATGCCGAGTAGTGGCACTGCCTTGCGCCACAGTGCTCCCATCTCCTATCACATGTTGGCACCAGTGTACGCCATGCTACATTAGGCACTATGGCACCGCACTTTAAGCAGCACCAGTCAAAGTGGCGGCGTGCGCCATTAATGCACTTTCCAGGCCAAAGCTTAGGCTGGTTAGTGGTGTCCGCCAGAGCTGCGCTGTACGTACTTTGTGCGCTATTCATCTATCAGCTGCACCCTGTGACTGTTAACAGGGCACAGTGTTCAGTAAGGGTCTCTCCCTGGCGTTGCAGTTGTGGCGCCGAACGCTAGTGGGTCTAGTACGACTCTAACCCCATGTCCTTGGGGCAGGGTCCTGTGACCAAAACACTAACTTTCACTCCGCGGTATCGTGGCCCTGTGAAGCAACAGGGTCCGCCTCCAATTCACCGGGTGAAGTTAACCCATGTGTATTTGCTATACCGCCAGTTTCTGTCCACCATTACCAAGGAGCAGTCTACCATCTCTGCACAGTGGACCCCGGGCTGTGAACGCACCTCATTACCATCTTTTATTATTTGGTGTGTTCCACCAGCCTTAACAATAGGTGACTACTAGAGGTACCTTACCCGGTTGCTTTCTTGTTTAGTATTGTAATGCAGGTTCTGATTCCTTGATATTCTGGTGGCTTTTGGAATCTGGTTTTCAATTGTTCTTGGATGGTAGCCCTGATTCAAAAAGGTCTTTTGAGGCCACCAAAGTGTTTGTATCTATCCATAGGGATGGAACATATCCGATGTATCTGATGGCTTGGCTGTAGACAATAGAGGTTTTATGTGTTTTGAATGAAAACTGTCACATTTAAGGTATGTTGGATGGTCAATTGGTTTCTGGTACAGGGACATCTCTATTTCCTTGTTCTGTAGCTCAATGATGGTATCCAAAAAGTTAATTTCAATACAGGAGTAGTTGAGTGTTAAGTTGACGATGGGATCATATTGATTAAAGTATTCATGGAACGTCTTTAGCTGTTTCTCAGACTCCAGCCAAATGATTTAAATATTGCCAATGTAGGTAGTAGGCCAGAGGCCTGATGGGACATGAGCACAAAAAGTCACTTTCAAGCTTGGCCATGGAAAATTTTGCATACTGTGGAGCCATTTTACCTCCCATCTCTGTACCAGTGTCCTGTAGATACAGTGCGTTGTGAAAGTATTCGGCTCCCTGGAACTTTTCAACCTTTTCTCACATATCATGCTTCAAACATAAAGATACCAAATGTAAATTTTTGGTGAAGAATCAACAACAAGTGGAAAACAATTGTTTAGTTGGGTGTCTCGGTGGGGGTCCAGCGGCGGGGTCCGGCGGTGGGTGTCCCAGCGGGGGTCCGGCGGTGGTGGTGGGTGTCCCAGTGGGGGTCCAGCGGTGGCGGCTGTCCCGGCGGGGGTCCGGCGGCGGCGGGTGTCCCGGTGGGGGTCAGGCGCCAGAGGGTGTCCCGGCGGGGTTCCCGCTGGTGGTACTGCGCAAGGGCCTGGTACCACATGTGGGTGCTATATTGGAATACCTAACAGTTGGGTATTCCAATATTGCGGTCAGCGTACTTCCGGTGCGGCGCAGTGGATTGTGGGATAGCGACACAATCGCCGGAAGCTGTGACAGAGCCGATTGTCAATTATATATTAGATATATATACCTATACTATGTGTATACATGTATTCTATCTATTCTATTTTAACATGTCAGTGTGATTTTACAATATAGCGCGCTGAATTGCTGGCTTTTCTAAAGGACACTGGTACGTATTTGTCGCAAGTCACATACACGGTCCGTGTGTAATCTGTTTTTTTCTCGCACCCATAGACTTGCATTGGCAAGTCTCAGGCGTAATATGGTGCAAATCGCAGCATGCTTCGATTTCACCAGCACGTATAATATGGGCAAGCAAATAACGGATGATGGGAGCTGCCCCATAGGTTAACATTGGTCCAAGTGTTATGCGATTTTTTTCTCTCATAGCACTCTTCCATATTTCTCTCTAGTGTGACTCTGGCCTAAAGGTGAGGAATTTTGTTTGTTTGTTTTTTTGCGTCTTTTGTAGATGTCGAGGGCATCGAGGTAATGGGTGAGTTCGTAAGTATGGTTTAAATAAGAATGTTAAAGGAGTCTGTGTCTTCAATTAAAGGATTTTTTCTGGGAGTCTGTGTTTTCTTACAGTGTGACCATGGGGTTAGTTATGGGGGCGTAATGACGTTTCTCAATTGCTAACCTCGAGGCTTGATGTCACCAGACAATACAACGGTGACATCAACCCTTCCAACTTTTACCCCAATTCCCACTGCTACAGGGCAAGTGGGAAAAGTGAGGCTAAGTGCCAGAATTGGTGCATCTTATAGATGCGCCTTTTCTGGGGTGGCTGAGAGCTGATTTTTTTTTTAGCCCGGGGTGGCCAGCATTCATGACCCCTTCCTACACTGTTAATGTCAGCCCACAGATGTCTGCATACACTTTGCTGGTTATTGATTATAGGGGGACCCCACGTCATTTTTTGGGGGGTCTTCAATTTTAATAGCCAGTAAAGGCTAAGTATATAGTTGTGAGCTGATATTATTAGCCTGGGAAGCTCCATGGGTATTACCCCCTTCAAAGGCTAAATACATCTGCCCCCAGCCATCTGCTTTCCCTCTGCTGGTTACGAAAATTGCGCGGGAGTCCATGCAATTTTTTTCCGAAAAATAGTGTTTTATTAATTAAATACATGTGCAGTAATTTGCTCACACACTGTACTAATTGTATTTGTCACTGACATCTATATATCTAACTATTCTATTTGTATTTACTTATGTAGTCCATCTCTTCTATCCTGTCGGCTCCTGCAGTGATTTTTCAGAACACAGCAGATGAATTACCAGCTTTTCATCTATCTATCTATCTATCTATCTATCTATCTATCTATCCATCTATCTATGCAATTGTAAAATAATGCATATCCTGTAAAATATTCAGGACTAGTTACCAGATAAAAATATAGTGGTTTATTTGGATTCTTCCATCAAAGAAAGGTTATTACAGAAAAACAGGTGAATAAAAATAAGTGAAAGAGATATTGTCCATTGTTCATAGCAAAGCAGCATGTATTCTTCTTTCTCTCCGGGAACCCACATGGCAAATGGCGTCTGTCTCTCTGTTCGACTTCTTCGTACTAAAGTAACATACCAGCTGTTGAGTTATGTCATCTTGCGTCTGTCTCTCATGATGGTGAGGGAAGAAGAGAGCACCCTCTACAGTTAGCCATGAATTATATACGTCTCTTGAAACACGTGATCTCTACATATATGGAGCTGTCTTTCTACCATGAGCCAAGCTTAAAAATAGCCTATGTCGTGTAAGCTAAAGCAATGTACAGAACTGGGTGTAATAAGAAATTAACGGATTATTAATATTTAACAATTCCCCCTTTTGAGGGAGACAGACATTAATTGGAACCCTCAAATATAACAAGATCTTCTTTCTTCTTTTCTTCTTCTTTGACAAAATAATTTAATATCAATAATAATAATAATAATAATAATAATAATATTAGATTACCGTTATAAGTACTCAATGACATAATTGATGTGAATTCATGTTATGGTAAGCCGTGAACAATATTCATATAAAATATGTATAATTATACTTCCCTAAGTCTAAATTGAAGCATCTCAGGTCCAGTCATCATCATCTGATGTCATCTGGTCTTCATTTTGATGTCTTCTGTCTTCTTCTTGGTTCTTTTAAAAATACAGTTTTCTTATAGCATATAGATGTTGTAGGAATTGTGTGGTGTATCAAATCAAAGTCCATAAATTCAAATGTTTATAAGAAACAAAGTCTATAGATGAAATGCAGCTTTAATATCTGTGCAGTGTCATCTTTAAAAACCTGGGCTTACATTGGCTCGCCTTGGATATTCTGGAATCCTCCATCGGTACTGGTCTTTGAACAGGTGTGACGTCTTTGGTCAGCAAAGCAAGGGTTAAAATGACTCTTCCTTGCTAAACATAGCACCATAACCAGTCCTTGTCCTAATGCACAGGACATATGTCAGGATTGTAGCTTCCTGATAATTACCTTCATTGTTCACCAGCTTTCATCGAAGCTTTTCAGGTGATTGAAAACCTCTGGAACTTGATAAGAACGTGATAACATCGTTCATCTCAGCATCATAGGATCATCGTCCTCTGGTTGTCAGGTTAGACACTTTAATTGTGACTGTCGGTGGTGGATACTGCACTTGTAATTAACACAGTCTATTACTCAGTAATCATAGCTTTGTTACCTTCTGGGACTTCTGGATCGCGGCATTCTTCTTCTTGCAACTGATAAAAATCAATGAAGTTTAGAAATGTGAAAAGTCTTTATTAACATAATTTCAGTATCTTGCTTGAAGTCTTCATTCCCTATTCTATACCAAATCTGGTAATTTCCCTATCCCATAATATCACAGCGTACCATAGCAATCAGTAATATCCATATAATTATTATTAGAATTTGTACTGTATATGGATTTCAATATTTGAAATAATAAACCAATAATAAGTGATAATACATTATTATCCATTTTTTCATGTGATAGAACATTTTTATGTCATAGGTGTAATTACCTTTTTCAACCCATAGGTGTCACTGTGTTTTATGTAACCAGTGTTTTCATCTTTATTAATAAGGAATATATTTATTATACTAATAATATGTAGGAATGTATAGCCATGAACCAAAATAAGAATATATGAGTGAGCGAATGAATGAATAAAAGAATTGTTGCATATAACTCAGAAGTGAAACATTTTCTTAGTAATAGAACCATATAATTGCTATATTTAATGAAGCAATATTCTCAGTAGATATTACTTTACTAAATATTGGTGAAAGAATTAAAAATAATGAAAAATAAGAATAAAAATAAAAATAAGAATAAGGCCTTTATGTTGATGCAGAGTAGTTATGTCTTCAGTAACATATACCCTTAATATTTCCATGATCTGGATTATTTCATAATTGTCATAAACTTGTGTTATCAAAATATTCAAATCATGCAACTTTGCATATAATTCCTCTTAGTGTAAAGAAATGACTCTTTATAATACTTGTTATTATACCCAATACTTATACCATTGTACCTTATTAATATTTTTTCCTATTAAAATGTGTGAAGAAGTATTAATCAAATGTGATTATGTAGTCAGGATAAAAAACATATTTCTCCCTTAATACCAAAAAATATTGTTTCATGAAATAATTCATTTATCAAAACCAAAATTAAAAATAATTAATGTATAAATTATGTGAATTTATACCTGCTTATACCATTATTTGTCTGAAGATGTGTAACCATCAAAATTAATTTGAATATCATAAAATTATCCTTTGGAAAAAATTAATTTAAATGTAACACACTTGGACAGAGAAGGAAGGTCCACTATTCCCAGATGCAGCTGGTGAATACCAGGCTCTGTGCTGGTGCCTGTTTAAAAGAGCTAAAGCTGATAAGGAAAGAATAGATTTTCTTCCTAAACTATTTTCTATTTTGTTGTGCGATTGCACTTATCCACAATTAACTAAATCAAGAAATAATAATTACTATAGAAATATAGAAATATATGTTTGTATAGATAATATTTCATTATGTATCTTAATATTCTAATTTCCTAAAGATAAAAGCTTTGGGGTTTTTTTTTTTTTCTCTCATGCATTCAGGATCCTGAGGTCTCACAAACGTATCACATTACTCGCTCAGCAGCTGCTCATACACTCAGTCACTGTCACTCAGACTGTGTCACATATTAAGTTTAATACACGTATTTTAACCCAAATTATCCTAATTATCAATGCATTGTAAACTATTTCAATTTAGTCTCTTAATATTTCTTTGAATATTCCCCAAATACACATGACATAAATATATATGTATAGCTATACTTGACATTTAGGCCTGGAAAAAATTCCATTGCTTTGCAAAAGACCCCCTTTAAAATTCTTTTCCTAAGGAACAGGGACATAGTATACTGGTATGGTATACTTATTATTAGAACAAGGTTGAAATTTTCACCTGTTGAGGTTGTCATTCAAACCATGCAGTAAAAAAACACACACCCAGAACATTTTAAAAAGCAATTAGTTATTTCCTTTTAAGGGTTAGATATATAAAATCATGCAATTATTGCAACATCCTGTGTAAATAAAGGCATAAATCCTTGGAAGAGAATTTTTCTCGATTAAGTCCTGCTTTGAAATGAAAATTCTAAGGAAACATAAAAAATAAGGTTAATATCATATTCATATTCTAAATATTATTACTGATGTAGATTTTAATTTTCATTAAAAAATACAGTTCTACTATTTCTACTTCTACAAACACTCTATATATACTGTATGACTATGTATATATCCACAAACCATAAAACTACAGGATTATACTCTATATAATAATTACATATAACTCACTAATTGTATAACACTGTTACACAATATATATATTACTTTTTCTAACCAATTCCTACACCCATACTTATTTCTCTGCAAAAAATATCCTGAAAGGTTCTTGCCATTTTAAAGCTGATAGATTCTTGGAGCAGAGTATTCAGTTTACAGGCCATGATGTCACTCACCACCTGTTTCTGTCTGTTAAATTCGGCCATCTTTGTTACAGAAAGAAAATCAGAACTCATCATTTTTCTTAATTCAATTTGTGTCTTTTCGGTGTTCTTTTGCATCATTCCATATGGTTTATAACAAACATGTGATTTTCTTTTTCTTTCTTCGTAGATTTGATTTTGGGGAAAACTCATTTTAGAAGGTTTTGCTAATACAGGCTTCTGATAAGATTTTACTCTGCCTGTCTTTCCAAAATTAGCACAATTTATTTTCCTTTCACGATTCTCGTGTTTCCTGGCAAAATCAAGAAATTGCGCACATTCAAACAAAGAATCTTTTTGTGACGCAATAACACGAGATGCAGGATTTAGAAACCAAAATTTGCTTACAAAACTCCTTATGAGGGACGGTGTTTTGACATTCTCACTCAGCATTTTGTACAAACGTTCATATATGGACATGAACGTAAAAATACATTCCTTCCGACCAATCCTTAATTTTTGAAGAATATCAATATCTGGATGATTTTCATTTGATGAACAAAAAATGAGAATTTTTAATCTGTCCTTATCAGTTAAATTCTCATGTGTTTCACCAGATAACTTTAAAGACAATCTCCTTGCAAAATTTACAGGGATCCACATTTTGAACAACTGATTCTTCTCCTCGTTAGATAAATCAAAGTTATCAGAACAACTTTCAAAGATCTCAGAGTTTCTATAAACATCTATTTTGTTGTCATAAGCAGGAATTATTTGGCATATTTTTATCAAATTCTTCCTCACGCTACTTCGGATTTGGGCCTGTGAGTCTTCTATTTTTAGTGGTACGTCTTTCCCTTGTACGTCCTCTACGTCAGTTCTGAAGTCTCCTCCTACTTCTCCATCTTCTGCAAGGTCACCTTCAATAGCTGCTACTACTTGTAACTGCTTCTCCACATTACAGTGAATCTCGGGAATATCACTATCCTCTACACAATCATTTTTAGATTTCTCTGACACAGATCTATGAAATATATCTACCATCTGTAGAATATTTTTTAATCTCTCTCTTTCTCTATTGAAAAACTTAGAATCTAACCTCTGATTCTCGAGTTCACACTCGGCATATAAACTTAACCATAAAACTTCTGAATTAGAATTGTCTACAGACTTAAATTTTAATTTACTCTGCTTAGCAAGACAATTAATGACATCCATTTTATCTTACCTTGAAATGTCTCAGCTCCTTTGATGGACAACGCTGGGTTCCTGTCTTCACACGTCTGGCTTAGGTCTGGTACTTTTGGCACTTGTAGTACTTCTCAATCTATCTGGTACTTCTTACTTCTAGGTTCTATGTGATTCTTGTAAGTAGTGGAATTCCCGATAACTTACACATATGATTTGACGTTAGCAAAGTCCAATCCCCCGTGTGCAAGTTGAGGGAAATCCGCAAAAAAGTACAAAAATTCAGATCTGGCTGGCTCTCCAATGTAAAATAATGCATATCCTGTAAAATATTCAGGACTAGTTACCAGATAAAAATATAGTGGTTTATTTGGATTCTTCCATCAAAGAAAGGTTATTACAGAAAAACAGGTGAATAAAAATAAGTGAAAGAGATATTGTCCATTGTTCATAGCAAAGCAGCATGTATTCTTCTTTCTCTCCGGGAACCCACATGGCAAATGGCGTCTGTCTCTCTGTTCGACTTCTTCGTACTAAAGTAACATACCAGCTGTTGAGTTATGTCATCTTGCGTCTGTCTCTCATGATGGTGAGGGAAGAAGAGAGCACCCTCTACAGTTAGCCATGAATTATATACGTCTCTTGAAACACGTGATCTCTACATATATGGAGCTGTCTTTCTACCATGAGCCAAGCTTAAAAATAGCCTATGTCGTGTAAGCTAAAGCAATGTACAGAACTGGGTGTAATAAGAAATTAACGGATTATTAATATTTAACAGCAATATAAATACGTATATATGTGTGTGTCACTGACATCTATATATCTATGTATTCTATTTGTATATATCTATTCTATGACTGTACAGTATGTAAAAGCTCTTGTTAAAAAAGCATTGCAATCAAATAGCAATCGCACTGCATTCGGATGTCAATCAGATACTAGGTGTGAAAAATAGAATTGTACTCACATGATTCTCGCACGACACTCCTGCAACTTTTGGCATAGAGACTCAGACCGATTTTTCGTATGTTTAGTGTGACTCTAGCCTAAGAGGTAACATCATCCATTTTCAGCACAAATATAAAGTTTAACAAAATGTTTAACCGCACTTTTGACCAATGGTGTGCAAGAAAAAAATTGCAGCATGCACTGTTCTAGTCTGATTTAAGGACCAAAATAGTGTAAAGTATGTTTATTGTAAGCAGCTCCTGTATTCATCTGCACATCAGATGAGCACACTAAGCTACATGTAGCACTGGCATCCTTGCATGTCTTTACTCCCTCCCCCATCAAGTGTAGGGTACTAGCAGGTACGTAGGATGCATTGACGAGCAGAAGGCAGAATAAGGGTTAACGGGTGTTTTTATATAACAAGAGAAAAAGATGACAACTCTTTCTCCATGCAGGGAGTTAATATATACAAGATGCACAGAAGTATTGTGCGGGTAGATATGAGAAGATACGGTATAATGCGATGACAGCCTGCGGGAAGGAAAAACGTAAGGTTCAATTTATCAGACTCTGTTGTCTGGAGGGAGGTGGTTGGAAGATCTCATGATGGCGCCGCAAACGGCGCGTCACGTTGAGGAAGCTGTCCTGGTGTGATGGTTTATTCAGAATGCTGGGCAGGCGGTCTTGGGGTTAATAGGTAGAGCCTCCCTTTGGGTCTGGGGAGGGTTTTTATAGCTTCAGGTGAGGACCATCCCCTGTCGTTTATACTCCTAGCTTGAGTGTGCCCGACCCTGCTCCGTTTGTGCTTGTCGCCTGTCCCGGTACGATTGCTTGGTGTATGATCTGGTTTGGCCTCGGTTTATATCTTTTGGATTCTGATTTTGTACCTGTGTGCCTGTCCCGTGTATGAACCCTGGCTTTGTCTTGACCTCCCTGTGATCGCCCCTCTGGTACCGCTGCCCCTATCCCGTGTTTGACCTCCTGCTACGCCTGACTATTCTCTAAAACACACGATCCTGTACTACGTTGTCCACCCTGTGTATGACCCCCGGTTCGTCTGACTATTGATACTGATTTAATCATCCTCTTGCCTTTATCTCGCTGACCGGCGCCGCTGCATCCAGGAGGTGAGCTCCGCCCACTCCTCTGACGCACGGTCACATGGTGGCAGGTCCTGCGGGCATTGAGCGCTTCTCTGCCGCTCCTCCCTTCCCGCAGGTCCTAGAGCATGATTCCCGATATCAAATGCTGCGCTCCTGCCCGGCCACACTGTGAGTAACCCGCCACCTATACTCTCTCTGCCCAGACAGAGATCTCTGTCACCTGCCAGTCATGCTATCCCTGACTACCATCACGGTGAGCGTGACACCTGGATGTACCGGAGGCACTGTCTCTTGGCAGCGGCGAAGAGTCTGGGAACTTTTGGTGGGCCGCTGTATGTCCGGGTACCTGTGACTGTTGTTTCAGCGAATTAGGAGGATGGAACCGGTCTCAAGGCCGCTGCTGCGGCTGAAGAGTTGAAGTCTCTGATAGGGGCTGTGCACCCTAAGCTGTCAGCGGTCAAGCGTTGTGCAGTATGGTCAGTGTTACTTGCCTGCGGTCGCGTAGGGTCGGAGTCTGGCAGCGTTAAGCAGTAACTGGCGCTGTGGCTGGTTGCTGGGTTGAACACACTCAGGCGTAGTCTGCCGTCTGTTGGATTACCCGCAGGGAGGGAGCAAAGCTTCACCTGCCGCAGCTCCTATCTTCCCCCCCAAAAGCCCCAGGTTCCCGCACCCAGCCCTCTTTATAACAGACCCGCCATTGGCAGCAGGGTCATAGGTCTGTTCCGGTCAGGTTCTCTATCCCCCTGCAACACTAGTGGCGTCCCAATGCTTCCTGCCCAGAAGCACTGTTGCCTCTTTTGTTCCAGTCCTCCCTCCTACACAAGGATGCCGACTTACTCACCACATCTGCCACCTGGTTGTGTCTTCTGCCTCTGCTCCTGCTCCCCAAGGTCTACGCACACCCAGCAGATCCCCTGCAGCACACTTAGGGCGTACACATGCTCCCTGCCTCTTAAAGATACAGCATGCACGCTCTTAAAGTGTCATGAGCCAATAGCTAGAAGAAACTTACAACCTAAGACTCTTCCACCTGTTGAGAGGTGCCTGAGCAACAATTGTGTTAGTTTACTTGCCTACCTGTTAGGTCCCCATGTCCACTTTTTCTGACATTGATCCATTGTTGTATAACCTGTATTCTGCTTCCATACCTTCCCTGTCTGCTATCCAGAGTCGCACAGTTTGTACCAGTACCAGGGGCCATCCTGTCTGCTACCCACAGCAGCACAGTCTGTATCAGTACCAGTGGCAGTTTTCTATGATAACCAGAGCCACACAGCCCAAACCAGTGCCCGTAGTTATCCTGTCCTCTATCCAGAGCCACACAATCTGAACCTGCACCAGTGGCCATTCTATCCTGTCTGGGACACTCTAACAGATCGAAGATCTCTAATCCTTGGGGTCAGCTGCTATTGTACAGCTGCAGGTAGCTGCCCTGAAGTGGTACCTGGCAGCTACCTGCTGCTAAAGTCTGACCTCACCATCATAGGCCCCCGTGAAAAGCAGGTATCTGTTTAGATACACTCCTCCAGGGTAAACCCGGCTCATAGTGCTGTGGGTCCACATTCCACAAGTGTTACACTACACATGGAGGTAATCTTATTTACTATTTGAGAATGTTAGTTGTCTGAGTTTTAGTACAGCTGTCAGAAACCAGCTACTGTAGAGGGAGAGGGTTTTAATGTTCTGGCTGATTGGGGTATGGTATGCATGACAAAAACATAAGTTAACTTGATAGATATGCAATATAAACCATTAAATAAAAGAATAGCAAATTTTGTGCAGTGCCAGTCAACTAAATCATATGCAGCAGTTGCATTTTGGAAATGTGTCGACATGACTTGTGGCTCTACGGTATAAATACCATCCCACATTCAAGTGCAGAAGAAAACATCCTTTTTAATGTTTTCTGTTCTGCAAAGATTTGCTCATGTTCTGGAGAGTAAAAAAACAAAAGACTTCTTGTGTTCGCGTGAGCGAGTGTCTCGAAATGTGGTGTCATTTTCAAACATCTATTGTTCATTTTTACTCACTCAGTATTCAAGTGGTTTTGAGTTTCCCGCAATGCCTCAATGAATTGGTCAGTGACTAAGAAATCAGAAGTCCATTTTCAGTAAAATTTGTCTATAATGACTAAATCTTTGTCTTCGCTAACAGTATTTACAGTAACAAGTCAGTTTGCATAATTCTGTTCATCTTTATCATTAAATCATGTGCAGTGTAGAACTGACAAGAGAGATAGCCATTTACTGTATAAATCTAATATATAAAGCTCAAAGTGTGTATGTATGTGTGTATGTATGTGTGTATGTATGTGTGTGTGTGTGTATGTGAGTATGTCCGGGATAGGCATCCGCACCGTCGCAGCTACAGCCACAAAATTTGGCACAGTCACACGTCTGGACCCCGAGAGCGTCCTAAGCTATGTTGTGAGGCGAAATTTTAACCCCGCGCGTTCCAATTCACCAAACAATTTTGCCCCTATCTACATACTGGGGGGGAAAAGTGTGTGCGCGTCAAGCCCCGCCCCTCATTATGATGTCACAATGGTTGCCATGGCGACGCTGATGTCATCAAAGGTTGCAAGCCCTGCCGCCGCTCATTATGATGTCATAATGGTTGACTATGGATTGGAGGATGTGTGATGAGTATATGGGCACCGGACTATGGGATGGAGGATATGTATTACGGGTATATGGGCACGGGACTATGGGATGGCGGATATGTATGATGGGTATATGGGCACGGGACTATGGAATGGCGGATATGTATATGGGCACGGGACTATGGGATGGAGGATATGTATGATGGGTATATGGGCACGGGACTATGGGATGGCGGATATGTATATGGGCACGGGACTATGGGATGGAGGATGTGTGATGGGTATATGGGCACTGGACTATGGGATGGAGGATATGTATGACGGGTATATGGGCATGGGACTATGGGATGGCGGATATGTATATGGGCACGGGACTATGGGATGGAGGATATGTATGATGGGTATATGGGCATGGGACTATGAGATGGCGGATATGTATGATGGGCATATGGGCATGGGACTATGGGATGGAGGATATGTATGATGGGTATATGGGCATGGGACTATGAGATAAAGGATGTGTGATGGGTATATGGGCACTCGACTATGGGATGGCGAATATGTATGATGGGTATATGGGCATGGGACTATGGGATGGAGAATATGTATGATGGGTATATGGGCATGGGACTATGGGATGGAGGATGTGTGATGGGTATATGGGCATTCGACTATGGGATGGAGGATATGTATGATGGGTATATGGGCACGAGCCTATGGGATCGTGGATATGTATGATGGGTATATGGGCACGGGACTATGGGATGGAGGATAACTATAATTTTCTATAACTAACCACAGTTAGTTACTATGCCCGGGCAGCGCCGGGCTCTTCAGCTAGTCTAATATATAAAGCTCAAAGTGTGTATGTATGTATGTATGTGTGTGTATGTGTGTATGTCCGGGATAGGCATCCGCACCGTCGCAGCTACAGCCACAAAATTTGGCACAGTCACACGTCTGGACCCTGAGAGCGTCCTAAGCTATGTTGTAAGGCGAAATTTTAACCGTGCACGTTCCAATTCACCAAACAATGTTGCCCCTATCTACATACTGGTGAAAAAGTGTGTGCTCGTCAAGCCCCACCCCTCATTATGATGTCACAATGCCACTATTTGCATACTGGGGAAGCAGTGTGTGCGTATCAAGCCCCGCCCCTCATTATGATGTCACAATGGTTGCCATGGCGACGCTGATGTCATCAGAGGTTGCAAGACCTGCCGCGGCTCATTATGATGTCATAATGGTTGACTATGGGATGGAGGATGTGTGATGGGTATATGGGCACTGGACTATGGGATGGAGGATATGTATGACGGGTATATGGGCACGGGACTATGGGATGGACGATATGTATAACGGGTATATGGGCACGGGACTATGGGATGGAGGATGTGTGATGGGTATATGGGCACTGGACTATGCGATGGAGGATATGTATGACGGGTATATGGGCACAGGACTATGGGATGGCGGATATGTATGATGGGTATATGGGCACTCGACTATGGAATGGCGAATATGTATGATGGGTATATGGGCATGGGACTATGGGATGGAGGATGTGTGATGGGTATATGGGCATGGGACTATGGGATAGAGGATGTGTGATGGGTATATGGGCACTTGACTATGGGATGGAGGATATATATCATACAATCCTTATTGAAAAAATGACTAAGTATGGAATGGACAAGGCAACTGTTAGGTGGATTCATAACTGGCTTAGTGATCGGACCCAAAGAGTGGTCATAAATGGCTGCACATCCAGTTGGAAGAATGTCTCAAGTGGGGTACCACAGGGCTCTGTCCTGGGCCCTGTATTGTTCAACATCTTTATCAACGATTTAGATGAAGGAATTGATGGTAAACTGATTAAATTTGCTGATGACACAAAGCTAGGAGGGATAGCTAATACTAGAGAAGAGAGAGAGAGGATTCAAAAAGATTTAAATAAACTGGAGAAGTGGGCAGCAACTAACAGAATGGTTTTTAACAGGGAGAAATGCAAAGTACTACATCTGGGCAATAAAAATGAAAAAAGCATATATAGAATGGGAGGAATAGGGCTAAGTGACAGCACATGTGAAAAAGACTTGGGTATACTAATAGATCACAGACTGAATATGAGTCAACAGTGTGATGCAGCAGCAAAAAAGGCAAATGCAATTCTAGGATGTATTAACAGAAGCATACAGTCTAGATCACGTGAAGTCATTATTTCCCTCTACTCCTCTTTGGTCAGACCTCATCTGGAATATTGTGTCCAGTTTTGGGCACCACATTTTAAAAAAGACATCAACAAACTGGAGCAAGTTCAGAAAAGAGCGACCAGAATGGTGACCGGTCTGCAAACCCTGTCTTATGAGGAAAGGTTGCAGGATTTGGGAATGTTTAGTTTGCAAAAGAGAAGACTGAGAGGAGACTTAATAGCTGTCTACAAATATCTAAAGGGCTGTCACATTGTAGAAGGATCAACTTTATTCTCATTTGCACAAGGAAAGACTAGAAGCAATGGGATGAAACAATGGGAGGAGACACAGATTAGATATTAGAAAAAACTTTTTGACAGTTAGAGTGATCAATGAGTGGAACAGGCTGCCACGAGAAGTGGTGAGTTCTCCTTCAATGGAAGTCTTCAAACAGAGGCTGGACAGACATCTGACTGGGATGATTTAGCGAATCCTGCCTTGAGCAGGGGGTTGGACCAGATGGCCCAGGAGGTCCCTTCCAACTCTACGATTCTATGATTCTATGATTCTATGATGGGTATATGGGCACTGGCCTATGGGATGGAGGATGTGTGATGGGTATATGGGCACTGGACTATGGGATGGAGGATATGTATGACGGGTATATGGGCACGGGACTATGGGATGGACGATATGTATAACGGGTATATGGGCACGGGACTATGGGATGGAGGATGTGTGATGGGTATATGGGCACTGGACTATGCGATGGAGGATATGTATAACGGGTATATGGGCACGGGACTATGGGATGGAGGATGTGTGATGGGTATATGGGCACTGGACTATGCGATGGAGGATATGTATGACGGGTATATGGGCACAGGACTATAGGATGGCGGATATGTATGATGGGTATATGGGCACTCGACTATGGAATGGCGAATATGTATGATGGGTATATGGGCATGGGACTATGGGATGGAGGATGTGTGATGGGTATATGGGCATGGGACTATGGGATAGAGGATGTGTGATGGGTATATGGGCACTTGACTATGGGATGGAGGATATATATCATACAATCCTTATTGAAAAAATGACTAAGTATGGAATGGACAAGGCAACTGTTAGGTGGATTCATAACTGGCTTAGTGATCGGACCCAAAGAGTGGTCATAAATGGCTGCACATCCAGTTGGAAGAATGTCTCAAGTGGGGTACCACAGGGCTCTGTCCTGGGCCCTGTATTGTTCAACATCTTTATCAACGATTTAGATGAAGGAATTGAGGGTAAACTGATTAAATTTGCTGATGACACAAAGCTAGGAGGGATAGCTAATACTAGAGAAGAGAGAGAGAGGATTCAAAAAGATTTAAATAAACTGGAGAAGTGGGCAGCAACTAACAGAATGGTTTTTAACAGGGAGAAATGCAAAGTACTACATCTGGGCAATAAAAATGAAAAAAGCATATATAGAATGGGAGGAATAGGGCTAAGTGACAGCACATGTGAAAAAGACTTGGGTATACTAATAGATCACATACTGAATATGAGTCAACAGTGTGATGCAGCAGCAAAAAAGGCAAATGCAATTCTAGGATGTATTAACAGAAGCATACAGTCTAGATCACATGAAGTCATTATTTCCCTCTACTCCTCTTTGGTCAGACCTCATCTGGAATATTTGTCCAGTTTTGGGCACCACATTTTAAAAAAGACATCAACAAACTGGAGCAAGTTCAGAAAAGAGCGACCAGAATGGTGACCGGTCTGCAAACCCTGTCTTATGAGGAAAGGTTGCAGGATTTGGGAATGTTTAGTTTGCAAAAGAGAAGACTGAGAGGAGACTTAATAGCTGTCTACAAATATCTAAAGGGCTGTCACATTGTAGAAGGATCAACTTTATTCTCATTTGCACAAGGAAAGACTAGAAGCAATGGGATGAAACTGAATGGGAGGAGACACAGATTAGATATTAGAAAAAACTTTTTGACAGTTAGAGTGATCAATGAGTGGAACAGGCTGCCACGAGAAGTGGTGAGTTCTCCTTCAATGGAAGTCTTCAAACAGAGGCTGGACAGACATCTGACTGGGATGATTTAGCGAATCCTGCCTTGAGCAGGGGGTTGGACCAGATGGCCCAGGAGGTCCCTTCCAACTCTACGATTCTATGATTCTATGATTCTATGATGGGTATATGGGCACTGGCCTATGGGATGGAGGATGTGTGATGGGTATATGGGCACTGGCCTATGGGATGGAGGATGTGTGATGGGTATATGGGCACTGGACTATGGGATGGAGGATATGTATGATGGGTATATGGGCATGGGACTATGGGATGGAGGATGTGTGATGGGTATATGGGCATGGGACTATGGGATAGAGGATGTATGATGGGTATATGGGCACGGGACTATGGGATGGAGGATATGTATATGGTCACGGGACTATGGGATGGAGGATATGTATGATGGGTATATGGGCACGGGACTATGGGATGGCGGATATGTATATGGGCACGGGACTATGGGATGGAGGATGTGTGATGGGTATATGGGCACTGGACTATGTGATAGAGGATATGTATGACGGGTATATGGGCACGGGACTATGGGATGGTGGATATGTATTTGGGCACGGGACTATGGGATGGAGGATGTGTGATGGGTATATGGGCACTGGACTATGGGATGGAGCATATGTTTGACTGGTATATGGGCACAGGACTATGGGATGGCGGATATGTATATGGGCACGGGACTATGGGATGCAGGATGTGTGATGGGTATATGGGCATGGGACTATGGAATGGAGGATGTGTGATGGGTATATGGGCATAGGACTATGGGATGGAGGATGTGCGATGGGTATATGGGAACTCGACTATGGGATGGAGGATATGTATGATGGGTATATGGGCACAGGCCTATGGGATCGTGGATATGTATGATGGGTATATGGGCACGGGATTATGGGATGGAGGATAATTATAATTTTCTATAACTAACCACAGTTAGTTACTATGCCCTGGCAGTGCCGGGCTCTTCAGCTAGTTACTTAATATTGATGGGCGAGCATTAAAATGCTAGGATGCTCTTTACTCATAACGAGCTTTCTGTACTGCTCGAGTGCTCATTTCTAGAGATGAGTTAATGTGTTTTTGAAAATATTTGCCAATCTCAAATTTGGCACAAACATAGCACATTCGGAATCGTGTTTGTTTCATGAGCATTTTTACTCAGTCGGCAAAATTCGGTCACAGTTCGGAAAATCATTGTGTTTCCACTAATGCTTTGTAATACTTTTGCTACAATAGTGGTGCTGTATGATGAGCGGGAGGAACGTGTTTGATAAGGGGGGGGGCTTGTGAAGAGGTTAGAAGAGCGTCTGTCACATGTCCCTGGCCATATAAAAAGCAGATATCTAGTTTTGTTTGCGCCATTTGCTCATTGTCACAGTACAGAGATCAGTCCTGCGCTAATGCTGGTGCTGAAAGTGAACTTGTCAGTGAAATAGATAGGATCTTGTCCTGTGTGAAATCAATCATCCAACATTTAAGAAGATTGTGCAAAAACTGTGTGGCAGTCTCCGGAAGCCCCGTTAATTACTCCAAATCATTTGTGCTAAAACTGTGTTTCGGTGGCAAATCAGAAGCCCAAATTTCCACGTCAACATCTTAGGACTAATATTGTGGTGCAGACAAGGCTGCCATCAGGGTACTACTGCCGTTAGTGGCATATGAGGCCTGGCGAGCACAGGGGGCCCCCCTCTCTTCGGCTCACTGGGCCACAGCAGCAGGACTCTGCAGGTTCAGTGACTGAATGTGCATCCTCAGACACACATTCAGTTAACATCTGTTGCCGTGCAGGAGATTCCTCCGCACGGCAACAGTCAACAGGCACCAGCAAATCACATCCAGGCAGGTAAAAAGAAAATTTTCTATTTTTTTGTAAAGCCGCACTATGGGGTGCATTATACTACTATGGGGGTGTGTTATACTACTATGGGGATGCATCATACTACTGTGGAGTAGAGTTGAGCGAGACAGGTCGGTCAAATTGATAAGTTGCTGACTTTCGCTAAAGTCGGGTTTCACCGATCGAAACCCGACCATAGCGTGAGGTCGGCCATGAGGTCACCGACCCACGCGCCAAAGTCGCGTTTCCCATGATGCTTCCAGCACCTTTTCTCAGCCAGTCATCAAGGACGCACACTGTGGGCAATGCGATGACGTCGGCAGCGGCCACCACCATCTTAGAGAAGGGCATTCATATGATTGGCTTGCTTTGTGTGGTGTCACAGTGGCTATAAAAGCCCTGACCGCCGACTGCCATTTTACTTCTGCCGCTCTTAGCATAAGGAGATGTTGCTGCCGCTGATTCTCAATAGGGAGAGCATTAGGCAACAAAGAAAAAAAAACTGCTTCTTCTAATAGCGATTTCAACTGTACAGTTAGTGTGCAGTGACAGGGGAGGATTTTTGTGTGTGCAGCAGCGCTGGTGGTTATTAAGCTGCCTTATAAGGCTTCCTGATAGCTGCATTGCTGTGTGCACACTGCTGTGCAGACTGCTTTTTTAAAAGCAAAAAAAAATTTTATTCTGATTTTCTGCAGTTACAGAGCGTTCTTTTTTTCACACACCATATAGAGGTGTGCGGCACGCTCCTCACACACTACCGTGTACCGGCTGGTATCACGGACATATATATGCTATCTGTGTGTGACTCCGTGAAAAAATAGACAGAGATTTAAAATTTTCTATACATACATCGTATAGAGCTGTCTGCTTCTCAAACAGTATCGTATATCTGGCGTTTGTCATATGGTCAAATCTATACAGAGACAGCGTGTGTGTGTGACTCCGTAAAAAAATAGATGGAGATTTAAAATTTTCCATACATACACCGCATAGAGCTGTCCGCTTGTCAAACAGTATCGTATATCTGCTGTTTGATTATGGTCAAATCTATACAGAGACAGCGTGTGTTTGTGACTCCGTAAAAAAACAGTTGGAGATTTAAAATTTTCCATACACCATATAGAGCTGTATGCTCCTCACACACTACCGTGTACCGGCTGGTATCACAGACAAATACATGCTATCTGTGTGTGACTCCGTAAAAAGATAGACAGAGATTTTCATTTTTCCATACATACACCGTATAGAGCTGTCCGTTTCTGATACAGTACCGAATATCTGTTGTTTAGATTACGGTAAAATCCATACTGAGATGGCGTCTGTGTGTGACTACGGAAAAAAATAGACGTAGATTTTCATTTTTCCATACATACACCGTATAGAGCTGTACGCTCCTCACACACTACCGTCTACCAGCTGGTATCACGGACAAATACATGCTATCTGTGTTTGACTCCATAAAAAAACAGACAGAGATTTAAAATTTTCCATACATACACAATATACAGCTGTCCGCTTCTCAAACAGTATCGTATATCTGCTGTTTGGATTACGGTCCAATCTATACAGAGACAGTGCGTGTGTGTGTGCGTAAATACATAGACGGACATTTCCATTTTTCCATACACCGTATAGAGCTGTCCGCTTCTCTAACACTATCGTATATCTGCTGTTGACTCCGACGTAAAATAGACGAAGATTTAAAATTTTCCATACATACATCGTATAGAGCTGTCTGCTTCGCAAACAGTATCGTATATCTGGTGTTTGTCTTATGTTCAAATCTATACAGAGACAGCGTGTGTGACTCCGTAAAAAAATAGATGGAGATTTAAAATTTTCCATACATACACCGCATAGAGCTGTCCGCTTGTCAAACAGTATCGTATATCTGCTGTTTGATTATGGTCAAATCTATACAGAGACAGCGTGTGTTTGTGACTCCGTAAAAAAACAGTTGGAGATTTAAAATTTTCCATACACCATATAGAGCTGTATGCTCCTCACACACTACCGTGTACCGGCTGGTATCACAGACAAATACATGCTATCTGTGTGTGACTCCGTAAAAAGATAGACAGAGATTTTCATTTTTCCATACATACATCGTATAGAGCTGTCCGTTTCTGATACAGTACCGAATATCTGTTGTTTAGATTACGGTAAAATCCATACTGAGATAGCGTCTGTGTGTGACTACGGAAAAAAATAGACGTAGATTTTCATTTTTCCATACATACACCGTATAGAGCTGTACGCTCCTCACACACTACCGTCTACCAGCTGGTATCACGGACAAATACATGCTATCTGTGTTTGACTCCATAAAAAAACAGACAGAGATTTAAAATTTTCCATACATACACAATATACAGCTGTCCGCTTCTCAAACAGTATCGTATATCTGCTGTTTGGATTACGGTCCAATCTATACAGAGACAGTGCGTGTGTGTGTGCGTAAATACATAGACGGACATTTCCATTTTTCCATACACCGTATAGAGCTGTCCGCTTCTCTAACACTATCGTATATCTGCTGTTGACTCCGACGTAAAATAGACGAAGATTTAAAATTTTCCATACATACATCGTATAGAGCTGTCTGCTTCGCAAACAGTATCGTATATCTGGTGTTTGTCTTATGTTCAAATCTATACAGAGACAGCGTGTGTGTGTGACTCCGTAAAAAAATAGATGGAGATTTAAAATTTTCCATACATACACCGCATAGAGCTGTCCGCTTGTCAAACAGTATCGTATATCTGCTGTTTGATTATGGTCAAATCTATACAGAGACAGCGTGTGTTTGTGACTCCGTAAAAAAACAGTTGGAGATTTAAAATTTTCCATACACCATATAGAGCTGTATGCTCCTCACACACTACCGTGTACCGGCTGGTATCACAGACAAATACATGCTATCTGTGTGTGACTCCGTAAAAAGATAGACAGAGATTTTCATTTTTCCATACATACACCGTATAGAGCTGTCCGCTTCTGATACAGTACCGTATATCTGCTGTTTAAATTACGGTAAAATCCATACTGAGATAGCGTCTGTGTGTGACTACGGAAAAAAATAGATGTAGATTTTCATTTTTCCTTACATACACCGTATAGAGCTGTACGCTCCTCACACACTACTGTGTACCTGCTGGTATCACGGACAAATACATGCTATCTGTGAGTGACTCCTTAAAAAGATAGAGATTTTCATTTTTCCATACATACACCGTATAGAGCTGTCCGCTTCTGATACAGTACTGTATATCTGCTGGTTGGATTACGGTCAAATACATACTGGGAGAGCATCTGTGACTAAGGAAATATATACGGAGATTTAAATTTTTACTTACACCTTATACAGCTGTATGCTCCTCATACAGTACCATATATCTGCTGTTATTTTAAAGCCAGAGCATCAGGAACAGGTTTTGGCTTATGTTGCCAAAACAGCCACCAGCTCTATTGCCTCCTCTTCTGAACTTTCAAAACCAGCAAGCACTGAGTCGTCAGTGCAGGGTTCTAGTCAGGAAAAACACCTTTCCTTGTGTCCTTCACCCCCACCAAAAGTGAAGGATGTGGCAGCCCACACTTCAGATTACTCCATAGATCTCTTTTCACATACCATGCCTGGGTTATCCAGTCAATTCCTGAATTCCCCAGTCCAAGATGAATCTGACATGGAGTGCACTGATGCACAGCCACTACTAGATGATTCCGCTGGTACATTGACCCACAGCACTACATTGCCCTCGCAGTCTACAAGGTGACACAGAGGAAGGTGCAGATGAAATTGAAGAGGAGGTGATGGATGACCCAGTTGTTGACCCAGATTGGCATCCACTGGGGGAAGAGGGTGCCGCAGGCAATAGCTCAGATGAGGAGAAGGATCCGCAGCAGGCATCGACATCGCAGCAGCGGTTATCTGGCAGGCCTGTAGCTGTCCAAAAAAGGGGAACAAAAAACAAAAGAGGTGCAGGACAGCTTGGCCACAGGGTCAAATTAGCACAGCGTGCAAGCCCTGAAAATTTATCCCATAGTAGGAAGAGTACAACGTGAGCAAAAGCTCCAAAAAACGCGACAAGAGAAGGTCCAAAAATCATGTAATAAAATATAAGTTTATTAATATTAATAGATTAATACATCATAAGACAGATGACAAGGGGGCAATGAATTGTGTCACATCCAAAGCTGCATGGGTAAAGCAACAAAAAGGTACTGGACCTAGAAGGCCTAACTGGCTATGATACTAATACAGTCATATAGACAAGTAAGAATCAAACATATCCTCAGGATAAACATACAAATAATCAATACAGGGCGTTCACTCCATGTTTTGAAAAAGATCCTAAGTGGCCAAAAGTAAGCGCCATAATGAAAGTGAAAATGAAACTAGTATACCTGAGGGGCGACTGCCAGCAGCTGCCAGTGTCCAAGCACCCACCCCGACGTGCGTTTCAGAGGGTCAGTCCTTCATCAGTTCAAGCTGCCCTGCAGTCCGAGGGTACAACAGTGTCAATCCGTACTATCCGTCGGCGTCTGAATGAAAAGGGACTGTATAGTAGGAGACCCAGGAAGACCCCACTTCTTACCCCGAGACATAAAAAAGCCAGGCTGGAGTTTACCAAAACTTACCTGAAAAAGCCTAAAATGTTTTGGAAGAATGTTCTCTGGTCAGATGAGACAAAAGTAGAGCTTTTTGGGCAAAGGCATCAACATAGAGTTTACAGGAGAAAAAAAGAGGCATTCAAAGAAAAAAACAAGGTCCCTACAGTCAAACATGGCGGAGGTTCCCTCCCTGATGTTTTGGGGTTGCTTTGCTGCCTCTGGCACTGGACTGCTTGACCGTGTGCGTGGCATTATGAAGTCAGAAGACTACCAACAAATTTTGCAGCATAATGTAGGGCCCAGTGTGAGAAAGCTGGGTCTCCCTCAGAGGTCATAGGTCTTCCAGCAGGACAGTGACCCAAAACACACTTCAAAAAGCACTAGAAAATGGTTTGAGAGAAAGCACTGGAGACTTCTAAGGTGGCCAGCAATGAGTCCAGACCTGAATCCCATAGAACACCTGTGGAGAGATCTAAAAATGGCAGTTTGGAGAAGGCACCCTTCAAATATCAGGGACCTGGAGCTGTTTGCCAAAGAAGAATGGTCTAAAATTCCAGCAGAGCATTGTAAGAAACTCATTGATGGTTACCGGAAGCGGTTGGTCGCAGTTATTTTGGCTAAAGGTTGTGAAACCAAGTATTAGGCTGAGGGTGCCAATACTTTTCTCTGGCCCATTTTTGGAGTTTTGTGTGAAATGATCAATGTTTTGCTTTTTGCTTCATTCTCTTTTGTGTTTTTTCATTTAAGACAAATTAAATGAAGTTAATAATACCAAAGAATTTGTGTTTGCAATCATTTTCAGGAAGAAACTGAGTATTATCTGACAGAATTACAGGGGTGTCAATACTTTTGGCCACAACTGTACCTTGCCTGGCTCACACTTTGATCCTGGTTGTGCAGTGCCTCCTAAATAATTATCCGGAGTTAACAGCCCTGCTCCAAAAGGTGCAAAGACTGTGCTCGCACATCCATCGCTCGCTGCAGCGATTGCTCCACCTCCCCATGCACCGCCTAATCATAGATGCTGCAACAAGGTGGAACTCCACCCTGCACATGGATGAGAGGCTGTGCGAACAGAGGCAGGCTGTAATGCATTTGTGGGAGGATACACAGACAGGCAGTTTGAGGGCAGACATGGAGTTGTCGGGTGTGCAGTGGTCAAAGCTGAAAGACCTCTGTAAAATCCTTCAGTGTTTTGAGGAATGCACATGGCTGGTAAGCGCAGGCGATGCCATCATAAGCATGAGCATCCCACTTATGCGTCTGCTCATGCAAAGTTTGATGCACATTAAGGATCAGGCGTCTGCAGCGGAGGTGGAACAGGTGGAGGAGGAGGAGGGAAGCCTTGATGACAGTCAGCCATTGTCTGGTCAGGGAACTGTCCTGGACGAGGTGGAGGAAGAAGAGGAGGAGGATGAGGGGGATGACTATTTTGGGGAGGAGGATGCTTCTCTGGGGGCAAGAGAAAATGGCGTGGCAAGGTCAGGTACTGGGTTTGTGCGTGACGGGAGGGATGTGGATTTGCCAGAAAGTGCTCCTCCACCCACCACTGCCAGTGCATCATTGACACCTGGAACATTGGCCCACATGTATGTTTATGCCTTTTGGATCCTAAAAAGGGACCCCCGCATTGCCAAAATGATGAAGGATGATGACTATTGGTTGGCCAGCATCCTCGATCCACGCTATAAAGGCAAATTACACAACATCATGCCACAGGAGAACCTAGAGATAATATTGGCTAACAAACAAGTAACTCTGGTAAACCGTTTGTTTGAGGCATTCCCAGCACACAGCAGCGGTGCTGGTTCTCCCACGAGCCGAAGTGAGCAAAATGGAAGAGGTGTTCGTGATGCACACAGCCGAAGTGACATTGGAGACAGGGATTTCATGACCATGTTGTGGACTGATTTCTCAAGTACTGCCTACACAATTGGTAATACTGCATCGATTGCAAGTGACAGGAGAAAGCAGTTGTCAACTATGGTTACAAACTACTTCTCCCATATCGATGTTCTCCCTAACAGGTCATTCCCCTTTGACTATTGGGCCTGTAAACTGGACACCTGACCTGAATTGGCACAATATGCCTTACAGGAGCTCGCTTGCCCTGCTGCTAGTGTGCTATCTGAAAGAGTCTTGAGTGCTGCTGGATCAATCCTGACAGAAAAAAGGACCCGTCTGTCGACCCAAAATGTTGATGAGCTAACCTTCATTAAAATGAACCATGCATGGGTTTCAAAGGATTTTGTCTCACCGTCCCCTGATGACTCATAGTTTGCCAGAAATTTGGCTCGCTTTTGTCCTCCTCTTCCTCGGACTTGTCATATTCCTCCATTTGCAGCTGTTGAATGTACAGCCTACACATCAACATATGCCATTTTTTAAACCTCCCTAACTGGGCTGCCCCCCCAAGGGCTGGGATCACCACCTGGCACCCGGGCAAGTGCCGTTGCTCTGAACAAATGGGTGGGCGCACTCTTGGCCGACGGCACTGGCACAGGGCCCCTCATAGTACAATACAGTGTCTCTGACGGTAAGGGGGCCCAATCGCCGTCAGACACACCGGCGTACTATGAGGGGCCCTGTGCCAGTACCGTCGCCCACGAGTGGGCCCCCCCCTGCTTGCTCATGGCCACAGCACTTGCAAGTTGCAATACTTACCTCTGCTCCACCGCTGTGCAGTCTGGGCAGTTAAATCCTTCACAGGGACGGCCACTACAAATTTGGTGAACTGATCGATGATGGTTAAGATGTAGCTATGGCCTGTCCTGCTGGCCTCTACCTTCAAATGATCATTGGCTACCATTTGTAATGGACGTCAACTCACAATCGGATGTAGTGGTGCTTTATGATCAGCTTTCACAGTTTTCCCAGTCACAGATGTGTGACATTCCTGCCACCATTTTTCAATGTCTCCGCTCATACCAATCCAATAGAATCGCCTACGGTCTGTGGCTTCTGTCTTTTGCACCCCAAAGTGACCAGACACATCATGATAGGCAGTGAGGACGATGTCTACATCTCTCCCTGTGATCACAATTTGATGGAGACGAGTAACGGTGATGGGATCCACGCTACTGCGATACAGCAATCCTTTCTTCACAAATAACCGTTTTCGCTGTCTCCACAGACAAAGTAATTGAGGGTCAGCATCGCCTCTGCGAAATCTACCGGGAGGTTTTTTGTTATGAATGGGTCACCGAGGAGGAAAAAATAAAGAACAAGCTAAGTCTCAGAAAACCAGAGAAGTTGGTAACTATGCAGATTGCAGATCCCTGAACTTAACCGCACAACTAGCAGCAGTCGTGGAGCATTCCTACGATGGTCCTAGACTCCTCGTCACAACCGGAGAGCTACATAAGCCTAAAGCAGGAAAAGAGGAAAACTATCTGCCCCAGAGCAGACCCCAAAGGAAAGACAGCCCCCCACAAGTATTGACGGTGAAACAAGATGAAATAACAAACAAAGGCAGGAAAATAAGCTGAGCAAACGATGGGGCCTGGCTAACTAAACAGGACAGGAAAGGAAAGACACTGTCTGCAATCTGCCAAATAAAACCTACAAAAATATTGTCCAACACTTCTGATAACAAAATTAACCCTGAAGTCACTAGACTTCTACACCTATATCAGCACTCTGAAATATTCTGAGACAGAGCAAAAAGAGGCCAATCCAATAAGGGACAAAAAGCAGCTTGGCAAATACTGATACATAGGAGTGGAAATTCAGCATAGCCCCAGAAGGGGCAGGCTGACCACACAAGAAACTAAACTGACCAACAAGCGCAAGTGTGAACAATAGCAAAAAACAAACTTAACTTGAGAAGACTGGAAGAGAGCTGAAGTCCAGGTTCTGAGAAGCAGACTGAATCACCAGCACTAGGATAGGGCATCAGCTGTCTTATATCCAGTCTGATACTCCAGAGATTCAATCGTTATCTTCCTCATCAGGTGGCAGATCATTACCACTTAAACCAACCTCACTACCTCCTGTCACCACCAGAAGGAGAACAGGAGGGGAACTCTTAACTGGTGGAGCCGAAAATGAGTTCATAACAGTACCCTCCCTTGAGGAGGGGTCACCGAACCCTCATCCATGCCACCAGGCCGATCAGGATGGGCCCGGTGAAAAGCACGAACCAATTTATTGGCATGAATATCAGAGGCAGAGACCCAAGAATTATTCTCCTGGCCATAACCCTTCCATTTGACCAAATACTGGAGTCTCCGTCTAACCAAACGAGAATCCAATATTTTCTCTACCTCATATTCCACATTGCCTTTAACCAATACAGGATCAGGAGGTGCCGCCACAGGAACTACTGGCTCAACAAACCTCTCCAACAGCGACTCTTGAAATACGTTATGGATTTTGAACATAACTGGAAGAGCCAATCGAAAAGAAACAGGATTAAGAATCTCCAAAATCTTATAAGGTCCAATAAATCTTGGCTTAAATTTTGGAGATGCAACCTTCATAGGAATATTCTTAGATGACAGCCAAACCATATCACCCACTTTAAACCGAGGACCAATGGTCCTACGCCGGTTGGAAAAACGCTGGGCCTTTTCCTGAGAGAGTGACAACTTATCCACCACTTGGTCCCATATCTGCTGCATTCTCACAACCACAGTGTCCACAGCTGGGCAGGACGAAGATTCCACTTGCCCTGAAGAGAATCGAGGATGAAACCCAAAATTACAGAAAAAGGGTGACATCAGAGTGGCAGAACTAGCTCTATTCAGCGCAAATTCGGCCAAGGGCAAAAATGAGACCCAATCATCTTGATCAGCAGATATAAAACATCTTAAATAAGACTCCAGGGTCTGGTTTGTTCTCTCAGTCTGCCCATTGATCTGGGGATGAAACGCGGAGGAGAAGGATAACTGAATTCCCAGATTGGAACAAAAGGCTTTCCAGAATCTGGAAACAAACTGGACCCCTCTATCGGACACAATGTTCTCAGGAATCCCGTGTAACCGAACTACCTGTTGTAAAAACAAGGGCACCAACTCAGCGGAAGATGGCAACTTTGGGAGTGGTACAAGATGGACCAACTTCGAAAATCTATCACAAATCACCCAGATAACAGTCATTCTCTGAGAGACAGGAAGATCAGAAATAAAATCCATTGAGATATGGGTCCATGGCCTCTTGGGCACCGGCAGGGGCATCAGCAACCCACTAGAATGAGAACAGAGTTTAGACCGAGAACAAGTCCCACAGGACTGTACAAAATTCCTGACATCACGAGATAAGGCAGGCCAACAAAACGACTGACTCACCAAATCTCTGGTACCAAAAATACCCGGATGACCAGCCAATGCGGAGCAATGGACTTCAGACATCACTCTCTTTCTCCACTGGTCAGGAACATACAATCTTCCCATAGGGCAACGCTCAAGTTTATCCTCCTGAAATTCCTCCAGGGCGCGTCTCAAATCGGGCAAAATGGCAGAAAGAACTACCCCTCACCTAGGATAGTAGTAGGCTCGGTCACATTAAGAGAATCAGCAAAGAAACTCCTAGAAAGGGCGTCTGCCTTAACATTCTTAGTGCCCGGAAGAAAAGAGACCACAAAATTAAAACGCGTGAAAAACAAGGCCCATCTAGTCTGTCTAGGATTCAAGCGTTTGGCCGACTCCAGATAAATCAGATTCTTGTGATCAGTGAGGACCACAAATTGATGTCAAGCTCCCTCCAACCAATGTCTCCACTCCTCAAATGCCCATTTCATGGCCAACAATTCCCGATTCCCCACGTCATAGTTGCGTTCAGATGGGGAAAACTTTCGGCACAGGGATTCATCTTAGAAGTCACAGGGTCTTTTTGGGACAAAACAGCTCCTGCACCAATCTCAGAAGCATCTACCTCCACCTGAAATGGAAGTGAGACATCAGGTTGCCGTAAAACTGGAGCTGGAGTATATCTCCGCTTAAGCTCCTGAAATGCTGAGACAGCCTCAGGAGACCAATTCAGCACATCAGCGCCCTTCTTGGTCAGATCAGTCAGTGGTTTGACAATACCAGAGAAATTACCTATAAATTTACGATAGAAATTAGCAAAACCCCAAAACTTCTGGAGGGCCTTCAAAGAAGTAGGCTGAACCCAATCATAAATGGCCTGTACCTTGGCCGGGTCCAGTTCAATAGTCGACAGAGACAAGATAAATACCAAAAATGAAATCCTCTGTACACCAAAGAGGCATTTCGATCCCTTAACAAACAGACAATTCTCCCTCAAAATCCGGAACACAGTCCGGACGTGTTCCACATGAGAATCCCAATCACTAGAAAAGATCAAAATATCATCCAGATAGATGATCAAAAAGTTATCCACAAAGTCACGGAAAATATCATTCATAAAGGCCTGGAAGACAGAAGGGGCATTAGTGAGCCCAAAAGGCATTACCAGGTACTCAAAATGTCCCTCCAGAGTATTAAACGCCGTCTTCCATTCATCCCCGTGCTTGATGCGAATAAGATTATACGCCCCCCTAAGGTCAAGCTTAGTAAACCAGCAGGCACTCTTAACTCTGGAGAATAAATCAGACATCAGAGGTAACGGTTACTGATATTTAACCGTCATCTTGTTAAGGGAACGATAATCAATACACGGTCTTAATGAACCATCTTTCTTGGCCACAAAAAAAAACCCAGCACCTAAAGGTGACGAGGATGGTCTAATATGACCCTTCTCCAACGACTCCTTAATATAGGATCGCATAGCATCATGTTCGGGTACTGATAAGTTGAAAAGCCGACCCTTGGGAAATTTACACCCAGGCATCAACTCAATTGCACAGTCATAACTCCTATGAGGAGGCAAAGACGCAGACTTACTCTCACTAAATACATCAGAAAAATCGGCCAGATAATCAGGAATATCATGAGACTGAGGAGAGGTGGAGAAAACAGGAGCGTCCCTAAGAACACACTAACAACCCCAACTCACCACAGACACAGATTTCCAATCCAAAACTGGGTTATGAGTTTGCAACCAGGGGAACCCCAGAACAATAGTATCATGCAAATTATGCAGCACCAAAAATTTACACTTTTCTTGGTGGTCTGGGGCAACTCGCATTATTACCTGGGTCCAAAACTGAGGTTTATTCTCTGCCAAAGGAGTGGCATCAGTACCCCTCAAAGGAATAGGCATCTGCAGAGGCGTCATGGAAAAACCACAACGTTTAGCAAAGTCCAAATCCATCAGATTCAGAGCTGCTCCTGAATCCACAAAAGCCTTAGTGGAAAATGTGGACAAGGAGCAGATCAGAGTAATTGCCAAAAAGAACTTAGGTTGTACACTGCCCACAGCAAATGTGTGTGCAAAACATTTCTCTCGTTTAGGGCAGACAGAAATAGTATGAGAGGCGTCTCTACAGAAAAATCACAGCTTATTATGCCTTCTAAACTCCCGACATTGCGCCCTAAACAAAACCCCATCACATTGCATAGGTTCAGACATTTGTTCAAAAGGTGGCAGCGCCTCCCGTGTAGTTTTACGTTCACGTGAACACCGATCAACTTGAATGGCTAATTACATAGAGCCATCCAGACCAGAGGGAACAGGAAATCCCACCATCATATCTTTTACGGTCTCTGACAAACCTTTCCGAAAGAGAGCTGCCAATGCACTATCATTCCATGTAGTAAGGACCGCCTACTTTCAAAATTTTTGACAGTACAACTCTGCAGGATCCTGATCCTGGTTTAATGCCAACAGGGTTCTCTCAGCTTGATCAACCGCATTAGGTTCATGATACAACCCCAAGGCCTGAAAAAATGCATCCACATTAGTCAGAATAGGATTTTCAGGTGTCAGAGATAAAGCCCAATCTTGGGGATCGCCGCGCAGCAAGGAGATGACAATTTTAACCTGCTGCACAGAGCTCCCCAATGAGTTAGGCTTCAAAGCAAGAAATAATTTACAATTCTTAAAATTCAGAAATTTAGACCGATCCCCAGAAAACACATCAGGAGTAGGAATCTTGGGTTCAGCAGCATGTGACTGAATAAGGTAGGTGGAAATTCCCTGTACTTCAGCAGCAAGCTGCTCCACACGATCAGACAGTTGCTTAATCTCCATGAGGAAAAAAAAATTCCTCCTACGGCCTCAGAGAAAAAGAGGAAAAAATACATAAAAAGAAAAAAATTCTGACACTTTTTTTTTTCTTTTTTCTTTAACAATTCCTTCCTGCTTTTGAGTACCCTAGAATCTGCGGTATGGCTGGTGATTCTGTTATGAATGGGTCACCGAGGAGGAAAACATAAACAACAAGCTAAGTCTCAGAAAACCAGAGAAGTTGGTAACTATGCAGATTGCAGATCCCTGAACTTAACTGCACTACTAGCAGCAGTCGTTGAGCGTTCCTACGATGGTCCTAGACGCCTCGTCACAACCGGAGAGCTACATAAGCCTAAAGCAGGAAAAGAGGAAAGCTAACTGCCCCAGAGCAGACCCCAAAGGAAAGACAGCCCCCCACAAGTATTGATGGTGAAACAAGATGAAATTACAAACAAAGGCAGGAAAATAGGCTGAGCAAACAATGGGGCACGGCTAACTAAACAAGACAGGAAAGGAAAGACACTGTATGCAATCTGCCAAAAAAAACCTACAAAAATATTGTCCATCACTTCTGATAACAAAATTAACCCTGTAGTCACTAGACTTCTACACCTATATCAGCATTCTGAAATATTCTGAGACAGAGCAAAAAGAGGCCAATCCAATAAGGGACAAAAAGCAGCTTGGCAAATACTGATACATAGGAGTGGAAATTCAGCAGGCTGACCACACAAGAAACTGAACTGACCAACAAGCCCAAGTGTGAACAATAGCAAAAAACAAACTTAACTTGAGAAGACTGGAAGAGCGCTGAAGTCCAGGACCTGAGAAGCAGACTGAATCACCAGTGCTAGGATAGGGCGTCGGCTGTCTTATATCCTGTCTGATACTCCAGAGATCCAATCGTTATCTTCCTCATCAGGTGGCAGATCACTACCACTTAAACCAACCTCACTACCTCCTGTCACCACCAGAGGGAGAATGGGAGGGGAACTCTCAACTGGTGGAACCGAAAATGAGTTCATAACAGTTTTCCCATGATTAGTAATTCCCAAATTTCTACAAACACTCGACTTTCCGTCTGTACTTGTATCCATCTAGTTTCCAGTAGCGGAGAGTCTGGACTGGCTTACTGAGACTGAAATATATCCGAAGATTTAAAAGTACCCCAACAATGTATACTGGTGTACGCTTCGAATACATTTCCCTTTTACTACTTTTTATATTCTGGTGTAATCCATACTGAGCCTGTGAGTGTCTGTGTCTGACTCCGGAAATATAGACGGAAATTTACAATTACCCCTAGACTGGATGCACCTGGTATCTGCTGATACAGTACCTTTGTTCTAAATTTTTTATTACGGTATAATCCATACTGAGTGAGCGTGTGTGGTTTCCTCCTTCTATATATACGGAGATAAAAATTTTACCCTATACTATATACAGCTTCTATCTTGTTATACAGTACCTTTGTTCGACATCTAGTATTACGGTCAAAGCCATACTGAGTGAGGATCTGAGGGTGACTACCGGAATATCTATACGGAGATTTAAATTGTACCCTATAACATATATACTTGCTATCTTGTTATCCAATACCTTTTTTTTTCCATTTTGTATTATGGTTAAATCCAGACTGAGTGAGCGTCTGAGGGTGACTCCGGAAATATATACCGAGATTTCAAATTTGCCCAACACTGTATACAGCTCTACGCTTCTGATACAGTACCCTTTTTTGCTATTTTGATTCTGGTGTAATCCATAATGAGCCTGTAAACATCTGTCTGTTACTCCGGAAATATATTTGGAGATTTAAGATTACACCAACACTGTATGCAGCTATACGCTTGTGATACATTACCCATTTACTGCTTTTTATATTCTTGTCTAATCCATACTGGGCTTGAGAGCATTTTTGTCTGCCTGCTAAAATATGTACGGAGATTCAGAATGTTTAAACTATACTATATATACCTTGTATCTAGTGATACTGTACCCTTTTTCAACTTTTTATATTATTGTGTAATCCATACTGAGCCTGTGAGCATCTGTGTATGACTCATGAAATATATATGGAGATTTACAATTATCCCTAGACTGTATAGAGCTGTACGCTTCTGATACAGTACCATATATCTGCTGGTATTTTGGGTACATTTTCACAAAAATTAGTAAGTATGGTGGAAGAGGCCACGGACGTGGGAGTGGGGGGCCAGCTGGTACTGATGGTGGTGGTGCATCTGCTGGTAGTGCCAAAAGCACAATAGCAGCTAAGGCAGGAGGTGTTGAGCCTGCGTCATGGTCTGGCTCCGGAAGGCCTGTAAGGCTCCCTTTTCTTTGAGTAGGTAAACTGCTTTTAAAGCCGGAGTGTTATGATTGGGTCACCGAGGAGGAGAGCAAGACCAAGCTAAGCCACAGAAAGCCAGAGAGGTTGGGAACTAAGTGGATTGCAGACCCCTGATCCTATCCACAAAACTAGCAGAAGCCGTGGAGCGTACCTACGATGATCCTAGACGCCTCGACACAGCCGGAGAGCTAAATAAGCCTAAAGCAAGAAAGGGGAAATCTAAACTGCCCCAGAGCAGACCCCAAAGGAATAGAGAGCCCCCAAACATATATTGTCGGTGAGACAAGATGAAAACACAAACGCAGGTAGGAAAATAGACTGAGCAAACGATGGGGCCCACACTAACTAGACAGGACAGGAAAGGAGAAAGACACTGTCTGCAATCACGCAAAAAACCCTGCAAAAAATGTCCAACACGTCTGATAGAAAAATACTGAAGTCGCACGACTTCACCCACTATATAAGCACTCTGGTATATTCTGAAAGCAGAGCAAAAAAGAGGACAATCTAATAAGGGACAAAACAAACTGGCACAAGCAGTAACATATGGATGGAGATTCAGCACAGTCCCAGCCGGAGCTGGCTGACTACACAAAACTGAAATAGACAAAACCAGATCAAATGTGAACAATAGCAAAGAACACTTAGCTGTGCATGCAGGGACTGAGCTGGAAACTAAGACCTCAGGAGGCAGGAAAAAATCACCAGCAGGGATAGAGGGAGTCGGCTGTCTTAAATTCAGTCAGAAACTCCAGATCTCCAATCGTCCTCCTCATTATCAGGTGGCAAGCCTCTGTTAATCAGATCAGCTCCATTACCTCCAGTAGCCACCAGAGGGAGCCCAGAAAGAGAACTCGTGACCCCTCTGTCAATGCAACCAGCTCCACTACCTTCACTAGTAACCAGAGGTAATCCAGAAAGCGAATTCACAACACCGGAGCATCAGGAACTGGTTTTGCCTTACATTGCTGAAACAGCCTCCAGCTCTATCGCCTCCTCTTCTGAAGTTTCAAAAAATGCAAGCACTGAGTCATCAGTGCAGGCTTCTGGTCAGGAACAACCCCTTTCCTTGTGTCCTTCACCCACACCAAAAGTGAAGGATGCGGCAGCCAACACTTCAGATTACTCCATGGAGCTCTTTTCACATACCATGCCTGGGTTAATTAAAAATGGGGTCCATCATATACTGGAGCATTCCAAATAGGGGACATCAGACACTGGAGCAGCATTTACGGGGCCCATTATGTACTGGAGCATTAGAAAAGGGGCTCATTATATATGGAGCATTATTTGGGCCCATAAGACACTGGAGCATCATCCATGAGTTCCATCACATACTGGAGCATTCCAAATGGGGGACATCAGACACTGGAGCAGCATTTACGGGGCCCATTATGTACTGGAGCATTAGAAATGGGGCTCATTATACAGTATATGGAGCATTATTTGGGCCCATAACACAATGGAGCATCATCCATGGGGCCCATCATATACTGGAGCATTCTAAATGGGGCAGATTATATATGGAGCATTATTTGGGCTCATCATACACTGGAGCATCATCCATGAGGCCCATCATATACTGGAGCATTCCAAATGGGGGACATCAGACACTGGAGCAGCATTTATGGGGCCCATTATACACGGGAGCATTAGAAATGGGGCTCATTATATATGGAGCATTATTTGGACCCATAAGACACTGGAGCATCATCCATGGGGCCCATCATATACTGGAGCATTCTAAATGGGGCAGATCAGACACTGGAGCAGCATCTATGGGGCCCATTATACACTGGAGCATTAGAAATGGGGCCCATTATATATAGAGCATTATTTGGGCCCATAACACACTGGAGCATCATCCATGGAGACCATCATATACTGTAGCATTATGTGGAGCTCATCATATACTGTATTAAACATTATATGGGACCAAATATTCTGTATGGAGAAATATATGGGGCACATTATTCTGTATGGCGCACCATGTGGTGGCCATAATACTGTATGGAGTAATATACTGTCCGTTTTTTTAGCTATTGTAGAATTTAAAATAGATATCAGTCATGTCATGTAAGAATTGAAGTATTTTTCATTGTACTATACCTATATTTCTGTGCCGTATCGGAGCATCATGAATTGTGGTATGTGTTAAAGGGGCGCACTGACACTCTTTGGCCCGGGGCACACGAAAACCTGGAGCCAGCCCTGCCCCTCCCACAACTTTAGCCAAATGACCCCCAGTTTTCAATGCGTAACTAACTGTTATTATAAAGTAAAGGTTGACAAGCTTAAGAAATAAGAATTGATGTTGTTGACATTGAAATGGGCACTGTAGGTGTGTTTACTGTCCTCCACTCCCTGCCGACTTTGCTTTCCCATTGACTTGCATTGGGTTTCGTGTTTCAGTCAGACCCCCGACTTTTCACTATAGTCGGCCGATTTCGTTCGACTCGACTTTTGAGAAAGTCGGGTTTCATGAAACCCGACTCGACCCGAAAAAGACAGAGTCGATCATCTCTACTTTGGAGGCGTGGGTACGCAGATACCCCATATGTGAGGGTAATCCACTGTTTGTGCGCATGGCAGAGCTCAGAAGGGAAGGAGTGCCGTTTGACTTTTTCAACGCAAAGTTGGCTGGAATTGAGATCGGGCACCATGTCGCATTTGGAAAGCCCCTGATGTGCCTATACAGTGGAAACCCCGCACAAGTGACCCCATTTTTGAAACTAGACCCCCCAAGTAACTTATATAGATGTGTTTTGAGCACTTTGAACTCCCAAGTGCTTCACAGAAGTTTATAATGCCCGGCGTGAAAATGTTTTTCCACAAACATGATCTTTTAGTCCTGAATTTTTTTATTTTCCCAAGATTAACAGAAGAAATTGGACCCCAAAAGTTGTCCAATTTGTCCTGAGTATGCTGATGCCCCAAATGTGGGAGAAAACTACTGTATGGGCACATGTCGGGGCTCGGAAGGGAAGTTGTGACGTTTTGGAATGCTGACTTTGATGGAATGTTCTGCAGGTGTCATGTCATGTTTGGAGAGTGCTTAACGTGCCTAAAGAGTGGAAACCCCCCCACAAGTGACCCCATTTTGGAAACTAGACCCCCCAAGGAACTTATCTAGATGTGTGGTGAGAACATTTTTGTGAAAAAAATCATGCTTTTTCCACAAAAATAATATTTTTGCCCCCAATTTTTATTTTACCAAGGGGAACAGGAGAAATTGGACCCCAAAAGTTGTTGTGCAATTTTTCCTGAGTACGCTGATACCCCATATGTGGGGGTAAACCACTGTTTGGGCGCATGGCAGAGCTTGGAAGGGAAGGAGCACTGCTTGACTTTTTCAACGCAGAATTGGCCAGAATTGAGGTCAGACACCATGTCATGTTTGGAGAGCCCCTGATGTGCCTGAACAGTGGAAACCCCCCAATTCTAACTCCAACCCTAACACCAACACACCCCTAACCCTAGCCCTAGCCTTAAGCTTAGCCCTAGCCCTAACCCTAATCCTAGCCCTAGCCCTAACCCTAATGGGAAAATGGAAATAAATACATTTTTTTTATATTATTATTTTTCCCTAACTAAGGGGGTGATAAAGGGGGGTTTGATTTACTATTTATAGCGGGGTTTTATGTTTGCCAGCTGTCACACGCTAAAAAAAGCTTTTTATTGCAAAAAATAGTTTTTGCATCACCACATGTTGAGAGCTATAATTTTTCCATATTTTGACCCACAGAGTCATCTGAGGTTTTATTTTTTGCGGGACGAGTTGACATTTTTATTGGTACTATTTTCGGGCACGTGACATTCTTTAATCGCTTTTTATTCTGATTTTTGGGTTGCAGAATGAACAAAAACCAGCATTTCATGAATTTCTTTTGGGGGGTGGCTTTTACATAGTTCTGCATTTGGTAAAATTGATAAAACGGTTTAATTCTTTGGGTCAGTATGATTACAGCGATACCTCAATTATATTTTTTTATGTTTTGGCGCTTTTATACAATAAAAACAATTTTATATAAAAAATTATTATTTTTGCATCGCTTTATTCTGCGAGCTATAACTTTTTTATTTTTTTGCTGATGACACTGTATAGTAGCTTGTTTTTTGCAGTACAAGATGACATTTTCAGCAGTGCCATGTTTATTTATATCCGTCTTGATTGCGTGTTATTGCACTTTTTGATTTGCAGTATGATAAAGCATTGTTTTTCGCCTTGTTTTTTTTAGGGGTTTCCATAAAGGGGTCAACTAGTGATACTGTTTTATAGGACGGGTGGTTACAGATGCGGCAATACTAAATATGTGTACTTTTATTGTGTTTTTTTATTTTTTAAAAAAGAATTTATTAGGGAATTTTTTTATTTAATTTATTTAGGAATTTTTTTAAAATTATCTTTACACTTGTTTTTTTTTTATGTTATTACTTTGCCCCAGGGGGACATTACTATATTGTGCCGGATCGCTGATCTGATACTTTGCACAGCACTGTGTCAGATCAGCAATCTGACAGGCAGTGAAGCCGGCTTCTCAGCACCTGCTTTCAGCAGGCACCTCCCTGCAGGACCCCGAAGGCCCCCGTGGCCATTTTGGATCTGGGGGCCTGCAGGAAGGAGGCCCTCGGAGCAACACAAGCACATTGCGTTTTTCCGAGGGGCTCAGAGAAGCACGCCGGGAACCCCCTCTGTTGTGAATTCTCTTCCTGGCCTCCCTCTGGTTATTACTGAAGGTAGTGGAGCTGGTCAGATTGACAGAGGGGTTGCATGTTCTCTTTCTGGCCTCCCTCTGGTGATTACTAGAGGTAGTGGAGCTGATCTGATTGACAGAGGCTGGCCACCTGATAATGAGCATGACGATTGGAGATCTGGGGTTTCAGATTGGGATTTAAGACAGCCGACTCCCTCTATCCCTGCTGGTGATTTTCTTCCTGTGCCTCCTGAGGTCTGATGTCTCCTGCTCTGTCCCTGCATGTTCTGCTAAGTGGTTCATTTGCTACTCTGTTTGCATTTGATCTGGGTTTGTCTATTTCTGCTTTGTGCGGGTCAGCCAGGTCCAGCTGGGGCTGTGCTGAATCACCGCCCATATGTTACTACTTGTGCCAGTTTATTTTGTCCCCTGTTATAATGGTCTCTTTTTGCTTTGCTTTCAGAATATACCAGAGTGCTGATATAGTGGGGGTGAAGTCGTGCGACTTCAGGGTTTTTTGTGCATCAGATGTGTTGGACTTTTGCAGGGTTTTTTGCGTGATTGCAGTCAGTGTCTTTTCTTTCCTGTCCTGTCTAGTCAGTGTGGGCCCCAACATTTGCTCAGTCTATTTTCCTGCCTGCGTTTGTGTTTTCATCTTGTCTCACTGACAATATATGTTTGAGGGCTTCTATTCCTTTGGGGTCTGCTCCGGGGCAGTTTTTAGATTTCCCCTTTCTTGCTGTAGGCTTAGTTAGTTCTTCAGCTGTGCAGAGGCATCTAGGATCATCGTAGGTACGCTCTACGGCTACTGCTAGTTGTGTGCAATCTGCTTGCTATCGTCCTCGGTGACCCATTCATAACACCCCTCCCTGCGCGATTCTTCCCTATGCCCCTGTACACTGCGATTATGTTTTATCGCTGTGTGCCAGGGGTTAATGTGCCGGGAGCGGTCCATGACTGCTCCTGGCACATAGTGCCGGGTGTCAGCTGTGATAATCAGCTGAGAAAAAGTATGATGTGGGTAATCTGAAGTTGCTTGCGGTCTAGTTGACCTTCGAAGAGTGGAGGTATTTTTTGGAGGGAGCTGTTCATCCAGCCACCATGGTGACAGATCACAAAAATCTTGTTTATATTGAATCTGCCAAGCAGTTGACAACTAGACAGGCCCGATGGTCTTTGTTTTTTTTTCGTGATTCATTTTTTTTATTACGTTCAGACCAAGGTCTAAGAATGTGAAGGCGGATGCCCTGTCTCATAGTCTAGATTCTCTGTCTCCTCCAGAACCTCCTTCCTTCATTTTTCCTCAGGGTGTTATTGTGGCCATGGTTTCCTCTGAGCTGGAAGCTGAGATCTGTACTGCTCAGTCCTTGGCTTCTAATATCCCTGAAAGCAAGCTGTTTGTCCCTGTTTATCACAGATTATGCCTTGTGCAGGAATTCCATGATTCTGTGTTGAGTGGTCATCTTTGGGTCACTGCCACCCAGAAGGCAGTTGCTAGATTCTTTTGGTGGTCCGCTATGCATAAGGATATTAGAGATTTTATGTCTGCTTGTGAAACTTGTGCACGCACGAAAATACAGCTTTGCCGGTCGGCCGGGGAATGGGCTCCTTTGCCAATTCATGAAAGTCCATGACTCATTTGTCCATGGATTTCATTTCAGATCTACCATGGTCTGGGGGGATGACTGCTATTTGGGTAGTAGTTGACTACTGTCACCTCTGTCACTGTGACATCTGTGACCTCGTCTCCCGGTACTTTCCTGCACGCAACCTCCGATCCTCACAAGATCTCCTTCTTTACTCCCCTCTTATCTCCTCTTCCCACAATCGCATACAAGATTTCTCTCGCGCATCACCCCTACTCTGGAACTCTCTACCACAACATATCAGACTCTCACCTACCATCGAAACCTTCAAAAAGAGCCTGAAGACCCACCTCTTCCGACAAGCCTATAACCTGCAGTAACCACCGATCGACCAAACCGCTGCACGACCAGCTCTACCCTCGCCTACTGTATTATCACCCATCCCTTGAAGATTGTGAGCCCTCGCGGGCAGGGTCCTCTCTCCTCCTGTACCAGTTATGACTTGTATTGTTTAAGATTATTGTACTTGTTTTTATGTATACCCCTCCTCACATGTAAAGCGCCATGGAATAAATGGCGCTATAACAATAAATAAATAATAATAATAATAATAATAAACAGTTTGTCCTTTTCCTCTGTTTATCATCCTGAGACTAACGGTCAGACAGAGAGGACAAATCAGTCTTTGGAGCAAATTTTAAGAAGTTTTGTCGCCTATCAACAAGAGAATTGGTCATCGTACCTTCCACTGGCTGAGTTTGCCTTTAACAGTCAGGTTAATCAGTCCACAGGGACCTCGGCAATTTTTCTGTAATTATGGGTTTCATCCTCATTTTGGTGAGTTTTCCAGGATAAGTTCTGGGTGTCCTGGGGTGGATGTCACCATTCAAAAGCAGGGGGATGTTTGGAGGAAGGTTAAAAAGAACATTGGGGTCACTCAGCATCGGCAGATGCGGAAGGCCGATAGGAGGCGCTCGTCAAGGGTCGCCTTCAAAGTGGGAGATAAGATATGGCTTTCCTCTAAGAATATTAAGTTGAAGGTGCCCTCGCTAAAGTTGGGTCCTAGATTCATTGGTCCGTATGAAATTCTGAAGGTGGTCAATCCAGATACCTTCCGGTTAAAGCTCCCTCGGTCTTTTCGTATTTCTAATGTGCTCCACAAGTCGTTGTTGAAGACATTTATCCCCCCTGCTCTGTTGTCTTTGTGCCCGCCTCCTCTGATTTCTATTGAGGGAAACTTGGAATATTAGGTATAAAGCGTCATTGATTCTCGAATGGTCCAGAATTCCCTTCAATACCTGGTACATTGGAAGGGGTATAGACCTAAGGAACGATTCTGGGTTCCAGCTCTTTCTGTAAGGGCTGATCGGTTGGTCCAGGCCTTTCATCGGAGGTTTCCTGGGAAACCTGGGGGTTCGGTGGCCCCCCTTGAAGAGGGGGTACTGTCACAATTTCCACTCTGTTTCTGTCTTTTTGTTACTTTGTGTCAGGGCTGTAAGGTTGTGCTGAGTCTGTGCTGCAATCACTTGTATTCATTTTCCTTAATCAGGCTTCTACTTAAGCATGCTAGTTCCTCCCCCAGTGTCAATCGTACACTTGCTGTTGCCTGTGGAATATTTAACCCTCTGTGTGCTGTGCCTGACCCTGCTTGACTTGGTTCTCTTCCCAGACTCCGACCCTTTTGCTTGCGACTTGACTTTGCTTGTGCCTGTTCCCCAGAGGCGTATCTAGGCTTCCTGGCACCCGGGGCAAGAATTTGGTTCGGCGCCCCCCCAAGTACATATGCGACTTGCACACTTAGCCATGTACCCACGAGCCGCTCTCCCTAATGCTCTCAAAGTTCAGTAAAAAACTGAAAGCAGGAAGAAAAACTCTTTGTCAAGTATGAAAATCGCATGAGTGAAGTGTCCGTGTGATGACACTGGAACCTGCAGAGCTGAATCCTGACATTGCAGCTTCTGAATTCTCACAACGAATGCACTGCACACTTTTAGGATTCTCCCTTGCCGATGTACAGTCATGTCAGCACAAGTATGTGATTTGTATACTACTGGCCACATTCCGACTAGACGTGCCGGGCCTCGCTCCGTTCATTTTCATTGAGTGAGGCCACACATGTCTAGTCAGCATGTGACCGCATGTATGTAAATTACCGGCACGAGAGAATCCTGACAGCCAGGGCTGTGGAGTCGGAGTCGGAGTGGAGTCGGAGTCGGAGCTCATTTTGGTGGAGTCGGAGTCGGAGTTGGAGTCGGTATAAAATGGACCGACTCCCACTCCTAAAATATATAATAAATTGGGTACAGTAGTTCAATGCAGAATGTGCTGAATATTTTTTCATAGGAATTTGGGAAAGTTATGAAATGTCCTATAAATGACTGTTCTATTCCTGATCTAAGGCTACATTCACACACAGCGTTTTTCCTGTGTTTTTTGAGGATACGTTTTTCAGCTGCAAAAGCAGATCATCTTTTTAAAAAACTGCATCACCTGAAAGGTTTTTGAGCTAATAGATAATGTTTTCAATAGCAAAAGCAGATTAGAAATCTGCTCTATCTATCCATATCTGTCTATCCATATCGTATCTGTACCAAAAAGAATGAAAACCGGGTAGTACACCAATATATATTCTGTTCTATCTAAATATCTTGATTATTGGATCATAAAAATGATTAAATGTCTGAGGTTCACATTGTACTACAATATGTGTAGGAGTCGGAGTCGTGGAGTCGGAGTTGGAGTCGGAGTCGGTGTAAGGGAAATTGAGGAGTCGGAGTCGCAGGTTTGGCTTACCGACTCCACAGCCCTGCTGACAGCGTTCAGTGAGCACTGTGAGAATACAGAAGTCTGCAGTCACATAGAATGACTGCAGACTCCGTACAAACCTGGACAACCCCTTTACTGTTCCTAACAAATAAAAACATGAGAATAAGTCAGTAGCACAAATAACATTTACATCCAGGTACCTTATAGATGACGACTCTGGAGTCGTTCTCCTTTTCTTTTTCTTGTCCAGACCCCATGATGAGTTTTCTCATCCACAGCGGCCTCTGCAGACTTCCATCTTCACCGGTCTTCTGCAGCAAATCTCCACACGATCCTCTTAAAGATAGAAGTGTCATTATAATGCTCCTGAATAAAAATGTCTGCAATATACTGTCGCCTCACACTATTCCCCTCCCTCCTCTAACATCCCTCTGTTCACCATACTGTCTCATCATATATTTACCCCGTCACTCTCTATACTGTCTGCTCACACATACCCCTGACTCCCCATAGTGTGTCCTCATACATTAACCCGTTCGCTCCCCATACTGTCTGCACCCAACCCCCATACTGTTTCCTCATACATACTCTGTGTCCTTAAATCCCCCCATCCCCACTCCAAATCCCTCACACACATTAAATAACCCCCCATCCACACTCCAAATCCCTCACACACATTAAATAACCCCCATCCCCATTCCAAATCCCTCAGACACATTAAATACCCCCCATCCCCACTCCAAATCCCTCAGACACATTAAATACCCCCCATCCACACTCCAAATCCCTCACACATTAAGTAACCCCCAATCCACACTCCAAATCCCTCACACACATTAAATAACCCCCATCCCCATTCCAAATCCCTCAGACACATTAAATACCCCCCATCCCCACTCCAAATCCCTCAGACACATTAAATACCCCCCATCCACACTCCAAATCCCTCACACATTAAGTAACCCCCAATCCACACTCCAAATCCCTCACACACATTAAATAACCCCCATCCCCATTCCAAATCCCTCAGACACATTAAATACCCCCCATCCACACTCCAAATCCCCCACACATTAACCCCCTTCCCCACTCCAAATCCCCCACACATTAAATAACCCCCATCCCCACTCCCAAATCTCCCCCACACATTATGTACCCCCCACTCCAAATCCCCCACATATTAACCCCATCCCTACAAATTAACCCCCCAAACAATAACCCCCATCCCCACTCATTAATTCCATCCCCACTCATTAACCCCCCGTCCATACTCCCAAATCCCCCATCACATTATGTACCCCCCCACTCCAAATCCCCCACACATTAACCCCCATCCCCACTAATTAACCCCCCACACATTAATTCCGTCCCCACTCATTAACCCTCCACAAATTAATTCCATCCCCACTCAATAACCCCCATCCCCACTCATTAACCCCCCACTCAATAACCCCCATCCCCACTCATTAACCCGCCACACATTAACCCCCATCCCCACTCATTAACCCCCCACACATTAACCCCCATCCCCACTCATTAACCCCCCACACAGTAACCCCCATCCCCACTTATTAACCCCACTACACATTAACCCCATCCCCACTCATTAACCCCCCCACATTAATCCCCACATTAACCTCAGCTCCACTCATTAACCCCCTCACGCATTAACCCCATCGCCACTCATTAACCCCCATCTTCGGTGGTTTCTTCAGCTCCACATTGGAGCACACTTACCACCAGCGCTTACCACCAGCGCCGGGGAGTGATGTCAGCAGCGTGATCACATGACATGTCACGCTGCTGACGTCGCTCTGGCCCGGCGGTCAGAGCTGCAATTCCCTGGGAGCCGGCACGCGCACCTTCTCTGTGCCAGCTGTCAGCTTGACAGCTGACACAAAGAACCGCCGACTCTCAGGCCAGGGGGGGGCGGCAGAACGCAGCCGCCAGGGAGGACACTGCGGACCGCTGCATTAGGCGGCCCGGACTGCGCCCCCTGCCGGCTGCGCCCGGGGCAACTGCCCCGGCTGCCCCCCCCTAGATACGCCCCTGCTGCTCCCTGTAACTGCTTTGTCTCTCTGGCTTTCCTGACCTTGGCTCATGTATAGGACTTCGTCTCTGACTTCCCTTTGTTGTACTGCATCATTTCGGACAGTGACTCAGTGAAAAAGTTCCCACACAGCTTTTGCCATAAAGTGAGACCAGGGACTATTTTTTTACAGTGGTGGAGGAATACAGTGCGGAAGGATACCTACCTCCCGTCATTGGATTCCTCGAGCCCCGTAGAGAGCGGTCGCATCAGCGGATGCTGCTGTTCTCCATGGGAAATTGGCGTGGGACACGTGGATTTCTGCGGATCAGGGAGTATATGGCTTGTTTGTTATTTTCATATTTTTTTATAGACGACACTGGCTTCGGGGAACAATGTGACAAGTAATGGTGAGTATGTACTCTATGTTATATGTAATGTATGTCTATATGTATGTATTGTATGAATGTATTGTATGTAGTATGTATGTTGTATGTATGTTGTATGTCTGTAGCATGTTGTATGTATGTTGTATGTATGTAGTATATAGTAGGTATGCTGTGTGAATGTAGTATATATGTATGTTGTATGAATGTAGTATGTATGTAGTATGTATGTTGTATGAATGTAGTATATATGTAGTATGTATGTAGTATGTACTGTATGTCTGTAGCATGTTGTATGTATGTAGTATGTATGTAGTATGAATGTAGTATATATGTAGTATGTATGTAGTATGTATGTTGTATGAATGTAGTATATATGTAGTATATATGTAGTATGTATGTAGTATGAATGTAGTATATATGTAGTATGTATGTAGTATGTACTGTATGTCTGTAGAATGTTGTATGTATGTAGTATGTATGTAATATGAATGTAGTATATATGTAGTATGTATGTATGTTGTATGAATGTAGTGTATATGTAGTATGTCTGTAGTATGTATGTAGTATGAATGTAGTATATATGTAGTATGTATGTATGTTGTATGAATGCAGTGTATATGTAGTATGTATGTAGTATGTAGTATGTATGTAGTATGAATGTAGTATATATGTAGTATGTATGTAGTATGAATGTAGCATGTACTGTATGTCTGTAGCATATTGTTTGTATGTAGTATGTATGTAGTATGTAGGTATATATATTTTTTTTGTTTTACATTCAACACATTATCCGGATGATGGGACTACTACTGTCCCATCATTGGCTGTCCCATCACTGTCATTGTAGCAGGCATCGCCCGATGGGACTTGTAGTCCCATCGGACGACGCCTGCACACCCACAAGACCCCCGGCAGGCGCACACAGACCCCCGGCAGCCGGCACAAGCCCCCGGCAGGCCCGCACAGACCCCCGGCAGCTGGCACAAGCCCCCGGCAGGCCCGTACAGACCCCCGGCAGCCGCCACAAGCCCCGGCAGGCCCGTACAGACCCCCGGCAGCCGGCACAGGCCCCCGGCAGGCCTGTACAGACCCCCGACAGCCGGCACAAGCCCCCAGCAGGCCCGTACAGACCCCCGACAGCCGGCACAGGCCCCCGGCAGGCCCGTACAGGCCCCCCGCAGTCGGCACAGACCGCGCATCATGATGCGCACAGACCGCGCATCATGATGACATAATTTCAGCAGCCAATCACAGCCACAACAGTGGCTCATTGCATTATGGGGACTTCTGATTCCGGTATCCGATATTGAAAAAATATCGGTACTCGGTATCGGAATTCCGATACAGCGAATATCGGCCGATACCCGATATTTGCAGTATCGGAATGCTCAACACTAGTGGTGGCAGCTAGTAGTCCTTTTTGTTATTGTTCAGTTGGTAGTGACAATACCAAGGTATATATCTATTCCATGTGTTGAAATCGGAGGTGTATATACCATATGCTCACTGTGAGTTCCCTTAAAGGGAATCTGTCACCCCTTTTTATTCGAATATGAGCTGCCGAAACCGCCATCAGGGCTTATCTGCAGCATTCTGTAATGCTGTAGATAAGCCCCCGACGAAACCTGAAAGATAAGAAAAAAGAGTTAGATTATACTCGCCCCGGCGTCCGGTCCAGAGCCTCCCATCTTCATACGATGATGTCCTCTTCCTTGCTTCCTGTCGTGGCTCCGGTGCAGGTGCACTGCTCTGCCCGGTTGAGGGCAGAGCAGAGTCCTGCAGTGCGTAGGTGCCGGGAGAGGTCTGGCGCCTGCGGACTGCAGTAATCTGCTCTGCCCTCGACAGGGCAGAGCAGTGCGCCTGCGCCGGAACCACGACAGGAAGGGAAGAAGAGGACTGCGTTGTATGAAGATGGGATGTGCTGGATTGGAATACCCATCGAACCGAGACCGGACCGCCCCCCCAGGTGAGTGTAATCTAACTCTTTTTTCTTATCTTTCAGGTTGCATCAGGGGCTTATCTACAGCATTACAGAATGCTGTAGATAGGTCCCTGATGTCGATGCCGGCAGCTCATAGTCCAAAAATGAGTGACAAATTCACTTTAATAACTGACATAGCAGTGGAAGTAGCCACAGCCTCATCCATCACTCATCAGTCGATTGTGTAATTGGACTGAGGATCAGCGGCATCAGAGTTGAATCCCCTGACAAACTGGCGACAGCAGTGGGATCTGCGTGACTCCCCCTGCTGTCATCCTTGACACTGTTTTTATTGTCGTGCAGCCATTGAATAGCACTTAATTCCTTCATTATTAGATTATACTGGAAATTAGTAAACTTTCTATTGTGTATACGATATATGCCATCAATGACACATTTTGGAAATGTGTCCAATCAGTCAGAATACCCGTGAATGGGATAGAAACTAGATTTTCTTTTTAATTTGGTTTTACATACACACTAGTTGGTTGTGTAAAAGTATTTTGATTAGTGTTTTTTGCTTATAAAATGTTTTTTAATGGCTAATTTTCTCATAAACAGTTTGATGCAGATGTAGGATTAGAGTTGATTAAACTTTGCAGAAGGGGCAAATTTCAAACCCTTATTGAATACTAGATGGAGGCCCGATGCTATGGCATTGGGAGGGCGGTGACGTCCCGATGGGGGCAGGCTTTGCCACACTGAGAATCTGTCTTCCCCAAGCGCTCACCCACCTATCCACTTTCTCTTTCCACCATGTGCTGATTTATCCTGTCTGTGCTCTCTCCTGTTTTTGTAATTCTACTTTTGTGTAATGTAGTTGATTGTAAACTTCCACCGATTCAAAGGATGCTGGCGGGCGCATCACAGCAATGACATGCTGTGACGCAGTTCATAAATAAACAGATAGAACAACTGGGTTCGCGCATGCGCAGTGAATATGCCCAACCACCGTCATCTGCCTCTACAAAGATGGCGGTTAAATATACTGCACCTGTGCAGTGAATCATGTTTCTTACTGCTGCCTGGCGGGGAGGGTGCACTGGTGGTCTGGATCCGAGCGGCGCCCGTGATCCGAGCCGCGGCAGGGATCCAAGTGGCGGTCGGGATCCCAGCGGAGGCTGAATCCCAGTGGTGGGGAGGAATTCTTGCAGCGTGGGGTCCTTGTGGCATGGGGTCCTGGCGGCAGGTGAGTCCCAGCAGAGGGGGTCCGGCGGTGACCCGCTGGTGGTACTGTGCAAGGGGCTGGTACCATCAGCGGGTGCCATATTGGAAGGGAAGTGTGGGTGGGGTAGTCACAGCCATTAGGAAACATGGTGGTTTGTGGCCTGTGCTGGAGATGGGGTGCGGCGCGTCACCAGAGGGTGCCCGCACCCCATCTCCAGCACAGGCCGCAAGCCGCGGTCTTTCCTGATGGCTGTGACTGCACAGAGGTGGGTGGGCGGGATACGGCGCGTTTAGTCAGGCGGCTGAGGGTCCTGGCGGCGTGTCCTGGCGGCATGTCCAGCGGCGGTTCCAGTGGCAGGTTCCGGCAGCGGGTCCAGTGGTGGCAGGTGGGGTCCGGCGTGGGTGTCTCGGTGGTAGTACTGCGGAGGGGCTTGTTACCGCCACCGGATGCCATATTGGAATCCCCATCACTTGGATATTCCAATATGGCAGTTGGCGTACTTCCGGTCGGCGTGGTGAATTATGGGATTCAAGGACATCCAGACGGAAGTGGATGGCGGACAATTTAAGGCAATTATGTATACAGAGGGTCTCGTCATCTTTATATTTGTTCAAGGGATGATTACTTACTGTAGATTAAAAATCCTTTGTCCTATAATATCTATATGATTTAGATTTCTTATGTTCGTTTTGGAGAACTCTCCCCCACCCCCCGCACCTGTTTTTTCCGTATTTTTGGTTTCTGGCGTGAAAAAATCTGGAATTACTGGTTTTTTTTCAATTGTTTTTTGTAATTTATTGTAGTTTTTGGAAAACTTATTTGAACTGGGGGTGTCTTTTTACATTGATTAGTGTGTGTCTTATGAATACATATAGTGACTATGGATGGGGATTCTTCTATCTCCTCTAAAACTTGATAATCATTTCAAATAGAGCTGATGATAAGGGTCACATGCTATGCATTAGGTTGTGTTGATGCCTCTTTATATTTGTACTACTGGAGTTAGGGGTATGGAGGATGTGCTTTCAACATTATCAGGTGTCACATGTGTATATAGGTTTATAAACTGGATGTATAAACAGGTATAGAAAAGGTGCAAGATTATCCAGTGAATAAATTGACATGCTCAGTTTATCAGATTGTTTAATTTTAGCCATTTCATTTAGCACATATTATTTTTTATTTTTGTGTAGGGACTTCATTCTTAATGTGTGGGGAGCTATGTGGGGACATCATACCCTGTGGGTTGCTGTGTGAGAACATTATACTGCAATGTAGGTTTTTTTGCGACAACATACTTTGTGAGAGGTTTTGGTGGGATACCATACTGTGCGAGGGACTTTGTTGGGACATCGTACTGTGTGAGAGGTCATCATACTGGGTGATCAAATGATCCTGTGTGAAAGGACATCATACTTGTTTGGGTGTTTTTTGGGTACATCATACTGTGTTGGGGGACATTAAACAGTGAGAGCGTAAAACTTTAATAATATCCCCCATTCTGGCCCCAATGGTGTAATAATATCTCCCATTCTAGCGCTCTGCACATAGACATTAAAAAACACAAACATGCCTCTCACCTTCTCACACGATCTTTATCATTCTCTCCTTTCTCTTTAGGCGGTGCAAGCAATGCAGTGAAGTCATTGTGCCTTCTGCAACGAGGCGCTCATGTCAGCTTTCAGCCTTTAATAGGCCAGTGGCTTGTGTAGTGGCTTTGCTCTGCACTAACTGTCAACTGCATGTGCATTCGAGGACCCACAGTCAGCTGAATATAGTGCTTGCCTACTACCTCCATAGGTTAGGCAATGGGTCTGTGACCGCGATCGTTAAGTCCATGGCTCAGGGACCTTATGGGTCAAAGATGCTATAGGATTTTTATAGGATGAAAATGATGAAATGGTAAGACAGGATGTTGAGAAGGCTGAACTTTTAAATTCCTATTTTGCATCTGTTTTCTCTCAGAAAGGAAATGCAACATCAACTGTTATTCACTGTCCTATTAAGTGAATAGAAGAATCCAGGATATCTATAAACAGAAAGATAGTGAGGAAACACTTAGCTAACCTAAATGAATTCAAGTCTCCAGGTCCAGATGAATTACACCCCAGAGTACTGAAGGAGATAGCAGAAGAAATTTTTGAACCCCTCTCCATAATCTTTGAAAATTCTTGGAGAACAGGAGAAGTGCCAGAAGACTGGAGAAGAGCAAATGTTGTTCCTATCTTCAAAAAGGGGAAGAAGATGGACCCAGGCAACTATAGGCCGGTGAGTCTGACTTCTATACCAGGAAAGATCTTTGAACAAATTATTAAACAACATGTATGTCAATACCTGGATAAGAATGAAGTGATTAAACAGAGTCAGCATGGGTTTCTAACTAATAAGTCATGTCAGACTAACTTAATTTCCTTCTATGACGGTATCACTGATTGGGTGGATCAAGGAAATGCTGTAGATATAGTATATCTTGACTTCAGCAAAGCATTTGACAAAGTCTCTCATACAATCCTTATTGAAAAAATGACTAAGTATGGAATGGACAAGGCAACTGTTAGGTGGATTCATAGCTGGCTTAGTGATCGGACCCAAAGAGTGGTCGTAAATGGCTGCACATCCAGTTGGAAGAATGTCTCAAGTGGGGTACCACAGGGCTCTGTCCTGGGCCCTGTATTGTTCAACATCTTTATCAACGATTTAGATGAAGGAATTGAGGGTAAACTGATTAAATTTGCTGATGACACAAAGCTAGGAGGGATAGCTAATACTAGAGAAGAGAGAGAGAGGATTCAAAAAGATTTAAATAAACTGGAGAAGTGGGCAGCAACTAACAGAATGGTTTTTAACAGGGAGAAATGCAAAGTACTACATCTGGGCAATAAAAATGAAAAAAGCATATATAGAATGGGAGGAATAGGGCTAAGTGACAGCACATGTGAAAAAGACTTGGGTATACTAATAGATCACAGACTGAATATGAGTCAACAGTGTGATGCAGCAGCAAAAAAGGCAAATGCAATTCTAGGATGTATTAACAGAAGCATACAGTCTAGATCACGTGAAGTCATTATTTCCCTCTACTCCTCTTTGGTCAGACCTCATCTGGAATATTGTGTCCAGTTTTGGGCACCACATTTTAAAAAAGACATCAACAAACTGGAGCAAGTTCAGAAAAGAGCGACCAGAATGGTGACCGGTCTGCAAACCCTGTCTTATGAGGAAAGGTTGCAGGATTTGGGAATGTTTAGTTTGCAAAAGAGAAGACTGAGAGGAGACTTAATAGCTGTCTACAAATATCTAAAGGGCTGTCACATTGTAGAAGGATCAACTTTATTCTCATTTGCACAAGGAAAGACTAGAAGCAATGGGATGAAACTGAATGGGAAGAGACACAGATTAGATATTAGAAAAAACTTTTTGACAGTTAGAGTGATCAATGAGTGGAACAGGCTGCCACGAGAAGTGGTGAGTTCTCCTTCAATGGAAGTCTTCAAACAGAGGCTGGACAGACATCTGACTGGGATGATTTAGCGAATCCTGCTTTGAGCAGGGGGTTGGACCAGATGGCCCAGGAGGTCCCTTCCAACTCTACGATTCTATGGAATGGAAGCCCTAGTCAATTAGCCAGTTTGCCACCCAAAGCAATTTTCCTCCTGGGGATGTGGCTCTGGGAATGTGCATTAGCCTTTGTTTTTTCAATCCTACAGTTGAAGTTCATTACCAATCCAGCCCTGGGTGCAGAAGTTGATTTTTATAAGTATTTTGCATTTGTGTCATCTCCCTACCAAAGAAACACCATGGCTTGATGGCATTTGTCTAGCTTGTTTACCTACTCTTGAACCTTTAACTGCAATGACTTTTGTTTTTCAGGTTGTCAGTGATCTTGTGCTTAAATCTCACCCTTGACATGTTTATTTTAGCATTGTTATATCCTAGAATAAAAATGCATAGCTACAGTAAAAACAACTGTAAAAAAAATCTTGCATTAGATATGACTTTCCTAAAATTCCATCATTTACAGCTAGGAGTTTTCTCTGGTAAATAGAGTTAAAAACATATTTTAGTGAAAACATGTTTCTGCTTTTAGATCATTTTACTAACAGTATTCGTGGAATTACTAGGTCAAATTCTTTCTTTATGTAACTGATCCAACATGGCATGATATGCATAATGCATTACCTAAGATATCTATAATAGAAAGCCCCCTTAAGTTACTTTTTCTTAAGGCAATAAGGCTTTTTTTCCTTTTTATCATCCTTTCTTGTAGATCTAAAAAAAGTATGTTATGAATTAGGCTATTGATAATTATTCAGCCCACGATTATCTCCTTCAACCTTCCCATAAACATACAGTGCGTACGGAAAGTATTCAGACCTCTATTAAATTTTTCACTCTTTGTTTCATTGCAGCCATTTTGAAAATTCAAAAAAGTTCATATTTTTCTCCTTAATGTCCATCTGCACCCCATATTGACTGAGAAAAACAGAAATGTTGAAATTTTTGCAAATTTTTCAAAAAAGAAAAGTTGAAATATCATATTGTCATAAGTATTCAGACCCTTTGCTCAGTATTGAGTAGAAACACCCTTTTGAGCTAGTACAACCATGAGTCTTCTTGGGAATGATGCAGCAAGTTTATCACACCTAGATTTGGGGATCTTCTGTCATTCTTTCTTGCAGATCCTCTCCAGTTCCATCAGGTTGGATGGTGAACATTGGTGGCAGACATTTTCAGGTCTCTCCAGAGATGCTCAGTTGGGTTTTGTGACGAGCGTCAGCTTACGCTGAGTCGTTTTTCCCTTTAGAGTGGACCCTCTGGGCCGTGGCACCCACCCACCTAGGGCGAGTGAACCCACCCCCTGTACAGGGAGTGTCAGGGGCAAGACCAAGGGGGTGAGACAACCACGGCAGCTGGACCAGACGGCCGGCTAAGGGAGACGCTATTGAGTGTCTAGTAACAGGACGAACAGGATATGAAACATAAGCGAGGTCACAGGGTTTCTTCAGCAAACGTGATTACACACTTTAATCAGATACAAGGCAAAAACAGAGTATCAGATGCAGGGCACCAACGGTGAAACACGGCAAGGTGCGTGCAAGGGCACGCCAAAAGTTCAGACATAACACATGCAGAAAACATACCGGAGTCCAGGGCAGGGTACGTGTTAGGGATCACACAAGGGTTCCTAGGAGGGATGCGTGCTAGGACACGCCAGAGTCTAAGACAAGGTGAGCGCCGAGAGACACGCCAGAGTCCAAGGCAGGGTGCGTGCAAGGAGACACGCCAGGATCCAAGACAGGGTGCGATGGCATCGGACTCCGGACTACTGGCAATGACCGACAGGATCCAGTCATCAGGCTGCAGAAATCGGCTCCGGACATCAGGCCGCAGTCATCTAGTTCCGGACCTCTGGCAGCGGTCGGCAGGTTTCGGGAATCCGGCAGGCAAGCCAGGGTTCAAGGCAGGGTGCGTGCTTGGAGCCACGCCAGGGTTCAAGGCAGGGTGCATGCTTGGAGATACGCCACGGTTTATTCAAGGATGGAGACCTGCGCATGCAAAGGGCACGCCAGGGACAGGTTCAAGGATGGAGGCCTGCGCGTGTAGAGGGCATGCCAGGGACAGGTTCAAGGACAGAGGCCTGCGCGTGTAGAGGGACATGCCAGGGAAAGGTACAGAGCAGAGTCCTGCACGTGCAAAGGAACACGCCAGGGTCAGGTTCAAGGATGGAGTCCTGCGCATGCCGAGGGGCATGCCAGGGACAGGTTCAGAGCAGAGTCTTGCGTGTGCAAAGGAACACGTCAGCGTCAGGTTCAAGGACGGAGGCCTGCGCATGCCGAGGGGCATGCCAGGGACAGAGTTTAAATGCAGAGTCCTGCACGTGCAGAGAGGCACGCCAGGGTCAGGGTTCAAGACAAGGTACAGACTAGGACCTGTGCGTGCTAGAGGGTACATGGCAAAACCTGCGCGTACTTTTATAGAAGCACGGGGAGGTATGCCAAGGGCAGGCGAGGACCTGTGCGTGCTATAGAAAGCACGTAGAGCACAGTGCAGAAACAGCGTGAAGTGCAAGGAAGCACAGAGAGCATGGCTGGGACACTGGCTAGCAGATCGGTCTCCAGCACTAACAGGCGGGCAAGACTCCAGTGAACCCGGCTGAGGCATAGCAGGCGACACAGCTGTCACTGACCGACGAGCACAGCTGAGACACAAGCAGGCGGGCACGGCTAGGGCGGGCACGGCTGAGGCACAAGCAGGAGGCTAGGAAGGCCAGGCGCATGCAAAGGGCACACGAAGCAACAAAGCAAAGCAAGACAAGAAACAAGGCAGAGCTAGGCAGGTACAGAACACGGAGCAGAGATTAAGGCAGAAACACAGAGTCAGATCAGAGCGAGAACAGAGCTAGCAGCGGAGCGTAGGCCGAAGCTCAGAGCCGGACCAAGGTAGAGCCTTGAGACTAGTCAGAGAACGTGCTAGAGAGCACCACAGATCAGAGAACAGGAATGGTGCGTGAGCCAGGTGGCACAACAGGGCACCATAGGTCAGAGCAAAAGAGAACAGGCAATAACAGAGAACAGAGGAGGGAACACAAGACTGAGCAAAGCGAAGGCAAGACATGGCGGAAACGGGCAAGGCAGAGAACAGCGGAAGTACTACAAGGCAAAGACAAACATAGCACAAAGGACAAACATAAGACAAGGCACAGGACAAGAGACAGAGTACAAGCACACAGCGTGTGCAGAGACGCACGACAGAGAAAAGTGCAGGGGCACAGAATACAGGAGTGACCCAGCAGGCCAAGCAGCCATGCAGGGAAGCAACACGATACTCAGGCCCTGACCATAGGGAGGGGCGGTCTGATATAGCACCATAGAACCAGTACTTCCGGGTCAGGACCAGGGAGGGACTTTGGGTTCAGATCTTCCAGGCTCATAGAGAGCATCGCTAGAACAGCCTGGATAGAACCATAGAGGAGGTCACATGATCAGGGGTTTCCAGGAATACAGCGGATTGCAGAATCAGAGCAGAGCTGGAACATAGGAAAGGTCACATGATCAGGGGTTTCCAGGAACACAGCGGATTGCAGAATCAGAGCAGAGCTGGAACATAGGAAAGGTCACATGATCAGGGGTTTCCAGGAATACAGCGGATTGCAGAATCAGAGCAGGACTGGAACACAGGAAGGGTCACATGATTAGGGGTTTCCTGGAATATAGCGGATTGCAGAATCAGAGCAGGACTGGAACATAGGAAGAGTCACATGATCAGGGGTTTCCAGGAATACAGCGGATTGCAGAGTCAGACAGAGACGGATGGTTACCCAGCAACAGCGTGCAGCCATGAGGTAAGGCGCGTGTGCACACTGCTCCAGGCATCTTGCGGCACGACAGACATGGCGGACATGACAGACATGGCGGACATGACAGGTTTAGGTCAGGGCTCTGGCTAAGTTGTTCTGAAGCCACTCAATTGTTATTTTAGCTGTGTGCTTAGGGTCATTGTCTTGTTGGACAGTGAACCTTCTGCCAAGTCTGAGGTCCCAAGCACTCTGGCAGAGGTTTCATCCAGGATATCACTGTACTGGGCCGCATTCATGTTTTCTTCAATTGCAACCAGTCGTCCTGTCTCTGCAGCTGAAAAACACCCCCATAGCATGATGCTGCCACCACCATGTTTCACTGTTGGAATTGTATTGGGCAGGTGATGCACAGTGCCTGGTTTTCTCCACACATACCCCTTAGAATTATCACCAAAAAGTTCTATCTTTGTCTCATCAGACCAGAGAATCTTATTTCTCATAGTCTGTGAGTCCTTCATGTGTTTTTTAGCAAACTCTATGGGCTTTCATATGTCTTGCACGGAGGAGAGGCTTTTGTCAGGCCACTCTGCCATAAAGGTCTGACTGGTGGAGGGCTGCAGTGATAGTTGACTTTGTGGAACTTTCTCCCATCTACCTACTGCATCTGTGGAGCTCAGCCACAGTGATTTTGGGGTTGTTCTTTACCTCTATCACCAAGGCTCTTCTCCCATGATTGCTCAGTTTGGCTGGATGGCCAGGTCTAGGAAGACGTCTGTTGGTCCCAAAATTCTTCCATTTAAGGATTATGGAGGCCACTGTGCTCTTAGGAACCTTGAGTACTGCAGAAATTCTTTTGTAACCTTCGCCATATCTGTGCCTTGCCATAATTCTGTCTCTGAGTTCCTTGGCCAGTTCCTTTGAACGCATGATTCTTATTTGGTCTGATCTGACATGCACTGTGAGCTGTGAGGTCTTATATAGGCAGGTGTGGGCCTTTATAAATCAAGTGACAAATGACACAGCAAGAAACGACCTAGAAACCATCTGCAGTGACTTTGAAAACTTAGGTAAGAAAGTGAAAGAACTGGGAGTGCAGATGGTCTTCTCTTCCATCCTCCCAGTGGATGGCCATGGAACAAGGAGGTGGAGTAAGATACTGCAGGTGAACAACTGGCTTCGTCGATGGTGCCGTCAGCAAGGATTTGGATTTCTGGATCACGGAGTGAATTACCTATATGATGGACAACTTGCTAGAGATGGGGTGCACCTTACGAAGACTGGAAAACATGTATTTGGAAGTCGCCTTGCTACACTCATCAGGAGAGCTTTAAACTAGAACAATGTGGGAAGGAAAGCAAAAGGCCTGAAAAAGCCATGCACCTGACAAATGCTATTGAGAACTCTGCTATTAGAAGTGGAAAGGAAGAACAAAGACAAAAGAATCTAAATAATAAAAATATTGGAGAAAGAGAAACCAATCACAAACTAAAATGTTTCTATACTAATGCACAAAGCATGGGCAACAAACAAGGAGAATTGGAATTACTAACAGAGAAAGAATGATGTCATTGGAATCACTGAAACTTGGTGGGACAATACACATGATTGGAATACAAGGCTAGAAGGATACAACTTATTTGCTAGAAACAGACTTGATAAACGAGGAGGAGGTGTCGCATTGTATGTTAAAAATGCGTATATCTGCACAGAGATTGAAGCTTCAGAGACTAGGAGTTCTGTGGAAACAAGTTTGGGTAAGAATACATGGACAGAACAATGGAAAGGACACCATTGTAGGCATTTACTACAGGCCGCCTGTGCATCAAATGGCCAAGTTCTCCAAAAAATATGACATCGTTGTCATGGGAGATTTTAACTATCCTGACATTTGTTGGGAATCTCTCTCAGGCAAAACTAACAGGTCAAGGAAATTCTTATCCTCTCTTGCTGACAACTTTATCTTCCAAAAGGTAGGTGTCACGTGGACCCGTCCTGTGTGACGCGACCAGCAGGCCGGTAACTGAGACAACAAGACGCAGCACGTGAAGCTGTCCTGTGTGACACGGCCCGCAGGCCGGTAACTGTAAACAACAAGACAAGAAGGAGGGAGCACAGTTACAATGGTGGGCCCTGCGATAGGGAAAGGGGACGTGGAGACCTCCTGCACTCCCCTGAGTCAGTGTCCCTAGCGCTCCTATCGTTCCCTATGCCGGTTCCGCACCGGGCGCTGCTCAGGATACCTGTCGCCCTAGCACACCCTACACCTATTCCTTGCTAGTGATCTGGGTGGCGCAGGCACTGGCCCCACCGCTGTACTAATACACACGAGGGGAAAACACAAACAGGGGAACACCACTTAGCTTTACTCTGTGCACTTGCTCCTGGCAACAGAGTCCACCACCAGAATGCAGCTTTCCTGCTGCCACCAAGCTCTGTCAGTGCTGCAAGGAAATCTCCTCTGACTCCTTCCACACCAGGGGTCTGAACGTGCTGCAAGGAGCTCTCTCCAGCTCCTTCCTCCACCAGGGATGGTTGGAAATGAATACTATCACCAACGCTGATTGCAACACCTGTGACCCTATTATAGCAGAGACAGCAATCACACCTGCAATCTAATCATGTGCACTTAACTAAAGAAACAGAGTGCAATGATGCTCACCACCACCAGGGGGGCAAATTTAGAACAAAAAACACCACAGTGCAATAATCCAAATGGCCACCGGGGGGGCAAAAATATCTCTAAGCACAGCTTGAGAAAAAAAGGTTACTTGTGCTTTTATCTGTCCTGATCCCACATGGATCATGACAGTACCCTCCCCTTAATGAGGGGCATCTGGACCCTCAAGACCGCTCCCCATCAGGGAACCACCTACAGCGGGGATGCCCAGACCCAGAATTCACCCCAGCAACTACCTGCACTTCAGGTTGATGACAAACGAGCCCGCTGGTATTGGCAACGTTTGTTCTGGAGGCACCACACATCTCCGAAGCGCTGAACTGGGGAACGAATTGTGTATGTGTATGTTTGGTATGAGCTGGCAACACTCCACAACACACTTTCACTGGATGTTTTTTTGGTGGCCACCCATACACGCTCGTTCACACACAGGTCCAGACCTGAACGTTTATTGCCACTCATTCGTTTGTCACCATTTGGAGAACTCTTTCTGGGATTGACAACAGAGGTGTCCCCCAGTGTCACCACACTCACACCCCCACACTTCACCAAGGGGTACACCACCCTCCAACCCCTTCCACCACGAGGTCTGCGCCTCCCATGGTTGGCAAATGTATAAGAGAAAACAAGGGCGGGGGCGCAGACATAGGGCTTCAACTGGTATAAATCAAATAAAATATAAAAGTACTCTGGAGTACTCACCCTTTTTGGGTTGTGTTCAGACACAACCACTCTCAACCTGAAGAAGAGGTGCGGTTTGTCACCTCGAAACACGTAGTTTCTGTAGTACATATAATAAAGAACTTGAAAGATTTATATGGATTTCTGAAGAATGCTTATCACTAAAGCAGCGCGGATGCTCAGAAGTGCTTTTCTTGGATCCTCAACTTATGGTTGGCAAATGGCGAGGGTTGAGACTTGTCCCTACTCTCCTGCAGCACATCTGCTGCTCTCACCGGTGAGGAAGGGGTTCATTGAAGAGAGGCGGCAGAGTCAGTAGTTCCTAGGCAGCAGCCCTTACACGAGTGCCCCCAGCTGACCACTTCCCTCGCCCGCCAATCTATTACCGGGTTGTGTCTTTTCAGTCAAGGGAGGCCTAAAACAATAGGTACTGGCATTCCCTCAAAGACGTAGCACGATAAGGACTCCTCGTGATGTCCTATACGCAGATGCATATTCTCTACGACCTTGGTCAAGCTCCCCTGGCTCAGTGGAACAGAGTTTACGGCCTGGACGCTTTTAGGCTGGGCTAGCATCCTACACCTCAGACCATGAGTCTGGACAAAGCGAGCATCCACCAGACTGACTCCTGCTCCGCTGTCCACAAGCACCGGTATCACCTCTGGTACCCCGCCAGCCAAAGCCTCTGCTGACATGGTACCATGGGAGGGCAAAATGGAGGAAATGTATACTCCCTGGTCGCCTCCCTCCAAGCGACCAGGGGAATGCGGCTTCTCAGATGGCACAGATAATTTGGCACGCAATGGGCAAGCCTTCAGGACATGACCAGTCTGCCCACAGTACAAACATGCCGACACCACTCCCCGAACCGTAGGCAGCTCCGTACACAAACTAGCTCCTCCTACTTGCATAGGTTCGTCTGGAGACTTGGCATGAACTGGGCAGGCTCTCATAAAATGGCCAGGCTTCCCACAGGTAAAGCATACCCCCACCACGACGAGCCGCAGACACCCCCTTTTTGAATCAACAACACTGGGCTGTCTGGTTTCCTCCGTCCGCACTGGTGGGTCCTCCTCCCTAGCGAGGACATAAGGGGGCACTTTTTGTATATGTATTTCCTGAGTCGTCTATCCACCCGTATGGCAAGGGACATGGCGGCCTCCAGCAACCTGGGGGCGGCGTACTGCACCAGAGTATCCTGCAACTTTGGAGACAAACCCTGCACAAATTGACTCCTAAGTGCAGGGTCATTCCACTGAGTCTTAGTGGCCCATCTCCTAAACTCTGAGCAGTACTCCTCAGCAACCCGGGCTCCCTGTTTACACTTACGGATCCGAGATTCCGCCAGGGCCACGCCATCAGGATCCCCATACACAAGCGCCAAAGCCGCAAAAAACTCATACACGGACACCAATGATGGAGCATCGTCCGGTAGGGAGAAGGCCCAGGATTGGGGATCCCTTTTAAGAAGGGACATAATGATTCCCACCCGTTGCTCCTCACTCCCTGATGAACGAGGGCGCAGCCTGAAATATAATTTACAGGCTTGCTGGAATACCAAGAATTGATCTCTCCCTCCAGAAAATCTGTCAGGGAGGGATATCTTGGGTTTTGAATGAGCCTGTTCCTGAACCAAGCCCCCAGAGCCCACTAACAGCTGAAGCTGCCGCACCAACCCTCCGCTCAGCCCCCTAATCTCATTAGTAAGGGTCTACAGGATTTGGGCAAAGGTCTGAATTGGGTCCATGGCTCAGCAGAGAAAAAAAATAGTTGTAGGTTGGTGATAATGTCACATGGACCCGTCCTGTGTGACGCGACCCGCAGGCTAGTAACTGAAACAACACGACGTGGCACGTGAAGCTGTCCTGTGTGACACGGCCCACAGGCCGGTAACTGTAAACAACAAGACAAGGGGGAGGGACAACAGTTACAATGGTGGGCCCTGCGATAGGGAGAGGGGATGTGGAGACCTCCTGCACTCCCCTGAGTCAGTGTCCCTAACGCTCCTAACGTTCCCTATGCCGGTTCCGCACCGGGTGCTGCTCAGGATACCTGTCGCCCTGGCACACCTTAAACCTATCCCTTACTAGGGAGCTGGGTGGCGCAGGCACTGGCCCCACCACTGTACTAATACACACGAAGGGAAGACACAAACAGGGGAACACCACTTAGCTTTACTCTGTGCACTTGCTCCCGGAAACAGAGTTCACCACCAGAATGCAGCTCTCCTCCTGAAATGCTGCCACCAAGCTCTGTCAAAGCTGTAAGGAAATCCCCTCTGACTCCTTCCACACCAGGGCTCTGACCGTGCTGCAAGGAGTTCTCTCCAGCTCCTTCCTCCACCAGGGATGGTTGGAAATGAATACTATCACCAACGCTGATTGCAACACCTGTGACTGTTTTATAGCAGAGACAGCAATCACACCTGCATTATAAACATGTGCACTTAACTAAAGAAACAGAGTGCAATGATGCTCACCACCACTGGGGGGCAAATTTAGAACAAAAGACACCACAGTGCAATAATCCAAATGGCCACCAGGGGCAAAAACATCTCTAGGCACAGCTTGAGAAAAAAAAAGGTTACCTGTGCTTTTATCTGTCCTGATCCTGCATGGATCATGACAATAGTGTGGAAACACTTAGCTAACCTAAATGAATTCAAGTCTCCAGGTCCAGATGAATTACAGCCCAGAGTACTGAAGGAGATAGCAGAAGAAATTTTTGAACCCGTCTCCATAATCTTTGAAAATTCTTGGAGAACAGGAGAAGTCCCAGAAGACTGGAGAAGAGCAAATGTTGTTCCTATTTTCAAAAAGGGGAAGAAGGTGGACCTAGGCAACTATAGGCCGGTGAGTCTGACTTCTATACCAGGAAAGATCTTTGAACAAATTATTAAACAACATGTATGTAAGTACCTGGATAAGAATGAAGTGATTAAACAGAGTCAGCATGGGTTTGTAACTAATAAGTCATGTCAGACTAACTTAATTTCCTTCTATGACAGAATCACTGATTGGGTGGATCAGGGAAATGCTGTAGATATAGTATATCTTGACTTCAGCAATGCATTTGACAAAGTATCTCACACAATCCTTATTGAAAAAATGGCTAAGTATGGAATGGACAAGGCAACTGTTAGGTGGATTCATAACTGGCTTAGTGTTCGAACCCAAAGAGTGGTCATAAATGGCTGCACATCCAGTTGGAAGAATGTCTCAAGTGGGGTACCACAGGGCTCTGTCCTGGGCCCTTGTTGTGAGTTCATTTTTCCCTTCACCAGTGAGGTCTGATGAACTCCCTCTTCTGGCGAAGGAAGGTAGTGAGGCTGATCACCAAACAGCTGAGCAGGTAGATGATGACTGGGTCACAGGAACTGATGACTGGATATAAGGCAGCCGACGCCCTGCTGCCTTTCTGGTGATTTCCTGCTGGATTCTTGGAGACCAGTCTGATTTCTGCTTCTCAAAGCTAAGTTTTGCTCTGCCTTTTGTACACTTTAGTTCTGGTTTTGTTTGCCTTGTTTTTTGGAGTTCAGCCATCCCCGGCCGAGGGTGAGCTGAATTCCATTTTTGTCTCTGATCTGTTGATCTCTGGCTCTGTCTTCAGAATATACCTGAGTGCTGATATAGTCTTTTGAAAGCCTAGCGACTTCAGGGCCTGTTTTTCCTATCAGTCTGTTGGTTCATTTTTTGATAGGGTTTTTGCAGATTGCAGACAGCAGCTTTTCTATCCTGTCCTATTTAGTTAGCTTGAGCCCCATCATTTGCTCAACCTATCTTTCTATCTGTATTAGTGTTTTTCATCTTGCTTCACAGTCATTATATGTTGGGGGCTGCCTATTGCTTTGGGGTCTGCTCTGGGGCAGTTTAGATTTCCCCTTTCTGTCTTTAGGCTAATTTAGTTTTCCGGCTGTGATCGAGGGGTCTATGGCACCGTAGGAACCCCCCACAGCTACTGCTAGTTGTTGTGGATAGGTTCAGGGGTCTGCAATCCGATAGCTTCCATCTTCTCTGGTTTTCTGGACTTAGCTATTATTTTTGTTTTTTCCTCCTTCGGTGACTCATCCATAACAGGCCCTGTATTGTTCAACATCTTTATCAACAATTTAGATGAAGGAATTGAGGGTAAAGTGATTAAATTTGCTGATGACACAAAGCTAGGAGAGATAGCTAATACTAGAGAAGAAAGAGAGAGGATTCAAAAATATATAAATAAACTGGAGCAGTGGGCAGCAACTAACAGAATGGTTTTTAATAGGAAAAATGCAAAGTACTACATCTGGGCAATAAAAATGAAAAAAGCATACATAGAATGGGAGGAATAGGCTAAGCAAGAGCACATGTGAAAACGACTTTGGTATACTAATAGATCACAGACTGAATATGAGTCAACAGTGTGATGCAGCAGCAAAAAAGGCAAATGCAATTCTAGGATGTATTAACAGAAGCATACAGTCTAGATCACGTGAAGTCATTATTGCCCTCTACTCCTCTTTGGTCAGACCTCATCTGGAATACTGTGTCCAGTTTTGGGCACCACATTTTAAAAAAGACATCAACAAACTGGAGTAAGTTCAGAAAAGAGCGACCAGAATGGTGACTGGTCTGCAAATCCTGTCTTATGAGGTAAGGTTGCAGGATTTGGGAATGTTTAGCTTGCAGAAGAGAAGACTGAGAGGAGACTTAATAGCTGTCTACAAATATCTCAAGGGCTGTCACGTTGTAGATCATCTTTATTCTCATTTGCACAAGGAAAGACTAGAAGCAATGGGATGAAACTGAATGGGAGGAGACACAGATTAAATATTAGAAAAAACTTTTTGACAGAGTGATCAATGATTGAAACAGGCTGCCACGAGAGGAGGTGAGTTCTCCTTCAATAGAAGTCTTCAAACAGAGGCTGGACAGACATCTATCTGGGATGATTTAGCGAATCCTGCTTTTGAGCAGGGGGTTGGACCAGATGGCCCAGGAGGTCCCTTCCAACTCTACGATTCTATGATTCTATGATTCTAAAACACAGCTGGACTCCAATGAAGGAGTAGAAGCATCTCAAGGAGGATCACAAGGAAATGGACAGCATGTGACTTAAATATGAGTGTCTGAGCAAAGGGTCTGAATACTTGTGACCATATGATATTTCAGTTTTTCTTTTTTAGTAAATTTGCAAAAATATCTACATTTCTGTTTGTTTTTCGATCAAGATGGGGTGCAGAGTGTACAGTAATGAGAAAAAAATGAACTTTTTTGAATTTACGAAATGGCTTGAAAGAAACAAAGAGTGAAAAATTTAAAGGGGTCTGAATACTTTCCGAACCCACTGTAGTATAATCCACTGCCTGTTGTGCCCTTTCACATTGTATATGTTGTAAATCAGCATCCTTTCCTACCTGTTTTTTACTTCATGCTTAATAAAGAATTGTTACATTTTATAACATTGTGACTATATGATCGTCTTTTCTTCACTCTCCTTTGAGCAGAGTGAAGTAAAGATTGATCCAGCTAACAGGACACCAAGTTTCTTGTAAGATGTCAAGTCTCTTTATTTAGAATTTTTAAAAACAGGTAGAAAAATATTCAGGATTGAGAGTCCTCAGTAGTTGATACCTTTTAATGGCTAACTGATTCAGGATTGAGAGTCCTCAGTACAAAGATATACATCTTTCCTGTAAAAACAGGTATGAATCCTAAAGAATAATAGTGGAACTATGCTCATGATAGGGAAAGTTGGGGAAACAAAGGGAAAGAGATGTAGTAACCAGATGCATTTTGAACGTCTCACACATTCTTAGAATTGGTATTTATCCCTGTTTTTAACTATTTTTAAAAAAAGAGATTGGACATTTTACCAAAACTTGGCGTCCTGTAAGCTGGACCAATCTTCAGATTCGTATTGCTGAGCGCTCGCAGTAGCGCTGATCACGGACTTGGGACAGACTGAAGCCGCAAGAGGGTGAGCTGGTTACTTTTTCTTTCATCATATTATATTAGTTGTGTGCCAAAAAAATAATTCTACTTTGCAGTCATCTTTTGGCAAGCAGTGTGTAGAGACGAACGAATATTTCAATGCTCGATTCGGACTCTGATCGCCGAAATTGCAATGTTCGCCAATTTATTCCTCGAATATTCGTTAAACATAGCCGAGCTCCATTAAAGTCAATTGGAGGCAAAAACAAACACATACACAACACATTCAAAAGGGCCCAAAGGCTGCCAAAACTCATCAAATGAGGGGTAGACATCAGTAAAGTGGCCTCAATTCACCCACAGAACAAATTTTAGCTTGGCACGGCAACATTTTTAGCATGGCAGTGCAGCAATCAGCCATGTATGAAGTATCGGGGTCTGGGACAGCATTTACAGCTTTTAATTGAACGTCAAATTAAGATGAGGAGGGTGAGGGATCAGTGTAGACCTGCTGTGCTGGGAACCCTGATATCACATGCAACAGATCAACCTGCTTTGATGCTCAGCCACACTCAGGTGGCACAAAAATCAGTTTCATAGACTACTATTGTCAGAAAAATGTAAGGATAGTAACAGTAGCAGGCCTACTGCTACAGGCAACATACAAGAAGGAGACCCAACCACAAGTCTACACATTTACAAAAATTAATGGTACACACCAACAAAGTGGCATCAATTTCATCACAGTAGAAATAGTATAATAGGGACTGACACCTCCTTTTGGAAGTGCATTGAGCTACAGGGTGAATTGCTGGTGAAGGAAAAAAAATAAAAATCTCTATAAACTTTCTGCCTGAGTGAGTGTGAGCAAGCTGAGCAAGTGTGATCGAGCTGAGTGTGACCGGAGCATAAGTGGGAACGGTGGTAAGTGTGTGACTTGTGATTCAGTGACTTTGGTTTCAGGGAGTTTCCAAGGGAGGTATTAGTGAATTGCTGTTATATTTTAATAATACTTTTTATTTATTTTTACTTACCTTTTCTGTCTTGTGCAATCCCCATTAGGAAATGTGCTCCACTATTGGCAATGCCATCCAGTGTACATCTTGCCACATTTATGCAATCCTTGAACAGCAGGTCGAGGGTGCATACTGCTATGCGAGATGTGAGCACGTTGTGCATTTGGAAGCCCAGATACTGGATTTAAATGTGCTGCTGGCAACACTGAGATCCATAGACAATATGGAAAGGAGTCTCCTGCTCACTGAGCAGATGCTCAATGGGATAGATGTGGGGAGGATGGTAGTATGGAGCTGCAGGACAGTGAGGCAGGTAGCTGGCAGACAGTTAGAAGGCAGGGTAGAGGGAAGAGTGCCATGGAGGCTAGTCCTGATCAGGCACCCCGCAATAAGTTTGCTAAGATGGCAGCTGAGGGGAGTGTCAATACAGGGGTAGTACTGCTGCAGCAAGGCATGTCCTCAGAAAACCGGAGGAGTGTCTGCTCCAGTAAGGGGGGAAATAGAAGAGCAGGGCAGGCCAGACAGATGCTGATAGTGGGGGACTCAATTATTAGAGGAACAGATAGGGCAATCTGTCACAAAGAAAGGGATCGTCGAACAGTGTGCTGCCTACCTGGTGCTTGAGTTCGCTATATCACTGATCGGGTTGACAAATTATTGGGAGGGGCTGGTGAGGATTCAGCGGTCATGATGCACATTGGCACAAATGACAAAGTTAGAGGTAGGTGGAAGGTCCTTAAAGATGATTTCAGGGAATTACAAGGCAGGAAGGAGGCTCCAGCGAAGTTAGGAGCACTTAAAAAAAAACTTTTAATCCATTTAAAATAAAACATGGAAGCAAGCATAAATTGTTGGGTATATTGCACATTGATGACAGATCAATCATCAATGTGCAATGTACCCGACAATTTATGCCTGTTTCCATGTTTCATAAGGAACTTCGCTGGATCCTCCTTCCTGCTTTGCTGTTCGTGTTCAATTGGAACCATGCTGGGCGTTAGCTGGCAGCTGAAACTCTACACAGTGGTGAGCTGACTATACCTATTTTTTATTTCAGGGAATTAGGCCGCAAGCTTAAAGCAAAAACCTCCAAGGTGGTATTTTCTGAAATACTGCCTGTACCACGTGCCACATCAGAGAGGCAACGGGAGATTAGGGAGATAAATAAGTGGCTCAGGAATTGGTGTAGGAAGGAGGGGTTTGGGTTCCTGGAGAACTGGGCTGACTTCTCAGTTGGCTACAGGTTCTACGCTAGGGATGGGCTGCACCTCAATGGTGAGGGTGCAGCTGTGCTGGGGAAGAAAATGTCTAGAAGTTTGGAGGAGTGTTTAAACTAGGGATTGGGGGGAGGGTATTCAATTTATAGGAGGAGAAGATAGTGCAGATAGTGACCTGGGCACAAATAAAGAAATTGGGGGTGGTGTGGGGGGAGCAATTAGAACAGTTAAGATTTTAGAGAAGAATAGAGGTAATGAGAGATTCATAAAGTGTATGTATACTAATGCCAGAAGCCTCGCCAACAAAATGGAAGAATTAGAGTTAATTTTGTTGGAACATAATTATGACATGGTGGGGATATCTGAGACATGGCTGGACGAGAGCCATGACTGGGTGGTTAATTTACAGGGCTATAGTCTGTTCAGAAATGACCGAACAAATAAACGAGGGGGAGGCGTGTGTTTATATGTAAAATCATCCTTAAAACCCATCCTGCGTGATAATATATATGAATCTAATGAAAATGTAGAGTCCCTGTGGGTGGAGATAAGGGGAGGGGGGAAAAATAATAAATTACTGATAGGGGTTTGTTATAAGTCTCCAAAAATAATGGAAGCAACAGAGAATATCCTCATAAAGCAAATAGATGAAGCAGCGACTCAAGGAGAAGTCATTATTATGGGGGACTTCAACTACCCTGAAATACATTGGGGGGGGGAACCGAAACCTGCAGTTCCAGCAAAGGTAATAGGTTCTTGACAACTATGAGAGACAATTATCTTTCACAACTAGTTCAGGACCCAACAAGAGGGGGGCACTGTTAGACCTAATATTAACCAGTAGACCAGACCGCATATCAAATACAAGAGTTGGGGGTCACTTGGGTAATAGTTATCACGAAATAATAAGTTTTCATGTATCCTTTAATAAGATGTGTAGTAGAGGGGTTACAAGGACACTAAACTTCAGGAAGGCAAATTTCCAATAGATGAGAGATGATCTTAGTGCAATAAACTAGGACGATATCCTGAGACATAAAAATACACAAGGAAAATGGGAGACGTTTATTAGCATCCTGAATAGGACCTGTGCACAATATATACCATATGGGAATAAACATGTCAGAAATATCAAACCGCTATGGCTAAATAGAGCTATAAGGAGCGCAATAAGTGACAACAAGAAAGCATTTAGAGAATTAAAGCAAGTAGGTAGTGATGAGGCATTAAATAAATACAGAAAATTAAATAAATTATGTAAAATGCAAATCAAGGCAGCAAAGATTGAGACAGAGAAACTCATTGCCAGAGAAAGTTAAAATAATCCCAAAATATTCTTTTAACTACATAAATAATAAAAAACTAAAAAATGATGGTGCTGGCCCCTTAAAAATAGTCTGGATGAAAGGGTGGATGAGGATGACGAAAAAGCCAATATCCTAAATGACTTTTTTCTGCAATATTTACACAAGAAAATCCCATAACAAATAGCATGATCAGTGATAACAAAAATTATTTCATTAAATGTCACCTGCTTAACCCAGTAGGAAGTATGGCGGCGTCTAAAAAACACTAAAATTGAGAAATCCCCGTGCCCTGATGGGATACACCCCCGAGTACTGCAGGAATTAAGTACAGTCATTGATAGACCATTATTTTTAACTAGATGAAGGCCTGATGGAGGGCGGTAATGTCACGAACGAAAGTTCATTTTAAAAATTGTCTGCATCTGACCATGTACAGAACATACCACAGCTCCTGGGCAGGGAAGGAAGCAAAAGACAATACTGACATTACAGCATGAGATCGCAGAGGATACATTTTGTGAGGTAAAATATTGTTTAAAAACAATCAGTGAAATATTTCACCTCACAAAATGAATCCTCTGTGATCCCATGCTGAAATGTCAGTATTGTCTTTTGCTTCCTTCCCTGCCCAGGAGATGGGGTATGCTCCGTACACGGTCAGACGCAGACAATTTTTATAATGAACTTTCATTCATGGGAAAACCCCTTTAATGTGACCGGCTTCCTCTGCCTGTAGACAAGTCGCGCATCTGTCGCCGGGATCAGCCGAATGATTCACTGTGCCTGCGCAGAATTTACACAGGCGCAGTAAATCAGCTGCTGCCATCTTTGTGCAGACAGATAGCGGCGGTCACATTAAAACTGCGCATGCGCTCCTCCTGTACAAAGATGGCGGCGGTCAGTGAATTATTTGGCTAATCCTGGCGGCGGCGTGTTCGCGACGGTGTTCCGCTGGTTGTACCACACAAGAGGCTGCATATACAGTGTGTGTGTGTGTGTGTGTGTGTGTGGTGTGTACGGCATATACAGAGTGTGTGTGTGTGAGACACCCAACACTTGGGTGTCCCAATATGGCAGTCGGTGAACTTCCGCCGCTTGGAGTTCTGGGATCCAGACACATCTGAATGGAACAGGATGTGAAGACATCACAAGGTAAGTATATATTAGATCTTTAAAGATTCCATAATAACAGGATCTGTACCACAGGACTGGCGTATAGCAAATGTGGTGCCAATATTCAAAAAGGGGACAAAAACTGAACTTGGAAATTATAGGCCATTAAGCTTTACCTCTACTGTGGGTAAAATCTTGGAGGGTTTCTAAGAGATGCTACACTGGAGTATCTGAAGAAGAATAACCCCATGACCCAATATCAACATGGGTTTATGAGGGACCATTACTGTCAGACTAATCTGATAAGTTTCTATGAAAAAGTAAGTTCTGGACTGGACCAAGGGAACACAGTGGACGTGGTGTGTATGGACTTTTCAAAAGTTTTTGATATGGTGCCACACAAAAGGTTGAAACATAAAATGAGAACAATGCGGATAGGGGAAAATATGTGTAAGTGGTTTAAGAGCTGGCTCAGGGATAGGAAATAAAGGGTGGTTATTTATGGAACTGATAGGCGTCGAGCTCCCACTGCTACACAGGGGGAATCTCAAGCTATGTCCCCTGTGGTCTCCCATTCTTCATCAGCCACAGAGGTTCCTGCTCAGCAGAGACGTCGGTCCCAGCACGGATTGCACGGCCGTGCGCTAATATAGACCAGGTGGAGTGAGAGTTGTATGCACGTGTGAATGTCTCTGGTGAATTACTCATTATGAAACCCCTTGGTAAGCCTGTGTTGTTTAGCCTTGCCAGTTAGTGCAGCTAGGAGGCAGAGTCAGGGACCAGCTTCAGCGCCAAGTAGTGGCTTTGCCTTACGCCACTGTGCACTTGGTCTGCACTCCAGCCAGTGTCTATTAGTGGTGTTCGCAGCTGTGATGCCATGCGCTTAGTGGGTCTAGAGAGGCTCTTACCCCACGTCCTTGGGGCAGAGTCTTGTGACCGCACACAGCACTGACTCAGCTATGCCTTGTGACAGTCAACAGGGTACGGCATCTATGTTCTGCGGTTCCGTGGCTCTGTGAAGTAACAGAGCCCATTGCTACTACACACTGGGTGGCATTTAACCCACGTGTGGCTAGTGCGATACTGCCATTTTGTGTCCGTCATTACTGAGCAGCAGTTAATATCTCTGCACGTTAGACCCCGGGCTGCAAACGCACCTTATTACCATCTTCTTATTATTTGGTGCTGTGTATAAAATACCTGTTCTGAGAAAGGTTGAGGTGTACCCCACAGGGGAAATGTTTGCCAGCCCATACACTAAGTGTATCGGCATTCCAAGTCTAAGAAACCCGCTCCTAGAAATTGGCCCTCTTTTTTAATCAGGCTTGACTCCAAGTCTGATCATCCGCCGCCACTAGATCACCAGCGTTAACGTGTTCTGTGCTGCTGCAGCCGGTGTCGAAGTCCTAACAGGAGTGAGGGTTTTTGCTGGGCATTAAATACTTGTTATGGAAAAGGTTGAAATGTACCCCACAGGGGAAAATGCTTGTCAGCCCAAAACACTTAGTGTATGGCCATTACAAGTCTAGGAGACCCGCTACTTTTTAAGAGGCCCACCTACTTGTTTCTTCCAAGGGGGGATTGGGGCTATTGGGGTGCATATGACTTGATAGCAGGGCAGGCCTTGCAGTCAATGCAAAAGAAAACATAATGAGTGTACAAAATGAATAATGTGAAGTGGATTTTCCTGTGACCATCCAGTATGTGCGTTCAACGGCTTATTGGGGTGCATATGACTTGGTAGCAGGGCAGGCCTTGCAGTCAGTGCATAAAAAAACAGAATGGAAGTACAAAATAAATAATGTGAAGTGGATTTTCCTGTGCGAAACCAGTACCTGGTTTCAAAGGCATATTAGGGTACAGATCATTTGCCAGCAGGGCAGGCCTTGCTGACAATGCATAAGAAAACAGAATGGGAGGACAAAATGAATAATGTGAAGTGGATTTTCCTGTGTCCATCCAGTATATGGGTGTAGGTACGTGTGCCGACTGGGGGATGGTCCCTTTTTCGCCGCAAACAGACCGGAGACAGAAACCGGTGTACGTTCAACAGGTCTTCTTTATTAGCCTCCCGACGACCACACCAATACGACAGCTTCCGTACACACAGGCCCGGGTACCTTGCACCTTCTTCTCTTTCCTAAATTGATGACGCTCGAGGTTATATCGCTTTGGTTGCCCTAGGCCTACCACCACAGTGCTTCGCCTTGCAGTCAATGCATAAGAAAACAGAATGTGCGTACAAAATGAATAATGTGAAGTCGATTTTCCTGTGCCCATCCAGTACCTGGGTTTAAAGGTATTTTGGGGTGCAGATGACTTGGCAGCAGGGCAGGCCTTGCAGTCAATGCATAAGAAAACAGAATGGGAGTACAAAATAAATAATGTGAAGTGGATTTTCCTGTGCCCATCCAGTGTGTGGGTTCAAAGGCTTATTGGGGTGCATATGACTTGATAGCAGAGCAGACCTTGCAGTCAATGCATAAGAAAACAGAATTGGAGTGCAAAATGAATAATGTGAAGTGGATTTTCCGGTGGCCATCCAGTACATGGCTTGAAAAGCTTATTGGGGTGCATATAACTTTCGGGCAAGACAGGCCTAGTATTCAGTGCAACAAATTTTCTGGGATGCCTCCTGGACCTCTCGTGAAAGGGGTATTGGGGTGCGTCATAATTCTTGGCAGCCCATCCACTCACTGCATCGGCAATAACAGTTTAGGAGACCCAATGTTTAATAATGGCCCTTTAAGAAGATTAATGCTGCCTGATGCCCCGGTAAAAACAGGCTCTGTGACTTTGAGTCCCTCATTCATAAATGAAACAAGATGTGTCTGCTTATGTGTCACACATCACATGGCCAGCTAGGATTGGTAAATGTTACAATGACATTTCCCAGTGAATGCATTTGTATTGGTTGAAAGCAATAGCCCAAGTGGGGGAGCAACAGTTTTGTCTGGGGTTAATTATTTTGCCTTATATGCAAGTCATTAACCTGGAAAGGATGTACCTTTACATATTTCCCAGTAAAATCCGTTTTGGTTTAGTTTTGGTATGTTTTTTTGGTGCACCGGTGAAAATGGCATGAAACTCTGACAACATTGTTTAAAGCTGTGAACTACGAGTCAGAAATGCTTCCAGGGGCAATTCCCATGAAGTCCCCGTGTCATTTGAGCAGTGTTTCCATCTTTTTCAGAGGTTTTTAGACCTTAAAAGGACCCCCATGGGGGATTGTGGTAAAAATGCTTGTGTCTCCCGTAGACTTACATTGGGCTCGTTGTTCTGTTCGAGTACCCGAGTATTCCAATTTTCTCGACCCGAGCAACGAGCACCCGAGCATTTTAGTGCTCGCCCATCACTATTAGCTATATGTGTTGATAGATGCCTTCGGGCTAGATGGGTAAGACCACCTTCATCATCATCTTTTATCTACCCCATCATCATCATCTTTTATTAATTTTACTGGACGCCCAGGGCCACTGCTGTCGTGACATCCTCTTTAAGAACTGACCGGCCCGTTACCGAGTAACCTAATGTCACTATCCATTTTTGGATCTGTGTCAGATCTGCATTCTCACATTAAAACTTTTCCTTTCAGGCCATCGGGGGTTAATATCAGTTTTTCTCCCGGTGGCCACTGGTGTAACTACATGGCTGGTGAATTTGCTGAGGTAGATGGTGACCACTCCCACCTTCCTTTAACCCCTTTCTGACATCAGACGTACTATCCCGTCCATGGGACCCGGGCCCCTATGCCCATGGACGGGATAGTACGTCTAGCGCGTTCAGCGGCGCCCACTTGGTGAGCGCCGCTGATCGCGGCCGGGTGTCAGCTGATTATCACAACTGACACCCGGCACAATGTGTCAGGGGCGGTCACGGACCGCCCCCGACACGTTAACCCCTTGCACACCGTGATCAAACATGATCGCGGTGTACCGGGGGTTAAAGGGAAGCATCGGCAGGGAGGGGGCTCCCTCCGTGCTTCCCTTTGCCCCCCACAGCAGCGCAATGTGCAGCGCTGCTGCGGGGGTCTCTTTCCCTACAGGCCCCCAAATCCAAGATGGCGACGGGGGCCTTCGGGGGCCTGCAGGGAGCTGGCTTCCTCAGTGCCTGCAAAGCGCAGGCATGAGGAAGTCTGCAGTAGTGCCTGTGACAGATCGCTGATCTGTCACAGTGATCTGTCACAGGACAGTGAAGTCCCACCTGGGACTATGTAATAAAGTTAAAAAAAAATAAAAAAAGTGTTAAAATAATTTTAAAAAAAATCGCCAAATAAATTAGAAAAAAAAAAATATTCCCCCAATAAATCCATTTTTTGGAAATAAAAAAAAAAAACAATAAAAGTACACATATTAGGTATCGCCGCGTCCGTAACGACCTGCCCTATAAAACTGTCCCATTAGTTAACCCCTTTAGCGAATCCCTTAAAAAATAAAAATAAAAAACGAAGCAAAAAATAATGATTTATTATCATACCGCCAAACAAAAAGTGTAATAACGCACGATCAAAAAGACGCATATAAATATCCATGGTACCGCTGAAAACGTCATCTTATCCTGCAGAAAACGAGCCACCATACAGCATCATCAGCGAAAAAATAAAAAAGTTATAGCTCGCAGAATAAAGCGATGCAAAAATAATTATTTTTTATATAAAATAGTTTTCATTGCATAAAACCGACAAAACGTAAAAAAATGACCTAAATGAGGTATTGCTGTAACCGTACTGACCCGAAGAATAAAACCGCCTTATCAATTTTACCGCACGCGGAACGGTGTAAACGCACCCTCCAAATCAAATTCATGAAACGCTGGTTTTTGTTCATTCTGCGTCCCAAAAATCGGAATAAAAAGTGATCAAAAAACGACACGTGCCTGAAAATGGTAACAATAAAAACGGCAACTCGTCCCGCAAAAAATAAGACCTCACATGACTCGGTGGGTCAAAATATGGAAAAATTATAGCTCTCAATATGTGGTGATGCAAAAACTATTTTTACAATAAAAAGCGTCTTTTAGCGTGCGACAGCTGCCAAACATAAAAAACGCCATAAATAGTAAATCAAACCCCCCGTTATCACCCCCTTAGTAAGGGAAAAATAATAAACTTAAAAGAAAATGTATTTATTTCCATTTTCCCATTAGGGTTAGGGTTAGGGCTAGGGTTAGGTCCAGGGCTAGGGTTAGGGCTAGGGTTAGGGCTAGGGTTAGGGCTAGGCCTGAGATTAGTGTTAGGGGTGTGTTGGGGTTCGGGTTGGAGTTAGAATTGGGGGTTTCCACTGTTTGAGCACATCAGGTGCTCTCCAAATGCAACATGGCATCTGATCTCAATTCCAGCCAATTCTAAGTTGAAAAAGTCAAATGGTGCTCCTTCCCTTCCAAGCTCTGCCATGCGCCCAAACAGTGTTTTACCCCCACATGTAGGGTATCAGCCTACTCAGGACAAATTGCAAAACAACTTTTGGGGTCCAATTTCTCCTGTTACCCTTAGGAAAATAAAAAATTGGGGGCAAAAATATCATTTTTGTGGAAAAAAATGATTTTTTTATTTTCACGTCCGAGCGTTATAAACTTCTGTGAAGCACTTGGGGGTTCAAAGTGCTCACCACACATCTAGATAAGTTCCGTGGGGGGTCTAGTGTCCAAAATGGAGTCACTTGTGGGGAGTTTCAATAGTTTAGGTACATCAGGGGCTCTCCAAACGCACATGACACCCGCAGACCATTCCATCAAAGTCTGCATTCCAAAACGTCACTACTTCCCTACCGAGACCCGACGTGTGCCCATACAATAGTTTTCTCCCACATATGGGGTATCAGTGTACTCAGGACAAATTGGACAACAACTTTTGGGGTCCAATTTCTTCTGTTACTCTTGGGAAAATGAAAAAATTGGGGACTAATTGATCATGTTTGTGGAAAAAATACGATTTTTTTATTTTCATGCCCGGGCATTATAAACTTCTGTGAAGCCCTTGGGGGTTCAAAGTGCTCACCACACATCTAGATAAGTTCCTTAGGGGGTCTAGTTTCCAAAATGGGGTCATTTGTGGGGGTTTCCACTGTTTAGGTACATTAGGGGCTCTCCAAAGGCAACATGACACCCACAGACCATTCCATCAAAGTCTGCATTCCAAAACGTCACTACTTCCCTTCCGAGCCCCGACGTGTGTCCATACAGTAGTTTTCTCCCACATATGGGGTGTCAGCGTACTCAGGACAAATTGGACAACAACTTTTGGGGACCAATTTCTCCTGGTACCCTTGGGAAAATAAAAAAATGGTGACTAAAAGATCAAGTTTGTGGAAAAAATACGAATTTTTTATTTTCACGCCCGGGCGTTATAAACTTCTGTGAAGCACTGGGGGGTTCAAAGTGCTCACCACACATCTAGATAAGTTCCTTGGGGGGTCTAGTTTACAAAATGGTGTCATTTGTGGGGGGTTTCCACTGTTTTGGTACATCAGGGGTTTTCCAATCGCGACATGGTGTCCGATCTCAATTCCAGCCAAAAACGTCAAATGGCGCTGCTCCCTTCCGAGCTCTGCCATGCGCCCAAATGGTGGTTTACCCCCACATGTGGGGTATCAGCGTACTCAGGACAAATTGCACAATAACTTTTAGGGTCCTGTTACCCTTGGAAAAATAAGAATTGAGGGTGAAAAGATCATTTTTGTGGAAAAAAATATATGATTTTTTAATTGTATGGCTGTATGTTATAAACTTCTGTGAAGCCCTTGGGGGTTCGAAGTTCTCACCACACATCTAGATAAGTTCCTTAGGGGGTCTAGTTTCCAAAATGGTGTCATTTGTGGGGGGTTTCCACTGTTTTGGTACATCAGGGGTTTTCCAATTGCGACATTGTGTCCGATCTCAATGCCAGCCAAAAACGTCAAATGGCGCTGCTTCCCTTCCGAGCTCTGTCATGCGCCCAAATACTGGTTTACCCCCACATGTGGGGTATCAGCGTACTCAGGACAAATTGCACAATAACTTTTAGGGTCCTGTTACCCTTGGGAAAATAAAAATTGGGGGTGAAAAGATCATTTTTGTGAAAAAAATATGATTTTTTAATTGTATGACTGTATGTTATAAACTTCTGTGAAGCCCTTGGGGGTTCGAAGTTCTCACCACACATCTAGATAAGTTCCTTAGGGGGTCTAGTTTCCAAAATAGTGTCATTTGTGGGGGGTTTCCACTGTTTTGGTACATCAGGGGTTTTCCAATCGCGACATGGTGTCCGATCTCAATTCCAGCCAAAAACGTCAAATGGCGCTGCTTCCCTTCCGAGCTCTGCCATGCGCCCAAATAGTGGTTTACCCCAACATGTAGGGAATCAGCGTACTCAGGACAAATTGCACAATAACTTTTAGGGTCCTGTTACCCTTGGGAAAATAAAAATTGGGGTGAAAAGATCATTGCGTCCGATCTGAATTCCAGCCAATTTTGCATTGAAAAAGTCAAACGGCGCTCCTTCCATTCTGAGCTCTGCCATGTGCCGAAACAGTCGTTCCCCCCACATATCAGGTATCAGCGTACTCAGGACAAATTGCACAATAACTTTTGCAGTCCAATTTCTCCTGTTACCCTTGGTAAAATAAAAAAAATTGAACCTGAAGTATTTTTTTTGTGAAAAAAAGTTAGATGTTCATTTTTTTTTAAATATTCAAAAAAATTCCTGTGACGCACCTAAAGGGTTAATAAACTTCTTGAATGTGGTTTTGAGCACCTGGAGTGGTGCAGTTTTTAGAATGGTGTCATTTTTGGATATTTTCTATCATATAGACCCCTCAAAGTGGCTTCAAATGTGATGTGGTCCGTAAAAATAAAATGGTGTTGCAAAAATGAGAAATCGCTGGTCAATTTTTAACCCTTATAACTTCCTAACAAAAAAAATTTTGGTTCCAACATTGTGCTGATGTAAAGTAAACATGTGGGAAATGTTAGTTATCAAGTTTTTTGTGTGCCGTATCGCTGTGATTTAAGGGCATAAAATTTCAAAGTTGGAAAATTGCGAAATTTTCAACATTTTCGCCAAATTTCCGTTTTTTTCACAAATAAACGCAAGTTATTTGAATGAAATTTTACCACTATCATGAAGTACAATATGTCACGAGAAAACAATGTCAGAATCACCAGGATCCATGGAAGCGTTCCAGAGTTATGACCTCATAAAGGGACAGTGGTCAGAATTGTAAAAATTGGCCCGGTCATGAATGTGCAAACCACCCTTGGGGATGAAGGTGTTAAAAGGTCACCTGAGGCATCAGCTGGTGTTGATGATACACTTCCCTTTGGATACCAACCGTGGTGAAGGCAGAAGATGGCTGAGTGCAGTGGTGCTTCAGCTGAATGCTGATCTGGTGCCTTACTCTGCTGTCCGATGCATTGCAGCAGAGAAAGCTAAGTGTTGTTTGTCTTACCTTGTCTGTTATCTTTCCTTGGTGTTATATTAGTGCAGCGGTGTGACTAGTGTCGGCACTTACCTATTCCCTATTGAGGGATAGGTGCAGGGTCAGTGAGGGCTAAGGTATCCTGCTCGGCGACAGTTTGAAATAAACCATATAGGGATGTCAGGATAGACCAGGGCACAGCCTCAGGAGTGTGCAGGAGGTGTCCATTTCCCCGTTCCCTATCGCAGGGCCCACCGTTGCAATTGTGTCCCCGGTGTTCCCTTGTTTGTTTGCTGTTTTGTTACCGACCGATTGCTGGGTCCTGTCACACAGTTCCAGTCACTTTGTGACACCTAAGGCCCTGTGGGGTGCTCCAGACTGCCTTCCATTACATGGCTGCATCACATCTGGCTACACAATGGACTCCGGATCGGTGAATCAGCCGTAAAAGATCCCACCTGTTACTTTTTTATATCTGGGATCGTCATTGAGACTTGGCGCACCATAGAACTAGTGGTGAATACCGTGTTCACGTTGCTGCCACTATTCTCAACACTGGAATTTTTGGTATGTTCTGTTTTGCTCTCTTTGGCTCCCTGTTGTATTATACTGATATGAGCTTCGCTAACTTGTCATTTATTTTTGGTGTTTGCAGATGACACAATCTGCAGATTAGTGTGTCCTTCTATTCTCTCCATTTTCTTAAAATTTTTTCTTTTATCTCTGTATATAGATGCTATATTATCACATTAACAAAAGATATAGTAATTATCTGAGGTTTCCTCACAATTATCTTTTTGCTTTCTACAGTTGTGGCCAAAAGTAATGACACCCCTGCAATTTTGTCAGATAATACTCAGTTTCTTCCAGGAAATGATTGCAAACACAAATTCTTTGGTATTATTATCTTCATTTAATTTCTCTTAAATGAAAAAACACAAAAGAGAATGAAGCAAAAAGCAAAACATTGATCATTTCACACAAAACTCCAAAAATGGGCCAGACAAAAGTATTGGCACCTTCAGCCTTATACTTGGTTGCACAACCTTTAGCCAAAATAACTGCGACCAACTGCTTCCGGTAACCATCAATGAGTTTCTTACAATGCTCTGCTGGAATTTTAGACCATTCTTCTTTGGCAAACTGCTCCAGGTCCCTGATATTAGAAGGGTGCCTTCTCCAAACTGCCATTTTTAGATCTCTCCACAGGTGTTCCATGGGATTCAGGTCTGGACTCATTGCTGGCCACCTTAGAAGTCTCCAGTGCTTTCTCTCAAACCATTTTCTAGTGCTTTTTGAAGTGTGTTTTGGGTCACTGTCCTGCTGGAAGACCCATGACCTCTGAGGGAGACCCAGCTTTCTCACACTGGGCCCTACATTATGCTGCAAAATTTGTTGGTAGTCTTCAGACTTCTTAATGCCATGCACATGGTCAAGCAGTCCAGTGCCAGAGGCAGCAAAGCAACCCCAAAACATCAGGGAACCTCCGCCATGTTTGTAGGGACCGTGTTTTTTTCTTTGAATGCCTTTTTTTCTCCTGTAAACTCTATGTTGATGCCTTTGCCCAAAAAGCTCTACTTTTGTCTCATCTGACCAGAGAACATTCTTCCAAAACGTTTTAGGCTTTTTCAGGTAAGTTTTGGCAAACTCCAGCCTCGCTTTTTTATGTCTCGGGGTAAGAAGTGGGGTCTTCCTGGGTCTCCTACCATACAGTCCCTTTTCATTCAGACGCCGACGGATAGTACGGGTTGACACTGTTGTACCCTCGGACTGCAGGGCAGCTTGAACTTGTTTGGATGTTAGTCGAGGTTCTTTATCCAACATCCACACAATCTTGCGTTGAAATTTCTTGTCAATTTTTCTTTTCTGTCCACATCTAGGGAGGTTAGCCACAGTGCCATGGGCTTTAATCTTCTTGATGACACTGCGCATGGTAGACACAGGAACATTCAGGTCTTTGGAGATGGACTTGTAGCCTTGAGATTGGTCATGCTTCCTCACAATTTGGTTTCTCAAGCCCTCAGACAGTTCTTTGGTCTTCTTTCTTTTCTCCATGCTTAATGTGGTACACACAAGGACACAGAACAGAGGTTGAGTCAACTTTAATCCATGTCAACTGGCTGCAAGTGTGATTTAGTTATTGCCAACACCTGTTAGGTGCCACAGGTAAGTTACAGGTGCTGTTAATTACACAAATTAGAGATGCATCACATGATTTTTCAAACAGTGCCAATACTTTTGTCCACCCTCTTTTTTTATGTTCGGTGTGGAATTATATCCAATTTGGCTTTAGGACAATTCTTTTTGTGTTTTTTCATTTAAGACAAATTAAATAAAGATAATAATATCAAAGAATTTGTGTTTGCAATCATTTTCAGGAAGAAACTGAGTATTATCTGACAAAATTGCAGAGGTATCAATACTTTTGGCCACAACTGTACTTATTGACCTGTGTTACTTTGTATTTATACATATTTTTTCTTTCCCTATTGATTTTTTAGCACACTGATGAAGGTCTTTTTAAACTGAAATGTCTGTTATACTTCACTGCCATTAAATGTGTTCAAAAACACGATTCTTTGAAAAACATATGATGCTGATTTTTGTCTGACTTTATGGTCTTCAAATAAGGTTATTTTCATACTATATGAGCTAGTAAAAAATTCACAGTCATTTTAGATTTCATAGGAGCACTTCAAAGAAGGGGAATGAAGAGTTTACATAAAAATTAACCTATCCAATAGCCAAGTTCACTAAAATATACTCATTTAGTAAAGATGCAACATCCTATAATGTTATTTTATATTTTTTTTAGAAAGTGCACAATTGGAAGACAGCTCTGTTGCACTTTTAACCCCCACATTATCACTGATATAATAACAGAGTAATCATAGGACACATGCCTTTCATACATTGTGCTGATCCCATGTGCCATGATTTTGTGCTTATGAAATCAGAAACTGCTAAGCTACAGTACATAGCTGCTGTCCAGCACTAATGACAGATGACACCTCTGATCTCTATATGCTTTACCCTTATGTATGCTGCAATCAAAAATATTTGAGTCATACAACTATCTAAAAAGTTTGGAAATCAATAAAACACAGATAATAAATTGTGCAAGTAGTAAAAAAAAGAAAAGATGTAATACTATATACAAATATTTGCTTGTAACTTGTGCTAAAAATCTTTAATGTTACATAAAGTATATGGGAATTACATAAATAATCCAAAATGAGCTCATGTAAAAATATATGGAAGACCCTCCTAATTTTTGATTTTGTGTGTTTTAGCCACACCTCTTGAAAACAGGTTCATAAAATCAAGCACATGTAAGCTCTATAGACAAGCATTAGCAGTAAACTGGATTGTACTAACAAGTCAGTGCCGCAAGTCAATTTATGGGTTTCTCATCCGTTACATCATTCCTGGTCAACTGTAAGCGCTATTATTCAGAAGTGGAAGCATCTAAAAGAAGTAACAGCTCAGCCACAAAGAAGTAGACCACATAAACTAGGGCTACCAAGTGCTTGGCAGGGCCATATTTGCCACTAGGCACTGGAGGACTGGTGCCTAGGGTGTTGGGATGTGGAGGACGGTAGCAGCTTAACAGTTTTATTTATCCTTCCCCCTCTGCTGGACCAAGTAGGAAATCTGGTGGCTTTTTGAAGGTTCCCTGAATTAATTTGTATTCACTTTTGTAAGAACACTGATCAGCTCCCTGACCCAACATCCAGCAACATCATCGGGCTGCAAATGTTGCTGCAGTTTGATGAGTTTATGTCAACATGTTTTAGACTCTGATACAGTGCATCAGTGGCGGAGAAGATGTCAAAACAGGGAGAAGAGAAGCTGTCAAGGAGCCTAAGAATGGAGAGGCTCTTATTATTTAAGGAGGGGGTTCAGAATATAGAGGGGGCAGCTTGGGGAGCTAATTATGGGGAAGGTGCCATGATGGAGAACTCTCAGTATGGAGAGAGGCATCATGGGGGCTCACAGTATGGAGAATCTGCAGCATTGGAGGCTCAGTATAGCGAGGGGGAAACAAAGTGGGCTCAGTATGAAAAGAGGTATCAGTATAAAAAAGTGGCCTGCATTGGGGCTCAACTCAATATGGAGAAGGGTCAGCATGGAGGGGACTCACAGTGTGGTGGATGGGTTGATTGAGGGCACATTATGGAGAACAGTCCAGCATAGGCACTCACTATAGAAAATGTGCAGCATGAGAGGCTCAGTATAGAGAATCAGCAGCATGAGAGTCTCAGTATGAAGAGGGGCAGCAGCAAGGGATCAGTATAGAGAGTGGACATGTGAGGGGCTTAGTATAAAAAAGTTGTCAGCATGGGGGGCTTATTAGAGAGAAGGCTCCAGCTTGTGCGGCTCAGCATGGAAAAGGAACAAGTATAATGAGTAGAGTTGAGCGAAACGGGTCGAAAAATTTCAAAAGTCGCCGACTTTTGGCAAAGTCGGGTTTCATGAAACGAAACCTGACCCTAGGATGAGGTCGGCCACGAGGTCGGCGACTTACGCGCCAAAGTCGCGTTTCAAAAGTTTGTTTTGCGCTCTTTTTCAGCCAATCAGGATCCACGGACACTGTGGGCAACGTGATGACATAGGCACGGGTCACCACCATCTTTCAGAAGGGCATGCAAGTGATTGGCTTGCTTTGGTGGGCGTCACAGGGGGTATAAAAGGGCATGCACGCCGACCGCCATGTTACTCATGCTGATCTCAGAATAGAGAGAGCTGCTGCTGATGATGATTTTGTAGGGAGAGCGTTAGGCAGGGAAGACACCAAAAACTGCTTCTGCTGCTAGCGATTTTGCCTGTACAACACACCAGTCACTGTGCAGTGCAAGGGGAGGCTATATAGTGGTGTATCAGTGGTGTTGGTTGTTGGGCTGCCTTCTAAGGCTTCCTGACATTCTTGCATTGCTGTTTACCCACTGCTCCGCAAACTGCTTTTTTAAAAGCAATCCCAATTTTTTTTTTTTGTCCTGCTGAGAAGAAGAAAAAAAAACTGCTTCTGCTGCTAGCGATTTTGCCTGTACAACACACCAGTCACTGCAGTGCAAGGGGAGGCTATATAGTGGTGTATCAGTGGTGTCGGTTGTTGGGCTGCCTTCTAAGGCTTCCTGACATTCCTGCATTGCTGTTTACCCACTGCTCCGCAAACTGCTTTTTTAAAAGCAATCCCAATTTTTTTTTTTTGTCCTGCTGAGAAGAAGAAAAAAAAACTGCTTCTGCTGCTAGCGATTTTGCCTGTACAACACACCAGTCACTGTGCAGTGCAAGGGGAGGCTATATAGTGGTGTATCAGTGGTGTTGGTTGTTGGGCTGCCTTCTAAGGCTTCCTGACATTCCTGCATTGCTGTTTACCCACTGCTCCGCAAACTGCTTTTTTAAAAGCAATCCCAATTTTTTTTTTTTGTCCTGCTGAGGTACTGAGCGTGCATTTTCTCATACCATACAGCGGTGTACGCTCCTCACACAGTACCGTGTAACGGCTGTTATCACAGCCACAGTGAAGCTATCAGTGTGTCACTCTGTGAGAATAAGTCGAGGACATGTTCCGTTCTTACAGACCTGCACTCTAGGGAGATTCCTATTCTGCCCAATTCTACATACACCTTGTAGTTTGTGATACACTAGCCAATTTCTGCCTGTGACATAACGCTCAGATATTCAGTGGGCCTCACACAATCCATAAGTGTCCAGTGTCCACAAGTGTGTGCAGAAATTAAAAATCTCCCTTATCCTCTAGTGACTTTGGTCACAGCTCTGCCATCGAGCCTGTGACAGCGCTCAGATATTCAGTGGGCCTCACACAAACCATAAGTGTCCAGTGTTCACAAATGTGTGCAGAAATTAAAAATCTCCCTTATCCTCTAGTGACTTTGGTCACAGCTCTGCCATCGAGCCTGTGACAGAGCGCTCAGATATTCAGTGGGCCTCACACAATCCATAAGTGTCCACAAGTGTGTGCAGAAATTCAAAATCTCCCTTATCCTCTAGTGACTTTGGTCACAGCTCTGCCATCGAGCCTGTGACAGAGCACTCAGATATTCAGTGGGCCTCACACAATCCATAAGTGTCCAGTGTCCACAAGTGTGTGCACAAATTCAAAATCTCCCTTATCCTCTAGTGACTTTGGTCACAGCTCTGCCATCGAGCCTGTAACAGAGTGCTCAGATATTCAGTGGGCCTCACACAATCCATAAGTGTCCAGTGTCCACAAGTGTGTGCACAAATTCAAAATCTCCCTTATCCTCTAGTGACTTTGGTCACAGCTCTGCCATCGAGCCTCTGACAGAGCGCTCAGATATTCAGTGGGCCTCACACAATCCATAAGTGTCCAGTGTCCACAAGTGTGTGCAGAAATTCAAAATCTCCCTTATCCTCTAGTGACTTTGGTCACAGCTCTGCCATCGAGCCTGTGACAGAGCGCTCAGATATTCAGTGGGCCTCACACAATCCATAAGTGTCCAGGGTCCACAAGTGTGTGCACAAATTCAAAATCTCCCTTATCCTCTAGTGACTTTGGTCACAGCTCTGCCATCGAGCCTGTGACAGAGCGCTCAGATATTCAGTGGGCCTCACACAATCCATAAGTGTCCAGTGTCCACAAGTGTGTGCAGAAATTAAAAATCTCCCTTATCCTCTAGTGACTTTGGTCACAGCTCTGCCATCGAGCCTGTGACAGAGCGCTCAGATATTCAGTGGGCCTCACACAATCCATAAGTGTCCAGTGTCCACAAGTGTGTGCACAAATTCAAAATCTCCCTTATCCTCTAGTGACTTTGGTCACAGCTCTGCCATCGAGCCTGTGACAGAGCGCTCAGATATTCAGTGGGCCTCACACAATCCATAAGTGTCCAGTGTCCACAAGTGTGTGCACAAATTCAAAATCTCCCTTATCCTCTAGTGACTTTGGTCACAGCTCTGCCATCGAGCCTGTGACAGAGCGCTCAGATATTCAGTGGGCCTCACACAATCCATAAGTGTCCAGTGTCCACAAGTGTGTGCACAAATACAAAATCTCCCTTATCCTCTAGTGACTTTGGTCACAGCTCTGCCATCGAGCCTGTGACAGAGCGCTCAGATATTCAGTGGGCCTCACACAATCCATAAGTGTCCAGTGTCCACAAGTGTGTGCACAAATTCAAAATCTCCCTTATCCTCTAGTGACTTTGGTCACAGCTCTGCCATCGAGCCTGTGACAGAGTGCTCAGATATTCAGTGGGCCTCACACAATCCATAAGTGTCCAGTGTCCACAAGTGTGTGCACAAATTCAAAATCTCCCTTATCCTCTAGTGACTTTGGTCACAGCTCTGCCATCGAGCCTGTGACAGAGCGCTCAGATATTCAGTGGGCCTCACACAATCCATAAGTGTCCAGTGTCCACAAGTGTGTGCACAAATTCAAAATCTCCCTTATCCTCTAGTGACTTTGGTCACAGCTCTGCCATCGAGCCTGTGACAGCGCTCAGATATTCAGTGGGCCTCACACAATCCATAAGTGTCCAGTGTCCACAAGTGTGTGCACAAATTCAAAATCTCCCTTATCCTCTAGTGACTTTGGTCACAGCTCTGCCATCGAGCCTGTGACAGAGCGCTCAGATATTCAGTGGGCCTCACACAATCCATAAGTGTCCAGTGTCCACAAGTGTGTGCAGAAATTAAAAATCTCCCGTATCCTCTAGTGACTTTGGTCACAGCTCTGCCATCGAGCCTGTGACAGAGCGCTCAGATATTCAGTGGGCCTCACACAATCCATAAGTGTCCAGTGTCCACAAGTGTGTGCACAAATTCAAAATCTCCCTTATCCTCTAGTGACTTTGGTCACAGCTCTGCCATCGAGCCTGTGACAGAGCGCTCAGATATTCAGTGGGCCTCACACAATCCATAAGTGTCCAGTGTCCACAAGTGTGTGCAGAAATTAAAAATCTCCCTTATCCTCTAGTGACTTTGGTCACAGCTCTGCCATCGAGCCTGTGACAGAGCGCTCAGATATTCAGTGGGCCTCACACAATCCATAAGTGTCCAGTGTCCACAAGTGTGTGCACAAATTCAAAATCTCCCTTATCCTCTAGTGACTTTGGTCACAGCTCTGCCATCGAGCCTGTGACAGAGCGCTCAGATATTCAGTGGGCCTCACACAATCCATAAGTGTCCAGTGTCCACAAGTGTGTGCAGAAATTAAAAATCTCCCTTATCCTCTAGTGACTTTGGTTACAGCTCTGCCATCGAGCCTGTGACAGAGCGCTCAGATATTCAGTGGGCCTCACACAATCCATAAGTGTCCAGTGTCCACAAGTGTGTGCACAAATTCAAAATCTCCCTTATCCTCTAGTGACTTTGGTCACAGCTCTGCCATCGAGCCTGTGACAGAGCGCTCAGATATTCAGTGGGCCTCACACAATCCATAAGTGTCCAGTGTCCACAAGTGTGTGCACAAATACAAAATCTCCCTTATCCTCTAGTGACTTTGGTCACAGCTCTGCCATCGAGCCTGTGACAGAGCGCTCAGATATTCAGTGGGCCTCACACAATCCATAAGTGTCCAGTGTCCACAAGTGTGTGCACAAATTCAAAATCTCCCTTATCCTCTAGTGACTTTGGTCACAGCTCTGCCATCGAGCCTGTGACAGAGTGCTCAGATATTCAGTGGGCCTCACACAATCCATAAGTGTCCAGTGTCCACAAGTGTGTGCACAAATTCAAAATCTCCCTTATCCTCTAGTGACTTTGGTCACAGCTCTGCCATCGAGCCTGTGACAGAGCGCTCAGATATTCAGTGGGCCTCACACAATCCATAAGTGTCCAGTGTCCACAAGTGTGTGCACAAATTCAAAATCTCCCTTATCCTCTAGTGACTTTGGTCACAGCTCTGCCATCGAGCCTGTGACAGAGCGCTCAGATATTCAGTGGGCCTCACACAATCCATAAGTGTCCAGTGTCCACAAGTGTGTGCACAAATTCAAAATCTCCCTTATCCTCTAGTGACTTTGGTCACAGCTCTGCCATCGAGCCTGTGACAGAGCGCTCAGATATTCAGTGGGCCTCACACAATCCATAAGTGTCCAGTGTCCACAAGTGTGTGCAGAAATTAAAAATCTCCCGTATCCTCTAGTGACTTTGGTCACAGCTCTGCCATCGAGCCTGTGACAGAGCGCTCAGATATTCAGTGGGCCTCACACAATCCATAAGTGTCCAGTGTCCACAAGTGTGTGCACAAATTCAAAATCTCCCTTATCCTCTAGTGACTTTGGTCACAGCTCTGCCATCGAGCCTGTGACAGAGCGCTCAGATATTCAGTGGGCCTCACACAATCCATAAGTGTCCAGTGTCCACAAGTGTGTGCAGAAATTCAAAATCTCCCTTATCCTCTAGTGACTTTGGTCACAGCTCTGCCATCGAGCCTGTGACAGAGCGCTCAGATATTCAGTGGGCCTCACACAATCCATAAGTGTCCAGTGTCCACAAGTGTGTGCACAAATTCAAAATCTCCCTTATCCTCTAGTGACTTTGGTCACAGCTCTGCCATCGAGCCTGTGACAGAGCGCTCAGATATTCAGTGGGCCTCACACAATCCATAAGTGTCCAGTGTCCACAAGTGTGTGCAGAAATTAAAAATCTCCCTTATCCTCTAGTGACTTTGGTCACAGCTCTGCCATCGAGCCTGTGACAGAGCGCTCAGATATTCAGTGGGCCTCACACAATCCATAATTGTCCAGTGTCCACAAGTGTGTGCACAAATTCAAAATCTCCCTTATCCTCTAGTGACTTTGGTCACAGCTCTGCCATCGAGCCTGTGACAGAGCGCTCAGATATTCAGTGGGCCTCACACAATCCATAAGTGTCCAGTGTCCACAAGTGTGTGCACAAATTCAAAATCTCCCTTATCCTCTAGTGACTTTGGTCACAGCTCTGCCATCGAGCCTGTGACAGAGCGCTCAGATATTCAGTGGGCCTCACACAATCCATAAGTGTCCAGTGTCCACAAGTGTGTGCACAAATACAAAATCTCCCTTATCCTCTAGTGACTTTGGTCACAGCTCTGCCATCGAGCCTGTGACAGAGCACTCAGATATTCAGTGGGCCTCACACAATCCATAAGTGTCCAGTGTCCACAAGTGTGTGCACAAATTCAAAATCTCCCTTATCCTCTAGTGACTTTGGTCACAGCTCTGCCATCGAGCCTGTGACAGAGTGCTCAGATATTCAGTGGGCCTCACACAATCCATAAGTGTCCAGTGTCCACAAGTGTGTGCACAAATTCAAAATCTCCCTTATCCTCTAGTGACTTTGGTCACAGCTCTGCCATCGAGCCTGTGACAGAGCGCTCAGATATTCAGTGGGCCTCACACAATCCATAAGTGTCCAGTGTCCACAAGTGTGTGCAGAAATTAAAAATCTCCCTTATCCTCTAGTGACTTTGGTCACAGCTCTGCCATCGAGCCTGTGACAGAGCGCTCAGATATTCAGTGGGCCTCACACAATCCATAAGTGTCCAGTGTCCACAAGTGTGTGCACAAATTCAAAATCTCCCTTATCCTCTAGTGACTTTGGTCACAGCTCTGCCATCGAGCCTGTGACAGAGCGCTCAGATATTCAGTGGGCCTCACACAATCCATAAGTGTCCAGTGTCCACAAGTGTGTGCACAAATTCAAAATCTCCCTTATCCTCTAGTGACTTTGGTCACAGCTCTGCCATCGAGCCTGTGACAGAGCGCTCAGATATTCAGTGGGCCTCACACAATCCATAAGTGTCCAGTGTCCACAAGTGTGTGCACAAATTCAAAATCTCCCTTATCCTCTAGTGACTTTGGTCACAGCTCTGCCATCGAGCCTGTGACAGCGCTCAGATATTCAGTGGGCCTCACACAATCCATAAGTGTCCAGTGTCCACAAGTGTGTGCACAAATTCAAAATCTCCCTTATCCCCTAGTAACTTTGGTCACAGCTCTGCCATCGAGCCTGTGACAGAGAGCTCAGATATTCAGTGGGCCTCACACAATCCATAAGTGTCCAGTGTCCACAAGTGTGTGCACAAATTCAAAATCTCCCTTATCCTCTAGTGACTTTGGTCACAGCTCTGCCATCGAGCCTGTGACAGAGCGCTCAGATATTCAGTGGGCCTCACACAATCCATAAGTGTCCAGTGTCCACAAGTGTGTGCACAAATTCAAAATCTCCCTTATCCTCTAGTGACTTTGGTCACAGCTCTGCCATCGAGCCTGTGACAGAGCGCCCAGATATTCAGTGGGCCTCACACAATCCAAAAGTGTCCAGTGTCCACAAGTGTCTGCAGAAATTCAAAATCTCCCCTGTCCTATAGACACCTTGTACCTTGTTTTACATTACTATATAGTTTGTTGGATTTTGTCTACATTTCTACCAAAAATGAGGAAGGCTGGTGGAAGAGGCCGTGGAATTGGGCGGGGGTTGGCAGCTGGTAATGATGGTGTTGGTGGTGGATCTGATGGTAGTGGCAAGAGCAAAATAGGACCCAATGCAGGAGGTGTTGAGCCTGCGTCATTGTCTGGCTACATAAGGCCTCGAACGCTTAGTTTTCTAGGAGTTGGCAAACCGCTTTTAAAGCCAGAGCATCAGGAAAAAGTTTTGTCTTACATTGCTGACTCAGCCTCCAGCTCTATCGCCTCCTCTTCTTCAGTTGTAAAAAGTAAAAGCACTGAGTCGTCATTGGAGGCTCATGTTCATGAACCACACCTTTCCTTGTGTCCTTCACCCCAACCTAGATTGAAGGATGACGCAGGCCATAGTACTGATTACTCCATGGAGCTGTTTTCACATACCATGCCTGGATTATCAAGTGAAATGGTGAATTACCCAGGCCAAGATGAATCTGACATGGAGTGCACTGATGCACAGCCGCTGATGGATGATTCTGCTGGTACATTCACTCAGAGCACTACATTGTCCTCGCAGTGTACAGAGCCAGATTCTGACCCTGATGAGACACAGGTGCCCCTTCCCGCACACTATACCACCATACACGGTGACACAGAGGAAGGTGCCCTTGACATAGAAGAGGAGGTGATGGATGACCCAGTTGTTGACCCAGATTGGCATCCATTGGGGGAAGAGGGTGCTGCTTCCAATAGCTCAGATGAGGAGCATCCACAGCAGACATCGACATCGCAACAGCTGTTATCTGGCAGGCCCGGAGCACTCCAAAGACAGGTTCCAAACATCAAAATAGTTGCTGGACAGCTTGTCCAGAGGGTCAAAAGATCACAGCGTGCTAGGCCGCAAAATGTCTGCCAAAGTAGGAAGAGTGCAGTGTGGCACTTTTTTGACCAAAATCCTCATGATCAGGCCAAGGTTATCTGTAAGAAGTGCGCAAAGACCTTTAGCCGAGGGAAAAATCTGAAAAATTTGAATACCAGTTGCATGCTTAGACATTTAACCAGCATGCACTTGCAAGCGTGGACACAACACCAAACCTCAAGTGCCACATGTGCAACTGATCACAACGAAAGTAGTCAGCAACGCTACATTGTTTCCCCCACTGTAAGCCCACCGGTTAGCACAGCAGCAAATGTTGAGGTGTCGTTGCAAGGCCACAGCAGTCAGGGAATCCCACTGTTATATCAACGAAAGACTGATTCTAGGCCATCAGAAAGAACAACAACTCCATCACCATCATCAACCCTCTCTCAGTCCGCCCTGTCCACCGCTACTTCCACCATATGCAGCTCTCAAGTCCAGCTCACCCTCCCAGACACTATGAGTAGGTCAAGAAAGTACTCAGTCTCTCATCCGCGTACACTGGGTTTGAACGCCCACATTGCCAAACTAATCTCGTTTGAGATGATGCCCTTTCGGTTGGTGGAAAGCACAGCGGAAAGGTGCACCTCACAACTGATGCATGGTCCAGTCGGCATGGCCAGGGCCGTTACGTGTCCATCACTGCGCACTGGGTTAATGTGGTGGATGCAGGGTCCACAGGGGACAGCGGTGGTGGGACAGTGCTGCCTAGCCCACGGTATAGGAAACAGTTGGCTGTAGGCGTTCGACCCTCCTCCTCCTCCAGAAGCGAAAGCTCGTCCACAGAGCGCAGTCGTACGAGCACTCCATCTGCAGCTGCCACTGTTGCACACGATGTGTCCCCCTATCGAGCAGCTAGTGGAAAGCGTCAGCAGGCTGTGTTGCAGATGATGTGTTTGGGCAACAGACACACCGCCGAGGTGCTGGCCGAGTACTTGAAGCGACAAACTGAGTCATGGCTGGGCAGTGTACATCTTGAGGCAGGCAAGGTAGTTAGTGATATCGGCCGTAATTTTGTGGCAGCCATAGCCCTTTCAAAACTCAGCCACATACCTTGCTTGGCTCACACCTTGAACCTGGTGGTGCAGTGCTTCCTCAAAAATTATCCGGAGTTAACAGCCCTTCTCCAGAAGGTGCGAAGACTGTGCGCGCACATCCGCCGGTCGCCTGTACACTCCGTTCGTATGCAGAAGCTGCAGCGATTGCTCCACCTTCCCAACCACCGCCTCATTATCGACATTGCAACAAGGTGGAACTCCACCCTGCACATGGTGGAGCGGCTGTGCGAGCAGAGGCAGGCCATAATGCATTTGTGGGAGGATACACGGCCAGGCACTTTAAGAGCAGACATGGAGTTGACAGGTGTGCAGTGGTCGAAGCTGAAAGACCTCTGTAAAGTCCTTCAGTGTTTTGAGGAATGCACACGGCTGGTAAGCGCAGACGACGCCATCCTAAGCATGAGCATCCCACTTATGCGTCTGCTCATGCAAACTTTGACGCACCTTAAGGAGCAGGCGTCTGCAGCCAATGTTGATGAGGAGGAAGAGGAGGAGGGAATCCTTGATGACATTCAGCCATTGTCTGCTCAGGGACCTCTCCTGGACGAGGTGGAGGAAGAAGAGGAGGAGGATGATGATGGGGATGATTACTTAGGGGAGGAGGATGCATCTCGTGGGGCAAGTGAAAATGTTGGCGTGGCAAGGTCTGGTACAGGGTTTGTGCGTGACTGGAGGGATGTGGATTTGCCAGAAAGTGCTCCTCCAACCAGCACTTGCAGTGCATCATTGACACCGGGAACATTGGCCCACATGTCAGATTATGCCTTGCAGATCCTAAAAAGGGACCCCCGCATTGCCAAAATGATGAACGATGACGACTACTGGTTGGCCAGCATCCTGGATCCGCGCTATAAAGGCAAATTACAAAACATCATGCCACAGGAGAACCTTGACCTAATATTGGCTAATAAACAAGCAACTCTGGTAAATCGGTTGCTTGAGGCATTCCCAGCACACAGCAGCGGTGATGGTTCTCACACGAGCCGTACGGGCCGGGAGCAGCTTGGCAGAGGTGTTCGTGGTGCACACAGCAGAAGTGGCGTTGGAGACAGGGGTTTCATGACAATGTTGTGGACTGATTTTTCAAATACCGCTCACACAACTGATAATACTGCATCGATGGAAAGTGACAGGAGACAGCAGTTGTCAACTATGGTTACAAACTACTTTTCCTCCCATATCGATGTTCTCCCACACAGGTCATTCCCCTTTGACTATTGGGCCGCTAAACTGGACACCTGGCCTGAATTGGCCCAATATGCCTTACAGGAGCTCGCTTGCCCAGCTGCTAGTGTGCTATCGGAAAGAGTCTTCAGTGCAGCTGGATCAATCCTGACAGAAAAAAGGACCCGTCTGTCAACCCAAAATGTGGATGATCTAACCTTCATTAAAATGAACCATGCATGGGTTTCCAAGGATTTTGTCCCACCTTCCCCTGATGACACATAGGGTGACAGAAAAATGGCTTGCTTTGGTCCACCTCTTCCTGGGACTTCACCTATTTCGCCTTTTGCATCAGCTGAATGTCCAACATCAACATATGCCACTTTCTAAAACTCCCTAACTGTGCTGCCTCCCCCCCCATGGCCGGGGTCACCACCTAGCGCACGACACCGTGCGAGTGCCGTTGCCCTGGACAGGTGGGTAGGCCGTCTCTCGGGCATGGGCACTGGCACAGGGTCCCTCAGTGCAATCAAGTGTCTCTGACGGTGGTGGTGCACACCCGCCGTCAGACACACCGCTGTACTATGAGGGGCTCAGTGCCAGTACCGACGCCCACGAGTGGGCCCCCCTTGCTTGGGCAGGGCCCCAGCATTTGCAATCTTTACCTCTCCCTGCTCCTCCGCTGTGTAATCTGGGCCGTCAAATCCATACTGTGCCTGACACCGTCTGAGCCTGCCTCCTGATGTATAGACATATATTTTGAATGTGTACGCTATCCATACATGTTATCCGGGGATACGGTACCCTTTCTCACCTTTCTGCAATCACCTGCAAGCCATACTGGGCCTAACACCGTCTGAGCCTGCCTCCTGATGTATAGACATATATTTTGAATGTGTACGCTATCCATACATGTTATCTGGGGATACGGTACCCTTTCTAACCTTTGTGCAATCACGTGCAATCCATACTGGGCCTAACACCGTCTGAGCCTGCCTCCTGATGTATAGACATATATTTTGAATGTGTACGCTATCCATACATGTTATCTGGGGATACGGTACCCTTTCTAACCTTTGTGCAATCACGTGCAATCCATACTGGGCCTAACACCGTCTGAGCCTGCCTCCTGATGTATAGACATATATTTTGAATGTGTGCGCTATCCATACATGTTATCTGGGGATACGGTACCCTTTCTTAATCTTTGTGCAATCACGTGCAATCCATACTGGGCCTAACACCATCTGAGCCTGCCTCCTGATGTATAGACATATATTTTGAATGTGTACGCTATCCATACATGTTATCTGGGGATACGGTACCCTTTCTAACCTTTGTGCAATCACGTACAATCCATACTGGGCCTAACAAAGTCTGAGCCTGCCTCCTGATGTATAGACATATATTTTGAATGTGTACGCTATCCATACATGTTATCTGGGGATACGGTACCCTTTCTAAACTTTGTGCAATCACGTGCAATCCATACTGGGCCTAACACCGTCTGAGCCTGCCTCCTGATGTATAGACATATATTTTGAATGTGTACACTATGCTATCCATACATGTTATCCTGGGATACGGTACCCTTTCTAACCTTTGTGCAATCACGTGCAATCCATACTGGGCCTAACACCATCTGAGCCTGCCTCCTGATGTATAGACATATATTTTGAATGTGTACGCTATCCATACATGTTATCTGGGGATACGGTACCCTTTCTCACCTTTGTGCAATCACGTGTAATCCATACTGGGCGTGAGAACGGCTGGCGAGCTGTTAAGCAAGCTACAGCACCTGTGGTTTGCACACGTAAGTTTTTAATTTTTTCAGGAATGACGGTTAGGCCTAATTCCGGAACTGCGGTTGACCTGCACTTACTGGGAAATCATCGTTCGCGGGTAATAATTGTAATCACAGATCCCCATCACTAACGTTGTTCAGCGGGTTATCTGCACCTGTAAGCGACAAACGCTGGCCTTTTCAGTGTAGCGCACATGCAGCCACGGACATGTAAGGGCAGGACACACCAGTTATTGGCCAATCTCATGTGCCAGAGCCTCACGTGTCCCTCTAGTAAGCCGGACTCGGACCGCGGGGCATGACGGAGTCTCGTTCGTTAACGGAATTAAGCTTGCAATGTGTGCATCTTTTCTGTAGCTGGCATCATTGAGGTTTCCCAAGTGGAGTCGAATTAAACCGTAGGCTCCACTCCTGGTGGTGCCCTTCTGGACATTCCTTTAAGGTTCAGCTTTGCAACCATACTGACCACGTAAAACAAACACTTTGCCTTCATGAACGCTGTTTGGAGGGTCATGACTCGTGGGAATAACGCCGCCCAATCAGTTAACCTGCTAGAGAGATCCTTCGTTGCTCCCAAGCATGACATCACAATCCCTAGGAGGAAGGTAATGCCACTGTGGCGACCGTACTCCTGGGGGCGACACAAGTGCACTGATGCCCAGCCACAGCTCGATGAATCTGCTGGTACATTGACCCAGACCACTACATTCCCCTCGCACGCTACACGGCCTGAATCTGACCCTGATGAAACTCAGGTTACCCTTCCCATATACAGTTCCATCTTACACGGTGACAAAGAGGAAGCTGCAGATGAAAGTGCAGGTTCGGCCCACCCGCCATCAGACACACCACCGTACTATCAGGGGCCCTGTGCCAGTGCCGTCGCCAACGAGTGGGCCCCCCCTGCTTGCTCAGGATCATAGCACTTGCAAGGTTGAAATACTGTGCAGTGAGATGGAAGATGGGGACAACGAGGAGTCCAGACTAGTACAGGGATTCCCTAGCGAGGAGACTTATTTGATTGTTTTCAATGTTGGGACAGCAATTTTTGGGGAGCACTATACTCTGGAGAATGATAGATGGGGCCCACCATACACTGGAACATTCCAAAGGTGGACATCAGACACTGGAGCAGCATTTACAGGGCCCATTATACACTAGAGCATTAGAAATGGGGCCCATTATGTTTGGAGCATTATTTGGGCCCATAACACAGTGGAGCTTCATCCATGGGGACCAACATATACTGTAGCATTATGTGGAGCTCATCATATACTGTTTCAAACATATGGGACCAATGATTCTGTATGGAGAAATAGATGGGCCTCGTCATGAGATGTAAAAAGTGAAGTATTTTTCATTGTACTATACCGCTATTTCTCTGCCGTATCAGAGCATGATGAGTTGTGGTATGTGTTAAAGGGGCGCTCTTTCGCCCAGGGCACATGAAAACCTGGAGCCAGCCCTCCCCCCCCCCACAACTTTAGCCAAATAACCCCCATTTTTCAGTGCGTAACTTGTATTATGAAGTTAATTAAGGTTGACAAGCTTAAGTAAGAAGAATTGATGCTTTTGGCATTCAAATGGGCACTGTAGGTGTGTTTCCTGTCCTCTCACTGCAGACTTTTATTCCCCATTGACTTACATTGGGTTTCGTGTTTCGGGACGACCCCGACTTTTCCCTATAATCGGACGATCTTGCTCGACCCGACTTTTGGAAAAGTCGGGTTTCACGAAACGAAACTCGACCCTAAAAAACCAAAAGTCGCTCAACTCTAATAATGAGCTCATTATGAAGAAGGTCCAGCATGAATGAAAAGGTATGAAGAGGGTGCTTAGTATGGAGTGGGGGCAGAGTGCCCATGGACAGTATGATGAGGGTACAGAATGCAGGTAATAGATTGAATGAGGGCAAGATGGGGTACCACAGCTATAAATCACCTCTAGCAATGCTGGGAGAATCAAGCTTGGGCACAGATGAACTAGCCTAATTTCTGGCTACTGTCCCCAGCCAGATCTTCACACTATATTTTTTTCAAAATGCTCCAGCATGAATCAACTGACAGATTCTGCTTAAGTTCTCTCGCTTCAAAGCTATGCAAGTCTCTATTTAGGCTTATGTTGGCAGCAGATTATTCAGGATGCTCTCCAAGCGTGTGACAACAGAGCTTCTTTACTCAGGAACAATATATGAGACGCTTAATAGATCAGGAATAAATCATTTGTGTGTCTCTATCTGTGCAGCATCTACAGCAGGCTACTTCTCTCATACACAGACACAGGAAAAACAGGAAATACAGTCACATGCTCTTCCTGTATGAGCCCCTGGGAGATTTTTTTTAACTTTATAATCAGCATACAAATCTAGCAAATAAACACTCAGACAGGAATGGAGTTTTTGCACCAAACATATTCCAACATCCCCACTCAGCAACTACTTATTCTGTTAGTCCCATTGCGGTTCTGAAGTCCACAAACTTTGCTCTTGATAATGGCTTCATCATACCATCAGCTATCATCTTGTCAGACTCACAATAAACAAACTCGAGTACACCATGTTTCACTAAGTCACGTAAGTGGTGATGTTTTACATCAATGTACTTAGTGTCATGATCCAGCGTGGATCTGACAGTTTAAATGGATAAGTGAACTTTTTTTCCTTTGGCTAGGTGCCAAAGTGATGTGTTTGCCCCCCCGGTGGCCATTAGAATTATTACATGTGGTGTCGTTCATTCTAAGTTGCCCCGGTGGTGGTGAGAGGTAATGCACTTTAGTTTCTTTGGTTTAATGTGCACTTAATTATAATTCAGGTGTGAGGCTCTTTAAAAGAGTTCAGGTGGGTTTGATGACTGTTGGTGATATTGTGAGTTAGTCATTTTGGAAGCAAGCCTGGGTGATGAAGGAGCTGAACATGAGTCCTGCGCAGCCCAGCCAGAGGGAATGAGTGGCAGCTATGTGGTCTGCAAGAAGGGCTGGCATGGCGTGGTGGAGTCACAGTTTATGGTGTTGGCAGGAAGTGCTTGCATGGCTTGGTGGAGTGACGACTATGGAGAGAGTTGCACTCAGCATGCGGGACTTTGCTGCTGAGAGCTGGACTCAAGCATGCTTGACTTTTTGGGCAGGAGCTGATCTCATCTTTGGGACTCTGTTACTGGACTTCTGCAATTGGTGGTGGACTCTGCTCCAAGGCTGCACTATGGTGAAGGATCCAGTTATGGTGATGGATCTGGGTAGAGGAGAAGATGCACACAGGTGGTGGGCTCTGTTGCTAGGAGCGTATGCAACAGAGCAAAGCTAAGTGGGGTTTCCCCTGTATTGTCATTTTTCCCTCATGTGTGTTTAGTGCAGTGGTGGGATTAGTTTCCGCACCGACCAATTCCCTAGTGAGGGTTTAGGTTCAGGGAAAGCTAGGGTTTTTAGGTTCCTGTGCGTCGCCCGGTGCGGAACCAGCATAGGGAACGTTAGGAGTGCAGGGACACTGGCTCAGGGGAGTTCAGGAGGTCTCCACTTCCCTATTCCCTATTGCAGGGCCCACCATTGTTAATGTTACCCAGGTTCCCCTTTATTATTTAAATTCACCTTACTGGAGACGGGGTTTCCAGACTACTTTATATATACGTGTAATGTCTAAATTCGCCAGTTGGAGGCGGCGTATCCAGCTGCATGTGTTATTATTTAAATTCGCACCACTGGAGGTGGTGTATCCAGGGTCACGTGTGTCATATGGGTTCGCCTTGCAGTACTTGCTGCGTCCAGACACACGTGACCGTGACTCTTAGTCTTTGTACTAATCTTCTCACTGCTGGCATGTTTAATGGATCCTTGGTTGTCCTCAAAGATAACTGTTTTTTGAGCTAGTGGCTTGCCGAAATCTTCCAAAAGTTTTTTCAACCAAATTACTTTTTGACTAGCATAAGCAGCAGACATATATTCTGCTTCTGTAGAAGATAATGCGACTGACACTTGTTTCCTGCTGGACCAAGAAATTGAATTTTCTTCTAACTTGAACAAATAACCACTTGTTGATTTCCTATGACCTGAATCTTCAGCCTAATCTGCATCCACTTAACCTCTGAGAGTGAGATCTCCTGATGCAGATATCTTAAGAGCTAGCCTTTGAGTTTCCTTAAGATATAGAATAATTCTCTTAATTGCGTTCCAGTCTCTTTGGCGTGGCTTGGTTACACGTCGGCAGAGAATTACGACTGTGGCTGTAATATCCTGACAAGTTGTGGTTGCAATGTACAGAAGCGCCCCCACTGATGTCTGTAACTCACATTACTGGCTAGCATCATAATCTTCACCATACTTTTGCGAGTGCCCTTTTGCGACTAATCTTGCCTTAAACCGGTGAACTTTACATTCTGAGTCATATTTGTTTTTAAAGACCCATTACATCCGATAGCTCTTGTTCCTTGTGGTAGCTCAGTAAGCTCCCATGTTTCGAGTTGGTGAAGGGACTCCATCTCTTCATTAGTGGCATTTTTCCACTTCTGTATCTTGTGGACAGGCACTTTTTGCATCTCTTTCCATAACTGTGGTTCTGGTTCAGGACGTGTTCGGATCATATAAGAAAGGCATCTAGCTGGGATACCTTTGTTTGGCCTTTCAGATCTCCTGACTGGAAGTTGACTTGGCTTTTCTGTGTCTTGCTTGGTAATTTCAGAGCTTATCCACACTTCAGTGCTTTCCTTTTCGGTGTCTGGGTTTGGTGATTAAGATTTTTATTCTTGCTTCTTAGGTTGAATAACTGGTGTAACTTCATGTAATTTGAGCGATAGAGAGTTTTCATCAATTGCTATATCTCTGCTGATTGTTACTGTGTGGGTGTCTGGGTGCAGGATTTTGTATCCCTTTTGAGTTTCGCTATAGCCCACCAGGACTCCTTGCTTTGCATGTGATTCCCACTTGAAACGTTTTTCTTTGGGAACATAAACGTTTTGCTTCCAAATATCCTGAGGTGCTTCAGGTTAGGCTTCTCGCAGATCCATAACTCATATGTAGTTTTGTTTGTGGCTTTACCTGGCAGTCTGTTTTGAAGATAGCAAGCTGTCATGATGGCTTCTCCCCAATACGTTGTAGGTAGATTCGCATCAAACAACATACTTCTTCCACTTACACAGAGAGTACGGTTCTTTCTCTCTGCAATGCTATTTTGTTCTGGGGTGTATGGAATGGTAGTCTGGAACATGATTCCATCCTTTTTCAGAATGGTTTACACCTTTCCACTTGTATATTCGGTTCCATTATATGCACGCAGGGCTTTCGGCATTCTTCCAAACTTGTTAAACTCTACAGCAAGATATTCTTCAAGTTTCTGTGGAACTTCATCTTTACTGTGAAGCAGGTAGGCGACTGTATATCTGGAGTAGTCATCAATAAATGTGAGAAAATATATCTTCTTGCTAGGAGTATGAACACTCATTGGACCACATGCATCTGTATGTATCAGATCCAGAGGTTGTGCAGATCTAGTTTTGCTTATTTTAGGAAAGGATTTTCTGGACATTTTCCCTTTAAGACAACTAGTGCACTTCATCATTTGACTAAACTGATTGTTCTGCCTCCTTCCACATATGATGCTGTGTAGATTCCAGCATACGGCTAAACCCTTCATCCACTCCCAGTAGCAAGACTGCATGCGTGCTTAAGTCTATGTTTATTGGGATGATATGGACAACAATGGGAGATGATAACAGATGGTATAGTAGAACACAGTAGTAGATGAAATCAGAGGTTGTTGAACACAATTGTGGATAAATCAGAGATTGTTGTACACAATGTGGATGATTCGGGTAAAAACTATAAGGAAACAAACAATGCAGTATGTCAGTACTGGCAGATCTATAGTAACAGTAAAGCAATGATACAGAGTGCTGATATATCAGTAGCATGCATTATACACAGGCTAAGCTATACAACATACAGTGCAATGCAGTGAAAAGAGAAAGGAGATATTTAAACAACTTAGGCTGCAAGCATTGTGCTAACTGAACAGAAAATGCATATAACTTCATGCAGAGCAAGAGCATTACAGGAGCTGAAAATGCATTGCAAATATCATGGGGGCTGCATTATTGCTAGCTAACAGAGATGCATAGCATAATTGCATTAAAACCTCACCGGAATCTGCTTGATATAAGCAGTGATTTTGCAGGGAGCTGGACATGTGAGCAGCTCAGGGATCCCAGGTAAAATGGCTACATGCTTCAGCTCTGGAAGATGAAGGGGCGGTTCTAAACAGATTAACCTTTAAAAGGAAAGGATTCTAAATCAATGAACAGGAAAGAGAAGGGTAACTATGACATCTAATGGCCATAGCTGGAACAGCACTTTAGAAATGTCTTGCTGCAGATGAATGGGCAGAACACTAATTGATTTCAATACCATTTTCAAGGTGAGCTACCCTCCTTACTGCTTCTGGGTCTCTGTGTCCAAGACATCTGTGCCATACATGGATACAGTTCTAATGCAGATCTTGTCTAGCACTCTACACTCTTTCTTTGCATTGTAGCTGATAAAATTCAACTTGGATTTTTCAAGCGTGTGATGATTCAGCTGCTATCTTTAAAAGTAACTACATTCTCCTTTTGTGGGAGCTTCTTTACTGACAAGATTGCTTGCCTTCAAGGTTGGAAACTTAGAGAACATCCTTTATTCGGATCTTTCTGCTTTGTGCGGAGGAAACTGGACAGTGAAGGTAGCAGTCTCCTACTCCTTCTGAAGTCATATAGTGACCATTAGCTAAGATAACCTTTTTTGACTTGCTTTCATTAAGGTCAGTGAAGGATTCCTTGTTATTTGTCATATGACTGCATTTCACTAGAATCTATACACCATATATGTTTTGCAGATGGGCCTGTACTGGCATTAAGTGCAGCTTCAACACATGCAGAATCTTCCTTTACAGCTGTTTTAACCTTTTGATGACAGTTCTGCTTTTTAAGCTGACTCATTCTTGCTTTCCAAATTCTGCAGTCTGCTTTAAGGTGGCCGGGCTTTTTACAGACAAAACATTCACGAGTTTCTCTTAGATTGCTATTATATTTAGGGAATTCCTGTGTCTTTAATGCTGTTTTTGCTCTGGATTCATTACTGCTGCTACATGCTGCATTTTTCTCTTGAATTCATCCACAAGTTTGCCTTTAACATACTCTAGTGTCAGCTCATCATCTGGCCTTGCATCTAGTGCAGTCACTAGTGTATCATAACTATCTGGAAGACCACTTAATAGAAGTGCAGGAACATGAAAATCTTTAATTTCTTCTCCAATACCCCTGAGATGCTCCACAATCTCTAGGGTGTTTCTTATAATGTATATTCCTGTATATTCTGTCCATCACTTAGCTTAGACTGATACAGCTTTCTCATGAGATAAAGATTATTGCTGAGATTTGATCTTTCATGCACTTTTTGTAACTTATCCCACATCTCCTTTGCAGTCATCTACACTGAGGAAGATTGTGCTTTGTGCTTTCTGATCCTTCTCGAGCCAATCATCTGGTAATGGATGAGGCACTTGTTCCTGAGTATATTTCCATGTATCTTTTCTTATGAGCAGCATCTTCACCTTGAATTTCCAGGACTGGTAGTTCTGGTTAGTGAGGTTTGGCACTGAGAACTTGACAGGATTGCTGCTAGTGGACATCTTCTCTGTTGCTCTGTGCTGCTTTTGCTTTGTGCTTCTGTTACTGTGTTACTTTTGGGTTCTGTGTCACTCTGGGCCCATAACCTGTTGGCAGCAGATTATTCAGAATACTCTCCAAGCGTGTGACAACAGAACTTCTTTATTCAGGAACAAACAGTAACAATATATGATATGCTTAATATATCAGGAATAAATTATTTCTGTGTCTTTATCTGTGCAGCATCTGCAGCAGACTGCTCCATCTTCCGTACACAAACACAGGAAAACAGGAAATACAGTCACATGCTATCCCTGTGTGAGCCTCTGGGAGTTTTTTTTGTTTTAACTTTATAAACAGCATACAAATCTAGCAGCTAAACACTCAGACAGGAAAGGAGTTGTTGCACCAATCATATTCCAACAGCTTACAATCCCTTGTTCGGCATTTCTGTCAAGGGGTGGGTACTGGAAGGACAGAACACACCCTTATATAACAAAAATTACCTATAGCTCAGGGAGCCATCATGTATTTTACATAGAAATCCCTGTAAAATTATATATTAATATACATTTCTCTTCAATGGAGAGATTAAAGCTGACCGAGATGTTAATTTGGGAGATTCTGCATAGGTCCCTCTCTACTAGTATTAGGATGATGTCTACATTCATAAGATCACTCTATGGTGGCATCTTCCTACTGCCTCTTTTAAGGTTCGTAAAGGGGCCCATTTCTCTCTCCTTCTCGCCTTCTTTAGAGAGTTCCATCAATGTGAGGTATACCTCCATATCTTCCTCTGTTAACTCCAAAATTTACACTTTTCACTGTCATTATGTTTGAAGAATGTTTTCCTTTTCAACTTCTGGCCAAACAGGTTGATGTCTCTTAGCCACACAAAACAATGAAGGAATTCTTAAGTACAGAGCATAGTTTAATTTAATTGTTAATTAGGGCATGTGAGGAAGGGTTAATTATCTGCCCCTTTTCTAGTGTAGCCTGATCCTCAGTGTGTAGCCTGTGGGAATACACTGTTCTAAAAAAGAAAAGGAGATAGAGAATGATATGGCAGAGGCAGAAGGTAGAAGTTAAATGGCTCGGAATGAACCTCCTGTATTCGTTCTGGGTTTTTTTTTTCATTATTCACTGAATAACGGCGATCACAAAAAAGTCTGGTTTTCCATTCATTTCTCTCTAACATGATCTCGCATACCAAAAGAGAGAGAAATGGGGTCCCCTTCAATACCCCCTGGTACCTCCGTCATCCCCGGATACTTATGCTCTGTCCCCCGGCCCTCCACGTTATTTTCCTGGAAGAAAATTGTTCTTCCCTCTGAATATAGGGCGAATATGTTTGCATTATGTGCTGGTTTTGTTAGCACAATCTAGTGGTGGCTGAATTTATAGCTGTGTCTTAAATAGCTTTACAGCCTGTGTCTTTAACAGAGTGATGCATTGTAGGATTGAAGCAATGTATTCTGGGATAAAGGAGATGCCATATTCTTCTGTGTCTATCATAGGATGCACGTTGTTTACTTGTCCTCCTGTAACTCCCCTACTTGAGTTCGTTATCCGGGTAAAGCATATCTGGTAAGATTAATGTCTCTTCCTGCAATGCAGTGTTCAGAGATGATATTAACTGTATGGCAGCCAGTGCTCAGCAGATGTAATTAGACACCTGTGTATTTCTTTGTAAAGTTTGCATCACACTGTTTACTTCCTGTAATTGTGTTATCTGTGTGATTATCTGCCCAATACTTACCCATGTCGTTTGTATTCTTTATAGTTTTACCGCATGTTCTATACTCTTCACCAATAAACAAGTTAGACTACAGAGAACAGTCTGCTTATTTTGGAAGATAAAAGGTGGTTTATGCTGTATGCTAGAGTGCACACCGTGTCAACGTGTATGAAGGCAGAACAAAAATGGTACCCGGCAACAATAGATTTTTCCTATTGGTTAATTTTGATCACTGTGATAGACCCTATCACAGTCATCAAAAAAAAAATAGTAAATCAAACCCCCATTTGTCACCCCCTTAGTTAGATAAAAAAAATAATAAAATAAAAAAATTTAAATTTTGTTCCAATCTTTGAATTTAAGGTTGGTGTTAGCAGTCAAGTTTCCCCCACTGCACACGGGGAATCTCAAGCCATATCCTGTTATGATTGAGTCGTAGGAGGCAAAAACAGAAATGCTAGCTAAGTCCAGAAAACCAGAGAAGTTGGCAGCTATCGGATTGCAGACCCCTGAACCTATCAACACAACTAGCAGTAGCCGTGGGGGGTTCCTACGATGCCCTAGACCCCTCGATCACAGCCGGAGAATTAAATAGGCCTAAAGAAAGAAAGGGGAAATCTAAACTGCCCCAGAGCAGACCCCAAAGCAATAGGCAGCCCCCAACATATAATGACGGTGAAGCAAGATGAAAATACTAACACAGACAGAAAGATAGACTGAGCAAAGAGGGGCCCAAGCTAACTAGATAGAAAAGGACAGGAAGGCTGCTGTCTGCAATCCGTGAAAAACCCTATGAAAATAAGAGCCAACAGACTGACAGTGAAAAAGGCCCTGAAGACGCTAGGCTTCAAAAAAGCTATGTCAGTACTCAGGAATATACTGAAGACAGAGCTACAGGCAAAAGGAGATTCGGCTCACCCCAGCAGGGAATGGCAGAATACTGAAAAGCAAGGAAAACAAAAAACAAAACAAAGCTAACAGGCAAAACAGAAAACTTAGCTTTAGAGGAGCAGGAATCAGACTGGTGTCCTAGAAGTCCACAGAGAAATCACCCGCAGGGCAGAAGGGCGTCGGCAGCCTTATATCCAGTCTGTGACTCCACTCAGCCAGTCATCATTAGACTCAGGTGCCTGATAATCAGGCTCATTACCTTCCTTTACCAGAATAGGGAGTTCACCAGACCCCAGTGACGAAGGGGAAAATGAACTCACAACAGTACCTCCCCCTTGAGGAGGGGTCACCGAACCCTCAACCACGCCACCAGGGCGATCAGGGTGAGCCCGATGAAATGCACGCACCAATCTTTTGGCATGAATATCAGAGGCAGAGACCCAGGAATTATCCTCCTGACCATAACCCTTCCACTTAACCAAATACTGGAGTCTCCATCTAGCCACACGGGAATCCAGTATTTTCTCTACCTCATATTCCATGTTACCTTCAACCAATACAGGGTCTGGAGGTGCCCCCCCAGGAACAACTGGTTCAACAAACCTCTTCAACAAGGACTTATGGAACACATTATGGATTTTAAATGTGACAGGAAGAGCCAAACGAAAAGAGACCGGATTAATAATCTCCAAAATCTTGTAAGGTCCAATAAATCTAGGCTTAAACTTAGGAGAAGCCACCTTCATAGCAATATTTTTTGATGATAACCACACCATATCACCAATCTTAAACTGGGGACCAATGGTCCTATGTCGATTGGAAAACCGCTGGGCCTTTTCCTGGGAGAGAGATAACTTATCCACCACTTGGTCCCAGATCTGGTGCATTCTCTCCACCACAGTGTCAACACCTGGGCAGGCAGAAGGTTCCACCTGCCCTGAAGAAAATCGAGGATGAAACCCAAAGTTACAAAAAAAAAGGTGACATCAAAGTGGCAGAACTAGCTCTATTATTTAAAGCAAATTCGGCCAAGGGCAACAATGAAACCCAATCATCCTGATCAGCGGAAATAAAACATCTCAAATACGACTCCAAGGTCTGGTTTGTTCTCTCTGTCTGCCCATTGGTCTGAGAGTGAAAAGCAGAGGAGAAGGACAACTGAATTCCCAGCTTGGAACAGAAAGTCCTCCAAAATCTAGACACAAACTGAACTCCTCTGTCAAATACAATGTTCTCAGGAATCCCGTGTAAGCGAACCACCTGTTGCAAAAACAGGGGCACCAACTCAGGAAGATGGCAACTTAGGGAGTGGTACAAGATGAACCATCTTAGAGAACCTATCACAAATCACCCAAATAACAGTCATTCTTTGAGAGAACGGCATATCAGAGATGAAATTCATTGAAATATGGGTCCATGGCCTCCTGGGGACCGGCAAAGGCATCAACAACCCACTAGAGCGAGAACAAGATTTAGACCGGGAGCAAGTCCCACAGGACTGCAAAAAATTCCTGACATCATGAGACAAGGTGGGCCACCAAAAAGAGCGACTCACCAGATCTCTAGTACCAAAAATACCTGGATGACCAGCCAATGCAGAGCAATGAACTTCAGACATCACTCTCTTCCTCCACTGGTCAGGAACATACAACTTTCCACTGGGACAACGCTCAGGTTTGTCCTCCTGGAACTCTTCCAGAGCACGTCTCAAATCGGGCGAGATGGCAGAAAGAACTACCCCTTCGCCTAAGATGGTAGCAGGCTTGGTCACCACAGGAGAATCAGCAAGGAAGCTCCTAGAGAGGGCGTCTGCCTTGACATTCTTTGTTCCAGGAAGAAAAGAAACCACAAAATCAAAACGTGTAAAAAACAAGGCCCACCTAGCCTGTCTAGGGTTCAAGCGCTTAGCCGACTCTAGGTAAATCAAATTCTTGTGGTCAGTGAGGACCACGACTTGATGCTTAGCTCCCTCCAACCAATGTCTCCACTCCTCAAATGCCTATTTCATGGCCAACAGTTCCCTATTCCCCACATCATATTTACGTTCAGATGGAGAGAACTTTTGGGAAAAGAAAGCACAGGGATTCATTTTAGATGTTACAGGATCCTTTTAGGACAAAACAGCTCCTGCACCAATCTCAGAAGCATCCACCTCTACCTGGAATGGAAGTGAGACATCAGGTTGCCGCAAAACCGGGGCGGAGGTGAATCTTCGCTTCAGCTCCTGAAAGGAAGAAACAGCCTCCGGAGACCAATTTAACACATCAGCACCCTTTTTAGTCAAATCAGTCAATGGCTTGGCAATACTAGAAAATTTTGCTATAAATTTCCGATAAAAATCAGCAAAACCCAAAAACTTCTGGAGGGCCTTCAAAGAAGTGGGCTGAACCCAATCGTGAATGGCCTGTACCTTGGCCGGGTCCATTTCAATAGTTGACGGCGACAAAATAAATCCCAAAAAAGAAATCCTCTGTACTCCAAAAAGGCATTTAGATCCCTTGACATACAGGGAATTCTCCCTCAAGATCCGGAACACAGTCCGAATATGTTCCACATGAGAATCCCAATCCTTGGAGAAGATCAAAATATCATCCAGATAGATAATCAAAAATTTATCGACAAAATCTCGGAAAATATCGTTCATGAAGCACTGGAAGACAGAAGGGGCATTAGTGAGCCCAAAAGGCATCACCAGGTACTCAAAATGTCCCTCCGGAGTATTAAACGCCATCTTCCATTCATCCCCATGCTTAATACGAATAAGATTATACGCCCCCTGAGGTCAAGCTTGGTAAACCAGCAAGCACCTTTAACTCTGGAGAATAGATCAGAAATCAGGGGTAACGGATACTGATATTTAACAGTAATTTTGTTGAGGGCACGATAATCAATACAAGGTCTTAATGATCCATCCTTTTTGGCTACAAAAAAAAAACCGGCACCTAAGGGTGACGAGGATGGTCTAATATGACCCTTCTCCAACGCCTCCTTAATATAGGATTGCATAGCCTCGTGCTCGGGTACAGATAAATTGAGCCGACCCTTGGGAAATTTACACCCCGGGCTCAGTTCAATTGCACAGTCATAACTCCTATGAGGAGGCAGAGATGCAGACTCATTCTCACTAAATACATCATAAAAGTCCGCAAAATAATCAGGAACATCATGCGACTGAGGAGAGGTGGAAAACACCGGAGCCTCACTAAGGGCACACAGACAACCCTAACTCACCACAGACACAGATTTCCAATCCAAAACTGGATTATGAATCTGTAACCAGGGAAACCCCAGAACAATAGTATCATGCAGATTATGCAACACCAGAAATCTGCAATTTTCTTGATGGTCTGGGGCGACCCGCATTACCACCTGGGTCCAAAACTGGGGTTTATTTTTAGCATAGGAGTAGCATCAATTCCCCTCAAAGGGATAGGCGTCTGCAGAGGTGTCATCGGAAATCCACAACGTTTAGTAAAATCCAAGTCCATTAGGTTTAGGGCTGCTCCCGAATCCACAAAAGCCTTGGCGGAAAATGTGGACAGGGAGCAGATCAGAGTAATAGCCAGAAGAAACTTAGGTTGACCACCCCCAACAGAAAACGTGTGTGCAAAGCGTTTCTCTCGTTTGGGACAGACAGAAATAATATGCGAGGCATCTTCACAGAAAAAACATAACTTATTACGCCTTCTGAACTCCTGACGCTGCTCTCTGGAAAAAACTCTATCACATTGCATAGGTTCAGACATTTGTTCAACAGGTGGCAACACCTCTCGTGCAGCTTTGCGTTTGCGCAAACGCCGATCAACCTGAATGGCTAATGACAAAGAATCGTCAAGACCAGAGGGAACAGGAAATCCCACCATAGTATCTTTTACGGCTTCTGACAACCCCTTCCGAAAGAGAGCAGCCAAGGCATTATCATTCCAGGTAGTAAGTACTGCCCACTTTCGGAATTTTTGACAGTACAATTCTGCAGAATCACGACCCTGGCTCAATGCCAGCAGGGTCTTTTCAGCCTGATCAATGGTATTAGGTTCATCATACAACAACCCCAAAGCTTGAAAGAATGCGTTCACATTAGTCAGAATAAGATCATCTGGTTTCAAAGAAAACGCCCAATCCTGGGGATCGCCACGCAGCAAAGAGATGACAATTTTAACCTGCTGCGCGGAGCTCCCTGACGAGTTAGGCTTCAAGGCAAAAAATAATTTACAATTATTTTTGAAATTCAAAAATTTAGACCGATCCCCAAAAAATACATCAGGTGTAGGAATCTTTGGTTCAGCAGCATGTGAATGAGCAAGGTAGGCGGAAATTCCCCGCACTTCCGCAGCGAGCTGCTCCACACAATCAGACAATTGCTTTATCTCCATTGAGAGAAAAAAAAAATTCCCCCTACGGCCTCAGAGATATAGAGGAAAAAATATACACTTTTTTTTTTTTTTACAATTCTTTCCTGCTATTGAGTACCCTAGAATCTGCGGTGAGGCGGGTGATTCTGTTATGAATGAGTCACCGTAAGAGGCAAAAACAGAAATACAAGCTAAGTCCAGAAAACCAGAGAAGTTGGCAACTATCAGATTGCAGACCCCTGAACCTATCAACACAACTAGCAGTAGCCGTGGGGGGTTCCTACGATGCCCTAGACCCCTCGATCACAGCCGGAGAAATACATAGGCCTAAAGAAAGAAAGGGGAAATCTAAACTGCCCCAGAGCAGACCCCAAAGCAATAGGCAGCCCCCAACATATAATGACGGTGAAGCAAGATGAAAATACAAACACAGACAGAAAGATAGACTGAGCAAAGACGGGGCCCCAAAACTACCTAGATAGGAAAGGACAGGAAGGCTGCTGTCTGCAATCTGCCAAAACCCTATCAAATACATAAGCCAACCAGCTGATATGAAAAAGGCCCTGAAGCAGCTAGGCTTCAAAAACTGAATCAGCACTCAGGTATTTTCAGAAGACAGAGCTAAATGAATTCAGCACACCCCAGCAGGGAATGGCAGAAATCCAGAAAAACAAAGCAAAAACAAAGTCAAAGCACAAAAGCAAAAGGCCGAGCAGCAAACTTAGCTTTGGAGGAGCAGGAATTCAGACTGGTCTCCAAGGATCCCACAGAGAAATCACCCGCAGGGCAGAAGGGCGTCCACTCAGCCAGTCCTCATCATCAGCCTCAGGTGTTTGACAATCAGGCTCACTACCTTTCTTAACCAGAAGAGGGAGTTCCTCGGGCCTCAGTAATGAAGTGGAAAATGAACTCACAACAGTACCTCCCCCTTGAGGAGGGGTCACCGAACCCTCAACTACGCCACCAGGGCGATCAGGGTGAGCCCGATGAAAGGCACGCACCAATCGTTTGGCATGAATATCAGAGGCAGAGACCCAGGAATTATCCTCCTGACCATAACCCTTCCACTTAACCAAATACTGGAGTCTCCGTCTAGCCAGACGGGAATCCAGTACTTTCTCTACCTCATACTCCATGTTACCTTCAACCAATACAGGGTCTGGAGGTGCCACCCCCGGAACAACAGGTTCAACAAACTTCTTCAACAAAGATTTATGGAACACATTATGGATTTTAAATGTGACAGGAAGAGCCAAACGAAAAGAGACCGGATTAATAATCTCCACAATCTTGTAAGGTCCAATAAATCTAGGCTTAAACTTAGGAGAAGCCACCTTCATAGCAATATTTTTTGATGATAACCACACCATATCACCAACCTTAAACTGGGGACCAATGGTCCTATGTCGGTTGGAAAACCACTGGGCCTTCTCCTGGGAGAGAGATAACTTATCCACCACTTGGTCCCAGATCTGGTGCATTCTCTCCACCACAGTGTCAACACCTGGGCAGGCAGAGGGTTCCACGTGCCCTGAAGAAAATCGAGGATGAAACCCAAAGTTACAAAAAAAAGGTGACATCAAAGTGGCAGAACTAGCTCTATTATTCAAAGCAAATTCGGCCAAGGGCAAAAATGAAACCCAATCATCCTGATCAGCAGAAATAAAACATTTTAATATGACTCCAAGGTCTGGTTTGTTCTCTCTGTCTGCCCATTGGTCTGAGGGTGAAAAGCAGAGGAGAAGGACAACTGAATTCCCAGTCTGGAACAGAAAGTTCTCCAAAATCTAGACACAAACTGGACTCCTCTGTCAGATACAATGTTCTCAGGAATCCCGTGCAAACGAACCACCTGTTGTAAAAACAGGGGCACCAACTCAGAGGAAGACGGCAACTTAGGGAGTGGTACAAGATGAACCATCTTAGAGAACCTATCACAAATCACCCAAATAACAGTCATCCTCTGAGAGACAGGCATATCAGAGATGAAATCCATTGAAATATGGGTCCATGGCCTCTTGGGGACAGGCAAAGGCATCAACAACCCACTAGAGCGAGAACACGATTTAGACCGGGAGCACGTCCCACAGGACTGCACAAAATTCCTGACATCACGAGACAAGGAGGGCCACCAAAAAAACCGACTCACCAGATCTCTAGTACCAAAAATACCTGGATGACCAGCCAAAGCAGAGCAATGAACTTCAGACATCACTCTCTTCTTCCACTGGTCAGGAACATACAACTTTCCACTGGGACAACGCTCAGGTTTGTCCTCCTGGAACTCTTCCAGAGCACGTCTCAAATCGGGCGAGATGGCAGAAAGAACTACCTCTTCGCCTAAGATGGTAGCAGGCTTGGTCACCACAGGAGAATCAGCAAGGAAGCTCCTAGAGAGGGGGTCTGCCTTGACATTCTTTGTTCCAGGAAGAAAAGAAACCACAAAATCAAAACGTGTAAAAAACAAGGCCCACCTAGCCTGTCTAGGGTTCAAGCGCTTAGCCGACTCTAGGTAAATCAAATTCTTGTGGTCAGTGAGGACCACGACTTGATGCTTAGCTCCCTCCAACCAATGTCTCCACTCCTCAAATGCCCATTTCATGGCCAACAGTTCCCTATTCCCCACATCATAGTTACGTTCAGATGGAGAGAACTTTTGGGAAAAGAAAGCACAGGGATTCATTTTAGATGTTACAGGATCCTTTTGGGACAAAACAGCTCCTGCACCAATCTCAGAAGCATCCACCTCTACCTGGAATGGAAGTGAGACATCAGGTTGCCGCAAAACCGGGGTGGAGGTGAATCTTCGCTTCAGCTCCTGAAAGGAAGAAACAGCCTCCGGAGACCAATTTAACACATCAGCACCCTTTTTAGTCAAATCAGTCAATGGCTTGGCAATACTAGAAAATTTTGCTATAAATTTCTGATAAAAATCAGCAAAACCCAAAAACTTCTGGAGGGCCTTCAAAGAAGTGGGCTGAACCCAATCGTGAATGGCCTGTACCTTGGCCGGGTCCGTTTCAATAGTTGACGGCGACAAAATAAATCCCAAAAAAGAAATCCTCTGTACTCCAAAAAGGCATTTAGATCCCTTGACATACAGGGAATTCTCCCTCAAGATCCGGAACACAGTCCGAATATGTTCCACATGAGAATCCCAATCCTTGGAGAAGATCAAAATATCATCCAGATAGATAATCAAAAATTTATCGACAAAATCTCGGAAAATATCGTTCATGAAGCACTGGAAGACAGAAGGGGCATTAGTGAGCCCAAAAGGCATCACCAGGTACTCAAAATGTCCCTCCGGAGTATTAAACGCCATCTTCCATTCATCCCCATGCTTAATGCGAATAAGTTTATACGCCCCCCTGAGGTCAAGCTTGGTAAACCAGCAAGCACCTTTAACTCTGGAGAATAGATCAGAGATCAGGGGTAACGGATACTGATATTTAACAGTAATTTTGTTGAGGGCACGATAATCAATACAAGGTCTTAATGATCCATTCTTTTTGGCTACAAAAAAAAAACGGCACCTAAGGGTGACGAGGATGGTCTAATATGACCCTTCTCCAACGCCTCCTTAATATAGGATCGCATAGCCTCGTGCTCGGGTACAGATAAATTGAAGAGCCGACCCTTGGGAAATTTACACCCCGAGCTCAGTTCAATTGCACAGTCATAACTCCTATGAGGAGGCAGAGACGCAGACTCATTCTCACTAAATACATCATAAAAGTCCGCAAAATAATCAGGAACATCATGCGACTGAGGAGAGGTGGAAAACACCGGAGCCTCACTAAGGGCACACAGACAACCCCAACTCACCACAGACACAGATTTCCAATCCAAAACTGGATTATGAATCTGTAACCAGGGAAACCCCAGAACAATAGTATCATGCAGATTATGCAACACCAGAAATCTGCAATTTTCTTGATGGTCTGGGGCGACCCGCATTACCACCTGGGTCCAAAACTGGGGTTTATTTTTAGCCAAAGGAGTAGCATCAATTCCCCTCAAAGGGATAGGTGTCTGCAGAGGTGTCATCGGAAATCCACAACGTTTAGTAAAATCCAAGTCCATTAGGTTTAGGGCTGCTCCCGAATCCACAAAAGCCTTGGCGGAAAATGTGGACAGGGAGCAGATCAGAGTAATAGCCAGAAGAAACTTAGGTTGACCACCCCCAACAGAAAACGTGTGTGCAAAGCGTTTCTCTCGTTTGGGACAGACAGAAATAATATGCGAGGCATCTCCACAGAAAAAACATAACTTATTACGCCTTCTGAACTCCTGACGCTGCTCTCTGGAAAAAACTCTATCACATTGCATAGGTTCAGACATTTGTTCAACAGGTGGCAACACCTCTTGTGCAGCTTTGCGTTTGCGCAAAGGCCGATCAACCTGAATGGCTAATGACATAGAATCGTCCAGACCAGAGGGAACAGGAAATCCCACCATAGTATATTTTACGGCTTCTGACAACCCCTTCCGAAAGAGAGCAGCCAAGGCATTATCATTCCAGGTAGTAAGTACTGCCCACTTTCGGAATTTTTGACAGTACAATTCTGCAGAATCACGACCCTGGCTCAATGCCAGCAGGGTCTTTTCAGCCTGATCAATGGCATTAGGTTCGTCATACAACAACCCCAAAACTTGAAAGAATGCGTTCACATTAGTCAGAATAGGATCATCTGGTTTCAAAGAAAACGCCCAATCCTGGGGATCGCCACGCAGCAAAGAGATGACAATTTTAACCTGCTGCGCGGAGCTCCCTGACGAGCTAGGCTTCAAGGCAAAAAATAATTTACAATTATTTTTGAAATTAAAAAATTTAGACCGATCCCCAAAAAATACATCAGGTGTAGGAATCTTTGGTTCAGCAGCATGTGAATGAGCAAGGTAGGCGGAAATTCCACGCACTTCCGCAGCGAGCTGCTCCACACGATCAGACAATTGCTTTATCTCCATTGAGAGAAAAAAAAAATTCCCCCTACGGCCTCAGAGATATAGAGGAAAAAATATACACTTTGCGTCGGCAACCTTATATCCAGTCCGTAACTCCACTCAGCCAGTCCTCATCATCAGCCTCAGGTGTTTGACAATCAGGCTCACTACCTTTCTTAACCAGAAGAGGGAGTTCCTCGGGCCTCAGTAATGAAGGGGAAAATGAACTCACAACAGCTAGCTAAGTCCAGAAAACCAGAGAAGTTGGCAGCTATCGGATTGCAGACCCCTGAACCTATCAACACAACTAGCAGTAGCCGTGGGGGGTTCCTACGATGCCCTAGACCCCTCGATCACAGCCAGAGAATTAAATAGGCCTAAAGAAAGAAAGGGGAAATCTAAACTGCCCCAGAGCAGACCCCAAAGCAATAGGCAGCCCCCAACATATAATGACGGTGAAGCAAGATGAAAATACTAACACAGACAGAAAGATAGACTGAGCAAAGAGGGGCCCAAGCTAACTAGATAGAAAAGGACAGGAAGGCTGCTGTCTGCAATCCGTGAAAAACCCTATGAAAGTAAGAGCCAACAGACTGACAGTGAAAAAGGCCCTGAAGACGCTAGGCTTCAAAAAAGCTATGTCAGTACTCAGGAATATACTGAAGACAGAGCTACAGGCAAAAGGAGATTCGGCTCACCCCAGCAGGGAATGGCAGAATACTGAAAAGCAAGGAAAACAAAAAACAAAACAAAAAGCTAACAGGCAAAACAGAAAACTTAGCTTTAGAGGAGCAGGAATCAGACTGGTGTCCTAGAAGTCCACAGAGAAATCACCCGCAGGGCAGAAGGGCGTCGGCAGCCTTATATCCAGTCCGTGACTCCACTCAGCCAGTCATCCTCATTAGACTCAGGTGCCTGATAATCAGGCTCATTACCTTCCTTTACCAGAATAGGGAGTTCACCAGACCCCAATGACGAAGGGGAAAATGAACTCACAAAAATATCCTCTGCGGTCTCCCATTCTTCTGCAGCTGCAGAGGTTCCTGCTCAGCAGAGACATCAATCCCAGCATCTTGCCCAGGATAATGCTAGGCATCTGGTTGCTCCTCCAGGCTCAGCTATTGTACCATGCATGAGTCAGCGGCGAGCAGATGCTCCTGGGACTAGGTCCTTCTTTTCACCTACTGAGCATGCCCGATTGGACCACCAGGAAGGTCCCAGAAGGCTGCAACTATAAAAGGTTCACATGGCCACCCGGCCATGTGCTAATATAGAAAAAGATTATGGACCATGTGGAGTGAGTGTTGTATGCATGTATGAATGTCTCTGGTGAATGACTCATTATGAAACCCCTACCCTTGGTACACATGTGTTCTGTAGCCTAGCCTGTTAAGCGCCCAGGCTGATGTGCAGGTAGGAGGCAGAGTCAGTGACTGGCATCAGCGCCCACCGGTGGCTTTGTCTTTATGCCACGGTGCACATGGTCGGCACTCCACGGTAGCCAGCATCCATTAGTGGCATCCATAGGTGCGACGCCACACACTTAGTAGGTCTAGAGGGACTCTGACCCCATGTCCTTGGGGCTGAGTTCTGTGACCGTTTACTGAGTGCTCCCTGTCCGAGCTCTGTGAGCTTAAACAGGCTCCGGCATTTATGTTCCACGGTAGTGCAGCACTGTGAGGTAACAGAGTCCGCTTCTGTACACACCGGGTGATGTTAACCCACGTGTAGTCTTCCGTTATACCACCATATAGCATCTGCCATTACCAAGCAGCAGTTTGCCATCTCTGTACAGTGGACCCTGGGCTGCGAACGCGCCTTATCATCTTTTATTATTTGGTGCATTCCGCCAGCCCTAACAGTTGGGATTATGATTAGGGTTAGAATTAGAGCTGGGAATAGAACTGGAGATATGGTTGTGCTAGGGTTAGGGTTGTATTGGGGTTAAGGTTGGAATGGGGTTAAGGTTGTGGATAGGGTTGGAGTTGGGGTTGTATTGGGGTTAAGACTGGGATTAAGGTTGGGTTGTGGTTAGGGTTGTGTGAGGGTTAGGGTTAGGTATGTGTTGTGTTAGGGTTGGATTTAGGGCTGTGCTAGGGCTGGAGTTAGAATTGGGGTTTTTCCACTGTTTAGGCATATCAGGGGGTCTCCAAACGTGACATGGTGCCCATCATCGATACCAACCAATTTTGCATTCAAAAAGTCAAACGATGCTCCCTCCCTTCTGAGCCCTGCTATGCGCCCAAACAGTGGATTTCCCCCACAAATGGGTTATAAGTGTACTCAGGAGAAATTGCGTAACACATTTTGTGGTCCATTTTCTACTGATACCCTTGTGAAAATTGGTCTAAAGTAAATTTTTTTTGAAAAAGTTAAATGTTAATTTTTTCCTTCCTCATTGCTTTAGTTCTTGTGAAGCACCTGAAGGGTTAATAAACTTCTTGAATGTGGTTCTGAGCACCCTGAGGGGTACAGTTTTTAGAATTTTTGGGTATTCTCTGTCATATTGACCCCTCAAAGTCACTTCAACTGTGATGTGGTCCCTAAAAAAATGGGTTTGTTAATTTTGTTGGAAAAATGAGGACTGCTGATCAACTTTTAACCCTTAAAACTTCTTAACAAAAAAAATTATGTTTCCAAAATTGTGCTGATGTAAAATTCACATGTGGGAAATATTACTTATTAACTATTTTGTGACATATCTTTCTAATTTAAGTTCACAAAAATTAAAAGTTTGAAAATTGCAAAATTTTCACAATTTTTGCCAAATTTCCATATTTTTCATAAATAAATGCAAGTCTTATCAAATGAATTTTACCACTAACATGAAGGACGATATGTCATGAAAAATATTCTCAGAATCAGTGGAATCCTTTGAAGTGTTCCAGAGTTATAACTTCATAAAGTGACAGTCATCAGAATTGTAAAAATTGGCTTGGTCATTAAAGGGAACCTGTCACCCTCCCAGGGCCTATTAAAGTAAAAGAGCCACTTTCAGCAGCAATAAGGCTGCATTCTTTGAAGGTGTCTCTCATATTTTTAATATCCCTAGGAACGCTGAAATAATGAGTTTTATAAATACACTAATGAAATTTCATTGAAATATAAATTTACAAGCAATGTTTACTTTGCCACCCTTCCAATCGTTAAGCCCCCGTTACACATAGCGATATCGCTAGCAATATCACTGTAACATCACCGATTTTGTGACGTTATAGCGATATTGCTAGCGATATCGCTACTTTTGATACTTACCTCCGACCGGCTCCCCCGCTGCTCATCGCTGATCGCGCAAGAAGGTCCTGGATCATTTCTCGTCGGCCACTTCCTGCGTGGAGGCGGGCGGAGGACGTCTGGATCGCCGCGCCTGACAGGTAAGTATCGACCCCCGACCCCTGCGATGTCGCTGGTGAGATCTGCCTGTATGGCAGCTCACTAGCAACCACTTAGCGATGCACCAGCGATCCATATCGTTGTCGGGATCGCTGGTGCATCGCTAAGTGTAATGGTACCCATACTGTTAGGTGATGTGCTGTGCTGCCTGTGATCTCCTTGGTGTGGGGAGCTTCAGCTCACTATGACACTGATGATGTGTGGAGGAAAGAGGCGGAGGGAGATGGGGACAGGCACAGAGATCCTCACTGCGCAGGCGTCAGATTCCCAGCCCTGCAGTGTGAATTGTAGCAGAGTGTATCTTTTGAGAATCCACTGGTACACAGGAGAACTTCACTGAGCAAGTTATTTTGCGTAAACAGCATTTACTTCTTATGGGTAAAGATGAGATAAGAATTCAGAAGCACACAGCCATGCTGCTGCTGTAATACAGTCAAAAGCGAAAGTAAAACTAACATCAACAATAGAGAACTTCACTCCCCACAATACAGCAAACATTTAACTTCACACTATCCCCATCTGCTGTCAGGCTAGTATAAAGTCCTCCTTTACATAAACAATAAGTCCATTTCTGTTGCATATGCCAACACCCTTTCTCAACAGTAAGGACTTATTCAATCAAACCCAACTTTTTTATTAGTCTCTGATGTTTTTCATCTTTCAATGCCTTCGTGAAGATATCTGCTGTCATTTCTTCAGTAGGATAATCCTTCAAGAAATGATACTTCACATTTCCCAAGTCTTTGATTTCAAAATGTCGCTTCAGGACTTTTAGAATGTTTTCTTTATCCCTTTCTTGTTCTGAACAAATCAAAATGTCGTCTACATATATGAGTACATAAATCCATCTATTCATCATCCTTTTTGTGTACAAGCAAGGATCAGCTTTGCTTCTTTGAAGTTTTTCATTTTAAGCACTTCCGTGATTTTGTTACTCCACGCTTTAGCTGCTTGCTTTAAACCATATATGTTTTTCTGTAGTTTGCAAACTTTGGGTTTCATCTTTGAATCCTGGAAGTTGTTCCATATAATGTCTTCTGTTAAATCTCCATTCAAAAATGCTGTCTTTATATCCAGATGTATCAGTTCCATCTGTTTCACTGCTGCAACTGTAAGTAAAATTCTTATTGCAGTATGTTTGACAACTGGAGCAAATGTCTCATCATAGTCTTCTCCATATTTTTGAGAATACCCTTTAGTCTTGCTCGGTATCTTTCAGGTGTGCCATCTGTTTGGTATTTTACTTTAAAAATCCATTTACATCCTATGGCTTTTCTTCCTTCTGGTAAATCTGTCAGTGTCCATGTATTTGAGTCATGCATGGATTTCATTTGTTTCTGTTGCTTCTATCCATTTATTAGCTTCTTCTTTAGGGAGTTTAGATATGTCTTCCCAAGAAGTAGTTTCATAAATTTTACTTGTGCTTGTCTTGTATGAGAGACGTTTTGGTGGTTTACCTTTGTTTTCTCTCATTGAACGTCTTGGTTCTGTGTCTGTTTGTAGTTGTAGTTATTCATTTTCTGTATTCTGTTCATCAATTTCAACTACTTTCTCATCAAATACTTCTTCAGCTATGTCACTGCTGTTTTTCTCATTTTTTGTGTCAATTGAAATCATAGTGTCTTCATTTAGATCCTCAATGAATGTCACACTGTTACTCACCGTGATTCTGTCTGTTTTGGGATCTAGGATTCTGTATCCCTTGCAATTTTCAATATATCCAACAAATATTCCCTCCATGGATCTGTTTTGAAGTTTGGAACGTTTTTCTGTTGGAATGGATATAAAAACTTTACATCCAAAAACTTTTAAATGATTGACACTTGGTTTCATACCTTGCCACAGTTCATATGGAGTTTTCTTCTTTTTTCTGGAAAAAGGTCTGTTCTGTAGATATATAGCTGTCATTGCTTCCTCACCCCAATAATTCTCTGGTAGTTTGGAATCTGTCAGCATACATCTCATCATCTCTGTCAGAGTTCTGTTTTTCCTTTCTGCTACTCCATTTTGTTCAAGTGTGTATAGAACAGTTTTCTGGTGTTCTATTCCATTCTGTCTTAAGTAGTTTTCTATTTTGTGACCTGTAAATTCACCTCCATTATCACTTCTGATGACAATTGGCTTCCTTTGAAATTCGTTACTCGACCTTGTTACGTAGTCTTCAAATTTATCAAAAACTTCACTTTTGTTCTTAATTAAGTATGTGACTGTGTATCTTGAGTAGTCATCTATGAAAGTCACCATGTATCTATTTCCTCCTGATGTAGTCACTTGCATGGGTCCACGTACGTCAGTATGCACCAAATCAAGTGGTCTTTTGCTTTTCATTTCACTTTCTTTTGGAATAGATATTCTTGTGGCTTTAAATTTTATACAACATTCACATCTTATGGTAATTGAGCAATCTGATATCTTTAGATCTTTTGTCAATTCTTTTCTTTGTAGTTCCCTTATACTGCCTGGGTGTCTGTGTCCTAGACGTCTATGCCACATGTGAATACAGTTCTTGTGATCATGTGTACATACCTTCATCTGTTCCTTTGGTGTGTCAAGATGATATAATTGTTCCTCTTCCTTGATATTGGTTATCACCTGGGTATCTGGGACTATCTCCTGTTCTGGGCCCATAACCTGTAGCAGAGTGTATCTTTTGAGAATTCACGGGTACACAGGAGAACTTCACTGAGCAAGTTATCTTGAGTAAACAGCACTTACTTCTTATGGGTAAACATGAGATAAGAATTCAGAAGCACACAGCCATGCTGCTGCTGTAATACAGTCACAAGTGAAAGTAAAACTAACATCAACAATAGAGAACTTCCCTCCCCACAATACAGCAAACATATAACTTCACACTTTCACCATCTGCTGTCAGGCTAGTGTAAAGTCCTCCTTTACATAAACAATAAGTCCATTTCTGTTGCATATGCCAACAAGAATACATCATAACACACTGCAGGGCGGGATCTGGGGCTTCCACTACACGCAGGCGCGATATCCTTACATCACCTGATGTAAGTTCCCGGGCAGCGCACACAGCACATGCCGCTGAGAACTGATTGTAGAGTGCAGATGCCAATGATGTTATGAGAAAGAGAGGAGGCAGCGCCCAGATGCCAGAGGGGGATGGGATGATGGACATGTTCTGTCCTCACTAAATGAAGCAGACTTCAGGTAGCTATACAGGCAGCTAAACTGCTATATCGGGGTCCAATAAGGAGACTGTAGGTTGAATCTGTGCTTTATTGAACGTGGTGGTATATTGGCGCTGTGAAACTACAAGCAAAACTTATATGCATACAATCAATACTGGGTTCATCAGGGATTCATATATACATAATATAATGTAACTCAACATCTGCACTAGTAGCTAACCAGGTGAGAACTAACTTAGCAGGCTAATATGAGACAGGAATTGGATACAGGAAATATAAGTACAGTACATACCAGCGATGCTGTCACAAGGGGAGAAGAGAAATGAGATGTTTCCTGAATGCAGGCAGAAAGAAAATGGTGGACTGGAGGGAAAATGGGGGCTGAACTAACCATAATCCTTTGCAAAGGACTACCAGGATGCATTGCCGCCTTACCAGAATGCATTGCAAATGGAGGGAAATAACAAAGTGGAAGTAAAATACATAATAACACTGCAGTGACTCTGATCACTAGATGGAGCCAGAAGACACTAAACATTTAACAAGCAGATAATCAGGGTTATGAATTAACCCTAGAACGCATACCCATAGAAATCTACACATTCACGCACCTGGGGCCTTTTAGGCCTGTTTACAATTATCATGGAATAACTCAAATAAAAATACTTTTCAAAGTTTATTGCAAAGTAAGGATGCATTCCTACTAGCGCTGGGGTCTGCCAGGACGGGATTCCGTAATGGATCTGACCTCCTGGTGACCCCAGCTAAGGCTGGCGGACGCATACCTGGGGCCCTGCAGGCCTGCCAGGTTACTTGTTTTCTATTTTCTGTAAAATTACTTTAGTTAGAATTTTGAAACTCTAGGAATTCCTCAGGTACTGTATATAGTTGTTAGTAATTTCCAGTTGTTCATATATTTTTATGTTATAGGCATTTCGGTATAACAACCTTTTTTTGGGACTACCCCATATTCACGCACCTGGGGCCTTTTAGGCCTGTGTGCAAATAACACGGAATAACTCAAATAAAAATACTTTTCAAAATTTATTTTACAATTGCAAAGTAAGGATGCATTCCCACTAGCGCTGGGGTCCGCCAGGAGGTGATCCGTAATGGATCCGTAATCCGTAGAGCAAGTTTTTTTACTATGTCGGAACATAGGTCTTTCTGGACTGGAGCATCAGCTTCTTTGCCACAGTAAATCAGACCATTCATCCCATAATAGCTTGCTGAATTGCACATCCAGAAAATTTTTATGCCATACTTAGCTGGCTTACTGGGCATATACTGAATGAACTTGCAACGTCCCCTAAAGGCAAGAAGTTGCTCGTCCACTGTCACATTATCACTGGAATGGTAAAGCTTTGTACAGTTCTTTATAAAAAGATTCCAGATATAGCTAATAGGGGCTAATTTATCGGTTGCCAACCTCACAGGGCGAGTTCTCTTTTCATCAAAACGAAGGCATCTCCGAATACCCTCAAATGTATTGATGGACATAGTAGCTTTGTAGTGTGGATCTGCAAATGGGTTCTGAAATAACTCTCTGATTGGAACATCATATGATTTTGTCGACCCTGCCAGAAGAGTAAGGCCAATATAAGCATATAGTTCCTCTTTAATTATATTTTTCCATGTTTTTTTTCTTCCTGACGCGATACGTTTTCCTTCTACGTTAGTACACAAAACTACCTCATCTGCAATATCATCCGAAACAAATTTACAGAAAAGAGCCGCAGCAGTACTGTTCCAAAAAATATTCGTTTTAGATGTTCTATTTGAACGTTCTGCTTGATCCACTACTTCTTCATCATCTGAAGAATCGCTGGACGATGAAGTTGATACATTAGCTGGTGGCATGTACTCTTCATCAGACAAAGAAATTTCACTTTCTTCATCACTATTGAAAACCATCACCTCGATTTCATGGTCAGTCAATCCCCTGGAAGTAGACTGTGCCATTGTAATTTTAGATGTCAGTAAACTAAAAAGGAAAAAAAAAAAGATTACAATCAGGCTTGTGCACTGTAAACAGTATGTGATAAGACTCTTTGTTAGGGTCCCAGCACACCAAGCAATATAAAGCAGGTAAAGTGCAGCCCCCCTCCTCTTACCTCCAACAGATCACTTTCTTGTAGTGCAGTAGAAGCCTCTGGTTTTGGAGCTCAGAAAGTTTCTATTTCCAGACAAAAGAAAGCTGACTTCTTCCTCCAAAGTCTCTCCAGCAATTAGGACAAAAAGACCTGCGATGAGATCAGAGACACATGACTTTGTGAGGGAGCCTCCCTTCCAAGATCACATGACCATGTTGTCATGCAGAACCCACACTCTTCCCAGCAATAGCAGAGTCATAAAAGTTCTTCCCCAGCAACAATACAGACAAAAAGACTGAGTATCACATGTAAACCTAGTACAGGCCTAAAAGGCCCCAGGTGCGTGAATATGGGGTAGTCCCAAAAAAGGTTGTTATACCGAAATGTCTGTAACATAAAAATATATGACTAACTGGAAACTATATACCTGAGGATTACCTAGATTTTCAAAATTCTAACTAAAGTACTTTTACAGAAAATAGAAAACAAGTAACGTGGCAGGCCTGCGAGGCCCCAGGTATGCGTTCTACGGTTAAATGTCGGAGACAGAAAACTCCCCATCTGGCATCAAATGGATGTCACTATTCTTTTTCTCCGAAGACAACAATAGGACCAGCTCAGGTACTGGTCAGGAGAATGTCTTAAGTTCATTCCCTTTGGCCATCCTCAGTTCGACTTTGCGGACGTTGCCACCCTTACTCAGGAATGTTGCGGTCACTAGTCCAAGTGGCCACTAGTTCTGATGAACCTGACAGTCTTTCACAAGGATGAAGTCACCAATCCTCAGATTGGCCTGGTAGATTGCCACCTCGTCCGTGGCTGCAGGGTAGACAAGTACTGTTTGCGCCACCTGTCCCAGAATGTATTGGCAAGACTTTGTACCTGTCTCCATTGGCGCTTGTAGAGGTCCTTGGCATCGAATCCTCTTGGAGGGGCACTGGATAGTCCTGTTTTCTTGGTGAGGAAAGTAGCTGGAGTCAACAACAAGGGTTCCTTGAGGTCATTAGGGACTGGAACCAAGGGTCTTGCATTGATTATAGCTGCGGCTTCTGCCATGAAGGTGGTTAGGCTTTTGTGGGTAAGTCTCACTTCTCCTTCCTGAAGAAGAGTGGAGTCAAGAATTCTCAGTACATTCATTCCCAAAATCCACCCATGTGTGAGGAGTGAGGTGGGTTGAATGTCCATGTGCAACTTTGGTCACTTAGGAACCACTCAAGAGTCTTGTAGTCTAGATTTGAAGGTATTTCCAATTGTTTTGCTGCACCATTGATGTTGGTACCTCTGTCTGAATGTATATGTTTGATAGGACCACGAATGGCAATGAAACGGCTCAATGCACGGTTGCCTCATCGGTATTCTTGCACCTGTGTTGCCATCTTAATTATATGGGTCCACTGCATCCTGTGCATTTGTCTGGAGGCCTGGACGGGTAAACCTCTCTGCTTTTTTGCTGTCTTCTTGTATTATTGGAGGATTTTTAAGTCCTCTTTTTGTGCTATTTCAGTGTTAGGATTTTGTGTTAGGGACCCGTAAATGTGGGGACCTTTGGCGCAGGTTACGGGCTCACGTATTTTGGCCAAAATATCAGCTAATACCTCACATTTTTTGTTTTTTTTGCACTTTTTTATTCAGGGTGCAGTTGGGCTCATTTGATCTTGTAAACTGCTGTGTCTGTTCACATGGCATGCATTTTGATAGCGCTGGGCAGCCCACCTGATCTAATAGAAGGGTGTCACTACTAGGCTGTTAACCTGGATGCTGTGTATTGCCATAGTGTGAACAGCGCCGCATGCAAGTTTTTATTGAGCATCAATATACCAAGCAACCGCCCCCTCCATGTATTGGTAGGCTGTGAGCGGTTGTCTCATCGGTATTCTTGCACCTGTGTTGCCATCTTAATTATATGGGTCCACTGCATCCTGATTGCATTTGTCTGGAGGCCTGGGTGGGTAAACCTCTCTGCTTTTTTGCTGACCCCTACTCTTCTCCATCTACACCTTCGGCCTGGGACAGCTCATAGAATCCCATGGGTTGCAGTATCATCTCTATGCCGATGAGATGCAGATCTACCTATCTGGACCTGACCTCACCTCCTTACTTACCAAAATCCCACAATGTCTGTCTGCTATTTCAGCTTTCTTCTCTGCTCGCTTTCTAAAACTGAACATGGACAAAACAGAATTCATAATCTTTCCCCCATCTCACTCTAACCCCTCCACCAGACCTATCCATCAATGTGAATGGCAGCTCACTTTCCCCAGTACCACATGCTCGGTGCATCAGGGTGATCCTTGACTCTGCCCTCTCTTTCATGCCACATATCCAAACCCTTGCCTCCTCCTGCCATCTCAAACTCAAAAATATTTCCCAGATCCGTGCATTACTTGACCATGAAACCACAAAAACTCTAGTGCACACCCTTATCATCTCCCACCTCGACTACTGCAACCTCCTACTCTCTGGTCTCCCGTCTAGCACCCTGGCACCACTCCAACCCATCCTGCACTCTGTTGCCCGACTAATCCACCTGTCTCCTCCGTTATTCCCCAGCCTCTCCTCTCTGCCAAACCCTTCATTGGCTTCCTATCGTCCAGAGGCTCCAGTTCAAAACCCTAACTATGACATACAAAGCCATCCACAACCTGTCTCTTCCATACATCTGTGACATGGTCTCCAGGTACTTACCCACACGCAACCTTCGATCCTCTCAAGATCTCCTTCTCTACTCCCCTCTTATCTCTTCTTCCCACAACCGCATACAAGACTTTTCCCATGCTTCCCCCATACTCTGGCACTCTCTACCCCAACACATCAGACTCTCGCCTACCATGGAAACCTTCAAAAAGAACCTGAAGACCCACCTCTTCTTACAAACCTACAACCTGCAGTGATCCTCAGTCTATTGAACCACCGCACGACCAGCTCTACCCTTTCCTAGTATATCCTCCCCCATCCCCTGTAGACTGGGAGCCCTTGTGGGCAGGGCCCTCTCTCCTTCTGTACTTGTGTGTGTTTTGTATTGCTCATGTTTATTGTACTTCTCGATATTTTACCCTTTTCACATGTAAAGCGTCATGGAATAAACAGCAGCCAGACATAAAAATATATTAATCTGGTATCTCTGTAAGCTGTCTAATTGCTATACCGCATGACAAACAGTGTAAAAAATAAATAAAACCAACTTTTCATCTGCTCTTGATTTGTTCATTTTGCCTCCCAAAGATTGCAGTATGGCTCAGCTTAAATTTATCCTGTATTCTACACTGAGCATTACATTATATTAGTGTTTCCGTGCAAATCTCTGAAATATGTGATTCAGACAGAACCCACAGCAGAAGTTTCCCAACAATGAGGCAGAAGGAGACACTGTGGATGTCGTTTGTGTTGTTTTTTTTTTTTAGTATGCATAGAGGTGGGGTCCACCACAGTTTTGTGCACCTCTGAAAAGGACACAGCTGAACAAAGGCCAAATGGAGTCCAGAGTACCTCTGCTGCCTCATTATAGTGAATGGATCCCTCAGGGGTTTCTTCTGAATAGCATCATTTGGTGCTACTGTATGGATGGATGGATGGATGGATGAGGGAGGGATGGATGGATGAGGAATGGATGGATGATGGAGAAGATGGATGTATGAGGAAGGGAGAGATGAATAGATGATAAGGGAGGGATGGATGAGTAAGGGAGGGAGGGCAGAATGGATGGACGGATGGATGAGAGTGAGATTGATGGGGAAAGATTGATGAGAGATGAATGGATGGATGGATGGAAGGATTAGGAAGAGAGGGATGGATGGATGAGGGATGGAGGGATGAGGGAAGAATGGATGAGGGATGTAGAAGCCTCTTCCTTCCTGGATTGTCCAATCGATCAAGCCAGTCCCCTGCTGCCTTGCACTGTGTGCTGCACATGGAAGATGGAGCAACAGGCAGGAGAAGGAGGGTTTGGCAGACCCTGGAGCAGTTACAACCAGTCTCTGTCAGGCAGGAAAATTCTAGTCAGTTAATGAGCAGTTTCTCCAGAATCAGGAGAGAACTGCGCACATAACTATGTGTGATACCTAGAACACCATGCAGAATGCTGACAGGGTGTATATTACAAACTGTCAGCATTCTGCATCCTAAGTTCACACATAAATTATATAGTTGACACATGTCCTTTGTATTTTAGGCAAAAATATATACAGTCATATGTTAAAGTTTGGGCACCCCTATTAATGTTAACCTTTTTTCTTTATAACAGTTTTGGTTTTTGCAACAGTTATTTCAGTTTCATATATCTAATAACTCATGGACTCAGTTATATTTCTGGATTCAAATGAGGTTTATTGTACTAACAGAAAATGTGCAATCTGCACTTAAACAAAATTTGACCGGTGCAAAAGTATGGGCACCCTTATCATTTGAACACTCCTAACTACTTTTTACTGACTTCCTGAAGCACTAAATTGGTTTTGTAACCTCATTGAGCTTTGAACTTCATAGCCAGTTGTATCAAATCATGAGAAAAGGTATTTAAGGTGGCCACTTGCAAGTAGTTCTCCTATTTGATTCTCCTATGAAGAGTGGCATCATAGGCTCCTCAAAACAACTCTCAAATGATCTGAAAACAAAGATCATTCAACATAGCTTTTCAGGGGAAGGATACAAAAAGTTGTCTCAGAGATTTCACCTGTCAGTTTCCACTGTGAGGAACATAGGAAGGAAATGGAAGAACATAGGTACAGTTCTTGTTAAGTCCAGAAGTGGCAGCCAAGAAAAATATCAGAAAGGCAGAGAAGAATGGTGAGAACAGTCAAGGACAATCCACACACCACCTCCAAAGACCTGCAGCATCATCTTGCTGCAGATGGTGTCACTGTGCATCGGTCAACAATACAGCGCACAAGGAGAAGCTGTATGGGAGAGCGATGCGAAAGAAGCCGTTTCTGCAAGCACGCCACAAACAGAGTCGCCTGAGGTATGCAAAAGCACATTTGGACAAGCCAGTTACATTTTGGAAGAAGGTCCTGTGGACTGCTGAAACAAAGATTGAGTTGTTTGGTCATACAAAAAGGCGTTATGCATGGAGGCTAAAAAACACAGCATTCCAAGAAAAACACTTGCTACCCACAGTAAAATTTGGTGGAGGTTCCATCATGCTTTGTGGCTGTGTGGCCAATGCGGGCACCGGGAATCTTGTTAAAGTTGAGGGTCGCATGGATTCAACTCAGTATCAGCAGATTCTTGACAATTATGTGCAAGAATCAGTGACGAAGTTGAAGCTACGCAGGGGATGGATATTTCAGCAAGACAATGATCCATAACACCGCTCCAAATCTACTCAGGCATTCATGCAGAGGAACAATTACAATGTTCTGGAATGGTCATCCCAGTCCCCAGACCTGAATATCATTGAACATCTGTGGGATGATTTGAAGCGGGCTGTCCATGCTCGGCGACCATCAAACTTAACTGAACTGGAATTGTTTTGTAAACAGGAATGGTCACAAATACCTTCATCCAGGATCCAGGAACTCATTAATAGCTACAGGAAGCGACTAGAGGCTGTTATTTTTGCAAAAGGAGGATCTACGAAATATCAATGTCACTTTTATGTTGAGGTGCCCATACATTTGCACCAGTCAAATTTTGTTTAAATGCAGATTGCACATTTTCTGTTAGTACAATAAACCTCATTTGAATCCAGAAATATAACTGAGTTCATCAGTTATTAGATATATGAAACTGAAATAGCTGTTGCAAAAACCAAAATTGTTATAAAGAAAAAGGTTAACATTAATAGGGGTGCCCAAACTTTAACATATGACTGTATATTGTAATTTTTTTCATTTTAAAAATTACAATAAGGAAAATGGGCAGATTCAAAAGTTTGGGCACCATTGAAGAATAATATGCTCAGAAAACTTTGACCAAGGTTTCTGACCTTAATTAGTTTGTTAGTGTTATGGCTTGTTCACTAACATTGTTAGAAAAGACCTGGTGATGCAAATGCCCCAGTTTTATAAAAAACCCAGCCTCCTGCAAACTTGTGCCAAATAATAGCAGTCATGGGTTCTTCTAAGCAGTTACCTAGCACTCTGAAAATGAAAATGGTGGAGGCCCACAAAGCAGGAAAAGGCTATAAGAAGATAGCCTAGCATTTTCAAGTTGCCCTTGCCTGAGTTCGAAATGTAATTAAAAATGGCAATTGACCAGAATAGTGTAGGCCAAGATAAGGTCTGAAACACCAAGAAAAATTTCAATGAGAGCCATTTGTAGGACTGCTAGAGAGGCAAATCAGAACTTGAACTTGACTGCAAAATACTTTCAGAAAGATTAAGCAGACTCTGGAGTTGTGGTACATTGTTCTATTGTTCAGAGACACCTGCACAAATATGTCCTTCAAATATGTCCTTCAACTTTTTTGAGATATGTTACTATTATCAAAAACTAAATGAGTTAATTTTCAATATTACATTTAAAAAAATTGTCTAACTTTCATCTTCTGTGTTCTATGTTTTGTTGTGAAAAAATTATGGCTATAAGAGATTTCCAAGTCATTGCATTTTTTTATATTGTTTACATTTCACACAGCATCACAACTTTTGGGAATTGGTTTGTGCATTATTCCTAAAAATCATCAGATAAAAAAATGCTCTTTGTGTGGGCTATGACTTTTCCACATTTTTACCTTTCCGTGTTATTAAAAATCTCCATTCGCAAGAAAAGAATGTTGCTCATTACATCTCTGTATTCATACCATGTAAATTGGATTTCAAAGTTTACCGCAATGTAAAAAAAATACTAGTCTCATAACAGTTGCTATAGTCAAAGTAAAATATTTTATTGACTTAGCAAAATGAAAGAGGTACATGGAATTTCCAAAACCAAGGAATGCTTTACTTCCATCTAATTATTCAAGTCAACCCTTGAGAAAAAACATTTTCTATGCATTTCCTCAACAGAAAGGGAGGGGGGACTCATCAAGACATAATCAGTTCTGACGGGTATCCTTTCAAGATTTATCCCAATGTTGGAAATGGTTTTCAAAGAATTACAGATGAATTAGGAAAGCAGAATGAAAAAAACAACACAAACTTAGCCTAAGGCAAATCTGCTGTAGAACTGCTTGCAAATCCAGAGAAGGCTTAACAAGTACAGAACTTAATGAACCTCGATTATGATATTGATAGCTCATTTCTAAATCTAGGAAGAAGGAAATATGTTCTGAGAAGTTTGATCATTCCCAACTTCCCCAATCATTTTACTCTAAAACAGATGGGCTGTGAACAGAACTTGGAAGAGTTAAAGTGGACAATATAATGATTTTGCCATGTTATGTTGTACGGATTCTGGGTAATAATGCATGCACAGGAAATTTGCTTTGAAGAACTGTGTGTGTTTTGTATGTAGCCCACTTTCACTCTGTATACTGCAGGTGTATATAGACGTCAGTAAACAACATGTCCAAACCAGTATATTTAGACACAATGCAGACGACCTTAAGTTGTTGCGAGCAAAGTTTGACAGTATTTATAATAAATTCTGAAATATAAGCCACATACACATTGGATATCTGTATTGGATTCCTACATATTGACTCCCATTACTATTGTGGCGCCCCTGAGGGTTCAGTCACCACAGAGGTACTGCACCTCAACCAGAGGTATGATATCCCACTTCCCAGGTAAGGTGGAGGCACCCGACAGGACTCTAACACCTGCACCCAACACACACCCTATAGCAGCAGGGCATCTGGATGTACCCTACGGGAGGATGATCTCAAACCTGTCTGGGTGTTAAAGTGTGTTGGGAGGTGGGTGGAGCTAGTGGGATGAGAGCGGGAGAATAGAGTTTTAGTGGGGAGACCGCCCTGATGGGAGTAAGTGGAAGGACGTGTGAGAAGCAGCTCCTGGTAAGGAGGAGCTACTGGGAAGGAAAACACAGAAGGAAGCTCCCTGAAGAGGGAAGGGATCCTAGAGGCACAGTGCAGCAACCATACCGTCGGGTGGAGGGATCAGGTCACAGTATAGGGACTGGCCCTAAAACTAGTGGAGTGGACAACGGACTCAGCTAGCTCAACCAGAGGCTGCGAGCATTGCAAGTGCTGCAGCCAAATCCACAATTATTCACTGAAAAAGCAGACACATAGTATTCAGGAAGCTAGAGGTTATTCCCGACAAGATCCAAGTCTGCTGGCTTGGTACATTGTTTGTGAAGGTGCTGGACAGGAGGGAGGAAATCAGCACGGGGAGATAGCCAGGAAATGAACTCACTGAAGGGAGTTCTGGAAAGGTGTTCTCCATCTGCCTGGGAGTTTGCTGGACCCCTCACCTGGAGGACGCAGCGCCAAGCAGGTATTCGTGTACAAAAGAACTGTGAGTAAAGCTTTGGAACTGCACCCAGCTGTGTCCTCTGAATTCTTTCTGCAACACCTACTCATCACTGCTACATCTACCACCACCAAATACCACACCTTTTCTATCACCACTGCCCCGGGACAAAAGCTCTGCCTGTGGAGCGATATTCCAACTCTACTGCATCACTCCGTCATTCCCATAGGATCTGCACTGCAGCACTGGTCACTTCTGACCTGAAACCACAGGTGGCGTCACAAACTTATCTACACATAGACTTTATGCTTCATCAATTCTTATTTTTACATGGACACTCAGGGCCACTGACTGGGTCGCTGCTGCCATGACACATCCCTTTAAGACACCGACCTTGCACCAAGTAAACCCACGACCCTGAGGGTGCTCCACTATTCCAATGCAGTATCGAAAAAGACCATAATATAGGTTATTCAATAATGTATTTGGGAAATAATCATATACAGTGGGGAAAAAAGCATTTAGTCAGCCTCCAATTGTTCAAGTTCTCCCAATTAGAAAGATGAGAGAGGACTGTAATTGACATCATAGGTAGACCACAACTATGAGAGTCAAAACTGAGAAAACAAATCCAGAAAATCGCCTTGTTTGATTTGGCAAGATTCATTTAGCATTTTATGGTGGGAAATAAGTATTTGGTCACCTAAAACATGCAAAATTTCTGGCTCTCACAGTCCTGTAACCTTCTTTAAGAGGCTCCTCTGTCCTCCACTCATTACCTGTAGTAATGCCACCTATTTGAACTTGTTAGCAGTATAAAAGACACCTGTCCACAACCTCAAACAGTCATACTCCATATTCCACTATGGTGAAGACCAAAGAGCTGTCGAAGGACACCAGACTCAAAATTGTTGCCCTGCACGAGGCTGGGAAGACTGAATCTGCAATAGACAAGCAGCTTGGTGTGAAATCAACTATGGGAGCAATAATAAGAAAATGGAAGTCATACAAGACCACTGATAATCTCCCTCAATCTGGGGCTTTACGCAAGATCTCACCACATGGGGTCAAAATGATCACAAGAATGTTGAGCAAAAATCCCAGAACCACATGGGGGGACCTAGTCAATGACCTGCATAGAGCTGGGACCACCATAACAAAGGTTACCATCATTAACACACTATGCCACCAGGGACTCAGATCCAGCAATGCCAGATGTGTCCCCCTTTTAAGCCAGTACATGTCCGGGCCCATCTGATGTTTTCTAGAGAGCATTTGGATTATCCAGAAGAGTATTGGGAGAATGTCATATAGTCTGATGAAACCAAAGTAGAACTGTTTGGTAGAAACATAACTCATTGTGTTTGGAGGAGACAGAATGTTGAGTTGCATCCAAAGAACATCATACCTACTGTGAAGCATGGGAGTGGCAACGTCATGCTTTGGGACTGTTTTTCTGCAAAAGGACCAGGGTGACTGATCCGTGTACATGAAAGAATGAATGGGGCCATGTATCGTGAGATTTTGAGTGCAGACCTCCTTCCATCAGCAAGGGCATTGAAGATGAAATGTGGATGGGTCTTTCAGCATGATAATGATCCCAAGCACACAGCCAGGTCAACGAAGGAGTGGCTTCGTAAGAAGCATATGAAGATCCTAGAGTTGCCGAGCCAGTCTCCAGATCTCAACCCCATAGAGAACCTTGAGAGGGAGTTGAAAGTCCATCTTGCCTAGCCACTGGCCCACAACATCACAGCTCTAGAGGAGATCTGCATGGAGGAATGGGCCAACATATCACCAACAGTGTGTGCCAACCTTGTGAAGACTTACAGAAAAGGTTTGACCTCTGTCATTGCCAATAAAGGATATATAACAAAATATTGAGATGAACTTTTGTTAATGACAAAATACTTATTTTCCACCATAATTTCCATAATTTGAAAAATAAATCTGGCCAAATTAGACAAGGTGATTTTCTGGATTTTTTTCTCAATTTTGACTCTCATAGTTGTGGTCTACCTATGATGTCAATTACAGGCCTCTCTCATATTTTTAAGTGGGATAACGTGCGCAATTGGAGGCTGACTAAATATTTTTTTCCCCACTGTACAGTGCAGAGATTCTGGAATCAGTGTGGCCCTGTGGGCTAAATGGCCCAAAGGATTCCCCTATAATATCTAAGGCTATGTTCCCATGATCAGAATACAGCAGCGTTTTGGAAGCAGCGTATTATCGATGTACCCAAAACTCTGCATTCTAATCACGCTGGTAAATCTGCGCTTGTTCATTGAACCATGCGGATTTACCGCATGGTTCAATGCTTCTCCACCATGACAGAAGATCAGCTCTCCACCCTTCTGTCAAGATCACACCTCACCACTTGTGCCCTCGACCCACTCCCGTCTCACCTCATCCCTAACTTGGCCGCAGTCTTCATCCCATCTCTAACACACCTCTTCAACCTTTCACTTACAAATGGTGTCTTTCCCTCATCCTTCAAACATGACTCAATCACACCCATCCTCAAAAAGCCCTCCCTTGATCCATCCTCTGTGTCTAACTATCGCCCAATATCTCTTCTCCCTTACGCCTCAAAACTACTGGAACAGCATGTATAATTTGAACTGTCCTCCCACCTCTCCTCCTGTTCCCTCTTTGACCGGTTACAATATGGCTTCCGACCGCATCACTCAACTGAAACTGCCCTAACTAAAGTCACTAACGACTTACTAACCGCCAAGAGCAAGCGACACTACTCTGTCCTCCATCTCCTGGACCTGTCCTCTGCCTTTGACACCGTAGATCATTTCCTCCTACTACGGACTCTCTCATCTCTTGGCATCACAGACCTAGCCCTATCCTGGATCTCATCATACCTAACAGACCGAACATTTAGGCTGTGTTCACACACAGCGTTTTTTTTAGCGGTTTTTACAGCGGTTTTCACTATAAAACCACTGAAAATAAGCTTCCCAGTCATTTCTATGCATTTTGCACTTTTTGTGCACATTGATGCGTTTTTTACAGCATGCTCATTAAATTTGCGGATTTTTCCGTGGTTTTGGCTTCTTCCATGCGGTTTGAAACCGCTGCGGAAAAAGCCGCATCAAAACCGCGCAAAAAAACGGGGAAAAACTGCCGCGGAAAAATAGGTGCGGTTTCTGGGAAGGGATTCAGGTTTTTGAGCAGAAATTTTCTGCAACGTGTGTCACTCACCACCTCCTCACCTCGCCCCCTGTCTGTTGGTGTTCCTCAAGGCTCTGTCCTAGGACCCCTACTATTCTCCATCTACACCTTTGGCTCGGGACAGCTGATAGAATCCTATGGTTTGCATGGTTTGCAGTATCACCTCTATGCCGATGACACGCAGATCTACCTATCTGGACCCAACCTCGCCTCCTTACTGACTGAAATCCCACAATGTCTGTTTGCTATTTCAGCCTTCTTTGCTCGAATTCTCAAAATGAACATGGACAAAACAGAATTCATCATCTTTCCCACATCTCACTCTACCCCTCCACCAGACCTATCCATCAATGTCAATGGCTGCTTTCTCTCCCCAGTCCCGCACGCTCGGTGCCTTGGGGTGATCCTCGACTCTGCGCTCTCTTTCAAACCACATATCCAAGCCCTCGCATCCTCCTGCCTCCTCAAACTCAAAAATATTTCCCGGATCCGCTCATTCCTCAACCACGAAACCACAAAAACACTAGTGTATGCTCTTATCATCTCCCGCCTCGACTACTGCAACCTCCTACTCTCTTGCCTCCCCTGTAGCACTCTGGCTCCGCTCCAGTCCATCCTACACTCTGCTGTCCGACTAATCCACCTGTCTCCCCACTATTCCCCAGCCTCCCCCCTATGCCAGGCCCTTCACTGGTTTCCTATTGCCCAGAGGCTCCAATTCAAAACCCTAACCATGACATACAAAGCCATCCACAACCTGTCCCCTCCATACATCTGTGACATGGTCTCTAGGTACCTACCCGCACGCAACCTTCGATCATCTCAAGATCTCCTTCTCTACTCCCCCCTTATCTCTTCTTCCCACAACCGCATACAAGACTTCTCCCGTGCTTCCCCCAGACTCTCACCATCAAGGGAAACCTTCAAGAAGAACCTGAAGACCCACCTGTTCCAACAAGCCTACAGCCTGCAATGATCCTCGGTCTTCTGAACCACCGCATGACCTGCTCTACCCTCTCCTACTGTATCCTCAGCCATCCCTGTAGACTGTGAGCCCTCGCAGGCAGGGTCCCCTCTCCTTATGTACTTGTGTGTCCCTTGTCTTACACATGTTTATTATACTTGTCTATATTTCCCCTTTTCACATGTAAAGCGCCATGGAATAAATGGCGCTATATAAATGCATAATAATAATCTAATGAATGGCTATGGGTGAGTCTCCCCTGCAGATAATTGTTAACCTGCAGCACTGGTGAGTTTACAGTGTCAAATAGAAGCAGAGTGGGCATAGGATTTCTATAAGCCAGGGGACATACTTGCTAGTGCAATGCCAGAAACTCACATGAGTCTCTTGCCTCAATACCCGGCACTGTCAGACCAGAGCGTTCAGCTGCATAGAAAGAAATGCAGCCGCACACTCCGGTCCCGAGTGCCGGCGGCAGTGCCGGGTATTGAGGCGAGAGACTCGCGCAAGTTTCTTGCATTGCACCCGCAAGTGTGACCCCGGTCTAAATCCCATTGGTTTTGCTTGTAACCTAGAACACAGCGTTTTGGATGCAGCACAGTTGAGCTGCTTCCAAAATGCTGCTATTACGAATCATGGGCACATCCCACTGGATTAAAACAGCAATATTAAAGACCAGTTGTAAGCCATATTTTTACAGGTCATAGAGATCAAACATTTAATAAAATAAACAAAAGAAAACAATTGAATGCCAACCAGTTAATATGATGTAGCATCAGAGTTAATTGGAAAATATTTAGTCTTCCCCTACATTTTAGAATCAAAAGACTTATAATAAGGGCTACAGCAGAATAACATAGCAGGACATTCTGGTCTCTACAGATTTGAGGTTACTAAAACTACTTACTATTACAATTACTTTGTAAGGCTAAGGACGTACTTACTGATTTACTGATCAACATACTCCACATTTTTACCAACTCAGTGAACACAGTATATTTCTGTATCACCTCTTGACATTGTATTTCAGTTACAGAAGTATGATAAGTGCTCCCAGTAAACACTTCTAAAAATTCCTATTCACTTACATTCTTTTCTAAATTTCCGCTGGAAGGATAAAAGAAATAACATATGGTCTGCAAGGAGAATGAGAGGTAGAAAAATAAATGAGATACCCTACAATGAGATTGAGAGGCAGTAGAATTTGACCACACAACAGTAAAGTACCAGTTTGGTCTCATGCACATGGCAGTATTTCAGATGTGTTTTGTATCGATCCATGATAATGTGTCCATATTCTACAATGGGCCTATACCGTATTGCTCTACTGCATTTCCCAGGGCCAGCATAGAGGAGTTTTTCTAATGCTTTTATGGCAAGCTTTGCTTTCTTAAAATTTTAAGGCACAAATTTACTCCCAACCAGAAGCAGAAATAAAAAAACAAAAACTAAACTAAATTATATGGTTTTGCTAGACTTAGTCAATCAAGAAAGGCACATCCAGCCCATGAATGGCAGCGTTTCCCAGGACTCACATCCAAAGATGATATTTCATATTTTTATATTTGACAGGTTAAAAAAGAGGAGATACAACGCATTTCGGATACAGTGTATATCCTTCATCAGGTATCATTCATACACTGTTTCCGAAACACGTATTGATTTACTCATCCTGTGTGAGCCTGAATCTGGCTCTTTCACTTGGATCCACCCAAGGCAAGCTGCAAGCCCTGTCTATTGAAAAGTATCCCAGAAGGAAGGATCTTTGAGGGTACACAAAAGCCATATTAGTCTTCTATCAGGTGAGTGCATAAAATTGTGCACCCTTTAAAGACTACAATATTGTGTTTACGCACATAGGGTGCCGCGATTTGTCTGTTCTTCTCTCCCAAGCAGGGTTTTTTTTGCATAGACTTAGTCAATGGTTAAAGATTACAGATGAGCGAACCTGTTCAGAAAACGTTTGCCAATCTCAAATTCGGCACGTTCGGATTCGTGTTCAGTTTCACAAGCATTTTTACTCAAAGTCAGGAAAATTTGGTTACAGTTTGGTAAATCATCGCGTTTCCACAAATGCTTTTGTTATTACTTTGGCAATGATAGTGGTGCTGTATGATGAGCGGGTGGGGACGTGTTTGATGAGGGGAGGAGGAATGCAAAGGTTAGAAGAGTAGTGCGCTTTTTTTTTCCCCCTTAACTTTATATGTGTTGATTCCAGCAGCCAATCATAGCGCAGAAACCATCCACAACGTCATGAGTCAAGGTCTTCTGTGATTGGCTGCCAAAGTCACATGTCCCTGGCCATATAAAAAGCGGACAAATTGGTTTGCTGGCACCATTTTCTCAGTGTCACGGTGCAGAGAAGCCACTGCTGATAGTGCTGCAAGTGAGCATTTCAGTTAGCTACATAGGATCCTGTCCTGTGTTAAATCGATCTTCCAGCATCTAACTAGATTGTGCAAAAACTGTCTGGCAGTCTCCGGAGGCCCCATTTGCTACTCCACTTGTGATAAAACTGTTTCAGTGAAAAATAAGAAGGCCAGATTTCCACTTATAAATCGTTAGGCCTAATATTTGGGTGCAGCTACGATGCTAAATTAAGTAATCCAAATGGTTTGTGATGAAACTGTGTTTCAGAGACAAATCAGAAGGCCAGATTTCCACCTAAAAATTGATAGACCTAATATTCGGGTGCAGCGAGGAGGCACAATTAGCTAATCCAAATCAACTGTGATAAAACTGTTTTTCAGTGAAAAATCAGAAGGTCAGATTTCCACTTAAAAAATCATTAGGCCTAATATTGGGATGCAGCCATGAGGCCCAATTAGCTAATTCAAATCATTTGTGATAAAATTGTGATTCAGTGAGCAATCAGAAGGCCAGATTTCCACTTAAAATTTTTAGGCCTAATATTGGGGTGCAGCCAGGAGGCCCAATTAGCTCATCAAATCCTTTGTGATAAAGCTGTTTTTCAGTGTGAAATCAGAATTAAAGATTTCCACTTAAAAATCTTTAGGCTTAATGTTGGGGTGCAGCCAGGAGGCCCAATTAGCTAATCCAAATCGCTTGTGATAAAATTGCCTTTCACTGAGAAAGCAGAAGGCCAAATTTCCACTTAAAAATTCCAAGCAAAATCCAGACGCTCATCACCAGACATTAACCACTAAGGATGGAGGTAATACTGATGAGACTCAGATACCAGAGGTGCACGCAGTACCGAACTGTGGTGTCAGGGCAGGAAGAGGAGGAGGATGACTCTCAGGGTGAGGAGTATGAGAACAGAGTGGATGACGATGAGGTTGTAGTTTCAACTTGATGTGAACCCAGATGTAAGCAGATGAGTGGCTTAGTAGAGAATGTTGAGGAGGAGGAAAGCAAAGAGGTTATGTTGCGGCTTCCCACACAGACATGAAGTGATGTAACCAAGACAAGAACTGCACCCTCAGCCCCAACTCTGGCTATTACCAGCACCGATCATGAGTGTGCAGTTCGCAGTGGCGACAAGGGTTGCTTAGCTTGGGTCTTTTTGAGATCGCAAAGGATGACCAAACTTACATTTTCTGCCAAATTTGCAAAAAAAAATTCAGTAGAGGCAAAAATAATTTGACAACTACATGCATGAACCAGCATATGCGTGATCAACATGCTTTAGTGTGGGAATCTCTCTGAGCTAAAATGTGGACTAGCGGGCCTCGCCAGCCACCAGCCGTCCCATCAACCACATTTGCTGCTTCTTCCTCCTCCATCACCATGCAAAGTGTTCTCACACAGGTCTCTATCCACAGTAACTCCACTTTTTTACCCCCTACAGTCAGGGTGAGTTAGACCCCATCAGCTGTTCAGAAGTGGATTTGACCGCAGTTTTGTGTCATTTAGCAGAACGTATATTTCTCAAACCACCATAACATCTCCGCCTGCACATCACTCACAGTCCAGCAGTTTGCCCTGTTCTCCACATGCCACCCTCAGCACAGCAGCCAGCCCTTGGTTCTGCAGTTATGGTCACATAAAATAATGTTTCCTTCTTGATGTCAATAAAGTGGTATGTGACAATAATTTTTTGAAATGTGAAGAATCCAAGTTGGGTCTCCATTTGATGGGTTGCTTGTAGTGGAAGGTATGTCAAAGACCTTTTATACTGCTATTACTTTGTGGAAATTGATACCACTTTAGTGGTGTGTGGCAATAATTTTTTGAAATGTGGAGGTTCCAAGTTGGGTCTCCATCTGGTAGGTTACCTGTGTAAGTAGTCCTCCCAGACAGTCACCTACCTTTGCTACTTTCCTTATATTTTTTACCAATATTACTGCATTGAAACTGATGTTTGTGCCATCTGAGTGTGGCTGCAAAAAAAATAAAAATTGGAGGTGTTGCATGAGGTATCAGAGCTCTCAACGAAGAAGGTTTACACCACTCCCTTAACCACCAGGTCCTCATTGAAACTTCAGTTCCAAGCTGTAAATGCTGGGCTAGACCATGATACCACATGCATGGCCCATGGCCCTCACCTAAACGTTCTGCGTATTGAACTGTACATTGAAAGGTTCACTCATCTCTGTTAAAGATTATTTCCACACATAATATAGATATTGGCATTATTCTATTCCCCTGCTACTTTATGACAACAGATTCTACCACCATAATCTATTTATATGGATTATCCAGGTTTTTTTGGTTTTATTTTTCAATGGGATAACAACTTACCGCCAGCAAGTTGCTAGCTACCTGCCCACTCTGCCCTGCACACAACTCTTCCGGCTTGGAGCTATCACAGACTGCTACTGCCAATGATATTCAAGTTTCCTGGGACATCATGTCTAACTGCAAAGAGCGGTGTTGACATAGTGATATCAGCATTTACCCCTTTCTGACATATGATGTACGATCCCGTCCAGGTGACCCGGGCCCGTATGACCGTGGACGGGATAGTATGTCATCACGATCAGCTTCGCTCACAGGGGGAGTGCAGCTGATTGCGACCGGGTTTCAGCTGACACCCGGCACTATGTGCCAGGACCGGTCAGGGACCACTCCTGGCACTTTAACCACCAGCACACTGCAATCAAACATGATCGCAGTTCTCTGGTGGCATAGGGAAGCATCGCGCAGGGAGGGGGCTCCCTGCGTGCTTCCCTGAGACCCTCAGAACAACGTGAATGAGTTCCAAGAGCCTCCTTCCTGCAGGCCCCCGGATCCAAGATGATCGCGGGGTCCTTCTGGGTCCTGCAGGGAGGTGGCTTTTCAGTGCCTTCTGAGAGCAGGCGCTGAGAAACCTCCTTTACTGCCTGTCAGATCGCAGATCTGACACAGTGCTCTGCAAAGTGTCAGATCAGCGATCTGATATAATACAGTGATGTCCCACCCTGGGACAATGTACTGTAAAAAAGTGAAAAAACACATGTGTAAAAATATTTTAAAAAATTCCTAACTAAATAAAAAAATAAATAAATATTCCCAATAAATACATTTCTTTATGTAAAAAAAAAACAATAAAAGTACACATATTTAGTATCGCCGCGTCCGTAACGACCCGCCCTATAAAACTATCCCACTAGTTAACCCCTTTAGGGAACCCCTTAGAAAAAAAGGCAAAAATACAATGCTTTATCATCATACCGCCGAACAAAAAGTGGAATAACATGCGATCAAAAAGACGGATATAAATAAACATGGTACTGCTGAAAAGAAAACGTCATCTTGTCCCCCAAAAATGAGCCACCATACAGTGTCATCAGCGAAAAAATAAAAAAGTTATAGCTCGCAGAATAAAGCGATGCAAAAATAATTATTTTTATATAAAATTGTTTTTATTGTATAAATGCACCAGAAACATAAAAAAATTATATAAATGAGACATTGCTGTAATCGTACTGACCTGAAGAATAATTAAAATTTTGTATTAATTTTACCACACGCGGAACGGTATAAACGCCCCCCTCCCCAAAAGAAATTCATGAATTGCTGTTTTTTGTTCATTCTGCCTCCCAAAAATTGTAATAAAAAGCGATCAAAAATGTCATGTGCCCAAAAATGATACCAATAAAAACATCAATGCATCCCACAAAAAATAAGACCTAACAAGACTCTGTGGGCCCAAATATGGAAAAATTATAACTCTCAAAATATGGTGATGCAAATACTATTTTTTGCAGTAAAAAGCATTTTTATAGTGTGACAGCTGGCAAACATAAAAACCTGCTATAAATAGTAAATCAAACCCCTTTTATCACCCCCTTAGTTAGGGAAAACTAATAAAATTAAAAAAATGTATTTATTTCCATTTAGGGTTGGGATTAGGGTTAAGGGTGTGTTGGGGTTAGATTTGTGGTTAGGGTTATGTTTAGATTTGGGATTAGGGTTAGGGGTGTGTTGGGGTTAGAGTTAGAATAGGGGGATTTTAGGCACATCAGGGGCTCTCCAAACGCGACATGGCATCTGATTTCAGTTCCAGCCAATTCTGCGTCGAAAAAGTCAAACAGCGCTCCTTCCCTTCCGAGCTCTGCCATGCGCCAAAACAGTGGTTTACCCCCACATATGGGGTATAAGCATACTCAGGACAAATTGCACAATAACTCTTGGCATCCAATTTGTTCTGTTACCCTGGGGAAAATAAAAAATCGGGGGAGAAATATCATTTTTGTGGAAAAAAATATGTTTTCTTATTTTTATGGCTCTACATTATAAACTTCTGTTAAGCACTTGGGGGTTCAAGGTTCTCACCACACATCTACATAAGTTCCTTGGGGGGTCTAGTTTCCAAAATGGGGTCACTTGTGGGGGGTTTCCACTGTTTAGGCACATCAGGGGCTGTCCAAAGGCGACATGGCATCCGATCTCAATTCCAGCCAATTTTGCGTTGAAAAAGTCAAACGGCGCTCCTTCCCTTCCGAGCTCTGCCATGCGCCCAATCAGTGGTTTACCCCAACATATGGGGTATCTGCGTACTCAGGACAAATTGCACAATAACTGTTGTGGTCCAATTTCTCCTGTTACCCTTTGGGAAAATAAGCAAAAATTGAACTTGAAGTAATTTTTTTGTGAAAAAAAGTTAAATGTTCATTTTTTTAAACATTCCAAAAATTCCTTTGAAGCACCTGAAGGATTAATAATCTTCTTGAATCTGGTTTTGAACACCTTGAGGAGTGCAGTTTTTTGAATGGTGTCAATTTTGGGTGTTTTCTATCATAGAGACCCCTCAAAGTGACTTCATATGTGATGTGGTCTCTAAAAAAACAATGGTGTTGTAAAAATGAGAAATCGCTGGTCAACTTTTAACACTGACAACTTCCTAACAGAAAAAAATTTTGCGTCCAAAATTGTGCTTATGTAAAGTAATGTAAAGCATGTGGGAAATTTTACTTATTAAGTATTGTCTGACATGTTTCTGTGATTTTAGGACATGTTGGAAAATTGCGAAATTTTCAAAATTTTCGCCAAATTTCCATTTTTTTCACAAATAAACGCGTCATATCAAAGAAATTTTACCCCTATCATGAAGTACAATATGTCACGAGAAAACAATGTCAGAATCACCAGGATCCACTGAAGCATTCCAGAGTTATTACCTCATAAAGGGACAGTGGTAAGAATTGTAAAAATTGGCCCATCATTAACGTGCAAACCACTCTTGGGGTAAAGGGGTTAACATCCATCAATACAGCAGCCCAGGAAAGAAAGGAATGTTTTGTTGATGTGAAGTAAAAGGAAAAAGGACAATCGCTGCTTGAGATATTGTCGCAGGGCAGAACAGGCAGGTAGTTATGGTGCCTACAGTGATAAATGGTGGTGTTGTAAGGTTCGGCCAGGACTGTAGTCATTGCCGAGGACACCTGGGCATCAGTGTCCTGGCCTCCCCTCACAGAAACATATTCTCCATTAGTTGGCATACCTGCACCTTCAGGTCCAGCACCTTAATATTACCTTTTCTGCTGTGGGAGATTCCCTCTGGATGAGGCAGGATAAACTGAGACACAGTCCAAATTAACTTCAACAATAACATCTTTACTGGTTCCGTTACACAGCACATCCAAAGGCTTCACATTCTTTACAACAGGCTTCACAAAACAATGTTCCTTTTCTTTCCCTGCATTACTCTCGTGATCACAAAGTGCAGGCTCGAGTTGGACCGTCTCTGACGGCTCCCCAGCAATTTCTCTGTGTAGCTCTACTATGGGTATGCTTCCCTCGGTCTGTTTTGCCCCAGACTCAAGATCATTAATCTCCGGAGTATAAAGCCACTGAAAGAGAGTACTGTCCTTCTGTTCTGTCTTCTGCCTTTGCACTATGTTTTTACTGTACGTCCTCACTGCTTCCGTGGGGTCCCTTGACCGTTTTGCCCCGGTTCTAAGGGTTTATGCCCATACAATGAGTTGCCACATACTGAATCTTCCAAACTGTTCTAGCCCGCTGCTTTTCTATACCATAGCTGTGGATGTCTGAGGTTCACTTTTCTTGTAGTTGCGTGACTGCTGTGATGTCCTGGGACTATAGTCCATGTGGACGGTTTGGGCATCCCTAGCCCTCTTCTGTACTACTGTGACTTCCACTGTAGCTCCAGCTTTTACTACCACTGTCACTGCTTGTCACTGCATTGCCCCAGGGCACTAGGCCCTTCAGGCTCTAAGGCCTCCCTGGCCCTGACTGGGCTCCTTTAGCTTCCTAGCCCAACTCCTGGAAAACAGGAAATGTTCCTCTCTTACCTCCCAGCAAGCCCCTCCTAAATTAACTGTTTACTATATTGCTAAATCTCTATCTTACACTACACATCTAACTGGGTGCTACATATCCTCTAATGCCTCCATCTAGTGGCCAATAATAGTAACTACACTTACCCTATCATATGAATACAACAGCCCACCAAAGTACACTTGACTGTGTAGCACTACCAATAAAGCCACTAATGGTAATACACCTAATGGTGTAGCAATAGCAATACATATTTTACAAACGTATTTTCCATTCCCTTACAGTGGCATTGTCCTTATGTCGAGGGTACATACAGTGGAGGAAAAAGTATTTAGACAGCCACCAATTGTGCAAGTTTGCCCACTTAAAAAGATGAGAGAGGCCTGTAATTGACATCATAGGTAGACCACATCTATGATAGTCAAAATGAGAAAACATCCAGAAAATCACCTTGTCTGATTTGGCAAGAATTATTTTTAAAGTTATGGAGGAAAACAAGAATTTGGTCACCTAAAAACTTGCAAGATTTCTGGCTCTCACAGACTTGTATCTTCTTCGTTAAGAGGCTCCTCTGTCCTCCACTCATTACCTGTAGTAATGGCACCTGCTTGAACTTGTTATCAGTATAAAAGACACCTGTCCACAACCTCAAAAAGAGACACACTCCAAATTCCACTATGATGAAGACCAAAGAGCTGCCGAATGACACCAGAAACAAAATTGTAGCCCTGAACCAGGCTGGGAAGACTGAATCTGCAATAGGCAAGCAGATTGGTGTGATGAAATCAACTGTGAGAGCAAAAATAAGAAAATGGAAGACATACAAGACCACTGATAATCTCCCTCAATCTGGGGCTCCATGCAAGAACTCACCCCTTGGGGTTAAAATGATCACAAGAACGGTGAGAAAAATCCAAGAACCACACAGGGGGACCTAGTGAATGACCTGCATAGAGCTGGGACCACCATAACAAAGGCTAGCATCAGTGACACACTACGCCATCAAGGACTCAGATCCTGCAGTGCCAGACGTGTCTCCCTGCTTAAGCCAGTACATGTCTGGGTCCATCTGAAGTTTGCTAGAGAGCATTTTGATTATCCAGATGAGTATTGGGAGAATGTCATATGGTCTGATGAAACCAAAGTAGAACTGTTTGGTAGAAACAAAACTCATCGTGTTTGGAGGAGACAGAATGCTGAATTGAATCCAAAGAACACCATACCTACTGTGAAGCATGTGGGTGGCAACATCATGCTTTGTGGCTGCTTTTCTGCAAAGGGACCAGGACGACTGATCCGTAAACATGAAAGAATGAATGGGACCATGTATTGTGAGATTTTTGAGTGCAAAGGGATTGAAGATGAAACGTGGATAGGTTTTTCAGCATGATAATGATCCCTAGCACACCGCAAGGGCAATGAAGGAGTGGCTTCATAAGAAGCATATGAAGGTCCTAGAGTGGCCTAGCCAGTCTCCAGATCTCAACCCCATAGAAAACCTTTGGAGAGATTTGAAAATCTGTGTTGCCTAGCTACAGGCCCAAAACATCACTGCTCTAGACGAGATCTGCATGGAGGAATGGGCCGTCATACCACCAACAGTGTGTGCCAACCTTGTGAAGACCTACAGAAAACGTTTGACCTCTGTCATTGCCAGCAAGGGATATATGACAAAATATTGAGATGAACTTTTGTTAATGACAAAATACTTATTTTCCACCAATATTTGAAAAATAAATCTTGCCAAATCAGAAAAGGTGATTTTCTGGAATTGTTTTCTCATTTTGCCTCTCATAGCTGTGGTCTATAGGGATGAGCGATATTGCCCAATATCGTATCGAAATTCCGATTTCCGATATTGAAAAAATATCGGATATGGGAATTTCCGATTTCCGATATCAATGCAAGTCAATGGGGGAAAAAATTCGGAATTACAAAATGACCACTACAGTGCTATATAATGGATAAAATGGAGGGGAAACACCTCAGGATAATGGGGAAGGAGTTTGCTGAGGCAGAGGAGCAAAAAAATCGCTAGAAAAATGCACAGAGCGAAAGCTGTAGCAGGAAAACTGGTCACCATCTTAACAGCGGTGTTTTTTCTTTGGGTTAGGATTAGTTGGGGTAGGGTTAGGGGTTATGGTTAGTAGGGTAAGGGTTAGGGTAACGGTTAGGGGTTAGGGATAGTTAGGGTTAGTGATTTTACATTATTAAATTAAAACTGCCGGTGGTGGTGTCAATATGCACTTTCACTGACATGTGTCCGCGTTCAGCTCACCTTGCTTTGCAGAGAGTTTCCAGGAGCACCACGTGGAGGAACGGATACACTCCCTTTAAACCATGCTTAGTCTTCTTCTGCTGATTATATTACTGTTATTCAGTAATTCTGCATATTGATATTCTGCTTTTGGTTCATGTACATCTGCTCCTACTGCTTCCTAAACCTCTGTCTATGGTTATCCTGCTATTGGCTGGTCGCAGAATGTCCCAAACCCAGAGGAAATACGCAGAAGTAACAGTAGGCACCTGAACTTGAGAGAACTAGCTGGTGAGTCTGGAACCCGTATAGGCAGCAGAAATCAACATAAGAGCCAATGGAACTAACGGGCACCAGCTGACGTTACCGGAGGCCGATAACTAAGCAGGAGGTAACCTGTGCCAGAATTCACTACCAAGGACCAGCAGACGTTACTGGAACTCGGATACCACAAAGGAGGGACCTAAGCCATTGACTCTACTGAGAACCAGCTGACGTTACTGGAACCCAGATAAGCAGCAGAAGGTAAAAGTGCCAGTGGCTGTACTGGGCAACAGCTGACATTACTGTAGCCCGGATACCACAATGTAATAGTGACATAAGGGCGAAAGTTCAAGAGCAAAAAGACAGGAGTCCGGGGACATCTCCATCTGTCTTCTTGTCTTGGGTCTTCTGCATCTGTCTTCCTGTTTGGGTCTTCTGCATCTGTCTTCCTGTCTTGGGTCTTCTGCATCTGTCTTCTGCTGCAGTAATGTCTTCTCGGCAGAAGGTGCAAGAGCCACATTTGCCCCCGCAACCCGGACACAGTCTTCTTTACTCTGCAGTCGCAGCAGGGGAGGAGGAGGGCCTACTGGCACTGTCGAGACCAGCCTTGAGCGCCAGGGCCCGGAGTCCACGTAGGGGGCTCCTACACTGCCGACACCACAGATAACAGCAAACTGAGCCGGAATGATGTATGGCGGGGGCGTGGAACAGTGCGGCGGACACAACCGTGTAACGACGAGCGTTGTCGAAACACGGTTTGGAGCAGGAGGTACCCGTGCCCTTGGGCAATCCCGAGAACCAGCTGGCGATGCTGGAACTCAGTTTACCCCTCGGTGGAGGCACCTGTGTCCGCACTTCACTGCCAGGAAACAGCCGGCGAGGCTGGATCCCACCTCTTGTGCTTCTGCCTATAGGTGTTTGGCAGCTGTCGTCGTTTTTTTCCACTTTGGTCTAGCGAGGTACAGCTGGTATTACTGTTGCCCAGAAACACAGCATGCTGTGAAAGTGGCAGTCATGGAAATGGGCACTAGCTGGCAGTACTAGAGCCCAGAAACATGGCATGCTGTGAAATCAGCAGTCACGGAAATGGGCACTTGCTGGCGGTACTAGAGCCCAGAAACACGGCATGCTGTGAAAGTGGCAGTCACAGAAATGGGCACTAGCTGGCTCCACTAGAGCCCAGAAACACGGCATGCTGTGAAATCAGCAGTCACGGAAATGGGCACTAGCTGGCGGTACTAGAGCCCATGGAAAACAGCATGAGGTGAAAGAGTCAGTCACAGAACCAGGTGCTGAATGTTGGTAGTAGAGGCCAGAGCACTGGCATAACAGATGACACTGTGTGCAACATAGGCACATGACAGAGTATGCATACTGCTACCAACCATGCATGTAACCTGTCTACTCTGGCCCAGGGCAGCAAAAGTCACCAGAAATCCAGGCCTGGTTCATTTTTAGGAATGTAAGCCGGTCCACATTTGCAGCGGATAGTCTGGTACGTTGGTCTGTTAGTACATTGCCAGCTGCACTAAAGACACGTTCAGAAATCACACTGGCACCAGGACAAGCCAGGACCTCCAAGGCATACTGGCTAAGCTCGGGCCATGTATCCAACTTGGAGACCCAAAACTTGAGGGGGGCAGATCCATCCTGAAGCACACTGACAGGGGTGGAGAGGTATTGTGCCACCATGTCACGGTAACGTTGCCTCCTAGTGCGTTGCACTGTCTGTGCTGATGGTGCCCGAACTGTTTGTGGGTTCAGAAACCGTTGGAACAGGTTGGGTATACTGAACCTGTCAGTAGCAGATGTACTGCTTCTGCTACCGGCTTCTGAACGGATTCTGCTGGGCCCAGGACGCACTGAGGTGCCTGCTAGTGCACGGGCATCACTGCTATGCGGTGGAAAAGAGTACATGAGTGAATTAACCAGTGCATCTTGGTACTCTTGCATTTTACGCGCCCGGTTCAACGGTGTAATTAGGCTTTGAAGGCTGTCCCGGTAACGTGGATCTAAGAGGGTGGCCACCCAGTAGTCATTTGTGTGGAGAATACGAGCCACGCGTGGGTCGTTTCTCAGACACTGCAGCATGAAGTCACTCATGTGCTGAAGGCTGCCAACTGGCCATGCATCGCTGTCACCAGCTGGAGGAATGTGCTCTGGCTGCTCTGCATCACCCCATCCACGCTCTATCTGGTGACTACTAGTAGAGCGCTGTGTACTTTCCTCCTCTGGCTCATCCTCATAGTCCTCCTCATCCTCCTCGCTTGCTGTGTCTTGCCTGGACCTTTGTGAGGCACCCACAGAGCTTTGTACCAACCGGGCCGATGAAGGTTGCCTGGTTGGTGCAGGTGTCTCATCATACTCCTCCTCCTCCAGAGAAACCTCATCCCTTAGTCCTTTAAGTGATGATTCTATAAGGCATATAAGGGGAATAGTCAGGCTGAGTAGGGCAGCATCCGCGCTCACCATCATAGTGGAGTCCTCGAAGCACTTCAAAATGGTGCATATGTCCTTCATGGATGCCCACTCTGTGGTTGTAAAGTGGGAGGGCTGAGATGTGTGTCGCCTACTTGCGCCTGCTGCAGCTGCAACTCCATAATTGCAGGTTGCTGCTCACACAACCTCCACAGCATATGCAAAGTAGAATTCCACCTGGTGGGGAGGTCAACAATGATGCGGTGCTCGGGCAGGCCCAATCTGCACTGAATGGCTGAAAGGCGCGATGCAGCCATGCTTGAACGCCGTAAATGAGAGCACTCGTATCTGACTTTGTGCAGCAGCTCCTCAAGGTCAGGATAGTTCCTAAGGAAACTGCACCACCAAGTTTAGGACATGGGCAAGGCATGGAATGTGAGTCAGACCACCTAGGCCCAGAGCAGCGACCAGGTTTCGGCCGTTGTCACACACCACCATACCTGGCTGGAAGTTGAGCGGTGCAAGCCACATGTCGCTCTGCTCCTTGAGCGTGTTCCACAGCTCGGTTGCGGTGTGGCTAACATCACCCAGATAAACCAATTTCAACACGGCCTGTTGATGTTTGGCCGATGCAGTGCTGAAATCGATTGTTGTGGTACATCTGGGTGCAGGCGAGTCTGACGAGGAGTATGAGGAGGAGTCAATTTGTACAGAGGAGAGGCCTGCAATTCGTGGAGTTGGCAGGACCCGCACACTTGCACTGTCTACTTCAGTTCCAGGCTTAACTACATTTACCCAATGGGCGGTGATGGAAAAGTAGCGTCCCTGGCCATGCTGACTGGACCACGCGTCGGTGTTCAGGTGGACCTTGCTACTAACTGCATTTTTTAGCGCATGCTTAATTTTACGCTCCACATGCTGTTGCAGGGCAGGGACGGCTTGCCTGCTGAAGTAGAAGCGACTGGGAACGCTGTATTGTGGGATTGCAATACCCAACATATCGATAAAGGCTGGCTTGCTCACCAGCCAGAATGGTAGCATTTCCACTGCAAGCAGTTTGGCAATGCGAGAATTCATGCCCTGTGCTCGTGGGTGGTTTGCCGAGAACGGGCGCCTTTTCTCCCACACCTGTGTGACAGATGGCTGCACACTGGATTGGGAGTGTGAGGATGCCAGCGATTGGGATGCTGATACTGACGAAGTACAGACAGTGTGCCGCCGTACAACACTGCCTGCAGATGCACCCTGGCATTCTGGCGAGGAAGCGGGAGCAGCTGTTTGCGAGCTGGAGTAAGAGGTGGTCGCTGTGGCTGAAGAGGTGGAAGGTGGGGAACCAGCTGCAGGTGGCGAATCATCTTGGGTGTGATGCTGCCACTCCACAGGGTGCCTCTTCCTGACATGCGTCAACATATTGGTGGTATTAAGGTTGCTGACGTTCTTCCCTCTCCGCACAGTTTGTCGACAAAGCTTGCATCTGACTACTGTAACGTCATCTGCAACTTGGTCGAAAAAGGCCCATGCACCACAACTCTTGGGCGCACCCCTTGTGTTCTTTAAAAGAGCCCTGCTCCTAACGGGTGCTGAAGTTGAGGGAGCCGACAACCAATTTTTCCATCTTCCTCTCCCACGTGGACGGCCACGCTGCGCCACACCTGCAAGCTCTTCCTCTGAGCTATCCCCACTTGCTTGCTGCCCCTCAGCATGCCATTATGGGTCAAGGACCTCGTCATCCAATACACTTTCGTCAGCAGAAACTGGCAGCTGAGTTTCATCATCATCTGCTACCTGGGGTCTGGTCACTGTGGGCACTGGCCCACCCTCCACTTCTTCCTCAGACGGACACAGTGGTTGCGCATCTGTGCACACTACCTCTTCTTCAGCTGCAGGAATGCTGTCTGGATGGCACACAGATTCCAAGACAACAGATTCTGAGAAGAGGATTAAGGTTGGCTCCTGGCCCTCTGAATGTCTGGACAATTTAGTGGGCGGTGAAGAAGCAGATGGGTGCTGCTCTTCAGTGGCCTGACCAGATGTGGTGGAGAGGTCCTGGGAGGATGCTGTGCTCATGGAGGTGGATTCCTCAGCTGCCATCCAACCAACAATGGTTTCTACTTGATCCTCTCTTATCAGCCTATGGCCCTGTGCTCCTAACAAGCTGCGCATAAATGACTGCTGCCGGTTGAAAGTAGGTGCTGAGTGACTTGGGCCTGCTGCTTGCTCTGGATGTGCACCATGTCTCGCTGCTGATGCACCTCTTCCGTGGCCGCCACGGGGACGTCCTTTACTCCCTGCCTTCTTCATCTCTATCGATGGATTCAGAACGGCAAGAAAGTAATTATTAGGAATTAGTGTGCTTATTCCTGTAGGACTACAAACAGGTATAAGAAACACTAATGGCACTGTATGATGATGGTGTGTCTGCTACACTTTATTTGAATCTAGTGTGGCCTACACAAAGAGTAACGTGTGTTTGTGGTATTGATGTACACGTTACGGTCGGATGTCACAGCGCAGTAAATGACACTGCTGTGATACCAAGAAAAAAAGGATTCTTCGGGACTGGGCCAGGTGCTGTGTGGCACCAGCCACAGAGGTTGTTTGGGTCCCTCACAGCACAATCCCTATATAGCGTTTAACTTTTAGGAAAAAATAGGGAAAAGGGATTTAAGGGATGAAAAGAAAAGGCAGTGAGACACACACCACACAGTGCTGCAGCAAGAGGAGCTGCAGCAGCTGCAGTGAATGTGCTCTGCACTGTCTCACTAAGCACCTCACTGAGAGCCTGCACAGCACAAAAAATGAAACTGAGCGGGGTCAGTGAAAAAAAAGACTGCTTCTGTAACACACAGGGGCAGCTACAGTCGCTGAAAAACAATTTCTATCGCTATTAGATCCGAGATTCTCTCCATATCTCCAACAGCAACCTATCCCTATCTGCTTTCACAGTAGAGTGAGGCTAAAATGGCAGGCGCAGCCTTTTATACTGCCTGATCACACCATCCAGTCAGCCAATCGCTGCGCAGCCCCTAGCTAGCAAGTTTGGACGCCTCCTACCAAGCTTAGGGGAGTTACACAATGTTGTCAGCAATTCTTCAGCTCCTGATTGGCTCCACGGAGCGCTCAGAGGCTGAAGGATTATGGGATTTCCAATTTCCGATGTGAAAAAAATATCGGAATTGGAATTCCGATATCGCAAATATGGGCCGATTTCCGATATTTCAATATCGGAAAGCTCATCCCTAGTGGTCTACCTACGATGTCAATTACAGGCCTCTCTCATCTTTTTAAGTGGGAAGAACTTGCACAATTGGTGGCTGACTAAATACTTTTTTTCCAAAAGGTAATTGCTGCTGGTATAAGGGAGTTACATTTAATTGCTGACATAATGAATTTCTACATGTACTCAGAAGCGTAGCTACTGGGGGGGGGCTGAGGGTGCAATTTCCCTGGGCCCCATGCTCAGAGAGGCCCACTCAGTGCTACAGTACACTACCCTTAACTGATCATCATGTATAGCGCGCTGATACGATTAAGCCCTGTAGTATTGCACTACATCTCTCCATTCTGTAGACCTCAGTTTGCTTTAAGCCTTCAGTCTACAGAATGGGCAAGGCATCGATGCATGCACAAGACTTCACAGTGTCAATGTCATGATGTTATTGCGCCAAGACTCTGATGATGTACTGTGAGTGCGTCAGGGTTAGGAAAGCACAGTTTGACTTGCTGCAGGACTTGTCAGGATCCAGGTTTAGGTGAGCATATGATTTTTTATTTTACTAAAACTTGTGGTGTGATATGGGTGAATCATAAACAACGTGGAACCCTAATACATAGTGGGGGGACCCTGAAACAGTGTGGGGGGCCATCAAATATTTGAGGGACTAATGCAGGGGCTATTATATCATTATCAACGATTTAGATGAAGGAATTGAGGGTAAACTGATTAAATTTGCTGATGACACAAAGCTAGGAGGGATAGCTAATACTAGAGTAGAGAGAGAGAGGATTCAAAAAGATTTAAATAAACTGGAGAAGTGGGCAGCAACTAATAGAATGGTTTTTAACAGGGAGAAATGCAAAGTACTACATCTGGGCAATAAAAATGAAAAAAACATATATAGAATGGGAGGAATAAGGCTAAGTGACAGCACATGTGAAAAAGACTTGGGTATACTAATAGATCACAGACTGAATATGAGTCAACAGTGTGATGCAGCAGCAAAAAAGGCAAATGCAATTCTAGGATGTATTAACAGAAGCATACAGTCTAGATCACGTGAAGTCATTATTTCCCTCTACTCCTCTTTGGTCAGACCTCATCTGGAATATTGTGTCCAGTTTTGGGCACCACATTTTAAAAAAGACATCAACAAACTGGAGCAAGTTCAGAAAAGAGCGACCAGAATGGTGACCGGTCTGCAAACCCTGTCTTATGAGGAAAGGTTGCAGGATTTGGGAATGTTTAGTTTGCAAAAGAGAAGACTGAGAGGAGACTTAATAGCTGTCTACAAATATCTCAAGGGCTGTCACATTGTAGAAGGATCAACTTTATTCTCATTTGCACAAGGAAAGACTAGAAGCAATGGGATGAAACTGAATGGGAGGAGACACAGATTAGATATTAGAAAAAACTTTTTGACAGTTAGAGTGATCAATGAGTGGAACAGGCTGCCACGAGAAGTGGTGAGTTCTCCTTCAATGGAAGTCTTCAAACAGAGGCTGGACAGACATCTGACTGGGATGATTTAGCGAATCCTGCTTTGAGCAGGGGGTTGGACCAGATGGCCCAGGAGGTCCCTTCCAACTCTACGATTCTATGATTATACAGCTTGTGGACTAATGTACAGTGGCTTGTGAAAGTATTCATTATCTGTGTTTTGCTACCTCACAACCTGGAATTTCGCTATTTATCTTGGGGTTTACATCAGTTCATGTAAAGAACATGCCTACAACTGTGAAGATTTGGTTTTCTTGTTATTATGAAGCAAACAACAAATAGAGAAAAATAACTGAAAACTTCAGTGTGCATATCTGTTCACCACCCTAAAGTCAGTACTTTGTAGAGCCCCTTTTGTGGCAATTTCAGCTGCAAATCGCTTTGCATAAGTCTTTATGAGATTTCCACATCTTGCCATTGGAATTTTTGCCCATTTCTCAAGGCTAAAGTGCTCCAGATCTTTCAAGTTAGATGGTTTCCTCTGATGAACAGCAACCTTCATGTCTGACCACAGATTCTAAATTAGATTAAGGACTGGGCTTTGACTGCTTTAGCAGTATTCTTTGGATCATTGTTTTGTTGGAAGGTGAATCTCCATCCCAGTCTCAGATCCCTGACATAATGAAAAATGAAACAGGCTTTGATCAAGAATATCCCTGTAGTTCCATCCTCCAACTTCCCATCATCTCAGGCCATTTTCTCTGTGGGAATGTCTCATGTCTCACTGTGGGGAAGGTGTTGTTGGGATAACGAGCTGTGTTGGTTTGACGCTAGACACAGCGTTTACCTTGGTAGCCAAAAAGTTCAATTTTGGTCTCATCTAAACACATTACCTACCTCCATACATTTGGTGAGTCTCCCACATGTCTTTTGGCAAACTCAAAATGAGCCTTACAATTTTTGTGTGTAAGTAAAGGCTTTCTCTGCCCACTTTTCCATAAAGGCCACCTTTATGGAGTGTATCGCTTCTTGTGGTCGTATGGACAGATACTCCAGTCTCTACTTGGGAACTCTGCAGCTCCTTCAGTGTTACTTTTGGTCTCTGTGCAGCCTTTTTGATTAATGTCCTCTTTGCCCTAGATGGGAGATTTGGTGGACGGCCCTCTCTCTTGGCAAGTTTGTTTTGGTACCATGTTCATTTCATTTGATGATAATGGATTTGATGGTGCTCCGGGGGATCATAAGAGATTGGGATATTTTTATTACCCAGTCCTGACTTGTACTACTCAACAACATTTTCCCTGACTTGTTTGAAGATCTACTTGATCTTCATGGTGTTGTTTGGTTAGCAGAGCCTCTTGCATAATGGTGTTGCAGTCTCTGTGGCCTTTCAGAAAAGGTGTGTATATGCTGACAGATCATGTGACTAAGATTGCACACAGGTGGACTTCCTTTCACTAAGCATGTATAAGCATATGACTTATGAAGGTAGTTGCTTGCACCAGAAATTTTTAGGGGCTATATCGCAAAAAGGGCGAATACATATGCACATGCCAATTTTTAGTTATTTAATCCCATAAATTTAATTTATACCTTTATTTTTCTCACTTCGCCAACTTAGATTATTTAGGGCTGATGCATCACACACAAATCGGATTATAAAAATATTTAAAGGGAAGGTGCTGCAATTTTATATAATTTGCAAAAAAAGAGTAAGTAACAAAACATGTTGTTTCAGCAAAAGTTGTACTAACTAGGATTTATGGTTTGTTTGTAATAATGTTTTAATGTAGCCACTGGGCGCTGCCATCTTGATTTGCAGATCTGTGGAGGACTCATACAGTCTGCAAATATGGCCGTCCCTGGACATAGGAGACTGTGGTCGGTTCCCGACCCCACATTGCAGCCTCATTAGCAGTGAACTGGGCACGCCCCTGTGGGCTGCACCATTCACTGCTGTAGGTGTGGCTGGGCGCCATTTTACTGTAGCCCAGTGCTATCTGCTGAGCTCCACGTTCTGCACTGTGCTTCCTGCTCCAGCTCCACTGTCCTCCTGCTCTGTCTCCGCCTCCTCACTCACAGCCCCAGTGATCTCCGGTAATCTGACACCTTTGCTTTTATGAGAGCTTTTATGGCTGTCTGAGGAGGACAGTGACATATACAGCCCATAGTCTAGTGTATAATTGGGGGGGGCTGGAAGTTTCACCAGTGTGGGCATATCTGTAATACTGTCTCGTGTGAGTCTGCTGAGCCGTGTAGCTAATCCTCTCCTGTGTGATACTGACTGCTGAGCCGTGTATCTAATCCTCTCCTGTGTGATACTGACTGCTGAGCCGTGTATCTAATCCTCTCCTGTGTGACTGTCTGCTGAGCCGTGTATCTAATCCTCTCCTGTGTGATACTGCCTGCTGAGCCGTGTATCTAATCCTCTCCTGTGTGATACTGTCTGCTGAGCCGTGTATCTAATCCTCCCCTGTGTGATACTGTCTGCTGAGCCGTGTATCTAATCCTCTCCTGTGTGATACTGCCTGCTGAGCCGTGTAGCTAATCCTCTCCTGTGTGACACTGTCTGCTGAGCCATGTATCTAATCCTCTCCTGTGTGATACTGTCTGCTGAGCCGTGTATCTAATCCTCTGTGTGATACTGACTGCTGAGCTGTGTATCTAATCTTATCCTCTGTGATAGTCTGCTCATCCGTGTATCTAAGCCTATCCTGTGTGATACTGTCTGCTGAGCCGTGTATCTAATCCTATCCCGTGTCATACTGTCTGCTGAGCCATGTATCTAATCCTATCCCATGTGATACTGTCTGCAGAGCTGTGTATCTAATCCTCTCTTGTGTGATACTGACTGCTGAGCCGTGTATCTAATCCTATCCCATGTGATACTGCTCTCCTGAAATACTCTGTGCTGCTGTCACCCTGCTGGTTTTATGTGATCTACATGGTGGTATGATCTATATGGCGGCATTATGTGTGAAGTATATGGCGGTATTATGTGTGAACACTATGGCAGTATTATCTGCTAAAAGGGGACCCATTCTAGCGTGGTTCTGGCTGAGCACCTGCACACGGGTCAGGGGTAATAGGTGCAGTCAGGGGAGGGCTGGTGAGGCAGCTGAAGAGAGGGGTCTCATTTTTATCGTTACTGTATGGCTACATTTCCCCACAGGCTGCTTCCCAGCGTCACCCCGGACTGTGCCTATCGCCTTGCTTTCACACATCGCCAGGACAGGATCTGAGGAGGGGAATGGGGTCTTTGCATGCAAAGTCTGGATCAGAACAGGCCATCAATCAGCAGAAATGTTTCCTGGATTTCTGTGCTGCTGTCACCCTGCTCCTCCCCATATATCTCCCTCTGTGCCCCCCATAGACAGCACACTGCTCTCCTGAAATACTCTGTGCTGCTGTCACCCTGCTCCCAGAATCCTTCCTGCCTGCCATCCTCAGTGACCGAAGACCCCATTCCTCTCCTCAGATCCTGTCCTGGCGATGTGTGAAAGCGAGGCGACAGGGGCCTGATATATGGTGGAAGGAGCAGGGTGACAGCAGCACAGAGTATTTCAGAAGAGCAGTGTGCTGGTCTATGGGGGGCGCCCTGTTCGGTGCCAGGGATTGTACATAGAGCGCTGTGTTTTATACACATGGATGGACCATCTGCTTGTCTGCTCCACAGAAACCCAGGAAACATTTCTGCTGATTGATGACCTGTCCTGATCCAGACTTTACATGCAAAGACAGTCAGTAACTTTGCAGGCCCCATCAAAGTAGCTGCTCACTGTGTTCCTAGATGTCATAGGTTTTTGTGCCAGATTTCAGTAGCTGCTCCCCCTAGTGTTAACAAGTGGAAATGCCAAACTTTTTAAAATTATTTTTCATATTTTGCAAAATTAAAAACAAATGATAATATTTTTTAAGAAAATGTAAACATTAATTCTTTACATTTTTTCAATTGCTGAAAAAAAATTTTTTGGATGGCACCTTCCCTTTAAACACAGGTTGTAATGTATCAAAATAGGTAAAAATCCAAGGAAGTGAATACTCTTGCAAACACTGTAGTGACCATTATGCAACTTGTGGACTAATGAAGAGCCATTGTACATCTTGTAGACTAATGCAGGGTCCATTTTACAGCTTGGGGACTCATGTGGGGGTAATTAAACAGCTTGTGAACCAATGTGGGGACCATTATACAGCTTGGTGACTAATAGGGGGCATTATACTGCTTGGGGACTAATTCAAGGGCCATTTTATAGCTTATGGGCTAATGCGAGATCCATTATAGAGTGTTAGAACTAATGTGGGAGCCATTATACAGCTTAGGGTCTAATGCAGAGGCCATTATTCAGTGTGGGAGCTAGTGTGAAGGCCATTATACAGCTTGAGGGCTATTGTGGGGGCCTTTTAATAGCGTGGTGCTAATGTAGTGGGTACTATACCATTTGGGAATTAATGCAAAGACCTTTATACAGTCTGAGAGCTACTGTAGGAGTCATTATACTGTGTCTTGGGGGAGCAGTGGAGACATCAAGCTATGTGTAGGGGAGCTGTGGGCCCATCATACTGTGAATAGTAAGGCTGTTGGCCTATTATACTGTAAATCGGGGAGCTGTGGGCCCAATATACTGTGTAGAGGGCAGTTATGGAGAAGCTGTGGATGCATTATAGTGTGTATAGGGGAGCTGTGGGATCATCATACTGTGCATAGGGAAGCTGTGTGCCCATCATAATGTATATAGAGGAGCTGTACATTGGGAGGCTCAGAGGACATTATTAGATGTTAGGTCGGCACTTAAGAAGCATTGTTGTTTTAGGGGCAGTCATAGTACTGTGACCGTCAAATGTGCACAAGAGGTCTTATTAATTTCTATGGGCAAAATATGGACACTGCGTTCTAGGGCACTTGCACAGGGCGTTAATATATTCTAGAGGACAATTTTACCATCTACAGGGCACAAAAGAAGCATTATTACTATGTAAGAGGCACAGTCGTGTGCATTATTAAGTCAGGCAGTAAGAGGAGCCATTATTGTACCACACAGTAGGTGCAGTAATACACATATGGTAGGATGAGGAATTTGTGCAGGTTTGGAATAAATGGGTATGGTGGTGGAAATTTGAGAAGTCAAATGTGTCTTTGTTGTAATCTCTGCAGATGAGTCCAGGCTGGAGAAGTTATATCAGTATGGTGCAGATGGAAAACAAGGGGAAAGTATCTATTGATATCTACAGTATATATCTATAAATGTTCCACTATATGGTCACCACATGGCGGTAATATAGATCTTGGTCTTTGTAGAGATTTTTCTCCAGTAACTGCACTGTCATCTACTGAGATCCCTCTATACCCATGATTAGGCTGTGCTACGGCAGATGTTATCAGTAGAGTTGAAAGAAACAGGTCGGCCAGATTCATAAGCCGCCGACTTATGGAAAAGTCAGGTTTCGGCGGCTGAAACCCGACCACAGCGTGAAATTGGCCATGCGGTCGGCAAAACGAGCGCCAAAGACAGATTTCCCAGAATGCTTGCACGTTGCACATGACTCTTTTCATCCACTGAGCAAGGACGTACACTATGGGCAACGAGATGACATGTGCAGCGTCCGGGGAGAGAGAGAGAGATTTCGAGCAGGTTCCGGCATGTAGGTGTGTTTACTGTCCTCCACTCCCTGCCGACTTTGCTTCCCCATTGACTTGCATTGGGTTTCGTGTTTCAGTCGGACCTTTGACTTTTCCCTGATAGTCGGCCGGTTTCGTTCGACTCGACTCTTGAGGAAGTCGGGTTTCATGAAACCCGACTCGACCCTAAAAAAGGCAAAGTCGCTCATCTCTAGTTATCAGTATTACCTGTTAGGGGTCCACTAAGATGTTTTTCTCCACACCCACCCCCCCGAGCTGAAGACCTAGCTACTCCTCTGGATGTACTGTATTATAATGGAAGAAAAGATGCTACCAACAATCCATACCCTTGGTAGATGTGCACTTTTCCAACATGACAATAATCCAAAACAGTGGAGAGAAAACTGGGAAGACAGGATCTTATCCAAGTAAAAAGATATATGGAGAGTTTTTCACCTGGCTAGGGTTGTTTAAGGCAGCATGGCATTATTCCCTTCTTCTCCAAAACTGGCATCTAATGATCAAAGACACATTCTGTTGTATTTCTTAAAATGAACATGGTGAAAGTGATGCAATGGCGAAACATGTCTTCTGATCTGAACCTGATCGAACACCTCTGGGGAATACTGAAGAGATAAGTTGAGCATCAATCTCCATCCAGCATCCAGGCTCCAAAAAAAAGAGGTCGGTTTTGAAGAATGGAAAAAGATAAATGTGCCAATATGTCACCAGCTTTTTCATTCAATACCTGCAAGACTTGGTGCTGTCGTTAAAAATCATGGAGGTCAAAATGCTAGATGTAGTAGTTGTTATTGTGTAGTGTATTCATTTTTACATCAACTAACTTGAGTAAGGCTGGGTTCACATTGCGTTAGGGGGCAATGCGCTGACGGATCCGTTACATAGCGGCACTAACGCTATATAACGGATTAGTTAACGCTGCCATTGCCTGCAATGAATGTAGCGCATCCTAATGCATGCCAAAATCGGCATGCGTTAGCAAATATACGTTAATTCTTGATGCACCCTCGAATGCTGCATGCAGCATTTTTGGGTGTGTTGGCAGTAACGCACAGCGAACCGACCCATTCGCTGTGCATAGAACTGTATGGGCTAATGCATGGTAGCGCACGGTACCTTAGCGCTACCATGCGATAAAACACATACCGTTAGCGCTAGGTCACTAAAGATGTCAAAAATGACATCAGCATTAGCGCATCCATTTAACGGATCCATTAAACGGATGCCCTAACGCAATGTGAACCTAGCCTAAAACTGAAAATTTTGTAGTAAAATTAAATTATATTATGAACTATACTTACATATATTATTAATTAAAACAATATTCTATTAAACTCAGTCTTGTGAAATCTTTGGAAATTTTCTTGCGTTCAGTGAGATACTGATTAAAGTCTTACTTTTCAGTAGATGTAATCATTTATGCAGAGCACTGTAGGTCTTTTTTTGTGCCTGCATTATTCACATAACATTTGAACCTCCTGCATTTCATCAGAACCACCAATTTTCATGCTTATGGTAATGTGCCGACTAGATTCTTTTCCTGCTTCTCTCAATGAAGCAGGGGCTGTAGTATTTCACTGACCATTGAGACAGGGCAAAAGAGCAGCTGGTTGGCATGTAACTGTTAGTATGTAAGTTGGATTTGAATGATCCAAACTTCTCTTTTTTAATAAATTTGCAAAAATTTCTACATTTCTGTTTTTTTCAGTCAAGATGGGGTGCAGATTGTACATTAATGAGAAAACAATGACCTTTTTTGAATTTACCAAATGGCTGCAATGAAACAAAGAGTGAAAAATGTAAAGGGGTCTGAATACTTTCCGTACCCACTGTAGTAGCAGAAATTGAACTGGTAGTACTCATCCAGACACTCAGCTGCTATCATGACCTGACATATTTTCTATCAAGCCTCCTGATGAGCCAAAGGGTGAAATGAATTGAGACAGAGGGGCTTATCATGTGTCTGGATGAGTACTACCATTTTAATTTCTTCTACTAAATCTATACTTATATCTGTCTTTCATTGTTGGCTATTAATGTTCACTGTTATTGATATCTGTCTATTATCATGGCATACAGATTGAGTTTGTTTAAAAATATTCTTTATTTCTGACATCTGCTATATAAATTGCATATACTCTCCTACTAGCCAGGGCTATCTAGGGACAATGAAACAGGGGCGCCATTGCCGTATACAATAGGGTGCCAACATCCGCTGATAGGTAGAGGCTGAGAATAGGTCCATAATAGGGATATGGTAATTATAAAAAAAGTTATAAAACCTTTTATTGGATATTTGTTCTTTTTGTGGTTGTTTTGTTTGTCTTTTCTATGACAATTCGTCCTTTTAAATAATATGTAATAAAGTAATCTTTTTAGAGGTTTAGAAGCTATAAACAGTTGATGGGTAGTGGTGCCAGGTTTTGTACCCCCACTAATCTGATGAATCTGACACTGCTGAGCAATCATAAATACATATCTTCAATATCAAAGTCCTAGACAACTCTTTTGATGAACAGAATTAGAAAAACACATCTGAGCTCATATGGATTACGTTTAAATAAATCACTTTAAAGAATTTTAAATAGATTGTATTTGTGTCAGCACCAGGATTGGAATTCTTATTGCTAGCTTTTTATGGTTTTATGAATGAAAAACACAAACTGAACCCTGTATAATATAGAATTGCATGGTTTCCTCGTTTTAGCAAATTCACATCTGTTGCACATGTATCGTTGGTGATATTACTGAGGAATACATGTGAATGTTAGGTAGTGTGACTCATTTTCTGATGGATGTATAATAAATTGGCACAACTTGGTAAACGTTTCATACTTTTTAAGCTTGAAGGTGGTCATAAGTCCATTAAGTCCAACCTATAGCCTAACATGCTGGACCAGACGATGGCAAAATCCACATGAGGGAGATGCTAAGTGTCCCATATTAGGTGGAAAATTCCCTCCCAACTCTCCATGCAGCAATCAGACTAGTTGCCTGGATCAATGGCCAAAACAGAATTAGGCATCCAGGCACTCCTTCAACTTTTCAGTGAATCAACCATTACAAGTTCATGTGGCAGTGAACACCATAATCTCACAGCTCGTATAGAAATGAATTTGAGTCTGTGATTATGTTTAATAGTGATAGTGAGTTGAGCTCAGTTGATTTATTTTTCAGATTTATTGACTATTTCTAAACACTGGACATTACAAGCTCCATGGCCGCCAACAATCATTTTTGTCACAATTCCACTTTTCAGTGTGTCTGGGATGCCGTTGCTGATGGCTCAGCCATCCAATCTGATGCAGTGACATGTTGAAGCTGTCAGTACTATGATTGACAGCTTTATCGTCCAGTCTGGTGCAGGGGTGTGCTGAGCTGTAGGTGTTTTGATAGACAGATCGGCCAACCAAACTGAGATTTGGAGGTGCTTGCCCAGACATCTGCCAGACATAGCTTCAGCTAAGTGTGGTTGGTTTTCCCTGTACCTTGCTTGATGATCTTTTGCTGCCTGACCCTCTGTCTGTTTAACTCTTTTGCTCTAATACTCTATCCTTCCAGTATTTTGACCTCGGACCATTACCTAAATATGTCTTTGTCTCTTTCCCTCTGTTTACGATGTACCCTCCTGACTTTTGACCTCAGCCTCCTTGACTATCCCATCTCATGGATTGTTTGTGAAAAATGACTCAGCGTCACAACTTTATTTAACTTGTGGCCAAATCACTACACTCTACATCTCCCTTTACACAATAGATCGCTGTCAGCTGAATAATCATATCTCTCCTGAGCCCTTCATACACAGCAATGCTTGGTTCAGCCAAGTGCTATCGTGTTTCCTATTAGACAGCAGCTGGTGGATTCTTCTGGCAGTGGCTTATCTTCCAGAAAACAAAAAGATCATCAGTGGAAAATCCGAGATTTTGGTCCTTCTCTTTTCTGACATCATCTATCGGGTGGAGTCAAGAGATCCTCAAACACAATAGATTGTCAGATTAGTCTAGTACATATGGGGGCTTTAACATTACAGGCAGGATATCTAGTTGCTATCAAAATAAATCTATTATCTTTGCATAGAATTAAGGTACTGCCACACTAAGCGATATCGCTAGCAATATCGCTATAACTTGTGACGTTATAGCGATATTGCTAGCGACATCGCTGTGTCTGATACTTACCTACGACCGGCTCCCCCGCTGGTTATCGCTGATCGCGCGAGAACGTCCTGGACTGTTTCTCGTCGTCAGCTTCCCGCTGGGCTTCCTGTGGAGAGACGAGCGACAAGCGTGGAGCCGGGCGGGAGGACGCAGGATCGCCTAGTGTGACAGGTAAGTAGCGACCCCCGTCCCCAGCAATGTCGCTGGTGAGATCTGCCTGTGTGGCAGCTCACTAGCGACCACTTAGCGATGTACCAGCGATCCTGACCGCGTCATATCGCTGGTCGGGAACGCTGGTACATCGCTAAGTGTGACAGTACCTTTAGAGAGAGAGAGGATTCAAAAAGATATAAATAAACTGGAGAAGTGGGCAGCAACTAACAGAATGGTTTTTAGCAGGGAAAAATGCAAAGTACTACATCTGGGCAATAAAAATGAAAAAAGAATATACAGAATGGGAGGAATAGGGCTAAGCAACAGCACATGTAAAAAAGACTTGGGTATACTAATAGATCACAGACTGAATATGAGTCAATAGTGTGATGCAGCAGCAAAAAAGGCAAATGCAATTCTAGGATGTATTAACAGAAGCATACAGTCTAGATCACGTGAAGTCATTATTTCCCTCTACTCCTCTTTGGTCAGACCTCATCTGGAATATTGTGTCCAGTTTTGGGCACCACATTTTAAAAAAGACATCAACAAACTGGAGCAAGTTCAGAAAAGAGCGACCAGAATGGTGACCGGTCTGCAAACCCTGTCTTATGAGGAAAGGTTGCAGGATTTGGGAATGTTTAGTTTGCAAAAGAGAAGACTGAGAGGAGACTTAATAGCTGTCTACAAATATCTAAAGGGCTGTCACATTGTAGAAGGATCAACTTTATTCTCATTTGCACAAGGAAAGACTAGAAGCAATGGGATGAAACTGAATGGGAGGAGACAGATTAGATATTAGAAAAAACTTTTTGACAGTTAGAGTGATCAATGAGTGGAGCAGGCTGCCACGAGAAGTGGTGAGTTCTCCTTCAATGGAAGTCTTCAAACAGAGGCTGGACAGACATCTGACTGGGATGATTTAGCGAATCCTGCTTTGAGCAGGGGGTTGGACCAGATGGTCCAGGAGGTCCCTTCCAACTCTACGATTCTATGATTCTATGATATTAGGTTTTTTAGCTAAATTTACAAACTTTCCACTGTTTTCAATAAACCAGTGAAATTACAACAATTTAAATTGATCACGACAACTATTAACAAGTGATGTCTACAAAATTCACCACAAAATGCCACTTTTAATGACTACTGCAGTCTCAGAAGTATCCAATAAATGGAAATGTAAAGAGCTCCTCGGAGTGTACGAGTGTGGGATCATTTGTCTCCTGGGACTCTCAATGGTGGGAAGAAGGAGGATCAGGGTGAGGATTATGTGGTCCAGACTCTTGGCTAGTGAGACTGGACCATGTGGAATATAGGATGGTGCTGGGAAATAAACTGGAAGCATTATCTACCAACCAACCGCTTGTTCGCAATGTTCTGGCTTCAAGAGTGGTGCCCCACACCCCCCTGCAAAGTGGACCAGGAAGCTAGGTCTCGTGGATGAGAATGTTTATTGTGCTACCGCAACACGCACATTTTGGAGAACGTCTGGATCCTGGATCGCGGCGGCGGAGGTAGATGTCGGGGCAGCGACGATGACGGTGTGAGTATGAGAAACGGAGTGAGAGAAAGGAACGTATGTGGAGTGAAAGAGTGAGTGGACATGAGTGGAGGTGAAAGGTGAGAGGAGTGTGTGTTGAGGCGGTGTGGTGTGTTGAGGGTTAACATGGCAAGAGGTGTGAGGCTGTGTGCACACGCTGCGGATTTTGCTGCGGTTCCGCAGCGGTTTTGGCCGCTGCGGACCCGCAGCAGTTTTTGCTGCGGTGTACAGTACCATGATTCCCTATGGGAATCAAAAACTGCAGTGCAGACGGTGCGGAATTTTCCGCACGGATTATCTGCGGTTTTCAATCCGCAGAAAGAATTGACATGTCAATTCTTTCTGCGGATTCTCCTGCGGTTTGCCATCTCCTCCATTGAGGAGATGAAAAACCGCAGGGCAAAACCGCAGAGCAATCCGCAGGTAAAACCGCAGGTAAAACCGCAGGTCTTTTGACCTGCGGTTTCACCTGCGGATTTTACAAAATCCGCGCGGATGAATCCGCACCTAATCCGCAGCGTGTGCACACAGCCTTAACGACGTCGGCGAATTCTCGCGAGATTTCGCCGACGCCATCTTGCATTCATGAAATTGCGTCATTTACCTCACGCCGACTTGCTGTGCGGACACTTGGCATTGCCTGTACCACCATAACTACTGCTGCCTTGGTCCTATGCCTGTTTACTGCCGGTGTCTAATTACAGGGCCAATTTGCCTATACTGCCATAACTATTGCTACCTTGCTACTCTGCCGGTGTCTAATTACAGGATTAATTTGCCTCTACCGCCATAACTACTGCTGCCTTGCTCCTCTGCCGGTGTCTAATTACAGGGCTAATTTGCCTCTACCGCCATAACTACTGCTGCTTTGCTCCTCTGCCGGTGTCTAATTACAGGGCTAATTTGCCTCTACCGCCATAACTACTGCTGCCTTGCTCCTCTGCCGGTGTCTAATTACAGGGCTAATTTGCCTATACCGCAATAACTACTGCTGCCTTGCTCCTCTGCCGGTGTCTAATTACAGGGCCAATTTGCCTATACCGCCATAACTACTGCTGCATTGCTCTTCTGCCGGTGTCTAATTACAGGGCTAATTTGCCTATACCGCCATAACTACTGCTGCCTTGCTCCTCTGCCGGTGTCTAATTACAGGGCTAATTTGCCTCTACCGCCATAACTACTGCTGCATTGCTCCTCTGCCGGTGTCTAATTACAGGGCCAACATGCCTATACCGCCATAACTACTGCTGCCTTGCTCCTCTGCCGGTGTCTAATTACAGGGCTAATTTGCCTCTACCGCCATAACTACTGCTGCATTGCTCCTCTGCCGGTGTCTAATTACAGGATCAATTTGCCTCTACCGCCATAACTACTGCTGCCTTGCTCCTCTGCCGGTGTCTAATTACAGGTCCAATTTGCCTCTACCGCCATAACTACTGCTGCCTTGCTCCTCTGCCGGTGTCTAATTACAGGGCTAATTTGCCTCTACCGCCATAACTACTGCTGCATTGCTCCTCTGCCGGTGTCTAATTACAGGATCAATTTGCCTCTACCGCCATAACTACTGCTGCCTTGCTCCTCTGCCGGTGTCTAATTACAGGGCTAGTTTGCCTCTACCGCCATAACTACTGCTGCCTTGCTCCTCTGCCGGTGTCTAATTACAGGATCAATTTGCCTCTACCGCCATAACTACTGCTGCATTGCTCCTCTGCTGGTGTCTAATTACAGGGCCAATTTGCCAATACCGCCATAACTACTGCTGCCTTGCTCCTCTGCTGGTGTCTAATTACAGGATCAATTTGCCTCTACCGCCATAACTACTGCTGCCTTGCTCCTCTGCCGGTGTCTAATTACAGGATCAATTTGCCTCTACCGCCATAACTACTGCTGCATTGCTCCTCTGCTGGTGTCTAATTACAGGGCCAATTTGCCTATACCGCCATAACTACTGCTGCATTGCTCCTCTGCTGGTGTCTAATTACAGGGCCAATTTGCCTATACCGCCATAACTACTGCTGCCTTGCTCCTCTGCCGGTGTCTAATTACAGGGCCAATTTGCCTCTACCGCCATAAGTACTGCTGCCTTGCTCCTCTGACTGTTCACTGCCTGTGTCTAATTACAGGGCCAATTTGCCTCTACCGCCATAACTACTCCTGCCTTGCTCCTCTGCCGGTGTCTAATTACAGGGCCAATTTGCCTCTACCGCCATAACTACTGCTGCCTTGCTCCTCTGCCGGTGTCTAATTACAGGGCCAATTTGCCTCTACCGCCATAACTACTGCTGCCTTGCTCCTCTGCCGGTGTCTAACTACAGGGCCAATTTGCCACTACCACTTCATAACTACTGCTGGGCAATTACAGGGTCAATTAGTATCTGTTTACTCAACAATACTCCAGGACGCCTTCTTCACTGCCAGATAACTGCCAAATAGACTCCTTTACCTGTGCCAACATGAGTCATAACAAAAAGTATGCCAATGCCAGTGAAAGGAAAGCAGCTTTAGCACTATGACAAAAACAACACCGTGCTAATGAGACTCCTGAGGAAAAACACCATCGCCTTGAGAAGATTAAGGCTAATAAACGCCGTCGCCTCACACAAGAAACCCCTAACTCTAAATCCATAAGATTGGCTGAAGAAGCCTCTGCACGCCGTCACCGCCGACAACAGATGGCCTCTTCCTCATCATTATTATTAGACTCACAACAGGATGCTTCCACATCAGCATGTGGAACAATTTACTGCTACACTTCATCCCATATGCTGTTCACTGACATAACTAATCAGCAATCTGTTTCTGCCCTATCAATACCACCATTCAATACCGATGCACAGTATGCCAATGCCAGTGAAAGGAAAGCAGCTTTAGCACTACGACAAAAACAACGCCGTGCTAATGAGACTCCTGAGGAAAAACAGCATCGACTTGACAAGATTAAGGCTTATAAACGCCGTCGTCTCACACACGAATCCCCTAACTCTAAATCTATTACATTGGCTGAAGAAGCCTCTACACGCCATCACCGCCAACAACAGACGGCTTCTTCCTCATCATCTATAATAATAAATGCCCTAAGCAGCTTCCGGTTGTAACAACTTCCGTCCAGTTGTAACCGGTGACGACACCACACACACGCACATGTTAACCCTCAACACACCACACCGCCTCAACACACACTCCTCTCACCTTTCACCTCCACTCACGTCCACTCACTCTTTCACTCCACATACGTTCCTTTCTCTCACTCCGTTTCTCATACTCACACCATCATCGTCGCTGCCCCGACATCTTCCTCCGCCGCCGCGATCCTGGATCCAGACGTTCTCCAGGCCGCCGACATGTTCTTGCGGCGACGCCATCTTGGATTTCGTGAAATCCCGCGAGATTCAAGATGGCGTCGCCGCAAGAACATGTCGCTGGCGTGGACGACTCGGGATCCAAAAAGATGGCGTCGGCGAAATCTCGGACAACGTCTGGATCCAGGATGGCGCCGGCGGAAGAAGATGTCGGGGATCGTGGAGCAGCGGCGATGACGGCGTGAGTATGAGAGACGGAGTGAGAGAAGGGGTCGTATGTGGAGTGAAAGAGTGAGTGGAGATGGTGAAAGGTGAGAGGAGTGTGTGTTGAGGAGTGTGTGTGTTGAGGGTTAACATGGCAAGAGGTGTGATGCTATCGCATCCTCCCGATGCGATAGCATCGGGCCATAATCTAGTATATATATACAGTTGTGGCCAAAAGTATGGATACCCCTGCAATTCTGTCAGATAATACTCAGTTTCTTCCTGAAAATGATTGCAAACATAAATTCTTTGGTATTATCATCTTCATTTAATTTGTCTTAAATGAAAAAACACAAAAAAGAATGAAGCAAAAAGCAAAACATTGATCATTTCACACAAAACTCCAATAATGGGCCAGACAAAAGTATTGGCACCCTCAGCCTAATACTTGGTTGCACAACCTTTAGCCAAAATAACTGCGACCAACCGCTTCCGGTAACCATCAATGAGTTTCTTACAATGTTCTGCTGGAATTTTAGACCATTCTTCTTTGGCAAACTGCTCCAGGTCCCTGATATTTGAAGGGTGCCTTCTGCAAACTGCCATTTTTAGATCTCTCCACAGGTGTTCTATGGGATTCAGGTCTGGACTCATTGCTGGCCACCTTAGAAGTCTCCAGCGCTTTCTCTCAAACCATTTTCTAGTGCTTTTTGAAGTGTGTTTTGGGTCATTGTCCTACTGGAAGACCCATGACCTCTGAGGGAGACCTAGCTTTCTCACACTGGGCCCTACATTATGCTGCAAAATTTGTTGGTAGTCTTCTGACTTCATAATGCCATGCACATGGTCAAGCAGTCCAGTGCCAGAGGCAGCAAAGCAACCCCAAAACATCAGGGAACCTCCGCCATGTTTGACTGTAGGGACCGTGTTCTTTTCTTTGAATGCCTCTTTTTTCTCCTGTAAACGCTATGTTGATGCCTTTGCCCAAAAAGCTCTACTTTTGTCTCATCTGACCAGAGAACATTCTTCAAAAACGTTTTAGGCTTTTTCAGGTAAGTTTTGGCAAACTCCAGCCTGGCTTTTTTATGTCTCGGGGTAAGAAATGGGGTCTTCTTGGGTCTCCTACCATACAGTCCCTTTTCATTCAGACGCCGAAGGATAGAACGGGTTGACACTGTTGTACCCTCGGACTGCAGGGCAGCTTGAACTTGTTTGGATGTTAGTCGAGGTTCTTTATCCAACATCCGCACAATCTTGCGTTGAAATCTCTTGTCAATTTTTCTTTTCCGTCCACATCTAGGGAGGTTAGCCACAGTGCCATGGGCTTTAAACTTCTTGAAGACACTGCGCACGGTAGATACATTAACATTCAGGTCTTTGGAGATGGACTTGTAGCCTTGAGATTGCTCATGCTTCCTCACAATTTGGTTTCTCAAGTCCTCAGACAGTTCTTTGGTCTTCTTTCTTTTTTCCATGCTCAATGTGGTACACACAAGGACACAGGACAGAGGTTGAGTCAACTTAAATCCATGTCAACTGGCTGCAAGTGTGATTTAGTTATTGCCAACACCTGTTAGGTGCCACAGTTTAGTTACAGGTGCTGTTAATTACACAAATTAGAGAAGCATCACATGATTTTTCGAACAATGCCAATACTTTTGTCCACCCTCTTTTTTATGTTTGGTGTGGAATTATATCCAATTTGGCTTTAGGACAATTCTTTTTGTGTTTTTTTCATTTAAGACAAATTAAATGAAGATAATAATACCAAAGAATTTGTGTTTGCAATCATTTTCAGGAAGAAACTGAGTATTATCTGACAGAATTGCAGGGGTGTCAATACTTTTGGCCACAAGTGTATATATATATATATATATATATATATATATATATATACACCACACGAAAAAACCCCAGGAAGAAGCTAGCGCGAAACGTGTGCCGGGGCTCCGTGCTGCACCCACAGGTCATGTATCATATATCTCCTAAGTCTCTCCTCTTGTTTACACTGTCTGCCTATGCATACAATACAGTTTAATCTATCTTATAAGCACTTGGCACTTTAGCTATTTATAATAATGAACATTTGATATTTATTACTTTCATTAATTCCTGGCTTGGGTATTTAACCTGAACACAGCATTTTTTGCAATTTTTGCTGGGGAATGATGATTTATCATATGAGCATCATTATTTTTTGTATATAATATCTTCAACAACTCTCTACCTGTGGTATTATACCTTTATCAAGCACTGAGCATTATTTTAGTAGGCCAGAGATTTGATTGATCTATATTTTTTGTCTGCACCTTCCATAATTAGCTCTCCTCTAAGTAGAGCACCTAACTTATGCACTATGTTTTTTCAATGAACTTTACAGTTTTATTACTTCTTTGCTGCAGTTCAGTGTTATTATTCGATCCACATTGATAATAGGATGGCTTACATTATGAAAACTGTGTCTCCTAAGAGTTAAATTCTATATGTATATACATATACAATTCTTTGTTTTACACTCATTGGCCATTTAAGGCCCTGTTACACATAACGATGTCTCAGCGATCCCACCAATGATCCGACATGGATGGAATCACTGGGACATTGTTAGGCTGATCACTGGTGAGCTGTCACTAAGACAGCCCCTCCAGCGATCAGGACCAGCGAGCAAGCTGGTTTCCAATGTAAACAGCGGTTATCTAAGAGCCGCGCGGCTCTTAGATAACCGCTGTTTACCCTGGAAACCAGCGCGCACTCTGGTCTCTCACTGCCACGCGCAGCGATGCGCGCTGGCCAGCGGGAAACCAATGATCAAAAAATGGCCAAGGACGATGGAGCGCGATCAGCGATACCCGGCAGGGGGGCCGGTCACTGATACATGTCACACACAGTGATGTCGCTGGCGAGATCGCTGTGGCGTCACAAAATCAGAGATCTCGATGGCGATATCGCTGTGTGTGCCGTGGACTTTAGGCTCTAATGTTTATCCCTTGGATTACCCAGTTTATTGATTCAATTATTACACTGTGTGTGGCCTATATTTGTTCAAAAATGTCTACATAGTTCTAAGACGTGATCTAGAATCCTTGCAGAGATACAGTATAAGATATCCTGTGTTTGCAGTTCTTTTTGTGTCTGTATCCCCATCTTTTAATATGTGATGTATTTTATATGTTTAATAAATTTTGCATAGTTATTTATACTTTTTTGGCTTTTACTTCCATATATTTGTAAGATGTTTTGGAATTTGGAAGTGCCAGGTATCTAGGCCTAGTATTTGTTGAAATTAACAGTACATATACTGTATATATATATATAAATGTGTATATATAAAAAAGCATTAGATTATCCACATTATGCGATTGTGGTCTTCAGGGGCAGTAAAAGGGCACTACAGTCCACACCCTTAAGGCCCGGTCTCACATAATGAGATCATTAGTGACACATAGCGGCGACCGGCCTCCCCTCTGGATATCGCTGATCATGGGCCATTTTTTGATCGTTGGCGTCTCACTGGCCAGCATGCATCGTTGTGTTTGACGCCGACGAGCGACCTCGTTGGCGAAGCAGAACTCAGGGACGCAGGCGGGACAAGGTACCATCGACCGCCGAGGTCATTTTACGGATTGCCGGATCATTGCTGTGTCGTTGAAGAGATCTGCCTGTTTGGCAGCTTACTAGCGACCATGTAGCGATGCACCAGCAATCCATACCAGGTCGTATCGTTGGCGGGATCGCTGGTGCATCGCTATGTGAAACGGGACCCTTACACTCGGTTAAACTATACGGTTTGCTGGGGCCTGGAGCTTGGAAAGACTTAAAACAAAAGTCTGTTTGGCCCTAATGAGGAAGCTGTACAATAAATTGCAGATTACAGATGAGAGCAGGGACAAATATCTCAATGTAAAGCGAAATTTCACAGGAGCTCCACTGGTTGACTGCTCTGTTCAGACATGTGTTTGTTAAGCCTAATACCTCACACTTCCCCCTCCTAATCACAAATTTAGAATTGAAATATCCTATACCTGCCATGCAGGCATGCTATACTAATAACCTGCTGCTGATGGATTTGTGGAAGCAGTATGTGCCTCTGCTGAAAATAGATCACAGCCTGGTAAGTTTAGCTAAATAGAAAAAGTCTGGAGGGGCCAAGTAAATGTTATCAACCCTCCATGTCTGCGTCTGAATGGAAGAGAGATAGAGTGTTATTGCTGAACGTGGATTATCAGGTAATAAATATTTAAACATCTCATTAATATTACATGTGGGCCTAAGTTATGGAATCCAGAGGAATATATTTCCTGGCTGGTTTCTTGTAAAACAATCAAATGTTCAATAAGCAACTTGGAATTTTTTAATATCACACGATGTATGAGGAAACCAAAAATACAGATATCCGATCTAACCACATTGCATCAAGGGGTTATTGATGCCCCTAGAATGCCACATGCAGAAGGTGAATTTGCTTTTTTTCTTTCGAGATTTGAAATAGCTTTTTCTACTTTACTAAAAAAAATTCTTTCTTTGCAGGACAGATTGCTGGGATTTATAACAATCCAAGGATTAGAAATTATACCCGCTTCTCAGTTAAGAAGTAACCCTAGTGGATCTTCATTCAGCACAAAAGCAGTAAGATTGAGGCCTGAGTTGAGAATTGTTTTTGTTGAACCCCTTTTTGGAGATTCCTGTAGCGACATGTGGCTTTTAATTAAAATCTGTCATTGAAGTAAGCACATACAGTGGGGAATATAAGTATTTGATACACTGCAAGTTTTCCCACCAACAAAGAAAGGGGGGGGCTGTAATTTTTATTGTAGGTACACTTCACCTGTTAGAGACAAAATCTAAAAATAAAAACAGAAAAACATTGTATGATTTTTAAATAAGTAGATTGCATTTTATTGCATGAAATAAGTATTTGATCACCTACCAACCAGCAACAATTCTGCCTATTACAGACCTGTTAGTTTTTGCTTAAGAAGCCTTCCTACTCTACACTCATTACCTGCATTAATTGCACCTGTTTGTACTCATTACCTGTACAAAAGACACCTGTCCACACACTCAATCAATCACACTCCAAACTTTCCACCATGGCCAAGACCAAAGGGTTGTCTAAGGACAACAGGGCCAAAATTGTAGACATGTACAAGGCTGGGATGGGCTACAGGACAATAGTCAAGCAGCTTGGTGAATAGGCAGCACAAATAATAGAAAATGGAGATTTTGGCCAACAACCAGCTTCCCTCAGTAAGAGCATTGAAAATAGGTCGTGACTGAGTCTTCCAGCCTAACAATGACCCAAAACACACAGCCAGGGCAACTAAGGGGCAGCTCTGTAAGAAGCATTTCAAGTGGCCTAGCTCGTCTCCAGACATGAACACAATAGATAATCTTTGGAAGGAGCTGAAACTCTAAGGGCCCCGTCACATATAGCGACTCACCAGAGATCCCGACAACAATATGAACTTGTCAGGATCGCTGGTGTGTCACTACATGATCGCTGGTGAGCTGCCAAACAGGCAGCTTCACCAGTGACCAGCACCAGCGACGACGAGCGCGCGGCGTCGCTGTGTACCGTGTGGCGCTTAGAAACCCGCTGTTTACCTTAGTTACCAGCTCCCTGCACCAGCAAGCTGGTAACTAAGGTACACAGAGGGTTTCTAAGTGTGGTGCCCCTGAGGCTCAGTCGCCACAGAGGAACTGCACCTTCTCCTAAGGTGTGGTGCCCCACCATCCAGGTAAGTTGGGGTCTCCTGACCACGCTCCAACACTCGCACCCCACACAATAGAGTAGTTCAGCAAAACCACATTGCAGCTCCTTGCCTAGAGAGAGGCAAACCACCTTTGGTGGTTCCCTGCTTGGAACACTAAACATGCTGGGAGGTGGATGGAGTTTAGAACACATAAAAGAGCGGGATGGTTTAGGATGACTGGTCAGTCGGAGAGGTCAGTCAGACGGGGAGTCTGAGAGAGGAAGCCACTCGGAGAGGAGTGGGGATCCCTGGAAGAGGGATGGAGGAAGGAGTGCTGCAGCTGCCTCAGTGATCTGAGCCAGCTGGCATGGGAAAGGAAAGAAGGAGAAAGACGTTGAGCTTAAGCCTGAGCTTCCATAAGAGAGAAAGACAAGTACGGAACGTAGGAGAAAAAGGGAACACAGAGGACGTGGGTTAGAGGAAGAACCCTGCCTAGAAGTTCTAAGCGCAAGGCCGGGGCCCGAACCCCGAGGTTGTATGGACACTAATGGTTCTGCAGCAGACACCGGTGGAGTAGTGGGCTGTAAATGCACTACTCCCATCTAAGACTTGAGGGCACAACAGCAACACAGAGAGAGAGCTGGGACTTAGGAGTAGAGAGTCCCCGAAGCAGGCTACAGCTGTCTGCCGTGCAAGTAGAGTTCTTGGGAACATCTGTCAGGAGGAACTCCAGTGTAACTCAGTACTAGGAGATCTTCACACTTAAAGGCGCTATAGAGGAGACATTCCGAAAAGGCACATAAGTTGGTGGAGCGTGGAAGGGAGCATTCCATCTTGCCTGGAGGTTGACTGAGTCCCTGACCCGGAGGACACGGCACAGAAGCGGGCACTACAGACTGTGAGTAAAGCTTTGGAACTACATGCCCTGGTGTCCTCCATTCCTACCTGCATCCGTCCGCCTGGCACTGCTACATCCCCTGCGCCGGACACTACACCATTTAAGTGTCTCCACATCTACACTGCCCTGGGACAACAGCCCTGCCTGTGGAGGGCTATAACATCATTGCTGCACCACACCATCTGTCCCAGAGGATCTGTCTGCAGCGTCGGCTTAACACCTCCCTTGCCAAACACCACAGGTGGCGTCACGAACTATTCATCTAACTACACTTCACCATTCAATTTCCCCTATTAATTGGGCGCCCAGGGCCACGGTCCGGGTCACCGCTGCTGTGACACATCCCACTGATACCGGCCCGGTACCAAGTACCCCACAGCCCTGGGAGGGCGACACATAAGAGCCGCGCGGCGCTTAGAAACCCGCTATTTACCTTGGTTACCAGCTCCTGATCGCTGGTCTCCCGTCTGCCACATGCAGCAATGCGTGCTGGCCAGCGGGAGACCAATGATAACAAAAATGTCCAGGGCTTTCAACAACGATCAGCAATACCTGGCGTGGGGGCCGGATGCTGATAGGTGTCACACACAGCGATCTCGCTGGTGAGATCGCTGTGTGTGACGGAGGCTTTAAGATTCTGTCTCTCACAATTGAAGTGTACCCACGATAAAAATTACAGACCTCTCCATTCTTTGTAGGTGGGAAAACTAGCGAAATTGGAAGTGTTTCAAATACTTATTTTCCCCACTGTATGTAAGTTGTACATAATTATACAGATGCTTATGCATACTGAGAAGAACAGATTATGTGCTTTTCAGACTCGAATAATTGCATTGTAGACAGCAGATAAGAAATTGAATATGTCTACAATATACAAATCAGTTAATTGCCATCTCATAAAATTAGTATAATACACATGCTCACATCTGTTTCCAATTTGCTAAGATATATATATATTTTTCACAAACGTTACTTCAATATTATCATTTTCCAAGCCCGCACACAAAATGAGAGGAACCATATGCAGCTAAGAAACCGCTGATTTTAAAGCTAAGATCAGTTGTATTAACTTTCCATCTGTTGCTCAAATAATTTTAAAGTAAATCTGTCCTTACTCTTCCACCAAAACCTCATATATGGGCATGTAGGTCTTTGAAATGTTAATCCAGAGAAGCGTTTATATCTTATTCTATCTGTTTTAATTAATACGCAAACGAGGCATTAAGTGCTCTAAGCATGACAGAGCACTTAATGAATCACTTTCTTGTGAGGTTGTTTCCCTGTCTGCCACAAGCCTCCTTAGCTTGTTTGTCTTATTTGCTTACTATACATCAGACAGTGGGCTACCAATGAACCTAAAGAGGCTAGTATTGGATCAGCAAGCAAGCTCAAGAGACAGAGGCTCGTTAAGTGCTCTGTCACTCTAATATCACTTAACACATTTGAATTTGCATTAAAACATTATATTATCAGAAATGTGGCAACAGATAGAATATATAATGATGTTGAAGGATTTATATTTCAATGAGCACCATCTGTACATTAATACATCACCATAATCATCATCAGTACATGAATATGACGCCAAAATTCTAATCAGGACAGGAATACATCACCAGACCTTTCATCAGTACATAAATATGGCACTAGAACCATCATCAATACAGCTATACATCACCACAACCACTATCAGTGCATGAATACATAAACAGAACCATCATCATTACATGAATACGACACAAGTACCATCATCAATACAAGTATACATCACCACAACAACCATCAGTACATGAATACAGCAGCAGAACGACCTTCAGTACAGAAATACATGTGCAAAACCACCATCAGTACAGGAATTCATCACCAGAACCACCATTAGTACATGGATACAGCAGAAAATCAATCATCAGTATATGAGTAATCACCAGAACCACCATCAGCACATGAATTCATCACCAGAACCATTATCAGTATAGGAATATATCACCAAAACTGTCATCAGTATGCAGTACTGTCATCAGTATAGTACTGTGATTAATTGAAAGTTTAGGTCAGACCCATATACATCTTTATCAGAAGAACCTACAACTCCCAGTATGTCCTTAACAATGGTCGAAGTTGCTGCAAGCTGATACCAGCCAATATGAGAACCACAGTGCTAATGAGACTTAATCAGTATAGCAAAATATGCAAAATATTATTTACACCCAGGTACCTTATAGGTGACGCCCAGGAACCTTATAGGTGACATACAGAAATACATAGTCAGAACCACCATCAGTGCAGGAATACATCATCAGAACCATCCTCAATACATAAATAAGGCACCAGAACAATAGTCAGTACAAAATAACATAATCAGAACTGCTGTCAGTACATGAATAAATCTCCATAACTACCATCAGAATATGAATACATCACTAGAGATGAGAGAACTTTTTCAGAAAATGTTCGCCAATCTCAAATTCTGCCTAGCCTTTCGTGGTTATTAAAATAGGGGACGCCCAACAAAAATTCAGGGGAACCCATATCAATTTTTTTTTTAATTATTGAGTCATAGCACATTTGATGGGTCAATTGATGCCACTTTCCTGGTGTCTGCCCCTAATTTGAGCTGTTTTGACAGCTTTTTGGCCCTCTTGAAGGTGTTGTCTATGCTTTTAGTCTTGCCTCCCATTTATTTCACTGGGCTTCGTATATGTTTGTCGAACCATTCGCCGAACGTGTTCGGCGAGTTTAGGGATGTTCTTCAAGCCGAACAAAACCAAGCCTTGAAAGGTTTACTCATCTCTTCACATCTCTACAACCATCATCAGTACAGGAATACAGCATCAGAACCACCATCAGTACATCGATACAGGACCTGAACTGACATTAGTATATGAATAATCACCAAAATCATTACAGTAAAGAAATATATCACCTATCATCAGTACATGGCTGCAAGAGCATGGTACATAGCCTCCACACTACTAGTTCTTATGAGCTATAACCATCACACCAACCACCCTTTTGATAAATAGCTACCATACTGTCTGCCTTTATGATCTGTAACCACCACACTATCTGCCCTTATGAACCATTGCCTATGACATGGCTTTCCCCTCTCCTCTGTTTCCCCTACTCTTTGTATATCTCCACACTCCCACCACTCACCATGCTATCCCCTCTCAATATTGTGCCCCCATTTCATTCTGTGCCCAGAGGCATGCTGCCCTCTAGAAAACTGAGCCTTCTCCTTACACAGCCCCTTATTCTGCCAACTCCAAACCATTCTCCCTCCTCACACTGCCCCTTCATGCTGCCCTCTTGAGACTGTGTTTCCTCCTCACACTGTCCCCAATGCTGCCCTCTCCATATTTTGCTCCCTCCTCACACTGCCCCATTGCTTGCCTCTAATAAACTGTGAAAAAGTTGAAAATCCAGCAACTGCAAAATTCCTTAAAACATCACATTTATTTGTAGATTGAAACATGAATAAGTAAAGTTTTAAAACATGTTAGCACAATGGTCGACGCATTTTGAGCTACACAAATTTGCTTATTTGTCTGTTCCACATCTACTTTTTATGCTATATATTTTCATAGCTCCTGCATGTTAGTTGTCATGATTAAGAGCTAATGTCGCTTGAAAATCGTTGACTTTTTCATATTTTAATCTACAAATAAATGTGATGTTTTAATGAATTTTGCAGTTGCTGGATTTTCCATTTTTTTCACTGCTCTGTTGCTCAGGAAACCAGCCTGAAGCCTCCGCGCACCGCATTCACATTCCAGGCATTTTGTCAACCGGGTGAGCTGATAATTGCTTCATTGTGCTTTTCTACCTTATAATTTATGCCCCTTTCTCATACTGCCCCTCATGCTGTGCTCTTTGCACTGCATCCCCACACACTGTCACCATGCATTCCTCTCCTAATTATGCCCCATACTCATGATTTTTAGGCTACTCCAGATTGTGCTCCATCCTCACACAGCCCCTATGCTGACCTATTTTGTCTGTGCCCCCTCCTCACTCTGCCCCCTTTCTGCGCTCTACAGACTGTGCCCCTCTTCACACTGTCCTCTTAGTTTCCCCCCTTTCCATACTGTCCCTCTCATACTTTGCCCTCAAACTCTCTATCTTCATGTCTACTGCTTTAGTTACTGCAATATCCTCCTCTGTGGCCTCACTGCTAACAGTCTCGCACCTCAACAGTCCATTCTTAACTTTGCTGCCTGACTAATCCACTAATCTCTTGTATCTACTCCTCCACTTTAGGGCCCCGTCACACATAGCGATCTTGCTAGCGAGTGTGTGTGACAGCGATCAGCTACCGGCCCCCCTGCCGGTATCACTGATCGCTCTTGGAAAGCCCTGGACATTTCTTTGATCGCTGATCTCCCGCTGGCCAGCACGCATCACTGCGTGTGACAGGTGGGAGACTAGAGATCAGCTGGTAACTAACGTACTCATCGGGTATCTAAGGGACGTGCGTCACATAGAAACCCGATGTGTACCTTAGTTACCAGCTCCCTGCATCAGCGCGCTGGTAACTAAAGTACACAGCGACGCCGTGCGCTCGGCGTCGCTGGTGCTGATCGCTGGTGAAGCTGTCTGTTTGACAGCTCACCAGCGATCATGTAGCGACTCACCAACGATCCTGACACGTTGATATCGTTGTCGGGATCGCTGATGAGTCACTATGTGTGACGGGGCCTTTACTCCTTTGCAAATTCCTACATTGGCTCCCAATTCCCTAACGTATCAGGTTCACACTACTGACATTGACCTCCGTACATTTCTGAACGAACCTTCAGATACCTTTCAAAACGTAAATATACTCCCACAAACACAATATTTTTTTTTTACATCCACCCAGGTAGCTAAAAGGTAGCACTCAAGGTGCGTGCCCACTCTTGTCTACTCATTATCCCATCCACAACATGTGCTAAATTATTATTTTACTGTTCATCCTTAAAAAGGCTAGAAGAAATCCAAATGTGTTGAACATAAGTGTCCATTTACATAATTAGATGTATTTTATAAATCACACCCTGCTTTCTGCAATGTGATTAAGAAACTGGCAAGGTGTTTGGAGAAGGCAACTTAATTTGTGCCAGAAGGCTACCAGCCACATGTTTCCCATTAGCATGTGATAGTACTTGGACTATGAGGTCAGCAACAGCAGCCATAGAAATTAACAACTTATATATACTAGATAGAAATAGAGGGAAAGGTGAGAAACATATTTATTAAAGAGCTATTCAAATTTGTTAAAAAATTAGCCGTGTTCTGAAGCCCAGAGAGGAAGAAGTGCCAGTCAAGTGTTAAATATAAACGCCCATATATAAGTAGTGTAAAGCTTCATCTAGGTTTCTTCTTACACACAATTATTATATGTAGTAAATATGAATAATACTTCATATACAATAGCATTTAAAAGTTTTGGGCACCCATGGTCAAAATTACTGTTATTGTGAGCACAGTTTAGCCAATTGAAGATGAAATGATCTCTAAAAGATGTAAAGTTAAAGATTACACATTTCCTTTGTATTTTAGGAAAAATATATATATATACATTGCAATTATTTACATTTTAAAAATTACAAAAAGGAAAATGGCATATGCAAACGTTTAGACACCTTGGACTTTTGTGTGCTCAGATAACTTTGACCAAGGTTTCTGACCTTATTTATCCTGTTAGGGTTATGGCTAGAGTTGAGCGAAATGGGTCGGTCAAATTTAAAAGTCGCCGAATTTCATTCAAGACGGGTTTCGCCAAGCGAAACCCGACCATAGCGTGAGGTCAGCCATGCGGTCGCCGACCTGAGCGCCAAAGTCGCTTTTCCCATAATGCTTTCAGGCGCCTTTTCTCTGCCAATGAGCAAGGACGTACACTTTGGGCAACGCGATGACATGGGCAGCGGCCACCACCATCTTAGAGAAGGGCATTTCAGTGATTGGCTTGCTTTGTGTGGCGTCACTGTGGCTATAAAAGCCCTGACCGCCGATCGCCATTTTACTTCTGCCGATGTTAGCATAGGGAAAGGTTGCTGTCTGCCGCTGCTTCTCAATAGGGAGAGTGTTAGGCTGGAAAAGAAAACAGATAGGCAGGGAAGAAAAAAGAATCTGTGCTTCTGCTGATAGCAATTGTGCTGTACAGTTAGTGTGCAGTGACAGGGGAGGATTTTTTTGTGTACAGCAGCGCTGGTTATTAGGCTGCCTTATTAGGCTACCTGCATTGCTGTGTGCACACTGCTGTGCAGACTGCTTTTTACACAGCACTTCTACTTTTATTCTTTTTTTCTGAACAGTTACCGAGCGTTCATTTTTTCCCACACCGTATTGGTGTTGTACGCTCCTCACACACTACCGTGTACCGGCTGGTATCACGGACAAATACATGCTATCTGTGTGTGACTCTGGAAAAAAATAGACGGAGAGTTACATTTTTCCATACATACACCGTATAGAGCTGTCCGTTTCTGATACAGTACCGTATATCTGCTGTTTGGATTACAGTGAAATCCATAGTGAGACAGCGTCTGTGTGTGACTCCGTAAAAAAATAGACGGAGAGTTACATTTTTCCATACATACATTGTATAGAGCTGTCCGCTTCTGATACAGTACTGTATATCTGCTGTTTGAATTACGGTCAAATCCATACTGAGACAGCGTCTGTGTGTGACTCCAGAAAAAAATAGACGGAGAGTTACATTTTTCCATGCATACACCATGTAGAGCTGTCCGCTTTTGATACAGTACCATATATCTGCTGTTTGGATTACGGTCAAATCCATACTGAGACAGTGTCTGTGTGTGACTACGGAAAAAAATAGATGGAGATTTAAATTTTTCCATACGTACACCGTATAGAGCTGTCCGCTTCTGATACAGTACCGTATATCTGCTGTTTGGATCACGGTCAAATCCATACTGAGACAGCGTGCGTGTGACTCCGGAAATAAATATACATAGATTTACATTTTTCCATACACCGTATAGAGCTGTCCGCTTCTGATACAGTACCGTATATCTGCTGTTTGGATTACGGTCAAATCCATACTGGGAGAGCATCTGGGTGTGAGTAAGGGAATATATAAAAGAAGATTTAAAATTTCCCCTACACTTTATACAGCTGTCCGCTTCTGATACAGTACCGTATATCTGCTGGTTGGATTACGGTGAAATAAATACTGGAAGAGCGTCTGGGTGTGAGTAAGGGAATATATAAAAGGAGATTTAAAATTTCCCCTACACTTTATACAGCTGTCTGCTTCTGATACAGTACCGTATATCTGCTGGTTGGATTACGGTCAAATACATACTGGGAGAGCACCTGGGTGTGAGTAAGGGAATATATAAAAGGAGATTTAAAATTTCCTTTACATTTTATACAGCTGTCCGCTTCTAATACAGTACCATATATCTGCTGTTTGGATTACGGTCAAATCCATACTGAGACAGCATCTGTGTGTTACTCCAGAAATAAATATACATAGATTTACATTTTTCCATACATACACCATATAGAGCTGTCCGCTTCTGATACAGTACCATATATCTGCTGTTTGGATTACGGTCAAATACACACGGAGAGCGTCTGTGACTAAGGAAATATATAAGGAGATTTAAATTTTTCACTACACCTTATACAGCTGTACGCTCCTCATATAGTACCATATATTGGCTGTTTTGAATTACAGTCAAATACATACTGGGAGAGCATCTGTGAATAAGGAAATATATTCGGAGATTTTAAATTTTCGCTACACCTTATACAGCTGTACGCTCCTCATATAGTACCATATATCTGCTGGTATTTTTGGTACATTTTCCCAAACATGAGGAAGTATGGTGGAAGGGGCAGGGGGGCACCTGGTACTGATGGTGGTGGTGGTACATCTGCTGGTTTTGCCAAAGCACAAAAGCAGCTAAGGAAGGAGATATTGAGCCAGTGTCATCGTATGGCTCAAGAAGGCCTGTAAGATTCCCTTTTCTGTGAGTAGGTAAACCGCTTTTAAAGCCGGAGCATCAGGAACAGGTTTTGGCTTACATTACCGAAACAGCCTCCAACTCTATCGCCTCTTCTCAAGTTTCAAAAACTTCAAGCACTGAGTCATCAGTGCAGGCTTCTGGTCATGAACAACACCTTTCCTTGTGGCCTTCACCCCCACCAAAAGTGAAGGATGCGGCAGGCCACATTTCAGATTACTCCATGGAGCTCTTTCCACATACCATGCCTAGGTTATCAAGTCAAGTCCTGAATTCCCCAGTCCAAAATGAACCTGACATGGAGTGCACTGATGCACAGCCACTACTAGATGATTCTGCTGGTACATTGACCCAGAGCAATACATTGCCCTCGCAGTCTACTGAGCCAGAATCTGACCCTGATGAAACTCAGGTACTCCTTCCTGCATACTATACCACCTTACACGGTGACACAGAGGAAGGTGCAGATGAAAATGAAGAGGAGGTGATGGATGACCCAGTTGTTGACCTGGATTGGCATCCATTGGGGGGAAGAGGGTGCCGCTGGCAATAGGTCAGAAGAGGAGAAGGATCCGCAGCAGGCATTGTCATCACAGCAGCGGTTATCTGGCAGGCCCGTAGCTGTCCAAAAAAGTGGTAAAAAAACAAAAAGTGTTGCAGGACAGCTTGGTCTGACGGTCAAATTAGCACAGCGTGCAAGCCCTGAAAATGTATACCACAGTAGGAAGAGTGCAGTGTGGCACTTTTTTGACCAAAATCTTATTGATGAGGCAAAGGTTATCTGTAAGAAGTGCGGAAGGACCTTTAGCCGAGGGAAAAATCTCTGAAATTTGAATACCAGTTGCATGCTTAGACATTTAACCACCATGCACTTGCAAGTGTGGATGGACTACAAAACCTCAGGTAGCACAAGTGCACCTGCTCCGACTGAAGGTAGCCAGCAATGCTCCATCGCTTCCCCCACTCCAAGCCCACCGGTAAGCACACCAGCAGCAAGAAATGTTGAGGTGTCGTCGCAAGGCCAAAGCAGTCAGGGAAACACAATGTTTTTGCAACGAAAGACTAAATCTAGGCCATCACCACCACCACCATCACCATCACCAACCCCCTGTCAGTCTGTCAGGTCCAGTTCCCCCATATGCAGCTCTCAAGTCCAGCTCACCCTACCAGATACTCTGAGTAGGACAAGAAAGTACTCATCCTCCCATCCGCGTACACTGGCTTTGAACGCGTACATTGCCAAACTGATCTCATTAGAGATGATACCCTTCCTTTTGGTTGAAAGCGAAGCATTCCGAGCCATTCTTTCTATTAAGGTAAATCTATGGTGTCTCTGGTCTCTTAATCTCCTGGAGTCAATTTCAAACGTTATACTTGTCTTAATAAATCAAAATAATATGCTATAGCTGACTAGTAACATTCCACCAGTAACTTTGCATATTTTTCTGTTTGTCTTTGTATCTTATTTTTCTTTTCTTATATGTATATTTCAGCTTCAATGTTTATACATTGGTGATTGTCTATCCACAATCGATGTTTATATTCTGTATATATTTTGGATTATTCACTATATATTGTATATATGTTTTTATTTTAGTGTACCCCATGAGTAAGATCCGGGAGGATAGAAACGTCGGGTATTCTGATTGTACATTTCCTAATCTTGCTTGGGCACACTTTTGTTGATGGATTGGACACTTTGAATAAATATACAAGTTTTTGCATACTATCAACTTGTCGAGTGCGGTGAATCATTTCTTTTTATATGTTCAGGGCCCTAGTGGTCCAATACACCAGGACCTACTTTTTCTAAGACCCGAGTGCGCACCATCTCTCTACATATAGTCGATGATTTTTCTCGTGCCAGCACCGGTCTAAACAGATGTCTTCGGAAACCTTCACCTACGACGCTGCAACAAGTTCCAGCATCTTAGCACAAGTCTCGGACTCCAATGATTTTTTAAAAACTCCAACACAGGAGTTAAGAACGAGAGACTACGAAAAGGAGAGATGCAAATTACTATCCTACGATCTTCACTGTAGAACCTTAGCCGAGTATCATAAACAAGGAAAAATTCCCAGGAGCCTTAGGTGTCACCTACGCCCAACTCTCTTCAGTGACAACGAGGAATTCTGTGATAAATATAAAAAAATATTAAACAAGTATTCTCTTGATATTATAATCCTAACTATTGAATTCTTGCAGAAAGCGATTGCCGATACCAAAGAAAACATCAAAGCTGTGGAAACCTAATTATCCGCTACTTTGTCTTCTGCGGATTGGTCAAACCTGAAAGATAGAGCAGACAAAATTCTATCGGAACAACAGAAATTTCTACAAGAGAGGAAATGTCAGAAGTTCCAAAGGGACACAGACGACTATAGTAGCAACAGAGTCTACAGATGGAGCGAATCCTCTGGTACAAATTCCTGGCGACGCCAATCCAATCGAAAATTCGGCTCTTTCAGTACAGAGAGTGACTCATCTACAGGTTCAACAAGACCACGTTTTTTATCGAAGGGCCGCAGGGGAGGTTTCCAACGCACAGACAGACGCGAAGAACCAGGAAATGACAAAATGACCACCCGATCCCAGGTAAGGCGTCACCCAACCTGGTAATTAACATCTCAAAACATACACTCTCCCCTGCGGAGTTATCAGTACTTCAAAAAGAGCTTTCATTCTGTCCTACCCCCAACTGGGATGCTTTCCAGCTGGAGAAGGACCCGAAACGTTTTTACCGTGCCATCAGACTGAAAACACATTTTGGGACTTTACCAGAAACCTCCGATATCAGAGTGCCTCCAATTGGGGACATCTCTGTTGCGGAGCTTTCGGTTACAAATCTGGGACTTAGGAGCCCAAGCTCTTTTAATCCTCCACAGTCGACTCATGCTACAGAGACATGTATTTCTTTCATTGATAGAGAGGTTAAGGATCTAATACACCAACAACGTCTGGATTTCTTTCCTAACCATAACAATTTGACACGGGTAGAAAAACAAGCACTAACAGCATTACAAAACAACAAAAACATCATTATTAAACCGGCTAATAAGGGGGGGTGCCATCGTCATTCTGGAACGTAGCATGTACATTGGTGAAATTGAACGGCAGCTATCCGATATGCACACCAATAAATCTATACCAAGGGACCCTACATTTGACATCAGTCGTAAGATTCAATCCTTACTCAAAACCTATCTGGATGAAAACATCTTAGACAACAAAACAGTCACATTTCTTACCAATCCCCATCCCATCACTCCCGTTTTCTATGTTCTTCCAAAAATCCATAAATCTCTTCTAAATCCCCCTGGCAGGCCAATTGTGGCATCAACTGACTCTATACTCTCTCCCCTCTCTGTCTATCTTGAGATGATCTTAACACCTTTGGTAAAGACTACCCCCTCTTTTCTACTAGACACGGGACATTTTCTGAAAATTATTCATGACCTCAAAACTATATTGCCTACTAGTCTATTGGTTACGTTAGACGTTAATAGCCTCTATACATCCATTTCTCACACCAAGGGGATACAAGCCACCTGTTCCCTACTGGAAACTTCCAATATGTCTGTTGAATCCATCCAATTGTGTTTAGACCTCCTTACATTAGTCCTATATGAGAATTTCATTCTATTTGAGGACACATACTACGTCCAGTTACGGGTGACCATGATGGGATCAAACTTGGCACCGGCTTACGCAAATGCCTTCATGCACTCTTTTGAACAAAATTTCATTTACCCGAGTAAGATGTTTAAAGAATCCATCATTTGTTATCATCGCTATATCGATGATATTTTCTTTATCTGGACAGGCTCTCCTGAGTCCTTGGAATCCTTTCACACTTACCTGAACTTATTGGATACCATCAACTATGACATGACTCACATACCTTTCTTGGATACAATGATACACAAAGATTCTTTGGGGAATCTTACAACTGATCTGTACACAAAATCTACAGACTGTAATAGTCTACTTCATTACTCTAGTAGCCACCCAAAAGCCACAAAAGATAGCCTTCCCAGATCACAGTTTACAAGTATCTCAAGAATAGTTTCCGACCCAGAATTACTACCCACTCATCCGGTTGAGATGTCTTCTAGCTTTTTAGAGAGAAATTACCCTGCTAGTCTCCTCCAACAAGAGAAAACATGAGTTCTAGATCCACCTATGACAGTCTCAACTATCTCAAATCCTGAAAGAGTTCCCTTCGTTCATACTTATCACCCCCTTATGCCGAGAATTCACTCCATCTTTTGCAAACATTGGTCATTGCTCTCTAGTGCATATCCTAACATCAAAGCCTTTAGCACACCAGCTCTGATGTGTAACAGGAGAGCCCCCAACATCAAGGACAAATTGGTTTGGGCAGATATCGGTAGCAAATTACCCATATCAACACAAAAACAAAGGCACTTCCCTTGCCTTAACTGTGCTTCCTGTTCAAATATTATTAAATCTGATACGGTCACTCATCCACGCACAGGCAAATCATTACCTATACGAGGGTTTTATATCTGCGACTCCAATTTTGTAATATATGTCATCAAGTGCCCCTGTGGCCTTCTATACGTGGGTGAGACAACACAGCATGTCAAAGATAGAATTGCTAGCCACAAATCTACAATTAGATGTGGCAAAACATGGCTACCCATTCCAGATCACTTTGTCAAATACAAACACACAGTGGCGCAACTAAAGTATCAAGTGATTGAACAGGTATCTAAACCCAGGAGAGGTGGCAACCACATAAAACTCTTGAATAGTGTTGAGCGATACTTTCCGATATTGAGAAATATCGGATCGGATTGGATCGGACCGATACCCAAAAAGTATCGGGTATCGCCGATTCCGATACCGGAAACCCCATTCAAGTCAATGGGACAGAAATATCGGAATTAAAAAAACCCTTTCTTTACTTGCACATCCAGTTCGGAAGGGGGAAGAGTGTGGTCGGTGCGTGGGCGGACACTGTGCGTGTCTGTGTGTGCGGGCGGGGTCTGTACGGGCCTCTCTGGGGTCTATGCGGGCCTGCCGGGGGTCTATGCGGACCTGCTGGGGGTCTGTGCGGGCTGCCGGGGGTCTGTGCGGGCCTGCCGGGGGTCTGTGCGGGCCTGCCGGAGGTCTGTGTGGGCTGCCGGGGGTCTGTGCGGGCCTGCCGAGGGTCTGTACGGGCTGCCGGGGGTCTGTACGGGCCAGCCGGGGGTCTGTGCGGGCCTGCCGGGGGTCTGTACGGGCCTGCCGGGGGTCTGTGCGGGTTGCCGGGGGTCTTTGTTTCTGTGTGCAGGCATCCAGGCATCTTCTGATGGGACTACAAGTCCCATCGGGCTATGCCTGCTACAAGGACAGTGATTGACACATTAGCCAATGATGGGACAGTAGTAGTCCCATCATCCGGCTAATGTGTTGATTGTAAAAAAAACAAAAAAACATACATACTACATACATTCAACATACATACATGCTACATACATACTTCATATATACTACATTCATACAACAAACATACATACTACATACATACGTCATATATACTACATTCATACAACATACATACTACATACATACTACATATATACTACATTCATACAACATACATACATACTTCATATATACTACATTCATACAACATACAACATGCATACTACATACATACTACATATACACTACATTCATACAACATACATACTACATACATACTTCATATATACTACATTCATACAACATACATTCAACATACATACTACATACATACTACATATAGCATTCATACAACATACATACATACTACATACATACTTTATATATACTACATTCATACAACATATATACATACTACATACATGCTACATATATACTACATTCATACAACATGCATACATACTACATGCTACATACATACTACATATATACTACATTCATACAACATACATACTACATATATACTACATTCATACAACATACATACATAGTACATACTACATACATACTACATACATACAGTGGGGAAAAAAAGTATTTAGTCAGTCAGCAATAGTGCAAGTTCCACCACTTAAAAAGATGAGAGGCGTCTGTAATTTACATCATAGGTAGACCTCAACTATGGGAGACAAACTGAGAAAAAAAATCCAGAAAATCACATTGTCTGTTTTTTTTTTCATTTTATTTGCATATTTGCATACATAAAACATGATACAGACATACAACATACATACTGCATACATACTACATACAATACATTCATACATTCATACAATACATACATATAGACATACAGTACATATAACATAGAGTACATACTCACCATCACTTGTCACTTTGAAGCCAGTGTCATCTTTAAAAAATATTAAAATAACAAACAACCGATATACTCTCTGATCCGCAGAAATCCACGAGTGTCCCACGACAATCTCCTGCAGCGCATCACGACATACAGTTATATGTACTGTATGTCTATATGTATGTATTGTATGAATGTATTGTATGTAGTATGTATGTATGTTGTATGAATGTAGTATATATGTAGTATGTATGTAGTATGTACAGTATGTATGTATGTTGTATGAATGTAGTATATATGTAGTATGTATGGAGTATGTATGTATGTATGTTGTATGAATGTAGTATATATGTAGTATGTATGTAGTATGTATGTATATATGTTGTATGAATGTAGTATATATGTAGTATGTATTTAGTATGTAGCATGTATGTATGTATGTTGTATGAATGTAGTATATATGTAGTGTGTATGTATGAAAGTTGTATGAATGTAGTATATATGTAGTATGTATGTAGTATGTATGTATGTATGTATGTTGTATGAATGTAGTATATATGTAGTATGTATGTAGTATGTAGTATGTATGTATGTTGTATGAATGTAGTATATATGAAGTATGTATGTAGTATGTATGTATGTTTTATGAATGTAGTATATATGTAGTATGTATGTATATTGTATGAATGTAGTATATATGTAGTATGTATGTAGTATGTATGTATGTATGTTGTATGAATGTAGTATATATGTAGTATGTATGTTGTATGAATGTTGTATATATGTAGTATGTATGTAGTATGTATGTAGTATGTATGTTTTTGTTTTTTGTTTTTTTACATTCAACACAGCCGGATGATGGGACTACTACTGTCCCATCATGGCTAATATGTCAATCACTGTCATTGTAGCAGACATAGCCCAATGGGACTTGTAGTCCCATCGGACGATGCCTGCACACACACACACAACCCCCGGCAGCTCGCACAGACCCTCGGCAGCTCGCACAGACCCCCAGCAGGCCCGGACAGACCCCCGGCAGGCCAGCACAGACCCCCGGCAGGCCAGCACAGACCCCCGGCAGGCCAGCACAGACCCCCGGCAGGCCCGCACAGACGCCCGGCAGGCGTGCACAGACGCCCGGCAGGCGTGCACAGATGCCCGGCAGGCCCATACAGACCCCCGGCAGGCCCGCACAGACCCCTGGCAGGCCCGCACAGACCCCTGGCAGGCCCGCACAGACCCCCGGCAGGCCCACACAGACCCCCAGCAGGCCCACACAGACCGCGCATCATGATGCGCACAGACCGCGCATCATGATGACATCATTTCAGCAGCCATTCACAGCCACAACACTGGCTCATTGCATTATGGGAACTTCCGATTCCGATATCCGATATTGTAAAAATATCGTTACTTGGTATCGAAATTGCGAAACAGCGAATATCGGCCGATACCCGATATTTGCAGTATCGGAATGCTCAACACTACTCTTGAAGCAGAGGGAAACTTACTGGATCCATAAATTAGACACACTGTCACCAAAAGGCCTCAATAGAGAAATAAATTGACTTTTATAATTAACCTATTGTTGTTTACTATTTTCAGACACGCTGATATTCCACAATAATTGGTAAGCTCTTTTTTACAAAAAAAGTTTTTCCCTTTTTTCCTTTTTTCTTTTTAGTTTTTCTTTTTTAGTTTCTAATTTTCGGATTTTTTCCCCTTGTTTTTCCTTATTTTTATCCTTGATTCTCTATTTATTCACGTAATCTTTATTTTTTATTTTTTACTTTTATTTTTTACTTTTTATTCTTTATTTTCCATTTAATTATTTTTCATTTCATATTTTTTATTTTTTGCTTCATTTGCATTTTCTTCCATTTATTTTTAACTTTATTTTTATTTTTATTTATATTATTATTTTCATCATTTTTTCTTTCCCCTTTTTTCTCCATTTTTTCTATATAATCCATTCTCTATTATGACCGACACAGGTTTACCATGCTACTATATTCTACTTAATCCATTATAGTGCCTGCCCTTCCCTATTTTTACGTTCCTTGTTCCTCCATACTCTGTTCTGCATTGCAATCACTCCCCCCTTTCCCATGATGACACTTCTCTAGCATCACAACTCTTTCCTTTACCGCGCAAGCGCGGTTATCCCAATACGCTGCATCATCATCGCAGCCATCTCCTCTACCGCGCAAGCGCTGTCCTCTCTAGTCCTGGCAACCACCGTGCATGTGCGGTGTCTCTCCCCTCACTGTGCTGTGTCACTTCCGGGCTGGATGACGCACTTCCGGTCTAGCGGTGCACAGCGCGGTATTTAAACCTCGCTATATCACAGACCATGACAGCCTCCCATCTACTCCAAGGTAGGGTGCAGGAGCACCACCTTTACTGCTCGTTTCCTCCTCCCAGGATCCCCCAGGTAACTCACGCCACAGAGATATATACTATACTGCATTTTAGCGCTGGCACAATTATTCTCATTAGGTGCCACTCACCTTACAGGTGGAAAACATTAATTGACGGCCACTGCAGCCTCAAGCCTAAACCTACCTACCTCAGGTAATCCACGCCATATTTAAACACTCTATATTGTGCTTTAGCGCCGGCATGATTATTTTCATTATGTGCCACTCATCCTACAGGTGGAAACCACTTAATGACGGCCACTGCAGTCTCAAGCTAAAACCTACCTACCTTAAGGTATATTACACACTTTGATATACACCTTTGAATTATTTTTACTATCCATATACTGAGCTATCCCCCTTTTTTGCATTACTCAGCGGGAACCAATCTATGGCACCACTCAACTGAAATCAATTTATGGCATATTCACAATTGCTGAGCAGTATCCGTTAAAGCTATTTTGTACGATACCTATACCTTTCAGGTACATTTTACATTCTCTGCTGAATCTGTCATTTTATTCATACTCTACAACCATTACTTGTAAGTAGCTTACACTTTTTTATATATTTCCACCTACAGTTACCTTAAGGGGAGGTATATTTTATCCAAATGCCCTAAGTTCGCCATTTTTTCTATTGAGGTAAATCTATGGTGTCTCTGGTCTCTTAATCTCCTGGAGTCAATTTCAAACGTTATACTTGTCTTAATAAATCAAAATATTATGCTATAGCTGACTAGTAACATTCCACCAGTAACTTTGCATATTTTTCTGTTTGTCTTTGTATCTTATTTTTCTTTTCTTATATGTATATTTCAGCTTCAATGTTTATACATTGGTGATTGTCTATCCACAATCAATGTTTATATTCTGTATATATTTTGGATTATTCACTATATATTGTATATATATTTTTATTTTAGTGTACCCCATCAGTAAGATCCAGGAGGATCGAAACGTCGGGTATTCTGATTGTATATTTCCTAATCTTGCTTGGGCACACTTTTGTTGATGGATTGGACACTTTGAATAAATATATGAGTTTTTGCATACTATCAACTTGTCGAGTGCGGTGAATCATTTCTTTTTATAGATCTTGAGCCAGGCAAGGTAGTCAGTGATAATGGCCGGAATTTTGTGGCTGCCATAGCCCTTGCAAAACTCAGACACATACCTTGCCTGGCTCACACCTTGAATCTGGTGATGCAGTGCTTCCTAAATAATTATCCGGAGTTAACAGCCCTGCTCCATAAGGTGCGAAGACTGTGCTTGCACATCTGTCACTCGCCCATAGACTCCAGTCGTATGCAGAGGCTGCAGCGATCGCTCCACCTCCCCAAGCACCGCCTAATCTTAGATATTGCAACAAGGTGGAACTCCACCATGCACATGGTTGAGAGGCTGTGCGAACAGAGGCAGGCTGTAATGCATTTGTGGGAGGATACACGGGCAGGCAGTTTGAGGGCAGACATGGAGTTTTTGGGTGTGCAGTGGTCAAAGCTGAAAGACCTCTGTAAAGTCCTTCAGTGTTTTGAGGAATGCACATGGCTGGTAAGCACAGACGACGCCAACATAAGCATGAGCATACCACTTATGCGTCTGCTCATGCAAACTTTGACGCACATTAAGGATCAGGCATCTGCAGCGGAGGAGGAAGAGGAGGAGGAGGGAAGCCTTGATGACAGTCATCCATTGAAGAGGAGGAGGATGAGGGGGATGATTATTTTGGGGAGGAGAATGCTTCTTGGGGGGCAAGAGAAAATGTTGGCTTGCCAAGGTCAAGTACAGGGTTTGTGCGTGACTGGAGGGATGTGGATTTGGCAGAAAGTGCTCCTCCACCCACCACTGTCAGTGCATCATTGACACCTGGAACATTGGCCCACATGTGTGATTATCTCTTGCGGATCCTAAAAAAGTACCCCCGCAATCTCAAAATTATGAAGGATGTTGACTACTGGCCAGCATCCTCGATCCATGCTATAAAGGCAAATTAGAGAACATCATGCCACAGGAGAACCTAGAGCTAATATGGGCGAACAAACAAGCAACTCTGGTAAACCATTTGTTAAAGGCATTCCCTGCACACAGCAGCGGTGCAGGTTCTACCACGAACCGTACTGGGCCAAATGGAAGAGGTGTTCATGGTGCACACAGCCGAACTGGCGTTGGAGACAGGGGTTTCATGACCAGGTTGTGGACTGATTTCTCAAGGACCGCTCACACGGCTGTTAATAGTGAATCGATTGCAACAGACAGGAGATAGCAGTTGTCAACTATGGTTCAAAATTACCTCTCCTCCCCTATCGATGTTCTCCCTTACAGTTCATTCCCCTTTGACTACTCGGCCTCTAAACTGTACACCTGGCCTGAATTGGCACAATATGCCTTACAGGAGCTCACTTGCCCTGCTGGTAGTGTGCTATCAGAAAGAGTCTTCAGTGCTGCTGGATCAATGCTGACAGAAAAAAGGACCCAGCTGTCAACCCAAAATGTTGGTTATCTCACCTTCATTAAAATGAACCATGCCTGGGTTTCAAAGGATTTTGTACCACCTTCCCCTGATGACACATAGGTTGACAGCAAAATGGCTCGCTTTGTCCTCCTCTTCCTCCGACTTCTGCAATTCCTCCATTTGCAGCTGCTGAATGTCCAGCCTACACCTCAAAATATGCCTGTTTTTCCACCCCCCCTAACTGGCCTGTACCCCCCCCAGGGCCGGCGTCAGCACCTGGCGGACCCGGACAAGTGCCGGGCCCCTGAGCAGGTGGGGGGCCCACTCGTGGGCGACGGCACTGGCACAGGGCCCCTCACAGTACACAAAAGTCTCTGACGGTGGGGGGGCCCACTCACCATCACAGACACCGTCGTACTATGAGGGGCCCTGTGCCACTGCCATCGCCCAAGAGTGGGCCACCCCTGCTTGCTCAGGGCAGCAGCAATACTTACCTCTCCCTGCTCCACCGCTGTGAGGTCTTCCGCATTTCCTGACAGTGACATTCAGATCAGAGAGCGCGATGACGTGACGTCTGTACGCCATCTGCCTGAACAGTCCAAGTGCAGAGAGCTGGAATATGGCAACGCTGAGGAGTCTAGAGTAGAGCAGTGCCCAGCAAGGAGAGGTGTTTCTTTTTTAATGTTTGGAGCAATATATGGGGAGCATTATACACTGGAGAATTATATATGGGGCCCATCATACACAAGAGCATCATAGATAGGGCCCATTATACACTGGATCATCATATGGGGCCCATTATATATGGAGCATTATACACTGGAGCATTATAAATAGGGCCCATCATACACTGGAGCATCATCCATGGGGCCCATCATACACCTGCGCATTATAAATGGGGCCCATGATATATGGAGCATTACACACTGTTTGCATATTTATTTTTTTTATGTCAGATAATTTTTTATTAAACATTTTCAAAAATTGAAAAAACAGGTAGTCATATACAGGATATTTCACAAATAGTGTATTACATAAACACAATAGAACCCCACAAAAATCCCTCCCAACTCACCCTCCACCCTCACCCGAAAAAACACCTCTCCTCTCCCCCGATGCATTTGGTCTCTCACAGCTACAATTTTTGGGTTATATCCTCCTTAACGCTCTCATCCATGTTAATCTAGGATGCGCCAACCCGGGTGTGTCCAACCAAGGTGCCCAAATATCTTCCCATATCTTAGTTGTTCTCTTTTGATACACATATTTTTCCATATCTATATTATTATTAACTGCATTGGTAACTTCAGTGATTGTGGGTACAGAAAATCCCTTCCAGTGAGCCGCCACCCTTTTACGAGCTTGATATAATATTTGTGAGACTGCCAGTTGGTGCTCCTCTGAAAGCAGCAAAGTCTCCACCCGCCCCAGAAGAGCCATTTTGGGGTCTAGTACCATTTGACATTGATAGACAGTATTAAGTAAATCATTCACACCTCCCCAAAACCTACGTAACCGAGGACAGTTACTGGTCATGTGTATCAGATCCGCAACGGGCGTTCCACTTTTCCAACAATCTGCCTCTCTAGCATAGCCCATTTTCAACAACCGTACAGGGGTTTGATAAACTCGATGAAGCAAATAAAGATGCGACACTCTCTGCACCTCGCTAACCGAGACTTTCATGACTTCTTGCAATGCATCCTCCCATTCATCATCTGTTAAATCACCAACATCAACTTGCCACTTATTCTTCAGCGTCTCCAAACTTGCCACTCTCTTTTCCAACATGGTTGCATATGTCCCATATAATAGATATAATGGATATAATAGCTCTTGATCCTCCTCCCATCACTACTCTATTCAACAGCGGAGTTTTAGCTGGATTACCTAGTGGAGTGAGTCGCTGTTGTGCTTCACAAGAATGTCTCAGCTGGAGATATTGAAAAAATCTTTTATTAGGGATGGAAAATGTCTGTTTGAGATCCTCAAAAGATTGAAACTCCCCTTCCGAATAAAGCTGTGATACTAGTTTAAGCCCTCTCCTCTCCCATAGCTCAAAACCCTCTAATTTATTTAGCTTTGTACATGTCAAGTTTCTCCAGATCAGGGAATGCGCCGTGACTCCCTGTATACCCAATATTTCTTTGGCCGTGTTCCATACCTTATCCATGCACTTCATTATCGGACTATTGATAGCTTGACTCTGACGGAACCGCCCTGAGTCTAGCGCCTGCACCAGTAAGTCCTTTCCCACTACGCATGTAAGCATACCTCCCGAGGAACTTTGCATGAGGAATCCTCCTCCCCCCATCCTCTGAAATGCTGCAACTGCACTGCAAGATAATACAGAAACGGGTCAGGACCCGCTAATCCCCCAAATTCTTTAGATGTACGCAAAACCTCCAACCGAATTCTAGGAACACTCCTCTTCTAGATAAGCTCTCTAAATATTCTGTTTATCTGATAAAAGATTTGACCAGGAATCCAAATGGGTGCATTGTGGAGGGCATACAAAACTTGTGGCATGAGAACCATTTTTACCAGGTTTGCCCTTCCCACCATACTCAGTGGTAACTTGCACCAGTCCTTTATTTTTGGATGAAATTTAGCAAGTAGCGGGGTAATATTTAAACGTTCAAAATCTTGTATATTATACCCAATATGAATTCACAAGTATTTAAACTCTTTGACTACATTTAATCGTCCAGTCAATTCCAAGGAGTTCTCGGGAGCATCTGCCACCCGCATAATTGAAGATTTCTCCCAGTTAAAACATAAACCAGAGATCACTGCGAAGGATCCAAAGACTTCCATTGCCACCCTCAGAGAAGACGGCCGCTCTCCCAAAAACAAGAGCATGTCATCAGCATACAACGCTATTTTTCTTGCAAAGACTCATACCCAAACTCCTTAATTTCAGGTGTCACCCGAATTACTACTGCCAAGGCCTCAATTGCCAGAGCAAACTGTAGGGGAGACAGGGGACACCCCTGTCTGGTCCCTCTGTGTAAGTTAATTGTATTTGAGATCTCCCCATTAATTCTAATTTTGGCCTCTGGACTCGAATACAGCAGCTGTATCCAGGCAATAAAATTTTTACAGGAACCCATCTTGGCTAATATAGCCCACAGATATATGGCCATTCGACGCTGTCAAATGCTTTAGCAGCATCCAAAGATGCAACAGCCCTAGGTTCCTTTCCCTTTGATGGGATCTGTAAATTTAGATACAACTGCCGGATATTAATTGCAGTTGATTTCTCTGGCATAAAACCAGTTTGATCTGGATGAATAATACTAGATATTACTCTAGACAGCCACATCACCATAATCTTTGAAAAAATCTTGACATCAACGTTTAAAAGGGAGATAGGCCTGTATGACTTTGGAAGACAAGGATCCTTATCAGCCTTGGGGATCACCACTATGATTGCTTCATTCAAGGACCGGGCCAAGTGCCCATCTTCCCTAGCCGCCTCAAACACCTTCAACAGCTGTGGAAGCATTATATTTGAGTACTGTTTATATACCTCCACAGGCAGCCCATCAGACCTCGGTGTCTTATTTCCTGCCATAGAATCTAGAGCCTCCTCTAATTCCTCCAGACTAATTGGTGCCTCCAGCCCAACAACTTCCGATTCCGACAGAGTAGGCAGACCAGCAGTCCCCAAAAGCTACTGAGCAACCCGCCCTGCGAATTATATAATGTCTCAAAAAACTCGCTAAAAGTTGCTAGAATTGACCCAGAAGATCTTTCAAGTTCCCCATTTTTGTTTTTTATCTCCGCTACCATTCCAGGGCCAGATTGAGTCTTGATCAGTGTAGCTAGTAGATGTCCAGTTCCCTCCCCCTCCCCGAAATAGACCTTCCGCCGGAAGTATCATTTATCTGCAGCTATTGAAAGCTTATGTTGGGCTGATCGCTTTTCCGCATCTTTTAATGCGTTAAAATGTATATCCGACTGAGTTTTCAAATATTGCAATTCTGCAGAGATAGCTTCCTTCTGTAAAAGTTCCTCATATTCTCTAGACTTATTTCAAACTCTATTCACTTCTGAGATCAACAGTCTTCTCAGGTAAGCTTTAGACGCATTCCATATTCTTTCCCTGGGGGCTGTACCCTCATTAATAGCAAAAAATTATTTTAGCAAGTCAGGGATCCTAGCATCTGCTTAAATAATAGGTAACCAGAATGCGTTAAATGACCATGGTGCCCGTTACCCTCTCCCGCCATTTTCCCAATTAAATGTCGCCATAACAGGGGAGTGATCTGACAAGGCCCTAGGTTGATACTTGTTTGCATAATTTTTACTAGGCAAGTTGTATTTGAGAGGATTCTTTTTATTATTGAACAACAACTATGTTCTCAATCAACCGAAAAGACTCATAAATATCGAAGCTTAATATTTTTGGAAGTTGGAGTGGGGTTTTTTTAGATTTGGCTATCTTAGGAGGATATCTGTTTGTGCAGGCAACTATTACTGTGCAGAATTATTAGGCAACTTAATAAAAACTAAATATATACCCATCTCACTTGTTTATTTTCACCAGGTAAACCAATATAACAACATAAAATGTAGAAATAAACATTTCTGACATTCAAAACCAAAAAAAAAGGGACCAACAGAGCCACCTTTCTTTAAAATGACACTCAAAAGCCTTCCATCCATACATTCTGTCAGTTGCTTGATCTGTTTATGATCAACATTGCGTGCAGCAGCCACCACAGCCTCCCTGACGCTGTCACCAGAGGTGTAATGTTTTGACTCCATGTAGATCTCACATTTTATGAGGGACCACAGGTTCTCTATGGGGTTCAGATTAGGTAAACAAGGGGGCCATGTCATTATTTTTTCTTCTTTTAGACCTTTACTGGGCAGCCACGCTGTGCAGTATTTGGATGCATGTGATGGAGCATTGGCCTGCATGAAAATCATCTTTTTCTTGAACGATAACGACTTGTTCCTGTACCACTGGTTGAAGAAGGTGTCTTCCAGAAACTGGCAGTAGGTCTGGGAGTTGAGCTTCACTCCATCCTCAACCCGAAAAGGTCCCACGAGTTCATCTTTGATGATACCAGCCCATACCAGTACCCCATCTCCAACTTGCAGGCGTCTGAGTCAGAGTGGAGCTCTCTTGCCTTTACTGATCCAGTCTCGGGCCCATCCATCTGGCCCATCAAGAGTCACTCTCATTTCATCAGTCCATAAAACCTTACAAAAATCTGTCTTAACATATTTCTTGGCACAGGCTTGACATTTTATCTTATGTTTCTTGTTCAAAGGTGGTCGTTTTCCAGCCTTCCTTACCTTGGCCATGTCCCTGAGTATGGCATACCTTGTGCTTTTTGATACTCCAGAAACGTTGCAGCTCTGAAATATGGCAAAACTGGTGGCAAATGGCATCTTTGCAGCTTCAAGCTTGATTTTCCTCAACTCATGGGCAGTTATTTTGAGCCTTTTTTTATCAACACGCTTCTTGCGACCCTGTTGGCTATTTGCCATGAAACGCTTGATTGTTCAGTGATCACACTTCAAAAGTTTGGCAATTTCAAGACTGCTGCATCCCTCTGCAAGACATCTCACAATTTTTGACTTTTCAGAGTCCGTCAAATCTCTCTTCTGACCCATTTTGCCAAAGGAAAGGAAGTTACCTAATAATTAAGCACACCTTATATAGTGTGTTGATGTCATTAGACCACACCCCTCCTCATTACAGAGATGCAAATCACCTGATTTACATAATTGGCAGTTGGCTTTCAAGCCTATACAGGTTGGAGTAGGACAACATGTATGAAAAGGATGATGTGTTCAAAATACTAATGTCATGGTCACGCGTGACTGGACACAGTGCCTCCAGCAGGGCGGATTTAGATGACACATGTGACCCTGGATACACCGCCTCCAGTTGGGCGAATTTAAATAATAAAACGTGCAGCTGGATACTCCGCCTGCAACAGGCGAATTTCGGAAATACACGTTTGTCTGGAAACCCCACCTCCAGTTAGGTCGAATTTAAACAATAAAGGGAAAAACCTGGGTAACAATAACAATGGTGGCCCTGCGATAGGGCACGGGGAAGTGGAGACCTCCTGCACTCCCCTGAGTCAGTGTCTCTACACTCCTAACGCTTCCTAGGCCGGTTCCGCACCGGGCGATGATCAGGAACCTGAAAACCCTGACTCGCCCTGCACCTAAACCCTCAATAGTGAAGTGGACGGTGCGGAAACTAATCCCACTACTGCACTAAAACACACATAAGGAAAAGAGATAAAACAGGGAAACACCACTTAGCTTTGCTCTGTTGCTTACGCTCCCAGCAATAGAGTCCACCACCTGCGTGCAGCTGTCCAGAAAACAGAGTCCAGCATATGAGTCCAGCTTTCCAGCAAAACAGTCCAGCATCTTGAGTCCAGCTTTCCAGCATCTGAGTCCAGCATCATGAGTGCAGCTCTACACCATAGCTGCCACTCCACCAAGCCATGCAAGAACTCCATGCTAACACCATAGCCGCAACTCCACCAAGCCATGCCAGCCCTCCTCGCAGACACCATAGCTGCCAATCCAGGACTCTCACTGAGCTGCCAGGACTCTCCTTCAGCTCCATCCTTCACCCAGGCTTGCTTGTAACTGAGGACTATCACCAACAGTGATTACCACACCTGACACTCTTATATAGAGCAATCACACCTGTTTTATAATTACGTGCACAAAACTAAAGTAACCAAGTGCAATGACGCTCACCACCACTGGGGGGCAAATTTAGAACAAAAGACACCACAGTACAATAATCCTAATGGCCACTGGGGGCTAAAACCAAACCTAAGCACAGAAAAAAAGGTTACCTGTGGTTTATCTCTGTCATATCCAACCTGGATCATGGCAACTAATTTGCCTTATAATTCTGCACACAGTATATAGGCCCATCATACACTGGAGCATCATCCATGGGGCCCATCATATACTGGAGCATCCTATGGGGCCCATTATATATGGAGCATAATATTGGCCCATCATACAATGGAGCATCATCCATGGGGCCCATCATATGCTAGAGCATCATATGGAGCCCATTGTATATGGAGCATTATATAGGCCCATCATACAATGGAGCATCATCCATGGGGCCCATCATATACTGGAGCATCATATGGGGTTCATTCATGGGGCATCATATAGGGTATGGAGCATTATATGGAGCACATATGGGGCCTATTCTGTATGGAGCATTATATGGAGCCCATTCTGTATGGAGCAATATATGGGGCCCATCATATACTGTATGGAGTTTTATATGCGACTCATCATACTGTATGGAGCAATATGTGGGGCTCATTCTACTCTATGGGGACTGTGCTATACTGTATGTCACATTATATGGGGACCATCATATACTGTAGCATTATGTGGACCTCATCATATACTGTATGGAATATTATATGGGACCAATTATTCTGTATGGAGCAATATATGGGGCTCATTATTCTGTATGGCGAACTATGTGGTGGCCATAATACTGTATGGAGGAATATACTGTCTAGTTTTTGATCTATTGTAGAATTTAAAATAGATATCAGTCATGTAATGTAAGAAGTGAAGTATTTGTCATTGCACGATACCAATATTTCTCTGCCTTATCGGAGCATCATGAATTGTGGTATATGTTAAAGGAGCCCACTGACACTCTTTCGCCCGGGGCACACGAAAACCTGGAGCCAGCCCTACCCCCCCCCAAAACTTTAGCCAAATAACCCCCAGTTTTCAATGCGTAACTATTATTATAAATTAAATTAAGGTTGACAACCTTAAGTAATAAAATTGATGTTGTTGGCATTGAAATGGGCACTGTAAGTGTGTTTACTGTCCTCCAATCCCTGACGACTTTGCTTCCCCATTGACTTGCATTGGGTTTCGTGTTTCAGTCGGACCTCCAACTTTTCACGATAGTCGGCCGATTTCGTTCGACTCGACTTTTGAGAAATTCGGGTTTCATGAAACCCGACTCGACCCTAATAAAGGCAAAGTCGCTTATCTCTAGTTATGGCTTGTTCACTATGATCGTTAGAAAAGACCAGGTGATGCAAATTTCCCAGCTTTATAAAAACCCATCCTCCTTTTAATCTTGTGCCAAAAAACAGCAGCCATGGGTTCTTTTAAGGAGCTAACTAGCACTCTGAAAATTAAAATGGTGGGGGGCCCACAAAGCAGGAGAAGGCCAAATGAAGATAGCAAAGCATTTTCAAGTTGCTCTTTCCTCAGTTTATAATGTAATTAAGAAATGACAATTAACAGGACCAGCGGAAGTGAAGAGAAGATCTGGAAGAAGAAGCAAAATTTCAGTGAAAGCTGCTCATAGAATTGTTACAGAGGCAAATCAGAATCCCCAATTGACTGCAAAAGACGTTTAGAAAGATTCGGCAGACTCTGGAGTTGTGGTACATTGTTCTAATGTTCAGAGACATCTGCACAAATACGGCCTTCATGGAAGAGTTATCAGAAGAAAATCTCTCCTGCATCCTCACCATAAAATTTAGCATCAAAAGTATGCAAAAGAACATCTAAACAAGCCTGATGCATTTTGGAAACAAGATCTGTGGACCAATGAGGTTAAAGTAGAATTCTTTGGCCACAATGATCAAACGTATGTATAGAGAAAAATGGCACAGAATTTCAGGAGAAGAATGTCTCACCAACCATTAAGCATGGGGGTGGATCAATCATGCTTTGGGGTTGTGTTGCAGCCAGTGGCACAAGGAACATTTCATGGGAAAAGGGAAGAATGGATTTAACGAAATTTCAACAAATTCTTGATGCAAACATAACACCATCTGTAAAAAAGCTGAAGTTGAAAATAGGATTTATTCTACAATAATGATAATTATTAGTGATGAGCGACCACTAAAATGTTGGGGTGCTCGTTGCTCGGGTCGAGCAATTTGGAATACTCAGGTACTCGAGGCGGAGCAACGAGCCCAATGTAAGTCTATGGGAAAACCGAGTACTTTTACCGTGACGCCCTCCCCGGGGGTCCTTCTAAAGTCAAAACACTGCGGGATGCAGTGACGGACGTGAGGCAGAGCAAGGGTTAACAGGTTTATTTACAGAGGAATACTTCACACAGGGAGATCAAGGGTTAAACAAGAAGTTAACAGTATAAAGGCAAAGGATATGCTGAACTAGAGAACAACCTTCCAGACAACGGCAGTTTGTGAGCACATGTGTCAGGAAGCCCTTAAACTGCAGCTCCTGATGAAAACTCTATAGTGCCTGCAATGGCGGGCACAGTGTCTGTTCCAGAATGATGCTGTAGTCGATGGTCCGTCTTCTGGCGGCAGTGGTCTACAGTGGGCTACAGTCCTGTATGAGCCCAACGTGGCTCCTAAACTATCTTCACTGGAGAAGTCAGGTCACAAATGTCAAGGCAACTATCTGTTGACAATGTCAGGGCACAAGTGTCAGTCTCGTATGCAGTCTCTCTTGGGCAGCGCGTGTGCGGTACTCACGGTCACGTAATGTACAGCACCCGTTTCCCTGGTAGTCACTGGACACATTGCATGTCCCAATCTCTGCATGGCACTGGTGCTCCCAGGAAGGAGCACTTCTCTCTGTGGCTGCAGCAACACCCGGCTCGGCTCTGCGTGCACGGCTCTGCACAGCTCTGCTCTCTCTGGCTCGGTTCCGCATGGCTCTGCTCTCTCTGTCTCCGCTCCACATGTATTTATTTATTTTTTACCCCAAAATACCATATAGTTCTAGGGTAACAGACAGCAAATACAGTAGAATAGAGGCCTGAAATGCCACAATTTGTAGCCCACAGATAGATCAGGCATCTGATGGAGATGCCAGACTGTTCAAGATATGGCCTGTATTTATTTATTTATTTGTTACCCCAAAATACTATATAGACCTGTCTGATCGTGGAGTGCAGTTTGTGTCCAGGTTTTGGAGAGCGCTTTGCAAAAAGCTGGGTGTTGAGTTGTCCTTTTCATCTGCTTATCATCTAGAGACCAACGGCCAAACTGAGCGGACCAACCAGTCGTTGGAGCAAATTTTGCGCTGTCTTTCTGCTCTACTAACCTCCTGGTTATCTGACCCCTTGGCTTGCTTCTGGTTACTCATTTGTCTTGTCTCCAGTTACCTCATTCCCGTCTGGCTTCTGAACCTCGGCTTTGCTCTCTGACTACGTTATTGGTTTTGTTATTGTATTCTGTGCCCTCGGCCAGCTCCCTGTCCTCGTGCTGGTAGCTCCGCCCTCTGTGGTCACATGACCGGCTAGCTCCATCCCCTGTGATCACGTGACTGTCTAAACTCAGGTCCTGTGCACACTTCGCTCCTCGGTCTCCGCACAGTCTGTCTAGTGGCGCACTTCCCCTGTTAGCGCCTCCAGGCTTAACCCCGGTGACACTGTCCCCATGTCACGACAATGGAGGCCTGAAATGGGGCCCAATTTTGAGTGTAATGATATGCGATCCATGTGGCGGACAAAATCCAGTGTAAAATATCTGCTTTGTAGCTACATTTTTTTGGCAGCTAAGAATTTTTTGGGCAGAAAAATGGTGTCAAGAAATTCTATAAGACATTCCAAAAAAAGTAACAGTACCACAAAAATGTCAGAAATTTTTGCGCACTCAGGGATGGGCAACCCCATTTTCATGCTGTACTATGAAAAGGATCTGGCTGTATTCTGCTGTGTCAACAAGCAAATTGAGAAAAACGGGGCTCTGGATTGCTTTGGAATAAAATAATCAGGATTAAGATGCCAAAAAAATTATTCCTGGCCATTGATACCTGGGGCTAGGTATATACAGTCAATATATGTAATAGGCAGCAGCAGATAGTAATGGAATTGATGTATGCAATGAAGTATGGCACATACAATGCCTGCCTGCTACTGATATCTATATTGCCAGATACAGTGCCTGCATGCCTTGCACTGATGTATATATAGCCACATACACTCCCTGCCTACCTAGCACTGCAATATATATACCTTATAATTAGTCCATAGAAGGACTGTTAGTTTAGCTGGATATGTGTATTCAACAATGGTATACCCCCAAATAACTAAAAAAAGCACAAATCTCTCCCTATCTCAGCAGTAGTTCTCCCTACACTTTCTAATTCTGGAGGCAACTGGGCCGAGCAGGGCGGCGCCAGGTCTGATATAGACCTGATGACGCGGTGCGGCCAGCCAATCACTGTAATACCACAACAAAGATGGCTGTGGCATTGCAGTGCCTGGCAGACAATCCCTGCATGTTGATTGGTGCTCTAAAGAGCACCAAACATGCAGGGCAGGGAATTGAGCTCCCACCGAATAATCCCAGAAATGCTCAGTGCCCAGTAATAATGATCCTAAACACACGTGAAAATCCACACTAGACTACGTCAAAAGGCACAAGCTGAAGGTTTTACAATGGCCCTCACGAATCCCCGAATCTGAACATCAGTGAAAATCTGTCATTAGACCACAAAATAGCAGTGCATGCAAGACGACCCAGGATTCTCACAGAACTGTAAGACTTTTCCAAGGAAGAATGGCTGAAGCTATGATACTTTCAAAAAGAGATGCTACTAGACACCAACCATTCATGGTGCCCAAACTTTTGCATCTGCACATTTTCCTTTTAGTAATCTTTAAAATGAAAAAAATGACAATATATTTTTTTTTGCCTAAAATACAAAGGAAATGTGTCATCTTTAACTATAGGCCTTTTAGAGATCATTTCATCTTCAACTTGCTTAACTGTTCACAATAACAGTAATTTTGACCAGTGGTGCCCAAACTTGTACGTGCCACTTTACCACCAAGAAGCATATATTTAACAGACAGAACCTAAGAAAAAACAAAATGAGCAAATGCTTAATTGCCACAGTGTGAACATGCACCTACACATTGCACTTAAACCAATCTGTGTTCTGGCTCATTTCTTTCTTTAGGTTTTTTTGTACTTTGCACAAACAGGGGCGTGGCTCCTCCTTTTTAGGCTAATTATCTTGTCTATAAAGCTTTCCACGGACAGGTGCAAAACAGTCAGTTTTTTGTCCTGCTTGTCCTCAGAGGTGAACTCAAGAGTTAGAGTCCATTTTGATAGGGTATACCGTGATGAGGTGGGATGACTTTTGTGCTTTTTGATACCCTATTTTAATTACAGGTACTATTACTATTTACTTACTGCAGGGTATTTGCTCATTTGATTTTCTCTTAGGTTCTGTCTGTTAAATGGCCACAGTGTGAATGTGCACCTACACATTGCAATTACAGCATGTGTTTCCAGCTCATTTATTTAGTTTTGCTGTGCATATAAACTGACAGAGATTTTTAAATGTGACATCACAACTTTTCTGTCTTCCTGATACATACTGTAGTTTATGGGTTGTAGGTAGAGATGAGCGAGCCCGAACAAAAATGTTTGTCATTCGCTGTCAGGGATATACCCACAACTTTTGTTTCCACTTTCCATCCCAGTTGGGAACTTGCAGCTTACCCTCAGGTCACTCAGGGAACTGCATCTATGATAAGTAGTCGCCGGAAAGGCTACATTGCCGCATAATGGCTATAGGGCGGTATGTGTATCACCAGTCCCAGGCTGGGGATACATACATAAACCTCAGATCCATCACTGCCAGGGTTCTCCAATACCACCAGGACGCTATGCTGCAACCAATTCCTTGTTTGATGCTAAAGCCTATATCGGCTTAGGAACTAACACATAGGTAGCGTGACTTTGCGCAGAGAACATGTTGGTTCGATCATAGAGTTTACAAAAATACAAAAGATATTACAAAAGCAGACAAAATACAGTATGTACAGGCAGTGAAAAATAAAAGGGATTAAAATAGGAAACTTACTATATCTTAGTCAAGTCACTGGTATGACTTGTCGATAAGGGGAGGGGAGTTCCCAAAGACAATATTCAGTCCACAGCACAGATGATAGCTGTCTTCCCTAGGTCTAAACACTCTCAAAATGGTTGTTCCTGTTTTATGGTTTGCCCATAAAACTTAGAAACTCCTACCTTTGTTGAGTTCACATGTGGGCTGTTCCCGGGAAGACCTCCTGTTTTGAAAAGTTACTAAAAGCTTCTCCTTGCTATATCTTCGGCTGTGAATCTTACAGGGTGACGGCAGAGGCATTATATTTTCCCCTGCAAGTTTACCTTTCTTTTGAGACCAAACACGGCATGTCTGTGGGTTACTGGGTGGCAGAAACTATTTCCCCCGTCTCTGATGGCCCTAGAGACCGCAAAGCACTGCCAATTCATAGCTTCAATTCCCCTGATCCTGGAAATCTATTTCTCCTGTCTCTAGGATTATTGTGTGTTATTAAATTTGACCTGGAATAGACAAAGGAAGTTTTAGAGGGAAAAGAAAAAAACGCACTTAACTGTCCAAAGTAATAAAAGTGACCATCTGCTGAAGCGACTGGGGAATGGATAGAATTTCACAGATGCAGACACAGGGGGCTGCAGCTGCGAGGGGGATTGCTTGTGGAGCTTGTTCTTTCACAAACCAGTGGGGAGAAGGCAACAAGCAGCCTGGATGTGTACCTAGGATATTAGAAAATAACTCATATTTTCCTGACTGAACAGTTACTGCCGGTGCTAAACACTGAAAAAGGACTTTCCCCGGAAGTCCATTGCAATGTTTGGAGTTCTAGGGTAAGTCAGAGAGAGAGAGAGAGAGCATTTGGGTCTCTGGGTTCTGGTTGAAGTTCAGATACTGTTCTGAAACTTGGGAATAAAGCAATAAATAATCTTTTTCAAGGCACTGTATATACAGGGTGGTCCAAAAGTAGGTGGACAGAAAATAATAACATTTATTTTGATTTATATATAAAATTATATTTACGAACACAAGCATAACATTGACAATTAAATTTTATTCTGAACAATAATACAAAAGCCCTTATCAACGCAGGTGCTCAAACTGTTTTCCATCACAATTTGCACAGCTTTGAAGTCTGCCTCTAATGCTTCGACAAACATTTTTGCACAAGTCTCTTTGGGTATTAATTTCTTGAAATGCATCTCTTATGTAATTTTTCAAATCACTGACACTTTTTGATTTTCGACTATAAACTTTGTCCTTGAGTACTCCCCAAAAGAAAAAATCCATTGGGGTCAAGTCTGATGAACGTGCCAGCCAATCAAGTGGGCCTCCTTGGCCAATCCATTTATTAGGAAATGTTTCATCAAGATACTCGCGGACTACTCTTGAATAATGTGAAGGGGCCCCATCTTGTTGGAAATAAAGGTCATTTGAATTAAGCTGTTGCTGTAACTGGGGAACAACTTGATTCATTAGAATTTCGAGATACTTATCTCCTGTGACTGTTACATCAAAACAAATGGTCCAAAAACACCAAAACTTGAAATATCACCCCAAACATTGACACCAGCCTCATTTAGTTGTTGCTCTAATGTTAAATGCATGTTCTCATTATAACAGTAAATACAATTATGTCTGTTAATATGGCCAGATAATTTGAAAGATGATTCATCACTCCACATAATTTTATCTAAAATTCATAACCCTATTACACATACTGTCCACCTACTTTGGGACTACCCTGTATACACTTTTTGAGGGCAGTATTGGATGTTCTGTTGTTCATAGTGTGCTTGATAACTGTAGGTAGTTCAGATAATTCTGCTCAAGTTGAATTCACATTGAATTTTACAAAATATATTAATACAATTTTTTTTAGGATTTGTTTCATATGAACTCAGCAAGATAGTGGTCAATGTGAATCTAATTATCTGGCCAGAAGTGAGTAAATGATTGAATTCAAATTTTGATAGGCTAGATTGGCCCGTGCGAAATTTTCGTACATTGGTCGTCGGGGGCATAGGCAATTTCAGAAAAAGCAAGCTGGCCAAATGTAAATGTATTTCATGAGCTGATGAACACAGACAGGTATTTATTCTATATGTAGATTGGTGATGCAATAAATTAGTTTGATAAGTAGAGGCCAAAAAATGTTTTCCGGTTGAGGTGCCACCTGCAGGTCATTATGTCTTTATGCAGGTTTATGAAAATTAATGTTTAAACTGTATTTTGTGATAAAATCGTGAATGTGTGGTTTGTTTGGCTGTTTTATTGCTGAAGGGAGCAAGTTTAACTTTCAAATGGTGTATCATGTGTGTATGTGGGGCGAAGTAATCAGCAAAAAAGCAGTGCATGTTTACAAATGTGTTTCCATATGTGACTCACCATTTGTATGTGTGGGTCAAAGTAATCACTGAAAAAGCAGTGCATATTTGACTCACCTGCAGTGAAGTGTGCAATCCTCCAATGTGCCTGAAATAGGCTGGGCAAGAACTTCAGCCAGCTGGAAAGACCCCAAGGCAAATGTTTGGATTTGTTTGGGATGACTGTAAGCAGCTTTGTGGTCGTGTGCTTTGGGGTAGTGTGCTGCCACCTGCAGGTAATCTGACCTTTCAAATGGTGTATCATTTGTTTGTGTGGGTGGAGTATGAACAGAGCAAGTGGGCAATTCAATAGGGATTGCATGTTTACAAATGTGTTTGCATATGTGCCTCACCTGCAGTGAAGTGTGCAATCCTCCAATTTGACTAAAATAGGCTGGGCAAGCAGTTTAGCAAGCTGGAAAGCCCCCAACCCCCAAGGCAAATGTTTGGATTTGTTTCTGATGTCTGTAAGCAGCTTTGTGGTAGTGTGTTTTGGGGTTCTGTGGTGCCACCTGCAGGTCATTTTTCCTTACTGCAGGTTTATGAAAATTAATGTTTAAACTGTATTTTGTGATCAAATCATGGATGCTGAAGGGGGCAAGTTAACCTTTCAAGTGGTGTATCATTTGTTTGTGTGGGGGCAGTATGAACGGAGATACAAAGGAATCATCGAAAAACAGTGTTTAGATAATAGAATAGATTCACTCATGGTAGGTAGTTATGATTACAATATTTATATTATTTTATTGCTTCCTTACATAAAACCTGTATATCAATGTATTAAAAGACCAATAGCACTTTTTTTTTTAATCGACAGATTCATCCAGAGTCTTTATAGTTATAATGCAGCTGCTCTGTAATAGTGCAGCATCTTTTGGTAACTACCTGTAGGGATTCTACTCGCTTAAGTGCGACGGGAGACAACCAGGGGGCACGTTCCTTTTAAAGGTTCACAGGGTTTATTGCTTCATAACCCATAAAGCAGCACATAACACAAGGAATAGCCTTTAGCTCAGGCGAAAGCAAACATAAGTGTCCATTATTTCAGGCTCAGTCCTGGAGCCTCAGCAAAACACAGGAGGCTTATCCCTCCTCACATACAGCCAATATACATAGGCCTCCCCGGGTCACCAACCTCAGCATGTGGTCTTTAGGAAGGTAGCACACCTGCCACCTAGGCCTGCCGGGACCTTCCACAAGGCCCAATCAGATCCATGCGCTCTCTCCCATGTGACCTACTCTGGTTACCTTATATGGTCCGTAGCCACGCCCAGTGGGTCACGTGGCTATGACCTCATCACAGGTCCTTCAAGCATTCATACACATATACTTTATTATGACACTCTTAAACACACCCCTGAGTGGATTTGTAGATAGCTCTCGCTGACACAGTGTAACAACAGCTCAGCAGTGCCTCTGCTGATCAGCACATAAGCAAGCCTTCATCTCAAGGCCACCTTCCTTGAGATACATAACGATCCTTCAGCATCCTATACCCATTACCACATTGTATATGACTGTAGGCCCATCCTGGGACACCCACACAGCACCCCCTAGCGGACATAGTGGTCACTGCAATACATACCTTACTATAGCAATGTAATAGGACATTGCCGAGGGAAAGGGCGGATTGAACAGGATAGGCATCTGCCAAATATTTCTTATTAGTATTTATTAGCGCATCTTGTAGCCTAAGGCCGGGATCACACATGCGAGAAACTCAGACGAGTATCGCATCTTAATACCAGGCACTGCCGCTGGCACTCAGATCGGAGCATGCGGCTGCATAGAAATACATGCAGCTGCACGCTTCGCTCCTGAGTGCCGGCGGTAGTGCCGGGTATTAAGACATGTCCGAGTTTGTGTGATCCCAGTCTACTGTATATACAGTGCCTTGCAAAAGTATTCGGCCCCCTGGAACTTTTCAACCTTTTCCCACATATCATGCTTCAAACATAAAGATACCAAATGTAAATTTTTGGTGAAGAATCAACAAGAAGTGTAACACAATTGTGAAGTTGATTGAAATTTATTGGTTATTTTAAATTTTTTTGGAAATTCAAAAACTGAAAAGTGGGGTGTGTAATATTATTTGGACCCTTTACTTTCAGTGCAACAAACTCACTCCAGAAGTTCATTGTGGATCTCTGAATGATCCAATGTTGTCCTAAATGACTAATGATGATAAATATAATCCACCAGTGTGTAATCAAGTCTCCGTATAAATGCACCTGCTCTGTGATAGTCTCAGGGTTCTGTTTGAAGCACAGAGAGCATCATGAAGACCAAGGAACGCAACAGGCAGGTCCGTGATACTGTTGTGGAGAAGTTTAAAGCCAGATTTGGATACAAAATAATTTACAAAACTTTAAGCATCCCAAGGAGCACTGTGCAAGCAATCATACTGAAATGGAAGAAGTATCATACCACTGCAAATCTACCAAGACCCGGCCGTCCCTCTAAACTTTCATCTCAAACAAGGAGAAGAGTGATCAGAGATGCAGCCAAGAGGCCCATGATCACTCTGGATGAACTGCCGAGATCTACAGCTGAGTTGGGACAGTATGTCCACAGGACAACAATCAGTTGTACATTGCACAAACCTGGCCTTTATGGAAGAGTGGCAAGAATAAAGCCATTTCTGAAAGATATCCATAAAAAGTGTTGTTTAAAGTTTGCAACAAGCCACCTGGGAGACACACCAAACATGTGGAAGAAGGTACTCTGGTCAGATGAATCCAAAATCAAACTTTTTGGCAACAATGCTAAACGATATGTTTGGCGTAAAGGCAACATAGCTCATCACCCTGAACACAACATCCCCACTGTCAAACATGGTGGTGGCAGCATCATGGTTTGGGCCTGCTTTTCTTCAGCAAGGACAGGGAAGATGGTTAAAATTGATGGGAAGATCGATGGAGCCAAATACAGGACCATTCTTGAAGAAAACCTGTTGGAGTCTGCAAAAGACCTGAGACTGGGACGGAGATTTGTCTTCCAACAAGACAATGATCCCAAACATTAAGCAAAATCTACAATGGAATGGTTCACAAATAAACGTATCCAGGTGTTAGAATGGTCAGGTCAAAGTCCAGACCTGAATCCAATCGAGAATCTTTGGAAAGAGCTCACAACTGCTGTTCACAAACGATCTCCATCAAACCTCACTGAGCTCGAGCTGTTTGCCATGGAAGAATGGGCAAGAATTTCAGTCTCTCTATGTACAAAACTGATAAAGGCATACCCCAAGCGACTTGCAGCTGTAATCGCAGCAAAAGGTGGCGCAACAAAATATTAAATTAAAGGGGCCAAATAATATTGCACACCCCACTTTTCAGTTTTTGAATTTCCACAAAAAATTAAAATAACCAATAAATTTTGTTGAACTTCACAATTGTGTCCTACTTGTTGTTGATTCTTCACCAAAAATTTATATTTGGTATCTTTATGCTTGAAGCATGATATATGGGACAAGTTTGAAAAGTTCCAGGGGGCTGAATACTTTTGCAAAGCACTGTATTCGGAATCCAGAATTAATTAGACCACCTTGCACTTTAAAGTGGCCTTGCATTTTTGTATAAAAATAATATTATTAAGTATGATCTGTGAATAGGTTACTCAAATCTACAGATGAGTGAACCTTTCAAATTTCAGTTTGGTTCGGAATGGCAAACGTCCAGATGTTTGCCGAGCGTATCCGAACCACATTGAATTCAATGGAAGGCAAAACCAAATGCATAGACAACACATTCAGGGGGGCAAAAATCAGCCAAAACAGCTCAAATTAGGGACAGACACCAGGAAAAGCGGCATCAATTGACCCAGAGTACAAAGTATAATTGTGCAACATGGATGCATGGAACAGGACCTGGGACACGGCTTGGACCAGCATTTCTAGCTTTCTGTTTTGGAGTTTTTGTTTTTTGCTCCCCTTCTTTCTAGAGACATAACTTTTTATTATTCCATCAATATGGCCAAGTGAGGGCTTGTTTTTTGTGGGACGTTGTACTTTTGATCTAGACCATTGGTTTTGCCATATAATATATTGAAAAACAGGGGACAAAGTTCAGCACTGTGCGGCACTCATAGCTGTCCGGCGATGAGAACCACAGTGGTCTCCTGGAGACCACAGGTTGTCATGCTAACCCATCGACGACCCTTCGTCATGTGACACGGGCGCCAATAGGTGGGGTTAGTGACGCACTTCCAGCGCGATCATGTTAATGCTGCTGTCAGAGATTGACAGCGGCATTTAACATGTTAATAGCCCGTGGTGGATCGTGATTCTACCTGAGGTTGTTAGGGGCATGTCAGCTGATGAAATAGCTGGCATGTGCAGGAAAAGTTGTGGGGTCATCGCCAGAGAAGGAAACAAACAGAGGGAGGCGACCTTTGACGTCTAAGGTTGGAAAGGAGTTAAGCATTGATTGGAAACAGATGAATGAGAGACAGGTGTAGGCGTGGTGTCCTGAGAGCCCTGACAAACTCAGGAAACGCACATGAAGGAGACCCAACTTGGAGTCCAAACATTTCCAAAAATTATGGGCAGACACCAGGAAAAGTGGCAACAATTGACCCACAGTAGAAATTTGATAATGGCACAGAAACAGTCAGCCATGAACCATGCATGAGGTATCAGGGTCTGGATCAACATTTATAGGATGGAATATAAGTTTAAATTAAGATGAGGTAGGTGGTGGACTGGTGTAAGCCTGCTGTACTGGCAGCCCTGATACCTCATGCAACAGCTCAAACTGCTTTTCTGCTCAACCACACTCAAGTACCATAAACATTCATTTTGTAGACTACTATTAGAAAAATGTAAGGATAATAACACAGGTAGTTGACTGATAATGGTACAGCAGCAGCCAGCCATGGGCCATTCATGAGGTATCAGGGTCTGGGCCAGCATTTACAGCTTTGAATTTAAGTTTAAATTAAGATGAGGTGGGGGATGGACCAGTTTAAGCCTGCTGTTCTGGGAGCCCTGATGCCACATGCAACAGCTTAAACTGCTTTTCTGCTCAGCCACATTAAGGTGGCACAAACATCAGTTTCGCAGACTAGTATTGTTAGAAACTTTTAGGGCTCTTTCACACATACTGATTTCCTGATATTTGCGGTACTAGAAAAAACATTACCAGAGCTATCCATGTTCATGTGTACTTGTGTTTAATACTTGTGGCATACGTGTGGCAACCGTGTGCTGTATCATTATCACACATACCGGCACCTGGGAATCAGCAGTACTGCTTGCGCTGCTGCAGCAGAGGACAATAATGTAAGCTGTCTTCAGCACCGATCACCGGGGAAGACCATGGACAGTACCACTGATTCCCAGACACTGATACATGTCACACTGATAACACACAGGTAATAATAATAATACATTTTATTTCTATAGTGCCGACATATTCCGCAGCACTTTACATTTCAGAGGGGACATGTACAGACGATAGACAGTGCAGCATAACAATAATCACATAGATCATAACAGATACCAAGAGGAATGAGGGCCCTGCTTGTAAGCATTCAATCTATGAGGAAAAAGATAGACACGAAAGGTGGGTGGTAACAATTGCCCTGATTGTATGGACCAGCCATAATGTTAAGTGTGTAACAGTACAGACACAGAGTGCAAATGGATGCACAAAGCATGTGGGAACATGATGCGGGGAACCTGGTTATGGTAAAACTTTTGGCTGTGCCACACAGGGATAGATTATGTTAATGTGTTGAGGCGGTAGGCCAGTCTGAATAAATGCGTTTTCAGGACATGATTAAAATGGGTGGGATTGGGGACTAATCATATTGACTTGGGAAGTGCATTCTAAAGAATTGACGCAGCATGTGTAAAGTCTTGGAGACGGGAGTGGGAGGTTCTGATTATTGAGGATGCTAACCTCAGGTCATCAGCAGAACGGAGGGCCTGGGTAGGGTGGTATACTGAAACAAGGGAGGAGATGTAGGGTGGTGCTGAGCCATGGAGGGCTTTGTGGGTGAGGGTAATAAGTTTATACTGAATTCTGGAGTGGATGGGTAGCCAGTGTAATGACTGGCACAAGGTAGAGACATCGGTGTAGCGATAGGTGAGGAATATGATCCTGGCAGCAACATTCAAGACAGATTGGAGAGGGGAGAGATTGGTAAGAGGGAGACTGATTAGAAGAGAGTTACAATAGTCGAGACAAGAATGAATAAGAGAAGCAGTAAGAGTTTTTGCGGTGTCAAAAGTAAGAAAAGGTTGAATTCTAGAAATGTTTTTGAGGTGCAGATAACAAGAGCGAGCCAGTGATCAGATGTGGGGGGCAAAGGAAAGCTCGGCGTCAAGTATGACCCCAAGACAGCGGGCATGTTGCTGGGGAGTAATAGTGGAACCACACCCGGAAATGGCAATGTCGGGTATAGGTACATTAGTAGCAGGAGGAAACACAAAGAGTTCATTCTTTGACAGGTTCAGTTTCAGATATAGTGAGGACTAGAGTTGAGCGAAACGGGTCGAAAAAATTCAAAAGTCGCCGACTTTTGGCAAAGTCGGGTTTCATGAAACGAAACCCGACCCTAGGATGAGGTCGGCCACGAGGTCGGCGACTTACGCGCCAAAGTCGCATTTCAAAAGTTTGTTTTGCGCTCTTTTTCAGCCAATCAGGATCCACGGACACTGTGGGCAACGTGATGACATAGGCACGGGTCACCACCATCTTTCAGAAGGGCATGCAAGTGATTGGCTTGCTTTGGTGGGCGTCACAGGGGGTATAAAAGGGCGTGCACGCCGACTGCCATCTTACTTCTGCCGATCTTAGTATAGGGAGAGGTTGCTGCTGATTCTGTAGGGAGAGCGTTAGGCAGGGAAGAAGACAAAAAACTGCTTCTGCTGCTAGCGATTTGGCCTGCACAACACACCAGTCACTGTGTGTGCAGTGCAAGGGGAGGCTATATAGTGGTGTATCAGTGGTGTTGGTTGTTGGGCTGCCTTCTAAGGCTTCCTGACATTCCTGCATTGCTGTTTACCCACTGCTCCGCAAACTGCTTTTTTAAAAGCAATCCCAATTTTTTTTTTTTGTCCTGCTGAGAAGAAAAAAAAACTGCTTCTGCTGCTAGCAATTTGGCCTGCACAACACACCAGTCACTGTGTGTGCAGTGCAAGGGGAGGCTATATAGTGGTGTATCAGTGGTGTTGGTTGTTGGGCTGCCTTCTAAGGCTTCCTGACATTCCTGCTTTGCTGTTTACCCACTGCTCCGCAAACTGCTTTTTTAAAAGCAATCCAATCTCCCTTATCCTCTAGTCACTTTGGTCACAGCTGTGCCATCGAGCCTGTCACATAGCGCTCAGATATTCATTGGGCCTCACACAATCCAAAAGTGTCCAGTGTCCAATAGTGTGTGCAGAGATTCAAAATCTCCCTTAGGCCTGTTTCACACTTGCTTTTTTTTGCAGCGCGTTTTTCCCGCAAAAAAACGCATTGAAAAACGCATACAAAAGCATACAACTGCTGCGTTTTTTTCAAGCATTTTTATGAGCATGCATGAAAAAAACGGAGCGTTTTTATGCGCTTGTATGCGTTTTTAGTACGTTTTTACCGCGTTTGCGTTTTTTTCTAACATTAGGTGGCCCCTCACACTAACCCAAACCATGACTTTACTAACCCTAACCCTGACCCTAACCCTAACCCTGACCCTAACCCTAACCCTTAACCAAACCATACTTAACCCTGACCCTAACCCTGACCCTAACCCTAACCCTTAACCAAACCATACTTAACCCTAACCCTGACCCTAACCCTGACCCTAACCCTTAACCAAACCATACTTAACCCTAACCCTGACCCTAACCCTTAACCAAACCATACTTAACCCTGACCCTAACCCTGACCCTAACCCTAACCCTTAACCAAACCATACTTAACCCTAACCCTGACCCTAACCCTGACCCTAACCCTTAACCAAACCATACTTAACCCTAACCCTGACTCTAACCCTAACCCTGACCCTACCCTAACCCTTAACCAAACCATACTTAACCCTAACCCTGACCCTAACCCTTAACCAAACCATACTTAACCCTAACCCTGACTCTAACCCTGACCCTAACCCTAACCCTTAACCAAACCATACTTAACCCTGACCCTAACCCTAACCCTAAACCCCCTTAACTAACCCTAACTCTAACCCAAACCCCTAAATTCCATGGTTAACAAAAAAAAAACGCATGTGCAAAAAAACGCATACATAAGCATGCCAATGCGCACATATGCGCACCCATAGACTTACATTGGGTGTCTTGCTGTAAAAAAACGCATTGCGCGCGCATGCGTTTTTTTGAGGCAAATCGGACGCACAAAAAATGCAACAAGTTGCATTTTGTGCGCCCGAGCGCATACCGCAAAAAAACGCATGCGCGGTAAACCGCGTACAAACGCATGTGTATGCGCACATAAGCGCATCCCATGCAAAGTATAGGAAAAAAACGCATGCGCTATTTAGCGCTAAATTACCGCGAAAAAAAACACAAATGTGAAACCAGCCTTATCCTCTAGTCACTTTGGTCACAGCTGTGCCATCGAGCCTGTCACATAGCGCTCAGATATCAGTGGGCCTCACACAATCCAAAAGTGTCCATCCAGTGTCCAAAAGTGGGTGCAGAGATTCAAAATCTCCCTTATCCTCTAGTCACTTTGGTCACAGCTGTGCCATCGAGCCTGTCACATAGCGCTCAGATATCAGTGGGCCTCACACAATCCAAAAGTGTCCAGTGTCCAAAAGTGTGTGCAGAGATTCAAAATCTCCCTTATCCTCTAGTCACTTTGGTCACAGCTGTGCCATCGAGCCTGTCACATAGCGCTCAGATATCAGTGGGCCTCACACAATCCAAAAGTTTTGGACATCCAGTGTCCAAAAGTGGGTGCAGAGATTCAAAATCTCCCTTATCCTCTAGTCACTTTGGTCACAGCTGTGCCATCGAGCCTGTCACATAGCGCTCAGATATCAGTGGGCCTCACACAATCCAAAAGTGTCCATCCAGTGTCCAAAAGTGTGTGCAGAGATTCAAAATCTCCCTTATCCTCTAGTCACTTTGGTCACAGCTGTGCCATCGAGCCTGTCACATAGCGCTCAGATATCAGTGGGCCTCACACAATCCAAAAGTGTCCAGTGTCCAAAAGTGTGTGCAGAGATTCAAAATCTCCCTTATCCTCTAGTCACTTTGGTCACAGCCGTGCCATCGAGCCTGTCACATAGCGCTCAGATATCAGTGGGCCTCACACAATCCAAAAGTGTCCATCCAGTGTCCAAAAGTGTGTGCAGAGATTCAAAATCTCCCTTATCCTCTAGTCACTTTCGTCACAGCTGTGCCATCGAGCCTGTGACATAGCGCTCAGATATCAGTGGGCCTCACACAATCCAAAAGTGTCCAGTGTCCAAAAGTGTGTGCAGAGATTCAAAATCTCCCTTATCCTCTAGTCACTTTGGTCACAGCTGTGCCATCGAGCCTGTGACATAGCGCTCAGATATCAGTGGGCCTCACACTATCCAAAAGTGTCCAGTGTCCAAAAGTGTGTGCAGAGATTCAAAATCTCCCTTATCCTCTAGTCACTTTGGTCACAGCTGTGCCATCGAGCCTGTCACATAGCGCTCAGATATCAGTGGGCCTCACACAATCCAAAAGTGTCCAGTGTCCACAAGTGTCTGCAGAAATTCAAAATCTCCCCTGTTCTATAGACACCTTGTTCCTTGTTTTACATTACTATATAGTTTGTTGGATTTTGTCTACATTTCTACCAAAAATGAGGAAGGCTGGTGGAAGAGGCCGTAGAATTGGGCGGGGGTTGGCAGCTGGTAATGATGGTGTTGGTGGTGGATCTGATGGTAGTGGCAAGAGCAAAATAGGACCGAATGCAGGAGGTGCTGACCCTGCGTCATCGTCTGGCTACATAAGGCCTCGAGCGCTTAGTTTTCTAGGAGTTGGCAAACCGCTTTTAAAGCCAGAGCATCAGGAAAAAGTTTTGTCTTACATTGCTGACTCAGCCTCCAGCTCTATCGCCTCCTCTTCTTCAGTTGTAAAAAGTAAAAGCACTGAGTCGTCATTGGAGGCTCATGTTCATGAACAACACCTTTCCTTGTGTCCTTCACCCCAACCAAGATTGAAGGATGACGCAGGCCATACTACTGATTACTCCATGGAGCTGTTTTCACATACCATGCCTGGATTATCAAGTGAAATGGTGAATTACCCAGGCCAAGATGAATCTGACATGGAGTGCACTGATGCACAGCCGCTGATGGATGATTCTGCTGGTACATTCACTCAGAGCACTACATTGTCCTCGCAGTGTACAGAGCCAGATTCTGACCCTGATGAGACTCAGGTGCCCCTTCCCGCACACTATACCACCATACACGGTGACACAGAGGAAGGTGCGCATGACATAGAAGAGGAGGTGATGGATGACCCAGTTGTTGACCCAGATTGGCATCCATTGGGGGAAGAGGGTGCTGCTTCCAATAGCTCAGATGAGGAGCATCCACAGCAGACATCGACATCGCAACAGCTGTTATCTGGCAGGCCCGGAGCACTCCAAAGACAGGTTCCAAACATCAAAAGAGTTGCTGGACAGCTTGTCCAGAGGGTCAAAAGATCACAGCGTGCTAGGCCGCAAAATGTCTGCCAAAGTAGGAAGAGTGCAGTGTGGCACTTTTTTGACCAAAATCCTCATGATCAGGCCAAGGTTATCTGTAAGAAGTGCGCAAAGACCTTTAGCCGAGGGAAAAATCTGAAAAATTTGAATACCAGTTGCATGCTTAGACATTTAACCAGCATGCACTTGCAAGCGTGGACACAACACCAAACCTCAAGTGCCACATGTGCAACTGATCACAACGAAGGTAGTCAGCAACGCTACATTGTTTCCCCCACTGTAAGCCCACCGGTTAGCACAGCAGCAAATGTTGAGGTGTCATTGCAAGACCACAGCAGTCAGGGAATCCCACTGTTATATCAACGAAAGACTGATTCTAGGCCATCAGAAAGAACACCAACTCCATCACCATCATCAACCCTCTCTCAGTCCGCCCTGTCCACCGCTACTTCCACCATATGCAGCTCTCAAGTCCAGCTCACCCTCCCAGACACTATGAGTAGGTCAAGAAAGTACTCAGTCTCTCATCCGCGTACACTGGGATTGAACGCCCACATTGCCAAACTAATCTCGTTTGAGATGATGCCCTTTCGGTTGGTGGAAAGCACAGCTTTCCGCGAACTCATGGCCTATGCAGTACCACGCTATGACCTACCCAGTCGCCACTTCTTCTCTCGCAAAGCCATCCCAGCCCTCCACCATGATGTGAAAGACCGCATTGTCCATGCACTCAAGCAGTCAGTGAGCGGAAAGGTGCACCTCACAACTGATGCATGGTCCAGTCGGCATGGCCAGGGCCGTTACGTGTCCATCACTGCGCACTGGGTTAATGTGGTGGATGCAGGGTCCACAGGGGACAGCGGTGGTGGGACAGTGCTGCCTAGCCCACGGTATAGGAAACAGTTGGCTGTAGGCGTTCGACCCTCCTCCTCCTCCAGAAGCGAAAGCTCGTCCACAGAGCGCAGTCGTACGAGCACTCCATCTGCAGCTGCCACTGTTGCACACGATGTGTCCCCTATCGAGCAGCTAGTGGAAAGCGTCAGCAGGCTGTATTGCAGATGATGTGTTTGGGCGACAGACACACCGCCGAGGTGCTGGCCGAGTTCTTGAAGCGACAAACTGAGTCATGGCTGGCCACAAAATGTCTTCCAAAGTAGGAAGAATGCAGAGTGGCACTTTATTGAACAAAATCCTCATGATCAGGCCAAGGTTATCTGTAAGAAGTGCGCAAAGACCTTTAGCCGAGGGAAAAATCGGAAAAATTTGAATACCAGTTGCATGCTTAGACATTTAACCAGCATGCACTTGCAAGCGTGGACACAACACCAAACCTCAAATACCACATGTGCAACTGATCACAAAGAAGGTAGTCAGCAACGCTACATTGTTTCCCCCACTGTAAGCCCACCGGTTAGCACAGCAGCAAATGTTGAGGTGTCGTTGCAAGGCCACAGCAGTCAGGGAATCCCACTGTTATATCAACGAAAGACTGAATCTAGGCCATCAGAAAGAACACCAACTCCATCACCATCATCAACCCTCTCTCAGTTCACCCTGTCCACCGCTAGTTCCACCATATGCAGCTCTCAAGTCCAGCTCACCCTCCCAGAGACTATGAGTAGGTCAAGAAAGTACTCAGTCTCTCATCCGCGTACACTGGGTTTGAACGCCCACATTGCCAAACTAATCTCGCTAGAGATGATGCCCTATCGGTTGGTGGAAAGCGCAGCTTTCCGCGAACTCATGGCCTATGCAGTACCACGCTATGACCTACCCAGTCGCCACTTCTTCTCTCGCAAAGCCATCCCAGCCCTCCACCATGATGTGAAAGACCGCATTGTCCATGCACTCAAGCAGTCAGTGAGCGGAAAGGTGCACCTCACAACTGATGCATGGTCCAGTCGGCATGGCCAGGGCCGTTACGTGTCCATCACTGCGCACTGGGTTAATGTGGTGGATGCAGGGTCCACAGGGGACAGCGGTGGTGGGACAGTGCTGCCTAGCCCACGGTATAGGAAACAGTTGGCTGTAGGCGTTCGACCCTCCTCCTCCTCCAGAAGTGAAAGCTCGTCCACAGAGCGCAGTCGTACGAGCACTCCATCTGCAGCTGCCACTGTTGCACACGATGTGTCCCCTATCGAGCAGCTAGTGGAAAGCGTCAGCAGGCTGTATTGCAGATGATGTGTTTGGGCGACAGACACACCGCCGAGGTGCTGGCCGAGTTCTTGAAGCGACAAACTGAGTCATGGCTGGGCAGTGTACATCTTGAGGCAGGCAAGGTAGTTAGTGATAACGGCCGTAATTTTGTGGCAGCCATAGCCCTTTCAAAACTCAGCCACATACCTTGCTTGGCTCACACCTTGAACCTGGTGGTGCAGTGCTTCCTCAAAAATTATCCGGAGTTAACAGCCCTGCTCCAGAAGGTGCGAAGACTGTGCGCGCACATCCGCCGGTCGCCTGTACACTCCGTTCGTATGCAGAAGCTGCAGCGATTGCTCCACCTTCCCAACCACCGCCTCATTATCGACATTGCAACAAGGTGGAACTCCACCCTGCACATGGTGGAGCGGCTGTGCGAGCAGAGGCAGGCCATAATGCATTTGTGGGAGGATACACGGCCAGGCACTTTGAGAGCAGACATGGAGTTGACAGGTGTGCAGTGGTCGAAGCTGAAAGACCTCTGTAAAGTCCTTCAGTGTTTTGAGGAATGCACACGGCTGGTAAGCGCAGACGACGCCATCCTAAGCATGAGCATCCCACTTATGCGTCTGCTCATGCAAACTTTGACGCACCTTAAGGAGCAGGCGTCTGCAGCCAATGTTGATGAGGAGGAAGAGGAGGAGGGAATCCTTGATGACATTCAGCCATTGTCTGCTCAGGGACCTCTCCTGGACGAGGTGGAGGAAGAAGAGGAGGATGATGATGGGGATGATTACTTAGGGGAGGAGGATGCATCTCGTGGGGCAAGTGAAAATGTTGGCGTGGCAAGGTCTGGTACAGGATTTGTGCGTGACTGGAGGGATGTGGATTTGCCAGAAAGTGCTCCTCCACCCAGCACTCGCAGTGCATCATTGACACCGGGAACATTGGCCCACATGTCAGATTATGCCTTGCGGATCCTAAAAAGGGACCCCCGCATTGCCAAAATGATGAACGATGACGACTACTGGTTGGCCAGCATCCTGGATCCACGCTATAAAGGCAAATTACAAAACATCATGCCACAGGAGAACCTTGACCTAATATTGGCTAATAAACAAGCAACTCTGGTAAATCGGTTGCTTGAGGCATTCCCAGCACACAGCAGCGGTGATGGTTCTCACACGAGCCGTACGGGCCAGGGGCAGCTTGGCAGAGGTGTTCGTGGTGCACACAGCAGAAGTGGCGTTGGAGACAGGGGTTTCATGACAATGTTGTGGACTGATTTTTCAAATACCGCTCACACAACTGGTAATACTGCATCGATGGAAAGTGACAGGAGACAGCAGTTGTCAACTATGGTTACAAACTACTTTTCCTCCCATATCGATGTTCTCCCACACAGGTCATTCCCCTTTGACTATTGGGCCGCTAAACTGGACACCTGGCCTGAATTGGCCCAATATGCCTTACAGGAGCTCGCTTGCCCAGCTGCAAGTGTGCTATCGGAAAGAGTCTTCAGTGCAGCTGGATCAATCCTGACAGAAAAAAGGACCCGTCTGTCAACCCAAAATGTGGATGATCTAACCTTCATTAAAATGAACCACGCATGGGTTTCCAAGGATTTTGTCCCACTTTCCCCTGATGACACATAGGGTGACAGAAAAATGGCTTGCTTTGGTCCACCTCTTCCTGGTACTTCACCTATTTCGCCTTTTGCATCAGCTGAATGTCCAACATCAACATATGCCACTTTCTAAAACTCCCTAACTGTGCTGCCTCCCCCCATGGCCGGGGTCACCACCTAGCGCACGTCACCGTGCGAGTGCCGTTGCCCTGGACAGGTGGGTAGGCCGACTCTTGGGCGCGGGCACTGGCACAGGGTCCCTCATAGTGCAATCAAGTGTCTCTGACGGTGGTGGTGCACACCCGCCGTCAGACACACCGCTGTACTATGAGGGGCCCAGTGCCAGTACCGATGCACACGAGTGGGCCCCCCTTGCTTGGGCAGGGCCCCAGCATTTGCAATCTTTACCTCTCCCTGCTCCTCCGCTGTGTAATCTGGGCCGTCAAATCCATACTGTGCCTGACACCGTCTGAGCCTGCCTCCTGAGACATATATTTTGAATGTGTACGCTATCCATACATGTTATCCGGGGATACGGTACCCTTTCTAACCTTTGTGCAATCACGTGCAATCCATACTGGGCCTAACACCGTCTGAGCCTGCCTCCTGAGACATATATTTTGAATGTGTACGCTATCCATACATGTTATCCAGGGATACGGTACCCTTTCTAACCTTTGTGCAATCACGTGCAATCCATACTGGGCCTGACACCGTCTGAGCCTGCCTCCTGAGACATATATTTTGAATGTGTACGCTATCCATACATGTTATCCGGGGAAAAGGGACCCTTTCTAACCTTTGTGCAATCACGTGCAATCCATACTGGGCCTAACACCATCTGAGCCTGCCTCCTGAGACATATATTTTGAATGTGTACGCTATCCATACATGTTATCTGGGGATACGGTACCCTTTCTAACCTTTGTGCAATCACGTGCAATCCATACTGGGCCTAACACCGTCTGAGCCTGCCTCCTGAGACATATATTTTGAATGTGTACGCTATCCATACATGTTATCTGGGGATACGGTACCCTTTCTAACCTTTGTGCAATCACGTGCAATCCATACTGGGCCTAACACCGTCTGAGCCTGCCTCCTGAGACATATATTTTGAATGTGTACGCTATCCATACATGTTATCTGGGGATACGGTACCCATTCTAACCTTTGTGCAATCACGTGCAATCCATACTGGGCCTAACACCGACTGAGCCTGCCTCCTGAGACATATATTTTGAATGTGTACGCTATCCATACATGTTATCTGGGGATACGGTACCCTTTCTAACCTTTGTGCAATCACGTGCAATCCATACTGGGCCTAACACCGTCTGAGCCTGCCTCCTGAGACATATATTTTGAATGTGTACGCTATCCATACATGTTATCTGGGGATACGGTACCCTTTCTAACCTTTGTGCAATCACGTGCAATCCATACTGGGCCTAACACCGTCTGAGCCTGCCTCCTGAGACATATATTTTGAATGTGTACGCTATCCATACATGTTATCTGGGGATACGGTACCCTTTCTAACCTTTGTGCAATCACGTGCAATCCATACTGGGCCTAACACCGTCTGAGCCTGCCTCCTGAGACATATATTTTGAATGTGTACGCTATCCATACATGTTATCTGGGGATACGGTACCCTTTCTAACCTTTGTGCAATCACGTGCAATCCATACTGGGCCTAACACCGTCTGAGCCTGCCTCCTGAGACATATATTTTGAATGTGTACGCTATCCATACATGTTATCTGGGGATACCGTACCCTTTCTCACCTTTGTGCAATCACGTGCAATCCATACTGGGCCTAACACCGTCTGAGCCTGCCTCCTGATGTATAGACATATATTTTGAATGTGTACACTATCCATACATGTTATCTGGGGATACCGTACCCTTTCTCACCTTTGTGCAATCACGTGCAATCCATACTGGGCCTAACACCGTCTGAGAATGATAGATGGGGCCCACCATACACTGGAACATTCCAAAGGTGGACATCAGACACTGGAGCAGCATTTACAGGGCCCATTATACACTAGAGCATTAGAAATGGGGCCCATTATGTTTGGAGCATTATTTGGGCCCATAAGACAGTAGAGCTTCATCCATGGGGACCAACATATACTGTAGCATTATGTGGAGCTCATCATATACTGTTTCAAACATTATATGGGACCAATGATTCTGTATGGAGAAATAGATGGGCCTCGTCATGAGATGTAAAAAGTGAGGTATTTTTCATTGTACTATACCGCTATTTCTCTGCCGTATCGGAGCATGATGAGTTGTGGTATATGTTAAAGGGGCGCTCTTTCGCCCAGGGCACATGAAAACCTGGAGCCAGCCCCCCCCCCACAGTCTGTAGCCAAATAACCCCCATTTTTCAGTGCGTAACTTGTATTATGAAGTTAATTAAGGTTGACAAGCTTAAGTAAGAAGAATTGATGCTTTTGGCATTCAAATGGGCACTGTTGGTGTGTTTCCTGTCCTCCTCTCACTGCCGACTTTTATTCCCCATTGACTTACATTGGGTTTCGTGTTTCGGGACGACCCCGACTTTTCCCTATAATCGGACGATCTTGCTCGACCCGACTTTTGGAAAAGTCGGGTTTCACGAAACGAAACGCGACCCTAAAAAAACAAAAGTCGCTCAACTCTAGTGAGGACATGCATTTAGACAATCGCTGGTGTTTTCTAGAAAGACTGGCATGATGTCAGGAGAAGAAGCTTATAATTGGGTGTCATCAGCATAGAGATGGTACTGGAAACCAAATCTACTGATTGTTTGACCAATAGGTGAAGTGTACAAAGAGAAGAGGAGGGGGCCTAGGACTGATCCTTGAGGAACCCCAACAGTAAGGGGAAGATGAGAGGAGGAGGAACCAGCAAAAGATACAGTAAAGGAGCGGTCAGAGAGATAGGAGGAGAAATCCAAGAGAGTTAGCATGGAGTAATGACCATTTGTTTTAGCTGTTAGTAGATCATTAGAAACTTTAGTGAGGGCAGTTTCAGTAAAGTGTAAAGAGGGAAACAAGATTGGAGAGGGTCGAGAAGAGAGTTATCAAAGAGATAGCGGATAATACAGGAGTGGACCAGGCCTTCCAGGAGTTTAGAGATGAAGGGAAGATTAGAAACAGGTCTAAAGTTAGCGGCACAGTTTTGGTCGAGGGATGGTTTTTTAAGTAGTGGATGTATGATGGCATGCTTAAATGAGGAGGGAAAGATACCAGAAGAGAGAGAGAGGTTAAATATTTTAGTTAGGTGAGGGATGACAGCAGGGGAAAGGGACTGGAGGAGATGTGCTGGAAATGGGCCACTGGTGCAGGTGGTTGGGTGAGAAGATGCAAGGAGCCTGCTTACTTCTTCTGTGACTGGTTCAAAATCAGAGAGTGAGCTAGATGCAGTGTGGGAGGGAGGACAGTGCATGGTATGAGGTGATTGGGAGATAATTTCCTGTCGGATCTGGTCAATTTTTTCTTTGAAGTAATTGGCCAGATTGTGAGCTCGAAGCTCCGTGATTGGGGCCTGTACTCTTGGGTTGAGTAGAGAATGAAAAGTGTCAAAGAGATGTTTAGGGTTATTGGACAGTGAGTCGATGAGGGTGTTGAAATAGGTTTGTTTTGAGAGGTGAAGGGCAGTGTTATATGTTCTAAGCATAAACTTATAATGGATGAAATCTCCACAGACATTCGGCGCACCTGGAGCACCGCTGCAGGAAACGTGTTTGCAGGGTGTGCCAGGGTTGTCGCCATCTGTGTTGTGGTGTTCTATTTATAGCAGGTGCAACTTCATCCAGGGCACTTTGAAGTGTTTCATTGTAATGCTTCAATGCAGAATCAGGACATGAGAGGGAGGAGATAAGGGGCCAATGAAGACTGCAAGTTCTTCATAAGTTTCTGGGTGTTAATAGCCTGTATGTTTCTATAAGTATGGACAGTGGGGGTGACCTGAGCAGCCTGGCAGTTCTTGAAAAAGAAAGAAAGAAGATTGTGGTCAGAGAGCGGGAGAGGGGAGTTTGCAAAATCATCCACTGCACAAAGCCGAGAGAAGACCAAGTTGAGGGAGTTTCCATCTTCATGTGTTGAAGAATTAGTAAGCTGCGAAAGGCCAAATGAGGAGGTTAGAGGTAAAAGGTTAGTAGCAGATGGGGAGAGGGGAAGAGCAATAGGGATGTTGAAATCGCCCATGATGAGGGTGGGGATGTCACAGGAGAGAAAATGTGGAAGCCAAGTGGCAAAATGATCCTGGAACTGATGGGAGGGCCGGGAGGACGATACACCACCGCCACTAGCATGGAGAAGGGAGTGTAGAGTCTGACGGCATGGACCTCAAAAGAGGGAAAGACAAGTAAGGGTAAGTGAGGGATAACCTGAAAGGTACAGCCTCCATCTGCTCTATTCTCTGATCTTGGGGTATGAGAGAAGTGTAGTCCACCATATGAAAGAGCAGCAGCAGTGGTAGTGTCTGACTGCTGGATCCAGTTTTCAGTAAGAGCCAGAAGGTTAAGAGAATTAGAAAGGAAAAAGTCATGAATGAAGGAGAGTTTGTTACACACTGAGCGAGAATTCCAAAGTGCACAATTAAGAGAGACAGATGGCATGCAGGGAATACATGTCATCCATGTGTCATCAGTGTGCACATGTGCCGGACTTTTATGTCCCATGCTGCTGTTTAAAAAAGGACATGTCAGCGTGTTTTGCCCACGGACACACGGTTAATGAAAACTAGAGATAAGCGAACTTGTTCAGAAAACGTTCGCCAGTTTCAAATTTGGTACGATCATAGCACATTAGTATTCATGTTCGATTTCACGAGCATTTTTACTCAAAGTTGGCAAAGTCGGCAAAATTCGTCACAGTTTGGTAAATCATCGCGTTTCCACTTATGCTTTCGTTATGACTTTGGCTAGGATAGTGGTGCTGTATGATGAGCAGAGGGGACAGGGGACATGTTTGATGAAAGGAGGGGGTTAGAGGAGTGGCTTCTTCTTTTTTTTTCCTTAACTTTATGTGTGGAGATTCCAGCAGCCAATCATGGCGCAGAAACCATCCACAACGTCCAGACACAAGGGTTTGTGTCATTGGCTTGCAAAGTCACATGTTTCTCTCCATAAAATTAGTGGACATGTTGTTTTTGCACCATTTTGTCAATGTAGCAGGGCAGAGAGGCCGCTTATAGTGCTGCTACTTGATAGTCAGAAAGTAATTTTGGTGGTTGATTGTCAGTCAGCTAGTTCAGATACATAGGGTCCTGTTTGACTGTGAAATCGACCTTCCAGCAGATCAATTTTTTTTTTCATTGTGTGGTCCAAAGACACCAGGGCACATTCAGCATATAACTCTTTTGTGCTGCTAATATTGTGCATGAGCCAGGAGTCCACATGTGCGAAAGCAGGGGACATTTCAGTATCTAATAATTCTGTGCTCATATTTTTGTTCCGTTCAGGAGTCCACATTTCAGAATCTAAATTGTTTATGCTAATACCGTGGTCCTGAAACAAGGTCACATTTGTGCTGGAAAATATTTTGTGCTGGTAATATTTTGAGGTAGGCAAGAGTTCACATTTTAAAATATTAATTTTTTGTGCTAATACTGTGATCCTGAAACAAGCCCACATTACTGGAGAAAAATATTTTGGGATGGTGATATTTTGGGCTGGGCATAAATCGACATTTGTACCAAATATGCCAGAACCATGAGTAAGGACCATAGTCAATAGTGAAATCTCCCAACACAATGTGGGCAATGTCAGAGGACAGACTAGAGTCTATTTACCCCCCCAAAAAAGTATAACACTTACTTATTATAAAAGTATGCATTTTATTGAACATATATAAAAATTGTAATAATCACATAAAGATAATTTGAAAAAGATAGTAACCAGTATCAGGGAAATGGTGAAGACACACAATATGTGACAGCACAAACAGGCAGTTAGCACTACATGATAGTACAGAGAATGCATACATATCTTTATATGTCACAACAGTCCAATATACACCACAGTTGATTGCAGAAAGCTAATTCCCAGGGATTGGAGCTATCAGAAACACTGTAAATTCATCATATGTGAGGTCAAAGACATCGGAATATATATTTTGGTGGTAACAAATCTAATGTACAATTGTACCTGAATGCAAAGATAGATGCCAAGAAGATTCACATAGAGTATTTAAGATGGAAGAGGATACATGTGTTACCGAATCACAGCACCATACCCTGGGCAGATAGTAGCAGTACAATTAAATGCAATATTGCTCACCCATAAAGTGCAAAAGTTGCCTGTATGCACTGGTAAAAATATTAATTCCTTGAGCTAATACCGCGGTCCTGAAACAAGGCCAAATTTCAGTATATAAATATTTAGCGCTACTATATTTTCTCGAGCTGGGAGTCCACATTTCCGAATCTAGTTTGTTTGTACTAATAGCATGCTCCAGAAAGCAGGTCACATTTCAGTATAATAAATCCTTTGTGCTAATTGTGTGGTGCTCTACTAATACAGGCAACACTCATGAAGGAGACCTAACTTGGAGGTTCCACATTTCCCAAAATTATTGTCACACACCAGTAAAGTGACATCAATTTCCCCTGAGTGGAAATGGTATAATGGGGCTCTGACACCCCTTCCACTACAGACAACCCACCATATGGAGACCCAACTAGGATTCTCCACATTTCAAAAAAATGTTAGTAACATCAGCAGCAACAGCAGGCACAGAAGCCATGACAAAGGTGTGATAGACTGCAATAACGTGAGATCAATGCAGCACACAAAAAACAACACTAGTCTAGTCTGCCCAGTTTGCAACTGGGGTGTAAAAGTCATTGGAGATCCATGCCTTGTTCATCTTAATGAAAGATAGGGGGTCTACACGTTCAGGGGACAACCGCCAGGACACAACCAGCAGCGCTGAATGCACGTTCTGAGAGTCTTATGGTGCAGATGCAAGTCCACCGCAATTCAAATTCATCGCAGTGAAATTCTCCTGATGAACTGCGTTGAACTCATCTCTACACCGTGAGACTTTCACACGGTACTAGTGGGGATCTCACCAAGGTCACCACAGTTCAGCCCTGCTGGGAACCCAGCCTCAGTGACCAGTAGTAACCTCATTCATCAGTAATTCTCACCCTGGACGGTCGCATAGTGGCACCATCCAGGTTGAAAACTGTTTATCCCCCAGTCATGGATCACGGAATGGGACACAAAGACGTACAGGTGAGGAATATTTTTGTTTTTATTTTTGCTTTATTATAGAAGACAAAGGATTAAGTGGAATTAGGCGTTAGGTGAGCATAACTGCGTTTGTTACTTTTAAATATAAAAGTAAAAGTTTTGTTTTATTTCAAATAAAGGACTTTATTCTGGCTGTGTCTTTATTTACATTGCAACTATACGATTAGAAAAAAGTATATGTGGCACTCTCAACGTTTCAGGGTGCACAAATAGGAATCCACTCTGATCAATGTAGTAAGAAAATATGGCACTCCGGATAATGATGAAAAAAGATTGATTATATATAACAACCATTTTTTTGTTGCAAAAAATTATATTCACATTTCAGCCCAACGGCCTTCCTCAAAACTACAAAAGATATATGTTACAATACAGTAAGTATACTGCAATATACAGATTAAATACAAAGAAGAATAGTAGTAGCAATTTAAAGCAACTTAATCCAAAACAAATAAGTAAATCAGAAAGTATATTGATAATGCCATAGTACAAAGAAAAAAGAAAATAAGAATCAACACTATGAGATATTATATCCAGGGAAGGAATAGAAATATTAATATTAATGTAGCAAATAGACTAAGAGATGGCACACAAATAAAGAAAATGCAGTACATATATTCACATCGTCGTTACCAGAGAATTGAGATAAGTATAAACAGCTGGAGACAAGCTGCGAAAAAGAAACTATGCAATTAATCAGTTGTAGATATAAAGGATATCAGAACAACAATGATAACATTCATTCAATGATATAAGGAGTATGGAGACTTACCAGCAAAAGACCATAGATAAAAATACATGAATGTGCAGCGTTGGAGGACAGCACGTCTGTGCAAGGAGAGGAACACTGTCAATTGCATTACCAGGTGTCATTTTATAGGAGGTGCAGAGTACGCGGGCCACTCGCGTGTAGCACGCCTCCTGATAGGACAACTTCCTCTTACTGTGGGTCACGTGTTTGCGGGGCCAGAAGTAACCTGATCATAAGGATATGTGCCTGCTGTTCCTACTGCTGCTGATGTTACAAACATTTTTTTAAATTTGGAAACTCCAAGTTGGGTCTCTATTACAGATGAGATGTAAATACTTATGCCTCCCAAAAAAATTGAGAAAAGTATTCAAGATGTGATACCTTTATTGGCTAACCAGCGAAATTATATTTGCAAGCAAGCTTTCAGGGCTCAAAAGGCCCCTTCATCAGGCTAGATTAAAAGTGAATTACTGAGAAAAGATGGCAACATTTAAATAGGAATTACAACAGGACATGAGATGATGCTAGCTATAGACAGGCCAAGGAAATCAAATTAAGGTTTTTGTTACACATGCAGATGGGGACCAAATGTTCTATTAGAGATCTGAAGACCTTCTTGTGGAGGTGTGAACTGTGTTCATGTAATGAGTCATGAACCCAGGTGTCAAATTCAGTCCTATTGTTAGCGATTGGAACATATTTATAAATTTAAACTCCCAAATCTTCCTTTCTCTGTCACTATTAAAATGACCTTTCAATATTAGGACTTTTAGATCTGCCAAGCTGTGTCCAGGTCTAGAGAAGTGTATAGGGATACACAGGTGTGTCCAGCTCATTTTTTATTGTATGTCTATGCAGATTCATCCTTGTTTGTAGTTTTTGTTTAGTTTCCCCGATGTATGTCCCTGCATTGCACCTTGTACACTGTATCATGTACACGACATTGGAGGATGTACATGAAAAAGAGTCCATGATCTTATAGTCCTGATTTGTGTTGGGTATGGGGACTTCATCTGTTGGTGATATGTGGGTGCAGGTATTGCATTTCTTACTGTTACAGGGGACTGTGCCTGTCTCTGAAGGTGATGCGAGGGTACTTCTGACAAGGATATTCCTTAGGTTGGGAGGCTGTTTGTAGGAGAGCAGTGGCAGTTCCGGGAATATTGCTTTCAGTCTGTGGTCTCTGTGGAATATGTGTTGGAGGTCAGTGCCAATTTTCCTTAAAATGTTCATGTGAGGGTTGTGCGTGACCACAAGCGGCACCCTATTGTTTTCCTCCTTCTGTTTGTAATCCAGGAGGCTGCTTCTTGGGATCCTTGTAGCTCTGTGGATCTGTTCATCAATTACAAGTGAATGATATCCTTGGTGTAGGAATGTTTTTCTGAGTGATAGTAGTTGTAGTTTTCTATCCTCTTTGCCTGAACAGATCCGAATGTACCTTAGAGCTTGACTGTAGATTATTGATTTTTTTGTGTGTCTCGGATGAATGCTGTTCCATCTCAGCTATGCCGGACGTCCTGTGGGTTTATGGTAAATAGTAGAGTTGAGCGAAACGGGTCAAAAAATTTCAAAAGTCGCCGACTTTTGGTAAAGTCGGGTTTCATGAAACGAAACCCAACCCTAGGGTGAGGTCGGCCACGACCTCGGTGACTTTAGCGCCAAAGTCACGTTTCAAAAGTTTGATTTCCGCCCTTTTTCAGCCAATCAGGATCCACGGACACTGTGGGCAAAGTGATGACATAGGCAGGGGTCACCACCATCTTTGAGAAGGGCATGCAAGTGATTGCCTTGCTTTGGGGGGCGTCACAGGAGGTATAAAAGGGCGTGCACGCCGACCGCCATGTTACTCATGCTGATCTCAGAATAGGGAGAGCTGCTGCTGCTGCTGATTCTGTAGGGAGAGCGTTAGACAGGGAAGAAGACACCAAAAACTACTTCTGCTGCTAGCGATTTTGCCTGTACAACACACCAGTTACAATGCAGTGCAAGTGGAGGCTATATTTTGCAGGATCAGCTGTGTTGGTTGTTAGGCTGCCTTATAAGACTTCCTGATAGCTGCATTGCTGTTTTCCCACTGCTCTGCAAACTGCTTTTTTAAAAGCAATCCAAATTTTTTTTTTTTGTCCTGGTGAGGTACTGAGCGTGCATTTGTTCACACCATACAGCGGTGTACGCTCCTCACACAGTACCGTGTAACGGCTGTTATCACGGCCACAGTGAAGCTATCTGTGTGTGACTCTGTAAGAATAAGTCGAGGATATGTTCCGTTCTTACAGACCTCCACCTTCTAGTTTTGCCTGTTTTTCAAACAGTTAAGTAGATTTGCTGTTTGATCACATTCAAAACTATAGAGAGACAGCATGTGTCAGTCCGTATACTTAAAAAACACGGAGCTTGACAATTTTACGGACACCGGACAGCGGTGTACGTGCACGCTCCACTCTCAGTACCATGTAACGGCTGTTATCACGGCCACAGTGAAGCTATCTGTGTGTGACTCTGTAAGAATAAGTCGAGGACATGTTCCGTTCTTACAGACCTACACTCTAGGGAGATTCCTATTCTGCCCAATTCTATATACACCTTATACGTAGTTTGTCATACACTAGCCAATTTCTGCCTGTGACATAGCAGTGTGATATTCACTGGGCCTCACACAATCCAACAGTGTCCACAAGTGTGTTCAGAAATTCTACATCTCCCCTGTCCTATAGTGACATTTTTCACACCTGCGACATTGAGCCTGTTAGGCTAGTTTCACACTTGCTTTTTTTTGCAGCGCGTTTTTCCCGCAAAAAAACGCATTGAAAAAACGCATACAAAAGCATACAACTGCTGCGTTTTTTTCAAGCATTTTTATGAGCATGCATGAAAAAAACGCAGCGTTTTTATGCGTTTGTATGCGTTTTTAGTGCGTTTTTACCGCGTTTACGTTTTTTTCCAACATTAGGTGGCCCCTCACACTAACCCAAACCATGACTTTACTAACCCTGACCCTAACCCTAACCCTTAACCAAACCATACTTAACCCTAACCCAAACCCTAAACCCTAACTAACCCTAACCCTGACCTTAACCCTGACCCTAACCCTGACCCTAACCCTGACCCTAACCCTTAACCAAACCATACTTAACCCTGACCCTAACCCTAACCCTAAACCTGACCCTAACCCTTAACCAAACCATACTTAACCCTAACCCAAACCCTAAACCCTAACTAACCCTAACCCTGACCCTAACCCTGACCCTAACCCTTAACCAAACCATACTTAACCCTAACCCAAACCCTAAACCCTAACTAACCCTAACCCTGACCTTAACCCTGACCCTAACCCTGACCCTAACCCTGACCCTAACCCTGACCCTAACCCTTAACCAAACCATACTTAACCCTAACCCTGACCCTAACCCTGACCCTAACCCTTAACCAAACCATACTTAACCCTAACCCTGACCCTAACCCTTAACCAAACCATACTTAACCCTAACCCTGACCCTAACCCTAACCCTAAACCCCCTTAACTAACCCTAACTCTAACCCAAACCCCTAAATTCCATGGTTAACAAAAAAAACACATGTGCAAAAAAACGCATACATGAGCATGCCAGTGCGCACGTATGCGCATCCATAGGCTATAATGGCCATTTTTAGCGCAAAACGTGCGCAGGGCCAAAAAATGCAACATGCTGCGTCTGGAAAATACAAACGCACACCCCAAAAAAACGCAGCACATGAAAATCGCATACGTGCGCTTACCAGCGCGCAGGTATGCGCACCCATGTTAAATATAGGGGAAAAAACGCATGCGCACGTATGCGTTTTTTTCCAGCGCAAAAAAACGCAAATGTGAAACCAGCCTGACATAGCGGTGTGATATTCACTGGGCCTCACACAATCCAACAGTGTCCACAAGTGTGTTCAGAAATTCTACATCTGCCCTGTCCTATAGTGACATTTTTCACACCTGCGACATTGAGCCTGTGACATAGCGGTGTGATATTCACTGGGCCTCCCACAATCCAACAGTGTCCACAAGTGTGTTCAGAAATTCTACATCTGCCCTGTCCTATAGTGACATTTTTCACACCTGTGACATTGAGCCTGTGACATAGCGGTGTGATATTCACTGGGCCTCACACAATCCAACAGTGTCCACAAGTGTGTTCAGAAATTCTACATCTGCCCTGTCCTATAGTGACATTTTTCACACCTGCGACATTGAGCCTGTGACATAGCGGTGTGATATTCACTGGGCCTCACACAATCCAACAGTGTCCACAAGTGTGTTCAGAAATTCTACATCTGCCCTGTCCTATAGTGACATTTTTCACACCTGTGACATTGAGCCTGTGACATAGCGGTGTGATATTCACTGGGCCTCCCACAATCCAACAGTGTCCACAAGTGTGTTCAGAAATTCTACATCTGCCCTGTCCTATAGTGACATTTTTCACACCTGCGACATTGAGCCTGTGACATAGCAGTGTGATATTCACTGGGCCTCACACAATCCAACAGTGTCCACAAGTGTGTTCAGAAATTCTATATCTGCCCTGTTCTATAGTGACATTTTTCACACCTGCGACATTGAGCCTGTGACATAGCGGTGTGATATTCACTGGGCCTCACACAATCCAACAGTGTCCACAAGTGTGTTCAGAAATTCTACATCTGCCCTGTCCTATAGTGACATTTTTCACACCTGCGACTTGAGCCTGTGACATAGCGGTGTGATATTCACTGGGCCTCACACAATCCAACAGTGTCCACAAGTGTGTTCAGAAATTCTACATCTGCCCTGTCCTATAGTGACATTTTTCACACCTGTGACATTGAGCCTGTGACATAGCGATGTGATATTCACTGGGCCTCACACAATCCAACAGTGTCCACAAGTGTGTTCAGAAATTCTACATCTGCCCTATCCTATAGTGACATTTTTCACACCTGCGACATTGAGCCTGTGACATAGCGGTGTGATATTCACTGGGCCTCACACAATCCAACAGTGTCCACAAGTGTGTTCAGAAATTCTACATCTGCCCTGTCCTATAGTGACATTTTTCACACCTGCGACATTGAGCCTGTGACATAGCGGCGTGATATTCACTGGGCCTCACACAATCCAACAGTGTCCACAAGTGTGTTCAGAAATTCTACATCTGCCCTGTCCTATAGTGACATTTTTCACACCTGCGACATTGAGCCTGTGACATAGCGGTGTGATATTCACTTGGCATCACACAATCCAACAGTGTCCACAAGTGTGTTCAGAAATTCTATATTTCCCCTGTCCTATATACACATTGTACCTTGTTTTACATTACTATATAGTTTGTGGGATTTTGTGTACATTTTTACCAAAAATGAGGGAGGCTGGTGGAAGAGGCCATGGAATTGGGCGGGGGTTGCCAGCTGGTAATGATGGTGTTGGTGGTGGATCTGATGGTAGTGGCAAAAGCAAAATAGGACCGAATGCAGGAGGTGTGGAGCCTGCGTCATCGTCTGGCTACACAAGGCCTCGAAGGCTTAGTTTTCTAGGAGTTGGCAAACCGCTTTTAAAGCCAGAACTTTAGGAAAAAGTTTTGGCTTACATTGCTGACTCATCCTCCAGCTCTATCGCCTCCTCTTCTGAAGTTGTAAAAAATAAAAGCACTGAGTCGTCATTGGAGGCTCATGTTCATGAACCACACCTTTCCTTGTGTCCTTCACCCCAACCAAGATTGAAGGATGACGCAGGCCATACAACTGATTACTCCATGGAGCTGTTTTCACATACCATGCCTGGGTTATCAAGTGAAATGGTGAATTACCCAGGCCAAGATGAATCTGACATGGAGTGTACTGATGCACAGCCACTGATAGATGATTCTGCTGGTACATTCACTCAGAGCACTACATTGTCCTCGCAGTGTAATGAGCCAGAATCTGACCATGATGAAACTCAGGTGCCCCTTCCCGCATACTATACCACCATACACAGTGACACAGAGGAAGGTGCACATGACATTGAAGAGGAGGTGATGGATGACCCAGTTGTTGACCCAGATTGGCATCCATTGGGGGAAGTGAGTGCTGCTTCCAATAGCTCAGATGAGGAGGAGGAGCATCCACAGCAGACATCGACATCGCAACAACTGTTATCTGGCAGGCCCGGAGCACTCCAAAGACAGGTTCCAAAAATCAAAAGAGTTGGTGGACAGCTTGTCCAGACGGTCAAAATAGCACAGCGTGCTAGGCCACAAAATGTCTTCCAAAGTAGGAAGAATGCAGAGTGGCACTTTATTGAACAAAATCCTCATGATCAGGCCAAGGTTATCTGTAAGAAGTGCGCAAAGACCTTTAGCCGAGGGAAAAATCGGAAAAATTTGAATACCAGTTGCATGCTTAGACATTTAACCAGCATGCACTTGCAAGCGTGGACACAACACCAAACCTCAAATACCACATGTGCAACTGATCACAAAGAAGGTAGTCAGCAACGCTACATTGTTTCCCCCACTGTAAGCCCACCGGTTAGCACAGCAGCAAATGTTGAGGTGTCGTTGCAAGGCCACAGCAGTCAGGGAATCCCACTGTTATATCAACGAAAGACTGAATCTAGGCCATCAGAAAGAACACCAACTCCATCACCATCATCAACCCTCTCTCAGTTCACCCTGTCCACCGCTAGTTCCACCATATGCAGCTCTCAAGTCCAGCTCACCCTCCCAGAGACTATGAGTAGGTCAAGAAAGTACTCAGTTTCTCATCCGCGTACACTGGGTTTGAACGCCCACATTGCCAAACTAATCTCGCTAGAGATGATGCCCTATCGGTTGGTGGAAAGCGCAGCTTTCCGCGAACTCATGGCCTATGCAGTACCACGCTATGACCTACCCAGTCGCCACTTCTCTCAAAGCCATCCCAGCCCTCCACCATCATGTGAAAGACCGCATTGTCCATGCACTCAAGCAGTCAGTGAGTGGAAAGGTGCACCTCACTACAGATGCATGGTCCAGTCGGCATGGCCAGGGCCGTTACGTGTCCATCACTGCGCACTGGGTTAATGTGGTGGATGCAGGGTCCACAGGGGACAGCGGTGGTGGGACAGTGCTGCTTAGCCCACGGTATAGGAAACAGTTGGCTGTAGGCGTTCGACCCTCCTCCTCCTCCAGAAGCGAAAGCTCGTCCACAGAGCGCAGTCGTACGAGCACTCCATCTGCAGCTGCCACTGTTGCACACGAGGTGTCCCCCTATCGAGCAGCTAGTGGAAAGCGTCAGCAGGCTGTGTTGCAGATGATGTGTTTGGCCGACAGACACACCGCGGAGGTGCTGGCCGACTACTTTCAGTGACAAACTGAGTCATGGCTGGGCAGTATACATCTTGAGGCAGGCAAGTAGTTAGTGATAACGGCCGTAATTTTGTGGCAGCCATAGCCCTTTCAAAACTCAGCCACATACCTTGCTTGGCTCACACCTTGAACCTGGTGGTGCAGTGCTTCCTCAACAATTATCCGGAGTTAACAGCCCTGCTCCAGAAGGTGTGAAGACTGTGCGCGCACATCTGCCGGTCGCCTGTACACTCCATTCGTATGCATAAGCTGCAGTGATTGCTGCACCTTCCCAACCACCACCTCATTATCGACATTGTAACAAGGTGTAACTCCACCCTGCACATGGTTGAGCGGCTGTGCGAACAGAGGCAGGCCATAATGCATTTGTGGGAGGATACACGGCCAGGCACTTTGAGAGCAGACATGGAGTTGACAGGTGTGCAGTGGTCGAAGCTGAAAGACCTCTGTAAAGTCCTTCAGTGTTTTGAGGAATGCACACGGCTGGTAAGCGCAGACGACGCCATCCTAAGCATGAGCATCCCACTTATGCTTCTGCTCATGCAAACTTTGACGCACCTTAAGGAGCAGGCGCCTGCAGCCAATGTTGACGAGGAGGAAGAGAAGGAGGGAATCCTTGATGACATTCAGCCATTGTCTGCTCAGGGACCTCTCCTAGACGAGGTGGAGGAAGATGAGGAGGAGGAGGATGATGATGGGGATGATTACTTAGGGGAGGAGGATGCATCTCGTGGGGCAAGTGAAAATGTTGGCGTGGCAAGGTCTGGTACAGGGTTTGTGCATGACTGGAGGGATGTGGATTTGCCAGAATGCTCCTCCAACCAGCACTCGCAGTGCATCATTGACACCGGGAACATTGGCCCACATGTCAGATTATGCCTTGCAGATCCTAAAAAGGGACCCCCGCATTGCCAAAATGATGAACAATGATGACTACTGGTTGGTCAGCATCCTGGATCCACGCTATAAAGGCAAATTACAAAACATCATGCCACACGAGAACCTTGACCTAATATTGGCTAATAAACAAGCAACTCTGGTAAACCGGTTGGTTGAAGCATTCCCAGCACACAGCAGAGGTGATGGTTCTCACACGAGCCATACGGGCCAGGGGCAGCTTGGCAGAGGTGTTCGTGGTGCACACAGCAGAAGTGGCATTGGAGACAGGGGTTTTATGACAATGTTGTGGACTGATTTTTCCAGTACCGCTCACACAACTGGTAATACTGCATCGATGGAAAGTGACAGGAGACAGCAGTTGTCAACTATGGTTACAAACTACTTCTCGTCCCATATCGATGTTCTCCCGCACAGGTCATTCCCCTTTGACTATTGGGCCGCTAAACTGGACACCTGGCCTGAATTGGCCCAATATGCCTTACAGGAGCTCGCTTCCCCTGCTGCAAGTGTGCTATCGGAAAGAGTCTTCAGTGCAGCTGGATCAATCCTGACAGAAAAAAGGACCCGTCTGTCAACCCAAAATGTGGATGATCTAACCTTCATTAAAATGTACCATGCATGGGTTTCCAAGGATTTTGTCCCACCTTCCCTTGATGACACATAGGTTGCCAGAAAAATGGCTTGCTTTGGTCCTCCTCCTATTCCGCGAACTTGACCTATTTCGCCTTTTGCAGCAGCTGAATGTCCCACATCAACATATGCCACTTTGTAAACCGCCCTAACTGGGCTGCCCCCCCCATGGCCGGGGTCACCACCTAGCGCACGAAACCGTGCGAGTGCCGTTGCCCTGGACAGGTGGGTAGGCCGACTCTTGGGCGCGGGCACTGGCACAGGGTCCCTCATAGTGCAATCAAGTGTCTCTGACGGTGGTGGTGCACACCCGCCGTCAGACACACCGCCGTACTATGAGGGGCCCAGTGCCAGTACCGACACCCACGAGTGTGCCCCCCTAGCTTGGGCAGGGCCCCAGCATTTGCAATGTTTACCTCTCCCTGCTCCTCCGCTGTGTAGTCTGGGCTGTCAAATCCTTCACTGGGAGTGCCACTACAAATTGATTGAACTGAAAGATGATGGTTAAGATGTAGCTATGCCCTGTCCTGCTGGCCGGGCACTAGCTCCAGATGATCAATGGCTTCCATTTCTTATGGACGTCGACTCACAATGACATGCAGTGGTGGTTTATCATCAGCTTTCACAGTTTTCCTACTCACAAACGTGTGACATTCCGGCGCACATTTTAAAATGTGCCCTCTCATGCCAATCCCATAGAATCGCCTACGGCCTGTGGCTTCTGTCTTTTGCACTCCAAAGTTACATGACAGATCATGATAGCCAATGAGCACCATGTTTACATCGCTCCCTGTGATAAAAATTGGATTGAGATGAGTAACAGTGATGGAATCAACGGAAGTGCGATGCAGCAAGACTTTATTCACAAAAAAATGTTTTCACTGTCTCAACACACAAATTAATTGAGGGTCAGCATCGCCTATGAGAATTGTGACGGAAGTTTTTCCCGTGAATAGTAATTCCTAGAATTCTGCAATCACTAGCCTTTATGTCAGTAATTGTATGCATCTCATTTCCTATTGCGGAGAGGCTGGACTGTATTACTGAGACAGAAATATATATGAAGATTTAAAAATAACACCAAAAGTAAATAGTTGTGTACGCCTCAAATGCATTTCCTTTTTTCCACTTTTTAGATTGCTGTGTAATCCATACTGAGAACTCGGAGATTTTACATGTTTAAACTATGCTATATATACCTGCTATCCAGTGATAAAGTACCCTTTCTCAACTTTGTACAATCTGGTCAAATCCAAACTGGGCCTGAGAACATCTGAGTCTGCCTCCTGATCTATAGACATATATTTTTAATGTGTAAACTAGGCTACATATATACGTGTTATCCGGTGAAACGGTACCCTTTATCATCTTTCTACAATGTTGTTGAATCCATACTGGGCCTGAGAATGGCTGCGGAGCTGTTAAGCAAGCTACAGCACCTGTGGTTTGAACACATAATTTTTTCAGGAATGACGGTTAGGCCTAACTCCGGAATTGCGGTTGACCTGAACTTACTGGGAAATCATCGTTCGCTCGCAGGGAATAATCTGAATCCCAGATCCCCATCACTAACAGAGTTCAGCAGGTTATCTGCACCTGTAAGCGACAAAAGCTGGTCCTTTCAGTGTAGCGTGCATGCAGCCCTGGACATGTACGGGAATGCTAGACCTGTTATTGCTCGATCTCACGTGCCACAGCCTCGCTTATCCCTCTAGTAAGCTTGACACGTACTGCGGGGGCATGCCGGAGTCTCGGTTGTTAACGGAATAAAGCTGAGAAATCGCTAGCACAACTACAAACACACATACCACACCACACACAGAATCGACAAAGCTTTCAAAGTGTGCACCTTTTCTTTAGGTGGCATGGTTGTGGTTTCCCGGGTGGAGTCCAATTAAGCCACAGGCTCCACTCCTGGTGGTGCCCTTTTGGACATTCCTTTAAGGTTCAGCTTTGCAATCATACTGCCCCCGGAAACCAAAAACTTTGCCTTCATGGACGCTGTTTGGAGGTTCATGGAAATAATGCCGCCCGATCAGCAGTCAGCACATGGGTCGCCCTCCCAGGGCTGTGGGGTACTCGGTACCGGGCCGTGTCAGTGGGATGTGTCACAGCAGCGGTGACCCGGACGGTGGCCCTGGGCGCCCATGTAAATGGCGTTGTATAATGTTAAAGAGTTTATATAGATAGTTTGACGCCACCTGTGGTGTTCGGCAACATAGATGTTAGGCCGACGCTGCATGCAGATCCTCTGGGACTGATGTTGTGCAGCAAAGATGGTGAAGTTCCCCACAGGTGGAGCTGGAGTCCCAGGGAAGTGTAGATGTAGTGATGGGGGAAAGGCACAGGTGGTGTAGGTGCTGGTACCCAGATGTAGCTTGCTGGAATAACTGTAGGACACCAGAGCGTGCAGTTCCAAAGCTTTACTCACAGTCTGCAGGTTACACAGATGCCTGCCTCCGTGCTGTGTCCTCCAGGTCAGGACCTCAGCCAACCTCCGGAACCAAAATGGAAAGCTCCCTTCCAACACTCCGCCAACATGTACCTTCCTGAACGTCTCCTTTCTAGCGCTTGTGGGGGAAGCACTCACAGGACCGTGGTTCACTGAAGCACCTCCTGTCTAACAGATGTTCCTCAGACTTTACTTGTATGGCAGACAGCTGTAGCCTTTTCCTTCTGGCTCCCACACGTCGTTGCTGGGGCCTCCGAGCCTTAGTTGGGTCCAGAGCATTTATAGCTGCTACTTCCCGTGGTTTCTGCTGCAGGAACGTCAGTGTCCCTACAAACTCGGAGACCGGAATCGGGACCATGCGCTCCAGCTAGGAGTGAGCCTTAACTCTGCTCATCCTCCAGCTCCCCTTCTCACGTCCACACACTTTCCCTTCCCTGCACAGAGTGCCCTAACTTACCTCCTCCCGACCACAGAGAACAGCTCCTCAGCAGTCAGGTTCAGAGGTCTCCCTGCTAGCCTGGAGTGGGAAATGTGTTGTGCGTTGGTTTCACTGCTAGAGAGATCCTTCGTTGCTCCCAAGCTTGACAACACACTCCCTAGGAGGAAGGTAATGCCACAGTGGCGACCGTACTCTTGGGGACACCACAAGTGCACTGAGGCCCAGCCACTGCTGGATGATGCTGCTGGTACATTGACCCAGACCACTACATTCCCCTTGCACTCTACACTGCCAGAATCTGACCCAGAGGAAACTCAGGTTCCCCTTCCCACATACTATACCACCTTACACAGTGACAAAGAGGAAGGTGCAGATGAAAGTGCAGGTTCCTTGAGCAGGTGGGGGGGGCATACTCATGGGCGATGGCACTGGCACAGTACGCAAAAGTGTCTCTGCCGGTGGGAGGGCCTAAACAGCCAAGTGCAGTGAGATGGAAGATGGGGACGACAAGGAGTTCAGAGTAGTGCTGGGATTCCTTAGCAAGGAGACTTATGTAATTGTTTTCAATGTTGGGACAGCAATTTTTGGGGAGCACTATACTCTGGTGAATGATATATGGGGCCCACCATACACTGGAGCATTCCAAAGGTGGACATCAGACACTGGAGCAGCATTTACAGGGCCCATTATACACTAGAGCAGTAGAAATGGGGCCCATTATATATGGAGCATTATTTGGGCCCATAAGACAGTGGCGCTTCATCCATTCGGACCAACATATACTATAGCATTATGTGGAGCTCATCATATACGGTTGGAAACATTATATGGGATCAATGATTCCATATGGAGAAATATATGGGCCTCATTACTCTGTATAGCGCACTAAGCGCTGGCCATAATACTGTATGGAGTTATATACTGTCCGTTTTTGGAGGTATTGGAGAATTTAAAATGGATATCAGTCATGAGATGTAAGAAGTGAAGTATTTTTCATTGTACTATATTGCTATTTCTCTGCCGTATCGGAGCATCATGAGTTGTGGTATGTGTTAAAGGGGCGCTCTTTGGCCCTGCTGGGTCCACAAAAACCTGGAGCCAGCCCTACCTCCCCACAACTGTAGCCAAATAACCCCCATTTTTTAGTGCGTAACTAGTATTATGAAGTAAATTAAGGTTGACAAACTTAAGTAATAAGAATTGATGCTTTTGACATTCAAATGGGCACTGTAGGTGTGTTTCCTGTCCTCCTCTCATTGCCGACTTTAATTCCCCATTGACTTACATTGGGCTTCGTGTTTCGGTCGGAACCCCGACTTTTCCCTATAGTCGGCCGATTTTGCTCGACCCAACTTTTGGAAGAGTCGGGTTTCATGAAACGAAACTCGACCCTAAAAAAACCAAAAGTCGCTCAACTCTAGTAAATAGTCGTTTGTACGGTATTGTCTTTGATGTATATAGTTGTGTCCAGAAAATGGATTTGGGATTTTGAAAAGTTGAGGGTGAGCTTGATGGTTGGATGGAACTTGTTGAAGTTGTTGTGGAAGGTAAGCAAGTCCTCACTTGCCAATTAATTCATCGAATATTCACTGAATATAACCGGACGCTATTCACGTCAATGGGAGGCAAAAACAAACGCATGCATATCACCTTATATTGGCCCTAAATGCTGCCAAAACTCATCAAATGAGGGACAGACACCAGGAAAGTGGCCTCAATTCACCCACCATACAAATTGCAGCGTGGAACTGCAGCAATCAGCCAGGCATGAGGTATCGGGGTCTGGGACAGCATTTACAGCTTTCAATTGAACATCACGGTAAGACCAGGTGGGTGAGGGATCAGTGTAGGCCCCCTTTGCTGGGAGCACTGGTACCACATGCAATACCTCTACCTGCTTTCATGATGGGCCACACTCAGGTGGTACAAATATCAGTTTTGTAGACTACCATTGTCAGAAAAATTTAAAAATTTAAGGATAGTAACACGGGTCTTTGAGTCCCAGGTATTGGAGGCCTGATGGTCTCAGAGGCCTACTGCTACAGGCAACACGCATGAACGAGACCCAACCAAGAGTGTTCCCATTTCTGAAAATTATTGGCAGACACCACCAAAGTGGCATCAATTTCACCACGGTAGATAGAGTATAATAGTGACCAACAGGTCTTCCACTACACCCAATACAGCAGATGGACACCCAACAAGGATTGTTCACATTTAAAGAAATGAGGGCATTACACCGCTGAAGGGGCATCAATTTCACCACAGTAGAAATAGTATATTAAGGACCGACAGTTCTTCAACTAAGATAAGATAATCCTTTAATTGTCCCGCCATGGGGAAATTCAGAGCATTACAGCAGCAAGGCAGGAACAAGTACAGATACAGATGCATAAAGGCATTACATTGACAGTAAGTAGGTAACATATACGGAAAAAAAAAAAAAAAAATGTACTACACCCAATCAAGCAGATGGACACCCAACCAGGAGGGCTCACATTTCCAGAAATTATTGGCAGACACCACCAAAATGGCATCAATTTCCCCACAGTGGATATAGTATAATAAGGACTGACAGGTCTTCCACTATACCCAATACAGCAGATGGACACCCAAACTGGAGTTTTCACATTTTAAAAAATGAGGGCCTGACACCACCGAAGTGGCATAACTGTCACAAGAGTAGAAATAGTGTAATTGGGACAAAGATGTCTTTCACTACAGCTAACCCAGCAGATGTAGACAAACCATGACTGTTCACATTTCCACAAATTTGTGTTAACATCAGCAGCAACAGCAGGCAAAGAAGCCACACAAAAGATATCACAGAGTGCACTTACGTGACATTAATGCCTCACACTAAAAAATGCAGTCTATGCAGTCTGTGATAGGGGGTTTCGATACTCCAGCATTCGCAGGTCCCTTTCTAGTGTGGGAATCATCTGGCAAAATTTGGTTTTATAATGTGAATCTAACAGTAGTCAGCATTATTCCTAATCAGAACTATACGGGGATCATGTTGCAGATAGCACTCATATGTCGGGCTTTACCATGAGGTCCAAGCCCATGCTTGTTGGTGGCTGGGTAACAATGAGGCTCGTTTCCTGCATCCCCTCCCGCCAAACACGAGCAAGAGAGAGGGGAGGATTATCCTTTTCATCTGACAGTTGCTCACCCATCACCTCTTCCTCCTCCATTTGTTCCATGGATCTTGCACCTTCGATAATAGTTTGTCTGTTATCACCAGCCCCCCTCGATCCCAGTAAACTACCCTCCCTTGGCACCATCCTGTGTGACAACAGTCTTGAACTTAGAGACAATGTTATCCCTTCTGCATCATCCTGTGCTTCCTCCTCTTCTTCTGAGACCATATCTCCTCCCGCAGGCTATTCAAAGTCTGCTCCAGCACATAGATGACCAGAATAGTGATGATGATGATGATAGCATCATCAGCGCTAACCATCGTAGTAGCCATTTCTAAACTGTGCAGAAGGGTGCAGAGGTCCTTAATCTGTGCCGTCTCTGTAAACGTGATATGTGCCATATCCATGCTGCGTTGGCCCAGGCTATATGACATGACAAACTGTGTCAGGGCTCGGTGCTGCTGCTACAGTCGCTGCAACATGTGCAGAGTGGAATTCCACCGTGTCGGCACATCATATATCAACCTGTTAACTGGCATGGACAAAGACCTCTGTATCAATGCAAGTTGATGACCTGAGGGGTGCGAACGTCGGAAATAAGCACACAGCTTATGTGCTTCCTGGAGCAGCTCACCCAGGCCAGGATAGTGTGGTGCCCCTGAGGCTTTGTCGCCACAGAGGTACTGCACCTTCTCCTAAGGTGTAGTGCCCCACCAACTAGGTAAGTTGGGGACTCCTTTCCACACTCCAACGCCTGCACCCCACACACAGGATAGTTCAGCAGGACCACATTGCGGCTTCATGCTTAGAGGGTAGCAGAGCACCTTTCGCGGTTCCTGGCTTCGTAACACGAGATGTGCTGGGAGGTGGGTGGAGTTGAGATCCATATAAAAGATTCGGAAGGTTCAGAATTAGAGGAGCAGTCTGACGGGAGTCTGGACAGTCAGTCACGAGAGTCTGAGGATGGGTCCGAGAGGGAAGGAGATCCCTAGAAGAGGGAGAGAGGAAGGAGTGCTGCAGCTGCCTCTGTGATCTGAGCCAGCTGGCACAGGAAAGGAACAAGAAAGAGAAAGACGTAGAACTGCAACCTAAGCTTCCATAAGATAGAGAAAGATCAGTACGGAACGAAGGAGTAAGAGAACAGAGAGTTGTGGGTTGGAAGAGGAACCCTGCCTATAGGTTCTCAGCGCAAGGTCGGGGCCCGGTCCCCGAGGCTGTATGGACACTTATAGTTCTGCAGCAGGCACCGGTGGAGTAGTTGGCTGTAAATGCACTACTCCCATCTAAGACTTGGGGCACAACAGCAACTGAATAGAGAGCCACGACTCTGGAGAAGGGAGTCCCCGAGAGAGGCTACAGCTGTCTGTCATACAACTAGAGTTGTTAGGAACATCTGACAGGAGGAACTTCAGAGTACCATGGTACTGGAGCTCTTCACACTAAAAGGCGCAATAGAGGAGTCGTTCAGGAAAGGTACATGTTGGTGGAGTGTTGGAGAGGAGAATCCTGACTTGCCCGGGAGGTTGATTGAGTCTCTGCCCCGGAGGACACGGCACGAAGGCAGGCACTAGTGTGTATCACGAACTGTGAGTAAAGCTTTGGAACTACAAGCCCGGGTGTCTTCCATTCAATTGTGCGCCAACACTGCCAGCACTGCTACATTGGGTACCAACATTCCTCACACCGCCTGCGCCTGTTCTCATCTATTGCAACTGCACTGCCCTGGGGTTACAGCTTCACCTGTGGGGAGCTACACCATCTATGCTGCAACACACCATCAGCCCCAGAGGATCTGCACGCAGCGTTGGATTAACATCTTGCTTGCCAAACACCACAGGTGGCGTCACGAACTATTCCATTCCATTAACTACATCCACCATTACTTGGGCGCCCAGGGCCACGGACCAGGTCACTGCTGCTGTGACACATTCAACTGACACAGGCCCGGTACCGAGTACCCCACAGCCCTGGGATGGGGGCGACCCAACTGTAGTTGAGAAAATGCTGTACCACCTGGTTGAGGACGTGAGCCATGCAAGGCATGTGTGTGAGCTTGCCTCACCATAGGGCCACCACCAGATTCGCACCGTTATCAGACACATCCTTCCCTGGATGCAGGTTTACAGGAGACAGCCATTGATCAAACTCAGCCAGGAGAGCTATCCACAACTCTTCAGGTGTATGACTGTGATCTCCAAGGCATATCGATTTTAAGACTGCCTGATTACGGTGAGCCCCAGCTGCGCAGTACAGAGGTGGTGGGGGTTCGCTCTGCACTGTTTGATCGCATGTCTCGTTAAGGCAGAGGTTGAGGGCACAGGTGGAGGCCCTAGTGGAGATAGAGGAGGCAGAAGCAGTGGAGGAATTGTTAAATGAAGAGGTTTGTCCTGCAACCCTTGGGGATTCCAAGACTTGTGGAGCAGCGCCTGTCCCCACAGTAACCAGAGTCACTCAGTGTCCAGTCAGCGAGATGTAACACCCTTGGCCATGCTTACTCATCCAAGTGTCTGTGGTGAAATGTACCCTGGCAGACAGATTTTGTCAAGGAACTGGTGATGTTGTCTGCGACATGCTGGTGTAGTGCATGCACAGCTTTCTTAGAAAAGTAATGGCGACTGGGTAATTGGCACTGGGGGACTGCAATGGCCATCAGTTTTCTGAAACCGTCTGTATCTACCAGGTGGAAAGGCAGCATTTCCGTGGCCAACAAATTGGAGATGGTGGAGTTCAACCTCTTAACACTGCGGAACCATGGGCTGGCTGCAGTGCTGTGTATGGTGAACCGGAGAACTGATGGACCGTGACAGAGGTGCAGGCAGAGATGTTACTGTGGATTAACCCCTTTCCTACATTAGACGTACTATTCCGTCCATGTGACCTGGGACCTAAGTCCCAAGGACGGAATAGTACGTCTAGCGCGATCATCTGTGCTCACGGGGGGGAGTGCAGCTGATCGTGGCCGGGTGTCAGTTGATTATCACAGCTGACACCCAGCACTATGTGTCAGGGGCGGTCACGGGGCTCCCTCCGTGCTTCTCTAAGACCCCCGCAGCAGCACGATGTGCAGCGCTGCTGTGGGGGTCTCCTTCCCTGCAGGACTCCGGATCCAATATGGCAGGCGGGGACCTTCGGGGGCCTGCAGGAAGCCTCCAGCACTGCCTGTGACAGATCGCTGATCTGTCACAGCGATCTGAGATGTGACAGATCAGCGATCTGTCACATGACAGTGATGTCCCCCCTTGGACAATGTAATAAAATAAAAAAAATAATTTTTTAAAAAAAATCGCTAAATAAATTGAAAAAAAAAATATTCCCTAATAAATTCATTTTTTGAAAATAAAAAAAACAATAAAAGTACAGATATTTGGTATCACCACGTCCATAACGACCCGCCCTATAAAACTGTCCCATTAGTTAACCCCTTTATTGAACCCCTTAAAAAATAAAAATAAAAAACAAAGCAAAAAATAATGCTTTATCCTCATACCACCGAACAAAAAGTGCAATAACGCGCGATCAAAAAGACAGATATAAATAACCACGGTACCACTGAAAACATCATCTTGTCCCGCAAAAAACGAGCTGCCATACAGCATCATCAGCAAAAAAATAAAAAAAAGTTATAGCTCGCAGAATAAAGCGATGCAAAAATAATTATTTTTTATATAAAATTGTTTTCATTGCATAAAAGCGCCAAGCATAAAAAAAACGACATAAATGAGGTATCGCTGTAATCATACTGACCCGAAGAATAAAACTGCTTTATCAATTTTACCGCATGCGGAACGGTGTAAACGCACCCCCCAAAATAAATTCAAGAAATGTTTTTTGTTCATTCTGCATCCCAAAAATCAGAATAAATAGCGATCAAAAAATGTCACTTGCCCGAAAATGGTACTAATAAAAATGTCAACTCGTCCCGCAAAAAATAAGACCTCACATGACTTAGTGTGTCAAAATATGGAAAAATAATAGCTCTCAAAATGTGGTGATGCATAAACTATTTTTACAATAAAAAGCGTCTTTTAGCTTGCGACAGCTTCCAAACATAAAAACCCGCCATAAATAGTAAATCAAACCCCCCCATTATCACCCCCTTAGTTAGGGAAAAATAATAAAATAAAAAAAATGTATTTATTTCCATTTTCCCATTAGGGCTAGGGTTAGGGTTAGAGCTAGGGTTAGGGCTAGGTGTGTTGGGGTTAGGGTTGGAGTTAGAATTGGGGGGTTTCCACTGTTTTGGCACATCAGGGGCATTCCAAACGCGACATGGCGTCCAATCTCAATTCCAGCCAAAAAAGTCAAATGGCGCTGCTTCCCTTCTAAGCTCTGCCATGCGTGCAAATAGTGGTTTACCCCCACATATGGGGTATGAGCGTACTCAGGACAAATTGCACAATAACTTTTGGGGTCCTGTTACTCTTGGGAAAATAAAAATTGGGGGTGAAAAGATCATTTTTGTGGAAAAAATATAATTTTTTTAATTGTGCGGCTGTACGTTATAAACTTCTGTGAAGCCCTTGGGGGTTCAAAGTGCTCACCACATATCTAGATAAGTTCCTTGGGGGGTCTAGTTTCCATAATGGGGTCACTTGTGGGGGGTTTCCACTGTTTAGGCACATCAGGAGCTCTCCAAACTTGACATGGCATCCGATCTGAATTCCAGCCAATTTTGCTGTGCAAAAGTCAAACGGCGCTCCTTCCCTTCCGAGCTTTGCCATGCATCCGTACAGTGGTTCCCCCCACATATCAGGTATCGGCGTACTTAGGACAAATTGCACAATAACTTTTCCAGTCCAATTTCTCCTGTTACCTTTGGTAAAATAAAAAAATTGAACCTGAAGTAATTTTTTTTGTGGAAAAAAAGTTAAATGTTCATTTTTCTTAAACATTCAAAAAATTCCTGTGAAGCACCTGAAGGGTTAATAACCTTCTTGAATGTGATTTTGAGCACCTTGAGGGGTGCAGTTTTTAGAATGTTGTCACTTTTGGGTTTTTTCTATCATATAGACCCCTAATAGTGACTTCAAATGTGGTGTGGTCCGTAAAAATAAAATGGTGTTGTAAAAATGAGAAATCGCTAGTCAACTTTTAACCCTTATAACTTCCTAATAAAAAAAAAATTTGGTTCCCAAATTGTGCTGATGTAAAGAAAACATGTGGGAAATGTTATTTATTAAGTTTTTTGAGTGCCATATCTCTGTGATTTAAGAGCATAAAAATTCAAAATTGGAAAATTGCAAAATTTTCTAAATTTTCGCCAAATTTCCATTTTTTTAACAAATAAACGCAAGTTATATGAATGAAATTTTACCACTAACATGAAGTACAATATGTCACGAGAAAACACTTTCAGAATCACCGGGATCCATGGAAGCGTTCCTGAGTTATTACCTCAAAAAGAGACAGTGGTCAGAATTGTAAAAATTGGCCCGGGCATTAACATGCAAACCACCCTTGGGAGTAAAGGGGTGTTAGGGACAGCGAAACGCACTAAATATAAAATAACATAACGTGCATTCGCTGCCCGGGGTCCACCGTGCAGAAGGTGTTAACATTGCTGCTAGCTAATGGCGGACGTACAATATGGCGGTATTACGCACGCGGGTTGAACATCACCCAGGTGTGCTGAGCGATCTCTGTTTACTCACAGAGATGCCTTAAGTGAAAAACACAAAGAGGCTGACCTGTTAGCATCACAAGTCTCAGAGAGGTGCACGCACGGTATATGGTCACAGGAGCTGGGCCCTAGGTAGAGGGTCTGCGTCTGTCTAGATCTACCGTGCGTGCGGCGTCGCAACTGCAAACTCCGAGAGGTAGCTGCAGACTGCAGCGCGGTGACAGACACTGCTGCTAGTCGACAATGCCTGGAAGCAGGCGCACTGTTGGATGCTAGCACTGTGTAGGATGCTGTAGTGGCTTGTAGCTTGCCACTGGCTGGCGCTGACTCTATAGCTAAGTCCCTATACACACTCATAATATCAGAGGAAAGGGATCTTAATGAGTCATTCGCAGGTTCATGCATCCATGACCATTCACACAGTAGCAACTAGAGACTATACTAGTGCATGGCCGAGTGGCCATGCGAACCATTTTTACCCAGGACCTTCCAGAAGCTTCTAGATCCCTGAGATGGACCAATCAGATCAGAAGGACCTGTGCATGTGACTCCCTATCTCCAATTGGAGATCGTCTCGTGAGCATGCTCAGTGGAGCGACAGAAGGACTTAGTCTCTGGAGCGATTTGCTGCAGAGCGGCCTGCATTGCCATTGCTGACCCAAAGGTGGCAGCAATAGCCAGCCCCATAGAGCAGGTCTGGGCAGAGCATCTGGGAAGCAGGGATTGCTGAGCAATGGGAGAACGCAGAATGTGAGGCTCTGGATTCCTGTTGAACCGCTGCAGGAACCCGACGCCTAACAAGAGGGTTAAGAAACTTGTGGTGTGTTCGTTCTCTGAGACCAGTCCAAAACAACAGGCATGTCCGCTTCCATTACAACTGAAGTCAACCTCTCAGTCAGCATGACTAGAGCCGGTAAAGAACCCAAGATTCTGCGTCTCAATAGTTGGCTCGGTAATAGAGTAGGAGGAAGAAGCAGCAGATGTGATTGTTGGGGCAGCTGATGGTTGTTGAGGTCCACTGGTCTGCATATTTGCACAATGGGATTCCCACAGTAAAGCATGTTGATTGTGCATTTTAAGGTTCATACATGTAGTAGTCAAATTATTGCAATTTTTACCTCGACTCAGTTTTTTTTTTTGGAAAGTTGGCAGATTACGTGAGTTTGCTCATGCTTTGAAGTGTCAAAAAAGGCCTAGGCTAGGCAACCCTTAACACCCCTGCGAGCTGCAGACCCACTGATGCTGCTGGTCACAGGCACAGTAGTGGCTGAGGATGCATCACTCGTTTTGGCTGCATCACTACATGTCTGCGACGTACAGCGCAACGTAACCTCCTCGTCTTCCTACTCAGATGATCTACTCAGCTGTGTGCCTCTATGTTCACATCAACTGGGAACTAACACTTCATCATCATCATCCTCTGTGTTATCACATTCCTCGCCAGTGGAGTCTCACTCCTCTCCTTCTTGCCCTGACAGCACAGTACAGTCTGCCTAAGAATCAGATATCTGAGTCTCATCAGGATCACCTACCTCCAGGGGTTAACGTCTGATGACAAGGGTCAGGATGCTGTTCGGATTGTACTTCCTCCTGCCCCTGGATCCAAGCTAAAAAAAATGTGGGCATCAGTGCAGATCTTCTCCTCTTGACTCTGTGCAGCTTTTGAATACACTTCTGATGAACATGGCACTTGAAGCTGCACTTGCCATCCACTCAAACACATGCTCTTCTGGGCATACCGCTGTGCATCTGCCAAAGAAAGGTAGTGCTGTAGCCTGTCCAGTAACATAAGTTGTCAGTTGTCTTTGCATAGGATGTGATGTTGCTTTACTAGTGCTTTCACAAACATTACCTACCCCACCTACCCCACGTACACCTTGAACACCAAGCCTAATTCCCCTTCCACCAAGGCCTCGCTTTTTCCCAGTCATGTTGCTCATATAGAGTGGTAGGAGCTCAGTATTAGCAACAAAAAATAGATTTTAAACTCTGCACCACCTCTGCAAACAGCTGAATTTTAGTGACAATAAATTCAAAGTTGAAATATGGCGTGCTGTATCGTGTTAGTTACAGAAAAATAATTGTTTGAGTATGAATGAGGACTGTATGACAAAGAAGTTAAGCTACTAACAATTTTAAAGTGAGGTCCCTTACTATATGACGTTAATAACAGAAGATTTTTTTCTGGCCAATGGATCAGGCCTCTATAGCACACTAGATGCTACAAACTATTTAAAAGTCAGGTCCCTTACTGTATGACGTTAATAACAGATGATTTTTTTGTGGCCTATGGATCAGGCCTCTATAACACACTAGATGCTACAAATGATTTTAAAGTCAGCAAGGCTGCCATCAGGGCATTACTGACTTCTAGTCACCGGGCCCGAGCGGCAGGCTTCTATTGCCGTGCGGGCCAGCACGGCAATAGTGAAAAGGAACTGGTCCCCATCGCGCCTCTTATTCCACTTACGTCACACAGGTCCTGTCGGCTTTGCAAACGCCGCCGGACCACATCGCAGATACTCGCACCCACGCATCACCGGAGAAGAGGTTCTTGGGAGCGCCTGTCACCAGCCAGGACAGCGCTCGGGAAGATTTCTCATCGAGCTGCCACAAGTTTCCACCAATCAAGGAACACCTACTGAGGAGTCTCCAATTTCTCCTGCCCTACCAATGGACTGATGCCACTACCGTACCAGCCAAAGGTAAAATATATAAACGTGTTTCATCTAACAAAGCCACCATTACTTGTGCACTTTATTATAGGGTATTTTTATACATATACGTAATACCACAATATCCACTGGTGGTTTTTAACTCACAACACACGATATCTTTTACAGTACTGAGTGCTTAAGGCCTTAGTGCCAAGTGCCTATCTTTTGGGGTACACCAGTTCCATACTTATCCCCTACATTGAACCATTGGTCATTGGTATCCCTTAAAGGAGCTGGCAGCTGATGTCAGCGTACACGTCACTGGAGTATGATGGCATTGTCATTCTCCGGTGAGTACGCACTTGAAATGCCTGGGGTAGAACGTCGGCACTGGAGCGCTGCAAGGTAAGGAGAAAGTGTCTTTTTATTTTTATTGAAAGCTGAAAGCCCGGAGCAGGATGGAGACACGGGGGCAAGATGGAGACATGGGTGAGAATGAGAATGGAGACACGTAGGCAGGATGGAGACACGGGGGCAGAATGGAGACACAGGGGCAGGATGGAAACGGGTGCAGGATGAAAACACAGGGGGCAGGATGGAAACACAGGGATGCAGGATGGAAACAAAGGGTGGCAGGATGGAAACGGGGCAGGAATATGGGGCAGGATGGAGACAGATGGGGCAGGAATATGGGGCAGGATGGAGATACATGGTGCAGGATAATGGGGCAGGATGGAGACACATGGTGCAGTATCATGGGGCAGGATGGATACGATGGAGACAGATGGGGCAGGATCATGGGACAGATGGGGCAGGATTATGGGACAGATGGGTGTAGGATGGGACATCACATGGGGCAGAATGGATACTCTTGAGGGCAGAATGGGAGAACATATGGCTAGAGCCAGGAATGAGACACATGGGGGCCAGGATGGGGGATATTATTATCATAGAGGATAATTAAGGGATGTTATTATTGCAGTGATATATTTATTTTATTTTTTTGAGGATACTGTTTTAAATGGGTGGGTGGTCCTGTTACTGTGCAGAGCGACACTGTCGCCTTTTTTTTCTTCATCTGGTGTAGTTTAGAATTTGGGAAAAAAATAAGTAATGTGTTCTGCAAGTGGTGCTCTAGATAACTGTGTTATTTCCTGCAGAGATGAGCCCTGGCTGGAAGAAGTGACAGCGGCCTGTGCTGGATGAAGATTAAAAGCGAAGATGAAGGACTTCACCTAGAAACGTCACTGGTGAGTCACTGTTTTACCTGTACACTGACACTATATACTGCGGTCCTGTGTAGAATGTCACCAGTGCACACTGTATTACCTTTATATTATACACTATACACAGAGCTCCTGTGTATAATGTCACCATGATCACTATATTACCTGTACACAGACACTGCATACTAAGTACAGATCGCCTGTGTATAATGGCACTTATGGTGACATTAGTATTGTGTTTTTTATTACTGATCAGTATTGTAGTGTTCAGTCACTATATGGTGGTAATATGTTGTCCGGCCATAGTGGGGCGGTGTTTTTTCCTTGTATGTGGTATTAAAGGTCACTATATTGTGGTAATATGGGGTCTGAACATGGTGTGGTGGTATTTGTTCCTTGTATGTGCTATTATTTGGTCACTATGTGGTGGTAATATGGTGTCTGGTCATGGTGCGGTGGTATTTGCCCCCTGTGTGTGATATTACTGGTCATTTTAAATATTGAAAAATAAATAAAAATATACTTAAATTGTATTGCATATTTTAACAAATGTTTAATAGGTTAGAGAAGGACCCAACCAAAAGAGTCTACCTTGCCGTGGTGCCGGCTTTAAGAATCTTTTGACTGTGGACAGTTCAAGGGTTGGAGGTGGGCCTGGGGTGGAGCCTGGGTGGAATTTCAAGGGGGCCCAAAAAATTTTGCCAGTGTGGGGCCCCGAAAATCCTAGTGGCAGCCCTGAAAGTCAGATCCCTTACTGTAAGATATTAATAACAGAAGACTTTTTTGTGACCTATGGATCAGGCCTCTATAACACACTAGATGCTACAAACTATTTTAAAGTCAGGTCCCTTACTGTGTGACATTAATAACAGAAGACTTTTTTGTGGCCTATGGATCAGGTTTCTATAACACACTAGATGCTACAAACTATTTTACAGTCAGGTCCCTTACTGTATGAAGCTAATAACAGAAGAATTTTCTGTGGCCTCTGGATCAGGCCTCTATAGCTTAATTTCAACGTAACCAAATGACAAAGCGGAAAACGGCGGGTTGTCTAACTTTTTGCAACCGAAAAATTATAATTTTTTTTAATGTACTTAAGGTTTGCAGACAAGTTCCTATCACCACGGCACTAAATGACAACGTGGGATACAGCAGGCTGTTTCACATTTAGCAACAGAAACAATTATACCTTTTTTTAAGGTGCATTAGGTCTGCAGACAGGTTCATATCACCACGGCACTAAATGACAAGGTGGGATACAGCAGGCTGTTTAATATTTTTTCACTAGCTATATGTGAATTAGAATGCTATACTCGTGCATGGAGCACAGTAGAAGCAGTGCATAACAGTAATGGAACTCAGTAATGTCCAAAAAAGAAAAAAAGTGCTGGAAGGTAAATGTAACAGCCACACTGGACAGTAGCTCGCTACACTATCTGACTGATAGACAACCACCTAGCTAACTAGCTAAAATGTGGTACTGTACAGCAGGCTTTTTCACATTTACCTAGTGAAAAAATATTAATTAAAATGCTATATTCGTGCTCGGAGCACAATAGAAGCAGTGCACAACACGCACCCTGCTGGCTTTGTCTGTGGACCTCAGTAATGGCCCCAAAAAAATTCAGGAAGGTAAATTTTACAGCCACGCTGGATACTGTCTAGCTACACTATCTGAGTGATATACAACCGCCTAGCTTGCTAGTTAAAATCTTGCTGTTAACAGTGCCAGCGTCATTAGCAGCCTCTCTGCGCTGCTACAATGTCAAAATTGCGCTAAAACAAGATGTCCGCTGTTTATATGGAGAGGGACTTGTGATTTCAGCAGCCAATGACACAAGTCATTATATCTGGATATTGTGGGTGTTTCCTGCACCTTAATTGGCTAGCCGCAATGTGTACAAATAAAGTTAGGGAAAAAAATGACTGTTTACAAGAACGCCGCACCTCTGAGCTCTGCAAACCCCCTTCCATCATCAAACACATGCCAAACGCTCATGATACAGCACCATTATTGTTGCTAAAGTGTTGAAACTATTTTTGTGGCAACGCAAATATTTTCCCGCACTTTTACCGAATGTTACCGATTTTTATCGATTTTATAAAATTTTGCTTGGGTTTCCAATCACGCATCCGAATGTGCCATATTTGTGCCGAATTTATGTTTGGCGATCATTTTCCAAGCAAATTTGCTCATCACTAATCTTTAGTTATCATGAAGATCAACAAATTGTTTAGTTTAAGAGTAACCCCCCTGACATCTGTACCTGTCCCCTGTCCCCTCTACACCTGCCTTGCTCACTGACCATTGCAAAGAGGCTATTCAGTAGTCCTGTTTTATTCCTGGGATTTATGGCTCTATTGGGTGAAGTTCTGTTATGTTGTGTTTTATTGCTTCCTTCTAACAGCACTGGGTGGAGCTGGTCACTATTTAATCCCTTAATTTCTATCGATACGCCTTTTAACGGCGGCAGTTAAGGGTACTTATTCCTCAGTGCTGCTTTTTAACAGTATAGCAATCCCTTGCATCAGAAAATCTCCAGGGTCACAGCTACTGGGAGTAGCTGAGACCATGGAGAACATGATTCAGGTCGGTTTTCTCCATCCCTTGTCACATGATTGCCGTTATTCACCGAATAACGGAGATCGCTAAAAAAAAGTCAGATTTTCCATTCATTTCTCTCTCTTATGATATGATCTAGCATTCCAGAGGAGAGGGAAATGGGGTCCCCTGTGCCCCCCTGTAGCTCCACCATTCCTGGACCCTCCGGCTCTGTCCCTTGACCCTCGGCGTCTTCTTCCTGGAAGAAAATGGCACCCGCCAAGATGTATTGGCCAGCACCCAGTAACAATAGGAGATTTTTCCTATTGGTTCATTTTGATCACTGTTATAGACCCTATCGCAGTGATCAAAATAAAAAAAATTATAATCAAACCCCCATTTATCAGCCCTTTAGTTAGCTAAAAGTAATAAAATAAAAAAAGGATTTTTATCCATTCTCTGCAGTTAAGGTTAAAGTTGGGGCTAGGGTTAGGGTTAGGGTTGGGATAGTGTTAGGGTTGGAGCTAAGGTTAGAGTTGGGACTAGGGTTAGGGTTGTGTTCGGGTTACGGTTGGGGTTTCGGTTGTGGTGCTGGGGTTAGGGTTGTGTTGGGGTTAGGGTTGTATTGGGGTTAGGGTTGTATTGGGGTTAAGGGTTGTATTGGGGTTAGGATTGTGTTGGGGTTGTGTTGTGGTTAGAGTTATGGTTGTGGTTAGGGTTGGGATTATGGTTAGGGGTAAGGCTGTGTTAGGGTTGGAGTTAGAATAGGGGGGTTCTACTGTTTAGGTACATTGTGGGTTTCCAAACATGACTTGGTGCTCGCCATTCCAGACAATTTTTCGTTCAAATAGTCAAACGATGTTCCCTCCCTTCTGAGCCCTGCCATGCGCCAAAACAGAGGCTTTCCCCTACATATGGGGTATAGGCGTACTCTGGAGAAATTGCACAACAAATTTTGTGGTCCTTTTTCTCCCGTTACCCTTGTGAAAATAAAATTGTTTGGGTGTAAAGTAAATTTTTTGTGAAAAAAAGTAAAATGTTTTTTTTCAACATTGCTTTAGTTTTCGTGAAGCACCTAAAGGGTTAATAAAACTTCTTGAATTTGGTTTTGAGCACCTTGAGTTGTACAGTTTTTAGAATGTTGTCACTTTGGGTATTTTCTGTCATATTGACCCCCCCAAACTCACTTCAAATGTGAGATGGTCCCTAAAAAAATGGTTTTGTAAATTTTGTTGGAAAAATGAGAAATCGCTGGTCAACTTTTAACCCTTATATCTTCCTAACAAAAAAATGATGTTGCCAAAATTGTGCTTATGTACAGTAGACATGTGGAAGTGGTTACATATTAACTTTTATGTGTGACACGACTCTCTGATTTAAGGGCACAAAAATTGAAAGTTTGAAAATTGCTAATTTTTCTAAATTTTTGCCAAATTTCCCTTTTTTTCATAAATAATTGCAAGTCATATCAAAGAAATTTTACCACTACCATGAAGTACAATATTGTCATGAAAAAACAATTTCAGAATCAGTGGAATCTGTTGAAGCGTTACAGAGCTATAACCTCATAAAGTGACAGTGGTAAGAATTGTAAAAATTGGCTTGGTCATTAAGGTCAAAATTGGCTCAGTCACTAAGGGGTTAAACTTCTGACAATCAGTTCCCACTGCCAGTCAATAGTTCTGTTGTCCTTATTTATACCTTAGTGCCATGTTACTGTGTATTGTCCTGATTATTCCTGTTCTTAGACCTTGTCTGGAAATTTCACTACCCGTTTGCATTACAATTTTGTCCCTAACGTGACCCCTTGGCGTTGACCCTGCTTTGCGACCCTAACTGCATCTGGTTTGCCCCTCTGGACGGCAGTCCTTCCATGGAAGCGATTCAGTTGACCCTGTTGTAAGACCAAAGCCATATATAGGAGTTAAAGGGTGATGGTTGGAGTTCTTCTGGAATCTGTCAGACAGAGTGGCTTGTGCCAAGTCTGTACGAGGTAGCTTTTTTGAGCCTGTGTACACTTTACCACTTAATGATGCTATGAAGCGATTTAGGACTTTAGGACAGTTATTCACACTTATTAAATGTAGCATTCGTTACTTTACATGCCAATAGCTTCAGAACACTTTTAGTAATGCAGGTGATCTTGTTTTTTAAGGGACACGTTTTAATAACAAATTTAGGTCCAATATTTCCATTTATTTAAAAAATAATAAATTGCATAAAAAATTATGAATTTCAAATTATAATATTTCAGCCCTTAAAAAAGTAATGTCACAAAGAATATTTAACGATTAACATTTAGCAAATGTCTAGTTTATTTTTCCAGGGTTATATATTAGAAATCACAAGTGGACTCTTCAAAGTATTGAAATAGTATATCATTCTATTAAGTACTTCACAGGAATTAAAACAATGTGGAAGCAAAATGTAATCATTTCTTTTTTTTGAAGATTGCAATACATTTTTTTCTTTAGCAGGGCAAGTCAAGTCTTTTGATAGGACAAACAACATGGACTTCAGAGTAGATTTAAGGCCTAATTTGGGGATTTACAAACTATTTTACGGCAAGTGCTGTGGTTCTAAAGTATACAAATAATACAAAACACTTGAGATCTGACCCCTATTTGGAAACTATGCCCATCAAGGCAGCTTATTAAAGAATGTTGTGAACATTTTGACCCCAAAAATGTCTTACAGAAATTATTGTACGCACATGGTAAAAAGTGAAACTTAACATTTTTACCTTATGAAGGTTAATTATTTTACTGCATTTATTCTGTGGAATAAGCAACATGTTATCGTTATTCTATGTGTCAGTAATATGTTTAACTATAATGCACAATAAAAAAAACTGAAAACAAAAGCAAAAATAGTTAACAAAAATGTTAAAAAGCACCATGAGGTATACACAACACCGCTCGAACTGTCTCACCATGATACATAATATGGAAAAAGTATTGGGAAACCCACATGTTATACATAGAGGAGCTTTTATGACATGATGTTCAATTGACATACTATTATTTGTCCTCTTAGGGGACTTGAACCTGCGATCATCCAATCACTTGTACTATGCATTGCAATACCATAGTATTGTGTTATACAGTAAAAATCATAGTCTACTATGAAGTTCAGCCTAAAACTGGTCTTCCTAAGAGCGCTATCATATAAGAACCAGAGCTCTTCAGCAGACCTCAGCTGTTACTGGAGCCCATAAGTTCCTTTATATAATTTCACAAGGCTACCAATGGGCACATAGAACGGCCCGCTGCCCAGTGTGAGTGCATTAAAGGCTACTGTCAGGAACTGATAAAGGCATTTAGGTGGTTATCAGCAGTGGACCTCTGTGCTACTTGCTGCTGTTAAAGTCATATCCTGGCCATTGTGCCAGAATTGAAGCAAGCTCAGTTTCTGAGCAAGCTTTCTTCTAGATAATTGATTGTAATTTTCTGTCTGTGTCCATTTGATGTCTATATCCCAAACCTGTGGATTCGCTTAAGGTATTTTGTGTAGGATGAGCAGTCATCTATCTCCACATGTTCCAATATGTGGAACCACAACTGTTTTTCGTTATGAATTAAGTTTTATAAAGTGTTTTTCGAAATCTAGAAGTCGTTTTTTTCAAAAGCATACTGATAATGGTTTACGCAGATCTTGAAGTCTTAAGAGGTCATGCCTACGTACCGTAAGTCAATGTAAAATATCAATCATGAATTCTGTCTGGTGAATCAGGCAATGATTGATATGAAAGGTCGTATGTGTGGTAAGATTTTGAAAACAAAATTCTCTTCAACATAACAGAACAACTCACACAGGCCATCAATATTAAACTGGTGGGGTCAGGCACCCATAACCACTGTTCAGCCGTTATTTGCTCTGATAGTAATCGGATGTAAACACTTTCAGTATGTTAGCAAAATGCAGTTCTATTCAATGTGTAGCAGTCATTGCTGAATAGCAAAACAGCTGCAATTCTTCTGATATTAACTGTTTTGCATTACCAGGCAGAGGCCGGTACACATTGAAGGAAGCTGCGCTCTGCATCTTTGTTTGTTATGCTCACATCCAGCAGCCACCAGAGGAAATACCAGTGCCGGGTGTCAGACTCGAATGATGATATTGATGACCTATCCAAAAGAAAGGTCTTGAAACCTTATTGCCCAGACAAACCCTTTAAGCATGAAAAGCTTTTATCACTGAACATTTTCCTGGATTATACAGAAAACATAAAGAGAAAATATATTTCCTTTATCCTATATCTAGGGTGGCACGGTGGCTCAGTGGTTAGCACTGCAGCCTTGCAGCGCTGGGGTCCTGGGTTCAAATCCCACCAAGGACAACATCTGCAAGGAGTTTGTATGTTCTCCCCGTGTTTGCGTGGGTTTCCTCCGGGTACTCCGGTTTCCTCCCACATTCTAAAGACATACTAATAGGGAATTTAGATTGTGAGCCCCATCGGGGACAGTGATGATAATGTGTGTGCAAACTGTAAAGCGCTGCAGAATATGTTAGTGCTATATAAAAATAAAGATTATTATTATATCTTTTTTCCCATATCCTTTATTTGCGGTAAACTAAAAAAAAATACTGACTGCAAATAAAACTCTAGCTAGAGTATTTCATGTTGTATGTCCAGTCTGTAGAGGTCCTATACAGTCCCTAAAATAACTTTAAACTAGAATAAGTTTTGTCTTAGCCTTGGGTGGGGTGGAAATATAAATATATCAAATCATCAGTGTCAAAGATCGCAGCCTGAGAGGTTGCAGAGATCTACCCACTGTTATCTTTGGAGCTAACAGTTCTCTGCTGCCCCCTTTCATCCTGGCAATTACGCGATTGACCGACTATCAACGGAGAGGCCACAGGGTGTTTCCACTAATAGGCAGGTTATTGGGAAACTATCAGTGAGCATATGGTATATACACCTCAGATTCCAATGCATGGAATACATGTGTATACCCCAACACAGTCACTGCAAACTCCATGATAACCCCAGACTACTCACTGCCACCAGCAGTTGTGTTTTACGGGCTGACTGAGGCCTGGTTCAAGTAGCGTATAGTTTTGGGTGCAGCTTACTGAACAACCGGAACAAAACTATTACATTTTATATTTAATCCAAAACGATTGGCAATGATTATAAAGAATACAAAAAAGATTTTACATAGGGGATAAAACAATACAGTTGCATAAAATAAAATGGATAAAAAAAGAAATGTACTTCGCTGATCACAGATATGATTGAAGGAGAGCAGTTTGATTGAAAAACGTTGAGTGAACGGAAATCATGTGAAAAAAACTGATATGTATCTCTGTACAAGAACCAAGATCTTAATTTGTTTTGATATTTTTTTAGCACCTGAGTTACAACCACAACCTTCTCCCCCGTGATGACCTCACATGGGCTGGATTGTGGGATGTCCTCAGCCCTTCAGGATTTTTTGAAATTCCCACTTATGCAATAACTTCACTCCTGATGATCACAGCCATATTTTTTATCAGGATTTTACCGTTACCTAGAGACCAAGCATGACATAGCTGTTGTCAGAAATCTACCTACTATTGGTTTGTGGACTAAAGGCAGGGGGTACAGTTATGAAAAAACATGCATCTTCTTCCCCGATTCGTCCTGTAGCTGAAAATGTACTGTATGTCCCATAACTATTGGATCTATATATTTATATTCATAATTTCCTTTTGGAGAACCCAATTCTAGTGGGAACAATAACTTCTTGCATTTCTCAATCTATCTGTAAACACATGTACCTTTGTTATCCAGCCCTCTGAAAAGACCTATTCTGTCCAATTACGTGTTCAAGCTATAAAACTTTGTCTACGCACAAAAGACATCCTCGTTGGTACTGCCGCGATCTTTTTACTTGAAAAAGGAGCTGCCTGCTTATTAATTAAGATTGTCACTTTTCTTCCTCTCCAATCTATAAATCTTAGTTTTACTAATTTCTCATGTGTTAAACTGTGTCATTCAATTTCAAGGCAGCTTAGATTGTAAGCTCTTGTCTTCCTGCAAAAGAGAGAGTAGAAGGGAGTGAGGGGTGAATGCCCCTTCACTACAGGGGTTTTAGAGGTCATACTATTTTCTATGACACTTAGTTATCCCAAAAACCATAAATACCAGACAAAACAAAGTATCAAGATATCAGACTTTCAGACTTCAATCATTGCAAAAACAAAAAAACAAAACACATCAAGAGAAATATATGGTGAATACAGGGTCGTACTAGCCCACCAGAGAACCAGTGGATTCTCCAGTGGGCCCAGGCACTGACACCTGCTGGCATACAGGCCAGAAGTTGCCTAGGGCCCCCACTGCTCCAGGGACCCTCAGCCAGTGACGTGTCACTAATAGCTTCACACCCAGCTGCTATGGGGCCCCTGAGTCAGCAGCTGGAGATAGGAGTCTGTCCCCGCTGCTAAAGAGAAATGAATATTCACGCTTCTTCATGCCCTCATGAGCATGGAGAGGAGTGAATACCATTTCACTTTAGTAGTGGGCAGTGTTGGCCACAAGCAAAGGCTAACGCTGCCCGCAGGGCGGCTCACCCTGAGGGCAATCGGCGGGCAGGGAGCAATCCCTGCAGCTTGGCAGCGGAGCTGGAGGGATCCAGTGCTGGTCTGCTTCCTGCCTGGCACTTCCTGTCTGACACAGCGCAGCTGGATGACATCATCATTCAGCTCATGGCTGTTTCAGAGAGAAAGCTGCCAGCGAGGAAGATGCTGCCGTGATGCGCTGCGACTGCGGGGAACTTGCGGAGATGTGAGTGGTGCTGTGTGTGTCTGCCTGTGTGCGTGTGTGTATGTGGTGCGGTGCTTTGTGTGTGAGAGAGAGTGGTGAGGTGCTGTGTATGTATTGGAGATTGTATTGGAGATTGGCAATGATGTGGGTGATGGAGAGAGCAGTGATGGGATGGTGAAAAGGATGAGGGTTGTGGAAAGGACAATGATTGTGGTGGGGGAGGCAATGAAGGAGGTGGAGGAATGGGCAATTATGGGGTGGTGGGGGAGAAGGCAATGATGGTTGTGGTGGAAAGGACAATGATGGTGGTGGTGGAGGAGGCAATGATGGACGTGTTGAAATGGGCAATGATGGGGTGGTGGGGAAGAAAGCAATGATGGTTGTGGTGGAAAGGACAATGATGGTTGTGGTGGAAAGGACAATGGTGGTGGGGGGGAGTCAATGATTGAGGTGGTGGAATGGGCAATGATGGGGGTTGTGGGGGAGAAAGCAATGATGAAGGTGGTGATGAGGACAAATATGGGGGTGGAGGGAGGTAGAACAATGATGGAGGTGGAGCGGGGCTGCATTATACCCTATAAAGGGGGGCTGCATTATACATTATGAGGGGGCTACTGTTATGAATGAGTCACCGGAGGAGGAAAAAGCAAAAATACAAGCTAAGTCCAGAAAACCGGAGAGGTTGGTAGCTAGCGGATTGCAGACCCCTGATCCTATTCACTACAACTAACAGTAGCCGTGGGGTGTTCCTACGGTGGTCCTAGACACCTTGTTCACAGCCGGAGAACTAAATAAACCTAAAGAAAGAAAGGGGAAATCTAAACTGCCCCAGAGCAGACCCCAAAGCAATAGACAGCCCCCAACATGTATTGACGGTGAAAACAGATGAAAACACAAACACAGACAGAAAGACAGGCTGAGCAAACGATGGGGCCCTCACTAACTAGATAGGACAGGAAAGAAAAGCAACTGTCTGCAATCACGCAAAAACCCTGCCAAAAATAATGTCCAACACGTCTGATAGAAAAGGCCCTGAAGTCACTAGACTTCAAAATCACTATATCAGCACTCAGGTATATTCTGAAAACAGAACAAAGAGATCAACTGATCAGAGACAAAAATGGAGTTCAGCCAGTCCCAACCAGGGCTGGCTGTACACAAACACTAAGTAAACCAGAGAAAATCTCATGGAACAATAGCAGAGCAAAAACTTAGCTTTAGTAGACAGGACTAAACTGGAGGCCAGAGCTCAGAGCAGAGAGGATCACCAGCAACCCAGCAGGGCGTAGGCGGCCTTATATCCACTCAGAGACTCCGGATGTCCAATCACACTCCACCTGTTCAGATGACAGGTTTTTCCCATCCAAATCGATTTCACTACCTCCTTTCACCAGCAGAGGGAGTTCATCGGACATCAAAGGTGAAGGAGAAAATGAGCTCATAACAGGCTACATTAAATTCTGTGGTGGGAATGCATTATATTCCTGTGTGTGGGGGCTGCCTTATGTGGGGGGACTACATTATATTCAGGGGGCTACATCATGCTATATGAGGGAGGCAGCATTATGCCCTATGAGGGGGCTACAGTGTACTCTATGGGGGCTGCATTATACTTTGAGGGGGCTACAATATATTCTGTGGTGGGGCTGCATTATACTATATGAGGGTGGCTGGATTATACCCTATGAGGGTGCTACATTATATTCTATGTGGGGGACTGCATTATACCTTATTGAGGGGGTTGCATTATATTTTGTGGGGTGCTGCATTTTATTCTATGAGGTGGGCTGCATTATATTCTATGAGGTGGGATGCATTATATTCTGTGAGGGAGGCTACATTATATTCTATGAGGGGGATGCATTATATTCTATGAGGGGACTACCCCAACCCCTGCTACATAATTAAGACATGTACTACCTTATATTAAACCCTGATATTAGCGTGTTTTACTACACAATTGGTGGTCTTGTATTTACTTCTATGTAGTTACATAGTGGGCCCCAAGAAAGATTTTTTCTGGTGGGCCCAAGGTCTTCCAGTCTGTCGCTGGGTGAATATATAGAATATTTCAAACAAATCTTATTAATGGGTAGTGCTCATATGCCTATCTATAGCTATGTAGAGGAGCTGTGTTATCAGGTGAAAAGTAGACAGATATGTTCTTACCGTATATACTCGAGTATAAGCCGACCTGAGTATAAGCCGACCCCCCTAATTTTGCCACAAAAAACTGGGAGAACGTATTGACTCGAGTATAAGCCTAGGGTGGGAAATGCTCCATAGATTATTTCCCCATATGGTGTCCCCAGAAGAAGCTCCATAGATTATTCCCCCATATGCTGCCCCCATAAGAAGCTCCATAGATTGTTCCCCCATATTCTGACCCCAGAAGAAGCTCCAGATTATTCCCCCATATGCTGCCCCCATAAGAAGCACTATAGATTGTTCCCACATATGCTGACCCCAGAAGAAGCTCCATAGATTATTCCCCCATATGCTGCCCCCATGCTGCTGCTGCTGCATGTAAAAATAAAAAAAATGACATACTCACCTCTCCGTCGCTGGGTGTCAGGTGCCGGTGTCACTGCTGGCACCTGAGGTACTCACGTGTCCTGCGTCCATGGCTGCTCACCGCTATCTGCCACGTCATACGTCAGTGACGTTCAGACTGCAGGGGGCGCGGCGCTCACTAACCACGTCACTGAGCCCTCTGCTGTCTGAAGTCACTGACCGATGACAGACAGCAGCAAGCAGCCATGGACGCAGGAGAGGTGAGTATCGCTATACTTACCCGTCCTGACGCTGTGTCTTGAGCCCCCAGCTTCTCCGCGCTCTCTCTTCCTGCCTTCAGCGGTCATGTAGTACCGCTCATTAAAACTCATGAATATGCGCATATTCATGAGTTTTAATGAGCGGCACCACGTGACCGCTGAAGGCAGGAAGAGAGAGCATGGGGAGAAGCTGGGGGCTCAAGACACAGCGTCAGGACGGGTAAGTATGACCTGACACCCCCGCCCCCCCTTCCCCTCTGACCCCCTTTATATATGACTCGAATATAAGACGAGAGGGGGACTTTCAGCCCAATTTTTTGGGCTGAAAATCTCGGCTTATATTCGAGTATATACGGTAATTATGCTTGCTCCTCCCATGATCAATCTGTTTTTCTCTTTTTTTAAATCCGCCATACGGTTCTATACATATGGGTCTTTTTATTTAGTGTCATTTTTATGGGTTTTATCAAGTTGTGGTGTTCACCGGATTTTATGAGGCATGTCTTTAAGCTGCTTCACTTCATGACACTGTTAGCCATCTTAGTAAAGATGATAAACATTACCAGTAGATAAAAAGGTCCATATCTCTGGCACGTTATGGCAGATTTAAAAACAAAAAGGATAATATTTAGGGAAGCAGCAGGAAGAACAGCAAAAAACTGTCCACTGCGACTCTGGTGACAGGTCCTCTTTAAGTATAGTATATTAACACTACCCATTAATAAGAACACTTTCCTGTTGCCTGTCATGTATTATCATATATGGAGGTATATAAAGAAAGAACATCAAAGGACATCAAAATTATTGTTTTTGAGAGCTTTAGCTCTGTCAATTTGCATTAAAACTCAGAAGTGTCCTTTAAATAAAAGGCTTAGTTAAAGGACTCAGAATTTTGTCTAAAAGAGTACTAATATGGCTGAATACAGAACCTGATTCAGAAAATATTGCTCATTCCAGTGGATCAACAAAAAATGTATGGAAATTGGAACCTGTGTACAAGGCCGAAGTCAGGGGCGGACATATTGCTTCATGTCTGAAAGCTGTTATATCTGACATTTAAATTGATCAATATAAGACACTGTGTCTGTCACGACTCTGTTATGGGGAGTCCCGGGACCAGGGGTTTCTTCTCTATTGCTAATGCTAGGGGAGACCTAGCTTGCCCTGTTCCCTGGATTACTTTGGATGGTGATGATGCCAGACCACGTACCTTGCCTTAGGGCAGTCAGTCTTTACCTAGGGAAGAAAGGATTAGTAGTATACCGTAATGTACCGACTAGACTAACAATAATATGAACAGGGATAGCAAAAAATACCAAACATAGAAATATACTCACACAGACAACAAAGGAATTCACCAGGGAGTGGAGGATGGGGTTAAACCAAAGTAGGAGAAGAAAGTTAACTGTCACTCACTCAAAACCTAGTAATAGTCACAAATAAATCACCAAACGCCTTCTCCAATAACAACCACCAACAATTTCCAGACATGCAGCATAAGCTAGCTCTGGCAGATGTCACTGTTCATGAAACAACTCCCCCTAAACTGTGACAGAACCCCCTTCTATGAGGGACCTTCGGACCCCCAAAACTGGGTTTATCAGGGTGTAACATGTAACAAGAGCGGATCAGCCTAGCCACATGAACGTCAGATGCTGGTACCCGCATCCTCTCTAGGACTGTATCACTTCCAGTGTACTAGATACTGAAGCGACCAACTAAGTGATAACCAATGATCTTAGCTATCATAAATTCCAAATTTCTATCCACAATGAATGGTGATGGTGGTAGCAGTGATGTACAGAGGACACAATGTATTTTTTGAGTAGAGATCGATGAAACACATTATGGATCCTAATAGTGGGCGGCAAAGCAAGGCGGAATGCTACAGGATTGATGACGATCACAATTTCATAAGGACCAATGAACCTGGGACCCAGTTTCCAAAAGGGAACCTTCAACTTAATGTTCCTTGGGGACAGCCACACCAAGTCAGCAACACACAGTGACTACTGCTGACGTCAGTGAGGCTGCACAGACTCCCCGCCTGACCTGAGGTGAACTCAGCAGCATGGGAAAATGTTCAAAAACTTTCCTATGCTAATGAGTTCATCTCCGGTCAGGTGGGGAGGCTGCACAGACAGCTTTTCACTCATTACACAGTGGTTTACAGCCCAGCCAGTCGCATTAGCACCGCTCCCGATTCTAAACTATTTAACCCCTTGAGATGGATTGCAGCGTGGGACTTGACTGTATGGCGGATAGGTATGGGATATTTTTGATTTTTTACAGGAGAATGATGGCTTCAATTGGATTGAGAGTTTAATAAAGATGGCAAAAATGTGTGTTTAATTATTTCATTAAAAGACTTTGTTCTTAATGTGTGTGGGTTTTTTTAACCCTTTCAGACTAGTGGATTAATAATGGATCGGTGTCTTATTGACACCTCTCCATTATTAACCAGGCTTAATGACACCTTACAATAGCAAGGCGACATTAACCCCTTATTACCCCATATGCAACCACTACACGGCAGTGGGAAGAGAGAGGCTAAGTGCCAGAATTGGGGCCTCTTACAGATGCGCCTTCTCTGGGGTGGCTGGGGGCAGATGTATTTAGCCAGGGGGGGCAATAACAATGGTCCCTTTCTAGGCTATTAATATCTGCCCTCAGTCACTGGCTTTCCCTCTCTGGCAGAGAAAATTGAGAGGGAGCCCACGCAATTTTTTTCCGTGAATACATTCTTTTAGTAAATACATTCAGGTCCCAAATTTAACACACATGTACTACTAACACTATTACACACTGACATATATAAAGCTAACTGTTCTGCAATGGTTTACTGTTTGTAAACCATGTCTCCTATCCTGAAGCCAACAAATGAATTAACGGCTTTTGTTCAATCTTACTGTGCAATATAAATATATATATGTAATAAATATATATATATAATATATACATAGCATATATATAATATATATCTAAACAGATAATATATCTTCATATAATATATACATATAATTTATATATATATTTGAAAAAAAAAATATATATATATACATGTCAGTGACAATTAGTATAGTGTTGCTGTCTATAAATTATAGGGGGACCCCATGCCATTTTGTTCATTGAAATAATCATTTATTGATTAAATACATGTCCATAATTTTGAACCAAAACTATACTAATTGTATTTGTCACTAACATGTATATATATATTGTATTTTTATTATATTTATATTATATATATGATATGTATATATATATATATTATATACATGCTATGTATATATATATATATATATATATATATATATAATATATTAATATGAAAACTAAAAGCAGCACCAAAAAGAGTCTGTAGGGTGCAAAAAATCCTTCCAGGTATGTACCAAACCTCATAATAGGATCCAAAAAGACTGAAGGCAGCACTCCAATAGAAAATATCAAATATGATTTAATGGTCCATGTGCGACGTTTCGATCCACACTTGAGATAGGTCCACACTTTGGACCAAAAAGTCGCACATGGGCCATTAAATCATATTTGATATTTTCTATTGGAGTGCTGCCTTCATTCTTTTTAGATCTATTATTATGAGGTTTGGTACATATATATATTATATATAATATATAGTGATGCACTAAAATGCCGAGGTGCTCGTTGCTCGGGTCGAGCAAATTGGAATACTCGGGTACTCGGACAGAGCAACGAGCCCAATGTAAGTCTATGTGAGACCCGAGCATTTTTACCGCGATCCCCTCCAGGGGTCCTTTTAAGGTCTAAAAACATGAGAAAATCATGGAAGCTGCTCAAATGACACAGGAGCATGATGGAGATCACCCCGGGAAGCATTTCTGACTCCTAGGTCACAGCTGTAACCAATGTTGTCAGAGTTTCATGCCATTTTTATAGGTGCACCAAAAAACATACAAAAACGAAACTAAAATAGATTTTGCTGGGAAATATGTTAAGGTACATCCTTTCCAGGGTGATGACTTGTATATAAGGCAAAATAATTAACCCCGGACCGAAATGTTCCTCCACCACTTTTGCTATGTTCACACGCAGCGTTTTTGATGCTTTTCAACTTTGACATTGCTTTCAACCAATACTAATGCATTCACTGGGAAATGACATTGTAACATTTAACAACACTAGCTGGCCATGTGGTGTGTGACACATAAAGAGACACATCTTGTTTCATTTCTGAAGGAGGGACTCTTAAAGTCACAAAGCCTATTTTTAGTGGGGCATCAGGTGACAATATTCTTAAAGGGCAATTTTTAAACAGTGGGTCTCCTATGCTGTTATTACCTATGCAGTGAGTGGCTGGGCTGCCAAGAATTACAATGCATCCCAATACCCCTTTCAGGAGAGGTACAGGAGGGCTTCCTGAAAAAATGTTGCATTGAATGCAAGACCTGCCCTGCTATCAAGTCATATGAATGCCAAGAATCCTTTGAACCCAGGTACTGGATGGCCACAGGAAAATACACTTCACAGTCTTCAGTTGGTCCTGCCATACAGTTTCCTTATGTATTGAATGCAAGGGCCGCCTTGACCCAAATTTGCATGCACCCCAATCCCCCCTTGGAAGAAACATAGAGGAGGGCCTCCTAAAAAAAATGTCCCATTAGAAAGGAGCAGGCCTCCTAGACTTGAAATGCCCATATACTAAGTGCATGGGCTGACAAACATTTCCCCCTGGGGGAGTAAAATTGTTAAAAATATTTCATGGGCTTCATAGACACCCCTGCTAATAATTTGACTGGCTGAAACAGCACGGAACACGTTAACCCTGGCGATCTAATGACGGTGGATGATGAGACGTTCAGGAAGGCCTTGTCACACTTATAGTATAGCAAGTGTGAGTGACAGGTTTGCAGAGTGACCAGGTATGGACAGTAACACAGAGAAATGGTACACACTGTCTGCTTGGGCAGGAGCGTGGCTATAGCGATGGAAACTTTGCTCTAGGACCTGCAGGAGGGGAGGAGCGACAGCAAAACACTCTGATGCCCGCAGGACCTTACGGTCATGTGACCTTGTGTCAGAAGGTGGGCGGGGCTTACAGCCAGCCTCCAACAGCACTGATGACAGTGTTTAGAGACACCGCAGGGAGAGAATAAATCGTTGTCAGACAAGCCAGGGGTCATGCACAGGAGATGCAAGTAGAAACAGAAACAGATATCAGTGCAGGGTCAGACAGAGCATAAGGTCATACACAGGACGTTAGTAATAGTACAGAAGGGCGATCACGGGGAGGTCAAGACAAAGCCAGGGGTCATACACAGGAAGTCGCGCAGGAACAGAATCACAATCCAAGAAACGTTACCGTAGTCAAAACCGAGTCATATACCAATCAAGCACACAGGGACAGGAGAGAGCACAAACGAAGCAGGGTCGGCAACACTCAAGCAAGGAGTATAAACGACAGGAAGGGGTGCTCACCTGAAGCTATAAAAACCCTCCCTGGCGTCAAAGAGAGGCTCTCCCTATTAACCCCTGTACCATTTGTCCAAGATCCTGAATAACCATGACAGTACCCCTCCTTCAACAGGGGGCCTCCCTGAATATCGTGCATGGTACGCCCTGACCAGACGATCTGTGTGCACCGACTTAGCCGGTACCCATGATCAATCCTCCGGACCATACCCCTTCCAATGGATGAGATATTGCCGAGAACCGCGAACCCAACGAGAATGTACAATGTTTTGTACCTCAAATTCCAAATGGCCATCCACCGATACTGGAGGCGGTAACGGTGTGGTTTCCTCCCTCACCGAACCTACAGGTTTGAGTAAGGATTTATGAAAAACGTTATGCAATTTTAAAGAAGACGGCAGGAGCAAGCGATAAGCCACCGGGTTAATCACCTCCGTTATCACATATGGACCAATGAATTTAGGGCCCAACTTTGCAGATGACAATTTTAAGGTTATGTTTCATGTCGAGAGCCAAACTTTGTCCCCACAATGTAGGGTCTTACCCGGATCCCTCTTATTATCCGCAAAGTGTTTGTACTTTTCCTGCACCTTCCCAATACTTGCTCAGACCTTAGCCCACAGATCACCAATCTGCCTGACCGAATCTTTGGCCCCCGGACAGTTTGAATCCAAACATGAAAACTCACCAAAATGCGGGTTTAATCCTAGATTAATGAAAAAAGGTGACCTACCTGTGGATTGATTAATTCTGTTATTAAAAGCGAACTCTGCCAAGGGCAGTGCGTCGCACCAGTCATCTTGCAATGTTGAGGTTAAACATCGGAGGATTTGTTCCAATGACTGATTGGTGCGCTCTGTTTGTCCATTACTCTCCGGATGGTATGCTGAGGAGAAAGACAAAGAAATCCCCAACTTCCTACAAAAAGTTTGCCAAAATTTTGCTATAAATTGTGTCCCCCTATCGGATACAATATTAGTAAGGACCCCATGGAGACGGATGATTTGTGAAAGGAAATACCTTGAAAGGACCTCGGCTGAGGGTAGTTTGGCCATGGGTACAAAATGTGCCATCTTTGAGAATCTATCCACGACTACCCAGACCACCGTGTTACCCCGGGATGGAGGGAGATTGGTAATGAAGTCCATGGACAGATGCGTCCATGGCGTTCTCGGAATTGGTAAAGGTACCAATTCCCCGGCCGGCCGGAAATGAGAGCTCTTAGAACAGGCGCAAACCTCACAAGAAATGACATGATCCTTAATTTCTGTAGACATAGATGGCCACCAAAACACTCTTTTTACTGCCTCACATGTGGCCACAATACCTGGGTGAGCACCCAACTTAGAGTCATGAAACTCCCGTAACAACTCGGAACGTAAATGCTGTGGTACAAACAATCGATGAGGAGGCTTGGCCCTTGGAGCTAAAGATTGAGCCCCCACAATCTCTCGCTACAATTCTGACGATAGCTCTGCAATAACCACCCCAGGTTGAAGAATGGATGACGGTGGCTCGGGGGCAGACAATGGTTCAAAACTTCGTGACAAAAAATCTGCCTTCACGTTCTTGGATCCAGGCCGGAAAGTAATAGAGAACTGAAACCGAGAAAAAAAAAGTGACCACCGGGCCTGTCTGGGAGTCAATCTTTTCGCTGTTTTAATGTACTCCATATTTTTGTGGTCCGTGATGACCGTAATTGGATGTTCTGCCCCCTCCAAAAAATGTCTCCATTCTTCAAATGCCAGCTTTATCGCCAGAAACTCCCTATTTCCCACGTCATAATTTCTCTCCGCTGGAGAGAATTTTTTGGAAAAAAAATGCACAGGGTTTGAGATTGGTCAGAGTAGCTGGTCCCTGAGACAAAACAGCCCCCCCCCACCTCGGAAGCATCGACCTCCACAACAAAAGGCAGGGATGGGTGAAATGGTGGATGAGGATGAGGAAAAAGCCAATATGCTAAATAACTTTTTTTCAACAGTATTTACACAAGAAAATCCCATGACGGATAACATGATCAGGGATAAAAATTCTCCATTAAATGTCACCTGCTTAACCCAGCAGGAAGTATGGCGGCGTCTACAAATCACTAAAATTGACAAATCCCCGGGCCCGGATGGGATACACCCCCGAGTACTGCAGGAATTAAGCACAGTAATAGATAGACCACTATTTTTAATCTTTAAAGATTCCATAATAACAGGGTCTGTACCACAGGACTGGCGTATAGCAAATGTGGTGCCAATATTCAAAAAGGGGACAAAAACTGAACTTGGAAATTATAGGCCAGTAAGTTTAACCTCAACTGTGGGTAAAATCCTGGAGGGTTTTCTAAGAGATACTATACTGGAGTATCTGGAGAAGAATAACCTTATGACCCAATATCAACATGGGTTTACAAGAGACCGTTCCTGTCAGACTAATCTGATAAGCTTTTATGAAGAGGTAAGTTCCGGACTGGACCAAGGGAATGCAGTGGACGTGGTGTACATGGACTTTTCAAAAGCTTTTGATAAGGTGCCACACAAAAGGTTGATACATAAAATGAGAACAATGGGGATAGGGGAAAATATGTGTAGGTGGGTTAAGAGCTGGCTCAGGGATAGGAAACAAAGGGTGGTTATTAATGGAGCACACTCGGACTGGGTCACGGTTAGCAGTGGGGTACCACAGGGGTCAGTTTTGGGCCCGCTTCTTTTTAACATATTTATTTATGACCTTGTAGGGGGCATAGAGAGTAGAATTTCAATATTTGCAGATGACACTAAACTCTGCAGGGTAATTAATACAGAGGAGGACAATTTTATATTACAGGAGGATTTATGTAAACTAGAAGCTTGGGCTGATAAATGGCAAATGAGCTTTAATGGGGATAAATGTAAGGTCATGCACTTGGGTAGAACGAACAAGTTGTATAATTATGTGCTTAATTGTAAAACACTGGGCAAAACAGTCACTGAAAAAGACCTGGGTGTATGGGTGGACGACAAACTCACATTTAGTGGCCACAGTCAAGCAGCTGCTGCAAAGGCAAATAAAATAATGGGATGCATTAAAAGAGGCATAGATGCTCATGTGGAGAACATAATTTTACCTCTATATAAGTCACTAGTGCGACTACACTTAGAATACTGTGTACAGTTCTGGTCTCCGGTGTATAAGAAAGACATAGCTGAACTGGAGCGGGTGCAGAGAAGAGCGACCAAGGTTATTAGGGAACTAGGGGGTCTGCAATACCAAGACAGGTTATTACACTTGGGGTTATTTAGTTTGGAGAATCGAAGGCTTAGGGGTGATCTTATTACAATGTATAAATATATGTGGGGACAATACAAAGACCTTTCTAATGATCTTTTTACTCTTAGACCTGTGACGGGGACAAGGGGGCATCCTCTACGTCTGGAGGAAAGAAGGTTTAAGCATACTCACAGACTCGGATTCTTTACTGTAAGAGCAGTGAGACTATGGAACTCTCTGCCATATGATGTTGTAATGAGTGATTCACTACTAAAATTTAAGAAGGGACTGGATGCCTTTCTTGAAAAGTATAATATTACAGGGTATATACACTAGTCTCCTTAATATTGCGTTGATCCAGGGAGCTAGTCTGATTGCCGTATGTGGAGTCGGGAAGGAATTTTTTTCCCCAATGTGAAGCTTACTGTTGCCACATGGGTTTTTTTTGCCTTCCTCTGGATCAACATGTTAGGGCAAGTTAGGATAGGATATGGGTTGAACTAGATGGACTTAAAGTCTCCCTTCAACCTTAATAACTATGTTACTATGTAGTATTGGAGCAGACATAAAACAATTTTTCAGAATTAAAAAGGATTGTTTGGCCGGGAGGGACCAATTTTTGATATCAGCCCCTTTACATGTGAGACCGGTGAGGGGTTTCACTATTTGCGAAAAGCCCCTAATAAATCTCCGATAATAATTTGCAAACCCCAAAAAGTGCTGCAGACCCTTTAAGTCCTGGGGCTGAACCCACTCTGCAATGGCCTGCACTTTTTTTGGATCCATCCGAAACCCCTGTGGAGAAATGATAAGCCCTAAAAAGGTTAGCTCCTGAACAAAGAATGTACATTTTTCCAATTTGACAAACAATTGGTTCTCCCTGAGTCTCTAAAGAACGATTTTCACATGTGACAAATGAGAGTGCTCATCAGTTGAATAAATCAAAATATCGTCTAAATAAATGACGTCAAAGCGGCCAATTAAGTCTGCAAATATTACATTGATGAAGTTTTGAAAAACTGCTGGAGCATTAGCGAGGCCAAACGGCATCACAAGGTTTTCAAATAACCCCTCAGTGGTGAGAAAAGCTGTTTTCCATTCATCTCCCTTTTTTATTCTTATCAAATTATACGCCCCCCTAAGATCTAACTTGGAGAACCACTTTGCCCCCGAGAGTTGGTTGCACAGGTCTGGAATCAGAGGTAAGGGATACGCATTCTTGATGGTGATTTTATTGAGTTCCCGAAAGTCGAGGCAGGGACGCAGGCCACCATCTTTTTTTTTTACAAAGAAGAACCCCGCTGCTATCGGGGAAACTGAAGGTCTAATGTGACCTTTACGGAGACTTTCCGCTATAAAATCTTTCATTGCCAGACGTTCGGGTCCTGACAAATTAAAAAGACAGGCTTTGGGTAATTTGGCCCCAGGGATCAGGTCAATGGTGCAGTCGTACGGCCTGTGTGGGGGTAATGCCTCGGCCTCGCTTTTGGAGAACACGTCCTGAAACTCCTTCAGGTATTCCGGAATACCCTCCAGACAAAGAGAAGACTCATAGACAGGTTTTGCAGAAGAAACACAACACACAGATTTATAGGAACAGTCAATACAATTTGGGCCCCATTTAACAATAATTCTTTTCTCCCAATCAATCACCGGGTTGTGCCGTTGAAGCCACGGCATGCCCAACACCAGCCCTTCGGGCAGGTTTTCCATCACAATACATCTCATGTCCTCCACATGGGAGGAACCAATCTGTAAAACGAAATTATTGGTAACATAACAGATACCCGAACGGGTGAGCGGGGAGGAGTCAATGGCTACGATTTTCAGGGGGGTCTCCAACCTGACTGTCCCTATCATGACCCTGGAGACGGTGCTGGAACTGATCAAGTTCAGGGATGAACCGCAGTCCACCAAGGCTGTAGAAATAAAACGATTATTGTCTACCACCAGTTCAATACTAAGCAAAAATTTAGCGCATGAGGAAAAAAGTACCTGAGGGTCTGGGCAGCCTCCTCGATCACCACCCAGACCTAGTAGTTTCCCGATGGCTTGGCAGATGTCGGACAAGACGGACAGGCTCTCTTCCAGTGTCCTGATTCCCCGCAGTAGAAACACAGTTGTTTATCACGCCGACGTCTCCTCTCCTTTTCTCTGATCGAGGTGGCGCCAGTTTCCATGGGCATAGAACTGGCCTCCACCTCCTTGCTTCCAGAGAACAGAGATGTTTCGGAGTGCATCACTCCACTGGCTCTCAGCCGGCGATCCATCCATACCGCCTGGGTCATGGCCTCGTCCAGAGTGTCGGGAGGCGGGTGCAGGGCCAGGGCATCCTGAAGGCGTTCTGACAGACCTCTACGAAACAGTCCCCGGAGAGCAGCATCATCCCAGGTGACCTCGGCTGACCACCGCCGAAACTCCGAGCAAAACCACTCCGCAGAGTGCCGACCCTGACGTGCACTCATCACCATGTCCTCTGCCAGGCGTACTCTGTCAGGCTCATCGTAAATACGGCCCAAGGCCTCAAAGAACGCATCTACAGTCATGTGTTCAGGTGCTGTATGTGCCAGCAAAAATGCCCAATCTTGAGGGGCACCCCGCAGCAAGGAGATAACTACCCCCACTCTTTGAAATTCTCCCCCGGATGAAAGGGGCCTCAGGGAGAAAAATAATTTGCTTCCCTCCCGAAAAGCCCTGAACTCCTTTTTGTCTCCGGAAAAGAAATCGGGCAATTTGACCGGAGACTCAGGAGACGTGAGAGCTACATCCCTATTCCCAGAAGCCATAACCCCTTGCACAGTGCTGACCAGCTGTTGCTGAGTGTGGGCCAGTCTGAGTTGTTCCACATTCATCTTTTGAAACATCTGTGAAAGCTGTTTGACTTGCTTGGACAATGCCTGCATCGGATCCATGACAGTGGCAGAAGCCCCCCCACACACACATACACACACCCGTCCGGTCCGGGAGAAGCAAGAGGAGAGGAGACAGAAAATGGTACGGTCGTTTATAATGTCACACTTATAGTACAGCAAGTGTGAGTGACAGGTTTGCAGAGGGACCAGGTATGGACAGTAACACAGAGAAATGGTACTCACTGTCTGCTTGGGCAGGAGAGTGGCTATAGCGATGGAAACTTTGTTCTAGGACCTGCGGGAGGGGAGGAGCGACAGCAAAACACTCTGATGCCCGCAGGACCTTACGGTCATGTGACCTTGTGTCAGAAGGTGGGCGGGGCTTACAGCCAGCCTCCAACAGCACTGATGACAGTGTTTAGAGACACCGCAGGGAGAGAATAAATCGTTGTCAGACAAGCCAGGGGTCATGCACAGGAGATGCAAGTAGAAACAGAGACAGATATCAGTGCAGAGTCAGACAGAGCATAAGGTCATACACAGGACGTCAGTAATAGTACAGAAGGGCAATCACGGGGAGGTCAAGACAAGGCAGGGGTCATACACAGGAAGGGCTTGTCACGCTTATAGTACAGCAAGTGTGAGTGACAGTTTTTTAGAGGGACCAGGTATGGACAGTAACACAGAGAAATGGTACACACTGTCTGCTTGGGCAGGAGCGTGGCTATAGCGATGGAAACTTTGCTCTAGGACCTGCGGGAGGGGAGGAGCGACAGCAAAACACTCTGATGCCCGCAGGACCTTACGGTCATGTGACCGCGTGTCAGAAGGTGGGCGGGGCTGACAGCCAGCCTCCAACAGCACTGATGACAGTGTTTAGAGACACCGCAGGGAGAGAATAAATCGTTGTCAGACAAGCCAGGGGTCATGCACAGGAGATGCAAGTAGAAACAGAGACAGATATCAGTGCAGGGTCAGACAGAGCATAAGGTCATACACAGGACATCAGTAATAGTACAGAAGGGCGATCACAGGGAGGTCAAGACAAAGCCAGGGGTCATACACAGGAAGTCACGCAGGAACAGAATCACAATCCAAGAAACGTTACCGTAGTCAAAACCGAGTCATATACCAATCAAGCACACAGGGACAGGAGAGAGCACAAATGAAGCAGGGTCGGCAACACTCAAGCAAGGAGTATAAACGACAGGGAGGAGTGCTCACCTGAAGCTATAAAAACCCTCCCTGGCGTCAAAGAGAGGCTCTCCCTATTAACCCCTGCACCATTTGTCCAAGATCCTGAATAACCATGACAGGCCTCATTAAAATCTAGGCCCAATTTAAAGGAGCGGGTCTCCTTGACTTGTAATGCCCATACACTCAGTGCATGGGCTGACAAACATTTCCCCATGGGGGGTACATTTTTCAAAAGTATACTATGGGCATCATAGACACCCTTGCCAAAAATTGGACTTCCTGTAGCACCACAGAACACGTTAACCCTGGTGATCTAGTGGCAGAGAAAGAGGATACATTGATGAAGGCCTCATTAAAAACTAGGCCCAATGTAAAGGAGCAAGTCTCCTAGACTTGTAATGCCCATACACACAGTGCATGGACTGAAAACATTTCCCCATGGGGGTACATTTTTAAAAAAATAGTTATGGGGATCATAGACACCCTTTGCCAAAAATTGAATGGCTGTAGCAACCCAGAACCCATTGACCCTGGTGATCTAGTGGTGGAGAATGAGGAGACATAATAATAAATCATACTGAAATCAAACAAATAAATAAAAAATGTGAATCCACCTATGAAAGAAAATAACAAAATGGATGGGCGAACACAGGTTCACAGACATGAAGCCAGAATGTGTTCAATGAGATGTGTTGGTCCCAAACAACAGATCAGAGACCGGGATATAAATAAAAATGTAATAAAACAGTATTTCACTATTTTTATACTGGACAAGTATACACTAGGTCAGGGTTCCCCAACTCCAGTCCTCAAGGCCCACCAATAGGTCATGTTTTCAGGATTTCCTTATTATTGCCCAGGTGATAATTGCATTACCTGTACAATACAAGGGAAATCCTGAAAACATGACCTGTTGGTGGGCCTTGAGGACTGGAGTTGGGGAGCCATGCACTAGGTCATAAGAGGATGTTCCACAGATAGGAAAAATGGAAAATATAAGAATAAATGGGAAGAATATACGCACATCTCATTTTTATGAGATTTCCCCCTAGGGAGTAACATTTGTTTTGGTTTCAAATTAGTAACGGGCATCATAAAAACACCCTTGCCAAAAATTGGACTGGCTGTAGCAGCACAGAACACGTTAACCCTGGTGATCTTGCGGTGGATAATGAGGAGACATTGATGAAGACCTCATTGAAAACTAGGCACAATGTTAAGGAGCGGGTCTCCTAGACTTGTAACGCCAATACATGAAGTGCATGGGCTGACAAACATTTCCCCATGGGGTACATTTTTTAAAAATATACTATGGGCATCATAGACACCCTTGCCAAAAATTGGACTGCCTGTAGCCGCACAGAACACGTTAACCCTGGTGATCTAGTGGCAGAGAATGAGGAGACATTTATGAAGGCCTCATTAAAAACTAGGCCCAATGTAAAGGAGCGGGTTTCCTAGACTTGTAACGCCAATACACGAAGTGCATGGGCTGACAAACATTTCCCCATGGAGGGTACATTTTTAAAAAATATACTATGGGCATCATAGACACCTTTTACCAAAAATTGAATGGCTGTAGCAGCACAGAACACGTTAACCCTGGTGATCTAGTGGCGAAGAATGAGGAGACACAATGATAAATCATACTGAAATCAAACAAGTAAATAAAAAATGTGAATCCACCTATTAAAGAAAATAGCAAAAGGGAGGGGCGAACACAGGTTCATAGTTATGAAGCCAGAATGTGTCCAATGAGATATTTTTGTCCGTAGCAACAGCTCAGAGACAGGGATATAAATTGAAATGTAATATAATAGTATTTCAATATTTTTCTATTTTAGAGGTATTCACTAGGATGGTCCAGAGATAGTAAAACTGGAAAATATAAGAATAAATGGGAAGAATATACGTACATCTCATTTTTATAACAGTTCCCCCTGGGAGAATAACATTTGTTTTTTTATTATTATTATTATTATTATTATTTATTTATATAGCACCATTGATTCCATGGTGCTGTACATGAGAAGGGGTAACATACAAATTACAGATATCACTTACAGTAAACAAATTAACAATGACAGACTGATACAAACGGGAGAGAGGACCCTGCCCTTTCGGGCTTACATGCTACAGGATGGAGGGGAAGGAGACAGTAGGTTGGTGGGTTGCAGCAGTTCCGGTGTTGGTTGAGGTGATATCACCGGTAGTGGTGAGAGAGAAGGAGGTAGCGGGGTCATTGCAGGCTGTAGGCTTTCTTGAAGAGGTGGGTTTTCAGGTTCCGTTTGAAAGATCCAAATGTGGTTGATAGTCAGACTTGTTGGGGCAAAGAATTCCAGAGAATAGGGGCTATTCGGGAGAAGTCTTGGAGGCGGTTAGGTGAGGAGCGAATAAGTGTGGAGGAGAGAAGGAGGTTTTGGGAGGACCGGAGATTACGTGAGGGAAGGAATCGGGAGATTAGTTCAGAGACATATGGGGAGACAGGTTATAGATGGCCTTGTAGGTCAGTATTAGTAATTTGAACTGGATACGCTGAGGGAATGGGAGCCAGTGAAGAGATTTGCAGAGGGGAGAAGCGGAGGAGTAGCGAGGAGAGAGATAAATTAGTCAGGCGGCAGAGTTAAGGATGGACTGGAGAGGTGTGAGGGTGTTTGCAGGGAGACCACAGAAATGGATGTTGCAGTAGTCGAGGTGGGAGATGATGAGGGCATGCACAAGCATTTTAGTAGATTGACGGCTGAGGAAAGGACGGATTCTGGAAATATTTTTGAGCTGGAGGCAACAGGAGGTAGAAAGAGCTTGGATGTGCGGTTTGAAGGACAGGGCAGAGTCAAAGGTTACTCAGAGGCAGCGGACTTCTGGTACTGGGGAAAGTGTGATGTCATTAATTGTTATAACTAGGTCGGGTAAGGAAGATCTATGAGATGGAGGAAAGATAATGAGTTCAGATTTGTCTACATTGAGTTTGAGGAAGCGAGAGGAGAAGAAGGAGGATATGGCTGATAGACACTCTGGGATTCTGGACAGCAGAGAGGTGATGTCTGGGCCAGAGAGGTAGATCTGAGTGTCATCAGCATAAAGGTGGTAGTGGAATCCATGGGACTTTATGAGTTGCCCCAGACCAAGTGTATAGATTGAGAAGAGTAGGGATCCTAAAACAGAGCCTTGGGGGACTCCAACAGAGAGAGGGTGGGATGAGGAGGTGGTGTGGGAGTGGGAGACGCTGAATGTGCGGCTGGAAAGGTATGAGGAGATCCAGGATAGGGCAAGGCCTTTGATGCCGAAGGAGTAGAGGATCTGTAGTAGGAGGCAGTGGTCAACTGTGTTGAATGCAGAGGACAGGTCTAGAAGCAGGATTATAGAGTATTGTCCATTTGATTTGGCTGTAAGTAGGTTGCTAGTAATTTTGGTCAGGGCTGTCTCAGTGGAGTGATGGGGGAGGAAACCAGATTGTAGATTGTCAAAGAGCAAGTTAGATGATAGGTGGGAGGAAAGTTCAGCGTGGACTTGCTGTTCCAGGAGTTTGGAAGCGAATGGAAGCAACGATATTGGGCGATAGCTGGACATAGCGGTTGGGTCGAGGGTTGGCTTTTTAAGGATAGGCGTGATTGTGGCATGTTTGAAAGCTGAAGGGAAGGTACCGGACATTAGTGATAGGTTGAAGAGGTGGGTTAGGGATGGGATAAGTGTGGTGGTGAGGTTGGGGAGGAGGTGGGATGGGATGGGGTCGAGTGCACAGGTTGTGAGGTGTGATTTGGAGAAGAGACGATTAAGCTCCCCTTCAGTGATGTTGGAGAGTGAGGTTATGTGGTTTCAAAAGTTTTGGTTTCAAATTAGTAACGGGCATCATAAAAACACCCTTGCACAAAAATTGAGTTACTTTTGCATCGCGGAATATGTTCACCCTGGTATTCTACTGGTTGTGGATGATGAGGATGAGGATTAGAAGGAGGATATCACCAAACAGACCAAATCAGGAAGCGGATACCCATGTGTGGATGTGAAGAAGTGCATCAGAATACACCTCCACAAAACAGACAATGTATTTGAGGTTATGTTCCGCTGTTTTCATTCGGTGGTGTACAGAAGTCTTGCCCAATCCAGCCCTTGTTCATTTTTATAAGAGTCAACCTGTCAGCATTGTCCGTAGACAGGCGGATGCGCTTATCTGTTATAATTCCACCAGCGGCACTGAAAACCCGCTCTGACAGAACGCTAGCAGCAGGGCAGGCCAGGACCTCCAAGGCGTAGAGAGCCAGTTCATGCCATGTGTCCAGCTTGGATACCCAATAAATTAAAAGGCTCAGAGGACGTTTGTACGATCTGCAAGGAACTTCCTCAAAATCTTCCCAAACATTGCACTTCTTGTGCCAACACCCCTTGCCTCTGTGCCGGCATGATTGGAGGGTCCGAGAAAACTGTCCCAGAATTTTGCCATTGTTTCCCTGCCTGAGCTGGATTGTATTTCTGTCTCTCTCGCTTGGACTCCTTGGTTGTACAGCAAACTCTGACGTCTGCTGCCAGCGTTCTCACATGGGAATTTTTTCAGTAATTCCGCTACAAGGGCCCTCTGGTACAGCAACATTTTTGTACACCTGTCTGCCTCTGGAAGAAGAGATTGAAAGTTTTCCTTGTAGCGTGGGTCTAGAAATGTCACCAACCAGTACTGAGTGTCACCAAAAATGTTTATAATGTGAGGGTCACAGGAAACGCAGCACAACATAAAGTCAGCCATGCGTGCCAGACTGCTAACAGGCAAGACTTCCGTGTCCTCACCAACAGGACGACTGACCATGCTGTCCTCCTCCTCCTCATCCTCATTCTCCTCCTCCCTGTCCTCAGGCCATCCCCACTGAACAGACAGTATGACAGCTGTGATTGTAGTACCTTCTATAGCGCATGAAAGTAGCTCCTGTTCTTCCTCCTCCTCCTCATTGTCTACCAATCCACGTTGCGACGATATGCGGCTCGGCTGAGTGTAATCACCCTGTATGGTTCCTTGCTCCAAGTCCTCATGCTCTGCCTGCAATGCATCCTCTTTAATTGTGAGCAGAGAGGTTTTCAGAATGCTGGGAAGCGGAATGGTGAGGCTAATCATGGCGTCATCGCCGCTCACCATCTTGGTGCAGTCCTCAAAGTTCTGGAGGATGGTACATATGTCTGACATCCATGTCCACTCCTGAGGTCTTATGTGTGTAATCTGAACTGAATATCGAAGGCCTTGTTGATGCTGGTAGTCAACAACTGCCCTCTTCTGCTCACAAATCCTTTCCAACATATGCAGTGTAGAGTTCCAGCACGTGTGAACATCACACACCAGTCAGTGAGCCGGAAGCTGCAAATGCTGTTGAAACACGGCAAGGGCGGCTGAAGCTGTAGCTGATGTTCTAAAATCAGCAGACAGACGACGTACTTTCACTAGCAAATCGGGCAGCTCCTGGTAGCTTTTGAGAAAACGTTGAACCACGAGGTTAAGCACATGGGCCAGGCAAGGTACGTGTGTGAGCTCGCCTCAGAGCCGCCACCAGGTTCTGGCCATTGTCACACACAACCATGCCTGGCTGTATGTTCAGCGGTGTCATCCATAGATATGCCTTGTCTTTCAGAGCTGTCCACAACTCTTCAGCATTGTGCGGTTTGTTACCTAAGCATATTAGCTTCAGCACAGCCTGTTGCCACTTGGCTGAGGGAGTGCTGTAGTGCTTCCAGCAAGTGACTTATGTGGCCATTTTGGAGATGGAGGCTGAAGAGGAGGAGGAGGATGAGTTGCAGGAGCTGTAGACTGTGGGGGCAACCCTGATTGACGTAGGGCCCGCAATCCTCAGCATCGGGAGGACATGTTCCATCCCAATGTCCGACTGGGTCCCGGCTTCCACTATGTTAACCCAGTGTGCTGTCAGCGAGATGTACCATCCCTACCCACAAGCACTTGTCCACGTGTCCGTGGTTAGGTGGATTTTCCCAGTAACCGCATTGTTGAGGGCATGGGTAATGTTGTGGTACACATGCTGGTGTAATGCCAGTACGGCACAATGGGAGAAATAGTGGCGACTGGAGACCGAGTACCTTCGGATGGCCGCCGCCATCAGGTTGCGGAAAGCTTCCTGTTGTGAGTTCATTTTCCCCTTCACCGTTGATGTCTGATGAACTCCCTCTGCTGGTGAAGAGAGGTAGTGAAATTGATTGGGATGGGAAAAAACTGTCATCTGAACAGGCGGAGCGTGATTGGACACCTGAAATCACTGAGTGGATATACGGCAGCTGATGCCCTGCAGGGTTGCTGGTGATCCTTTCTGCTCTTGCAAACCAGTTCAGTACCTGTCTTCTGAAAGCTAAGTTTTTGCTCCCTTATTTTTCCATGAGATTGTGTCTGTTTACTTAGTGTTTGTGTTCTGCCTGCCCTTGTTGGTACAGGCTGAGCTTCATTTTTGTCTCTGGTCAAGTTGATCTTTTGCTCAGTCTTCAGAATATACCTGAGTGCTGATATAGTGATTTTGAAGTTTAGTGACTTCAGGGCCTTTTTTCTATCAGACGTGTTGGACATTATTTTGGCAGAATTTTTGCGGATTGCAGCCAGCATCTTTTCTGTCATTTCCTATTTAGTTAGTTGGGCCCCATCATTTGCTCAACCTGTCTTTCTGTCTGTGTTTGTGTTTTCATCTGCTTTTCACCGACAATACATGTTTGGGGCTGTCTATTGCTTTGGGGTCTGCTCTGGGGCAGTTTAGATTTCCCCTTTCTTTCTTTAGGCTTATTTAGTTCTCCGGCTGTGAACGAGGGGTCTAGGGAACCGTAGGAACCCCCCACGGCTACTGTTAGTTGTGTGAATAGGATCAGGGGTCTGCAATCCGATAGCTACCAACCTCTCTGGTTTTCTGGACTTAGCTTGTATTTTTGTTTTTTCCTCCTTCGGTGACTCATTCATAACAGAATCACCAGCCATACCGCAGATTCTAGGGTACTCAATAACAGGAAAGAATTGTAAAAAAAAAAAAAAGTGTCAGAATTTTTTTTTTGTGTATATTTTTTCCTCTATGTCTTTGAGGCCATAGGGAGAATTTTTTTTTCTTCTCAATGGAGATGAAGCAATTGTCTGATCGTGTGGAGCAGCTCGCTGCTGATGTGCAGGGAATTTCCACCTATCTTGCTCATTCACATGTTGCTGAACCAAAGATCCCTACTCCTGATGTGTTTTTTGGGGATCGGTCTAAATTTTTGAACTTTAAGAATAATTGTAAATTATTTTTTGCCTTGAAGCCTAACTCATCAGGGAGCTCCGCACAGCAGGTTAAAATTGTCATCTCTTTGCTGCGCGGCGATCCTCAGGATTGGGCGTTTTCTTTGAAACCTGATGATCCTATTCTAGCTAATGTGAATGCATTTTTTCAAGCCTTAGGGCTGTTGTATGATGAACCTAATGCTATTGATCAGGCTGAAAAGGCCCTGTTGGCATTGAGCCAGGGTCAGGATTCTGCAGAGTTGCCCTGTCAAAAATTCCGAAAGTGGGCGGTCCTTACTACTTGGAATGATGGTGCCTTGGCAGCTCTCTTTCGGAAGGGTTTGTCAGAAACCGTAAAAGATACTATGGTGGGATTTCCTGTTCCCTCTTGTCTTGATTCTATGTCATTAGCCATTCAGGTTGATCGGCGTTTGCGCGAACGCAAAACTGCACAAGAGGTGTTGCCACCTGTTGAACAAATGTCTGAACCTATGCAATGTGATAGAGTTTTGTCTAGGGCGCAACGCTTGGAGTTCAGAAGGCGTAATAAGCTGTGTTTTTTCTGTGGAGATGCCTCGCATATTATTTCTGTCTGCCCTAAACGAGAGAAACGTTTTGCACACACATTTGCTGTGGGTGGTGTTCAACCGAAGTTTCTTCTGGTAATTACTCTGATCTGCTCCCTGTCCACATTTTCCGCTAAGGCTTTCGTGGATTCGGGAGCAGCTCTGAACCTGATGGACTTGGATTTTGCTAAACGTTGTGGATTTCCTATGACACCTCTGCGGACGCCTATCCCTTTGAGGGATATTGATGCTACTCCTTTGGCGAAGAATAAACCTCAGTTTTGGACCCAGGTGGTAATGCGGGTCGCCCCAGATCATCAAGAAAATTGCAGATTTTTGGTGTTGCATAATTTGCATGATACCATTGTTCTGGGGTTTCCCTGGTTGCAAATCCATAATCCAGTTTTGGATTGGAAATCTGTGTCTGTGGTGAGTTGGGGTTGTCGGTGTGCCCTTAGTGACACTCCTGTTTTCTCCACCTCTCCCCAGTCGCATGATGTTCCTGACTATTTGGCTGATTTTTATGATGTATTTAGTGAGAATGAGTCTGCGTCTTTGCCTCCTCATAGGAGTTATGACTGTGCAATTGAGCAGAGCCCTGGGTGTAAGTTTCCCAAGGGTCGACTTTTCAATTTATCTGTACCCGAGCACGAGGCTATGCGATCCTATATTAAGGAGTCGTTGGAGAAGGGTCATATTACACCATCCTCTTGACCCTTAGGTGCTGGGTTTTTTTTCGTGGCCAAGAAGGATGGTTCATTAAGGCCTTGTATTGACTATCGTTCCCTCAACAAAATTACTGTTAAATATCAGTATCCGTTACCCCTGATTTCTGATCTATTCTCTAGACTTAAGGGTGCTTGCTGGTTTACCAAGCTTGACCTCAGGGGGGCGTATAATTTTATTCGCATTAAGCATGGGGATGAATGGAAGACGGCGTTTAATATTCCGGAGGGACATTTTGAGTACCTGGTGATGCCTTTTAGGCTCACTAATGCCCCTTCTGTCTTCCAGTGCTTCATGAATGATATTTTCCGAGACTTTGTGGATAAATTTTTGATCATCTATCTGTATGATATTTTGATCTTTTCCAAGGATTGGGACTCTCATGTGGAACATGTTCGGACTGTGTTCCGGATTTTGAGGGAGAATTCCCTGTATGTTAAGGGATCGAAATGCCTTTTTGAGGTACAGAGGATTTCATTTTTGGGATTTATTTTGTCTCCGTCAACTATTGAAATGGACCCGGCCAAGGTACAGGCCATTTATGATTGGGTTCAGCCCACTTCTTTGAAGGCCCTCCAAAAGTTTTTGGGTTTTGCTAATTTTTATCAGAAATTTATAGCTAATTTCTCTGGTATTGCCAAACCATTGACTGATTTGACTAAAAAAGGTGCTGATGTGCTGAATTGGTCTCCGGAGGCTGTTTCTTCCTTTCAGGAGCTGAAGCGAAGGTTCACTTCTGCTCCGGTTTTGCGGCAACCTGATGTCTCACTCCCGTTTCAGGTAGAGGTGGACGCTTCTGAGATTGGTGCAGGAGCTGTTTTGTCCCAAAAAGATCTGGTAACATCTAAAATGAATCCCTGTGCTTTCTTTTCCCGAAAGTTCTCCCCATCTGAACGTAACTATGATGTGGGGAATCGGGAACTGTTAGCCATGAAATAGGCATTTGAGGAGTGGAGACATTGGTTGGAGGGAGCTAAACATCAAGTCGTGGTCATTACTGACCACAAGAATTTGATTTACCTGGAGTTGGCCAAATGCTTGAATCCTAGACAGGCTAGGTGGGCCTTGTTTTTCACACGTTTTGATTTTGTGGTCTCTTTTCTTCCGGGCACTAAGAATGTCAAGGCAGACGCCCTCTCTAGGAGTTTCTTTGCTGATTCTCCTGTTGTGACCAAGCCTGCTACCATCTTAGGTGACGGGGTAGTTCTTTCTGCCATCTCGCCTGATTTGAGACGTGCTCTGGAAGAGTTTCAAGAGGACAAACCTGAGCATTGTCCCATTGGAAAATTGTTTATTCCTGACCAGTGGAGGACGAAAGTGATGTCTGAAGTTCATTGCTCTGCATTGGCTGGTCATCCAGGTATTTTTGGTACTAGAGATTTGGTGAGTCGGTCTTTTTGGTGGCCCGCCTTGTCTCGTGATGTCAGGAGTTTTGTGCAGTCCTGTGGGACTTGCTCCCGGTCTAAACCTTGTTCTCGCTCTAGTGGGTTGTTGATGCCTTTGCCGTTGCCCAGGAGGCCATGGACCCATATTTCAATGGATTTTATCTCTTATATGCCTGTCTCTCAGAGAATGACTGTTATTTGGGTGATTTGTGATAGATTCTCTAAGATGGTCCATCTTGTACCACTCCCTAAGTTGCCATCTTCCTCAGAGTTGGTGCCCTTGTTTTTGCAACAGGTGGTTCGCTTGCACGGGATTCCTGGGAACATTGTATCTGACAGAGGAGTTCAGTTTGTTTCTAGATTTTGGAGGACTTTCTGTTCTAAGCTGGGAATTCAGTTGTCCTTCTCCTTTGCGATTCACCCTCAGACCAATGGGCAGACAGAGAGAACAAACCAGACTTTGGAGTCGTATTTGAGATGTTTTATTTCTGCCGATCAGGATGATTGGATTTCATTTTTGCCCTTGGCCGAATTTGCTTTAAATAATATAGCTAGTTCTGCCACTTTGATGTCACCTTTTTTTTGTAACTTTGGGTTTCATCCTCGATTCTCTTCAGGGCAGGTGGAGTCTTCTGCCTGCCCAGGTGTTGACACTGTGGTGGAGAGAGTGCACCAGATCTGGGACCAAGTGGTGAATATGTTGTCTCTCTCCCAGGAAAAGACCCAGCGGTTTTCCAACCATCATAGGACCATTGGTCCCCAGTTAAGGTGGGTGATATGGTTTGGTTGTCATCAAAGAATATCTCTGTGAAGGTGGCTTCTCCAAAGTTTAAACCTAGATTTATCGGACCTTACAAGATTTTGGAGATTCTTAATCCTGTCTCTTTTCGATTGGCTCTTCCTGTTACATTTAAGATCCATAACGTGTTTCATAAGTCTCTGTTAAAGAGGTTTGTTGAGCCAGCAGTTCCTGTGGTGGCACCTCCTGACCCTGTATTGGTGGAAGGTAATGTGGAATATGAGGTTGAGAAGATACTGGATTCTCGCCTGGCTAGACGGAGACTCCAGTATTTGGTTAAATGGAAGGGTTATGGCCAGGAGGATAATTCTTGGGTCCCTGCATCCGATATTCATGCCGAAAGATTAGTTTGTGCTTTTCATAGGGCCCATCCTGATCGCCCTGGTGGCGTGGATGAGGGTTCGGTGACCCCTCCTCAAGGGGGAGGTACTGTTGTGAGTTAATTTTCCCCTTCACCGTTGATGTCTGATGAACTCCCTCTGCTGGTGAAGAGAGGTAGTGAAATTGACTGGGATGGGAAAAACCTGTCATCTGAACAGGCGGAGCGTGATTGGACACCCGGAATCACTGAGTGGATATAAGGCAGCTGATGCCCTGCAGGGTTGCTGGTGATCCTTTCTGCGCTGAGCTCTTGCAAACCAGTTCAGTACCTGTCTTCTGAAAGCTAAGTTTTTGCTCCCTTATTTTTCTATGAGATTGTGTCTGTTTACTTAGTGTTTGTGTTCTGCCTGCCCTTGTTGGTACAGGCTGAGCTTCATTTTTGTCTCTGGTCAAATTGATCTTTTGCTCAGTCTCCAGAATATACCTGAGTGCTGATATAGTGATTTTGAAGTCTAGTGACTTCAGGGCCTTTTTTCTATCAGACGTGTTGGACATTATTTTGGCAGAATTTTTGCGGATTGCAGCCAGCATCTTTTCTGTCCTTTCCTATTTAGTTAGTTGGGCCCCATCGTTTGCTCAACCTGTCTTTCTGTCTATGTTTGTGTTTTCATCTGCTTTTCACAGACAATACATGTTTGGGGCTGTCTATTGCTTTGGGGTCTGCTCTGGGGCAGTTTAGATTTCCCCTTTCTTTCTTTAGGCTTATTTAGTTCTCCGGCTGTGAACAAGGGGTCTAGGGCACCGTAGGAACCCCCCACGGCTACTGTTAGTTGTGTGAATAGGATCAGGGGTCTGCAATCCGATAGCTACCAACCTCTCCGGTTTTCTGGACTTAGCTTGTATTTTTGTTTTTTCCTCCTTCGGTGACTCATTCATAACAGCTTCCATCTCCACAAGCCAAAAAGGCAACATTTCAAGCGCAAGCAGACGAGAAATGTTTGAATTAAGTACTGAGGCTTGTGGGGCATTGGCTAGGTATTTCCACTTGCGTTCCAATGACTGGGGTATAGACAACTGATGGCTGGGCTGGGACAAGGATGTGGATGGGCTTGATGATGGTGCGGGTTGACTGTGGGCAACAACAGGTGCAGGGCCGAGGTATCTTCACAGGACAGTGAACTGGGGATTGGCTTGTGCACAAAACAGTGGAAGAAGCAGTGCAGACAGTGTTCCTAGAGCCTGGGGTTCGGCCCACAAAGTCGGGTGCTTTGATGCCATGTGCCTAGTCAGGCTGGTAGTTTTGCTACCCCTGCTGATTCGGGCATGGCAAGTACTGCAAATGGCCTGTTTGGGGTTGTCAGCAGAGTCTTTGAAAAACAACCAGACTCGGGAAGATCTAATAGTTGGAATGGCAACTTACGTCATGTTGGTGTTGCGGGGAATGGATGCACGCCTACTGTCTGCGGCCACCACACTGCTTCTTCCTGCCTATTGGGGTGATATGCCTCCTTCCCCGTGTGTGCTGCTGTCCTTGCTCTGCATGTCCTCCTGCCAGGTTGGGTCAGTCACTATGTCATCCACCACCTTTTCTTCCACATCCGCAACCTGCTCCTCCTCCTGACTTTCCGGCAATTGTGTCTCATCATCGTCCACCTCTTGTCACCGTGGCTGCTCAAAGATTTGTGCATCACTCCATGGAATATCATCTTGCCCTGCTTCAAGTGGACTAGGCAAGAGGCGCGAATCTCCAAATGGAAAACTGAACAACTCTTCGGAGTGTCCGAGTGTGGGATCAGTTGTCTCAGGGCACTCGGCATGGTGGGAGGAAGGAGGATCAGGGTGAGTAATATCCGGTCCACACTCACGGCTACTCAGACTTGACCGTGTGGAAGACATGGTGATGGTGGTGGTGGCTAAGTGACTGGAAGCATTATCCGCTATCCAACCAACAACCGTTTCACACTGCTCTGGCTTCAATAGTGATGTGCTGCGGTCCCTTGGAAATTGGGACAGGAAGTCGAGCGCGAAGATGTGGGTCTTTGCTGTGGCCCACTTTTACCTTGGCCATGTCCTCGTCCTCTGCATGCACCATCAGCATCATGTCCACTTCCCTGTCCCTTGCCCCTTGCCTTGCCCATTTTAAATGGACTACCGAAATATTTGAAAAGCTCAATACAAATGGATATATTTTGAAAAAAATTATATGTGATCAGTATGCCTGCAAGACGAAGATTTTCCACCACAGATAAACCAGGCCTCAGCCTGAGATAACAGACTGTATAATTTTTGTTTTGTTTTTTGTTAATTTTTTAAAACAATAAAAAATGAGTAGAACAAGGCTACCAGACAGAACTATGCAATGTATGCCTGCGAAGAAAAGATTTTTCCACCACAGATACACCAGGCCTCAGCCTGAGATAAGACTGTATACATTTTTTTATTTTTTTTGGATACAAAAGACTGCTGGATATAACGAGAGTAACAGACGGCCCAAAAAAGGGAAGTTAGGCCTAAAATGCCTCAATTTTTGACACATGGATGTATGAGGTATGTCACAGATAGACCCTACTGTAAAATGTGGCCTGTTTTTTAAAATAATGCAACATAGTGCTGTATGTATAACTGTATAACTGTATGTATAACTTTAGTACCAGACAGAAAAACACTGGAGTACCGGCATACAATCCACTAATTTTTATCACACAGATGCATGATGCATGAGGCGGGTCACAGACAGACCACACTGTACATTGTGGCCTGTTTTTTAAAATAATGCAACATAGTGCTGTATATAAGTACTGTGACACCCAGGACAAAAAAGACAACTGCCGTAAATTGGCCAAACTTTGAGCATGCACAGATATCGGCTGGAATGGAGATACCACTACGACAAATCGTTTAATTTTTTGCTTTTTTTCTTTCGTTTGGCTAAATAGTGTTGTACAGAAATACAGTTTCACAAATGTGTGCTCTGTTTTTGTTTTATTTTTGGGCTAACTAGTGCTGTATATAAGTACTGTGACACCCAAAACAAAAAAGGAAAACAGGACTAAACTGGCCAAACTTTGAGCACGCACAGATATGAGCTGCAATGGAGATACCACTACGACAAATGTGTGAGCTGTATTTTTTTTGCTAAATACTGCTGTATTTAAGTACAGTGACAGCCTGGACAAAAAAAAGAAAACCGCAGTAAACTGGCCAAACTTTGAGCACGCACAGATATGAGCTGGCATGGAGATACCACTACGACAAATGGTTTTTCTTTTGTTTTTTTTGTTTTTCTTGGCTAAATAGTGCTGTATATAAGTACAGTTTCACCCAGGACAAAAAAGAAAACCACCATAAACTGGCCAAACTTTGAGCACTCTCAGATATGAGCTGCAACGGAGATACCACTAAGACGAATGTGTAGCCTGTATTTATTTATTTGGGCTAAATACTGCTATATTTAACTACAGTGATAGCCAGGACAAAAAAAGAAAACCTCTGTAAACTGGCCAAACTTTGAGCATGCACAGATATGTGCTGGCACAGAGATACCACACCAAAAATGTGTAGCCTGTATTCCAATTACACCTGGGGCTAGCTATATTCGGCCAATATATCCTACAGGTAGCAGCAGCACCTGAACACAGGTAGGGAATGGACCTTCTTGATGTATGCAATAATCTATATACACACATACAGTGTCTGCAGGCCTTGCACTGATGTGTATAGAGCGACGTACACTACCCTGCCTACCTAACACTGGAACCTATATACTACCCTGCCTATCTAACACTGGAACCTATATACTCCAGAATTAGTCCATAGAAGGACTGTTGCTTTAGCTGGAAGTGAGTAGTTTAGGATGGTAGACCCTACACTAACTAATAAATCCCCATTTCTGACCCTATATCGGCAGCAGCTCTCCCTACATTATCTCAATCCGGTGGTGAATGCACCATGCAGGCTGGCGTCCGGTCTCTTATACCCCTGATGATGCTGTGCGGCCAGCCAATCACTGCACGACCACAACAAAGATGGCTGCGATGTTTCATTGCTTGGCAGACAATCCCTGCAGCGTGATTGGGTCTCTAAAGTCCACCAGAAATGCTGGGTGGAGACCCGAGTTCCTGCCGAGTAATCCTGGAAATGCTCGGTGCTCGCCGAGTGTACCGAGTACCGTGATACTTGGGCGAGTAACGAGTAGTGGCGAGCACGTTCGGTCATCACTAACCATGATCAATCACACCAAGTCTATTGCAGCCGTTAATTGCATCTCACCTATCTTTCTCTCTTCATATTCGTTGAATCTTTGTATTATTCACAAACTATTACATTCATCTTCAGTGCTGCAGCTGTGAAAAACACACTATTTGAGTATTTGTCTGTTGTTGGGCTTCATTTTTTGCACATAAAATTTGATGGAAATTTGATTTGCATCAAAATGATTTGCGCATGTCTAGTCAAAGCGCCCTCTGTCTCTTTTTTGTATGATTATTCATTAGTGAACTTTAGGCTCTTGAGTAAATCTTGAGTAGTAGCAATCTTAGCAGATAAAATGTGCTAAAATTCACACACACCAACCTTCTGTGTATTGACTGTTTCAGTTCAGTTTTTTTATGATCCACCTTGTATTTGCAGTTATAGATAGAATTTCTAATAAAACAGATTTCCCAATCAACATTTTTTACAAGCACTGCAAACAGGAGGCATAAATTGCTAAATCACTTTAAGCCAAGATCCCAAAAATGCAGACAAATGTGGTTGCCTAGAGGGTTGTTTAGCCCCTTCATGACCCATCCTATTTTAACCTTAATGACCTAGCCATTCTGACCAGTGTCCCTTTATGAGGTAATAACTCAGGAACGCTTCAACAGATCCTAGCGATTCTGAGTTTGTTTTTTTGGAACATATTGGGCTTCATGCTAGTGGTAAATTTTGGTCGATAATTTTTGCGTTTATTTGTGAAAAAATGGAAATTTTGCAAAAATTTTGAAAATTTTGCAATTTTCAAATTTTGAATTTTTATTCTGTTAAACCAGAGAGTTATATGACACAAAATAGTTAATAAATAACATTTCACACATGTCTACTTTACATCAGCATAATTTTGGAAACAAATTTTTTTTTGTTTGGAAGTTAAAAGGGTTAAAAGTTGACCAGCGATTTCTCATTTTTACAACAAAACTTACAAAACCACTTTTTTTAGGGACCACTTCACATTTGAAGTCACTTTGAGGGGTCTATATGGAAGAAAATACCCAAAAATTACACCAATGTAAAAACTGCACCCCTCAAGCTACTCAAAACTACATTCAAGAAGACTATTAACCTTTCAGGTGCTTCACAGGAACTAAAGCAACATGGAAAGAAAATATGGACATTTTAATTTTTCCAGCAAAAATTTTCCTTTAGCATCAATTTTTTCATTTTCACATGTTCAAAAGGATAAAATGGATCCTAAAATTTGTTGGACAATTTCTCCTGAGTACACAAATACCTCATATGTGATCATAAACCACTGTTTGGGCTCAGAAGGAAAGGAGCGGCATTTGACTTTTTGAATGGAAAATATGTTGGAATATTTAGTGGTTGCCATGTTGCGTTTGGAGAGCCCCTGTGTGCCTAAACATTGGAGCTCCCCCACAATTGACCCCATTTTGGAAACTAGACCCTGCAGGGAACTTATCTAGATGTATAGTGAGCACTTTCAACCCCCAGGTGCTTCCCAAATTGATCCGTAAAAAACAAAAGTGCTTTTTTTTCACAAAAATTTTCTTTTAGCCTTAGTTTTTTCAATTTCCCATGGGCAACAGGATAAAATGGATCCTAAGATTTGTTGGGAAATTTCTCCTGAGTGCACCAATACCCCATATGTGGTCATAAACCACTGTTTGGGCGCACGGCAGGGCCCGGAAGGGAAGGTGCACCGTTTGACTTTTTGGATGGAAAATTAGCTCCAATCGTTAGTTGACACCATGTCGTGTTTAGAAAGCCCCTGTGTGCCTAAACAGTGAAAAAACCCCACAAGTGACACCATTTTGGAAACTAGACTCCTTAAGGAACTTATCTAGATGTGTGGTGAGCACTTTGAACCCCTAAGTGCTTCACAGAAGTTTATAACGCAGAGCCATGAAAATTAAAAATCATTTTTTTCCACAAAAATAATAATTTAGCCCACAACTTTTTATTTTCCCAAGGGTAACGGGAGAAATTAGACCCCCAATGTTGTTGTGCAATTTTTCCTGAGTACGCTGATACCCCATATGTTGGAGTAAACCACTGTTTGGGCACATGTCGGGGCTTGGAAAGGAGGGAGCACTGTTTGACTTATTGAACTCAAAATTGGCTGGACTCAATGGTGGTGCCATGTCGTGTTTGGAGACCCCCTGATGTGCCTAAACAGGGGAAACCCCTCAATTCGAACTCCAACCCTAACTGGAACACACCCCTAACCACAACCGTAACCTGTTATGAATGAGTCACCGTAGGAGGCAAAAACAGAAATGCTAGCTAAGTCCAGAAAACCAGAGAAGTTGGCAGCTATCGGATTGCAGACCCCTAAACCTATCAACACAACCAGCAGTAGCCGTGGGGGGTTCCTACGATGCCCTAGACCCCTCCATCACAGCCGGAGGACTATATAGCCTAAAGACAGAAAGGGAAATCTAAACTGCCCCAGAGCAGACCCCAAAGCAAAAGGCAGCCCCCAACATATAATGACGGTGAAGCAAGAAGAAAGAACACTAAAACAGACAGAAAGATAGACTAAGCAAAGACGGGGCCCAAGCTAACTAGATAGGAAAGGACAGAAAGGCTGCTGTCTGCAATCCGTGAAAAACCCTATGAAAATAAGAGCCAACAGACTGACAGTGAAAAAGGCCCTGAAGATGCTAGGCTTCAAAAAGACTATGTCAGTACTCAGGAATATTCTGAAGACAGAGCAACCGGCAAAAGGAGATACAGCTCACCCCAGCAGGGAATGGCAGAATCCAGAAAAGCAAGGCAAACAAAAACAAAACACAAATGCTAAAGGCAAAGCAGAAAACTTAGCTTTAGAGGAGCAGGAATCAGACTGGTCTCCTAGAAGTCCACAGAGAAATCACCCGCAGGGCAGAAGGGCGTCGGCAGCCTTATATCCAGTCCGTGACTCCACTCAGCCAGTCATCATAATTAGGCTCAGGTGCCTGATAATCAGGCTCATTACCTTCCTTTACCAGAATAGGGAGTTCACCAGACCTCAGTGACGAAGGGGAAAATGAACTCACAACAGTACCTCCCCCTTGAGGAGGGGTCACCGAACCCTCAACCACGCCACCAGGGCGATCAGGGTGAGGCCGATGAAAGGCGCGCACCAATCTTTTGGCATGAATATCAGAGGCAGAGACCCAGGAATTATCCTCCTGTCCATAACCGTTCCACTTAACCAAATACTGGAGTCTCCGTCTAGCCAGACGGGAATCCAGTATTTTCTCTACCTCATATTCCATGTTACCTTCAACCAATACAGTGTCCGGAGGTGCCACCCCAGGAACAACTGGTTCAACAAACCTCTTCAACAAGGACTTATGGAACACATTATGGATTTTAAATGTGACAGGAAGAGCCAAACGAAAAGAGACCGGATTAATAATCTCCAAAATCTTGTAAGGTCCAATAAATCTAGGCTTAAACTTAGGAGAAGCCACCATCATAGCAATATTTTTTGATGATAACCACACCATATCACCAATCTTAAACTGGGGACCAATGGTCCTATGTCGATTGGAAAACCGCTGGGCCTTTTCCTGGGAGAGAGATAACTTATCCACCACTTGGTCCCAGATCTGGTGCATTCTCTCCACCACAGTGTCAACACCTGGGCAGGCAAAAGGCTCCACCTGCCCTGAAGAAAATCGAGGATGAAACCCAAAGTTACAAAAAAAAGGTGACATCAAAGTGGCAGAACTAGCTCTATTATTTAAAGCAAATTCAGCCAAGGGCAAAAATGAAACCCAATCATCCTGATCAGCGGAAATAAAACATCTCAAATACGATTCCAAGGTCTGGTTTGTTCTCTCTGTCTGCCCATTGGTCTGAGGGTGAAAAGCAGAGGAGAAGGACAACTGAATTCCCAGCTTGGAACAGAAAGTCCTCCAAAATCTAGACACAAACTGAACTCCTCTGTCAGATACAATGTTCTCAGGAATCCCGTGCAAGCGAACCACCTGTTGCAAAAACAGGGGCACCAACTCAGAGGAAGACGGCAACTTAGGGAGTGGTACAAGATGAACCATCTTAGAGAACCTATCACAAATCACCCAAATAACAGTCATTCTTTGAGAGACTGGCATATCAGAGATGAAATCCATTGAAATATGGGTCCATGGCCTCCTGGGGACCGGCAAAGGCATCAACAACCCACTAGAGCGAGAACAAGATTTAGACCGGGAGCAAGTCCGACAGGACTGCACAAAATTCCTGACATCATGAGACAAGGTGGGCCACCAAAAAGAGCGACTCACCAGATCTCTAGTACCAAAAATACCTGGATGACCAGCCAATGCAGAGCAATGAACTTCAGACATCACTCTCTTCTTCCACTGGTCAGGAACATACAACTTTCCACTGGGACAACGCTCAGGTTTGTCCTCCTGGAACTCTTGCAGAGCAAGTCACAAATCGGGCGAGATGGCAGAAAGAACTACCCCTTCACCTAAGATGATAGCAGGCTTGGTCACCACAGGAGAATCAGCAAAGAAGCTCCTAGAGAAGGCATCTGCCTTGACATTCTTAGTTCCAGGAAGAAAAGAGACCACAAAATCAAAACGTGTAAAAAACAAGGCCCACCTAGCCTGTCTAGGGTTCAAGCGTTTAGCCGACTCTAGGTAAATCAAATTCTTGTGGTCAGTGAGGACCACAACTTGATGTTTAGCTCCCTCCAACCAATGTCTCCACTCCTCAAATGCCCATTTCATGGCCAACAGTTCCCGATTCCCCACATCATAGTTACGTTCAGATGGAGAGAACTTTCGGGAAAAGAAAGCACAGGGATTCATTTTAGATTTTACAGGATCCTTTTGGGACAAAACAGCTCCTGCACCAATCTCAGAAGCATCCACCTCTACCTGGAACGGGAGTGAGACATCAGGTTGCCGCAAAACCGGGGCGGAGGTAAATCTTCGCTTCAGCTCCTGAAAGGAAGAAACAGCCTCCGGAGACCAATTCAACACATCAGCACCCTTCTTAGTCAGATCAGTCAATGGCTTGGCAATACTAGAAAATTTTGCTATAAATTTCTGATAAAAATTAGCAAAACCCAAAAACTTCTGGAGGGCCTTCAAAGAAGTGGGCTGAACCCAATCATAAATGGCCTGTACCTTGGCCGGGTCCATTTCAATAGTTGACGGAGATAAAATAAATCCCAAAAATGAAATCCTCTGTACTCCAAAAAGGCATTTCGATCCTTTGACATACAGGGAATTCTCCCTCAAGATCCGGAACACAGTCCGAATATGTTCCACATGAGAATCCCAATCCTTGGAGAAGATCAAAATATCATCCAGATAGATAATCAAAAATTTATCGACAAAGTCTCGGAAAATATCGTTCATGAAGCACTGGAAGATAGAAGGGGCATTAGTGAGCCCAAAAGGCATCACCAGGTACTCAAAATGTCCCTCCGGAGTATTAAACGCCGTCTTCCATTCATCCCCATGCTTAATGCGGATAAGATTATACGCCCCCCTGAGGTCAAGCTTGGTAAACCAGCAAGCACCTCTAACTCTAGAGAATAGATCCGAAATCAGGAGTAACGGATACTGATATTTAATAGTAATTTTGTTGAGGGCACGATAATCAATACAAGGCCTTAAAGAACCATCCTTTTTGGCCGCAAAAAAAAAAACGGCACCTAAGGGTGAAGAGGATGGTCTAATATGACCCTTCTCCAACGCTTCCTTAATATAGGATCGCATAGCCTCGTGCTCGGGTACAGATAAATTGAAGAGCCGACCCTTGGGAAATTTACACCCCGGGCTCAGTTCAATTGCACAGTCATAACTCCTATGAGGAGGCAAAGATACAGACTCATTCTCACTAAATACATGATAAAAGTCCGCCAAATAGTCAGGAACATCATGCGACTGAGGAGAGGTGGAAAAAACCGGAGCCTCACTAAAGGCACACCAACAACCCCAACTCACCACAGACACAGATTTCCAATCCAAAACTGGATTATGAATTTGCAACCAGGGAAACCCCAGAACAAAGGCATCATGCAGACCATGCAACACCAAAAATCTGCAATTTTCTTGATGGTCTGGGGCGACCCGCATGACCACCTGGGTCCAAAACTGAGGTTTATTTTTCGCCAAAAGAGTAGCATCAATCCCCCTCAAAGGGATAGGCGTCTGCAGAGGTGTCATCGGAAATCCACAACATTTAGCAAAATCCAAGTCCATTAGGTTTAGTGCTGCTCCTGAATCCACAAAAGCCTTGGCGGAAAATGTGGACAGGGAGCAGATCAGAGTAATTGCCAGAAGAAACTTGGGTTGAACACCACCAACAGAAAACGTGTGTGCAAAGCGCTTCTCTCGTTTAGGACAAACAGAAATAATATGCGAGGCATCTCCACAGAAAAAACTCAGCTTATTACGCCTTCTGAACTCCTGACGTTGCGCCCTGGACAAAACTCTATCGCATTGCATAGGTTCAGACGTCTGTTCAACCGGTGGCAACACCTCTCGTGCAATCCTGCGTTCATGTAAACGCCGATCAACCTGAATGGCTAATGACATAGAATCGTCCAGACCAGAGGGAACAGGAAATCCCACCATAGTATCTTTTACGGCTTCTGACAAACCCTTCCGAAAGAGAGCAGCCAAGGCATTATCATTCCAGGTAGTAAGGACCGCCCACTTTCGGAACTTTTGACAGTACAACGCTGCAGAATCTCGACCCTGGTTCAATGCCAACAGGGTCTTTTCAGCCTGATCAATAGCATTAGGTTCATCATACAACAACCCCAAGGCTTGAAAGAATGCGTTCACATTAGTCAGAATCGGATCATCTGGTTTCAAAGAAAACGCCCAATCCTGGGGATCGCCACGCAGCAAAGAGATGACAATTTTAACCTGCTGCGCAGAGCTCCCTGACGAGTTAGGCTTCAAGGCAAAAAATAATTTACAATTATTTTTGAAACTCAAAAATTTAGATCGATCCCCAAAAAATACATCAGGTGTAGGGATCTTTGGTTCAACAGCATGCGAACGAGCAAGGTAGGCGGAAATTCCCCGCACTTCTGCAGCGAGCTGCTCCACATGATCAGACAATTGCTTTATCTCCATTGAGAGAAAAAAAAAATTCCCCCTACGGCCTCAGAGATATAGAGGAAAGAATATGCACACTTTTTTTTTTTTTTTAAACACAATTCTTTCCTGCTATTGAGTACCCTAGGATCTGCGGTATGGCGGGTGATTCTGTTATGAATGAGTCACCATAGGAGGCAAAAACAGAAATGCTAGCTAAGTCCAGAAAACCAGAGAAGTTGGCAGCTATCGGATTGCAGACCCCTGAACCTATCAACACAACCAGCAGTAGCCGTGGGGGGTTCCTACGATGCCCTAGACCCCTCCATCACAGCCGGAGGACTATATAGCCTAAAGACAGAAAGGGAAATCTAAACTGCCCCAGAGCAGACCCCAAAGCAAAAGGCAGCCCCCAACATATAATGACGGTGAAGCAAGAAGAAAGAACACTAACACAGACAGAAAGATAGACTGAGCAAAGACGGGGCCCAAGCTAACTAGATTGGAAAGGACAGGAAGGCTGCTGTCTGCAATCCGTGAAAAACCCTATGAAAATAAGAGCCAACAGACTGACAGTGAAAAAGGCCCTGAAGACGCTAGGCTTCAAAAGACTATGTCAGTACTCAGGAATATTCTAAAGACAGAGCAACCGGCAAAAGGAGATTCAGCTCACCCCAGCAGGGAATGGCAGAATCCAGAAAAGCAAGGCAAATAAAAACAAAACACAAATGCTAAAGGCAAAGCAGAAAACTTAGCTTCAGAGGAGCAGGAATCAGACTGGTCTCCTAGAAGTCCACAGAGAAATCACCCGCAGGGCAGAAGGGCGTCGGCAGCCTTATATCCAGTCCGTGACTCCACTCAGCCAGTCATCATAATTAGGCTCAGGTGCCTGATACTCATGCTCATTACCTTCCTTTACCAGAATAGGGAGTTCACCAGACCTCAGTGACGAAGGGGAAAATGAACTCACAACAGTAACCCCAACCCTTCCCTAACCCTAATCCCAACCCTAACCATAACCCTAACCCCAACACACCCCTATCCCTAATCCCAACCCTAACCATAACCCTAACCACAAGCCTAACTCTAATCCCAACCCTAGCCCGAACACACCCCTAACCCTAATTCTTAGCCCTAATCCCAACCCTAACCCTAATTCTAACCCTAAATCTAACCCTAACCCTTATTCTAACCCTAACCCTAATAGAAAAATAAAAATATTTTCTTTATTTTTTATTATTTGTCCCTACCAATTGGGGAGATAAGGGGGGTAGTGATTTACTATTTTTTTATTTTGATCACTGTGAGAGTTTATCATAGTGATCAAAATGAATGAATGGAATCTGTCGCTTGCAGATTCAATGGGCGCACTGCGCATGCGCCCACCATTTTGGAAGATGGTGGCGCCCATGATCCGGGATGGCGGGACTCCGAGAGTACTGGCATAATCTTTATGCGTAAGCCTCTAGGTATGAGATTTTTTTAACTAATTATTTAAAAGTGTTTTTAATTTCAGTGATTTGCCCATTTCCTGCTAAATCTCTTTGTATAACATCTCTGTTGGAAACCGAGTCAATGCTGGATAACCAAGATTGGTCCCTGGATTTACTATCCATATTGGTCAAAATCAACCTGTACAGAATACAGAACAGAATTAATTTTAGCCTATTAATAGACATAAAAATAACGGGCTCTCCTATTAGAACCTTAAACACTACCTACAAATAGAACTAGGGGTACAAAGCCAAATATGATTTCAACAAATTTTATTAAGCAAATACACAAAATAACAAACAAAAATAAATATGAAAAGGAGATGCTAAAACAGAGGTAGATCTAATCAAGGGTACTGGTTCGCAGATGGTAAAAATATGATGTTTAAAATTTAATTCAACAGAAATGTATCCAGATAAAGTTCAATCTGCACACAAGGGGGTATGTAATCAATAAGCATTCATGTGTAAATGACAAAGAAAATAAATTATTATTATTTATTATTATAGCGCCATTTATTCCATGGCGCTTTACATGTGAGGAGGGGTATACATAATACATAAAAGTACAGTAATCTCAAACAATACAAGTCACGACTGGTACAGGATGAGAGAGGACCCTGCCCACGAGGGCTCACAATCTACAAGGGATGGGTGAGGATACAGTAGGCGAGGGTAGAGCTGGTTGTGCAGCAGTTTGGTGGATCGATGGTTACTGCAGGTTGTAGGCTTGTCGGAAGAGGTAGGTCTTCAGGTTCTTTTTGAAGGTTTCCATGGTAGGCGAAAGTCTGATATGTTGTGGTAGAAAGTTCCAGAGTAGGGGGGATGCACGGGAGAAGTCTTGTATGCCATTGTGTGAAGAGGATATAAGAGGGAAGTAGAGAAGGAGATCTTGTGATGATCAGAAGTTTCGTGCAGGTAAGTACTGGCTGACGAGGTCACAGATGTATGGAGGACTCAGGTTGTGGATGGCTTTGTATGTCATGGTTAGAGTTTTGAACTGGAGTCTTTGGGTAATGGGGAGCCAGTGCAGGGATTGACAGAGGGGAGAGGCCGGGGAATAGTGGGGGGACAGGTGGATTAGTCAGGCAGCAGAGTTTAGAAAAGATTGGAGGGGTGCAAGAGTGTTAGAGGGGAGGCCACAGAGCAGGAGGTTGCAGTAGTCATAGGGTATTAAAAAATGGTACAAGAAATGGAGAGTACTATATTGATAAGTATCTATATCACCATTTGAACATATAGTAAGTATTCATAACTAATAATCACATGTATAAAAAAAAATCAATAGTAACATATTCAAATGTAGGGTTATTATAACAATAATCCTTTATGATATATGCAATAAATATTAATTCTCAGACCAAGTTCCATTAATAATATAGATGTTGTTCATGGTCATTTTTTTTACACACACAGAGTCCAACCCCAAACAAATCCAAAATGGCATATTTACCCAAGGGGAGATCAGATGTAGTAATGGAACTTGGTCTGAGCATAAATATGTATTGCGTGTATGCATATATATATATATATATATATATATATATATACTAGCTGAAGAGCCCGGCATTGCCTGGGCATAGTAACTAACTGTGGTTAGTTATAACAAATTATAATGATTATACTGCACATAAAAACCGTGCATCTAATCCTATCCTGTGTGATACTGACTGCTGAGCCGCGTATCTAATCCTATTCTGTGTGATACTGTCTGCTGAGCCGTGTATCTAATACTATTCTGTGTGATACTGTGTGCTGAGCTGCGTATCTAATCCTATCTTGTGTGATACTGCCTACTGAGCCATGTATCTAATCCTATCCTGTGTGATACTGACTGCTGAGCTGTGTATCTAATCCTCTCCTGTGTGATACTGACTGCTGAGCCTGTGTATCTAATCCTATCCTGTGTGATACTGACTGCAGAGCCGTGTATCTAATCCTCTCCTGTGTGATACTGACTGCTGAGCTGTGTATCTAATACTATCCTGTGTGATAGTGACTGCTGAGTCGTGTATCTAATACTATTCTGTGTGATACTGTGTGCTGAGCTGCGTATCTAATCCTATCTTGTGTGTTACTGACTGCTGAGCTGTGTATCTAATCCTATCCTGTGTGATACTGCCTACTGAGCCATGTATCTAATCCTATCCTGTGTGATACTGACTGCTGAGCTGTGTATCTAATCCTATCTTGTGTGTTACTGACTGCTGAGCTGTGTATCTAATCCTATCCTGTGTGATACTGCCTACTGAGCCATGTATCTAATCCTATCCTGTGTGATACTGACTGCTGAGCTGTGTATCTAATCCTCTCCTGTGTGATACTGACTGCTGAGCCTGTGTATCTAATCCTATTCTGTGTGATACTGTCTGCTGAGCCATGCATCTAATACTATTCTGTGTGATACTGACTGCTGAGCCATGTATCTAATCCTATCCTGTGTGATACTGTCTGCTGAGCCGTGTATCTATTCCTATCCTGTGTGATACTGACTGCTGAGCTGTGTATCTAATCTTATCCTGTGTAATACTGACTGCTGCTCTGTGTATCTAATCCTATCCTGTGTGATACTGCCTGCTGAGCCATGTATCTAATCCTATCCTGTGTGATACTGGGCTCCCCCTGCAGTCTGTGTCAGAGGGTGGTCTGTGTTGGCATGGTAATAAATTGTGCTATTTCCAGTTTTACAGACGGATGATAACACCATAGAAATGATAAGAATAATAGGCCTCAGTTACCACAACTGTCTACAAAGAAAACTGTTGCTGATATCAACCGATCACAGCTCATTTTTCATCTGTTAAACAGCTCTGGGACAGCGTGGCGAGTTTTGAGTGGCGACTTTTGTGTTTCGACTTTTATGTGGTGAGGTTGGTGTATGTGTGGTGAAATGTGTGCTGAGGGTGGTATATGTGTTGAAGCACGTGGTAGTGTGTGGTGCATTTTGTGTGTGTGTTCATATTCCCGTGTGTGGTGAGTATCCCATGTTAGGGCCCCACCTTAGCTACTGTATGGTATATACTCTTTGGTGCCATCACTCTCATTCTTTAAGTCCCCCTTGTTCACATCTGGCAGCTGTCAATTTGCCTCCAACACTTTTCCTTTCACTTTTTCCCCATGATAGGGGCAAAATTGTTTGGTGAATTGGAACGCGCGGGGTTAAAATTTCACCTCACAACATAGCCTATGACACTCTTGGGGTCCAGACGTGTGACTGTGCAAAATTTTGTGGCTGTAGCTACGACGGTGCAGATGCCAATACATACACTTTTTCCCCATTATGTAGATCGGGGCAAAATTGTTTGGTGAATTGGAGCGCGCGGGGTTAAAATTTCACCTCACAACATAGCCTATGACGCTCTCGGGGTCCAGACGTGTGACTGTGCCAAATTTTATGGCTGTAGCTGCGACGGTGCGGATGCCAATCCCGGACATACATACATACATACACACCCACATTGAACTTTATATATAAGATAGGGTGCGCAGACCGTGCACTGGCCGTGCACTAGTAGGATTTTTGCATGTGCTGCGCACTTTTGAAGGTGCGCTGCAACATGGTGCGTTCGACGCACACCGGTACACCTTCAAAAGTGTGCAGCGCATGCAAAAATCCTACTAGCGCACGGCCAGCGCACGGTCTGCGCACCCTATGCTAAAGATAGGGTGCGCAGATCGCATGCAGCCGTGTGCAATAGTAGGAGGAAATGACTGGACGGAGCAGGCAGGGGGCGGGGCTTAGCGGCGCCATGCGCTGCATGTAAAATGCGCTAATCTGAAACCAGCCTTAGGAGTCTGATTTCTGCGTTTACTCAGCAGGGATCCAGATCCTCACATTCTGCACTCTCCTATTTTTCCACTGTAGAGGAGATTGCAGAGGAGATTGCCTTGCAGCAAATCTCTCCTGAGGCTAAGTCCTTCTGTCCTCTTACTGGGCACTGGGCATGCTCATGGGACGATCTCCCATTGGAGATCGGGACTCATGTGCTCAGGTCCCGCTCCAGTTCTCATTGGTCCATCTCAGAGATCTGGAAGCGTGTAGAAGGTCCCGGCTGCTATAAAAGGCGCACATGGCTGTTCCGCCATGCGCTAGTATAGATTTACTTGCTGCTGTGTCTATGAGGACGGATGCATGATTCTGGTGACTGACTCATTTGAAACCCCTTCCCTCTGATATTACGCATGTGGATAGGGACTGAGTTAGAATGAGCGCCAGCGCTCCTCTGCTGCAACATCCACAGCTGCTAGCATCCGACATTGCGCTTGCGCCTTGCCTTTGTTGTTTAGCGGCAGTGTCCATGCCGCGCTGCAGTAGCAGCCTCCTTTGCGTTCGCAGTGGCAACTCCGCGCACACGGTAGGTCTAAACGGACATGGTGCCGCCGTCTTGGGCTACTCCTGTGACCGTATACCGTGTGTGCGTTTCTAACTGCGTACTGTGACTACAGCAGGCTCAGTCATTTGTGTTTGTACTTTTTGGTATCTCTGTGAGTTAACTGAGATTGCTCTGCGCAACTGGGTGAAGTTTAACCCTGTGCGCATTTCCGCCATATTGCTCCTGCCACCACTTAGCATCGGTTATATCACCTACTGCACGGTGGACCCCGAGCGGCGAACGCACTTTATTATTATTTTTATTTAGTGCGTTCCGCCGTTCCTAACATTATACTAGCGTCAGGGTCTGGCTAGTGATGACAGAACAGCAGCAACTCTTAGGCCGGGGTCACACTAACCGACGCAAAATACGGTCAGTATTTTATATGCGTAATACGGATAAATGGCCCCTAAACAGTGCTCCGTATGTCATCCGTAATCAAGGTGTGGTCGCGTATTTTGCGCATGTAAGCATCCGTATGTAATCCGTATGGCATCCGTATGGCGAGATTTTCTCGCAGGCTTGCAAAATGGACATATAATGGAGCCCTATGACAGGGTTTCTAACAAAAACCAAAGAATAGATATAGACACATAGAATGCATATATATATATATATATGTATTCTATGTGTCTATATCTATTCTTTCGTTTCTTTATTAAAACTGTCAGTGTGAGTTTACTGTATAGCGCACTGAATTGCCGGCTTTGCTAAAAGACACCTGGTGCGTATTTCTCGCAAGTCACATGTGTGGTCCGTGTGTATTGCCATTTCCACCCACATTGACCTCCGTTTTTCGGAGCGCGGTATGAAGCGTGCTCAATCCAAGCGGAAGGTTACTCCGGCTCCCAATTTTTTTGAGCCTCTGGAACTACCCGAGCCAGAGGTTCCACCCCCAGAGCCCATGGAGGTGTCTCTCGCCGTTCTCCAGGCGTGTCCGGCACAAGACTCCAGTCGCGGTCATATTTGTCAACACGCGGTGTCTCAGAACAACAGTGCCCCGCAACGGCCAAATTCTGTACCGCCGGGTAAGACCCTTGTTCCTCCCCACCTTCGGCCAAAGGTTCTTGCCTGGGCACACACGTCCAGGAGGGGTGGTCACTGTGGCTATATGCAGACCACAAAACTCCTGGCAGGGTCTTACTGGTTGACTGGTGGCCGCACAGGGCTCAGGATGTTAAAAAATATATTCGGGCCTGCGCCTTTTGTGCTCGGAATAGCCTCCATAAGCGAAGAGCGGAGACGCCTGCCTACACACGGTGGCGTTCCACTTCGACTTCCACTCCCGCTGTCTCCCACGGGTCCCTTCTCAAACCTGGCGATCTTGCCACCCCTGAGGCCTTCCACGTGTCCCGGGTCTCTCTGTCATCTACCGGGACATCAGACTTGCCTGTGGACGAGTCTGAGACCTATACCTCTTACGGGCACAAGTTGGTGGATTGTAAGGCTCAGGGGGGGGCCCTAGGAGTGGGGGGTAATGTTAGGAGTCGGATTTCTGCGTTTACTCAGCAGGGATCCAGATCCTCACATTCTGCAATCTCCTCCTATTTTTCCACTGCAGAGGAGATTGCAGAGGAGATTGCCTTGCAGCAAATCTCTCCTGAGGCTAAGTCCTTCTGTCCTCTTACTGGGCATGCACATGGGACGATCTCCCATTGGAGATCGGGAGTCATGTGCTCAGGTCCGGCTCCAGTTCTCATTGGTCCATTTGTCCATCTCAGAGATCTGGAAGTGTGCAGAAGGTCCCGGCTGCTATAAAAGGCGCGCATGGCTGTTCCGCCATGCGCTAGTATAGACTTACATGCTGCTGTGTGTATGAGGACGGATGCATGATTCTGGTGACTGACTCATTTGAAACCCCTTCCCTCTGATATTACGCATGTGGATAGGGACTGAGTTAGAATGAGCGCCAGCGCTCCTCTGCTGCAACATCCACAGCTGCTAGCGTCCGACATTGCGCTTGCGCCTTGCCTTTGTTGTTTAGCGGCAGTGTCCACGCCATGCTGCAGTAGCAGCCTCCTTTGCGCTCGCAGTTGCAACGCTGCGCACAAGGTAGGTCTAGACGGATGTAGTGCCGCTGTCTTGGGCTACTCCTGTGACCGTATACCATGTGTGCATTTTTTACTGAGTACTGTGACTACAACAGGCTCAGTCATTTGTGTTTGTACTTTTTGGCATCTCTGTGAGTTAACTGAGATTGCTTTGCGCACCTGGGTGAAGTTTAACCCTGTGCGCATTTCCACCATATTGCTCCTGCCACCACTTAGCAGCGGTTATATCACCTACTGCACGGTGGACCCCGAGCGGCGAGCGCACTTTATTATTATTTTTATTTAGTGCGTTCCGCCGTTCCTAACATATATATATAGTACATATATATATATTTATATTCTATATGCCCAGGATTTGTTGCCACCGATATGCCATTAAAACGTCAGTTACACATTAAGCAATTATGGGATTATTCCAGTGAATTCTTTGAAGATTCATTTCAGATTTCTTTCTTTTCGGCATCACAAACATTGGCTTCAATTTCAATTTCCAGCAAAAACAGACAGTAATCATAGCAGTAAGGCTTTATTCTACACAGATCCATATCACGCAGATAATTTCAACCAAAGTACAATTATGAGCTAATGCTTTCGGTTTGGGCTTAATTACATGCAGTTAGGGTGATGATGCAATTATTTATGACAGCCCTTCAAACTAAATAAATGAGTAATTTATTGTAGTCAGTTGATTGAATGTTAGAAATACAAGACTACAGCTCTTAATTAGGGACTCGGAGGATTTTGCCCTTAACGTATTTCTATGTCAAGTGAACATAATTGCATAGGCTTGTTAAGAAGTACAGAATATAGGACAGGCAACAAATATCAATTACAGCAATATACCTTTTGTAAAACATTAAATAATAAGATACAGCTTCCTTCTAAATTCAGTTTAGAATTTAAATTACTCTTATTGTAGCAAGAGTCTATGTACAGAGTCAAACATCTGCCAGGGATCAGTAACTAATCAACTGTTAATGATATGTTTATTTATGCCAGAGTTCAGTGTAAAGTATACTTTATGCATACCTTTATTTATTAAAGGAAAAAATTTCTGTAAGCTCATACCTAGAGTTTCAAACTTTACATTGAGTGTGCAGTCTTCAAAAATAAATAATTTGCCAGTTTCTTTAAAAAAAAAATAAAGAATAAAAATGAAAAATAGCACCACAGTTGCCTGTAGGTTGAGTCTGGCACTGTAGCACAACCCTATTCAAGTCCAGGGCGAAACTAGTGGAAGGCAAGGCTATATTGGGACACTATAGACCAGAGTAATCATGTGAGCAATGAAGGTTATCATCAGAAAATATCCCATTGTTTAACTTAGATTGTTGTGTTAAATATTTTTTTTTTTTACATTTTTCGGCACTTTCTTAACATATCACAATCTGTGTAAAAATAAAAAATAGAAATCTTTCAGATTTCACACTGTTTATTGCGGCTATTTTTATACTCATTCTTCTTTTTGTTTCAGGAAACAAGATATGTACATAGCTGCAATGGTGAGGTCCTCTTGCATTGAAATTCTAATGAGCTTGTGCAAAGGTCATAGTGAACGGAGGCAGAGAAGGGTCTGCTCAACTATTGTGATTGGTGAATGCTATATTTTCAGCTGTCCATATAGGTGTTACCTATAATTGTAATTCTGCCTCTACAGATAAGATAACTCCTGTAAACTCTTCCTACAAAGAACACAAATTAAAAGTAAAAAAATGCCCCAGTGACCAGTGTAAAAATGGAAAGATTATTAATTGTACTAATGTTGTTTTTTTTTTTTTCAGAGCGGCCTATCACATTCAGTAATCAAAGTCATGTTTGTGTGTGTGTAGCCCATTCACTATCTCCATCTAACCCCCACCCCCTGAAGATGGCTGGACCGTCATTGTAAATACATCATTGTAAATACAAACCTGTGCTTTGTATCTCCCCCACCTCATTGTAGATTGTAAGCTCCACGAGCAGGGTCGTCTTATTTTGCTTTAATTATTGTATTGTTAACGTTGTTACTTATGACTGTTGTGTTTGAAACTGTTCAACTGTAAAGCGCTGCAGAATATGTTGGCGCTATATAAATAAAGATTATTATTATTATTTTTTTTTTTTTTAATAAATACTGTGATATGACAAAAAAATGCATCATTAAAATACATGGGTTCTAAAAGGTAACTTAGTAACATAGTAACGTAGTTAGTAAGGCCGAAAAAAGACATTAGTCCATCCAGTTCAGCCTATAAAATTCTGTCAGAATAAATCCCCTGATCTACGTCCTTCTAAAGAACCTAACAATAGCTGTAAGATACAATATTGTTACGCACCAGGAAGACATCCAGGCCTCTCTTGAACCCTTCGACTGAGTTCGCCATCACCACCTCCTCAGGCAGGGAATTCCAGATTCTCACTGCCATAACAGTAAAGAATCCTCTTCTATGTTGGTGGGAAAACCTTTTCTCCTCCAGATGCAGGGAATGCCCCCTTGTGACCATCACCTTCCTTGGTATAAACAGATCCTCGGAGAGATATTTGTATTGTCCCCTTATATACTTATACATGGTTATTAGATCGCCCCTCAGTTGTCTTTTTTCTAGACTAAATAATCCTAATTTTGCTAATCTCTCTGGGTATTGTAGTTCCCCCATCCCCTTTATTAATTTTGTTGCCCTCCTTTGTACCCGCTCTAGTTCCATTATATCCTTCCTGAGCACCGGTGCCCAAAACTGTACACAGTACTCCATGTGCGGTCTAACCAGAGATTTGTACAGAGGCAGTATAATGCTCTCATCATGTGTATCCAGACTTCTTTTAACGCACCCCATGATCCTGTTTGCCTTGGCAGCCGCTGCCTGGCACTGGCTGCTCCAGGTAAGTTTATCATTAACTAGGATCCCCAAGTCCTTCTCCATGTCAGATTTACCCAGTGGTTTACCGTTCAGTGTGTAATGGTGATATTGATTCCTTCTTCCCATGTGTATAACCTTACATTTATCATTGTTAAACTACATCTGCCACCTTTCGGCCCAAGTTCCCAACTTATCCAGATCCATCTGTAACATTTCTCCTTGTAGAGATATGCAAATTGTCTCTTCAGAGAGGAAGAGTACTAGAACTCTAGTGCCACCTATTGGAAGAAGCAATCCTAAAAGTCAATGTCAACCCTTTAAACAACAAGCCTTTTCACTTGACTTAGGATAAAAAGTCAAAACCAGAATCTCAATTTGCAGACACTGTGTTTCGGGGTGACATGCTTCTCCCACAGCCAAACCAGATCTCACACTTTCTGCTGGCGAGGGGCAGTACCCTGAAACAGTGTCTGCAAATTGAGATTGGCTTTTATCCTAAGTCATGTGAAAAGGGTCGTTAAAGGGTCGACATTGACTTTTCGGATTGCTACTTTCACTAGGTGGCACTAGAGTTCTAGTCCTCTTCCTCTCTGAAGAGACAATTTGCATATTTCCCTGAGGAGCATTGCGGTTTTAAGTCTCCTCATCTCGGCATGCTTAGCATGTCAATCTCTGCAAGGAGAAACAATACTTCTTGGATATCAGTCAGATGCTTCTCACACAGCCAAACCAGATCTCACACTTTGCACTGATGAGGGGCAGTACCCCGAAGCACAGAGTCTGCAAATTGAGATTCTGGTTTTGGCTTTTATCCTAAGTCATGTGAAAAGGCTCGTTAAAGGGTCGACATTGACTTTTAGGATTGCTACTTCCAATAGGTAGCACTAGAGTTCTAGTCCTCTTCCTCTCTGAAGAGAAAATTGGCATATTTCCCAGAGGAGCATTGCAGCTTTAAGTCTCCTCATCTCGGCATGCTTAGCATGTCAATCTCCGCAAGGAGAAACAGTACTTCTTGTTACCTTGACATACTGGCTCTGGCATGTCAAGGTAAAGAGGCCTATTCACCGTACAATGCTCCTCTGGGAAATGTAATATGCAAATTCCCAGAAGAGCATTGCAAGGCGAATAGACCTCCTTACCTTGACATGCCAGAGATGGTATGTCACTCTCCACAAGGAGAAATGTTACCCCTTAGACCCAGGTGTAGAGCCTCTCACCTAGCCAAATCAGTTCTCATACTTTGCACTGACGAGGGGCAAAGTTTCCTGAATACCTTGAGTGCCGTCTCTTGGCCTTCCGGCATTACCACTTCGGTGGCGTAAGCTGCTCGCTGCTTTTGGGAAGATAGCCAGGAGGATTCGGGGAAGAGATCCTTAGAGTTGTGGACGATGGGAGTCCGACTTCAATTCTCTGGGACCGGTGATAGCTGGGTCAAAAATGGATTCAAGATTGACATCGCTGAAGATAAGAAGTTGCATTTTTCTCTGGAATATTTGGTCAACATGGTGTTTTATGACATCCTGAAGATTCGGAAGTCTGATATAATATGCCTGCAGGAGTTTAGGAGAGAAGGCAGGTTTGTACTGGTGCTATCTTCTATGTCGGCTTGCCAGAATTTGTTTACTGCCCTGAAAAATGGAGTTGCAAATTCTTTGCTGGAAGATCTTACCTTTACTGTGCTGTACTCTAAGGGAGATATCCCTCTTGTAGTTTTCATGCACAACCCTTTTGTTTCCCTGGAGGACATGACTTTATTTTTGAAAAGACATTGCATTTATGTTCAGCACTCCCACAGGGTCCTGAAAGAAGAATGGCTCTGGACTGGTAAGTACAAATTTTTTGTGAGATTTGGGATGGATCCCCAAGGTCCGGGAGGCATCCATTACCCCCCTCTTAATTTTTCAGTTGGGAAAAATAGTGGGTTTTTGTTCTTTCCAGATGCCCCGATGTATTGCAGGAGGTGTAAATATTTCGGGCATACCCAGGATAGTTGCAAGGAATTGCAATGCTTCTGGCCATAAGGCGAAAAACTGCACAAATCCTGTTATGTGTAATGCTTGTGGTGAGGAGGGACATAAATATCGGGACTGTAAGGCCAGGATTAGTCCTAGGTCATAGGGCCCCGTCACATATAGCGACTCACCAACGATCCCGACAACGATATGAACTTGTTAGGATCGCTGGTGTGTCACTACATGATCGCTGGTAAGCTGCCAAACAGGCAGCTCTCAGCAGCAATCAGGACAGCGACATGCGGGTAACAAGCGACGCACATCGCTTAGTTACCCGCAGTGTACGTTAAGATACCAGCACGCTGGTGCAGGGAGCTGGTAACCAAGGTAAACATTGGGTTTCTAAGCGCCTTGCCTTGGTTACCAGGCTCTAGCTCTCTGATCGCTGGTCTCCCACCTGCCCCACGCAGCGATGCGTGCTGGCCAGTGGGAGACCAACGATCAAAAAAATGTCCAGGCTATTTGAGCACGATCAGCGATACCCGGCAGGGGGGCCGGTCACTGGTAAGTGTCACACACAGCAATCTCACTGATGAGATCGCTGTTGCGTCACAAAACGTGTGACGGGGGCTTTACGCTGAGGTCTCAGGTGGGGCAGCTACGCCCCCTGCTGCTGTTGTTGACATTCCACAGGTTTCTGACCCAGATCTTATTGAGGAACCTGAAATCATGGATGCACATGAGGAGGCCCTGCCCCAAACGGAGTCTCCCAGCTTAGAGGTGGCAGTTTTGGAACTTGCTGATGTTGAATGTGAGCTCCCTCATCAGTCTGATGTCTGTGGGGAGGGGGAGTTGGAGGGTACTCTTGGCAGTACCCCCAGTGTATCTTGCTAAGCTACTGAGGAGGAGTTGGCCAGTTGTGGAGACCAAGGTGACTTCACTCTTGCAAGGTCCTCTGAGGATGAGGAGCCTAGAACTTCCTGTAAGAAGCCCAGAACGGATTGGGCAGACCCTGATGAAGTTGGTTTAAGTCCGGTGAGTGAACATAGTTACCCTCAGAATGTCTTCTCTCCTGACACCAATGCTTTTTTAGGCATTCCTGAAGACGTAAACAGATTCAGGGAATTGCAGTTCCAGATGGAAGACAAAAATGGCTGAAGTAGAAGTGGCGTGTTTGTCGTCATGTAAATAACACAGTCATGTTATGGCTCCCCAAACTGGTTGAGGCATTGCGTCCCTGAATGTCAGACAAATTAGATCCAAATTCAGGAGGGCAATCGTTCTAGATTATAGTAAACAGATGAATGCTCACATCTTTTGTCTTCAGGAATGTGGGATGGTGGATTCTCCAAGTGATAAGGACTGGCCTTACGGACAGCATGTATGGTCTGGCTCATGTGTTAATAGGAATGATGGTGTAGGGATATTAATGGGTAACAGGGAGATTAGTTTAGATAGCTACACGGTGGTAGAGGTGGGTAACATAGTAGCATAGTAACATAGTTTTGAAGGCTGAAGGAAGACCTTATGTCCATCTAGTTCAGCCTATTTTTAGTGCAGCTGTTCTGCATTGTTGATACTGGGGAAGGCAAAAAACCCACAGAGTAGAAGCCAATTTTCTCCATAGGAAAAAAAATTCCTTCCCCTAAGCTGGGTCAATCATGTACCTATAATATTATGTTATTCGTAACCTTCTATACTGTTACTCACAAGAAAAGCATCCATTCCTTTCTTAAATTCATTCAGTGAGTTGGCCATCACCACTTCCTCAGGAAGAGAATTCCAGAGCCTCACTGCTCTTACCGTGAAGAACCCTCTCCTATGCTGGTGCAGAAATTGTCTTTCCTCCAAACGAAGAGAATGCCCCCTTGTTCTTGTCACAGTCCTTGGTACAAACAGTTAATTGGCGAGATCTCTGCATTGCCGTCTGATATACTTGTACATATATATTAGGTCTCCCCTAAGTCTTCTCTTTTCTAGAGTAAATAGACCTAATTTTGATAACCTTTCTTGGTATTGTAGTGAACCAACTCCTTTTATCATTTTAGTAGCCCGCCTTTGAACCCTTTCAAGTTCAGTAATGTCTTTCTTGAGCACCGGCGTCCAAAATTGCACACAATACTCCAAGTGTGGTCTGACGAGTGATTTGTACAGAGGGAGAATTATGTTTTCATCTCATGTCCCCAGACCTCTTCTAATGCATCCCATGACCCTATTTGCTTTGGTGGCAGCTGCCTGACACTGGGCACTCCAATTTAGCTTCTTATTGACTTAGATGCCTAAGTCTTTTTCCTTGTCTGATTTCCCCAACAGTTTCCCATTTAGTAAGTAATTGTAGCATCTGGTTCTCCTTCCCATGTGCATAACCTTACACATGGGAAGGTAGATGTATAATTGCACATGTTAGCTATAGGGGGTGGCGGGCTAGAATTATTAATGTGTACTGTCCATCAGGACATGACAGGAAAAAGGAGCGTCTGGCTCTTTTGGAAAAATTAAGTTTGTTTCTTGCGGGCAAAATGCCTACAGTTTTAGTTGGAGACTTTAATTACATCACAGAAGGGAATTGTGACATAACTGGTGAAAAGTTATCCAATCTTATTTCTGATTTTTCCCTTCTAGATGCTGCTGCTCCGAAATTTGGCATCCCACCACCGCCAACGTACCACGCTGATAGGGGTGGTATTGCATCCAGGATAGATAAAATGTTGTTTTCCAAAAATATGTTGTGTATGAATTTTGAAGAAAATTCTGTACCTTTTTCTGATCATGAGTGAGAAGTGAGTTTAGAGCGATTGATGACCGTGTGTATGGGGGTGGGGTTTGGAAGCTGAAAGTAAAATTGTTAGAAGATGAGGATGTGATGAATGAATTAAAAATAAAGTATAAAGAGTGGAGAGTATGTTAGAGGGATTTTGCGTGTGTTGCTGGAATTGTGGCACTGGGTTAAGGTGTGTTGCAAAAAATTCTTCAAAAAATGGGGCTATAAAAAAGTTGCTATTTATGGGAGTAGATTTAATGATTTAAACAGGCGCTTAGACTGGTTAAGGAAGTGTGGAGAAACTGAGATGGATGTGTCTGATCTGCTGGCTGAGACAAAGAATGAATTAAAGAGTGTTATGGATGAAAAAGGGAAAGAAATCATCTATCGCACCAAAATAGAACATCTTGAGAAAGATGAAAAGTGCACAAGGTTCTTTTTTAAGAAAATGAATGGGAGAAAGGTTGATATGGATAAAATCCTGGATAGGAACGGTTTGAGTGTCAGGTGAGAATGTGATAAAGGAGGTGAATAGGTTCTATAGCAAGTTATATGATAAAAAATGGATTGATTCTGGTTTTGTTGCAGAAGTGCTGAATGGGTTAGAGAGCAAGTTGGATAGTGGAGAATGTGATATTTTGAATGAGGATGTAATTATGGAAGAAGTAGAAAACGTGATGAAGAGTGCTAAAAAGAATAAGACACCAAGTAAAGACGGATTGCCGGTAGAATTTTATGTGAAGGCGTGCTGATTTGACTCAGATATGAAAGTGTATGTGGGAGAGTGGTAAGTTGTGTGAATCAATGAAAGAGGGGTGGTTGTGCTTGTGCATAAGAAACATTGTTGAATGCAGATTACAAAATTTATAGCAAATTGTTTGCGAATCGTATGCGTGAGGTAATTGGTAATGTTGTGGATGAGGATCAAGTGTGTGCTGTGCCTGGAAGAAGTATGAGTGATAACTTATTGTTATTAAGGGATTTGATTGGAGACTGCATGGGAAGGAAACGGAAGTGTATGGTTCTGTCAATTGATTTTGAGAAAGCGTTTGATAGGGTCTCGCATGTGTTTTTGTTTAAAGTTCTGGATAGAATGGGATTTCCTCAAAAATTTGTGAATGGGATAATGTCTTTGTATGATTGTGTGTCAAGTGAGTTTCTTGTTAATGGGTAGTTGAGTGAGAAAGTGAATATTATGTCTGGTGTAAGGCAGGGATGTCCCATGGTTGAACCTTTGTTGTGCTTGGTGAGACGTGATAAAATGATGCGAGGTTTGTTGGTACCTGGGAGTGGTGGAAAGTATGTGAAAATTCTTGGATATATGGATGATGCTGTGGCTGTGAGTGAAAGTGTTGCGTCTATGAGTAGGGTTAAGTTGCTTCTGGAGTTTTTCTGTGGTGCGTCTGGCTTTAGAGTGAATTGGAATAAATGTAGTTTTAAATGTTTTGGGGATGACAGGGCTAAAATGGAGGGGGTAAAGTGTGAGGAGGGTGCTATCAAAGTGCTGGGAGTATTATTTAATAAGGACTTGGAAGGTAAGGAGAGCTGGGAGGAGTGTGGATTGCGCATAGAGTGTAAGTTAAATTTTTGGCGACTGAGAGACTTGACCTTGAGTGATAAGATTTTGGTCATAAAAGCGGTGATTCTTCCGATTTTGCTTTTTATTGCAACAGTTTTTCCACCGTCGTGTAGGAAAATAAAAAGAGTGGAAAAGTTAGCTTTTACTTTTTTCTGGAGCAGTAAAATAGAGAAACTTAAGAGAGAAAGTCTTTTTAAGGCGTGTCACCATGGTGGCATGGCCTTTCCAAACATTGAGATTTTTCTGGGGCTTCAGTATATCAAATCTGTTGTTATTTTGCTGAATAAAGGAAATAAGGGAGCGTATGTGGCAAGTTATTCTGCAGGTTGGATGTTATATGGCTTATGTTGGAGAAAGGGATGCTAGAGTGCTTGTTGCTTTCCAGTGTCCGGACTGGTATGGGGTGATTGAGAAGTTTGTGAGGAAGCATGATTTACTGAGTGTGCCGATGAATGATTTTAGAATGGCTAAGAATGTGATGAAAATAATACGTAAGAATGATGTGGAATATAATATTGTGGGGTTGAGAGGGAATGAAGTTTCGGTTGCATGGAAGAGTTTGGGAACGCACAGGATGTCTAAAAGACAAAGGGATATTGTATGGATGTCCTTGCAGAATATTTTGCCTGTGCGACAGGTTCAGAAGAGATGCGGTCTGACCAGAATGGATGTGTGCCTGATGGATGTGGTGGATGTGAGACTGTGTGGCATACTATGTGGGACTGTGATTACGCGTGCAGTGTGTGGAAGTGTGTAGGTGGGTTGTGTAAGGAGTTAGCAGGTGTGAGTTTTATTGACTGGCGTGTTGCGATGTTTGGCATTAGTGCATGTGGTCGTGTGAAAAATAGAATCCTATGGTTAATTATGACTTGTATGATGCAGAGTTTGGGGGATGTGAGGAATTTAGGAATTTTCAAATCGAAGCATGTATCTGTGAATAAGTGTGTCAGGCTGATCCTTTCTAGATTATACATGATTTATAAATTAGACAGTGAAGGCGGTGGTGGTTCTGATGCAGAGGGTTCTGGAAATTTAAAAAATGGCAGCACCTGATCAAATATCAGTGAATTTTAGTGATGTTTATTGATGTTTAGGATGTTTTTTGTGTATACCCTTGGTTTGCTATACTAAAATAAATATGAACCATGATGATGAGAGTTGAAACAATGACGTTTAAGTTGATGAGCTTATATTGAGTTGTTTATAACTAACCTGAATGGTTTAAAAAAAAAAAACAGAAAGAAACACCGTGTCTGCAAATTGAGATTCTGATTAGTTTTTTATCCTAAATAGAAAACGAGGTGCTCACCACTTTATAATAGGTGCTCTGGAGTAAAAAGAGTCAATGAAATAGATGAACTCTAGCACACACAAAAAGTGTTGTAAATTTATTAATGCAAAAAGAACATGATTCTCAAGTGTTGGACCCAATGGTGTACAGACACATGTATATCAACGTTTCAGCATAGATGCCTATCTCAAGAAATGTCAGTTTCTGGCAAGTAAGGCTACTTTCACACATCAGGTTTTCGGCGTCAGGCGCGTTCCGGCGTCGTGCCGGAGCGCCGGATCCGGCAAATGTTTAGTAAAACCGTATGTGACGGATCCGGTTTTCTGCCGGATCCGTCTTGCGCTTGACAGCCAAAACCGGATCCGTCTCATCCGGTTCATCCGGTTTTCGATCCGTATTTCGACGGATTACGCCGGATCCGGTTTTTAAAATCGCCCCTTGTGGCCTTCCGAAAGGGATTGGCTACTGAAAAACTATATATAGCGTGTTCCTACAGCCCTTCTTTGACAGGTTGTAGAGGAGAAAGTGCAGGTTGGAGAGAAGAGCAAGTTACTGGCGAAGATGGATGTTGTGATTGGAAATATTTTGAAGAATTTGGCGGATTTTACAGCGGAGGCGAATCGTTTGAGGGTGATTGTTCTGGAGAAGAAGAGAGCGAGACAGCAGCGCATCAGGCATCGTAGACGACGTTTGTGGATCCACCCCATCACAGCCAAGAGAATGACGCGTGGGGTCTATTCTACACTCTGCATGGACCTTAGACGAAACCCGGATAAATTTTTTGGATATGTTCGGATGAAAATGGAGAATTTTGATTACTTGGTGGAGCGCATTGCACAACTCATAAGAAAATCGGACACCTATTGCCGCTTCTCTGTTTCACCCGCAGAGCATCTGATGGTGACTTTAAGGTAAGCCACATTTATTGGATATGCTCGCATCAGAGCACACTTTCACTGCAATCTTGTTGGTGGTAGTTTGCAGCTCCAAGTGTTATAGCTGACTTTTGGTATGTAATGCTGTGATTTTAAACTAATTGATTGTTTTTTAATTCCCCACAGATTTCTTGCAACTGGAGAATCCCTTTCGTCACTGCATTTCCAGTACAGACTCGGGATTTCCACCATATCTGGAATAGTGAAGTACACATGCCGTGCACTGTGGGACTCCTTAGCTGAAGAGTTTTTACCAGAGCCCACAACAGAGAGGTGGATTGAAATTTCAGAAAAGTTTCAACAGATATGTCAGTTTCCGAACTGCTTGGGCGCTGTGGATGGGAAACATATCCGCATTGTAAAGCCAGCCGAATCGGGATTGGAATATTTCAATTACAAGAAATATTTTTCAATTGTCCTCATGGCCATCGCTGACGCGGAATACAAATTTATTGCTGTTGATATTGGGGCCTATGGCCGCTCCAATGACTCTCAAGTTTTCAAACTGTCTGCCATGGGGCGTAAACTGTATGGAAACACCTTCCAGTTCCCACCCCCTAGACCGCTGCCGCAAACATCTGGTCCACCTATGCCATTTGTCTGTGTAGGGGATGAAGCCTTCGAGCTGTCAGAACACCTTTTGAAACCGTACGGTAGCAGAGGATTGTCAAGAACAAAACGCATTTTTAATTACCGCCTCACAAGAGCAAGAAGAATGGTTGAATGTACCTTTGGTATTCTGACAGCCAAATGGCGGGTCCTATTGACTGCGATCAACCTCAAGACAGAAACTGTGGATGAGGTGATCAAAGCTTGCGTGGTACTCCACAATTTTGTTATCTGCAAGGAACCCATTTCCATTGAGGACACCTCTGAAGAAACCACCTTGCAAGATTACCATGACATTACCACTAGAAGTTCTGTGATGGTTTCAGTAATGAGGGACAATTTTGCACTATACTTTATGTCACCTCAAGGCAGAGTACACTGGCAGGATGACAGAGTGTGAAGATTTGTGCCCTTAACCAAATTTGTGTACCTTCTCTACCAACAGTATATACCTTTGCCAACCAAAGTTGGCTATCTTGTCATGGTCTTACTATTTTTACCTTTAGGCCACAGGTGTGTACCTGGTTGTGTTTTATGCAAAGTATTTCACCTTTTAACAAAAGTTGTGTACACTGTTAGGAAATCACCAACAATAAACACAACTTTTTAGGTGAAATACTTTGCTTCAAACACAACCAGGAACACAACTGTGGCAAAAAGCTAAAATTTACCCACAGTTATATACCTGGTTTTGAATACCTTTTTACCTTTGAAATACCCTGTATTTAACCTTTTTTTTAAACATAGTTCGCCGCAGAAAGAAATGACAGACAACCATTGTAAAACGATAATTTAACTTTTATTTAAAATATTTTTTTTTTTTGTAAAATGTTTTTAAAGTGAAAAAAACTTTTTAATAAATGTTTGAAACCAAATGACCATTTTTATTAAAAAACACACATTATAAATCTGTGTAGTGTGGGGTGGAAATACTGCTGGAGGGGCTGCGGGACACTTCGACACTGGGAGTGTGGAGAGAGGACTGGGATCGTGGTGGGGAAGGAACAGTTAGAGGTGAAGGTGTGAAAAAAGCTACAGAATGGGTGGACATGTGGGAGGCAGAAGAGGTCGTGGGCGGTGGAGTGGAGGGTTGGGCAGGGACTGTAGGAGCAGATGATGTTGATGGCAAGTTGTATGGGGAAGGAGTTTGGTACGGGGAAGGAGTTTGGTACGGGGCAGGTTGCTGGAAGTGGGGAGATGTCTGGTACTGGTGAGGTTGCTGGTACTGGGGAGGTTGCTGGTACTGGGGAAGTGGCTGGTATGTAATAGGAGGGGGAGGATGGAAAGTGGCTGGAGGGGGTGCAGGTGGAGGAACTACTGGGGTGGGAGGAGGAGGTTAGGAGGTAACGTGCTGGAGAGCACCGTGGCATGAATGCATTACATGCATCTGCTGGGTAGGAGAGAGCGTTTCCATGCGCTTCACAACAGACCTGAAAAAGGTGTGGTTTGGCGAAGATCTTGCTTCTGAATGCATGGTTTGCAGAAGTGTCTTCACCTCCAGAATGCTGGAGTTGATCTGCTGAAAGCCTGCGGAGATTTGCTCTGACAAGACTTTAAGACAGTTCTGGAAAGATGGATTTAGATGCAAGAACTCTGGCGCATAAGTCTTTTCCTGACCCCTCTGCCTCTGCCGCCCAGTACCTGCAGGTGTACTAGAGGTGGCAGGGGCAGAAGGGTGGGGTAAAGGGAAAGCGATCTCCTCACCAGCAGCTTCATGTAATGTAGGCGGCCACGATGCTCCTGTGCTGGTAGATGGGACAGATGGGTCGAATGTGTAGGAAGGCTGGGAAGGTGCAGATGTACCAGGGCGGTCGAAGTGTCCCTCGGTGCCGGTCTCCTCAGGGATCGCCTCAGAAGGGTCCAATCGTGCAGGCTCCCGAGTGCTGCTCACCGTGCTGTGGAATAAAGAGAAAAAAAAACAATTAAAATAGTGACATGGCATGGCCCTGGCTGAAAAAAAATTGTTACATCTAAACATTTTTTTTTCACATGTGGTGTGTAATATTTACCTTCTGGTGACCATTGTATCCCGGAGGAACGACAGGGCTCGTGCGTACTTGTACTTGCTCCTGCGTCCTCCAGATCCACTCGGGGCCCGCATCTCTTTATTGAACTCCTTCTTGAAACGATCCCTCACAGACCGCCACCGCTTCACAATTCTGTCCCCTGAAACGAGAAAGGACAAAGTGGTTAGTATACAACATCAGTGTTTCCCAAACTCCAGTCCTCATGGTCCCCAGGGGTCATGTTTTCAGGATTTCCATAGTAAATAGAAATCCTGAACACATGATCCGTGGGGACCACGAGGACTGGAGTTCGGGATACACTGGTTTACATCAAGCAACCGGTACTGTATATACTTACGCTCTTTAATCTGGGCCCGAGCATCGAGGTCCTCCCAGCAGGCCACAAGGAGCGAACAGATTTCCTCCAAGAGTCGTCGGGTAACGATCAGGTCAGCATGGCGGCAGTCAGCCATATTCCATAGCGGCTCCCTTTCTCTGACGAGATCGATGAGGTGGTCAACATCAATTCCTCCATCCTCACCGTCTGAGTCGGGAGCACGCCGTGAAGGCTGTTAAAGTAAAATAGAAAAATAGCAAAATTAGTCACCACACTTAAGACATGAAATAAAAAGTGTACCAAAATTTCACTTAAATATTATACTTACACGCTGGTGACCGCCGCGTTGCTGTCGCCGATGACCCTGGGAGGCACTGCGAGGACCTCTTGGCCGAGCACCAGATTGGGAAGACTAGAGAAGAAAAGAAAAAAATTTATGTGTTTGGATGTTGGCATTTGTTTGCTGTGTGTGGTCTGCAGAACATTGTTTTCTATGTGTTGTGTGTAGTGTGATGTTGTGTTTCTGCGTTTGATGCAAAAAACTTACCAATTGTGAGCCCACTCCAGGTGTCTGTCCACCCCTTCCTTCTTCTTCTGAGAGCTCCTCTTCAGCTTGTGATTCCTGTTTAGAAATAAAAGGCAATGAATAGACATATATTACAGAGATGATGGATTTTGGAAATAAAAACTTACCGTCAAACACTGACGATGCGAGGGAGGGCTCCCAGAAGAAGACGTGCTGTCCTCTTGCTGGCCAGACTCCATGGCTGTGGGTGGTGCTGTTGCTGCTGCCAGTGCTGCCACTGCTGCTGCTGCATCTCTTGGGCGGCTGTTGAATAAAGAGAAACAAAGGGCCAATGAATATCTTGATATTCCATGGCCCTAGTTTTGAGGAATGGGGGATTTGATAATTACCGTCTCTCATCTGCTGCTGGACTCCCCTCCCGTTGTTCAGCATGCTCCCTTTGCTGCTCCATTTGGGGTGGTGGTGGTGCTGATGATGCTGCAGTGGTCTCCTGCCTTCTCCTGCGCCTGGTTGCTGTCTTGGGTGGCATGTTGGGTGTGGCTGAGGGTCCCACTGTCATGCTTTTATATATGTGTCTTGTGGGCAGAGCTACTGAGCATGCTCAGACCCAAAAAAACGGATCCGGCGCATTGCGGCGCTCATAGGCTTTCATTGTGTGAAAAAGCCGGACACGCCGGATGAAACGCATGGCCATCCGGCCCGATCCAGTGCAAATGCAAGTCAATGGGGGGGAAACCGGATCCGGCATTGCATTTCGCCGGATCCGGTTTTTGTCAAAAGTGCCGGATCGCGCCTGACGGCGAAAATCTGATGTGTGAAAGAGGCCTAAGTGTCTCTAGGACGCGTGCTGTGGGATCCACAACACTTTTTTGTGTGCCGGAGTTCATCTATTTCATTGGCTTTTATCTTAAGTCATATTGCAGGACTCGTTAAAGGGTTAATTGTGACTTGTAGGATTGCTGCTTCCAACAGGTGGCGCTATAGGGTTCAAGTCCTCTTTCTCTCTGAATAGACAATTTGCATTTTAAATACATGTAGATCAAAAATTTTATTTAAACAATAGGTAATTTTGTGAGGATAGCTTACCTTTAATTAGAGGAAGAACATCAATTGCATGCATGTATACACATGGAAAACAGGTAAAATTATAAGTTGTCTTACAATTTATTCCTTTCACACTTAGCAGCAAAAGCAAATACATACACTCACTGGCCACTTTATTAGGTACACCTGTCCAACTGTGTGTTAAGACTTAATTTCTAATCAGCCAATCACATGGCGGCAACTCAGTGCATTTAGGCATGTAGACATGGTCAAGACAATCTCCTGCAGTTCAAACCGAGCATCAGTATGGGGAAGAAAGGTGATTTGAGTGCCTTTGAACGTGGCATGATTGTTGGTGCCAGAAGGGCTGGTCTGAGAATTTCAGAAACTGCTGATCTACTGGGATTTTCACGCACAACCATCTCTAGGGTTTACAGAGAATGGTCCGAAAAAGAAAAAAAATCCAGTGAGCGGCAGTTCTGTGGCCGGAAATGCCATGTTGATGCCAGAGGTCAGAGGAGAATGGGCAGACTGGTTCGAGCTGATAGAAAGGCAACAGTGACTCAAATTGCCACCCGTTACAACCAAGGTAGGCAGAAGAGCATCTCTGAACGCACAGTGCGTCGAACTTTGAGGCAGATGGGCTACAGCAGCAGAAGACCACACTGGGTACCACTCCTCTCAGCTAAGAACAGGAAGCTGAGGCTACAATTTGCACAAGCTCATCGAAATTGGACAGTAGAAGATTGGAAAAACGTTGCCTGGTCTGATGAGTCTCGATTTCTGCTGCGACATTCGGATGGTAGGGTCAGAATTTGGCGTAAACAACATGAAAGCATGGATCCATCCTGCCTTGTATCAACGGTTCAGGCTGGTGGTGTCATGGTGTGTGGAATTTTTTCTGGGCACTCTTTGGGCCCCTTGGTACCAATTGAGCATTGTTGCAACGCCACAGCCTACCTGAGTATTGTTGCTGACCATGTCCATCCCTTTATGACCACAATGTACCCAACATCTGATGGCTACTTTCAGCAGGATAATGCGCCATGTCATAAAGCTCGAATCATCTCAGATTGGTTTCTTGAACATGACAATGAGTTTACTGTACTCAAATGGCCTCCTCAGTCACCAGATCTCAATCCAATAGAGCATCTTTGGGATGTGGTGGAACGGGAGATTCGCATCAGGGATGTGCAGCCGACAAATCTGCGCCAACTGTGTGATGCCATCATGTCAATATGGTCCAAAATCTCTGAGGAATGCTTCCAGCACCTTGTTGAATCTCTGCCAAGAAGAATTGAGGCAGTTCTGAAGGCAAAAGGGGGTCCAACCCCTTACTAGCATGGTGTACCTAATAAAGTGGCCAGTGAGTGTATATCTGTGTTTGCAGAAATTCTTATAGGCAGTAGCCAGGACAATACATACAAAAGAGCACTCTAATTTTTCAATTAACTAAAATATTGAGCAGTTATTATAGGCCTGTCTAATATTATCTATATTGATTTGCTGTATAGTTTTGCCCTACCCTACAAGGATCATTTCACCCAAAATGTTTCCTAAGACTAACATCATTTTTAAGGTGTGTATTCCATTCTACCTTGCATCGCCTCCAAATAGTTCATTTTCTCTGGAACACCTCAGATTTAAGATAATGATTCACTGGAGGGTCAGGTCAACAACCATCAATCCTACTGCTTCTTATCAGCATCTCGAGATATTTGCTACAAAGCCCTAAAATCCTTTAAAGTTAATGCTTACTTCAAAGACCTTGATAAAGCATGATTTATAAGAATAGCCTCAAATTTCCATTGCTTATAAGACCTTATTTTTCACAAGATATTAGATAAACCATGGAAACAAACACCAATGTACACTGATATTTACAAAGTAGTCTTATGGATATGGTGTACAATATTTTAAATATTGGTGGATAATTGCCAGCTTAGTGCCTTTAACATAAGCAGTTCCTATATTGATAAACTTACAACTATGAAGGAACACCATGATCAAAAATTATACTAAAATAAAAATGTTATTAGGATATTGTTTTAAAACTGAATTATACATAATATATTGAATATCACAGGAGTAAAAAACTAATTATCAACTTGGACATGATAACTGAATCCTGAAAGCCCATCAACGCATCCTACCAATCCTGTATTGAATAATATATAGAGTGAACATCTAGTATAAATAAGGTGAGGCCATATAATTATTGCTTAGCCTATATTAAGAAATGGATATCCAGCAAGCCTAGGTGATAACACAAATATACAGTATATTTTAGACCATAAGTACATGAATTAGGCCCCCATTTGTAAATGGCACAGGTAGATGATAAGAAATTGAGAAATCATTCCTTATCTTGTGACCATGATGACATGGATGTATGGCTTGCTTATCAGCACCTCGAAGCGCGTTTCACCACTTCTGCAGTTTTGTTAGGAGGTAGAGAAGAGCTAAAGTTCACTGTGTGTTATAATGTGTGATTGTTAAATTAGTTAAATTAGCCAGACATACTGTCATGGCTCAGAACGGGATTTCCTTGTCTGACCTGTGTCTGTTGGGGTTAACTCTGCATGGCCTCCCTTTGGTTTGGGGAGGGCTATTTTAACCTGCTCTGGTGCTGGGCTCTTTGTCAGTGATACTTCCGTTCCCGGCTGAGTAGCTGACCTAAGTGACTCTATTGTATACTGCTTGTTCCTCTATGTGCCTGTACTGTGTATGATTCGGCTTGTCCCTCATTTTGTGTCTGCTTTGTGATTCTGCACTTCTGATATATCTCCGGTTCAGACCTTTGGCTTAGTTCTCTGACTTCCCTCCTATCTGTGCCGCCGGTTACTGTGTTCCTGTTTGGTTTTTGACTTCAGCTTGTATCGCACCATTCTTCTGCCTGATCCCTAGGACACTGCGCTACCCTCTGGTTTCTGAACTCGGCTAGTCTGACCTCGCTCCTGGTGCCGCCAGCACCTGCTTTCATTTTCTCTCCCGTACGGGAGTTAGCTCTGCCTCTGGCCACTCCCCCAGTGGTCACGTGTCTCAGGTCCTGCTCTCGTGCGGCTCGCACTGAGCAGTGGCTGCGTGCTCTTACTCGAGATTATTGCCTCCCTCCTTACTCCCCCTGGTGTTCGTTACATTATCACTGACCTTAAAATTTTTTCCCTCGTGGGGGGCATTAAAATTTTCTTGTGTTAACTATGGACCCTCTTCATGCTCTCTCAGAGCAGGTTACTAATTTGACCCAGATGATGCAAAAATTATCTGTAGAGCAGAGGACTTTATCTCAGTCCCATCAGCAGGTTCAGAGGGAGGTTGCAGATGCCGTCCGGAGTGCTACCCTCCCTGGAGCTCAGAGTGGGGGAGCTATTGATGTTTCATTATTTTCTCCTGAACCACCAGTTAAGTTACCTGAAACCTTCTCTGGGAATTAGAAAAAGTTTCAGGCCTTTAAAGAGGGGTGTAAGTTATTGTTTTCTCTGTGACCCCGTTGTTCAGGAGATAAGAGTCAAAGGGTGGGGGGATTCATCTCTTTATTAAGGGAAGTTCCGCAGGCTTGGGCTTTCTCTCTTTCCCCTACTGCTCCTGAAAGAATGTCTGTGGATCGGTTCCTTGAGGCCCTTGGGCAAATCTATGATGAACCTGACCGTGTGCAACTTGCTGAGAACATGGTTATGAGTCTATCCAAAGGAAAGCACTCGGCCGAGTGGTTTTGTTCTGAGTTTAGGTGGTAGGCCGCAGAGGTATCTTGGAGCAATTCAGCTCTCAGGGGATTGTTCCGCCAATGTCTGTCTGAGCATCTTAAGGACGCATTGGCTTTATATCCTCCTCCGGACTCCCTCAAGGAAGCTATGATACAGGCCATCCGCATGGACCGTAGACTCCATGCTAGGGGAGTGATGCAACAGGAGACCCCCTTGTAACCCGTTAAGGTTGATTCCTTGTCATCTGCTGAACCCATGGAGGTGGGAGCCGTTTCTTTCAAAGATAAAGAAAGGAGATGCCAGAAGGAAAACAAACTTTGTTTCTACTGTGGGGCTCCAGGACACTAGAGAAAGGACTGCCCTTCCTGCCCTCCATCCTCCAAGATGTCAGGAAACATCTAGGGCTGGGTAATGGCCGAGGAGGTTGCCCAGACCTTCAGGTACACTTTTTCTCAATTTCTAAAATTCTGCTTCAGGTGGAGCTTGGGGTAGACGGTGGTCTATTCCCTACTACGGCTTTTGTGGATTGTGGTTCAACCATTAACTTGATTATCTCTAACTTGGTGACTCATTGTAAGATAGGGACAGACTTGAGACTCCATTGAATATTGTGGCCATTGACACCACTCCTCTCTCCAAGTGGGGAATCACTTATGTCTCTGAGATGTTCTTGCTCAAGGTGGACCCAAAACATGTAGAACATATAACTTGTTTTGTTTTGGACAATTTACCTGCGGGGTTAGTTCTGGGTTTTCCTTGGTTACAACATCATAATCCTGTCATTAATTGGGAAGCCAGAGAAATTGTCCAATGGAGGTCAAATTGTGTTAACCAATGTTGTAATTCTGTGTTTGTTTCATCTGTCGGTCTGGAGGGTATTCAGGAATTCCTAAAGGATTTTGTTCTCCGAAAGTGAAGCTGAGGTTTTGCCACCACATTGGCCTTTTGATTGCGCCATTGATTTAATTCCAGGTGATAAAATGACCAAGGCCTGTTTATTTAATCTTTCGGGTCCTGAGCGGGTTGCGATGAAGGAGTATATTTCCAAGAGCCTTTGTAAAGAGCATATCAGCCCTTCTGTTTCGCCTGTGGCAGCTGGATTTTTCTTTGTAAAAAAAAAAGGATGGTGGTTTGCTCCCTTGCCTCGACTTTTGGGAACTCAATAAGATCACGGTGAGATATACGTGCCCGCTTCCTCTCATTCATGATCTATGTAACCAGTTGTCCAGGGCAAAATGCTTATTGAAATTGGATTTACAGGGAGCCTATAATTTGATCAGAGTTCGAGAGGGGGATGAGTGGAAGACGGCGTTTCTCACATCCGAAGGTCTCTTTGAGAATCTAGTTATGCCCTTTGGCTTGACAAATGCTCCAGACATTTTTCAAAATTTTATAAATTTTGTGTTTTCTGACCTCATCGGCCTCTTTGTGGTTATAAATCTTGAAGATGTCTTGATTTATTCCTCGGATTTACAAGCTCATTGGTGCCATTTGCATACTATTTTACAGAGACTTAGGGAGAATCAACTTTTTGCTAAGTTGGAAAAATGTTTGTTCTTTGTGCAAGAATTGTCATTTTTTGGGTTTATTGTGTCTAAGGAGGGTTTTCGCATGGATCCAAAGAAGGTCCAGGCTATCATCGATTGGGTTCAGCCTCAAGATTTGAAAGGTTTACAGTGCTTCTTGGGATTCACAAATTATTACTGGAAATTTATCAGGGGATTTTCGCAGGTGGGTAAACCTCTCACAGATCTTACGCTTAAGGGGACTGATGTAAAAAATTGGTCGACATCTGCCGTGGAATCTTTTTTGGCATTAAAGAAGTGTTTTATGTCCGCTCCGGTGCTGGTGCAACTGGATTCATCCAGACAGTTTATTGTGGAGGTTGACATTTCTGAGGCCGGTGTGGGGGCAGTGTTGTCACAGGGACCTGCCACTCTGACCAATCTGAGACCATGCACCTTCTTTTCAAAGAAGTTCTCTCCAGCCGAGAGAAATTATGATGTGGGCAATAGAGAGCTTCTTGCGGTTAAGTTGGCTTTTGAGGAGTGGAGGCATTTTTTGGAGGGTGCGACTCATCCCATTACTGTGATTACCGATCATAAAAATTTAGCTTACATCGAATCTGCCAAAAGATTAACTCCTAGGCAGGCCCGGTGGTCATTTTTTTTTCCTGGTTTCAGTTTTCCAATACTTTTCGACCCGGGTCTAAAAATGTCAAGGCCAATGCATTGTCCCGGAGTTTTTAACCCGCTCTGGTGCTGGGCTCTTTGTCAGAGATACTTCCGTTTCTGGCTGAGCAGCTGACCTAAGTGACTCTATTGTATACTTCTTGATCCTCTGTGTGCCTGTATTGTGTATGATTTGGCTTGTCCCTCGTTTTGTGTCTGCTTTGTGATTCTGTACTTCTGATATATCTCCGGTTCAGACCTTTGGCTTAGTTCTCTGACTTCCCTCCTGTGTGCCCCCCTGGTTTCAGTGTTCCTGTTGGTTTCTGATCTTGTATTGCACCATTCTTCTGCCTGATTCCTAGGACACTGCGCTACCCTCTGGTTTCTGAACTCAGCTAGTCTGACCTTGCTCCCAGCGCCGCCAGCACCTGCTTTCATTTTCTCTCATGTACGGCAGTTAGCTCCGCCTCCAGCCACTCCCCCAGTGGTCACGTGTATCAGGTCCTGCTCTCGTGCAGCTCACACTGAGCAGCAGCCACATGCTCTTACTCAAGATTGCTGCCTCCCTCCTTACTCCCCCTGGTGTTCGTTACACATATATGTTGGCGCGTCCTCGCCATGTTGCAGTGCCATAGAGGGTACAGCGCTCAATGCACACATCACCCGGTTACATGATCTGGTCACGTGACAGAACCTATAACTAAAGCGATGCATCACACTCCAAACAACAGCACAGCAGTGCATGTGCTGTACGCACTCTCAATGCCCATAAAGATTAAATTTGAATTATTTTTATAAAGTAGTTCTAAAAATAATGCAATAATGTCTGCATAAATAATAGTTGCATTAATATTGTCAGAATTGGATATGGATCATGATTTTGATACTAAATACATGACAGTCAGAATGCCTCAGAGTAGTATAAACATATTATAACAGATAATAGTTAGTGATGAGAGAGAACACTAAAATGCTTGGGTGCTCGTTGCTCGGGTCGAGCAAATTGGAATGCTCGGGTGCTCGACTCAAGCAACGAGCCCAATATAAGTCTAGGGGAAACCCGAGCATTTTTGCCATGACCCACCCCCAGGGGTCTGAAATCGATGAGAACAGTGATCAAATGACATGGGAACATCATGGGGAAGACCCCTTGAAGCATTTCTGACCAGGTCACAGCTGTGAACAATGTTGTCAGAGTCTTACGCCACTTTTACAACATACAAAAACAAAACCAAAATGGATTTTCCTGGGAAATATGTTAAGGAACATCCTTTCTATGGTAATGATTTGTATGTAAGGCAAAATAAATAACCCAAAACAAAAATGTTCCTCCTCCACTTGGGCTATGTTAACACATAGCGTTTTTGATGCGTTCTTCAACTTTAGCATTGCTTTCAGCCAAGAGAAATTAATTCACTGGGAAATGTCATTTGAACATTTTCCAACCTTATCTGGCCATGTGGTGTGTGACACATCATCAGACACATCCTGTTTCATTTACGAAAGAGGGACTCACATAGCCTATTTTTATAGGGCTAGCAGTCGGCCCTCAGTATTCTTAGAGAGCCATCAGTCGGCTATGCTTTGTTGTACCAACTATTAAACAGTGGGTAACCTATACTTTTATTGTGTATGCAGTGGGTGGCAGGGCTGCCCAAAATTTGGACACTCCCCAATAACTCATTGAACAGATGTCCTGGATGGCCACATGAAAACATGTTCCCATTATTCATTTTGTATGCCCATACTATTTGGCTATGGATTGAATGCAAGGCCTGCCCTGCACCAAAGTTACATGCACCCCAATTAACCTTTGAACCGAGGTACTGGATGGCCACATGAAAACAAATTTCCCATTATTCATTTGGTACTCCTATACTGTTTTCTCATGCATTGAATGCAAGGCCTGCCCTGCACCAAAGTTACACGCACTCCAGTAAGCCTTTGAACCGACGTCCTGGATGTCCACATGAAACCAAAGTTCCCATTATTCATTTGGTCCTCCCATACTGTTTGCCTATGCATTGAATGCAAGGCCTGCCCTGCATCAAAGTTACACACACACCAATAAACCTTTGAACAGAAGTCTTGAATGGCCACATGAAAACAAAGTTCCCATTATTCATTTTGTGCTCCCATACAGTTTGCCTATACATTGAATGCAAGGTCTGCCCTGCCCAAAGTTACACGCATCCCAATAACCCTTTGAACCGAAGGCTTGAATGGCCACATGAAAGCAAAGTTCCCATTATTAGTCTTTTGGTACTCCCATAAAGTTTGCCCATGAAGTGAATGCAAGGCCTGCCCCAAATTTGCATGCACTCCAATACCCCTTGGAATAAATGTGGATGAAGGCCTACGAAAAGTGTATGGGCTGACAAACATTTCCCCCTGGGAAACATTTACTGTGTAAACATTTACTGTGTAAACATTTTTTGTACGGGCATCCTCACCCATCCCTGTAGACTGTGAGCCCTCGCGGGCAGGGTCCTCTCTCCTTCTGTACTTGTGTGTCCCTTGTCTTACACATGTTTATTGTACTTGTCTATATTTCCCCTTTTCATATGTAAAGCGCCATAAAATAAATGGCGCTACATAAATGTACAATAATAATAATAATAATAATAATAATAATAAACAGCCTTGAAAAAAAAAATACTTGGCTGTTGCATCACGGAACACGTTCACCCTGGTGATCTAGTGGTGGTGTGGAGAATGGCCTCCTAAAAATGTTTTCCCAGTTTAAAGGAGCGGGTCTTCTATACTTTTAATGCCCATACACTACAGTGGGTACAGAAAGTATTCATACCGTTTGTTTCATTGCAGCCATTTGGTAAATTAAAAAAAGTTCTTTTTTTCTTCATTAATGTACACTCTGCACCCCATCTTGACTGAAAAAAAACAGAAATGTAAAAATTTTTGGCAAATTTACTAAAAAAGAAAAACTGAAATATCACATGGTCATAAGTATTCAGACCCTTTGCTCAGACACTCATATTTAAATCACAAGCTGTCCATTTCCATATGATCCTTCCTTCATTGGAGTCCAGCTGTGTTTAATTAAACTGATAGCACCTGATTTGGAAAGGCACACACCTGTCTATAAGATCTCACAGCTCATAGTGCATGTCAGACCAAATGAGAATCCTGAAGTCAAAGGAACTGGCCAAGGAGCTCAAAGGCAGAATTGTGGTAAGGCACAAAACTGGCCAAGGTTACAACAGAATTTCTGCAGTACTCAAGGTTCCTAAGGGCACAGTCACCTCCTTAAAAGGAAGAAGTTTGGAATGACCAGAAGTCTTCCTAGACCTGGCCGTCCAGCCAAACTGAGCAATCGTGGGAGAAGAGCCTTGGTGAGAGAGGTAAAGAAGAACCCCAAGATCACTGTGGCTGAGCTCCACAGATGCAATAGGGAGATGGGAGAAAGTTCCTCAAAGTCAGCTATCACTGCAGCCCTCCACCAGTCAGGCTTTTATGGTAGAGTGGCCCGACGGAAGCCTCTCCTCAGTGCAAGACATATGAAAGCCCGAATAAAGTTTGCTAAAAAACACAAGAAGGACTTCCAGACTATGAGAAATAAGATTCTCTGGTCTGATGAGATGAAGATAGAACTTTTTGGTGATAATTCTAAGCGATATGTGTGGAGAAAACCAGGCACTGCTCATCACCTGCCTAATACAATCCCAAAAGTAAAACATGGTGGTGGTAGCAACATGCTATGGGGGTGTTTTTCAGCTGCAGGGACAGGTCGAATGGTGGCAATTGAAGGAAACATGAATGCTGCCAAGTACAGAGGTATCCTGGATGAAAACCTCTTCCAGAGTGCTCTGGACCTCAGAATTGGCCAAAGGTTCACCTTCCTATAAGACAATGACTCTAAGCACACAGCTAAAATAACAAAGGAGTGGCTTCAGAACAACTCTGTGACCATTCTTGACTGGCCCAGCCAGATCACCGACCTAAACCCAATGAGCATCTCTGAAGAGACCTGAAAATGGCTGTCCACCAACGTTCACAATCCAACCTGATGGAACTAGAGAGAATCTGCAAGGAAAAATGGCAGAGGATCCCCAAACCCAGGTGTGAAAAACTTGTTGCATCATTCCCAAGAAGACTCATGGCTGTACTAGCTCAAAAGGGTGCTTCTACTCAATACTGAGTAAAGGGTCTGAATACTTATGACCATGTAATATTAGAGTTTTTCTTTTTTATTAAATTTGCAAAAAATTCTACATTTCTGTTTTTTTTCAATTAAGATGGGGTGCAGAGTATACAATAGTGAGAAAAAAATAAACTTTTTTGAATTTACCAAATGGATGCAATGAAACAAAGCATGAAAAATTTAAAGGGGTCTGAATACTTTCCATACCCACTGTAAGTGTATGAGCTGACAAACATTTCCCCCTGGGGTTACTGTTATGGATCTGCAACTCAGGACTAAGGTAGAAGGGGAAAAAGCTGACCCTGTACTAGGACTAGGCTGAAACCCTACGCTGGAGTGGGTGATCTATTCCTTGTGAATAGACCCACTGACATTTCCTAGGCTAAACTAAAACGAAGACCTATAGGTAGGGGGAAGGGTATCCCTGAACGATCTAGGGACTGGGAACAAAAAGCAGGTAACCTCCTAGTAGGGAAATAGAGGAAGCTGCAGAAACAAACGGAAAACCAAAACTGGCAGAGCTAGAGATCCCAGAAAACAAACAAGGCACCAAGCCAGAACACTAGCGGATTAACACTGTTGTTCAGCAAGGACTGGGAGGCAGGTGCTGTGTAATAAAGGGTGATACAATCACCTGACCTAAGACAAACCTAGCACCAGAGGAAAGAGACCAGCAGCCTGAAAACCACAACAAGATGGCAGATGGTCAAAACGAAAAAGATTCTAACAGGTACACCTCAACGTACTGTGTAAACATTTTTTGCACGGGCATCAGAAACACCCTTGAAAAAAATTACTTGGCTGTTGAAACACGGAACACGTTCACCTTGGTGATCTAATGGTGGTGTTGGAAGAGACATGGAGGATGGCCTCCTAAAAATGTTTTCCCAGTTTAATGGAGCGGGTCTCCTATACTTGTAATGCCCATATACTAAAGGCCCCATCTCACATAGCGAGATCGCTAGCGAGATCGCTAATGTGTCACCGATTTTGTGACGCAACAGCGATCTCGCCTGCGATCTTGCTACATGTGACCCGCAGTAGCGACCGGCCCCCCTGCTGGATATCGCTTCTCTTGCAGGAATGTCCTGGGCCATTTTTTCATCGGCGGCGTCCCGCTGGCCAATCATGCATCGCTGTGTTTGATTGCTGGAACTTTGCTGCGTCGCTGAAGAGATCTGCCTGTTTGGCAGCTTACTAGCGATCAGTTAGCGAAGCACCAGTGATCCCTTCCAGGTCGTATCATTGTCTGGATCGCTGGTGTGTCGTTAAGTGAAACGGGACCCCTAGTGTATGGGCTGCCAAACATTTCCACCTGGCGGGTACACATCAGCATAATCTGTAAAAACATTTCTTGTGAGCATCAAAACACGCTTTAACACAATAACGAGGCTGTTGCATCACAGACCACAGTCACCATAGTGATCTAGTGGTGGTGGCTGTTGAGAAGATGGAGGAGGATAACAGCAAATAGACAAAATCAGGAAGCGTATACCCATGTGTGGGTGTGAAGCGATGCATGGGAATATAGCTCCCAAAAATGACACTTGATTTGAGGTTATGTTTCACTGTTAACATTCGGTGGTTTGAAAAGTCTGGCACAATTCAGCCCTTGTTCATTTTTATAAGAGTCAGCCTGTCAACATTTTCAGTTGACAGGCGAATGCGCTTATCAGTTAAACTTCCACCAGTGGCACTAAAAACCCGCTCTGACAAAATGCTAGTGGCAGGACAGACCAGGACCTCCAAAGCATAGAGAGCTAGTTCATGCTACATGTTCAGCTTGGATACCCAATAATTAAAAGGCACAAAGGAATCACGGAAGACGTTTGTATGCTCAGCAAGGTACTACGTCAGCATCTTCCAAAACTTTGCACTCCTTTGAGCCTCAGGGTCAGTGCATTGGGAGGGTCTGAGAAAACGCTCCCAGAACTTTGCCAGTGCTCCCCTGCCTCTGCTGGATTGGAGTTGTGTCTCTCTTGCCTGTACTCCTTGGCTGTCCAGCGAGCTGTGACCTCTACCACCAGTGTTTTCAGATGAGAATTTTTTTAATCATTCCGCAACAATGCCCTTCTGGTTCTGAACCATTTTAGTACACCTGTCTGCCTCTGAAAGAAGAGATTGAAAGTTCTCCTTGTAGCATGAGTCTAGAAGTGTCACCACCCATTAATGACTGTCACCCAAAATTTGGAAAATACGAGGGTCACAGGAAAGGCAGCGCAGCATAAAGTGAGCCATGCGTGCCAGACTGCTAACAGGCAAGACTTCTGTGTCCTCACCAAGAGGACTGACCATGCTCTCCTCCACCTCCTCTTCCCTGTCCTCAGGCCATCCACGCTGAACAGATGGTATGGCAGTTGTGCTTGTACCATTTATAGTGCACGAAAGTAGCTCCTTTTCTTCCTCCTCCTTTTCCTCATTGTCAACCAATCCACGTTGGGATGACATGAGGTTGGACTGTGTGTAATCACCCTGTATGGTTCCTTGGTCAATCTCATCGTGCTCGGCCTACAATGCATCCTCTTTCATTGTGAGTAGAGAGCTTTTCAGAAAGCAGAGAAGTGGGATGGTGATGCTAATTATGGCATCATCGCCGCTCACTATTTTGATGGACTCCTCAAAGTTTTGTAGGATGCTATATATGTCTGACATCCATGTCCACTAATGAAGTCTTATGTGTCGAGTCTGAACTGAATACCGATGGCCTTGTCGATACTGGTAGTCAACAACTGCCCTCTTCTGCTCACAAATCCTTTTCAATATATGTAGTGTAGAGTTCCAACGTGTGGGGACATCATGCATGTGACTTTATGCCTATGTCATATGTCTGCCATCTGTGAATTCATACTTTCTTTTGTGGAATGCACATGGACTTTTTAGTTGCCTTTAGTACAGTCATAAAAAGGTATAACCGCATATACCAGCCAAACACATGCCAGGACAATCAATGTACAGTAAATCGGTAGCATGTGGAAATGTCAACATATATGTGAACTGTATATTACAAAGCCTACATAAACAAAGCCTTAAGGGGGTTTTACACATAGCGATATCGCTAGCAATATCGCTAAAACGTCACCGGTTTTGTGACGTTATAGAGATATTGCTAGCGATATCGCTATGTGTGATACTTACCTCCGACCGGCTCCCCCGCTGTCCATCGCTGATCGCGCTAGATTGGGCGGCTCCATTTCTCGTCGTCTGCTTCCTGCTTTGGCTTCCTGCTGTGTGAAACGAGCGACGCTGGACGCGGGCAGGAGGACATCAGGATCGCTGTGTGTGAAAGGTGAGTATCGTGTGCTGCGTCGCTGCTGCATCGCTGTGAGATCTTTCTATGTGAAAGCTCACTAGCGATCATTTAGCGAAGCACCAGCGATCCTGACCGCGTCGTATCGCTGGTCGGATCGCTGGTGCATCGCTAAATGTAAAAGGGCCTTTACTTCTTCTCTGTGATAACAGATGGCTATGTGGATTAGCCTGCATATCATATACAGGTATGTGTCTGGACAACTGGATACTGTCATGAGTTCCATTCTTGGCCTTTTAAGTTCAATGAGGTTTGATGAGAATATTGTCAAAGAGCTCATTTAAAGTCATTCCACATATTATCCATTGGTTTGAGCTCAAATTGTTTATTGCAGTATCCAGGGCATTTTTTATGTTGCTATTTTAAGTCAAGTGGTTTTGCTAGAGGTTTAGCATGATTGCACTTCTAGAAAATAATTATGGTACTATGTCTAAAGTCTCTTACAAATTAGAACAACCTATTGACCAACATTTATATTTGAAGATTTATTGCTGCAATATCTAGACTGTGCGCAAAATTATTAGATAAGTGAGTATTTTAACCATATCATCATTTTCATGCAGATTTTCCAACTCCGGGCTGTATAAACTTCAAAGTTTATTGGATGAAGCAGATCAGGTGATGTGCATTTGTGTTATTAGGCAGGGTGCGACCTAAAGATAATAATACCTTTATGACAGTGTGCAGAATTATTACGCAGCTTGTTTTCCTCATGGAAACAAAGAGATATAACTGACTCTGAAATCGAAGTACGCAAAAAAAGAAAAGATAAGACATGTATACATTTAGTATTAAATTAATGTACAGCTGAACAAATATGCTTAAAGAGAGGGGGGATTTTTGAAGCTCACCACGCTTTGTCATCCAATATTGGAGGCTAAAATCTGTGTGTCAGGTGCTGGTCCTGCTGGTGAGGCTCAGCCAAAGGTTCAGAGAGAGGAAAAAGGTGGCAAATCTGTCCACAATATGTAAAAATTTAGTTCATGTTTTATTCAAAATTCATTAAAAACATGGAATCCAAAAAGTATAGATAAAAACCTAACGCGTTTCTGGCGTCCAAGCACCCTTAGTCATAGGATATGTCAGAAATAAGTCGAGTGAACTATATATAAAGCTCTAGGCCAATTACAACAGAGGTAGACAAACATTATTGGAAATAGAACACAGGTGCAGGTTACATGGATTTGACATCGGTATACTGGCAACATTAAACCGGTTGTGAAATCTAATTAATCTTTTGATATGTTGTTAAACTAGTCAATTATCCACATGATAAATGTGATTCTGTTTATGACAGTTTTAATTTTCTTGGTCAGCATACCATGGTCTTGACTTTCTGTATGGCATTCCTTTGTTACCATTTCATGGATTTTATTTTGTGCACAAAAGAATTTTTAATGGTGTTCAAAGAAAATTATTCTAATTAGATTTCACAACCGGTTTAATGTTGTCTCGTTTACCGATGTCTAATCCATGTAACCTGCAGCTAACACCTGTGTTCTATTTCCAATAATGATTGTCTACCTCTTTTGTAATTGGCTTAGAGCTTTATAAATAGTTCACTTGGTTTATTTCTGACATATCCTATGACTAAGGGCCCTTGGACGCCAGAAACGCATCAAGTTTTTATCTATATTTTTTGGATTCCATGTTTTAGTAAATTGTAAATAAAGCACAAACTATGGTAAATATTTACATATTGTGGACAGATGTGCCACCTATTTCCTTTCTCTGAACCTGATCAAATATGCTATGAGGCCAATATCCTAACAAATACACAATACACAATGTGTCAGCACACTGTGACTAATCAATACATGAACTCCAATATTTCTGTAAATGTAAAAAACTTAAAGGTACTTATTTAACGTTTGTTAATCAAAGAGTTTAAAAGCCATCCAACCACATCAATGTGACCTTTTCATATTTATGGTCCCTAACCACTAAATGTCTTACCTTTCTATGTACCAAAACAGCCTCATGTGAATGAGGAGTGAAAAGGAAACCAGGCATTGCTTGCAATTAAAACATTATGTGGGAAAGATGGTTGGATAAAGGTGGTTAGCCCTGAAGGGGGCAACACACCTCTGAAATCAAAGTACGCCACTACTTGGATAGCGATTTCTTGACCCATGTATTGTCATTTCCACTTCTGTGCTGTATTCAGTGGTGGTTGAGTTACAGCCTTTCTCACCTTGGCCATGTCTCTGAGCATAGAACACCTTGTATTTCTGGGCACGTCAGGGAGGTTGCAGCTCTGGAATATGTCAGTACTGGAGGATAATGAGTTCCTGGTTGCTTCACGCTTGTTTCTCTCACATCTTTGGCAGTTAATGTGTGTTTTTCTTGCAACCCTGTTGATTATTTGCAACAAAACAAAAAAGCAAAATAATAGCTTATACATTTCAAGAGTGCTGCATCTCTCTGTAAGACTTGTGACAATTTTTGACTTTTCAGACAGTTAAGTCTCTTTTTGGCCCATTTTGCCTGAGAAAAATAAGCTACGCAATAATTCTGCACACCTTGATAAAGAGTGTCGTATCCTTAGACGTCACTCTCCCTCATTACACAAATACACATCACCTGATCTGCTTCATCCAATAAGCATTCAGGTTTATAGAGCCCAAAGTTGGAAAATCTGCATAAACATTACAATATGGTCAAAATACTCATTTGTCTAATAATTCTGCACACAGTGTATGCCTTAATTTTGAGTGATCAGTGAGGTCTGCTCATAATATTGTATTTCAATGACTATAAATGATATATAGTGGTGGTTACAGAGGTTTGACTTTGGCTTCATTAGATCCTAGAACTTCCTTCCTATTTGCACTAGGATATTTTATATAAATCATAGTTTACCAAATGGATACCAGATTTATATCGTTGTTTTATGTTTGGCTGCTGTCAAACACTAAAAGACGCTTTTTTTGTTTTCAGAAACTATTTTTTTTGTATCACCATATTTTAAGAGCTATAATTTTTGCATATTTCCGCTGACAAACAGCAGTTTTAATATTGATTATAATTAGCCCTAAGAAGGGCTATTGTTGTAGTTGAAAGAAATATAAATGTGGTTTAATCCCTGCCTAATATGCAGCAACAATTCTATTACTCTTTCTGCAGCACCTCTCACTGCTTTGTCTGTGTCCGGGGCTTTACGGGTCTTACATAGACTTGATGACACTATGCGGCTAGCCAGACACATTAATGCCACAACTTAGATGGTCACGGCATTACAGTGACTGGCAGGCAATCCCCACATGTTTATTGGCTATCTGAAAAGTACCAAATATGTGAGGTGGGGCCTCGAGCATCCACTATAGTACTCAAAAAATACTCACCAAGTAATGAGCATCTTGAGGACACTGATGCTCGAGCGAGTTGCGAGTAGTGACGAGCAGCTATTAACTATGGCTTTATGTTTATTTATGGACTTTGTAGAAATAAGTGATGTTTATGGATTTTTGTTAACTTTTGGATACAGTAATTTCTTATTATAAATACTGGAAATCTAAATAGCTATATATTTTTATTGTTTTTTATTGTATTTTTTATTTTAGAATGTCTAGAACTTTTCATTTTGATTCATATTAGCAAACTTTGATTAGACTTTTACTTCTGTCAAGGTAGTTTTATATTTTTAAAAATGTCATTGCACACAAATGTGTAATGTCATCTCTCACTTTTAAATAATATGGCCTGCTGGACATTTCAATATCCTTTTACTTAATACTTACATAAAGTTTAAATGTGCATTATAAAGGGAAACTAGACTTTTTTTATTTTACAATAAACAGGATTTACATTTAAGAAACACTCACAACTAAAGTCTCACATTCATAATATAAGGATCAAATGTACAAGAAGGATGTATCCATTGAGAAAATGGTAGACCTTCAACTATTTTAGTCAATCCTTCAGCTGTTCAGTTTGCTCTTAAGATTTACTACAAAGTACCAAGTGGTTAGTGTAAACAGGGACAATATTGCTCCAAAGTCATACATAGCAATTTTCCTTTGCAATATCTAAATACCTTTAACTATGGAATCACCAACAGTTTGAGTAGGAGCGCCTTATCTAAAAAGTGTTGATTGCAAGGGATTTTAACTAAATGACATCTTGTACATCACACAGAGCCAAGGAGATAAACTATGAAGAAATGGAAACAAAAATACCAATGGTCTGCAAATCGAAACATTTAGCATACACAGGTGAAAAATACATTCACCCTAAATTTGGTAAATGTAACAAACGAAACAATAATCTGTTTAATAAACTAATATGCAGCTTGGAGAGGTATCTTCTATGTCTCAAATAAATCTGACAATGAGATAGTATTTAGCATGAGAACACTATAATCATATACTTAAAATCTGGTGTCGCCAATTACAAGCCTACGATAACAGTAAAAAGCTACAGTATGAACTTACATTATTAACCCAAAGGTAAAGGTCCAAATAATCCACCCTTCCTAGTAGGAGCTTACAGTACCTACATCCATAGAAAAGCAGATGGATGGAATTATCCCAATACTAGGACACTGCCAGCTTACAGCAATTGTACAATTCAAAAATGGGTTGCCCAGTTCTTTAAAAATAAAAAAAATGCTTCTTCTTTATGGTTAAAACATTATGTCTGCTAAAACTCCAATGCGTTTTGACCTTAAAGTGTTGGACAAGTCGTTTTCGAATACAAGACTTCATTAGTTAAGAAAAGAAGTAGGTACAATTTTAGCCAGCGGTAGCAGATGCCACAATTTCTTTATTTAGAATATATTGTGAATGTTGACTTGTCCTTTTTAGCCATTGTTAGAACGACACATTTTGCATGTTGGCTATCAAGTGATTCCTAAGGAATAAAGTACAAAGTAGTAGATTTTTTTTTACCAATGTCCCCTAAATAACACACTGTTGACAATATGCTTATATTATTTTGTTTGACTTATATTAGTGATCTATGGTGCCATTGCATAGTTAAGTGAATTCTGGGAGATTTCAACACGCCTCAGGAACTGTGCAATACAACTACGTCTGCCAGCTGGACTCCAGCAATGGGACACACGCCAAGCAAGTCACCTTCTATATAAACATGTGTCTCCGCTGTACCACATAGAAGAAATACTAATGAAGACCACTCTCTCTTCTTGTAATTCACCCAGCACTCCCCATAATTCCACCTCTCAATCCTAAACAACATGGAATCTTCGTTATAATGGAACTTGGCTTTATCCACACATGGCTCATACATCAATCCCTTGAAAATGATGTATGTTTTTTTTATAGGTTCAGTATTTAACATGCTAAACATTAATCTAATATTGCACAGAATAACGTACCATAACAAACGTTGAAATACCTCTGTTATTTATTACTAAGAATCTTTAACGCTTCATTTATAGACGATCCCAGAACTCATGCCTTTGCTTTGCATTAAACTTCCAACGCTATGGATAGGATGAATAGTTAAACACAAGCAGAAACCGTAAAGTTGCAATATTAGGAAAAAATGTTTCTTTTACAGATAGATTTTTGGCATTAAATGAATAGTTAAGAGCATTGTTTTATGTTGCCTGTTCTTGTTTTCGAAGGCACCGGGATTCAATTATTCCCTCATTTGAACATTGATGCTTTCTTTATGGTGTCGATAGAAGTGTTCTCGTTCTTACATCTCGGAAATTAATTTCAAAGCCCCTTATGACCGTGAGACATTTTGAGACGCCCCATCTGCCAGACTCCTGGAGAGAATGGTTAGCGTTGGGAGGAGGCGTGGGGATGGCCGCTTTGTTGGTAACATTTGTTCACCAGGACAAGCAGGTTTTTGAATGTCCCCATGTGATCTCAGTCAAGTGTCCTCTCTACAGTTCATGCTATTGGCTGGCATGACCTCTTAATTCTTACATTTATGGCTTCGAAAGAACCATTTATAGTTTCTTTATGCTTTTGACAAATATCCTTGTGTTCTACATCTTGGAAATTAAATTCCAACATGTTTTGGTTGTAAAGACTCAAAAGAAATCCATGTGTGTGTGAAAACCAACAAACTAAAGTCCAATATTCATCGCATTTCTGGAAATAAGCTTTGGATAAGCTTCATCTTTCAAGTTTGTTTAAATATTATATTCTTGAATTAATTTTTCAATGTATTTTTTTTATTTCTTTAATTTACATACTTTTAATATATCTGAATAATATAAACCATTATTTTTTCCACAGTGAATCGAAAGAATTGATAAATGTTAGTTTAACGATAGAGTTGTACAGCAGTACCAATAGCTAAAAAGGACAGTGAAAATCTTTAGCAATTGATCTGGCTTAAAGCTTGACAAAGCAATTTTAAGAGAAGCTAGAAAGAAATTCAAAGTAGACTCCATAGTTATAATAAAATGTATAAACTCTAACACCAGGTTCACAACAAAACCATGTCTGGCACACACATGGAATAAAAAAGAAATACAATTAAAAACTGCCCAGTAAAAAAAAATCAGTGGGTTATATTGGAAATCTATACTAGAAGAAAACATTGCAGAGGGGACTTTGCACTTAAGGTCAATGTAATTTTTACAATGAGTGTGCGCTGAACAGTAACAGCAAATAAAATATACATTTAATAACATTTTATTAACACTAACCTATTAAAGAGTCACAAAGTCACAAAAAGCCTTTCAAATCAATCACTGGTGATCATGCCAATGTAATGTGTTGCAGTAAGAACTCAGTACCCAATGCTGCATAAATGTTTCAAATAATGCGTCACGATAACCTTATCTTTATGATTAAATATAAAATAATACGTATGGAATACTAGATTTAGAATAAATATTTCCACTGGAATTATTCATAGTAGGGCCTCATATGCTATGTTCTTCATGAGAGGGTAAGCTGCAATTGTAAACATAAAAAATGGCAAGTTGCGCTAATAGCATAGCTTCAAGAGTTGCACGATGTTAAAAACGTTAATGTTTCGTACGACTGCATCTTGCAAGTTTTTACAGAATGTATTACTTGAAAGTGTTTCCCAGTTTAAATGTATTTATTTCATGAGATTTCTCTTTTCAAAAAACAAAAGGTGTATTACTTACCTGCCGCTCCAATCCTACGTCTCCATTTCTGCCTTGGTCTTCGCTTACATGGCAGCAACAATGATGTCATGACCGCAGAATGTGTCCACAGCAGCAAATCCCTGATGGCACAAGACAGCTGAATCTAGTATCCAAGATCTGGGACAGCAGGGGGTAAATAATGTTGATTTATTATTTTTACAAAAAAAATTCCTGTGTAAAAGTCCCATTAAAAGATAATTCAAGCAGTATGGCACATGCTTTTCAATGCCCCTGGATGACACTATCACATGGCCATGGCTACAGCCATCAATCTGTATACTCAGAGCGGTGACAGAAACCGGAACGCTACCGGGGGTATAAAGTTAATTTTCTCCCGGCAGCATTAGGCCAAATGCGGAAGCCAGACTGGTTAATAATGCTATTAACCTACAGGTTAACCCATACCTGCAGGTCAATAGCGTTTTTTTCTGGTGACAGGTTCTCTTTAATACTAATGGAAGGGTGGGAGGGAAAGGGGGAGGAAGGAAAAGAAAGAAGTGCAAATAGTTAGAAAGAATGGAATACAGGGAAATACAAGGGAAATAAAGGGAGGGAACTAAGTTCTGACTGGGAAAAATTGCACTCTATCTGAGATATACTTTAAATCAGAAATCAAATAAGAAATATATCATTGAATATCATATATCCAACTGGTATATTGAGCTTAAATTCTGAAAAGTCCTTTATTATTTGAGTTCGTCGAGGTTGATGAAACGACATGTATCTTTTTATAAATCCAATTTTTGACTTCCTGTTGATTTGTTCACTTTGTTTCCCATATATCACAGTAAGGCTCGGCTCACATTTATCCTGCACTCTACACTGAGCACTTACATTTGGGTTTCTGTGTAAATCTCTGGAATATGTGATTCAGACGGAGCCTCCGGCAGAAGTTTTCCTGCAGTGAGGCAGATTGAGGTACTGTGAACACAGTCTTGCTTATGATCCAACCTTTTCTATCTTTTTAAGCATACATAAATCTGTGGTCGGTCACAGTTTTGTGCACCTCTGAAAAGAAGGACACCGCTAAACAGAGGCCAGGCAGAGTCCAAAGTTACTCTGCTGCTTCATTATAATGAATGGATGCCTCAGGTATTTCCTCTGATTCAAGTCATTTGGACGTTTAGATGGAAATTGTGATGTAAGTGCTCAGTGTAGAGCACAGAATAAATTTGATCTAAATTGTTATGTAAAAAGTTACCAATACTAGAGTCAACTCAATCCACTGAAAAATCAAGTCCCCATTCAGGTCTGTCACCTGTCAATGGAAATATAGGGGGATAACATGTTACTGGTAGTACAAAGGCTCTGGAAAAATGCTATGGCTCCTTGCCCCCCCAAAAGAAATTCAGCAAATTTTGCGCACCTAAATCCAAATGCCACCCTCCCTTCTGAGCCCCTAAACCACATTTAGCGTCCACATATTTGGCATTTCTGTAGCGATGAGAGCCCACTTAATTTATAGGTGTATGTATCCAGAGGCACAAGCTGGGCATAATGTACTGGGCACTACAACGTACTGGGCACTGCATTGTATGGGCACTACAAAGGCAGATTTGCAGTTTTCACTTATTAACATCCATTGCTGCTCATTTCTAGAAAACACCCATGGAGTCAAAATCATCAATACACCTGTAGAGGGGTGTAATTTCTAAAATGGGGTCACTTAAGAGGGGATTCTGCTCTTCTGGCACTTAGGGGCTCTGTATATGGAGTTAGCAAACTTTTCTAGGAAAATTTGAGCTTCAAAACTCAAATAGTGCTCCTTCCCTCTCACATAAAGGGTAGTTCCACATTCAGCAGAAATTGTGTCAAATTTTAGTGTCATTTTTACCCATTTCCCCATGTGAAAATGTGAAAACTGGGGCTAAAACAAAATGTTTGTGGTAGATATGTAATTATTTTTTCTTCACTGCCCAGTGCTATAGAATCAAAGAATCATAGAATGTTAGAGTTGGAAGGGACCTCTTGGGTCATCTTGTCCAACTCCATGCTCAAGCAGGAGTCACCAAAACCACCTCAGTCAGAAGTCTGTCCAGCCTCTGTTTGAAGACTTCTATTGAAGAGCTCACCACCTCTCATGGCAGCGTGTATAAAATTCTATGACACGCCCGTGGTGTAAATATGATTACTGCATCCTTAAATGAGTTCATTTAGAGATGTAGTTTGTAAAATGAGGTAATTTTGGGGGGGTTCTGCTGCTTTGGCATCTCAAGGGCTCTGCCAGTGGGTCATGGCATTCGCAAACCATATCAGCAAAATCTGCACTATAATAAGACTCCTCTTCCCTTGTGAGATTTCCACTGCGCCTGAAAATCATTTCCCGATTACATTTAGGGCCACTCAGGAGAAATTTCACAAATTATGAGGCCCATTTTTTCCTATTAGCCTGTATAAAAATAAAAAAGGGGGCTAAAACAATGTTTTAGTGGTAAAAATTGAATTATTCTTTCTTTACCGCACAACGGTATAAAATTCAGTGAGTCATATGTGTCCAAGTGCTCACTGCACCTCTAGATGAACTCATTGTTGGGTTTAGTTTGTAAAATGGGGTACCTTATGGGGGTTCCGCTATTCTGCCACTGCATGAGCCAATGTGACATGGCACCCTCAAACCATTCCAGTAAGATCTGGCCTCCAATATACCGCTTCTTCCCTTCTGTGCTTTGCACTGTACCTCAAAAGTAGTTTTTGACAACATATGGGATATTGGCTTAATAAGGAGCAATTGAGTAACAAATTGTACCAATCATTTTTTGCTGTTAGCCATGAAAATTAAAAACTTGGGGCCAAAGCAACAATTTAGTGGAAAAAATGATAATTTTCCATTTACTCAGCCCAATGGGCTACAATTTTGTTAACTACCTGAGGGTTTAGAATGCACTCTGCAGCCCTAGAGGAATCCTCAAGAGGTGTGGTTTCCAAAACGGTGTCACATGTGGGGGTTTCTGCTGTTTTGGCATGTCAGGAATTCTTTAAATGTGAGATGACATCTGCGATCTATTCCAGCCCAAAATGTGTTTCAGAATTCACTTGGTGCTCCTTCCCTTCCAAGCCCTGCCACGTGACCAAACAGTAGTTTTCCACCACATATGGGGTACTGGCATACTCAGTAGAAATTGCATAACAAATGATATGGTCCAAAAATGCAAAATTGGGGACCAATGCAACATTTTTTGAGGAAAAAGTAAAATTTTAATTTATTTCTTCCGTGTTGCTTTAGTTCCTTCTGAAACACTTAAAGGGTTAATAAACTTCTTAAATGTGGTTTTCAGCACTTTGAGGGGTGCAGTTTTTAAAATGATGTCACTTTTTATAGACCCCTCAAAGTCACTTGAAATGTGATGTGACCTATACACAAATTGAATAACCCTATCAAAAAAAGGGAAAACTCGTTTATTTAAAAAAAATGCAATGATCTTTATTACATAAAATAACAATGAAAACTATGAGGTAGTACATGATAGGACAACATGTGGTACAATCACATGTATGTATAGTGGTATAAAACAGATTATTGCTTTATTAAATCACATGAAATAAACTTTATTTTCCTATGAAGCTATATATTATGTCTAAAACATATATGGTGATATATATATATTATTATTATTATCTATATATATGAGGCATCGTGGTTACTCGCTAATCCCGCCCCCTGCACAGTAGCTCCGCCCCACCACATCACCACACATAATCCCGCCCCCACCCCATTGCCACACACAATCCCGCCCCCACCACATTACCACACACAATCCCGCCCCCCACCACATTACCACAAACAATCCCGCCCGCCACCACTTTACCACACACAATCCCGCCCCCACCTCATTACCACACACAATCCCGCCCCCCCACCACATTACCACAAACAATCCTGCCTGCCACCACTTTACCACACACAATCCCGCCCCCCACCACATTACCACACACAATCCCGCCCCCCACCACATTACCACACACTATCTGGACCCCACACCACATCACCACACATAATCCCGCCCCCTCACCACATTACCACACATAATCCCAGCCCCCCACATCACCACACATAATCCCGCCCCCCACCACATCACCGCAAATAATCCCGCCCCCCACCACATCACCACACATAGTCCTGGCCCCCCACCACATCACCACACATAATCCCGCCGCCCCACCACATCACCACACATAATCCCGCCACCCCACCACATCACCACACATAATCCCACCCCCATCACATCACTGCAAATAATCCCGCCCCCACACCACATTACCACACATAATCCCAGCCCTCCACCACATCACCACACATAATCCTGCCCCCCCACCACATCACCACAAATAATCCCGCCCCCCCACCACATCACCACACATAGTCCTGGCCCCCCACCACATCACCACACATAGTCCTGGCCCCCCACCACATCACCACACATAATCCCACCTCCCCACGACATCACCACACATAATCCCGCACCCCCACCACATAACCACACATAATCCTGCCCCCCACATCACCACGCATAATCCCGCCCCCCCACCGCATCACCACGCATAATCCCGCCCCCCCACCACATCACCACACATAGTCCTGGCCCCCCACCACATCACCACACATAATCCTGCCTCCCCACCACATCACCACACATAATCCCACCCCCCACCACATCACCACACATAATCCCGCCCCCCACCACATCACACATAATCCCACCCCATCACATCACCACACATAATCAGGCCCCCCACCACATTACCACACATAATCCCGCCCCCCACATTACCACACGAGGCTCCATCCCCCCACATTACCACACGAGGCTCCATCCCCACACATTACCACACGAGGCTCCGTCCCCACACATTACCACACGAGGCTCCGTCCCCCTACATTACCACACGAGGCTCCGTCCCCACACATTACCACACAAGGCTCCGTCCCCCCACATTACCACACGAGGCTCCATCCCCACACATTACCACACAAGGCTCCGTCCCCACACATTACCAAACGAGGCTCCATTCCCCCACATTACCACACGAGGCTCCGTCACCACACATTACCACACAAGGCTCCGTCCCCCCACATTACCACACGAGGCTCCATCCCCACACATTACCACACGAGGCTCCGCCCTCACACATTACCACACAAGGCTGCGTCCCCACACATTACCACATGAGGCTCTGTCCCCCCACATTATCACACGAGGCTCTGTCCCCACACATTACCACATGAGGCTCCGTTCCGAACATGCTTAGAGGTCAGACTAAGTCATACTTCAGTGTCGACATTATTTCATCCTGTGAGACAGAAGAAGAAAGAGCTCAGTACCCCATCGAATTTGTACATTCCCTAACTCCTATGGGCCTCCCTCCTCATATGCTGAACCTTAAGAAAGGCTGCTGTGTCATGCTACTCCGCAATCTAAATCCAAAGAAAGAACTGTGCAATGGTACTCGATTAATTGTAAAAACTCTTGGCACAAATCTCATCGACTGCAGTATTTTTTCTGGGGAGCGTCGTGGTCAAAAGGTTTTCATTCCAAGAATACCATTGGACACTAGCGAAAATTGTGATATCCCGTTTAAGTTAACAAGAAAACAATTCCCACTTCGTCTGGCTTATTCCTTGACAATTACAAAATCGCAAGGACAAACATTCGATAAGATTGACGTTCTCCTACCTGATCCTGTATTCATGCTTGGTCAATTATACACTGCATTCTCTAGAGTAACAAGTTGTAAAGGTCTTTCAGTTCAAATTGTACCTGGTAGAAGTCAAGGAAAGATCTTTGAAAATGACGAAAATGACTATACATTTAATTGTGTTTACAGAGAAATTTTAACTTAATTTATGTTTCGTTATGAAATTTATTTAGATGCTGGAATGAATAAAAGACGCACATCTTACTGAATTCAGCTTGTTTTTGATTTTAAACTGTGAATAAAATGTATTATTAGTATTATTCAGATTTTTAATGATTATTATTGTTATTAACTTCATTTTAATTTAATTTACCACCTGCGTAAGCGCTATTGAATGTTGTCATTATTTACTTTAGTTTAATCGCCAGCAGCGTTAATTAGATAGCAATGAGCGTGCCGAGCATTAGCTGGCTGGAAACAGCTAGTTATATATATATATATATATATATATATATATATATATATATATATATATATATATATATATATATATATTTATTAGAAAAATTCAACATAAATACAACCATGCTTCCCAGCAAATATATTTATTATAAGAAAGTGCCGGCTGCTTGTGCACATTTTTGGATAGGTGCTAATGAAGAAATGAAGAAAAAAGGGGGTGAATATACAGTATATCCCAGGTTGTAATGGATTTGGCTCAAATGTAATATTAGAGCTCACATATAGCAATTATATCGCCATCCAGTGGCATGTATGAAAAAGTACTCAATAATTATTCCCAGCAAGTAATTCCCATTAAGGCTTTGAGAAGAAAATTTCTCTATACACGAGATGTGGAAGGTGCCAGGCACTACTGCTATTATTTAAATCAAATTAATATATCATATTGACAGAAAAATTAAGGTACATCTCAAAACAAAAACATCATATAAAGTGTAAAGTGCATATAAAGATGCTCCACTAGTGCAAGGCAAATGTCACATCAAACATGTGAATTAATGGGCAGACATAATACTGTATTTATCACCATTCAGCGCTGGTTGATCATGTTCCGAAACCCCTTAATGCGCATTGCGCGTTAGCTTCCTCCAAATTGGTTTTGTAAATTTTGCTGGAAAAATGAGAAATTGCTAATAAACTTAGTTCTAACCCTTCTAACTTTCTAACAAAAAAATTATGTTTAAAAAATGATGCTGATTTAAAGTCAATGTAGTAAATGTTATATATTAACTATTTTGTGTCATATAGCTATCTGGTTTAAGGGCTTAAAAATTAAGTTTGAAAGCGGAGCGCGGCCTGGAGTCCTGTTATGTAAGAAACAGGATCTCTGAGCTCCATGGCTACACCCTATAAAGTGACCTATTACTTGACTCTAAGAAGCAGAGCACATATAGATCCTATACAGGAGGCTACAGGAAAGTCTAAGGATCCACATCACATATCCCTCCGTGCCTAGCTAGTCCAGGCTTTTGAACTGCCACCACAAAATAGAAGAGTGGGTCAAACTCTACCCCCCCACAAATAGCCCCTGGACTCTGCAAGGTCCACCTACTTTATATCCCACTCCTACCACTCCATAATGGGGCACTCTGGAGCTTTTATCGGCTCCAAGAAGCGGCTGCGGACGCAATGAGCAGAAGAAGAAATCCTCTGACTGATATTACTGCATACCTTTTGTTTACTCTCTGCTCACTCGGGCAATGTGGTGTCTGCTCAAAGAGTGTGTGGATGGTTGCTGCAGGCGCCGGAGGCTGGCAGTGAGCATCCTGTCACCAGGCATCAATGTGCCTACCCCAGGCAGACACTGGGAATCTCCCCTGGTTATAAATTGCAGCTGAATAGCCCAATATACACCACTGTCCTCTGAAAGGGCGGCTTCCAAAAGAAGTGACCATGGACTAATTTTTAGAGGGCTCCAGGCTCTATTCAGAATGCCCTATTACAAAATAAAAGCGCCTACACCACATTGGGATCTTGAACTACATGCAATCGCATGAGTGCATAGTTCCTCTTCAATAAAAACCCAAACCCCATCCCACATCTATTAATGCTATATACTGTATACTTCAAGCCTGTGATCAGTGCAGGAACCAGGGATCTCTGTCTGCAAACTAAGTCACTTTCTAATCATCACCTCAAGGGCTGCTACCCTGGAAAATTAAAGTATCTACACATATTATAACCTTTTCAACTTTACCTCCCTGATACTCAGATTATTCCCAGTGCTCTGAGGAAAAATTGTTCAAAATCTCACAACATATTTGATTTGCCGTCTTTATCAAGTCAACCGTTCGAACTGCTTCTGTACAGAAATCCTACAACCTCTTCTCTCCATGTTGAATCAACTACTGTTCCTCATCATCAACTTCAGTGAATCCTTTTTGCAGCTCTTACAATGGATAAAAGCAGCACCAAAACCAAATCTTCCAATATTAAGAATAGCAAATAATCATACAATACTAAATTGGGAGCTCAAAGACAAATACATTCTCAAATCCACAATTCTTCTTCCACCTCACACTCTGTCACACTCTCAGAAAGACTCCCCCAATCTGTTTAATGCTTTAAAAAAAATCACCCATACAAAGACCTGACACCAACGCAGAATCCTCAAAACGAAAACAATTCTCTTCCTACAGTGGGGCAACCAAAGATGACCATTTCCAAAAAGCCCTTTCTAAACCTGTTTCAGACAAACTTCCTGCCACCACCAATTCTTCCTCCACTCAAGACGTGGATCTCTTATTATTTTCAAAAGGAAAGGAACCAGGTGTTTGGGGCTTCAGGGATTCATTCTCCCAAGATGACTCAGAAGAAGACTCAGACTTCTTTGCTAACTAGAGCCTTGACATACATTGTCAAAGACGTGAGCATCTAACCCCTACCGCTCAAAGCAACAAACAGAAATGCTCAGCAATATCCAAAGATCCTAATATACTGTATCTAACAAAAACATCTCAGAGAATTAATTAGCTACCTCACAAAGGTGTTAAGCAATAAAATGGATCTGAGGTTCGAAAAACAAGCAAAACTTATTCAGTTAATATTAAGTGCAATCACCCAAAGAGTTGAAGAAAGTGAGAGAAGGATTACCACTGTAGAGAAAAAGTCAGATAATCTAGATAAATCACGCCAGGAAATGCAGCAGGAAATCACTAAATTGAGAGCTAATCTGTCCGATCTGGAAGATCGTAACAGGATGAACAACATCAAACTCCAAGGAATTCTGGAAACCATTTCCCAGAACAACCTAGCCGACTTCGTTAAAGACCTTTTCAAGAAGTCTATTCCAAATCTCACAGATCTGGAGTTATCTATTGACAGAATCCACCATCATCAGGCGGCGCACCTTCTGATTGAGCAGCTGTTTGAGAATGGGGCCCTTCTCCCCCTACAAGAGTTACTTAAATTACCAGGGTTATCAGGACTCACTTTCTTACAGCATGGAAAACTTTCCCACCTACTCCACCTGCGAAACTACTCGATCGATCTTGACAGACCCTTAACTCCTTACGAAATCTTATGTGCTACAACAAGAACACCAGTCAGCATTCTCTCTACGATTTATCAATCTCTACTTAAGATGGATGTACCTCTAAAATGGGCATACATAGCACACTGGGAGAGGGACTTGGGTACCTCCTTTTCTAACTCACAAATTAATCATATTTATAGGAACTCCCACGGACCTTCACAGTGTGTACGAATTCAGGAAAACTCATTTAAAATTATTACTAAATGGTATATTACACCCAATAAAATTCGAAGATGGCAACATACTGCAGAGACAAATTGTTGGAGATGTGGAGAGAACGATAACAGCTATATACACTTATGGTGGTCTTGTTCGGTGCTTCAACCCTTTTGGAATGAAGTATCCACAACCATATGCAAAGTACTGGGCAACGCGCCATTTTGAATCCAGAAAATGTTTTATTAAATTTTCCACTCTGGCAGAAAGATAAAGTAGCAAACAAACTAGCTCAATTTATCCTGGCAGCCGGGAAATCTTTGATCCCTATCAATTGGAATACTGCAGTCACACCTACTGCACAGCAACTTTACTCAAAAATTGATCAAATTTTTTACGTAGAAGAATTAGCAGCGAGAGTTAATCATAGTTCTACTAAATTTAATAATATCTGGAGATATTGGTCCCAATTTAGGACACAATCATCCTTTCACTCAGTAATTACTCTGTAATTTTTTTTTCCTTTTCAATAGACACATATCCCAAGGTGCTACCCCCATTCCCATCTCCTTTCTTCACCACACGCCGACCTGCCCTGTTGATCCCACCCTGTCTTCCCTTTCTTAGTCTCTTGTTGTCTTCTCATCAACAAAAATGAAATCTGAAACTGTCTATTATTACTTTGTTTGCAGTGTTTGAGAATCTGACACACAAAAGACCTTCTGCTCTGTTTTTTGAATATTTGTACTACTGTTTTTAGTACTGATTTGATTGAGTTCTCGATTACTGTTTGTTATTTGCAAATTTCTCAATAAAAAGAACGTTGAAAGAAACAAAGACAGAATCCACCATCTTCCTCATTCTTCAGTTCTGTCTCCAGGCACTCCAAGAGATACAATCTTGCGTATACACTTCTATAACACCAAGGAAAGGATCCAAAACTACATCAAGGAAAATAAATCATTCCATTTTCCTATATCAAGAAGTATGCAGACTTATTAAAAGACACTATCAACTCTAGGAAAACATTCAAATCTCCTACAAATGGGGTTTCCCGATAAAAATTCTGGTCTTCTTTAAAGGGAAGACTATCCGCACATTTACTCCTGAGGAAGGCTTAGTATTTATTTCATCACTAGCTCCTGACTCCTTCCACAAGGTGAAACGCTGAAGGGAAGCAACGTTTACCTATTACAGGTTTGAATATGTTCCTTTTCCGCAGGCTTTCTGCCAATTCTGCACAAGTTACAGTTAATTGTTGTAATGTTTCATGCTTAATATGCTAATTTGTATTTCTATTACACATATACAGCTTCTCTTTCATCAAGTCTATTCTCACATACAATCTTTGATATATGTATGCCCTATAATACACTAATCTTTTACCACAAATCTTCTGAAGCTTCTTTTGTATGTCCCTTATGGTTCTCTTCACCGAACTTTCCCCCCCATTATAAGGAGAGAACCCTCCTTTGGTTGGGCTAACGCAGGAAAACTTTTTCTGTTTTTCTTGTTGTTTCTTTGTAATTTCCACAAAGAGGATATTCCAAGTTTTTTATTGCTTTCCCTGTTTTGTACCTACATTTACATAACATACTATAACTACTGTTGTTCGCTGAGTTTTTCGGTTTATTCTTATATGCTTACAGCCAGCAAAACTTCATATCACTTAAGTTAGGACTTGTCTATGTTTATATTTTTATGTTTATTTTGTTTAGTGTTTTCTCTGTCCACGAAATATAACCCTCCAACATGAGTTCCAAATTTTTCACATACAATATAAGAGGTAGGTCTAAACAATCTCATGAAAAGATTCACTATTTAGAAAGAGCTTAAAAACAGTCGAGCTGACCTAATCTATGTATGGGAGACCAAATTTAGTAAACTAAGACACCCAACATTCCAACATAAAGACTTCCCCCACATCTTTAACGCTTTCAATACTAAAAAGAAAACGGGGTGGCCACAATCATAAAAAATATCGTCCCATTTGAAATGATAGAAGAACTAGGAGATGAGTTCGGAATATTTCACATCCAAGTCTGCCAACTCAACAATCGTCTCTGCACAATCGTTAATGTGTATGCCCTCAATAAAATAATTTTTAAATTTCTGGACAAACTGATTTAAAAAATTTAAAAAATCAGGAAAGGTAAATTAATATTACTTGGTGACTTCCTGATAGCCATATTGACTTATCTTCCTCAAAAAGACTTTCTTACCCCAGTTTAAAAGCTTGGTTTCCAAAAAACAAGCTCTTTTATGTCTTTTGTTGCATCAACTCATCTTCCAGAGAATACACTCACTATGCTGACGTCCATAAATCCTCATCTAGAATCAGCCTATTTATTACAGATGTCTTCTTAATATCCACATTCAAAGATATCTCAATTTTGCCCAAATCCAGCTCTGATCATTCACCGGGTTTGGGAATATTTCTGATGGACCCTCATACACAGAACAAACAGCTGTGGAGATGCAAATCCCATCTAATAAATCTGACATTGAATTGGCTATTAAACAATATTTCATTAAAATTCCACTGCTGAAGTTAGTCCTTTCCATGTCTGAAATGCACATAAAGCAGTCATTAGAGGAGCCTTGATGAAAATCTCATCCATTCACAAGAAAAATTTAGAGAAAAAATCATCTCTCTACAACTCCTTATAAAATCTAAAGAGGAAAGAGGACTCACAATTGAGTCTGACCTCACCCTCACCCATCCTACAACAGGAAATCTTAACACTCAGACAGAAGCTTAAAAAAGAACTTATCTCCTCTTATGGCTCATATATAAAATCTTGCAAATTTAACTCCTACCGCTTTCTCAACAAACTGTCCAAATACATGTCAAAGAGAATAAAACACACTAGATCCAGGCAGAGAATAGACAGAATCCTTTCACCTTCAGGAGTTAAAAAACATCACCCCAAAGATATTGTGGATACCTTTGCCGAATATTATTCTAACATATACAACCTTGATTCAGATCCATCTATTATTCCTCCAAACAAAGAAACCATTAACAAATTTCTTTAAAAAATAACCTTCCCATGATCAAACAATGATATTTCCCAACCGAGATGTTGGAAGCAATGATTGTTTTAATCCTCAAATCTAAAAGGGTCCCTGACCAGGTCAAAAATTGTAGACCAATCTCGCTAATTAACTCAGATGTCAAAATTTCCCCAAAGAGATTGGAAACCATTTTGCCAGACATAATTAGCAACGACCAGATAGCTTTCATAATATGTTGTCAGTCATCTGATGGAACCAGATTTTTTCACATTATAAATAAGATTAAATCCACAAAACTCCCTTCCATCCTCCTCTCCTTGGACGCTGAAAAAGCATTCAACAGTCTAAATTGGACATACCTCAAACTTACACTTTCCAAATTTGGGTTCTGTAACCAAATCATGTCCTCCATCTTGGTACTTTACTCTTCACTGAGAGCTAAGGTCTATGCAAACAGACATCTTTCAAATTCCGTCCAGACATCCAATGGCACCAGACAGGCCTGCCCCCTCTTCTCTCTATTGTTTGCCCTGGCTCTCGAACCCTTAGCTCATTGTATTAGGGACAATCCCTCCATCAAGGGTATACAGTCCCTCACTCGCCACTTTAAAAATGAACACTTTGCTGATGACTTGATGTTCTTCTTAATTGCCTCTGTAGTCTCCATCAAAGAACTGTTACTTTCCCTAAAACAACTTCTCAGAGGTCTTCAAAATTAACTCTGACAAATCCCAGATTTTCCAGTTAAACCTAAAAAACTAATCTATTGATGCTATGAAAAATGTTTCTTCAGTTGAATGGGTGGACAATGAGTTAACATACTGTATCTTAGGGTTATTCTGACCAAAAATTTGAAATCCCTTCTCTATTTAAATTTGATAAAATTACAACTGAGATCTTAAAAGATCTGTTCTCCACAGGCTTCTCTGAATTATCTTGGGTAGGCAGAATAATGGTCATCAAATCGTTTATTCTTCCAAAAGTTTTCTATATGTTTAGGGTTCTCCCTGTTTTGGTACCTCAATTCTACCTCACTAGGTTACAAAAACTATTTAACTTCATCTGGAAATTTAAAAAAGCTAGAATTGCAATTAATCTTCTCTGCAAAAATAGGTTTCACTGAGGACTTAGTATCCCCAACCATTCAGCATACTATTTTGCTAACCTAATAAAGCAAAAGCAATAGTTGACTCACTTCAGAACATCCTCCAGCCTGGCTGGATCTCGAAGTTGACTACAACAAATCCCGCCCTGTTAGAGATCTCTTATTCAAACGCCTTCCCTGTCCAAGATTACCTGAACCGAATCACCCAACATTTCAGGCCATCATCTAAGCCTGGAAATAACTTGCCAAACCAAAGGTAAAAGAGAAAAAATTTGACCAAATCATAAACCTCTCTTTTTTGTCAATGAGCTCAATATTTAACTTTCAATTACCTCCCTCCTGGTCAAAGATAGGTCTCAGTAATACCAAGGATATTCATGATAGGATCAATTTTATTCCCTTTAAAAACCTAAAAAAGAGATTCAAACTTTCAATGACTGACTTCTTATACTATATTTCTCTGAAGGATCACTGAGGCAGCATGCAACCTAATAAATGATGGTGCCCACAAGATTTTCTGGAGCACAAAATATCTCTACAACATTTTCAAGGATGATTCCTCCTTCATTAAACTCTATATGTTAAAGGCTGGGTTCACATTGCGCTAGGTCAGTCCATTTAACAGACACGCTTTTAAGTACCCAAAATGCAATGTAACGGACATTTTAACGCACCCATAGACTTTCATTAATGTAACGCATGGTAATGCATGTCACAAATGGCATGCGTTTGAAATATTCCGTTATTTTGTGACACACCTTCAAACACTGACTGCAGCGTTTTCGGGTCCGGTACAGTGAACACACGGGTAATGGAAGCGTTATTTCTGCCATTGAAGTCTATTGTCAACGCATGCAGAAGCAAATCAAGCAAAATGTCCTAATGAAACCATGCGTTGGATTGCGTTAATGAGGGTTTTCCATGTGGTCATATGACAGGAAATATGATTTCAGCCATTTTGGAGCATACAGTCATGGCCAAAAGTTTTGAGAATGACACAAATATATTTTCACATGATCTGCTGGCCTCTGGTTTTTATGTGTGTTTGTCAGATGTTTTTATCACATACAGAAATATAATTGCAATCATATTATGAGTAGCAAAAGGTTATATTGACAGTTAGAATGAGTTAATGCAGCAAGTCAATATTTGCGGTGTTGACCCTTCTTCTTCAGGACCACAGCAATTCTCCCTGGCATGCTCTCAATCAACTTCTGGATCAAATCCTGACTGATAGCAGTCCATTCTTGCAAAATCAATGCTTTTATTTTGTCTGAATTTGAAGGTTTTTGTTTGTCCACCCGTCTCTTGATGATTGACCACAAGTTCTCAATGGGATTAAGATCTGGGGAGTTTCCAGGCCATGGTCCCAAAATCTCTATGTTTTGTTCCCTGAGCCATTTAGTTATCACCTTTGCTTTATGGCAAGGTGCTCCATCATGTTGAAAAAGGCATTGTTGATCGCCAAACTGCTCTTGGACGGTTGGGAGAAGTTGCTCTTGGAGGACATTCTGGTACCATTCTTTATTCAAGGCTGTGTTTTTAGGCAAGACTGAGAGAGAGCCCATTCCCTTGGCTGAGAAGCAACCCCACACATGAATGGTTTCAGGATGCTTGACAGTTGGCATGAGACAAGACTGGTGGTAGCGCTCACCTGGTCTTCTCCGAATAAGCCGTTTTTCCAGATGTCCCAAACAATCGAAAAGGGGATTCATCAGAGAAAATGACTTTACCCCAGTCCTCAGCAGTCCACTCCCTGTACCTCTTGCAGAATATCAGTCTGTCCATGATGTTTTTCCTGGAGAAGAAGTGGCTTCTTTGCTGCCCTCCTTGAGACCAGGCCTTGCTCCAAGAGTCTCCGCCTCACAGTGTGTGCAGATGCACTCACACCTGCCTGCTGCCATTCCTGAGCAAGCTCTGCACTGCTGGTGGCTGATCCCGCAGCTGAAACACTTTTAAGAGACGGTCCTGGCGCTTGCTGGTCTTTTTGGGCGCCCTGGAGCCTTTTTGGCAACAAGGGAACCTCTATCCTTGAAGTTCTTGATGATGCGATAGATTGTTGACTGAGGTGCAATCTTTCTAGCTGCGATACTCTTCCCTGTTAGGCCATTTTTGTGCAGTGCAATGATGACTGCACGTGTTTCTCTAGAGATAACCATGGTTAACAGAAGAGAAACAATGATGCCAAGCACCAGCCTCCTCTTAAAGTGTCCAGTGATGTCATTCTTACTTAATCATGACAGATTGATCTCCAGCCCTGTCCTCATCAACACCCACACCTGTGTTAATGGAGCAATCACTGAAACGATGTTATCTGGTCCTTTTAAGGCAGGGCTGCAATGATGTTGAAATGTGTTTTGGGGGATAAAGTTCATTTTCTAGGCAATTATTGACTTTGCAAGTAATTGCTGTTAAGCTGATCACTCTTTATAACATTTTGGAGTATATGCAAATTGCCATTAGAAAAAATGAAGCAGTAGACTTTGTAAAAATTAATATTTGTGTCATTCTCAAAACTTTTGGCCATGACTGTACACTCTGCAGACATACTCTTCAGAACTCCAGCTACACAGTGTGTCTACCGTGTGAGCGACCTGAGGCAATGTAAGTCACATGTCTGGACCCCGAGAGCATCATAGGCTATGCTGTGAGGCAAAATTTTAACCCCACGCTTTCCAATTCACCAAACAATTTTGCCCCTATCTACATAATGGGAAAAAAGTGTATGTATATATTGGCATCTGCACCGTCGTAGCTACAGCCACAAAATTTTGCACAATCACATGTCTGGACCCCGAGAGCATCATAGGCTATGTTGTGAGGCAAAATCTTAACCCCGCGCGTTCCAATTCACCAAACAATTTTGCCCCTATCTACATAATGGAGAAAAAGTGTATGTATGTATTGGCATCTGCACCGTCATAGCTACAGCCACAAAATTTTGCACAGTCACACGTCTGGACCCCGAGAGCGTCATAGGCTATGTTGTGAGGCGAAATTTTAACCCCGCGTGTTCCAATTCACCAAACAATTTTGCCCCTATCTACATAATTGGGAAAAAGTGAAAGGAAAAGTGTTGGAGACAAATTGACAGCTGCCAGATATGAACAAGGGGGACTTAAAGAATGAGAGCGATGGCACCAGTATATACCATACAGTTGCTAAGGTGGAGCCCTGACATGGGATACTCACCACACACGGGGATATGAACACACACACAAAATGCACCACACACTACCACGTTGCTTCAACACATATACCACTCTCAGCACACATTTCACCACACATACACCAACCTCACCACCTAAAAGTCGAAACACAAAAATCGCCACTCAAAACTCGCCACGCTGTCCAAGAGCTGTTTAAAAGATGAAAAATGAGCTGTGATTGGTTGCTATCAGCAACAGTTTTCTTTGTAGACAGTTGTGGTAACTGAGGCCTATTATTCTTATCATTTCTATGGTGTTATCGTCCTTCTGTAAAGCTGTAAATAACACAATTTATTACCGTGCCAACACAGACCACCCTCTGACACAGACTGCAGGGGGAGCCCAGTATCACACAGGATAGGATTAGATACACGGCTCAGCAGTCATTATCACACAGGATAGGATTAGATACACAGCTCAGCAGTCAGTATCACACGGGAGAGGATTAGACACATGGCTCAGCAGTCAGTATCACACAGGATATGATTAGATACACAGCTCAGCAGTCAGTATCACACAGGATAGGATTAGATACACAGCTCAGCACACAGTATCACACAGAATAGTATTAGATACATGGCTCAGCAGACAGTATCACACAGAATAGGACTAGATACGCAGCTCAGCACACAGTATCACACAGAATAGGATTAGATACACGGCTCAGCAGTCAGTATCACACAGGATAGGATTAGATGCACGTTTTTTAATCATTATAATTTGTTATAACTAACCACAGTTGGTTACTGTGCCCAGGCAACGCCGGGCTCTTCAGCTAGTATATGTATATAGAAATCCTTTGAGTGTGTAGTGGCCGTCCGATGTATGTGTACTAAATGTATGGTTTTGTATGTACACAGATGTCGGATACTGAGAGATCTAGCCGCAGAAGCGTGTCTGCTGTCTTCTCCTCGGAATCGGTAAAGTCTTGCCATTTATAAAAAAGCCCTAAAAAATGTTGTGTGACGCTCTAGTGTATTGAGGGGAATCATGTGTAATCGTGTTTTTATTGCAAATTATAGTAATCTTCTGATCCGAAATCACCCCCCAAAAAGCCAACAAATAAACAGGCCAAAAAGGTACATGCCAGAAAATATTTTCTTTTTACTACATAAATTGCAACATGAATCGTAAAAAACTCCTTTTTTTTCTAAATTGTAGGTTATTCCCAAAAAAAAAAAAAACAGCCTCGCCGTGTTTCATCATCTCACCTTGGAGTGGTAATTATTACACAAAGTATACATTTTTAACCAACCAAAACTAAATTTATTTTTTTTTCACCAAATCATTATAGATACAAAACATAAAAAACACATGAAACACCACAAAATAACGTTTAAAACCCTTTAACAAATTACATTCATTTCATAACATTAACCAAAACAAATACATGGACAACCCCTAACAAACATATTACTATAAACGAATAACATTACAATATATTTTTTAAAAAGCTGAAAGTGTTAAAAATTTAAAAATTTCTGAAAAAGGGGGCTGAAAGATATTGTTGTGTAGGGGATGTGATAAACGTATTCCGATCAAATCCACTGATAATTATTTATAAAAAAAATTTGTGTTTACATAGTCCAAGCAGCCATCCAAAAAAAGAAGACACATTGAGGTTGGGAAGAGCTCTTGGACATAGAAAATGAGACTCTTATTGCATTGGTGCATGAGAATCCATCCATATGGGATCAGAGTGACTGCTTGCACAATGATATTATTAAAAACCGGAGGTTGTGGTAGAAAATAATTTGCGACTTGGATCCTTGGTATCTGCAAAGTCCGCCTCCTCTCAAAAAAAATAGGTAATCAATCCCTTAACCCCCAAGGGTGGTTTGCACGTTAATGGTTTCTTGTGACATATTGTACTTCATGTTAGTGGTAAAATTTCATTGATATAACTTGAGTTTATTTGTGAAAAAAACATAAATTTGGCGACAATTTTGAAAATTTTGCAATATTCCAACTTTGAATTTTTATGCCCTTAAATCACAGATATGGCACTCAAAAAACTTAATAAATAACATTTCCCACATATTTACTTTTCATCAGCACAATTTTGGAACCAAAAATATTTTTGTTAAGAAGTTATAAGGGTTAAAAGTTGACCAGCGATTTCTCATTTTTACAATACCATTTTATTTTTAGGGACCACATCACATTTGAAGTCGCTGATGGGTCTATATGATAGAAAATACCCAAAAGAGACACCATTCTAAAAACTGCACCCCTCAAGGTGCTCAAAATCACATTCAAGAAGTTTATTAACCCTTCAGGTGCTTCACAGGAATAATTTGAATGTTTAAAAAAAATGAACATTTAACTTTTTTTCACAAAAAAATTACTTCAGGTCCAATTTTTTTATTTTACCAAGGGTAACAGGAGAAATTGTACTGCAAAAGTTATTGTGCAATTTGTCCTGAGTACGCTGATACCTGAATTGTGGGGGGAACCACTGTTTCGGAGCATGGCAGAGCTCAGAAGGGAAGGAGCGCCGTTTGACTTTTTCAACGCAAAATTGGCTGGAATTCAGATCGGACGCCATGTCACGTTTGGAGAGCCCCTGATGTGCCTAAACAGTGGAAACCCCCCACAAATGACAACATTTTGGAAACTAGACCCTCAAGGAACTTATCTAGATGTGTGGTGAGCACTTTGAACCCCCAAATGCTTCACAGAAGTTTATAACGCCCGGGCGTGAAAATAAAAAAATAATATTTTTTCCACAAACATGATCTTTTAGTCCCTTTTTTTTATTTTCCCAAGGGTAACAGGAGAAATTGGCCCACAAAAGTTGTTGTCCAATTTGTTCTGAGTACACTGATACCCCATATGTGGGAGAAAACTACTGTATGGTCACACGTCAGGGCTTGGAAGGGAAGTAGTTACGTTTTGGTATGCAGACTTTGATGGAATGGTCTGCGGGCGTCATGTCGCGTTTAGAGAGCCTCTGATGTGCCTAAACTGTTGAAACCTCCCACATGTGACCCCATTTGGGAAACTAGACCCCCCTCAAAACTTATCTACATGTGTGGTGAGAACTTTGAACCCCCAAGTGCTTCACAGAAGTTTATAACGTAGAGCCATAAAAATAAAAAAAATCATATTTTTTTCCACAAAAATTATATTTTTTCCCCCAATTTTTTATCTTCCCAAGGGTAACAGGAGAAATTGGACCTCAAAAGTTGTGCAATTTGTCCTGAGTAGGCTGATATCCCATATGTGGGGGTAAACCACTGTTTGGCAGCATGGCAGAGCTTGGAAGGGAAGGAGCACCGTTTGACTTTTTCAACGCAGAATTGGCTGGAATTGAGATAAGACGCTATGTTGTGTTTGGAGAGCACCTGATGTGTCTAAACAGTAGAAACCCCCCAATGTGAACTCCAACCCTTATCGCAACACACCCCTAACCCTAATCTCAGCCCTAACCCTAACTCTAGCCCTAACCCTAGCCCTAACCCTAACCCTAATGGGAAAATGGAAATAAATACATTTTCTTTTAATTTTATTATTTTTCCCTAACTAAGGGGGTGATAAAGGGGGGTTTGATTTAGTATTTATGTTGGGTTTTTATGTTTGCAGCTGTCGCATGCTGAAAGACGCTTTTTATTGTAAAAATAGTTTTTGCATCACCACATTTTGAGAGCTATAATTTTTCCATATTTTGACCCACCGAGTCATGTGAGGTCTTATTTTTTGTGGAACGAGTTGACGTTTTTATTGGTACCATTTTCTGGCATGTGACTTTTTTTATCACTTATTCCGATTTTTGGGACGCAGAATGAACAAAAATTCTGCGAGCTATAACTTTTTTACTTTTTCACTGATGATGCTGTGTTACAGCTTGTTTTTTGTGGGACAAGATGATGTTTTCAGCGATGCCATGGTTATTCATATGTGTCTTTTTGATAGCGCGTTATTGCACTTTTTGTTCGGCGATATGATGATAAAGCATTGTTTTTTGCTTTGTTTTTTTATTTTATTTTTTAAGGGGTTCACTGAAGGGGTTAACTAGTGGGACAGTTTTATAGGGCGGCGATACTAAATATGTGTACTTTTATTTATTTATTTATTTTATTTCCAAAAAATGAATTTATTAGGGAATATATATTTTTTTATTTGGGAATTTTTTACAAATTATTTTTACACTTTTTTTTTACTTTATTTTATTGTCCCGGGGGGAACATCACTTTACACAACGCTGTGTCAGATCAGCGATCTGACAGGCGCTGCACAGGCTTCCTCCGTGCCTGCTCTCTGCAGGCACGGAGGAAGCCGCCTCCCTGCAGGCCCCCGTGGCCATCTTGGATCCAGGGGTTTGCAGGGAAGAAGACCCTCCGAGTAGCGCAGCACATCATGCTGCTCGGGGGGCTCAAGGAAGCACGGAGGGAGCCCCCTCCCTGCCGATGCTCACTCTGCCAGTGCGCGTGTCCTGAGTAAAGTGAACTGTGCTCAAAGATACCTGTGGAGTGGGCAGCAGCCGAGTAGGTGCGTACTTCAGACCTGCAGGACCTGAAGCATGTGACTGCTGGGGGCGTGGTCTAAGCTCCAGAGAGCTAGGAGCTGCAAGAGAACTCCTAGCAGGGTAGCTGTGAGACAAAGTTACCAAGGGGCATAGACAGGGAGGATAGTCAGGACATAGCCAATGAGTCATACACAGAGATAGCTGCAAGGTACAAGAGGGGCGAGCAGAGAGTAGTCAGATAACAGGCAATGAGTCATACACAGAGAGGATAGCGCAGTACCGAATCAACAGGCAAACTCACAACGGGGAACAGAACTGGGTCAAAACCATATAAACAAGCTATAACAACGAACAGGCACAGGCACACGGAGGTCACCACACTCGGCCAAAGGCAAAAGTATAACTGACAGGGGTTGGAGCTTCCCAGGGATTTAAGAAGCTCTCCCAGAACGAAAAAGAGGCCACAATCATTAACCCGAGGTGTGCAGGTCAAAACCTGCACTGAGCTCCAGACATTAACCCCTGACGTGCAGCTCAAAAACCTGCACTGGGATCATGACATGCACCAGCAAAGTAGCAGTCCAGCTTTCATTTGGACTGACACTACGCCCGCGCAATACCACAGTCTCTAAAAATTTAAAAAAAAAAGTTACATAGTTCAACAATATAGCCTTGACAAGTTTTGTTTAACCAAAGACTTAAATTTGAATATTTTTGTACATCCCTATGGGATCACATACGTTTAAAATGTCAACCAACATTTTGAATGGGAGACCATTGTATTCCAGACTTGTTATTAAACTGTTTTATTATTCAAAATAAGATTTAGAAATTTAATAAGATTTTTATAAAATGGAAACATCAATTACAAATTATTAAGGTATCATAACTGAAAGAACCAAAAATAATACAATAATCACTATCTACACACATTGCACATATGCCAATAAATAACAGATTACTTAAAAGTATCACACATGGATGTTTTGCCATGGAACCAGACCTTCAATGACAAAATAATTTGCAAATTTATCCCGAATCTACATAACCTTGACTGTCGAATGAACAGAAGTCGACTTAATGATCATCAAGTTCAACTCACAGTCATCGGGGTCAACCAGCAGGGGTTCCTGTCTGGACACAAAATTGTGCAGGCAGATGCAAGCCTTCAATACACGGTCCACATTTTCAGGTTGTAGCTGTGGGTCGCTCCTACAGCTCTCTCGCCGGGGGCAGCGGGGTTACTCGGTACCGGGCCGGTGTCAAGGCGGGAAAGCTTCACGGCAGCTGTGACCCGGTCCGTGGCCCCGGGCGCCCAATATCAATGGCGGTGATATTAATGGTGTTAAAGTTTACATTAAGAGTTTGTGACGCCACCCGGGGTGTTTGGCAAGTAAGGTGTTAAGCCAACGCTGCATGCAGATCCGCTGGGACTGATGGTGTGGTGCAGCAGAGATGGTATAGCTCCCCACAGGTGGAGCTGTAGTCCCAGGGCAGTGTAGGTGCAATGGATGAGGAGAGGCACAGAATGGTTTTGTGCTGGTACACAGGTGTAGAGGTGCTGGAATAACTGGAGGACACCAGGGTGTGCGGTTCCAAAGCTTTACTCACTGTTTGCAGTTCACACAACTGCCTGCCTCCGTACTGTGTCCTCCGGGCCAGAGTTCCAGCCAACCTCCAGGCAGGATAGGATTCTCCTTTCCACACTCCGCCAATATGTACCTTACTGAACGACTCCTCCAATGCGCCTTTAGGTGCGAAGCACTCCAGTACTTAGTTACCCTGGAATGCCTCTCTCTAGGTGTTCCTAGTCTTTACTTGTATGACAGACAGCTGTAGCCTGCTTCGGGGACTCCTCACTGCGTCCCGGCTCTCTATTCGTTTGCTGTTGTGCCCCAAGTCTATGAGGGGAGCAAGGCGTTAGCGGCTCACTACTCCTCCGGTGTCTGATGCCGGACATAAAGATCCAATCAACCTCGGGGCCTTTGCGCTCTCTGGACTGGAAGGGTTCTCTCTCTTTCTCAACCTGCTTCCCACCGTCCTTCTGTTCTCCTTCGTTCCGATCTGTTCTATCTTTCTTCTGGAAGGTTAGGTTATCAATCTTATCAGTCTCTTTCTCTCTGGTCTTTCTCGTGCCAGCAGCCCAGATCACTGGGACCTGCTGCAGCACGTCCCTCAGACACCCATCTTCTCTCTTCTCTCTCCTCTAACCAACTCTCAACTCACTTTCACTCTTCCCTCTCTTTTGTATCATCTCACTCCACCCGCCTCCCAGCACATCTCGTGTTACGAAGCAGGGTTCCACGAGGGGTGCTCTGCTAACCCCCAGCATGAAGCTGTTAGATGGCCCCACTGAACTATCCTGTGTGTGTGTGGAATGCAGGTGTGGAGTGTGGTCAGGAGTTCCCACCCTACCTGGATGGTGGGGCACTACACCTTAGGAGAAGGTGCAGTACCTCTGTGGTGACTGAAGCCTCAGGGGCGCCACAGCTGCATACAAGTTAGTAAGATTAGCCATTTTGTGGTCAAAATACCGAATGTACATTCCACGTAACGTCTTGCCCAGCTCAAGCGATAATTGAAAATGCATCTGGTGTCATTTAGACTGCGGCTTGAGTACGGCTTTATGAGATTTCTTCTGAGTTGGAATGCCTCATCCCCAACTAAAACATAGGGCAAACTTGGTAAAGAAAAAAGTGATGATCGCTGGAAATTGAATTTTGTGACCACATTCAATAGGGGAAATAAAGTAATAAGAACTGTGCTTTCAAAATATTGGTATACCTTGAAGCGTGACCCTGTTTTGGGAAAGCATCTTCCTGATAAACCAGGCATAGCGCCTCCTTGATGAAGCATAGCGAAACACGCTTCGGGGCATGAGGGACGATCCAGGAAGCATCTTAAGTACATGGTATGCTATGATATTCACGTTCATTGCACGATACTGGGTTAGATGGAGTTTAGCATGGATATCGGACTGTAGGAATTTAGGAGGGTATGATGCCCCCATATAGCGGGATATGTCTGTGGATAGCCAGCCTATTAAAATGAAAGTTGGTTGAATCATGCTGATCCCTAAATACATTTATTCCATGTATGGCAATGTATTAGCATAGTAAAATGTACTTCTTATGATGCATCTATGATTATGTTGTCTCTCTATATGGTCTAGCACCTTCTTTTTAATTTTTGTAATGTATTGTCATTAATAAAGATAATTTTTATATGTGCCATGGTGTGGAACCTCCTTGATTTAGGATTAGGTTACCGCAAAGGTGTTTATTACCTTATAAGGCTACCTGATAGCTGCATTGCTGTGTGCACACTGCTATGCACATTGCTTTTTTCAAAGCAAAAATACTTTTATTCCTTTTTTCTGCACAGTTAGCGAGCGTTCATTTTTTCACACACCATATAGAGGTGCACGCTCCTCACACACTACCATGTACTGGCTAGTATCACGGAAAAATACATGCTATCTGTGTGTGACTCTACAAAGATAGACGGAGATTTTTATTTTTCCATACATACACCGTATAGAGCTGTCCGCTTATCAAACAGTACTGGAGATCTGCAGTTTGTATTGCGGTCAAATCTATACAGAGACAACGTGTGTGTGTGAGACTCCGTAAACACATATACGGAAAATTCTATTTTTCCATACACCGTATAGAGCGGTCCGCTTGTCAAACAGTATCCTATATCTGCGGTTTGATGACGGTCAAATCGATACAGACACAGCATCTGTGTGTGACTCCGTTAAAAAATAGACGGATAATTAAAATTTTCCATACGCACACCAATTAGAGCTGTCTGCTTGTCAAACAGTATCCCATATCTGCTGTTTGAATACGGTCAAATCAATACAGAGACAGCGTCTGTGTGTGACTCCGTTAAAAAATAGACGGATAATTAAATTTTTCCTTACATACACCGTATAGAGCTGTCCGCTTCTCATACAGTACCATATCTCTGCTGGTATTTTTGGTACATTTTCCCAAACATGAGGAAGTCTGGTGGAAGAGGCCACATACGTGGGTGGGGGGGCGCAGCTGGTACTGATGGTGGTGGTGGGGCATCTGCTGGTTATGTCAAAAGCACAATAGCAGCTAAGGCAGGAGCTGTTCAGCCTGCTTCATCGTCTGGCACAAGAAGGCCTTTAAGGTTCCCTTTTCTGGGAGTAGGTAAACCGCTTTTAAAGGTGGAGCATCAGGAACAGGTTTTGGCTTGCATTGCCGAAACAGCCTCCAGCTCTATTGCCTCCTCTTCTGAAGTTTTAAAAACTGCAAGCACTGAATAGTCAGTGCAGGCTTCTGGTCAGGAACAACACCTTTCCTTGTGTCCTTGTGTCCTTCACCCACACCAAAAGTGAAGGATGCAGCAGGCCACACTTCAGATTACTCCATGGAGCTCTTTTCACATACCATGCCTGGGTTATCAAGTCAAATCCTGAATTCCCCTGTCCAAGAAGAATCTGACATGGAGTGCACTGATGCACAGCCACTGCTAGATGATTCTGCTGGTACATTGACCCAGAGCAATACATTTGCCTTGCAGTATAGTGAGCCAGAATCAGACCCTGATGAAACTCAGGTGCCCCTTCCCGCATACTATACCACCTTACACAGTGACACAGAGGAAGGTGCAGATGACATTGAAGAGGAGGTGATGGACAAGTATGGAGTATGGACAAGATGGAGTATGGAATGGACAAGGCAACTGTTAGGTGGATTCATAACTGGCTTAGTGATCGGACCCAAAGAGTGGTCGTAAATGGCTGCACATCCAGTTGGAAGAATGTCTCAAGTGGGGTACCACAGGGCTCTGTCCTGGGCCCTGTATTGTTCAACATCTTTATCAACGATTTAGATGAACGAATTGAGGGTAAACTGATTAAATTTGCTGATGACACAAAGCTAGGAGGGATAGCTAATACTAGAGAAGAGAGAGAGAGGATTCAAAAAGATTTAAATAAACTGGAGAAGTGGGCAGCAACTAACAGAATGGTTTTTAACAGGGAGAAATGCTAAGTACTACATCTGGGCAATAAAAATGAAAAAAGCAAATATAGAATGGGAGGAATAGGGCTAAGTGACAGCACATGTGAAAAAGACTTGGGTATACTAATAGATCACAGACTGAATATGAGTCAACAGTGTGATGCAGCAGCAAAAAAGGCAAATGCAATTCTAGGATGTATTAACAGAAGCATACAGTCTAGATCACGTGAAGTCATTATTTCCCTCTACTCCTCTTTGGTCAGACCTCATCTGGAATATTGTGTCCAGTTTTGGGCACCACATTTTAAAAAAGACATCAACAAACTGGAACAAGTTCAGAAAAGAGCGACCAGAATGGTGACCGGTCTGCAAACCCTGTCTTATGAGGAAAGGTTGCAGGATTTGGGAATGTTTAGTTTGCAAAAGAGAAGACAAATATCTACAAATATCTAAAGGGCTGTCACATTGTAGAAGGATCAACTTTATTCTCATTTGCACAAGGAAAGACTAGAAGCAATGGGATGAAACTGAATGGGAGGAGATATAGATTAGATATTAGAAAAAACTTTTTGACAGTTAGAGTGATCAATGAGTGGAACAGGCTGCCATGAATATGAGTCAACAGTGTGATGCAGCAGCAAAAAAGGCAAATGCAATTCTAGGATGTATTAACAGAAGCATACAGTCTAGATCACGTGAAGTCATTATTTCCCTCTACTCCTCTTTGGTCAGACCTCATCTGGAATATTGTGTCCAGTTTTGGGCACCACATTTTAAAAAAGACATCAACAAACTGGAACAAGTTCAGAAAAGAGCGACCAGAATGGTGACCGGTCTGCAAACCCTGTCTTATGAGGAAAGGTTGCAGGATTTGGGAATGTTTAGTTTGCAAAAGAGAAGACACATATATACAAATATCTAAAGGGCTGTCACATTGTAGAAGGATCAACTTTATTCTCATTTGCACAAGGAAAGACTAGAAGCAATGGGATGAAACTGAATGGGAGGAGACATAGATTAGATATTAGAAAAAACTTTTTGACAGTTAGAGTGATCAATGAGTGGAACAGGCTGCCATGAGAGGTGGTGAGTTCTCCTTCAATGGAAGTCTTCAAACAGAGGCTGGACAGACATCTGACTGGGATGATTTAGCGAATCCTGCTTTGAGCAGGGGGTTGGACCAGATGGCCCAGGAGGTCCCTTCCAACTCTACGATTCTATGATTCTATGATGGATGACCCAGTTGTTTACCCGGATTGGCATCCATTGGGGGAAGAGGGTGCCGCTGGAAATAGCTCAGAAGAGGAGAAGGATCCACAGCAGGCATCTACATCGCAGCAGCGATTATCTGGCAGGCTCGTAGCTGTACCAAAACTTCTTAAAAAATCAAAAAGAGTTGCAGGACAGCTTGGCAAGACGGTCACATTTGCACACCGTGCAAGCCCTGAAAATTTATACCGTAGTAGGAAGAGTGCGGTGTGGCACTTTTTTGACCAAAATCCTATTGATGAGGCAAAGGTTATCTGTAAGAAGTGCCGGAGGACCTTTAGCCAAGGAAAAAATCTCTGAAATTTAAACACAGGTTGCATGCTTAGACATTTAACCACCACGCACTTGCAAGCGTGGACAGACTACAAAACCTCAGGTAGCACATGTGCAACTGCTCCGACTAAAGGTAGCCAGCAACGCTATATTGCTTCCCCCACTGAAAGGCCACCGATAAGCACACCACCAGCAAGAAGTGTTGAGGTGTCGTCGCAAGGCCAAAGCAGTCAGGGAATCACAATGTTTTTGGAAAAAAGACTGAATCAAGGCCATCACCAACACCACCATCACCAACCCCCTCTCAGTCCTTAATGTCCACCGCTAGTTCCCCCCTATGCAGCTCTCAAGCTCACCCTACCAGACACTCTGAGTAGAACAAGAAAGTACTCATCATCTCATCCGCGTACACTGGCTACATTGCCAAACTGATCTCATTAGAGATGATGCCCTTCCGTTTGGTTGAAAGCGAAGCATTCTGAGACTTCAGGGCCTACGCTGTCCCACGCTTTGACCTACCCAGTCGGCACTTCTTTTCTCGAAAAGCCATCCCTGCCCTCCACCTGCATATGAAAGACCACATTGTACATGCACTCAAACAATCAGCGAGTGGAAAGGTGCACCTCACAACAGATGCATGGCCAGTAGGCATGGCCAGGGCCATTACGTGTCCATCACTGCGCACTGGGTTAATGTGGTGGATGCTGGCTCCACAGGGGACAGTGGCGGTGGAACAATGCTGCCTAGCCCACTGTATAGGAAACAGTTGGCTGTAGGCGTTCCACCCTCCTCCTCTAGAAGTGAAATCTCGTCCACAGAGCGCTGTCACATGAACACTCCATCCACAGCTGCCAGTGTTGCACACGAGGTGTCCCACTATCGAACAGCTAGTGGTAAGCGGCAGCAGGCTGTTTTAAAGATGATGTCTTTGGGCGACAAAAGACACACAGCAGAGATACTGGCCGACTACTTGCATCGACAAACTGAGTCATGGCTGGGCAGTCTACATCTTGAGCTGCAAGGTAGTCAGTGATAACGGCAGGAATTTTGTGGCAGCCATTGCCCTTGCAAAAACTGAGACACATACCTTGCCTGGCTCACACCTTGAGCCTGGTGGTGCAGTGCTTCCTACATAATTATCTGGCGTTAACAGCCCTGCTCAAAAAGGTGCGAAGACTGTGCTCACACATCCGTCGCTCGCCCATACACTCCAGTCGTATGCAGAAGCTGCAGCGATCACTCCAACTCCCAAAGCACCGCCTAATCATAGACGTGGCAACAAGGTGGAACTCCACCCTGCACATGGTTGAGAGGCTGTGCAAACAGAGGCAGGCTGTAATGCATTTGTGGGAGGATACACGGGCAGGCAGTTTGAGGGAAGACATGGAATTGTCGGGTGTGCAGTGGTCAAAGCTGAAAGACCTCTGTAAAGTCCTTCAGTGTTTTGAGGAATGCACACGGCTGGTAAGCGCAGACGGCGCCATTATAAGAATGAGCATACCACTTATGCATCTGCTCATGCAAACTTTGATGCACATCAAGGATTAGGCATCTGCAGCAGAGGAGGAGGAAGAGCGAAGCCTTGATGACAGTCAGCCATTGTCAGCAAGGGCAACTGACCTGGATGAGGGGAGGAAGAAGAGGAAGAGGAGGAGGAGGAGGGGGATGATTATTTTGGGGAGGATGCTTCTCTGGGGCCAAGAGATAATGTTGGCATGCCAAGGTCAGGTACAGGGTTTGTGCGTGACTGAAGGGATGTTGATTTCCATGAAAGTGCTCCTCCACCCACCACTGGCAGTGCATCATTGACATCTGGAACATTGCCCCACATGTGTGATTATGCCTTGCGGATCCTAATAAGGGACCCCCGCATTGCCAAAATGATGAAGGATGACGACTACTAGTTGGCCAGTATCTTTGATCCACGCTATAAAGGCAAATTACAAAACATCATGCCACTGGTGAACCTAGAGATAATATTGGCGAACAAACAAGCAATTCTGGTAAACCATTTGTTTGAGGCATTCCCAGCACACAGCACCGGTGAGACAGGGGTTTCATCATCATGTTGTGGACTGATTTTTCAAGTACCGCTCACACGATTGCTAATACTGAATCGATTGCAAGTGACAGGAAACAGCAGCTATCAACTATGGTTACAAACTACTTCTCCTCCCATATCAATGTTCTCCCTCACAGGTCATTCCCCTTTGACTATTGGGCCTGTAAACAGGACACCTGGACTGAATTGGCACAATATGCCTTACAGGAGCTTGCTTGCCCTGCTGCTAGTGTGTTATCTGAAAGAGTCTTCAGTGCTGCTGGATCAATCCTGACAGAAAAAAGGACCCATCTGTTGACCCAAAATGTTGATGATCTAACCTTAATTAAAATGAACCATGCATGGGTTTCCAAGGAATTTGTCCCACCTTCCCCTGATGACACATAGGTGGCAATAAAAATGGCTTGCTTTTGTCCTCCTCTTCCTCGTACTTCTATACTTCCTCCAATTGCAGCTGCTGAATGTACAGCCTAGTTATCAACATATGGCATTTTTTCAACCTCCCTAACTGGGCTGCCCCACCCCCCATGGCCGTAGTCACCACCTGGCGCACCCGGGCAAGTGGCGTTGCCCTGAACAGGTTGGTGGGCCCACTCACCGTCAGACACACCGGCGTACTATGAGGGTCCCTGTGCCAGTACCGCCGCCCATGATTGGGCCTCCCCTGCTTGCTCAGGGCCCAAGCACTTGCAAGACTTACCTCTCCCTGCTCCACCGCTGTGTAGTCAGGCCAGTTAAATCCTTCACAGGGACGGGCAATACAACTTTGCAGAACTGATCGATGATGGTTAAAACTTAGCTATGGCCAGTCCTGCTGGGCTCTACCTTCAGATGATCAATGGCTACCATTTGTAATGGACGTCAACTCACAATCGGATGCAGGAGTGCTTTATGATCAGCTTTCACAGTTTTCCTAGTCCCAGACGTGTGACATTCCTGCCACCATTTTGCAATGTCTCCTCTCATGGCAATCCAATAGAATCACCTACGACCTGTTGCATCTATCTTTTGCACTCCAAAGTGAACAGACAGATCATGATAGGCAGTGAGGACCATTTGTACATCTCTCCCTGTGATTACAATTTGATCAGATGAGTAACGGTGATGGGATCCACGCTACTGCTATGCAGCAACCCTTTATTCACAAACAACCATTTTTGCAGTCTCCACAGACAAATTAATTGAGGGTCAGCATCGCCTCTGCGAATCCTCCTGGGAGGTTTTCCCGTGATTAGTAATTTATAAAATTTCTGCAATCACTCCACTTTCCGTCTGGAGTTTTATCCATCTTGTTTCCTGTAGTGGACAGTCTGGACTGGCTTACTGACACTGAAATATATCGAATATTTTAAAGTACCCCAACACTGTATACTGGTGTATGCTTCAAATCCATTTCCCTTTTTCTAATTTTTATATTCTGGTGTAATCTATACTGAGCCTGTGAGAGTTTGTGTCTGACTCTTTCAAACTATAGGGAGATTTAAAATGACACCAACACTGTATGCAGCTGTACACTTGTAATATATTACCCTTTTTTTAATTTTTATATTCTTGTCTAATCCCTACTGAGCCTGTGAGTGCATTTTTCTGACTCCGGATATATAGACAGATATTTCCAATTACCCCTGGACTGGATACAACTTGTATCTGCTGATACAGTACCTTTTTTCAACATGTTTGAGTATGGTTAAATCCATACTGACTGAGTGAGCGGGTGTGGTTGACTCATGAAATCTGGTGGTTGGAAAAAATAATGGAAAGACATGGAAACATCAAAAAAACTTAGGTTAATATGGTGAAGGTCCACCGTTTGCGGCGATTACAGCCTCGATTATCCAAGGTATGGATTCATACAAGGTGTGAATTTTTTCCAAAGGAATTGTAGCCCATTCTTCAGTTAAAACACCGTCCAGTTCTTTGAGCGACAATGGTGGTGGAAATCAACGTCTAACTTGAATTGATAAAATCTGCCATAAATGATGAATAATGTGGAGGTCTGGGGATTGTGGGGGATAGATGAGATGCTCAACTTCATTACAGTGTTACTCGTGCCATGCTTTAACGATTCGAGCTGTATGAATTGGTGCATTATCATCCTGAAAGATGGCGTTCCCCTCCGGGCACAGTGCTTGATCCATAGGATGCACTTGGTTGCCCAAAATGCCTAAATAATCGGGGCTGTTACTTCTAATCTTCAATGAAGGGATTTCATTGGCCCGGCATATCTCAACGAAATAGCACCCCAGATCATCACAGAACATCCGCCATGTTTTACGGTTGGGAGAAGGCAGTCTGGATGGAATGCTTCTTTAGGCTGTCTCCAAACGTACACTCGGCCGGAGGTCAGAAATAGGGTAAACAATGATTCGTCTGAAAATATAAAATGTTTTCACAGCTCGACAGACCTATTCTGGAGCTTTCTACACCACTCTAAATGCATGGTAACATTTGTCATTGAGAGAAGCGTTTTTACAATTCCAGCTCCTCCGTGGAGTCCATATTTGTGCAGCTCGAGACAAACTTTTTTCGTGGAAACGGTGTTCTGTAGGTGTTCATTGAGCTCTGCATCGATTGTCCGAGCAGTGGTCTTGCGATCCTCTTTCCAAATTTGCTTTACAGTCCGACAGTAACTCTCTCAGTCAACTTCGACTTTCGGCCGGACCTGTGCTTTGCTGCGGACGTTTTTCCTTCTCTTTCAAACGCAGTCATTACTTTGGAGACAGTACCGCTTGATACACCAAGCATATGGTCACTTTCTGTTGTTCTTAGAATTATGCAAAACAAACAGTTAATTTACTTACACATATCACAAATAATCAACTACAAAACATTAACATATGTCAAGGTTTGCATGTTTTGAATATGTTTGAAGATAATGAAGACAACACGTTAGGTGTTTGGTTGCATTATTTTGTCCAACACCTGTATATACGGAGTGTGTATAAAAGCCCTCCCCGCCGACCGCCACTTTTCTTCTGCCCATCTTTACAGTTGGGAGAGGTTGCTGATGCTGTTTATGATTTGGGAGACACTTAGGCCTGTAAACAGAAGTTGCTAGGTGCTTGCACTGAACGCATTTGTTGTGTTCTGTTAGTGTGCAGTGACAGGGGAGGATTTTCTTGTGTGCAGCAGCGCTAGTTATTAGGCTGCCTGCCAGTGACAGGGATGATTTTCTTGTGTGCAGTAGCGCTGATTATTAGCCTGCCTTATAGCAGTATTGCTGTGTGGACACAGCTGTGCAGACTGTTTTTACACAGCACTCCTACTTTTATTCTGTTTTCCTGCAGTGAACAAACGTTCATTATTTCACACACCATATAGAGCTGTACGCTCGTCACACACTACCGTGTACCGGATGGTATCAAGGAGAAATACATGCTGACTATCTGTATGAGACTACGGAAATTTATAGGGAGATTAACATTTTCGATTACACTACATACACCTGGTATTTGATGAAACAGTACCTTAGTTCTAAATTTTTTCTTACGGTATAATCCATACTCAGTGAGTGTGTGTGCTTTACTCATTCAATATATATGGAGAAAAACATTTTACCCTATACTCTATAAACCTCCTATCTTGTGATACAGTACCTTTGTTAGACATGTTGTCTTACAGTCAAATCCTTACTGGGTGACTGTCTGAGGGGGACTACGGAAATATATACAGAGATTTCCAATGACCCCTACACTGTACAAAGCTGTACACTTCTGATACAGTACCATATACAGTGGGGCAAAAAAGTATTTAGTCAGTCAGCAATAGTGCAAGTTCCACCACTTAAAAAGATGAGAGGCGTCTGTAATTTACATCATAGGTAGACCTCAACTATGGGAGACAAACTGAGAAAAAAAAATCCAGAAAATCACATTGTCTGTTTTTTTTTCATTTTATTTGCATATTATGGTTAAAAAACAAATCTGAACTGAGAAAAGTAAGTTAATGTGTATGCACAATGTAAGTGCATATCAACACATGACCATTAACCAGAGAAAACAAAAAGCAAAAAACACAAATATCCTGAACTAAAAAGTAAAAAATGTATACTGCAAATAATGCATAAAGGTAATGATAATAAGGGTATTTAGTAAACATAATTTTGATCAAAATAATGTACAAGCCATCCCGCCACGTCACGGCAACCCTTGTGGGACAGTTCCTACTCTAGTATTTAAAACCTTTTCACTTGCCAAGTGGCGTGAATGTGAACAAGGGTCGAGCGGCTGAACCACTAGTAACAGTGTAGGCCAGACTGGATGGCTTTCCCAGCTCAGAAAGAGGGCGGTCACACCCATATATGTTTACTAAATACCCTTATTATCATTACCTTTATGCATTATTTGCAGTATACATTTTTTACTTTTTAGTTCAGGATATTTGTGTTTTTTGCTTTTTGTTTTCTCTTGCATATTATGGTGGAAAATAAGTATTTGGTCAGAAACAAGCAACCAAGATTTCTGGCTCTCACAGACCTGTAACTTCTTCTTTAAGAGTCTCCTCTTTCCTCCACTCATTACCTGTAGTAATGGCACCTGTTTAAACTTGTTATCAGTATAAAAAGACACCTGTGCACACCCTCAAACAGTCTGACTCCAAACTCCACTATGGTGAAGACCAAAGAGCTGTCAAAGGACACCAGAAACAAAATTGTAGCCCTGCACCAGGCTGGAAGACTGAATCTGCAATAGCCAACCAGCTTGGAGTGAAGAAATCAACTGTGGGAGCAATAATTAGAAAATGGAAGACATACAAGACCACTGATAATCTCCCTCGATCTGGTGCTCCACGCAAAATCCCACCCCGTGGGGTCAGAATGATCACAAGAACGGTGAGCAAAAATCCCAGAACCACGCGGGGGGACCTAGTGAATGAACTGCAGAGAGCTGGGACCAATGTAACAAGGCCTACCATAAGTAACACACTACGCCACCATGGACTCAGATCCTGCAGTGCCAGACGTGTCCCACTGCTTAAGCCTGTACATGTCCGGGCCCGTCTGAAGTTTGCTAGAGAGCATTTGGATGATCCAGAGGAGTTTTGGGAGAATGTCCTATGGTCTGATGAAACCAAACTGGAACTGTTTGGTAGAAACACAACTTGTCGTGTTTGGAGGAAAAAGAATACTGAGTTGCATCCATCAAACACCATACCTACTGTAAAGTATGGTGGTGGAAACATCATGCTTTGGGGCTGTTTCTCTGCAAAGGGGCCAGGACGACTGATCCGGGTACATGAAAGAATGAATGGGGCCATGTATCGGGAGATTTTGAGTGCAAACCTCCTTCCATCAGCAAGGGCATTGAAGATGAAACGTGGCTGGGTCTTTCAACATGACAATGATCCAAAGCACACCGCCAGGGCAATGAAGGAGTGGCTTCGTAAGAAGCATTTCAAGGTCCTGGAGTGGCCTAGCCAGTCTCCAGATCTCAACCCTATAGAAAACCTTTGGAAGGAGTTGAAAGTCCGTGTTGCCAAGCGAAAAGCCAAAAACATCACTGTTCTAGAGGAGATCTGCATGGAGGAATGGGCCAACATACCCACAACAGTGTGTGGCAACCTTGTGAAGACTTACAGAAAACGTTTGACCTCTGTCATTGCCAACAAAGGATATATCACAAAGTATTGAGATGAAATTTTGTTTCTGACCAAATACTTATTTTCCACCATAATATGCAAATAAAATGAAAAAAAAACAGGCAATGTGATTTTCTGGATTTTTTTTTCTCAGTTTGTCTCCCATAGTTGAGGTCTACCTATGATGTAAATTACAGACACCTCTCATCTTTTTAAGTGGTGGAACTTGCACTATTGCTGACTGACTAAATACTTTTTTGCCCCACTGTATCTGCTGGTATTTTGGGTCCATTTTCACAAAAATTAGGAAGTATGGTGTAAGAGGCTGCGGACGTGGACGTGGGTGGCTAGCTGGTACTGATGGTGGTGCTGCCAAAAGTACAATACCAGGTAAGGCAGGAGGGGTTGAGACTGCAGCATGGTCTTGCTCCTGAAGGCCTGGAAGGCTCCCTTTTCTCGGAATAGGTAAAACACTTTTAAAGCCGGAGCATCAGGAACTGGTTTTGGCTTACATTGCCGAAACAGCCTCCAGCTCTATCACCTCCTCTTCTGAAGTTGCAAAAAATGCAAGCACTGAGTCGTCAGTGAAGGCTTTTGGTCAGGAACAACCCCTTTCCGTGTGTCCTTCACCCCCACCAAAAGTGAAGGATGCGGCAGGCCACACTTCAGATTACTCCATGGAGCTGTTTTCACATACCATGCCTGGGTTATCAAGTGAAAGCCTGAATTCCCCTGTCCAACATGAATCAGAGATGGAGTGCACTGATGCACAGCCACTACTAGATTATTCTGCTGGTACATTCACCAACAACACTACATTCCCCTCGCACTCCACAGAGCTAGAATCTGACTCTGATGAAATGCAGATGCCCCTTCCCGCATACTATAGCACCTTACACAGTGACACAGAGGAAGGTGCTGATGAAAGTGCTGCTTCCCTGAGCAGGTGGGGGGGCATACTCGTGGGTGACGACACTTGCACAGGGCCCCTCATAGTACGCAAAAGTGTCTCTGCTGGTGGGAGGGCCCACTCACCGTCAGACACACCAGCGTACTATGAGGGGCCCTGTGCCAGTGCTGTCACCCCCCATCATGAATTGTGTTATGTGTTAAAGGGGCCCACTGACACTCTTTAGCCCGGGACACACGAAAACCTGGAGCCAGCCCTACCCCCCATACACAACTTTAGCAAAATAACCCCCAGTTTTCAATGCCTAACTATTATTATAAAGTAAATTAAGGTTGCCAGCTTAAGTAATAAGAATTGATGTTGTTGGCATTGGAATGGGCACTGTAGGTGTGTTTACTGTCCTCCACTCCCTGACGACTTTGCTTCCCCATTGACTTGCATTGGGTTTCATGTTTCAGTCGGACCCCGACTTTTCCCTATAGTCGGTCGATTTCATTCGACTCGACTTTTGAGAAAGTCGGGTTTCATGAAACCCATCTCGACCCTAAAAAGGCAAAGTCGCTCATCTCTACTGATGAGACTTGACTATCTGAGGATCACACAGAATGTATTGGAGAATGTATTGTGCTGTCAGGGCAGGAAGAGTAGGAGGGTGACTGTCAGGGCGAGGAATGTGATAGCACAGAGAATGATGATGAGGTGGTAGATCCCAGTTGGTGTGAACACAGAGGCACGCAGCTGAGTAGGTCATCTGAGGAGGTGGAGGATGTAGAGGAATACAAGGAGGCTACATTGTGCCATATGGCTCAGACATGTAGTGATGCAGCCACAATGAGCAATGCATCCTCAGCCACAATTGTGGCTGTGGCTAGGAGAGTTTGAGGGTCTGCAGCCCACATGGGCTGCAAGGTTTGCCTAGCCTGGGCCTTTTTTTACCGCAAAGGATGAGCCAACTCACGTAATATGCCAATTTTGCAAAAAACTGAATAGTGGGAAAAAGTGCAATAATTTGACTACTACATGCATGAACCTTCATGTGCGCAATCATCATGCGTTACTCTAGGAATCCCACTGCATTAAAATGAGCATCAGCGGACCTCAATAACCAGCAGCCTCCCCATCAATTGCATCTTCTCTGTTAGGACTCAGATTTCTGCCTCTCTTTTGCTGAGATCTAGGTCCTCACATTCTGCAATCTCCTGCACTTTTCCTGCTGCAGAGGAGATTGCAGAGGAGATTGCCCTGTGGCAACTCTCTCCAGAGGCTAAGTCCTTTGTTCCCTCATCTGAGCATGCTCATGGGACGAACTCCCATTGGAGTTCGGGAGTCAGGTGCTCAGGTCCTGTGTCGAATCCCATTGGCTCTTCATGGAGCCTTGGAGATTTCCGTAAGGTCCCGTTTGGTATAAAAAGCATGCATGGCTGTTCTGCCATGCGCTAGTATTTTTCATACTTGCTGCTGTATGTATGGTGATGGATACTTGGACTGGTGACTGACTTATTAAGAAACCCCTTCCCTCTGATAATACGATTGTGTGAGTGTTTTGGGTTCAGCCAGTAGCAGCGCTAGCGCCAGCGCGCCTTAGCTCCATTTTGCACAGCAGCTTAGCGTCTGCATTGCGCCAGCGTTATTGCAGTGCCCTTCCAGCGGCTCAGTTCTTGCCGCACTGCAGTTGCAGCTTATTTCTGCGTCCGCAGTTGCGACGCCACGCAGATCATTTTACGGTAGGTCTAGACAGAGTAGTCCTGCTGTCTAAGGCTACTCCTGTGACCCTTAATACCGTGTCTGCGTCGCTGAAACAGACTCAGTGTTTAGTTTATGCTTTGTTCCTGCAGCTCTGTGAACATAACAGAGCTTGCTTGAGTGCACTGTGTGCAGTTAAAACCCTGTGCACATTACCGCCTTAGTGCTCTGCCTCTTTTAAGCAGCGGTTTTTCCATCCACCACACGGTGGACCCCGAGTGGCGAAGGCACTTTATTTATTTTTTATTTAGTGTCTTCCACCACTCCTAACATTCTCCTTCTTCCTCCTCCTCTGCTACCATGCCAAATATTGTGACACAGGTCTCTAACCACAGAACCTCTGGTTCTTTACGCGCTACAGTCAGACTGAGCGAGACCCATCATCTGTAACACAAGTGGACATGCCTGCTGTTTTTGCTGTTTTTTACTGATCTGAGAGAATGAGCACACCACAACTTTAACATCTCCGCCTGCACCTCCCTCACGGTCCAGAAGTTTGTCTGGTTCTCCATACTCTGGCCTCACTCAGCACTACAGGCAGCCCACGGTCTCAGATTTGTGGTCACATAAAAGATTAATTCTTCCTACACATTACAAAGCTAAGAGGTTGAACTCCACCATCTCCAATCTGTTAGCCACAGAAATGCTGCCATTTCGTCTGGTAGATTCAGACAGTTTACAAAAGCTGATGTCCATCACAGTCCCCTAATACCAGTTGCCTGGAGCCATTACTTCTCTAAGAAAGCTGTGCCTGCACTACACCAGCATGTTGCAGACAACATCACCCATTCATTGACTATATTTATGTCTGTATGTCTGCCAGGATGCATTTCACCACAGACACTTGTATGAGTATGCATGGCCAAAGGTATTAGATCTCGCTGACTGGACACTGGGTGACTCTGGTGGGTGTGGGGGCAGGTGGAAAAGGTGCTGCTTCACAAACCTTAGAACCCCAAGGCTTGGAGGACAAACCTGTATATTTTCACACTTCCTCCACTGCTTCTGCTTCCTCCTCTACCTCCTCTAGGGCCTCCAGCTGCGCCCTCAACCTCTGCCTCAATGTGACACGCAACAGGTCCAACAGTGCAGACCGAAACCCCCTACCTCCATACTGCGCAGTCAGGGCTCACCACAATTAGGCAGTGCTAAAATTGACCAGATCAACATATGTCCAATTATGCCAGGGGCACTTCAAAACAATACAACAACCAATCCCATATAAAATACTTATATGATGAAGAAGAGATCCCAAATTCCTAACAATAAAAATAAAAAGCAATATTTTATTAACCACTATTAAAAATACATATAAAAAAGCAAAATGCCATTAGGAGACGCTGGAGCACACCACCAGGAGATCATATTAAAGGGGGAGTAATATATAAAAAACGCCCCCGGAAGAAGCAGGTGGCGAAATGTGCATCGGGGTGAGGGGATGCAACGAGCACCACCACTATAAAGTAATTATCTCCACCATGATGCATAATTGATTGCATATTTAGGTGGGTCATTTCCACTGAATACTTTCTGGAGATATTGATTTCACTTACTCCTACCTATCCTTTATACGCTTCAGGGTTACCATACTCAGGGATATAGTAATTTAGCTATTGCAATCTTTGATACACCTCATTTGTTTATGCACTTGGTGCAACTTTGGGTTTTTATTATTTTTGAGGGGTTCAATTGATTACTTTCTAGATAAGGTCTTATTGTATAAGTCATCTACATGAACTATTGAGGTATATATCTTTTTCTCCCTATAGAATTATCATTATTTTGGTCTTTTTCTGTTACCTTTGTTACATTTTTTATATATTACGCCACCTTTAATACAATCTCCTAGTGGTGTGCTCCAGCGTCCCCTAACGACATTTTGCTTTTTTATATGTGTTTTTAATAGTCATTAATAAAATATTGCTTTTTATTTTTATTATTGTGATCTCTTCTTCATCCTATATGTATTTTATGTGGGACTGGTAGTGTTAAAATTGATATGCCTTGGAGATAACAGTCATATAGTTGAAGAGTTGTAGACAGCTCTCCAGGCTGAGTTTGAGCAATGGCTGTCTCTGCTGAACCTGAAATCCTGGGAAGGCCGTGTTTGATAACGGTACAAACCGGGGTGTCGGCCTTATGCCGAGGCAAACTCACACACGTGCCTTGCACGGCTCACATCTTCAACCTTGTGGTACAGTGTTTTCTCCACTACTATTCTGGCCTGGGTGAGCTGCTGCAGAAATTACTGAAGCTGTGTGCTCACTTCTGCCATTGCTACACCTCAGGTCATTGGCTTGCTTTGATACAGAGGTCTTTGTCCATGCCAGTTAACAGATTGATATGCGATGTGCCGACATGTGGAATTCCACTCTGCACATGTCTCAGCAATTGTGGCAGCAGCAATGAGCTCTGACGCAGTATGTCATGTTGTATAACATGTCTTCCCAATTCTGCACAGTTTAGAAATGGCTACTAAGATGGCTAGCGCTGACAATGCCATCATCAGCATCACTATTCCGGTTATCTAGATCAGGGGTCCCCAACCGCCGGTCCGCGGCCCAGCACCGGGCCGCTGCAGTGCCCTTGCCGGTCCCCGGATACAAGGGGAGCCAGGGGCGGTCAGTGGCGTAGCGGGGGCTGGGGCGGCGCGCAGCAATTCTTAAACTGCGTGTAGCGGCGGGCAGGGAGCGATCAAGCAGCTCCGCTGCCTGCAAGAGGGAATAGCAGGAGCGGAGCTGCAAGGACCCGTCCAGCTTCCTGCCCGCCGCCCGCGCTTCCTGTCTCTGACTGACAGAGAGGAGCGTGCCACTGCTGTGTGAGAGCGAGGAAGCGCGGGCGATGCTGCGACAGGTGAGAGGTGGTGTGTGTATGTATGTCTGTCTGTGTGTGTGTGTGTTTGTCTGTGTTTGTGTAGGTGGAGCCTGGCCCTGGAGGAGATGGGGACATGAGAAGACCGTGATGGGGAGAGAAGGCCATGAGGGGGGTAATGGGAGAAGACCATGATGCCTGGGGTGATGGGAGAAGGCCATGAGAGGGTAATGGGAGATGATGGGGGTGATGGAGAGAAGGCATTGATGGGAGTGATGGAGAGACGTCAGTGATGGGGTGAAGGCAATGATGGGGAGAAGGGAGTGATGGGGTGAAGGCAATGATGGAGAGACGGCAGTGATGGGGTGAAGGCAATGATGGAGAGATGGCAGTGATGGGGTGAAGGCAATGATGGAGAGATGGCAGTGATGGGGTGAAGGCAATGATGGAGAGATGGCAGTGATGGGGAGAAGGGAGTGATGGGGTGATGGAGCAGGCAAGAATGGGGTGATGGAGCACTCATTCAAAACCTATGGTGAGTTGAGTCACATTATAAATGTTATTTAATTATAAGTATGCCCTGCTACACTACAACCGTGTCCATAGCCCCGCCCCCTTATGACCAAAGCCCTGCCCCTGCCACACCTCCATCCCCGCCCTACGGGGCCATGGAAGAATGGTCTTGCTTGAAACCGGTCCCCGGTGCAAAAAAGGTTGGGGACCACTGATCTAGATGCTGGAGCATACATTGAATAGAATGCGGGAGGAGGTGATGGTCCCAGAGGAAGAGGAGGAGGCAGAGGAGGATGTGGAATTGATAACATTGTCTCAAAATTCCAGACTGTCATCACTCAGGCAGGTGCCAAGAGAGGGTGGATTACTGCAATCAAAGGGGGCTGGTGACAACAGACAAACTGTTAGTGAAGGTGTAAGATCTGAGGAAGAAATGGAGAAGAGGTGATGAGTGAGCAACTGTCTGGAGATGTAGAGGATAATCATCCCCTCTCTGTTGTTTTTGGTTGGTGGGAGTGGACGGAGGAAACAAACATCAGTGTTACACAGGCACCAACACATCATGGAAGAGCCATGACATATGAGTGCCTTCTTGCTGCACTATCTGTAACATGATTCTCGTATACTTATGATTCAAAATAGTGCTGAATACTGGATTGCCACTTTGTTAGGCTGGATTCACATTTGCGTATCTGTGAGCAGCATTTGATCCACATAGATCTGCATGTGTCATGCATACATATCTTTAAAATGGTGTACACAGGGACATGCGTTTGCATGCGTTCACTTGCCGATGCTTACACATGCGTCGTTTCACAGTGTGTATCAAAACAACGCATTACTATCTATGGGAAAGCATTGGCACACAAGGACATGCGTACACATGCGTTCGATACGCATGCATACTTCAGAATGAGCAGCTCCAGGAACTTGTTTCAGTCCCCCCTAAACAAAGGGGTATAAAAGGGGGTGAGGACACAGCAAGTTCATTCCTCTCAAGACTCTGTATGCTATTACAACCCTGTGGATCTGCTGTAAAGACTCTGGATTTCAATCTGGATGTGAGTATAGAAGCTATAAAAATGCCTGCCTGTCGGTCTCTCTCACTGCAGTCTGTACTGACTTCTGTCTCTCTTGCTGACTTCTACTTAAGTGAAGATCAGAGTCCTTCAGCACGCCAGCCTGAAGCCACCACTCCCTCACACCCAAGGAAAAAAAGCAGGAAACAGATGCCCAGTACTAGTTCTGCTCAGCATCGCCAGAAGAGGAAGACTAGGAGCACCAAACGTCGTCCCAAAACTGTCCAACCAACTCCACCCTCATCTACCAATGTGTCTTTTTTTTCTAATTTGTCTCTCCCTTCCAATGTGCCTCTCACTTCCAATGTGTATTTCCATTCCCACGATTCCACTCCTAATGTGTCTACTCCCATCCATGACCTCCCAGACCCCATGCATTTTATAGGCCCTTCCCCTGGAACCCCTTCGTCATCCACTCATGGTAGCTACTCATCCCCGCTCCACACCCCCCACGTCCACATTATCTCACCCTCCGACATATCCCAAAGATAATTACTTATTTTTATTGTTCAATAAAAATTTGCTTTTGTTCACACAATCACTGTGTTTTCTTTGTCTCTTTATGCACCGCAAACAAACACATGTGTGTATTGTATTGTTGAGGTAACTTGTAAAAGGGTGTTTCACTAGAGGTGAATTATTATTAAAGTCAGCAAACATTACAGGTACATAACATTACAGATACATTTTACTTACGGCTTAAACCATTTCGTCTTGCCATGCCACACGTCCAACATCAGAAACAAAGTAGGCAGCAATTTTATCCCTCATTTGGGCAACTTCCACTGTAGTCCTCAGAGGGTGATCTTGGTAATGATTTCATCTTGCCATGCCACACGTCCAATATCAGAAACAAAGTAGGCAGCAATTTTATCCCTCATTTGGGCAGCATCCACTGTAGTCCTCAGAAGGTGAGCTTGGTAATCCTGAAATGTGATAGCAACAGGTTCATCAGTTCTAAGTTGGGTCGCTCTTTTGCCAGGATGTAATTGTGCATAATAACACACGCTTTCACAACCCCATCAATTGTCTCAGTTTTTAGATTGATGGGTGTTCCCAAAATGCGCCATTTAGATGCCAGCAAACCAAAGGCACACTCCACAGTTCTTCGTGCCCTTGTCAGTCGGTAGTTGAAAATCCGTTTGGTGTGATTCAAGTCCCGACTTGAGTATGGTTTTAAGAGGTTGGCACACATTTGAAACTCATCAACTCCAACCACAACAAATGGCATTGACGGTCCTTCAGTGTTTGGAAGAGGTCGTGGCTGTGGAAAATTAAAATGATTCCCATACAAACGTTGCCCCATGTCTGAGTTTTTGAAAATCTGGGAGTCATTTCCTCATCCAAATGAGCCAACTTCCACGGCGACAAATCGACAGTCAGCATCTGCAATCATCATGAGAACAATAGAGAAATATTTTTTATAATTGAAGTACTCAGATCCGCTTCCAGCAGGTTTCCTAATCCGAATGTGTTTGCCGTCCACAGCCCCCAAATAGTTATGAAAATTACAAATGTCCTGGAATTTTGCAGCATTTTGCAGCCAGAGTTCAGTTGTGGGTTGGGGGAGGAATTCCTCATGCAGAACTTTACATGACACGGCATGTGTCTCCAATAATCCCAGAAAGGGTGGACACTTCAATTGAATTGAAAATGTAGAGATGATAAGATCTCTCCGGTAGCCAGGAATCTGCAGAACAAAAAATGGGGGGAAAAAAATCAGTACATGGCTTTTATAACAATAATATTATGGCAGGTGTTTCTTTTTCAAAATTACGTACCCTAGGGTCACCAACAGTAGTAATTGCTCGATGTAGTTGTGTGTCCTGCCTGGTGATGGATCCTCGGACACATAGCAGCAAATCATCGAAGCTCTGTTCCGACATCCTCGTGTAGTCGAAAAACTTCTGAGGGTTTGCACGCAGCTCGGTGTACAAGGAGTGGTAGGCTCCACGGCTCTCTCGGACTTCAACAATGGGGTGTTGCCAGTAGCGACGATGACATCTTCTCCGTCTTTCTCTTCTTTCTTCTTCACAAGCCACAGCAAAGTCAACAGCCAATTTCAAGTCCAAATCTAGATTACGATAAAAGCTCTCCATGCCAAAATCCATCTGGCAGCTGGATACAGCAGCAAAAGTTGAGGATTTCATCTGTACAAGGGTCTATATACAGAATTTCCATGAGACACGCCCATTGGATGTGGCTTGCGTCAAGGAAATTCTCCTGGAAAAGCATTGTCTTATCGAACGCATGCGCATAAATAACGCAAACGCATGCCGAAACGCATGCAAACGCAGCTTTTTTGGTGTCATGCATAAGCTGATACGGATAAAAAAACAATGCTTTAGCATGCGTTTACATGCATTTTGGCATGTGTTTGCGTATGCAGATGATATGCTGTGCATGTAGGATCGTGGGCCGGGCTGGGGGGTGGTCCCTCGATATACCACGCAGTAACGTACAGACACAAGATGAGGCAAGTTTTGGGTGCAACAGGTCCAAGTATATTTTCCACCGTCCGACTGACGGCCCTCACAGCACACCGCAGTATCTTTTTCTCACGGCCCTCCGTGTCCAGGGCGGCTTCACACACCGTACTTGACACCAGGGACGTATTTATACGTACCGCCCCTTTTTCACTCTGTGACGATCCTGTCAGCTCAGTCACTGTGGCTGCCTTAGGCCCGTACACCATCAGCACTTTACTGGTCAGCTTCGTCGTTCCAAATACGGTGTCCTTCCCCCACGTGCCTTGTCTATACTGCGGTTCTTCCTGTCAGGACCACCCCCCTGACGTTCTCTCTTCTCAGTCCCCTTGGTTTGGTTCTCCTCACAGTGCACAAACTGTCGTAGTCCTCCTGTCACTGGAGCTCCCCCTGGGGACTGGAACTTTCAGCAACCCTCCTTCAAATTTATATCTTTCCCGGTTCCCTGTAACTCCGCCCCCCATGACCAATGGTTTCCTAAGCCCTAAGCTGATGTCAAGTCCTTTGCTCACACTCCTCCCTGCCCTCTAATGGTCAACCCAAGGTACTGAACATCCACTACACTTTCCTAGCTGTTTCCCCACTGTAGTAACTGACACCTGTCTAAACTGTGCAAACCTTTCCTTCTCTATTCTGACAAGTCCGTCCATCCGTCAGATCACCTTCCCTACACGCACATATAGGCAAATGTGAACTTATCCTTAGATCCATGTTATAAGACAAAATTTTGCAAATTCTTCCCGCCCTGGAAGGGACCAGTGAATGCTGGAGTATTGAAACACGCTTTTACACAAACTTAAGTTTTCACCAAGACAACAGTTAGGCACACAGTGTGCATCGCAGCTCTAGACTTCCAACCTCCAGCACATCAATTCATCAACGCCAAAACATTATCAGCAGCAGCAGTGCAAGTGGCAGAAGCATTTTCTGTGAGTCCTTTGAGACATTTTTTAAAACATCTCGTGCACCAGCACAACATAGTCCAAGTCTGATACGTGGTGAATGAATGGATAGGATGGTGTAAACATACACATAACGATGTCCCTGAGATCCCACCAATGATCCAACATGGATGGGATCACTGGGACATCGTTAGGCTGATCGCTGGTGAGCTGTCACATAGACAGCCCCTCCAGTGATCAGGACCAGCGAGCAAGCTGGTTTCCAATGTAAACATCGGGTATTTAAGAGCCACGGCTCTTAGATACCCGATGTTTACATTGGAAACCAGCGTCCAGCGTCGCTGATCGCTGGTCTCTCGCTGCCACACGCAGCGATCCGCGCTGGCCAGCGGAAGACCAGCGATCAAAAAATGGCCCAGGACGATGGAGCGCGATCAGCGATACCCGGCAGGGGGGGGCAGTCGCTGATCCCCGTTACACACAGCTATCTCGCTGGCGAGATTGCTATGGTGTCACAAAATCAGCGATCTCACTAGCGGAATCGCTGTGTGTGTGACGGGGCCTTAAGAGTATCTAAAACTGAATATCAATGCCATTAGGGAGGGTGTGAACCCTTTCACAGTTTGGTATTCAAAAATGGATAAGTGGCCTGAGCTAGCCTCTCACGGATTTTATCATGCCCGGTAGCCAGCGTTCTTTCAGAATGTGTCTTTAGTGCTGCTGATGGTGTCCTGATGGATAAGCGCAGCCAACTGTCCCCTGAAATTGTAGACTGCCTAACTTTCATCAAGATGAACAAGCCATGGATCTTCAAGGACTTTTGCACCCCAATCGCAGCCTGTACAGACTAGGCGTTGTTGAAGTTTTTAGTGTGCTGCATTTATCTCGCGTAATAGCACTCTGCTGCTGCAGATGTTAACCAAATTTGTGGAAATGTGAACAGTCATGGTTGGTCTCCATCTGCTGGGTTGGATGTAGTGGAAGATGTGTCAGTCCCTATTATACTATTTCTACTCTCGTGAAATTGATGCCACTTCAGTGGTGTCAGACCCGCATTTTTTGAAATTTGAAGACTCCTGATGCGTCTCCATTTGCTGCGTTGTCTGCGGTGGAAGATGTATCAGTCCCAATTTTTCTATTTATACTGTATTGAAATTGATGCCACTTTGGTGGTGTCTGCCACTAATTTTTGGATATGTGAGCACTCTTGATTGGGTCTCTCCATCTGCTGGGTTGGCTGTAGTGGAAAATGTGTCGGTCCCTAATAAACTATTTCCACTATGATGAAATTGATGCCACTTTGGTGGTGTCTGCCACTAATTTTGGTAAATGTGAACACTCCTCGTTGGGTCTCCTTCATGTGTGTTGCCTGTTGCAGTAGGCCTCCGATACAGGCAGGCCTCCACCACCTTTGAGTCAACTACCCGTGTTACTATCCTTAGATTTTTCTGACAATAGTAGCCTATGTTACTAATATTTGTGCCACCTGAGTGAAGCTGAGCATGAAAGCAAGTTGCGACGCTGCATGTAGTATCAGGACTCCCATTACAGCAGGCCTACAGTGATCCCTCACCCATCTTTTCTTAATTTGAAGTTAAATTCAAAGCTGTAAATGATGGCACAGACCCCGATACCTTATGTATGGCTGATTGCTGCCATGCGATGCTATAATTTGTACTGTGGGTGAATTAAGGCCACTTCCTGGTGTCTGCCCCTCATTTGATGTGTTTTGACAGCTTTTGGAAATTTCCACAACATTTCCGCACTCCCACTGCAGGTAAAACGCATGCGAATTTGCATGCATTTTTCCCGTGGGAAGCAAGCATTTTGCAAGCGTTTTTCGCTTGCGGAATGCTTGCGCATTCCAAGCGATTTCAAGCATCGCCTGGAAATGTGATTGACAGGTTGGTCACACTTGTCAAGTTTAGTGCTTGACAAGTGTGACCAAACATTTTACTATTGACGCTGCCTATGCAGCATCAGTAGTAAAAGATAGGCTGTTAAAAATAATTAAAAAAAATTAAAAATAGTGATATTCTCACCTTCCGACCGCCGCCAGAGCCTTTCCGCCTGTCCGCCACGTTCCCGACATCTTCCAGTCCCAGTAATGCTTTGCGCAAAGGACCTGAGATGATGTCACGCTCACGAGAGCGTGACGTCATCAGCGGTCATTCGCGCAATTCATTACTGGGACCAGAAGATGCCGGGAACGTGGCAGACAGGCGGGAAGGCTCCAGCGGCCGTCGGAAGGTGAGCATATCACTATATTTTATTTTAAATCTATTTTTTACAGGAATATGGTACCCAGTGCATTGAGGAGAGTCTCCAGACCCTGGGTACCATCCGCACATTGAGCGCTCACTTTATGCACGGTGGGCATAGCAACCTGCGTAAAGTGAGCATTTCAATGCAATCCTATGGGTGCAGAATTGCTGCGATTCTGCAAAAAGAATGAGCATGCTGCATTGGATTGCATGGGATGCATTTTCTTTGCGTTTCGCTGCAATTTCGTAGTGGAAAAGCGCAGCAAAAACACAAAAAAACACATCGTGTGCACACAGCCTCAGGATCACATTTATCTGGCACTCTATGCTGAGCACTTTGGGGTTTCCATCTAAATTTCTGAGTGACATGATTCAGATGAAACCCCTGAGGGATCCATTCAATATAATGAGGCAGTAGACTCCGTCTGGTCTCTGTTCAGCGTTGTCCTTCTTTTCAGACATGCACAAAACTGTGCCAATGGCACTTTTATACAATCCTGAAAAGATGGACACCGCTGGATCATAGGTCCCATGGCATCCACAATGCCTCAATCTGCCTAGTTATATGGAATTTTCTGCCAGGAGTTCCTTCTGAATCATGTATTTCAGAGACTTACATGCCAATCCCGATGTAAACACTCATTGCAGGATAAATGTGAGCCGATCCTTACTTGTATCTTTGGGAGGCAGAATGAAAAAATCAACAGCAGGTGAAGATTTGGTTTTATTTATTTTTCATGCCTTCCTCAGGCGGTATAAGGGATTAGATAACTTTATTATTCAGCTCTGTGGGATTACAGCGATACCAGATTTATATAGTTTTTTATGTTGGACTGCTGTCACACTAAAAGATGCTTGTTATTGCAAAAACTAATTTTTGCATTGCCATATTTTGTCCAACAGAGTCATGTAAGAGCTTGTCTTTCGTGGAGCAAATTTACGTTTTTATTGGTGCCGTTTTCAGTCACATAACATTTTTTGATCATCCTCTATTCTGATTTTTGGGAGGCAGAATGAACAAAATCCAGCAATTCAGGAAGTTTTTATGTCGTTCCACGTGTGGTAAAATTTAAAAGGCAGGTTTATTTTTCGGGTCAGTAAAATTACAGCGATGCCTCATTTATATTTTTTATTTTTTGATGCTTTAACACAGTAAAAACTATTTTATAGAAAAAATAATTATTTTTGCATCACTTTAAGAGCTATAACTTTTTTATTTTTCCACTGATGAGCTGTTTGTTTTCTGTAGGACAAGAAGATTTATCAGACATACCATTTTTAATTACATTTGTCTTTTTGATCTCGTTTTATTCCAATTTTTGTTTCCTAATATGATGAAAACACATGTTTTTTCCCGCAATTTATTTATATTTTTTACATTGTTCACTGAAAGGGATAACTAGTGGGACAGTTTTATGGGGCAGGTCGTTGTAAGCAAGTTGCGAGATGCAGTGACAGACAGAAGGCAGAGCAAGAGCTAACAACTTTATTTGAACAGGGAATACTCCACACAGGGAGGTAAATGGTTAACAGGGGCATAAGCAGTTCAAAGTATAAGCAATATGCAGAGTTAAAGAACAGCAGAAAGGGTATCACAGTTCTTGTAGGGTCAGTTAACTTGTCAGCCATTCCCCAGGATGGGATGAATCACGGAGCAGGAGATGATGTCCACGACGGTCGGCGTGGTACTTGTCTGGTGGGGGTCCTGAAGACAACACGGATCCGTCTTCTGGCAACAGCGGTTGGTCTCTGGTACCTCCCGCTGCCCCTAGTCCATATACTGATGTAGCCAGGATGGTGCAGAGCACCATACTGTCTGCACCCACTGTGGTCCAACGGATATACACTGGGAAATCAGGGTGCAAATGACGGTCTCGCACTCGGTCTCTTTTAGGCGGCATGCACACGGTACTCACAGGCCCGGATCATTTGGCACCTCGGTTCGTGGCGACCAATGGGCACACTGCACGTCTCTCCTCACAGTCTCTGCCAGTTGCGGTGGTGGTGCTCGAGCGCGGGCCTGCGCTGTACGAATGCTCCAGGGTCGGATCACTCACTGGTCCCTGCTGTGCGCTGTCTGTTCCCACTAAATCTACCTGTTTCCGTGCGCGCTGAAGCTGTACCCCCTTAATCATGTCCCCTGCTTCCGCATGCAAGGATTGGTCTGGTCCCTTAAGCTTTCCCCTGGACAACAGGGGAGACAGCCTGTCACGATTCATTTTTGAATTTGTGGCAGCTCTGGTTCCACTCACATTAAAACTTTTTTCCTTTCCGACCAGCGGGGGTTAAATGCAGTTTTTCTCCACTGGCAAGCTAGTGTTACTGCAGTGCTGCTGGGTCAGCTGATGTTGCTGGTGACCACTCTCACATCCTTTAAAAGGTCACCTGATGTATCAGCTGACTGTTGGTGATACAGTTCCTCGTTGGACACCAATCTTTGCAGAAGCAGCACTCTGGGGTCAACCAAGTCTGGTGTTTGGAGTCCTGTTGCTGTACTATCTGTGGTGTGGAGCTAAGCAGTGGTGTGCACAAGCTAAGTGTTGTATTTTTGTTATCTTGTCCCTTTGGTGTCTGTCTCTTCCCCCTGTGGCTTTTATCTGCAGAGGTGAGGCTAGAGCTCCTTGCTGGCCAGTGCTCTAGCCAGAGCAGATCTAGGTGACAAATAGGGTCCTGATGTTGGCAGGGGGAAGAACCTGCATAGGGTGTTAGGTAAGAACAGGGACAGGCTCAGGGTGGAGCTCTGGAGGTGACCATCCATGATTCCCTATTGTTAGTGCCTTCCTCTCCCCTATTCCATCGGTGTTGTGTTGTTGTGCCGTTTGATGACCAACTAACCATTGGGACGTGTCACACTGGTCAGTCGCTCCATGACACAGCACCGACAGTTCCAGAACCAGCACAGAACAGGTACCCATGGTACGGTTCTTCTGCTTACACTCCCCCTTTCCTTTAGCATGTCATTCCATGGGCGAGAGTTCTTGCAGTAGACTTTGACATTCCTCCATCTCCTGAATAATCCGCTGCCAAATAAATTAGTCTTGTTCTTATCGATCGCGTGGTCTTCCTGCTGTTATTCATTCTGTACGATATGAATCAGATGGAGAAGTGGGGACAGGTGGAGTAGTGGAGTCAGGCTGAGTAGTGGAGTCAGGTTGAGCAGGTGAGCATGGGGACGCATCCAGATTTAATGGAGCAGCCAGTTCGGGAGCTTCAAGTTCCTGTTATTCTTCTGGGTCGGAGAATTCTCCCTCATCATCATCGACAGCTGTGGAGGTGACTGTTTCAGGAACAACTGGTGTTCTCTCTGTTCGATCGGGATCCCGTGACAATCAAGAGCGCAACATGTTCAGATGAACTACTCGAGTGGGAGCATCTTCTTCCCTTTCAGGCTGAACCTCATAGATGGGACCTTCGGATCCGATTCGGCATTTCACCCGATACAGGGTCTTCTCCCACCAACACTCCAGCTTGCCTCGAGGACATTTGTCTTGGACCAACACGTGGTCCCCGGCCTTAAGAGCTGTCCCTCACAGGGGAGTCACTTCGTGATGTTCAAGTTCACAGAACTTGGTCTGCACAAGCCGATGTAGAGTCTGCAGATGGTGACGGTGTTCGCGGACCCAGGTGGACACCACCATCCATGGGTAGTCCTCCTCTGGATCTAATTCCAGCTCCATGATTTCTCTCCCCTTCCAGCTGAACAGAAGGGTTTATGGTGTATATCCAGCCATACTGTCCACCCATACTAATTCAGCCACAAACTCAGGCTAGTGGACCTTCTGGTCTTCCTCTAGGGTTCTCAGCATCTGAATCAGCATCCAATTAAAGTGCTCATAGGCCCCATTCCCTTGAGGATGGTATGGCATCCTTCTGGATTTCTCAGTCGTATACAGGCGATGCAGCTCTTCCATAACCAGTCCTTGAAAGCAAGTGCCTTGGTCAGAGTGAATCCTTTTCAGGCACTTTTGGTAGTGCATTGAACAGCAGGGTGGTTTGCTTGTGAAGGGAAAAAAAAACTCTTTAAATCTGCTGCCTGAGCGAGTGTGAGCGAGCTGAGTGTGACCGGAGCATAAGTGCGAACGGTGGTAAGTGTGTGACTTGTGATTCAGTGACTTTGGATTCAGGGAGTTTCCAAGGGAGGAATTACTGAATTGCTGTTATATTTTATTAATACTTTTTATTTATTTTTACTTATCTTTTCTGTCTGGTGCAATCCCCATTAGGAATGAGCTCCACTATTGCCAATGCCATCCAGTGTACATCTTGCCACATGTATGCAATCCTTGAACAGCCGGTTGAGGGTGCATACTGCTGTGCGAGATGTGAGCTCGTTGTGCATTTGGAAGCCCAGATACTGGATCTAAATGTGCAGCTGGCAACACTGAGACCCATAGACAATATGGAAAGGAGTCTTCTGCTCACTGAGCAGATGCTCAATGGGATAGATGAGGGGGGATGTTAGGTTGGAGCTGCAGGACAGTGAAGCAGCAAGCTGGGTGATAGTCAGAAGGCATGGTAGAGGGAAGAGTGCCAGGGAGGCTATTCCTGATCTGGCACACCCCAATAAGTTTGCTAAGTTGGCAGATGAGAGGGGTGTCAGTACAGTGGTAGCACTGCTGCAGCAGGGCATGTCCTCTGAATGCCGGAAGAGTGTCTGCTCCAGTAAGGGGGGAATAGGAGAGCAGGGCAGGCCAGACAGGTTCTGGTAGTGGGGGACTCAATTATTAGGGGAACAGATAGGGCAATCTGCCACAAAGACAGGGATCATCGAACGGTGTGCTGCCTACCTGGCGCTCGAGTCCGACACATCGCTGATCAGGTTGACAGATTACTGGGAGAGGCTGGTGAGGACCCAGCGGTCATGGTGCACATTGGCACAAATGACAAAATTAGAGGTAGGTGGAAGGTCCTTAAAGATGATTTAAGGGAATAAGGCTGCAAGCTTAAAGCAAGGACCTCCAAGGTGGTATTTTCTGAAATGCTGCCTGTACCACGTGCCAAGCCAGAAAGGCAACGTGAGATTAGGGAGGTTAATAAGTGGCTCAAGAATTGGTGTAGGAAGGAGGGGTTTGGGTTCCTGGAGAACTTGCCCAACTTCTCAGTCGGCTACAGGTTCTACACTAGGGAAGGGCTGCACCTCAATGGGGAGGGTGCAGCTGTGCTGGGGAGAAAATGACTAGAAGGTTGAAAGAGTGTTTAAACTAGGAACTGAGGGGAGGGTAAGATAGTGCAGATAAAGACCTGGGCACAAATAATGAAATTGGGGGTGGCATGGGGGGTGGGGTTAGAACAGTTAATAATTTCAGAAAGAATAGAGGTACAGAGAGATACAGTACATAAAGTGCATGTATACTAATGCCAGAAGCCTCACCAACAAAATGGAGGAATTAGAATTAATTTTGTTGGAACATATTTATGACATGGTGGGGATATCTGAGACATGGCTGGACGAGAGCCATGACTGGGCGGTTAATTTACAGGGCTATAGTCTGTTCAGAAATGACAGTACAAATAAGCGAGGGGGAGGTGTGTGTTTATATGTTAAATCACCTTAAAACCCATCCTGCGTGATACCCTGTGAGTGGAGATAAGGGGAGGGGGAAAGAATTGTAAATCGCTGATAGGGGTTTGTTATAAGTCTCCAAAAATAATGGAAGCAACGGAGAATATCCTCGTAAAGCAAATAGATGAAGCAGCGACTCAAGGAGAAATCGTTATTATGGGGGACTTCAACTACCTTGAAATACATTGGGGAACCGAAACCTGCAGTTCCAGCAAAGGTAATAGGTTTTTGACAACTATGAGAGACAATTAGCTTTCACAACCGGTTCAGGACCCAACAAGAGGGGGGGCACTGCTAGACCTAATATTAACCAACATGCTAGACCGAATATCGAATATAAGGGTTGAAGGTCACTGGGGTAATAGTGATCACAAAATAATAAGTTTTCATGTATCCTTTAATAAGATGTGTAGTAGAGGGGTAACTAGGACACTAAACTTCAGGAAGGCAAATTTCCAATGGATGAGTGATGATCTTGGTGCAATTAACAGGAACGATATCCTGAAACATAAAAATACACAAAGAAAATGGGAGACTTTTATTAGCATCCTGAATAGGACCTGTGCACAATATATATCATATGGGAATAAACATGTTAGAAATAGGAGGAAACCACTATGGTTAAATAGAGCTGTAAGGGGCACAATAAGTGACAAAAATAAAGCATTTAGAAAATTAAAGCAAATAGGTAGTGATGAGGCATTAAATAAATGCAGAAGATTAAATACATTTTGTAAAAAGCAAATCAAGACAGCAAAGATTGAGACAGAGAGACTCATTGCCAGAGAAAGTAAATATAATCCCAAAATATTATTTAACTACATAAATAGTAAGAAACTAAAAAATGACAGTGTTGGCCCCCTTAAAAGTAGTCTGGGTGAAATAGTGGATGAGGATAAGGAAAAAGTCAATATGCTAAATGACTTTTTTTCAACAGTATTTACACAAGAAAATTCCATGACGGATAACATGATCAGTGATAACAAAAATTCTCCATTAAATGTCACCTGCTTAACCCAACAGGAAGTGCGTCGGCATCTAAAAATCACCAAGATTGACAAATCCCCGGGCCTGGAGGGGATACACCCCCCGAGTACTGCAGGAATTAAGTACAGTCATAGATAGACCATTATTTTTAATCTTTAAAGATTCCATAATAACAGGGTCTGTACCACAGGACTCGCGTATAGCAAATATGGTGCCAATAATCAAAAAGGGGACAAAAACTGAACTTGGAAATTGTAGGCCAGTAAACTTAACCTCTACTGTGGGTAAAATCCTGGAGGGTTTTCTAAGAGATACTATAGTGGAGTACCTGAAGAAGAATAATATCAACATGGGTTTACAAGGGACCGTTCCTGTCAGACTAATCTGATAAGCTTTTATGAAGAGGTAAGTTCCGAACTGGACCAAGGAAATGCAGTGGACGTGGTGTACATGGACTTTTCAAAAGCTTTTGATACGGTGCCACACAAAAGGTTGATACATAAAATGAGAACAATGGGGATAGGGGAAAATATATGTAAGTGGGTTAAGAGATGGCTCAGGGATAGTAAACAAAGGGTGGTTATTAATATTATTAATAGAGCACACTCGGACTGGGTCACGGTTAGCAGTGGGGTACCACAGGGGTCAGTATTGGACCCTCTTCTTTTTAACATATTTATTAATTACCTTGTAGGGGGTATAGAGAGTAGAATTTCAATATTTGCAGATGACACCAAACTCTGCAGGGTAATCAATACAGAGGAGGACAATTTTATATTACAAGAGGATTTATGTAAACTAGAAGCTTGGGCTGATAAATGGCAAATAATCTTTAATGGGGATAAATGTAAGGTCATGCAGTTGGGTAGAACAAACAAGATGTATAATTATGTGCACAATTGTAAAACACTGGGCAAAACTGTTACTGAAAAAGACCTGGGTGTATGGGTGGATGGCAAACTCACATTTATTGGCCAGTGTCAGGCAGCTGCTGCAAAGGCAAATAAAATAATAGGATGCATTAAAAAAGGAATAGATGCTCATGAGGAGAACATAATTTTACCGCTATACAAGTCACTAGTGCAACCACACTTAGAATACTGTGTACAGTTCTGGTCTCCAGTGTATAAGAAAGACATGGCTGAACTGGAGCGGGTGCAGAGAGGAGCGACCAAGGTTATTAGGGAACTGGGGGGTCTGCAATACCAAGACAGGTTATTACACTTGGGGTTATTTAGTTTGGAAAGACGAAGGCTTAGGGGTGATCTTATTACTATGTATAACTATATGAGTATGCAAATAAAGTCCGTGGAGCCTCATTTAAGAGTCTCAAACATGGGACTAGCCAGATCTTCCTCCAGGGAGGCACCTTTGCTGGCTGCCGCAGTGTTTTCTTTGACTGGTCTCCCTGAGGTCAGTGATTGTTTCGTGATGTTGGTCTACTAGGCATTGCTCCCACCTAGCCAGAATCATACTGTACACTGATGAGGGGCAACACCCCGAAACAGCTGTCTGTGGATGGATACCTGGCCTTAGTATTTCCCTTGTCATATCTGTAAACTCGTAAAGAGCTGGATATTGACTTAAAGGGCCACTTAATATGGTGGTAATGGTGGTTTCTGAAAGGAGCCACTCCTTGGCTGGGTCCTTCCCTGGAGGAAGATCTGGCTAGTCCCATGTTTGAGACTCTTAAATGAGGCTCCACGGACTTTATTTGCATATTCGTATTTCCCAGGGAGCAATGCACCTAGGATTTCACTTATTGAGCGCCTTTGCCGGCTGCCGTAGTGTTTTCTTTGACTGGTCTCCCTGAGGTCAGTGATTGTTTCCTGATGTTAACTATATGAGGGGACAATACAAAGACCTTTCTAATGATCTTTTTACTCTTAGATCTGTGACGGGGACAAGGGGGCATCCTCTACATCTGGAGGAAAGAAGGTTTAAGCATAATCACAGACACAGATTCTTTACTGTAAGAGCAGTGAAACTGTGGAACTCTCTGCCATATGATGTTGTAATGAGTGATTCCCTACTAAAATTTAAGAAGGGACTGGATGCTTTTCTTGAAAAGTATAATATTACAGGTTATATACACTAGTTTCCTTGATATTGCATTGATCCAGGGAGCTAGTCTGATTGCTGTATGTGGAGTCGGGAAGGAATTTTTTTCCCCAATGTGAAGCTTACTGATTGCCACAAGGGTTTTTTTTGCCTTCTTCTGGCTCAACATGTTAGGGAAGGTTAGGCTAGGATATGGGTTGAACTAGATGGACTTAATGTCTTCCTTCAACCTTAATTACTATGTTACTATGTAACTGTACACTAGGGTGACCGCAAAAAATCGATGTCGCAATTTTGTCCGTCTGGACCTCACAAAACGATTCCCCTTTCCAGATATTGAGATAGCCAAAATTTGAGCTCGATCAAACGACGTTAACCCGTGGCGCTCGTCGCTCAAAGTTTGAAAAAATCCAAATTGAGGTATTTTAAGATTTAGGCATTTTGCATAGTCTGTTAGACTATAAAGAATGTGACAACATTGCAGAAATAGCCCTGACCAAATTTTCGAACCATTTGTGGTATTTGAATGCAGAGTTGGTGGGATTATCGTTTTTTGATCCCACCATTACAGACAATGAAAAGTTGTTAATGGCTAATAAATTGCTCAGTAGCACAGATGAACCATCAGAGCACGCTAGGGTTGTAAATCCAAAAGTTAGGAAAGAAAAATTAAAAGAGGTAGGAAGTAACCGACTTTAACGACCTTCTGACAAAAGATGAAGAACAAAAGCAATATGTCCTGCAAGTTGTAAGCAAATGCCGAGCATTATATTCTGACGTTTCAAAAACTACTTTAACAAAAGCTCTAGAATAGATAAGATAACTATGTAAAATTATCAACTCATGTAGGTTAGCGGGCTCTGATGGTTCATCTGTGCTATTGAGCAATTTATTAGCCATTAACAACTTTTCATTGTCTGTAATGGTGGGATCAAAAAACGATAATCCCACCAACTCTGCATTCAAATACCACAAATGGTTCGAAAATTTGGTCAGGGCTATTTCTGCAATGTTGTTGTCACATTCTTTATAGTCTAACAGACTATGCAAAATACCTAAATCTTAAAATACCTCTGTCAGGGAGTCCTACACCTACACCATCTCGCTTAGCAATCGCGGTGTGGATTTCCTGCAGCACCTTCATGTACTGGGTCACGGATTCACCCTCCCTTTGGACATGGCTAAATAAGTGCATCCAGGGCCATCATAGCAATCCCTGCCTCCATTGGGGGGTCATGGGGTGCATCCTCAACATGCCTCTGACCCGCTCAGTCCAGTCCCATAGCAAAGTGTTATTTGCTGTAAACTTTGGGACCCTCAGTTGCTCCCTCGCCCCATCCCTGATGTGGTTCCCCCATGCGGTGCTCTCACAGTGAGTCATGCCTTAATGTACAGTATGTGCTCTGCTTGTATTGTCTTATAATGTGTACTATATGTATTACTGTACTGTGAGATGTTTGTAGCTTAGGGTTAGTACAGGGTTAAATTAGTGTGCTGGCTCAGCAGCCTCAAAAGGGACAGGAAGTCCCTGTCTGCAGGGAGAGCCCAGGCAGGATTGCCGTGGCAAGACATGCTCCCCTGTTGGGAGCATACCGTACCCCTTGGAGGGAACAGAGCTGCCAGTGGACTGTCAGGCACATGGACTGTGTGCGTGCCCCACAAGAGATTTTATGCTCCTGGAAGTCAGGAAAACTGGGAGTCATTGCCTCTGTTGCTGCAGCCGTTGCTGTGAAGAGGGACAGTTCAGGAATTTTCTTCTTTACCTTACTTTCATTTAACAAGGTGCCACAGTTGGGCCCTAAAGAGTGTGATGTGTGGTGCATCCGTTCCAGCATGGAGAGCAGCCATATATCTGAGGTAACCCATGTGACCCGGGGCTGGGACCAGATCTGTCTATTTATGTGCAAGGGGCCGAGGTGCTCACTGACTGTGCCTTAATGGACTGGCCTACGACTACCACCCCGTGCCACCTTGTTACAGCCATGTGACCTAGATGTTGGCATGACAACATCCGATCACTATACCAACGATTGGGCCCCCGCGACTTCATTGCGAGGGTGCTGATTATAGGGCAGAGGGAGCTCCCTCCCTCTGCCTGTCTTCTAAATGCTGCGATCTCTAGTAATGGCAATGTTTAGGGGGCTAGAGTGCTGGGGGCGGTGTGGGCACCGCTCCTGCACTGAGTGTCGGGTGTCAGCTGTCAGAATCAGCTGACATCCGGCAGTGATCACGCGCGCACAACCTCTGTGAGCTCAAAATCGTCTAAACGTACTCAGTACGTCTAAGGCTGCTAAGCATCAGCCGACCAAGACGTACTGAGTATATCCTAGGTTGTGAAGGGGTTAATGATGAGATTGTCCAAGAACTCAAAAGTAGGCCAGCGCTTCTGTAATGGTTCAGGATCTACAGTAGGTATAAATCCACTTCTGTGAGATTATTTACTTCCGGGGACTGGTGACCAAGTGATGTGATCACATGTTCAAAAGATCCTGTAATCAACATTATTGTGAGATATCAACACGCGAAACATATGCTGGGGATTCACCTGCACTTGCATGTGCACTGGGTTGCCTCTGGCAGTATGGGTAAGAATTTATCTTCCTAATGACATTATTGAAGCTTGGTGGGCATTTATTGTGGTGGAGAATTAATGGCCAGAATGGCATTATGGATTTGTAGTTTAAACCTTTTCTCTGACTCACTTTACTCGTATAGCTATCTGTACAGAGGTTGCCCTTTCCGTGTTAATTACCACTTGTGTATTATTTGTTAAAATGATCCCTGAGGGGGATTTTTATGTGATCTTGGTATGAATAAAATTGATTCTTTTTACGCTCAAAACACTTCAGTCCTCTCTCTCTTTAATTTTTGTTGAAAAGAAAAATACAAACTAATGTCGAAGACATTAGATATACCATGGAACACTGTGAAGACAGTCACAAAGAAGTGGCTTAAACTTGAAACAATGATGGAATTACCGTGAACTGGAGATGCTCCCAACAATTGATGAAAATACAAGAAAAAAATTGGTCAGCGAGGCTTAGAGCAACATAAAAGGAGCAGGAAATATAAGCAAGTTTGTGTACTGCATGTCACAGCAATTTCCCATATTCTTCATATGTCTGGCCTGTGGGGTAGAGAGGCAAGATGGAAGCTTTTTCTTACAAAGAAAAACATTTCAGCCCTGCTATGTTTGCCAAAACCTTACATCAAGTCTGCGAAAAACGGGCACAAGTGATTGACCAGGAGCTGCAGGAAATGGCTGCTGCGGCTAACAGTGTGCCCACTATTAAAGAAAATGAATATTCACTGCTTTCCACTCCCATAGTCCTGGATTAGGGGAGCAGTGAATATTCCAGCATTAGCGTGTGGAGGCGCATGACAGTGATGTCAGCTGCTGGCATCAGAACTAGAGACAAACATTTTATCCTCCATGTAATGAGTTTTGTGAATAAAAATCTTATCTTCACAGAACCAGTTGAGCTGGACATTTCTTCTTTGTTGGATCCGCACCGAATACCTACTGTTCGGGCACAGACACCAAACAAGAACTTCACCAGGAAGTCCATGTTACTGGGTTCAGCCCCACAAACACCGGGTGTTTGTTGCGCTGACATATGCATGACAGCACGCAAACACTGCTTCTGATTGGTGGTAAAATCATCACAGCCAGTCAGAAAGCTGTGGTTCCCATGTTGTCAAAAGACAGTGTGAGCTTGCAGCTGTGTTAGGAGGTAGAGAGTTTCAATCCAGTCATAGGTCTAAGCTGATCGGACTACTGCTCCCATAAGCCAACACCTGCTCCTGCTCATAACAGTGAGATCAGGTGCAGCTGAGTATTCATCAGCCAGCGCCTGCGCTGTAAATACAGTTGAAAACAGAAGTTTACATACACTATATAAAAAGACACATATGCATGATTTTCTTAATATCTGAAAAAGAAATCAGAATAAACCTTTCCATTTTAAGTCAATTAGGATTACTCTAATTATTAATATTTGCCAAATGTCAGAATAATGATAGAGAGAGGCATTTTTATTTCTTACTGCAAAGGCAAACGTTTACATACACTAAGATTACTATGCCTTTAACCCCTTAGTGACAAAGCCAATTAGCAGCTTAATAATCAGGCCAATTTTTACAATTCTGACCACTGTCAATTTATGAGGTTATAACTCTGGAACACTTTAACGGATCCCGCTGATTCTGAGAAAGTTTTTTCGTGACATATTTTACTTCATGTTAGTTGTAAAATTTCTTCGATATGACTTGCGTTTATTTATGAAAAAAATGGAAATATGACAAAAAATACTTAATAAATAACATTTTCCACATGTCTGCTTTATATGAGCACAATTTTGGAACCAACATTTTTTTTTGTTAGGAAGTTATAAGGGTTAAAATTTGACCAGCGATTTCTCATTTTTACAACAAAATTTACAAAACCATTTTTTAGAGACCACCTCACATTTGAAGTCACTTTGAGAGGTCATAATGACAGAAAATACCCAAAAGTGACACCATTCTAAAAACTGCACCCCTCAAGATGCTCAAAACCACATTCAATAAGTTAATTAACCCTTTACTTGCTTCACAGGAACTGACGCAATGTGGAAGGAAAAAAATTAACATTTAATTTTTTTTAAAAACATTTTACTTCAGAACCAATTTTTTTTATTTTCACAAGTGTAAAAAGAGAAAGTGAACAAAAAAATTTGTTGTGCAATTTCTCCTGAATACGCCGATACCCTATATGTGGGGGTTAACCACTGTTTGGGCGTACGGCAGGGCTTGGAATGGAAGGAGCGCCGTATGACTTATTAAAAAAAATCACATTTTTCCCAGATAAATCTATTTTAGCTCCAAATATAGCATTTTCATAAGGGTAACATGAGAAATTTATCCATGCAATTTTTTCTGAGTGTGCAGATACACAATATGTGGAGGAAAACCACTGTTTGGGCGCATGGCAGAGCTCAGAAGGGAAGGAGTGCCATTTGACTTTTTCAATGCAGAATTGGCTGAAATTGAGATTGGATGCCATGTCATGTTTGGAGAGCCCCTGATGAGCCTAAACAGTGGAAACCCCCCACAAGTGACACCATTTTGTTAACTAGACCCCTTAAGGAACTTATCTACCCCCAACTGCTTCACAGAAGTTTAATACGCAGAGCCGTGAAAATAAAAAATCATTTTTTTCCTCAAAAATGATTTTTTAGCCCACTATTTTTTATTTTCCCAAGGGTGACAGGAGAAATTGGACCACAAAAGTTGTTGTACAATTTGTCCTGAGTATGCTGATACCCCATATGTGGGGGAGAACCACTGTTTGGGCCCATGGGAGAGCTCGGAAGGGAAGGAGCGCCGTTTTGGAATGCAGACTTTGATGGAATGTTCTGCAGGCATCATGTTGCGTTTGCAGAGCCCCTGATGTGACTAAACAGTAGAAGCCCCCCACAAATGACCCCATTTTGGAAACTAGACCCCCCAAGGAACTTATCTAGATGTGTGGTGAGCACTTTGAACCCCCAGGTGCGTCACAGAAGTTTATAATGCAGAGCCGTGAAAATAAAAAATCATTTTTTTCCACAAAAATTATTTTTTAGCCCCCTATTTTTTCATTTTCCCAAAGGTAACAAGAGAAATTAGACCCCCAAAGTTGGTGTGCAATTTGTCCTGAGTACAATGATGCCCCATATGTTGGGGTAAACCACTGTTTGGGCACACGTCGGTGCTCAGAAGGGAGGGAGCATCATTTGACTTTTTGAACGCAAAATTGACTGGAATCAATTGTGGAGCCATGTCGTGTTTGGAGACCCCCTGATGTGCCTAAATAGTGGAAACCCCTCAATTCTAGCTTCAACCCTAACCCCAACACACCCCTAACCCTAATCCCAAACCTAAGCCTAACCCTAATTCCAACCCTAACCCTAATCCTAACCCTAGTCCCAATCCTAACCCTAATCCTAACCCTAATTCCAACCCTAACCCTAATTCCAACCCTAACCCTAATTCTAACCCTAACCCTAATGGAAGAATGAAAATAAATATATTTTCTTTATTTCATTATTTTTCCCTACCTATGGGGATGATAAAGGGGGGGTTTATTTACTATTTTTTTATTTTGATCACTGTGATAGGGTCTATTACAGAGACCAAAATGAACCAATAGGAAAAATCTTCCTATTGTTGCCAGGTCCCGACCAACAGATCTTGGCATATCTAGGAAGAAGATGACGGCATCCATGGAGGGGAAGCACGTGGGCCGAGGACCACCGGGAGGTACTGGGGGGATCGGAGACCCTATTTCTCTCTCCTCTGATGTGCAATCACATCAGAGAAGGAAATTAAATGGCACATCAGACTTTTTTAGCGGACGCCGTTATACAGTTAATAAAGGCAATCGCAAAAGCGGGGTTGGTAAAAACTGACCCGAATCATGTTCTCTGGGGTCTTGGCTAACCCCGGCAGCCGAAACCCCGGAGAAAATGGGGGGCGCTATACACTTTCTCCACAGCGTTAATTAACAGCGCTGTGGTTTAAGTACCCTTAACTACCACCGTTAAAAGGCGTATTGGAGGTCGTTAAGGGGTTAAACAATTCTGAACTTTTTCTGATAGGGTTTTTGGCAACATCAGAGTTAATTAGAGACACACCTGTGGATGTACTTTAATGTACACCTGAAACACACTGCTTCTTTGTGTAGTATCATGGGAAAGTTTAAAGAAATCAGCCTATATATCAGGAAGAGAACTGTGGACTTGCACTAGTCTGGCTCATCCTTGGGTACAATTTCAAGATACCTGACGGTGCCTCGTTCAACAATTATTTGCAAGTACAAACAAGATGGGAATGTCCAGCCATCATACCGCTTAGGAAGGAGATGGGTTCTGTGTCCTAGAGATTAACATGCTTTGGTCCGACATGTGTATATCAACCCAAGGATAAAAGCAAAAGACCTTGTGAAGATGATGGCAGAAGCTGGTAAGATTATGACAATATCCACAATGAAATGAGCACTGTATCAAAATGGGTTGAAAGGCCACTCTGCCAGGTAGAAGCCATTACACCAAAAGAAACATAACTAAGCCAGGTTAATGGAACAAAGACCTTAATTTTTGGAGACATGTTCTTTGGTCTGATGAAACTAAAATTGTACTTTTGGGCACAATAACCAAGTACTGTATATACATGATCGCTCAGCCAAAGGAGCTGCTGGAAGCCGGAACAAGATGCTGCAAGGGCACGCAGGGAAGCTAAGTAGGTTTTTTTGTGCAGCTGCTGGAAGACGGCAGCTGCAGCTGTATCTGTGCATGCTATAAGAGAAATGAATATTCATTGCCAATGCAGTGAATGTTCATTTCTCTTTAGCAGCGGGCACAGAATTTGGCCACAGCAGTCAGCTCCTGCCTCCTGTGACCCACTGTTCAGCCACTCCCCCTCTCCAGCCAGCTTCTGGGAAAATGATGACTTTTGTATGAGCCGAGGGGGGTGTTTTCAGCACAAAAAAATGTGCTGCAAAACTCAGCTTATACACAAGTATATACGGTATTTAAATAAATAATTTAATAAAAAGGGCATGAGGTCCCCCCATTTTTGACATCCAGCCTTGCTAAAGCAGACAGCTTGAGGGCTGGTATTCTCAGGCTAGTAAGGGGCCATGGATATTGACTCATCCAGCCTAAAAATAGCAGCCCGCAGCTGCCCAGAAAAGGCTCATGCGCCATTTCTGGCTCTTTGCACGTCTCTTCCCACTTGCCCTGTAATGGTGGCAAGTGGGGTTCATATTTGTGGGATTGATTTCACCTTTTGTATTGTCAGTAGTGTTGAGCATTCCGATACCGCAAGTATCGGGTATCGGCCGATACTTGCTGTATCGGAATTCCGATACCGACTTCCGATATTTTTTCAATATCGGAAGTCGGCATCGGAATCGGAAGTTCAAAGTTGATTGACAGCCTGACGTCATCATGATGCGCGGTGTGTGCGCATCATGATGCGCCGTCATTTCGGGCCTTCCGGGGGTCTCTGCCGGCCTGCCGGGGGGCTGTGCCGGCCTGCCGGGGGGCTGTGTGGACTGCCCGGGGTCTGTACCGGCCTGCCGGGGGGCTGTGCCAGCCTGCCGGTGGTCTGTGCACCCTGTGGGGGTCTGTACCGGCCTGCCGGGGGGCTGTGCCGGCCTGCCGGTGGTCTGTGCACCCTGTGGGGGTCTGTACCGGCCTGCCGGGGGGCTGTGCCGGCCTGCCGGTGGTCTGTGCACCCTGTGGGGGTCTGTACCGGCCTGCCGGGGGGCTGTGCCGGCCTGCCGGTGGTCTGTGCACCCTGTGGGGGTCTGTGCCGGCCTGCCGGGGGGCTGTGCCGGCCTGCCGGGGGGCTGTGCTGATGTCCGGGGGTCTGTGCAAGCATCGTCCGATGGGACTACAAGTCCCATCTGGCGATGCCTGCTACCATGACAGTGATTGACACATTAGCCAATGATGGGACAGTAGTAGTCCCATCATCCGGCTAATGTGTTAAATGTTAAAAAAAAAAAAAAAAAAAAATACTACATACATACTACATGCATGCTACATACATACTACATGCTACATACATACTACATACATACTACATACATACTACATATATACTACATGCATGCTACATACATACTGCATGCTACATACATACTAAATACATACTACATACATACTACATACTACATACATGCTACATACATGCTACATACATGCTACATACATACTACATGCATGCTACATACATACTGCATGCTACATACATACTACATGCTACATACATACTACATACATACTACATACATACTACATACATACTACATACATGCTACATATATACTACATGCATGCTACATACATACTGCATGCTACATACATACTACATACATACTACATGCATGCTACATACATACTACATACTACATACATACTACATACATACTACATGCATGCTACATACATACTACATACTACATATATACTACATGCATGCTACATACATACTACATACATACTACATACATACTACATGCTACATACATACTACATATATGCTACATACATACTACATATATACTACATGCATGCTACATACATACTACATGCTACATACATACCACATATATACTACATACATACTACATGCATGCTACATGCTACATACATACCACATACATACTACATACATACTACATACATACTACATGCATGCTACATACATACTACATACTACATACATACTACATACATACTACATGCATGCTACATACATACTACATACTACATATATACTACATGCATGCTGCATACATACTACATGCTACATACATACTACATACATACTACATGCTACATACATACTACATATATGCTACATACATACTACATATATACTACATGCATGCTACATACATACTACATGCTACATACATACCACATATATACTACATACATACTACATGCATGCTACATGCTACATACATACCACATACTTACTACATACATACTACATACATACTACATGCTACATACATACTACATATATACTACATGCATGCTACATACATACTGCATGCTACATGCATGCTACATACATACTACATACATACTACATGCTACATACATACCACATATATACTACATACATACTACATACAATACATTCATACAATACATACATAGACATACAGTACATATAACATAGAGTAACATACTTACCAATACTTGTCACATTGTTCCCCGAAGCCATTGTCTTTTACGGAATAAATATTAACATAACAAACCACAAAAATACTCACCCACGATCCGAAGCAGTCCACGAGTGTGTCCCACGACGATCTTGGGTAGAGAACTGCAGCATCAGCTGTTGCTGCCGTTCTCTACGGGCTGCAGGAATCCAATGACGGAAGGTAGGTATCCTTCCGCACTGTATTCCTCTGCCACTTAAAAAAAAAAAAAGTCCCTAGTCTCACTTTATGCCATTGCTGTGTGGGAAGGAGGAATACAGTGCGGAAGGATACCTACCTTCCGTCATTGGATTACTGCAGCCCGTAGAGAACGGCAGCAACAGCTGATGCTGCAGTTCTCTACCCAAGATCATCGTGGGACACACTCGTGGACTGCTTCGGATCGTGGGTGAGTATTTTTGTGGTTTGTTATGTTAATATTTATTCCGTAAAAGACAATGACTTCGGGGAACAATGTGACAAGTATTGGTAAGTATGTTACTCTATGTTATATGTACTGTATGTCTATGTATGTATTGTATGAATGTATTGTATGTAGTATGTATGTAGTATATATGTGGTATGTATGTAGCATGTAGTATGTATGTAGTATGTATGTAGCATGCATGTAGCATGCAGTATGTATGTAGCATGCATGTAGTATATATGTAGTATGTATGTAGCATGTAGTATGTATGTAGTATGTATGTAGTATGTATGTAGTATGTATGTGGTATGTATGTAGCATGTAGCATGCATGTAGTATGTATGTAGTATATATGTGGTATGTATGTAGCATGTAGTATGTATGTAGCATGCATGTAGTATATATGTAGTATGTATGTAGCATATATGTAGTATGTATGTAGTATGTATGTAGCATGCATGTAGTATGTATGTAGCATATATGTAGTATGTATGTAGTATGTATGTAGCATGCATGTAGTATATATGTAGTATGTATGTAGCATATATGTAGTATGTATGTAGCATGTAGTATATATGTAGTATGCATGTTGCATGCATGTAGTATATATGTAGTATGCATGTTGCATGCATGTAGTATATATGTAGTATGTATGTTGCATGTAGTATATATGTAGTATGTATGTTGCATGTAGTATATATGTAGTATGAATGTAGCATGTATGTAGTATGAATGTAGCATGTATGTAGTATGCATGTTGTATGTATGTAGCATGTAATTTTTTTTTTTTTTTTGTACATTCAACACATTAGCCGGATGATGGGACTACTACTGTCCCATCATTGGCTAATGTGTCAATCACTGTCATGGTAGCAGGCATCGCCCGATGGGACTTGTAGTCCCATCGGACGATGCCTGCACAGACCCCCGAAGCCTGCACAGCCCACCGGAGCCTGCACAGCCCCCCTGGCAGGCCGGCACAGCCCCCCGGCAGGCCGGCACAGCCCCCCGGCAGGCCGGCACAGCCCCCCGGAGCCTGCACAGCCCCCCGGCAGGCCGGCACAGCCCACCGGAGCCTGCACAGCCCCCCTGGCAGGCCGGCACAGCCCCCCGGCAGGCCGGCACAGACCACCGGAGCCTGCACAGACCCCCTGGCAGGCCGGCACAGCCCCCCGAAAGGCCCGTACAGACCCCAGAGAGGCTGTACAAGGGAAAAACAGGATTTTTCTTATTCCGATACCGGAAGTCCCATAGACTTGAATGGGACTTCCGGTATCGGAATCGGCGATACCGATACTTTTTTTTAATATCGGCCGATCCATTCCGATCCGATACTTTGAAGTATCGGACGGTATCGCTCAACTCTAATTGTCAGGTGACATCAAGCCCATGGCTTAGTAATGGAGAGGCATCTATAAGACACCTATCAATTACTAATCCTATAGTTAATTGGTAAATAAAGACACAGCCAGAATAAAGTCCTTTATTTGAAATAAAAGATTTTTTTTTTCCTTTTTATTTAAAAATAGCAAGCAGTTATACTAACCTAGCATATAATCTCTCTACACAAGTATAGATCTCTTTTATTGTATTGTTATTTGGACATTACTACCTTTACATTTAGAACTTCAAGCTTGATACACATACACTTTTTGTGCACTTTTTTCATATATACACTGTCAATTTTGATGTATGATGCTATATATTGATTTTATACAGCATTCCTGTATTATTGGAGAGAATTCTTTTATACGGTATTTATGGTGTCAGAAGCTTGCTTACATTTGTGTATAGTTTTAAATGGGTTTTAATTATGCCATGTTGATTTTTATATAGAAATAAATGATTTATTTTCCATACATGTGTGCACATTGTATATGCTTTCTCTTTTTCCTCTTCCTCTTCCTTAATAGTTATTGTCTCCAATATATATGTAGCACCCTCATTTATTTTCAAATTCTATATCATTGGCTGTGCATCTTTCCAATTTACTAGTCCAAAGTATATTCAAGGTGACAGAACATTCCTCAGACAACCATTAATAGCCTCATTGATAGCACCCAAGGGGTGTATGCGTGCGTGTGTGTGTGTGTGGGTGTGGGTGTGTGTGTGTATTTCTGCGTGTGACCCTCATACTTGATACTGAATAAAGATGTTTTGAAAATGTTGTTTTCATTTTTTCATCATTTACGCATCATTAACGTGTCTATTGATCCTGTGATTTTTATAATGCCGCAATATGTCAATCTTGGTGTTGGAATTTCAATTCATACTACGCACTGTTGTATTACATTGTGCACTGCTGGTTTGCAGACCTTGAGTACTAGGTTCAAGTCGAACCAAGGACAACATCTGCATGTGATTTGTAAGATCTCTATGGATTTGCTTGAGTTTATTCAGATATACTGGTTTCTTCCCACATTAAAAAAAATCTGATTGAATAAATCATAGAAAATTACCCCTGGTATATTTGAGATATGAAAATTGGAGACAGAGACTGATGTGAAAGTTTACAATTCAGGAGAGTTTCTATAGGTATGACCACCTTGATGACGAGGCTTAAAAATAAAAAAAAAATAGTTGGGCCCAAGTAGCTTGGTCCTTAGGGGTAAAGTGTTGATGAACATCACTTAGATATAATTTAGGTGACCTGTCATCTTTTTAGCAATTCTAGCTTGGAAATTTCAAATGTTGCAATAATATGTAAAAATCAAAGCACCATTACCTTTGCAGGTCGCCTATATGGAAATAGATCTCAAAAACAATCACGGGTTTCTTGCTGATAGGCCATTCATCAACCATCTGGAGCTAGGTGACATTCTTCTCCCTTGAGTAAATAAAGTTTGCAGATCGTAGATTTCTCACAAATTCTGTATTTTTAGACCAGGAAATCTTTCACATTGAATCACCATCTGAGTTTAATAAGCAAATTAGAGAATGAATGATTTTCTGGCCAAGTTAGAAATCATTCGTAGGTTATGGGGAAATAGCACAGAGTTTGAAATATAGAAGACCATTTAGAACAAATGATTAATGAATGGATGGCGGAAGATGAATATTACTTTAAGCCTCATTCACATATTGTATATTACAATGCTGAGCCGAATATTGATCAATTGGTTACTGTGCATATGTAGCATTATATCATTATTGTGTAAATAATGTTTGTTATGATAGTTATTATACACGAAACATACGTGTATAGAACATGCAATTACCTTTAAGGTAACAGCTCATCATTTACTTTATGACATGAACATGAGCCCTAAAAAATCCCAACAACCAGAGTATATTTAACCAAATATCTTTATTATCATAAAAAATGAACACAATTTAAAATAGAAACACAATGCTGCCACTGCAGGGCTCAATACTAAGTATTTCTTTGTTAACCACAATAACCACTTTGTGAGTTATACAATTGTGGTTTTAACAGTTGATTTAGAATTGTACTATACTTACCGTATGTTCTATAGTTTTTTTTGTAGCAAACACTTTTAGAAACCCTCCTTCTTTAAAGAAGCCCTCTCATCAAAAGTTTTTATCTTAACATTTTGCTGTCCCCAAATGATATAGCACTGTGTACTTACAATTGCTCATTTTGCCTTTCTACTCCGTTAATTCTTCTCTTTTCTCTGCTCTATGTAGAAACTGGGAATCTCTTGTCCCTGCATTTTTCCTCCCATCTTCAACCAACTCCTGACCCAGCTGCTCTCTCCTTCCCCTACCAGAGACTTTTGCAGTGATGACTGATATGGAAAAGTGACCTCCTGTTTTTACATAGAGATTAGAAGGATTCAGATAGTCAGTTTTTAATGATGTGATGTCATAGACCTAACAAAAAAAAAAATTAGCTGCGTAGAAAGGGAAAATGAGCAATTGTAAGTACACAGAGTAAAATGTAAGGTGACTGCAATATATAGAGAGGATACAAATTTTGATGAGAGCGTTTCTTTAAGGGAGTTTTGAAGAAGCTTCTTGCTTCCTAAGGCGATGTTCCCACGATGAGCTTTTGATGCGTTTTTGATGCTGCATGTTTTTGCTGTGTCAAAAGCACAGTGTCTTACAGTTCCAGCAAAGTGGATGGGATTAATAGAAATCTCATCACCACTGTGCTATTTTTTCATCAGCGTAAACTGACCTGTGAAGCGTGATTCAAATCCACAACATGTCAAATTCTCTTGGGGGGGTACTCTGAGTATTCTGTGCAAATTTTTCCCATAGGCTTACATTAGATGCGGAAAATCCACAGATGAAAAAAACTCACATGCGTTTTTAGTGCATTTTCAATCTGGAAATGCGTCAGAAATGGCAAGTATCACAAATAAAGCAGCTTTATTTAAAACATGACACATCAAAAAGAGAAGCATCAAAAACATGATATAAGCGCATGTAAAAAAGACACTCACAAAACACAATAAAAAAACACAAGTAAAATAATTTAAAACTCACCAAAAGCTCATCGTGGGAATGTAGCCTAAGAGTATGTGTAAAAGACATCTTTTTTAAGGAGGATTCCACTGTTAAACCGCCTTTAAAAACTGCTAGAAATTCGCTCAAAAGAAAAACACATGCAAATGTAAAAATGAATTACTGTTCATATGTTCAGGCTTTTCAGATTCTTTTAACCACATCAGGTTTCCAAAAATTTTAAATGGTTAAAAAAGTCACATGTCTATTCCTCTGGTCTTTTCCGCTCAAAAGACGATCTATACTTTACAATGCAAGTCAATATATAAAAGATCAAAAGAAAGCTTTGCATAAAAAAAATGCAATTTTTTTCCATCATTCAATAGAGTGAAATAAATGTCTGCAAAATTACAGTAAAATAAAGTTACAAAACTATGAGAAAACTCTCATTCGCGAAAAAGAGCCTGTGTACTTAATCCCCATTGATTATATGCATATATGCAATATTTTTGCAATTTCTTATCACAATAACCATAAGAACAGGATCTAAAAACCTGTATTTTTTAGGTGATTTGAGAATGGAATGGAAAACATAAAATAATAAGGAAAAAAATAAAAAATACCCTATTTTTGCATTTACTTCAACTTATAAATAAATATACAGTACATTCACCATTAACATATGGGTCATTAAAAATGGCACCAGGGAAAGATCTAGTCCAGATGAAAAATAGGTCTTATGTAGGTACTGACAGCATTCTAGAGGGAAAAAAGGAAAAAATTCTTTGGGCTTTCCAACTATAGTAAATAGTGCCATATAGCTGGAATAATCCATCATTTACTAATAGGGTGTCTGTAAGTACACCTACTGCACACATTTTCCCTTCAGCAGGAATGTTATGGCATATCATAGCAATATGTCATAACATTGTTGAGATAACACTTTCAGGTCAGTGTCATTCAGGTGGTTTTAATGGATATTTTAATAGTTGTCATCAGAATATTCTTCCATATCTTACGTAACAATACAATAAATACTCATTTTAAATTAGGTACCAGTGGAAAATATTCCTGTTCCACATGTAGATTTTGATGTAGATTTCAGTGGATTTGTGCAGTTCAAATTTTCAAAAATATGTAAACTTTCATGGCTCTCTTCACATGCGGCAAATATAGCAAAGCAAATCACCATAGATTTCACCCATACAGATACTGTACCAAAACTGCCTCGTGAACATGTATACTACACTGTAAGGAGGTGCGCAATAGAAGATATGGTTCCTCAACTTTGTGTAGCACTTGTGACCAAAAGTGACCAGCTACTGTCCAAACTGAACAAGGCAGTACCGAAAGATGGAATAAGTGTTTCTGGAAGGATGGCGCTAAAGAGAACTCCGGGTCAGGTAGTAAATGTGGCATAGTAATCCAATATAAAAGGCCTTGTGACAAGTCAGGAAAGCAGTTGGTGCCAACAAGAAAAACCAGCAGGATGTGTGAGTGGAGGGACGCAGACGCCAAGTTACCGGGATGCGCTTGCGGACCGACACAGGCTGGACGTCATGAGGAAAACATTGAGAACCAGACTATGCAAGTCAAGACCTGGGATTCAGACTCCGCCTGGTCAAGACCCAAAGCCCAGCCTTCATCAGTTGAGTGTCACAATTCGACTGGCGAGTGACGTGGGACCATGGGCACCTTTCCTGGCTCTAACACTAGGGGGCGCCCTAGCTCACCCTGTTCCTCGGGATACGTCAGATTGCGAAGATGCCGGGGCCTCCACCCTTGCCCTATCTTCTACAACAGCCCTACATCTGTCCCCTTCCCCCACCCAGGGAAGAGATGCACTACTGTGTACCGCAGCATACCAACCCGACAGAGAGAGGGACAAAGACAAGGGTACAAAGGAAACTCCACACATACAAAATACACACTCACAACAGGCTGTTTGTGTTCCCTTTATTTCTTTGAGCAGTGAGTGAGTGGCCCGATTCTAATGCATCGGGTATTCTAGAATATGTATGTAGTTTATTTATGAAGTTTTAATAATAATCCAATACTGCACCCCCCAATCCTGATATGCATGGTCCTCTCACCCCCAATCCTGATATGCATGGTACCCCTCCCCCCTATCCTGGAAAGCATGGCCCCCTCACCCCCCTTTCCTGGTATGCATGGTCCCCCTCACCCCCCTTTCCTGGTATGCATGGTCCCCCTCACCCCCCTTTCCTGGTATGCATGGTCCCCCTCACCCCCCTTTCCTGGTATGCATGGTCCCCCTCACCCCCCTTTCCTGGTATGCATGGTCCCCTCACCTCCCTTTCCTGGTAAGCATGGTCACCCTCACCCCCAATCCTGATATGCATGGTCCTCTCACCCCCCAATCCTGATATGCATGGTCACCCTCACCCCCCCTTTCCTGGTAAGCATGGTCCCCTCACCCTCCAATCCTGGAATGCATGGTCCTCTCACCCCCCAATCCTGGTATGCATGGTCCCCCTCACCCCCCTTTGCTGGTATGTATGGTCATCCTCACCCCCCTTTCCTAGTATGCATGGTCCCCCTCCCTCCCCCCCATTGCTGGTATGCATGGTCTCCTTCCCCCCCATTGCTGGTATGCATGGTCCCACTCACCCTCTTTGCTGGTATGTATGGTCACCCTCTCCCCCTTTCCTGGTATTCCGATCTTCTTTCCATGCGCCCAGCCTCGCGGTCCCAGTAATGCATTGCGCGAAACACCGCTGATGACGTCACACTCTCGCGAGAGTAACGTCATCTCTGGTCTAAGGCGCAAGGCATTACTGGGACGGCGAGGCCGGGCGCGTGGAAAGAAGATCGGAGGCCGTCGGAAGGTGAGAATAACATTTTTTTTATTTTAATTCTCTTTTTTACAGATCAAGGCCTGCCGCCCCATTGAGCGCTGCGCCCGACTGCGCCCGACGCTGATTGGACCAATCAGCGGCAGGCGCAGCTTACCGTTACAAACAGCTGCGCCTGTCGCTGATTGGTCGCAGCCAGCGACCCGTGATTTCGGTTACAGACAGACGTGATAAGGCATTTATATATATAGATATATATATATATGTATATACAGTATGTATTTGTCACTTGTAATAACACCATCTTTTCTTTTGATTGTTTTTCATACCCTTGTGCACTAAATTCTTGATTAATAAAGTTTGTATGTAATATTTTTTCACTATTATCATTGACCTGGTTGCCAATACCTTTTCCAGTTTAGGTCCGTTACCTTCCAGCATTATAAGCTCGGGGTGTCGTGGCTAGGCGCCCCCTCGCAGGACTCATTTCCAGATGGTCACTCTATCTCATAATTACTTCTGCTCCAAATCTCGTTATCCATTTTCTTCTGTCTCCTCTCACTTAGGGTCACCCCAGAATGTGGTTACTGCTAACCTTGGACCTTTAGGATCACTTACTATGTACTTTAGGTCCTATCTGACCCTCTTACAGTAAATTGTTACCGTCCCAGCAACTCAGTCCCTCACACTCTGTGCTAGTCCCAAACATTATCTCTAACTGTCCTAACTACACATATTGTCAATATCTCAGATACTTTTAACACACATCACAGTTCATATTACATAGCATAACATTTTATAACAATAAATTTGATTCTTCAAGAGGGAATGGTGGGCAGCATGTCCATCTTCTTACACAACCATGTTCTTGAGTCCCTAAGCCTTAGCTATGTGTGGAATGTATTATCCACAGTGGATTTTGCTGCAAATTTACTGCAATGTTCACACTGCACAGCAGGCTGTCTTTACACTCACGCTCACTATGTAGTGAGTGGTTACGGTTACAATCCCTGGCACCGCCAAGATGACTGGAAGCAATTAAATGCTATTTATCTGCAGACTAACTTTATTTCTGTGTATAATTTTTGGAGGTAATAGGTTCCTTATAAGACTTACCACCAAAGATTTTCCTAAGATGGAAAATCTGTATTTGGAAAATCTGTCGCATAACCTAAAAATGTAAGGCGTGATTGCAGTTTTGAAAAACCCATTCACATGTAGTTTTTTGTGCATTTCAATGAAATTCAAGCTAGAAAAGTCCAAGATAGAAATGTTAATTTCACACCAAACCTCCAAAAAGATGAAACCATGCCTTCATGGTGAGTGACATCTGGGATATTCTAAAGAGGCAGAAGAAAAAGCAGAGTACACAGCAGAATTTTTCCTTACACATTGCCTATATATGCAATATCCAACTTGTGACATTTCACACAAAAATTGTACATATGATTAGAGATGAGCGAATGTGTTCGGATTGGGTTCCAAATACGATCGGAATAGAATATTGTTTTTGCAATATTCGTCGAACACAACCGAACGTCATTAGAATCAATGGGAATAGAAATTACCGAATATGTTTGAAACCGATCATCAAACATACATTTGGCACGAATAGAGCACCAATATGGCACGAATTTGACAAATTCAGGTTCGGGGCCAAAACCCGAACAAATTCGCTCATCTCTACATATGATCCCATACATCACATCCCAAATGGCTGCTGTACCCCTCCCACCTAATCGCTTGATAACCTAAATTGCCACAATGGCTAAGAACTAATAAAAAAAAAATCACCTTCTATCTGATGTTCATGTGTCATACACAAGGTGCGGAGCGGAGAGGCAGGAAACCAGCTGATACTGTATCTTCAACTGTGTATCGTAAGGGCGTGGATGTCATTGAATGCATTAGTGTCACTGTAAAAAAAAACATGTCCGGCTTCCTGCCTCACTGTTCTGTGCTATGAAAGTACTTCGGAAGGAACTCCCTTTAAAAACCTCCCGTCCTTGAACCCATTCATGAGAAATTGCACATGTGTGTAGATTATTATTTGGACACATCCTGGTTAGAAATCAAAATTTGCAGCTTTTTTTACAATACTTTCTGATACTAAAATAGCATATATTGCGTGTATATCTTTTTGGTTTGTCTCTATGCTGTCTGTAGAATACTGCATGTTTCCTTCTATTTCCTAAGGCGGGTTAATGAAGGTGTTTTGTGCTGTGCTGCCATCTTGTGGTAATTAAAGAATAGGACCATAAAGACTGGAAAGGTTTCAACAAGGTGAAACTTTCTGATTACAGAGATAACTTGGAAACACTGAGACTAGTGATGAGCGAGTTTACTTGTTGCTCGGGTTTTCCTGAGCATGCTCGGGTGTCCTCCAAGTATTTTGGCGTGGTCGGAGATTCAGTTTTCGTCGCCTCAGCTGCATGATTTGCGGCTGCTAGACAGCCTGAATACATGTGGGAATTCCCTACCAAACAGGCATTCTTCACATGTATTCAGCCTGTCCAGCAGCCACAAATCATTCAGCGGCTTCGACACAAACCAAATCTCCGAGCAAGCCAAAATACTCGGAGGACACTCGAGCTTGGGAAAACCCGAGCAACGAGTATACTCGCACATCACTAATTGAGACACATAATAAGCTCCAATTCATCAAGACCGGCGGAAGAACACTGGTCTTGTTGAGGAAGTCAGGCACTCCTTATTCATTGAGAGGCACATAGCTTTTAATGAATTAGAAGTGTCTAAAAAGTGGTGTGCATCTCACCACAAATCTTATTCCATTCAGGGACCAAAGCAAGATTTCTGGTATAAAGTATGCCACAAGTCATCAAGAATTAGACAGGCTATGGCAGCAGGCCCCCATTCAGCCTCCATCCACCCTCAGCACAGCCTGTTGTGAAAATGACTTAAGTTGTAAAATGTTTTGAATTTATTCTATAGCGACCAGAATGGTGACCGGTCTGCAAACCCTGTCTTATGAGGAAAGGTTGCAGGATTTGGGAATGTTTAGCTTGCAAAAGAGAAGACTGAGAGGAGACTTAATAGCTGAGCGAACTGTATATTTGTGTGATTCACCGCGCTATGCTGAGCAGATGTATACAAAAAAAAAAAAGGGGAAATAAATACTTAACAGGAGTTATACGTACTTACTTAAAAATAAAGTTGTTGTAGAATATTCTGTGTTGAGATGTCTATGTGGTAAGTAGTTTGCAGGTTATCTGATGGTAGAGATCTCGTTTTTGATAGCTGCTGACGCTATTGGAACAATGATATATTAAGGTACCAATAAAACATACAAAAGGTCACACCACTCCTTGCATGTCCACCATACTCACTGGTTGTATCTTAACGTTTATATTCTCTTCGGGGTGTTCCCTTTATGGTGGATCGATTGATAAAATACTAAATATGAAGAGAATTTCAATTACTAATAGTGACCACAACCTTGATATTCAGTCCCAGTTCCTGGGGTACATATGCACTTACTTGTGCTAGATTTGTTATGCTACCCAGGTGTAAATCCTGATAGACTCTCTATAATGGTCTTTGTTGGCTTTATTTAGAGCCGGTGCAGGGACGATATCCACTGTTGAAAAAAATGACAAAGTGCTGGGTAAGGAGGGATCCACTAAACCCACAAATAGTGCTAGCGTTCCAGTAGCCAGTTAGTCCTGGTAGGACTTCTATGCATTACTTCTGGTGATTGCTCTGTCGCAGTCTGGCTGAGGCAGCGGCTGCTGATAGAGTGATAAGCGATGCAGTGTAAGGAGGGATCCACTAGACACCCTAATTATGCTAGCATTCCAATATTCAGTTAGTCCTAATAGGACTTCTATGCACTTACTTCTGGTGATTGCTCTGGCGCAATCTGGCTGAGGCAGCGGCTGCGGCAGCAGCTGCTGATGGAGCGATAGGCTATGCAGCGTGTAGTAGGGGAGCGGGTAGACGCCAGCACCTCGTGTACTCCGGCCGGAAGTATTGACGAGGACGCGGCGAGAGTGGGGGGCGGAGCTACTGTGACGTCACAGGCAGGGAGGAGGACGGGTGCACGAGAGGCACAAACCAACCAACGCGTTTCGAGGGGGGCTTCCCTCTTCGTCAGGGCTATGCTGAATGCCTGTCAGCCCGTCCTTATATAATAGCTCACCCAGCTGCAACCCATACCAATCATTAGTCTTGGGCAGAAATGTATGGGTTTTTTTTTGGTTTTTTTTCTGTGTGTATTGTTGCCTCAAGATACGCCTTGCTGCTATAATTGCAATATTATATTGTTGATTTATTAAAATGGATAGTCCGCTTTGTCTCCTAAATAATTAAAGTATACCTAACTTGTGAGCATAATATACTAAACTAAAACATAACTTTTATTTATACCAATTTTAAGATAATTTCAAATAATTTTACTGGAACTAAATAAATAAAACATGAGTATGGAGGGTTACACAAGCAGATTGACCTTCCGCACGATAATAAAATAGATACCTATATTTTCTAAAAAGTATTTGTGTGCTACCAGCACTTTATCAAAAAAAAAAAAAACGGAAAAAAGGATAGAAATGGAAGGGGGGGGAAAGGACTAATTTGACCATATGGTACTCGTCGTGAATCTTTATATAAAGAAAATATGGATAAAGGCGAAAACTGACGCACGGATGTAGTATGTACATCCTTAATTGTATGCTTCATAAAATGTAGATAGAAATAACAATAAGTGTATTAAAAATAAATAAAAATAAATAAATAAATAAATAAAAAATAAAAAAATTATAAAAATAAGATTAATGTTTTAAGAATTTTATCTAAAAAGCATATAGCTCAATCTCATGGTTGAGGCCTTTTGGGGCCAGGCTGTCAAGAGTGTAAATCCACTTTGACTCCACTCTTGACATAGCTTTCAAATAGTTGCCCTTCCTTGGATTTTGGGGGACCACCTGGATTCCACAATAGGATACCCCCTTGTAAGACTGATTATGCTTGTCCAAAAAATGACGCGATAAGGGGTGACCTTTGAATCCTTTTTTAATGTTATCCAGGTGCTCCTTAATCCTATCCATTAAACGTCTCTTGGTTCTGCCTACATAGATTTTATTGCAAGGGCACCTGAGTATATATATCACCCCCTTAGTTTGGCATGTTATTTCATCTCTAATACTAAATTTATTATTTGTCATATCTGTGAATGTCGTTTATAACTTCCTTTGTGTCAACGTTCTAATGCAACATAAGCATCTCTCACATGCCAAAAACCCAGATGGTTGTGTATTTGAATTAGTAAGGAGTGTTTGGCGTAAGGATGGCCTACAAATATCTCAAGGGATGTCACATTGTAGAAGGATTATCTTTATTCTCATTTGCACAAGGAAAGACTAGAAGTAATGGGATAAAACTGAATGGGAGGAGACACAGATTAGATATTAGAAGAAACTTTTTGACAACGAGGTTGATCAATGAGTGGAACAGGCTGCCACGAGAAGTGGTGAGTTCTCCTTCACTGGAAGTCTTCAAACAGAGGCTGGACAGACATCTGACTGGGATGATTTAGTGAATCCTGCTTTGAGCAGGCGGTTGGACCAGATGGCCCAGGAGGTCCCTTCCAACTCTACCATTCTATGATTCTATCTCAAGTTGCACAAAGATTTTGCAACTAATGAAAGCGTCTTATGCCATACTTCTTTTAGAAACACTTTTGATGAATTGAGGCCATAGCATTTTACACATAAGTCTGTTAAAAGTTTTTTTTGGGCAATACAAATTTAAACCAACTTCACGAGTGCAACACGACTGCAAATATTGGCCTGAACACTAAAGTCAAATTCCCGCAATGAGGTTTTGGTGTGTTTTTGGTTTCGCTGCACAAAAACTCAGCGTCTTACAGTTCCAGCAAAGTGGATGGGATTTATAGATATCTCATGCCAACTGGGCTTCTTTTTTAGTCACCATAAAATGACCTGTTTCAATTCTGCAATATGTCAATTTCTCTTGCGGGGACACTGAGTTCTGTATGTAGATTTTCCCCATAGAACTGCATTAGATAAAGAAAATCCACAGGTAAAATCTTCAAATGACAAATACCAGGAAGTATCAAAAACTAAGCAGCTTTATTTAAAACATGACATTCTGAACAGAGAAGTAACCTGTGATGACACAGCATTTAATCTTAATTATCCAGACGTCTATTTTCAGTAAGCCAGGAGGTATAGACTGCTATCTTTATGTTGACTTTTGAATTTTGTGTTTGTTCTTTGGTTGGTCAAGAAACATAGATTATTATTATTTATATGAACCATTAAGGATATGTGCACATGATCAGCAATTGGCAGCGCTTTGGATGCAGCGCATGTCCGCTGTGTCCAAAGCGCTGCTGGTTATTGATCGCAGGTGAATGCACATGTGTTCACTGAACCGTGCAGATTCACCTTGTCCAATACATTGTACGGGTGAAATTTATCTTGCGGAGGCTCGCGTCCCCGCAAGATAGACATGCTACGGACTGGATTTCTTGAAAATTCCATACACTTTGCTGTAACTACTAGACGTTGCGGATTGTACGCTGCACAAGTATGCAACATGCAACCCGCAGCATTTACTAATTGTGTGCACATACCCTATCGTTGACTTTTGAGTTGACGTTTGTTGTAACTTGTTTTCTGCTATCTTTGCAAGGCAGGTTATGCAGGATCATTGAATAATGGATGCTTGATAAATATGTTGATAGACCATTGTGTGAGTCCTGTGGTTTGTTGACCTGCAAAACAAAGAAAAACAAACCATGCAGATTGATTAAATACTCAATGTGAGTTAATCTCATCACACCTTTCCCTTGACCTCTGGATGATGGCTTGAAAGATAACAGTTGTGAAATATAAAAAGGGGGATATTCCTCTGTAACAAGTAAACCAGAGACTTTTTATTAAACCACAGCCAGGAACACTCTACATGACAGCAACCAGGACATCATGGCTCCATCACAAGGAACACAGATCTGACATTCTACAAGAAATCAGCTTAGGGAACCATGGCCCCATCTGAAAGAATAGAGATCTGCTCCATTGACTATCACTGAGCCCATGGATATGTTTGGGGAAGCCAGGATTTGGACCTGCCGGTCATCTGAGCCCCATGGATGTGTTTGAGGAAGCCAAGATTGGGACCCACAGGTCACGTGGCTCCATGGAAATGTTTAGAGAAGCCAGGGGGTGACCCTCTGGTCACCTAGTCACATACCTAAATGGACTGTCAGGTTCTTAAGCCTGTCATTACCTCCTCTCTGTGAGTGCCACAGGTGGGGGTAGTTGGCTCTGGAAGCTCCGAAGTCGCAGCTGTTCTAATCCCAACATGTCAGCGGAAAGATGAGACAATTTTGTACCATCTTGTGTATTTTGCTGGAACTGTTCTATATGTTCTATATGTTACTGTCTGTTTGGTGGTCAATTAAGTATTGCCATGCTGTTTTACCCTCACACTGTGTTGTCTGAGTAGTATTATGCCCACAGTAAAAGGAGAGGATTCAGTGGGATGATCCCTGGTTCTTGTGGTCTCGACCAATGGACTAGAGCACTCGCTGACCCCCCACGTCTCCACGCAACCTAATTTAACTGCTAATTTAATTGCAAAAATACAGGAGAAAAGATGCAACATCAAAAACTCACCAAATACTCTTCATGGGAACACAACCTAACACTTTATAGATCCTTATGATACTGTTAGCTCAAAAATTTAAAAAAATGCAATCACTTCATTTAGTTTAGAAGGCAGCTCAGGTTCTCTGCTTCTGAGGGGGCACAAGAGCAAATTAAGGTGATGTGCACACGAGTCTTTTTGATGAGCTTTTGGAGCAAAAAGTGGCTATGTGCACGCAGATTCCTTTTCCTGGGTTTTTGCAATGGAAACTGAGCAGAAGCTCCAAATGTTTCATGAGTTTTGCATTTTTGAGGAGGATTTGGAGAGTTTCCACTCAGTTTCTGATCAATAGACTCTGAAAAACTTTGTGACACATAGCCAGTTAAAGTTATGGAGGAGTTTTGAGGAGCAGTTTAGAGACTTTCTGCACAGTTTCTTCTCCAAAGCCTCCTCAAAAAGCTGTGTGTGCACATACACTGGGTATGGAAAGTATTCAGACCCTTTTAAATTTTTCACTCTTTGTTTCATTGCAGCCGTTAGGTAAATTCAAAAAATATCTTTTTTTTCTCATTAATGTACACTCTGCACCCCATCTTGACTGAAAAAAGCAGAAATGTAGAAATTTTTTGAATTTCTTAAAAAAGAAAAACTGATCTGTCACATGGTCATAAGTATTCAGACCCTTTGTTTTGACACGCATATTTAAGTCACATGCTGTACATTTCCTTGTGATCCTCCTTGAGATGATTCTACTCCTTCATTGGAGTCCAGCTGTGTTTAATTAAACTGATAGGACATGATTTGTAAAGGCACAAGCCTGTCTATATAAGACCTCACAGCTCACAGTGTCAGACCAAATGAGAATCAAGAGGTCAAAGGAACTGGCCTAGGAGCCCAGAGACAGAATTGTGGCAAGGCACACATCTGGCCAAGGTTACAAAAGAATTTCTGCAGTACTCAAGGTTCCTAAGAGCATAGTGGCCTCCATAATAGTTAAATGGAAGAAGTTTGGGACCACCAGAAGTCTTCCTAGACCTGGCCATCCAGCCAAACTGAGCAATCGTGGGAGAAGAGCCTTGGTGAGAGAGGTAAAGAAGAACCCCAAGATCACTGTGGCTGAGCTCCACAGATGCAGTAGGGAGATGGGGGAAAGTTCGCATAGACTGTTAAAAAAAACACATGAAGGACTCCCAGACTATAAGAAATAAGATTCTCTGGTCTGATGAGCTGTATGTGTGGAGAAAACAAGGCACTGATCATCATCTGCAAAATACAGTCCCAACAGTGAAACATGGTGGCAGCAGCATCATGCTATGGGGGTGTTTTTCAGCTGCAGGGACAGGACGACTGGTTGCAATTGAGGGAAATATGAATGCGGCCAAGTACAGAGGTATCCTGGAGGAAAACCTCTTCCAGAGTGATATGGACCTCAGACTTGGCCGGAGGTTCACCTTCCAACAAGACAATAACCCTAAGCACACAGCTAAAATAACAAAGGAGTGGCTTCAGAACAACTCTGCAACCATTCTTGACTGGCCCGGCCAGAGCCCTGACCTAAACCCAATTGAGCATCTCTGGAGAAACCTGAAAATGACTGCCCACCAACGTTCACCATCCAACCTGATGGAACTGGAGAAGATCTGCAAGGACAAATGGCAGAGGATCCCCAAATCCAGGTGTGAAAAACTTGTTGCATCATTTCCAAGAAGACACACGGCTGTACTAGCTCAAAAGGATGCTTCTACTCAATACTGAACAAAGGGTCTGAATACTTATGATCATGTGATATTTCAGTTTTTCTTATTTAATAAATTTGCAAACATTTCTACATTTCTGTTGTTTTTCAGTCAAGATGTGGTGCAGAGTGTACATTAATGAAAAAAATTAACTTTTTTGAATTTACCAAATGGCTGCAATGAGTCAAAGAGTGAAAAATGTAAAGGGGTACTTTAAGAGTATGTGCACATGGCATCATTTTCAGACAGGTATGCTCCATACATCACCAGAAAAAATGTTGCAGAAACGTAAAAAAGAATGAACATATGCACTGCAAAGTAAAACTGACTTGCTGAACATGTTCCATTTTTTTAGCTTTTTCAGCTTTTTTTAACCGCTTCTCATTTTCACAGGTGCAAACAGCTTGAAAGAAGTTACCTGATCATTCTTCAGATGACTTCTGCTTGGAAGCCACTCACTATTTTAGATTTACAACATTGAAAGAAAAATGCTGGTTGTAAAGCTGCCACATGACTCAGCCTCAAGGGAACCAAAAATGACACTTCATGAAAAACACATCCAGCATTTTAGTGGAGCGTTTTGTTTGCTCCTACGATTTAGCAGTGTATGGTGTCACTACTTTGCAACTGATTTGCCATATTTTTCAGTAGTTGGAAATTACAAAAGTCCCTTCAAGGTATCTATAATAGTGATGGGAGAGCGCTAAAATGCTCAGGTACTCGTTACTCGACTCAAGCAAATCTTAATGCTTGAGTGCTCGAGTATAATGTAAGTCAATGGGAAACTTGCATTTTTCCAGCGCCGCCCCCCCCCCCCTTGAAAAGGTCTGGAAAGGGTCTAAAAATTGCTGAAAACTATGGAAATAGGGAACAGCATGGGAGAGACCCCTGAGAGCATCTTTAAATCCCAGATTACTGCTGGGAACAATGTCAGAGTATTATGACACTTTTACTTCTATCTATCTATCTATCTATAGATATATCTATCTTTATATCTATCTATATATATATATATATATATATATATATACTGTATATATACTGTATATATGTATCTATAGATAGATAGGTAGATAGATAGATGGGCCTATAACATGGGCCAATAAACTCCACTTGTTATTTCTAGAGAAGTGCTGCCTTCATCATCTTTTTTGGATTTATTGTAAAGGTTTGGTATATAGATATATCTATCTTTATATCTATCTATCTATCTATATATATATATATATATATATATAGATATACTGTATATATGTATATATAGATAGATATATCTATAGATTGATAGATAGATAGATATGGGATAGATAGATAGATAGATAGATAGATAGATAGATAGATAGATAGATAGATGGGCCTATAACATGGGCCAATAAACTCCACTTGTTATTTCTAAAGAAGTGATGCCTTCATCATCTTTTTTGGATTTATTGTAAAGGTTTGGTACATGCCTGTAAGGCTAGGCTCATATTGCATTAGGGCAACTGTTTAACGGATCCGTTAAACGGATGCAATAACGTTAATGTCACTTTTGTGCACTTTAGCGCCATAGCGCTAACGGTATGCGTTAACGCATGGTAGCGCTATGGTACCAAGCGCTACCATGCATTAGCCCATACAATCCTATGCACAACGAAAGGGTCCGTTCACTGTGCGTTATTGCTAACGCACCCAAAAACGCTGCAAGCAGCGTTCGAGGGTACGTTAGAAAATAACGCATATTTGCTAACGCATGCCGTTTTCGGCATAAGTTAGTATGCGTTATTTGCATTGCAGTCAATGGGTGCACTAACGTATCCGTTAGATAGCGTTAACGGCGCTATCAAACGGATAGCACTAGCGAATTCACCCTAACGCATTGTGAACCCAGCCTAAGCCTTTTTGCACCCTATTATATTTTTGTGCTACTTATTATTTTTATTTTTAGATAGATAAATAGATCTATAGATAGATATATCTTTAGATAGAAAAAATTAGTCCTGGGTCACACTTGCGAGAAACTCGCACGAGTCTCGCACCTCAATACCCGGCACTGCCACCGGCACTCATAACGGAGAGTTTAGCTGCACAGAAATACATGCAGCCTCACACTCCAGTCCCGAGTGCGGCCGCAGTGCCGGGAATTGAGGTGCGAGACTCGTGGAAGTTTCTCGCAAGTGTGACCCCGGCCTTAAACGGAATATGTTTAATTATAAAAAAAAGGGAAAAAAATTGCGTGGGCTCCCACGCTATTTTCCAGTCCAGAAAGAGAAAGCCAGTGACTGGGGGCCGATGTTTATAGCATGGGAAGGGGGTAATACCCATAGAGCTTCCCAAGCTATTAATATCAGCCCTCAGCTAAAAGGCTATGCAGACAGCTGCGGGCTGATATTCATAGCCTAGGAAGGGACCATAGATATTGCCCTGCCCCCACCCCGGCTGCAAACACCTGCCCGCAGCCACCCAGGAATGAATTCCGGCGCTTAGCCTCTCTCTTCCCATTGCCATGTAGCGCTGGCATATGGGGTAATAAGGGGTTAATGTCGGCTTTGTATTGTAAGGTGACATCAAGTCTGGTTAGTAATGGAGAGGCGTCAATAAGACGCCTATCCATTACTAATCCTATAGTAATGAAAGAGTTAAGTAAAGACACACACAGCCAGTAAAAAGTATTTTAATCCCTTTACCCCCAAGGGTGGTTTGAACGTTAATGACCGGGCCAATTTTTACAATTCTGACCACTGTCCCTTTTTGAGGTAATAACTCTGGAACGCTTCCATGGATCCCGGTGATTCTGACATTGTTTTCTCATGACATATTGTACTTCATGTTAGTGGTAAAATTTCATTCATGTAACTTGCGTTTATTTGTGAAAAAAATGGAAATTTGGTGAAAATTTTGAAAATTTCGCAATTTTCCAACTTTGAATTTTTATGCTCTTAAATCACAGAGATATGACACTGAAAAAAACTTAACAGGAATTTTTTGAATGTTTAAAAAAATGAACATTTAACTTTTTTTCACAAAAAAATTACTTCAGGTCCAATTTTTTTTATTTTACCCAGGGTAATAGGAGAAATTGGACTGCAAAAGTTATTGTGCAATTTGTCCTGAGTATGCTGATACCTGATATGTGGGGGGAACCACTGTTTCGGCACATGGTAGAGCTCAGAAGGGAAGGAGTGCTGTTTGACTTTTTCAACGCAAAATTGGCTGGAATTGAGATCGGACGCCATGTCACGTTTGAAGAGCCCCTGATGTGCCTAAACAGTGGAAACCCCCCACAAGTGGCAACATTTTGGAAACTACACCCCCCCAAGGAGCTTATCTAGATATGTTGTGAGAACTTTGAAACCCCAAGGGCTTCACAGAAGTTTATAACGTACAGCCGTACAATTAAAAAATCATATTTTTTCCATAACAATGATCTTTTCACCCCCAATTTTTATTTTCCCAAGGGTAATAGGACCCCAAAAGTTATTGTGCAATTTGTCCTGAGTACGCTGATACCCCATATGTGGGGGGTAAATGACTATTTGTGCATATGGCAGAGCTCGGAAGGGAAGCAGCGCCATTTGACTTTTTTGGCTGTAATTGAGATCAGACGCCATGTCGTGTTTGGAAAGTCCCTAATGTGCCTAAACAGTGGAAACCCCGCACAGGCAGAGCTCGGTAGGGAAGCAGCGCCATTTGACTTTTTTGGCTGGAATTGAGATCAGACGCCATGTCGTGTTTGGAAAGCCCCTGATGTGCCTAAACAGTGGAAACCCCCCACAAATGACAACATTTTGGAAACTAGACCCCCCCAAGAAACTTATCTAGATGTGTAGTGAGAACTTTGAACCCCCAAGGGCTTCACAGAAATTTATAACGCACAGCCGTAAAATTAAAAAATCATATTTTTTCCACAAAAATGATCTTTTCACGCCCAATTTTTATTTTCCCAAGGGTAATAGGACCCCAAAAGTTATTGTGCAATTTGTCCTGAGTACGCTGATACCCCACATGTGGGGGTAAATCACTATTTGAGTGCATGGCAGAGCTCTGAAGGGAAGCAGCGCCATTTGACTTTTTTGGCTGGAATTGAGATTGGACGCCATGCCGCGTTTGGAAAGCCCCTGATGTGCTTAAACAGTGGAAACCCCCCACAAATGACAACATTTTGGAAACTAGACCCCCCAAGGAACTTATCTAGATAGGTGGTGAGCACTTTGAACCCCCAAGGGCTTCACAGAAGTTTATAACGCCCAGGCGTGAAAATAAAAAAATCATATTTTTTCAACAAACATGATCTTTTAGTCCCCAATTTTTTATTTTTCCAAGGGTAACAGAAAAAATTGGACCCCAAAAGTTGTTGTCCAATTTGTCCTGAGTATGCTGATACCCCATATGTGGGAGAAAACTACTGTATGGGCACATGTCGGGGCTCGAAGGGAAGTAGTGACATTTTGGAATGCAGACTTTGATGGAATGGTCTGCGGGTGTCATGTCATGTTTGGAGAACCCCTGATGTGCCTAAACTGTTGAAACCCCCCACAAGTGACCCCATTTTGGAAACTAGACCCTCCAAGGAACTTATCTAGATATGTGAGCACTTTGAACCCCCAAGTGCTTCACCAAAGTTTATAACATAGAGCCATAAAAATAAAAAAATCATATTTTTTCCACAAAAATAATATTTTTGCCCCCAATTTTTTATTTTCCCAAGGGTAACAGGAAAAATTGGACCCCAAAAGTTGTGCAATTTGTCCTGAGTAGACCGATATCCCATATGTGGGGGTAAACCACTGTTTGGGTGCATGGCAGAGCTTGGAAGGGAAGGAGCACCGTTTGACTTTTTCCAAAGCAGAATTGGCTGGATTTGAGATCAAACGCCATGTTGCGTTTGGAGGGCCCCTGATGTGCCTAAACAGTCGAAACCCCCCAATTCTAACTTCAACCCTAACCCCAACACACCCCTAACCCTAATCTCAGCCCTAGCCCTAACCCTAACGCTAGCCCTAACCCATACCCTAACCCTAGCCCTAACCCTAATGGGAAAATGGAAATAAATACATTTTTTAAATTGTATTATTTTTCCCTAACTAGAGGGGTGATAAAGGGGGGGTTTGATTTACTATTTTTAGAGGTTTTTATGTTTGGCAGCTGTCATACGCTAAAAGACGCTTTTTTATTGTAAAAATAGTTTTGCATCACCACATTTTTGAGAGCTATAATTTTTCTATATTTTGACCCTCAGAGTCCTGTGAGGTCTTATTTTTTGCCGGACGAGTTGACGTTTTTATTGGTACCATTTTCGGGCACGTGACTTTTTTTATCACTTTTTATTCCAATTTTTGGGACGCAGAATGAACAAAAACTAGCATTTCATGAACTTCTTTTTGGGGGTGCGTTTACGCCGTTCCGCGTGCGATAAAATTGATAAAGCGGCTTTATTCTTCGGGTCGGTACAGTTATAGCGATGCCTCATTTATGTCTTTTTTTATGTTTTGGCGCTTTTATGCAATGAAAACAATTTTATATAAAAAATAATTATTTTTGCATTGCTTTATTCTGCAAGCTATAACTTTTTTATTTTTTCGCTGATGACGCTGTCTGGTGGCTTGTTTTTTGCTGGACAAGATGACATTTTCAGCGATACCATGCTTATTTATATACGTCTTTTTGATCGCATGTTATTGCACTTTTTGTTCGGCGGTATGATAATAAAACATTGTTTTTTGCTTTGCTTTTTATTTTTATTTTTTAAGGGGTTCACTAAAGGGGTTAACTAGTGAGTCAGTTTTATAGAGCTGGTCGTTACGGATGCGACGATACTAAATATGTGTACTTTTATTGTTTTTTTTATTTCCAAAAAATGAATTTATTAGGGAATATTTTTTTAATTTATTTAGGGATTTTTTATAAATTATTTTTACACTTTTTTTTTTACTTTATCTTATTGTCCCAGGGAGGGACATCACTGTCTAGTGTCAGATCGCTGATCTGACACTTTGCACAGTGCTGTGTCAGATCAGCAATCTGACAGGCGCTGCTGCAGGATTTCTCACAGCCTCCCTGCAGGCCCCCGCAGCCATCTTGGATCCGGAAGTCTCAGGGAAGCACACAGGGAGCCCCCTCCCTGCCCGATGCTTCCCTAATCCCCCGGTACACTGCAATCATGTTTGATCGCAGTGTGCCAGGGGTTAATGTGCCGGGGGCGGTCCGTGACTACCCCTGACACATAGTGCCAGGTGTCAGCTGTGATAATCAGGATCTTCTGTACTTACTGCACAAAGTCTTCTGTCCCGGCTGTGAAATCCTGTATGCAGTGTGAGAACTCACTATGTGACTCCCACCTGACAGACCACAACAAGGCACTGGATCATATACTAATAGAGCCCACTGGTTCATTTGGTTTAAAAAAAATTTCCTTCAAGTAGAAGGTTGATCCTCTTAAAAGCTTTTTTTCCCATTTCCACGGAGTGAGTCTCGTAGACTGGTTAAGCGTATGCACTAAGTGAAAGCAAAATTAGAAGGAGGCACTCCAATACCCCTTTCAAGAGACGTAGTGTAGTGCCTCAGAAATCATTTTCTTCCCATTATTAAGGAGTGGGTATCCTTTAGTATCCTGAGTGCATGAGCTGAAAAACATTTACCCCTAGGGAATATACATATATAAAATAATGTTCGAGGTAGGCCTCTAAAAATTAATACAAACATCATAAACACCCTTCAAAAATTTATATCAAGGGAAGAATGGTCATCATGTTGATATGATGGTGGAGTTGGAGGACGACACCAAAAAGACAAAATCCTGAACCATATAACCATATTTGGGTGGGAAGGGGTGCGTGGGAATACACCAGAAAAAAACAAAACAAAAAAAACCACTGCATTTGAGTTTATGTTCTGCTGCTGTCATGTGGTAATGTACAGAAGTCTGGCCCAATCCAGTCTTTGTTCATTTTGATAAGAGTCAGCCTGTCAGCATTTTCAGTTGACAGGCAGATGCGCCTATTGGTTATAACATCCTCGGAGTCACTAAAAACCCACTCTGACAAAACATTAGCAGCAGGGCAGGCCAGGAATTCCCAGACATAGAGAGACAGTTCATGTCATGTGTCTAGGTTGGATACCCAATAGTTGTAAGGCACAGTGGAATCATGGAGGACACTAGTACGGTCGGCAAGGCACTCTTTCAGCATCTTCCAAAATTTTTCCCTCTTTGTCAGAGTACTCAGCAGATCAGGGATGGGATAAAACTGTCCCAGAAGTTTGAGAGTGTTCCCGTACCTCTGATGCATCTGGTATGTGTCTCCCTAGTCTCTACTCCTTGGTTATCCAAGGAACTGTAGCCTCTGTAGCCAGTTTTGTCAGATGGGAATTTTTTTAATAATTCTTCAACTAGGGCCTTCTGGTACTACAACATTTTATACGACCTCTCCGCCACAGGAAGGAGAGATGTAAAGTTGTTTTTTTTAGCGTGGGTCTACAAGGGTGACCAACCAGTAATTAGTGTTGGCGAAAATGTGTAAAACGTGAGGGTCGCAGGAAAGGCAGCGGAACATTATCTCAGCTTTGCGTGCCAGACTGCCAACAGCCAAGACTTTCTTGTCCCCATCAAGAGGATGACTGTCCATGTTGTACTCCTCATCATCGTCCTCATCCTCTCTCTCCTCCTCGTCTTCAGGCCTTCCATGCTGAACAAGCAGAATGAAGGTGGTGGGTAGTGCAAACAAACAGCTCCTGTTCCTTATCCTCATCTTCCTCCTCATCCAATTTGCATTGAGGAGATGAGATGAGGCTGGGCTGTGTAACTTCACCCAGCATAGTTTCCTGCTTCATCTCAACTTGTACTGCCTGCAAAGACTCTTATTTAATTGTGAGTAGTGAGCGTTTCAGTAGACAGACAAGTGGGAGGGTGATGCTGATTATGTATGCATACACTTTATAATATTTGACAGCAGGTGGTAGCTGTTATCCAAAGAGACTGCTCAAGATTAAAATAATTTTGGGCCAAACGCCAGTGGACCAGGATATATTTTGATGCTGATTATGGCATAATCGCCGCTCGCCATCTTGGTCAAGTTCTCAAAGTTTTGGAGCTCTTATGTGTGGAAGGTGACCGGAATACCAATGGGCGTGGGGTAGCTGGTATTCAACTACGGCACTCAGCTGCTCACAAAGCCTTGCCAACATATGTAACGTTGAGTTCCAATGTGTGGTGACATCACATAGTGTTAGGCGCCGGATTCCTGCAGCTACACAACAGGAATCCAGAGCCTCACATGCTGCTCTGCAGCAAGTCATTCCTGAGGCTAAGCTCCTCTGCCGCTCCACTGAGCATGCTCACGAGACGATCTCCCATTGGAGGTCGGGAGTCACGTGCTCAGGTCCTTCTCCAGATCTGATTGGTCCATCTCATAGATCTGTAAGGTCCTGGCAGTGCACGGCTATAAAAGGCCCGCATGGCCGCTCGGCCATGCGCTAGTATAGACTCTTCTTGCTAGATGTGTGAATGGTGATGGATGTATGATTCTGGTGACTGAGATTCCCTTCCCTCTGATATTACGCATGTGGATAGGGAACTATAGAAAGAGTCAGCGCCAGTCAGTGGCAAGCCTTAGGCCACTTTGCACACCGCACCTCTACACTAGCGTCCGGTGGTGTCTCGTCTCTCATGGCACTATCGCATAGCGGCTGTGTCTGCCGCTGCGCTGCATTCAGCAGCACTTATCGGCATCTGCAGTATCAATGCCGCACGCACGGTAGGTCTAGACGGACGCCGTCCCCTGTCTTGGACCCGTGTCCTGTGACCTGATACCGTGCGTGCAATTTCGCTGAGACCTGTGAGTCTAACAGGCTCAGTGTTTAAATTTATGTTACAGTGCCTCTGTGAGTTAGCAGAGTCCGCTCTGCGCACATCAGGTGACATTGAACCCGTGCGCATTATACCGCCATATAGCGTGTCTGCCATTAATTAGCAGCAGTTTAACACCTTCTGCACGGTGGACCCCGAGCGGCGAACGCACTTTATTATTTATTTAGTGCGTTTCGCTGTTCATAACACATAGAAGTCGTGAGCTGGAAGATGCAAACGCTGAATGCCCACTGAAATGGGCACACAAGCGGCATACTTTCAGAAGTAGCTCAAGCAGATCTGGGTAGGTTTTGAGAAAATGCTGAAGCACTAAGTTGAGCACATAGGCCAGTTATGGTACATGTGGGAGGTTTCCAAGCTTCATAATGTTACGGCCATTGTCACCCAAGGCCATGCCTGGTTGTAGGTTCAGGGGCAACAGCCACAGATCAGTCTGGTCTGTTAGACCTTTCAATAACTCTGTGGCAGTGTGCAGTTTGTCACCTAAGCAGATTATCTGCAGCAGAGCTTGTTGCTGCTTGGCCAAGACAGTGCTGCAGTGTTTAAAATTGTGACTGGTGTTGACGTTTCTAAGATGGAGGGTGAAGAATAGGAGGTGAAGGAGCTGTGGAAGGTGGGGGCAACCCTAATTGAACCAGAGCCCGCAATCCTCCTCGGGGTTGGTAGCACGTCTTTAGTCCCAGGGTCCGACTGGGTGATAGCTTCCACAATGCTCTCCCAGTGTGCCTTCAGGGAAATGTAGCGTCCCTGTCCACAAGCACTTGTCTATGTGTACGTGGTTAAGTGGACCTTCCCATTAACAGCATTGGTCAGCATACAGATGATGTTATGGGACACATGCTTGTGAAAGGCGGGGACAGAACACAGGGAGAAATAGTGGCATATGGGGACTGATTACTGGAGGACGGCCGCCACCATGAAGGTGTGGAAAGGATAAACGGAAACATTTCCAGGACAAGCAGTCTGGGAATCTGGCCATTTAGCATTGTGACTTGTGGGTGGGTGGCTGCGTATTTGTGCTTTTTCTCCAAGGACTGGGGTAGGGATAACTGAACGCTGCAGTGGGACAAGGACAAGGTTGCTGGCCAGGAGGTTTACTTTCCCGCGATCACTACTTACTGTCCAACCGCATTCGCCCAGCAGGATACACGGCGGAAACCCGGGGGCTGGGAGCACTTTAAAGCTCGCAGTCGCACGTCACATTCCACCGGAAGTGACGTGCTGTAAGCTGACCGCCGTAAATGAGGTCAGGCTGACCTCATTTACGGCGGTCAGCTTACAGCACGTCAGGAGGTAATACCTTCAGGAGGAGAATATGACAGAACTGATGGCACATGGAGAGGGCATGTGTGAGTGAGACAGGTATGATGGGATCATCTGTTAGGAGTGAGAGTCGGGCACTGTGGAGCTCTCACCTGTCCAGCGGGGGAGGGATTGTTTACAGCCAGAGACGCAGGCAGGCAGGCTTAGGCGCAGCACTGTGGCTGTAAACAATCAGTGTCTCACTTGGCTGTGGTATGCGTATGCCTCATGACTGAGAGATAATATACGGCCACTCACCTAGGGTTTTGACTGCAACCTGCAGGAGGGGGCAGGTTGATGAGCACCAGGTCCACGTCCTGGTGCAGTAACATGTCGTCCATGCGGCTGGTGTAGAAGGGCACACTCATCTCCTTAGCTAGCTCCTCGGCCTCCTCCTGCATCCTGTCCCATAAAGCCTTAACAGAAAACCTCTTGCATTTTAGCAGAGTGATGATCACCCTGGATGTCAGGCTGGTGCCAAACACCCCGACCCTGGGCAGCATGGCGACCACACTAGAGGGGGCAGCGGCAGACACCTGCAGGATTACAGGCACAGGATGCCTGGTCCTGGAGGAGCAGGGATGCCTACTGGGTGCCCTGCTCTCCTCTCAGGCTGCAGGGGCCAAGCTCTCTCCCCCATGTCCTGCTCATGCTAGGATTCTGCAGACAGCCGACCTGCTGTCATCCAGCAGAGAGGGCAGAGAGCAGCCTGCGGGCAGTGTCAGCGCCTCAGCTTGTAACACACACCATCCTGGACTGCCTCCTGCCATGGTCGCAGGCTTCTCTTTTTCATTGCTGTGCGGCAGGGAGTGGGTGGGGACAGCTGCTATCACCTATGGCCTGGGCTCTCCTGCAATGCCCTCTCCTGGGCATCACCAGCAGCCAGTGCCTCGGGGCTCCCGGGGGGCCTCACTGTAGCCATACCTCCCAAGTGTCCAGGATACAGCGGTACAGTCCCGATTTCGAGTCCCTATCCCACTGTCCCAGCCAGGAGGTTTATTTTCCCACGATCGTGGTTGGACAGTGACAGCACAGTACACGGCGGAAACCCTGGGGACTGGGAGCATTGCCACTGGGAGCTCGAAGTTGCATGTGACATTCCACCGGAAGTGATGTGCTGGAAGATGACTGGAAATGAGGTAATTTCAGGAGGAGATTGTGATGGAACTATGAAGGCACTTCAGGGAATGCTTTAGATCCATCTCCGTGTCCTCCTCCGACAGCGCGGACAGCAGTATCGCCTTGGAATCTGGGATGCCGGCCATGTGAGCGGATCATGATAGGTCCTGCATCGGGAGGCTCAGGTGGGCACTACAATGGGAGCCGGGCTGTTATAGTATCTTTATAGAATCTTTCTTTCTCTCTCTGTTTCTTTTTCTCTCTCTGTTCTATCTTTCCCTCTCTAATTATTATTATTATTATTGTTTATTATTATAGCGCCATTTATTCCATGGTGCTTTACATGTGAGGAGCGGTATACATAATAAATACAAGTACAGTAATCCTAAACAATTCAAGTCACGTCTGGTACAGGATGAGAGAGGACCCTGTCCGCGAGGGCTCACAATCTAGAAGGGATGGATGAGGATACAGTAGGCGAGGGTAGAGCTGGTCAAGCAGCGGTTTGGTGGATCGGTGGTTACTGCAGGTTGTAGGCTTATCGGAAGAGATAGGTCTTCAGGTTCTTTTTAAAGGTTTCCATGGTAGGGGAGAGTCTGATATGCTGTGGTAGAGAGTTCCAGAGTAGGGGGGATGCGCGGGAGAAATCTTGTATGCGATTGTGGGAAGAGGAAATAAGAGGGGAGTAGAGAAGGAGATCTTGTGAGGATCGGAGGATGGGTGCAGGTAAGTACCAGGAGACGAGGTCAAAGATGTATGGAGGACTCAGGTTGTGGATGGCTTTGTATGTCATGGTTAGGGTTTTGAACTGGAGTCTTTGAGTAATGGGGAGCCAGTGCAAGGATTTGACAGAGGGGAGAGGCTGGGGAATAGCGGAGGGACAGGTGGATTAGACAGGCAGCAGAGTTTAGAATAGATTGGAGGGGTGCGAGAGTGTTAGAAGGGAGGCCACAGAGCAGGAGGTTGCAGTAGTCAAAGCGGGAGATGATGAATGCATGGACTAGGGTTTTTTGCAGATTCTTGGTTGAGGAATGTATTTGTCCTTGAAATGTTTTTGAGTTGAAGTCGGCAGGAAGTGGAAAGGGCTTGGATATGTGGTTTGAACAAGAGATCAGTGTCAAGGATAACCCCGAGCCAGTGAGCTTGTGGGTCTGGAGAGAGAGGGCAGCCGTTTACTTTAATGGATAGGTCAGTTGGGCGGGTCGCCTGAGATGGGGAAAAGATGATGAATTCTGTTTTGTCCACATTATGTTTTAGAAATATAGCGGAGAAGAAGGATGAAATAGTAGACAGACATTGATGGATTCTGTTTAGTAGGAAGGTGATATCTGGTCCAGAGATGTAGATCTGTGTGTCATCAGCATAGAGGTGATACTGAAAGCCGTGAGATTCAATGAGCTGTCCGAGGCCGAAGGCGTAAATGGAGAAGAGCAGGGGCCCTAGGACTGAACCTTGCGGGACTCCGATGGATAGGGGGCGCGGTGAATGTCCAGTCTGTTAGGTATGACGCGATCCACGATAGGGCCAAGTCTGTGATACCAAGAGATGAGAGGGTCTGTAGTAATAGGGAATGGTACACTGTGTCAAAGGCAGAGGACAGGTCCAGGAGGTGGAGGACAGAGTAGTGTTGTTTGGCTTTGGCGGTTAATAGGTCATTGCTGACCTTAGTTAGGGCAGTTTCAGTGGAGTGGTGTGGCCGGAAGCCAGATTGTAAGCGGTCAAGGAGGGAGTAAGAAGAGAGGTGGGAGGACAGTTCACGATGGACGCGTTGTTCCAGTAGTTTTGAGGCATAGGGGAGAAGTGATATAGGGCGATAGCTAGATACAGAGGATGGGTCAAGAGAGGGCTTTTTGAGGATAGGTGTGATTGAGGCATGTTTAAAGCTTGAGGGGAAAACACCATTTGTTAGTGATAGGTTGAAGAGATGGATTAGAGTTGGGATGAAGACTGTGGTGAGGTTTGGGATGAAGTGGGATGGGATCGGGTCAAGTTCACAGGTAGTGAGATGTGATCTTGAGAGTAGAGTGGAGAGTTGATCTTCTGAAATGGTGGAGAAGTTGGTTTTGGAGGAGGAGGGCAGGGCAGTTAGGAGGAAGGGCTCTGGGGGGTTGTCGACCAAAACTGTGTCTGATGTTATCAATCTTCTTGAAAAATGAGGCAAAGTCTTCAGCTGAGATGAGTGGGGAGGGTGGAGGTGCTGGGGGAAGGAGGACAGAATTGAAGGTGTTGAATAACTGTTTAGGGTTGTGAGACAGAGAGGATATGAGAGATGAGAAGTAGGTTTGCTTTGCTGCAGCGAGTGTGGCCTTGAAAGTAGTGAGGGACTGTTTGAATGCGATGAAGTCCTCATTGGAGTGGGATCTTTTCCATCTCCGCTCAGCAGCCCTGGAAGCTTGCCTCAGTTCTTTGGTCAGGCTGGTTTGCCAGGGCTGTCTGTTGATTTTGAGAGCTTTGGTATGTGTGAGAGTGGCAACTGATTCCAAAGCTATGGCTATTGTGTTGTTATATAGAGCAGCAGCGGCATCCGCATTAAGTAGGGAACTTATGTCTTTAAGAGGAATAAGGGATTCAGACAGTTAGTGTAGATTGAGGTGTTTAAGATTTCTGCGAGGGTGTGCAAGTTTGTGGGGTGGGGATTGTGGACCTGGAGAGGAGAGGGAAGATAATGTAAGTAAGTTGTGGTCAGAAAGAGGAAGAGGGGAGTTAGAGAGGTTAGATAGGGAGCAGAGGCGGGTGAAAATGAAGTCTAGTGTGTGGCCATCTTTGTGAGTGGCTGCAGAAGACCACTGAGTGAGGCCGAAGGAGGAAGTGAGGGATAGAAGTTTAGTGGCAGCTGAGAGGGAAGTGTCAACGGGGATGTTGAAGTCGCCCAAGATGATAGTGGGGATGTCAGTGGAAAGGAAATGAAGTAGCCAGGTGGTGAAGTGGTCAAAAAAGGTGGTGACTGGCCCTGGGGGGCAGTAAATGACAGCTAGTTGGAGGTTGGAAGGGGAGTAGATGCGCACAGAGTGCACCTCAAAGGAAGGGAGGGTAGCAGAGGGTGGCAGTGGGATTGGGGTAAAGGAGTGTTAGGGTTGCGGATCGCACTAAATATAAAATATAACAAAGTGTGATTGCAACCGGGAGTCCACTGTGCAGAGATGGTAAACTGCTACTCGGTAATGGTGGACACTAACTGAACACCGGTGGAGTAACCGCTGACCCGGTGTGCACAGGATCAAACTCTGTTACAACACAGAGCCGCAGAAAGAGACACCAAAGCCTGTTACATTACAGACTACGGCTTAGGGAACTGCTATTGCGGCGACAGGGATTAACCCTAGAGAAAAGCTGTGCCTTATTAGCAGTCACAGGGTGCAGCCGACAGTTGTGTTACCGCACTACGTGCGTACAGCGCCGCCCTGGCGGATGTCACTAGCCAGCCTAAGCTTAGCGCTGGAAAGTGCATTAACTGCGCACGGCACCATTGAGATGGACACTGCGGCGTATGCGGTACAGAGGTGTCTCGTGTAGTTCACACTCTCTGGCATAACGTGTGAGAGAAGCTGGAAGCACTGCGGCGCTAAGCCGTGCCACCGCTCGGCGCTGACTCAGGACTCTAAATCCTACCAATATGCGTACCAAAGGGAAGGGGTTTCATAATGAGTCATTCAGCGGTTCAAATGCATCCATCATCACACACGTGTCACGTGGACCCGTCCTGTGTGACACGGCCCGCAGGCCGGTAACTAAAGCAGCAAGACACGGGGAAAGGGGAAATAGTTACAATGGTGGGCCCTGCGATAGGGGACAGGGACGTGGAGACCTCCTGCACTCCCCTGAGTCAGTGTCCCTCACACTCCTAACGTTCCCTAGGCTGGTTCCGCACCGGGCGCCGATCAGGATACCTGTCACCCTAGCACACCCTACACCTATCCCTTGCTAGGGAGCTGGGTGATGCAGGCACTGGCCCCACCACTGTACTAATACACACCAGGGAAAAATACAGAAACACCACTTAGCTTTGCTCTGTTGCTCTTGCTCCCAGCAACAGAGTCCACCACCAAAATGCAGCTTTCCTCCTGAATAGCTGCCACCAAGCTCTGTCAGAGCTGCAAGGAAATCCCCTCTGACTCCTTCCACAACAGGGCTCTGACTGAGCTGCCAGGACCTCTCTCTAGAGCCTTCCTCCACCAAGGATGGTTGAAATGAACACTATCACCAACAGTGATTGCAACACCTGACACTCTTTTATAGGTAAGAGCTAGCAATCACACCTGCTTTATAATCACATGCACTAAACTAAAGATACCAGAGTGCAATGACGCTCACCACAACCGGGGGCAAGCTAGAACAAAAGACACCACTGTGTAATAATCCTAATGGCCACGGGGGAAAGCCAAACTTAAGCACAAAGTTTAAGGAAAAAAAAAAGGTTACATGTTCTTTTATCTGTCATGATCCAGCATAGATCATGACAACACATCACTACCAATTACTGTCCATACTAGCACATGGCCGAGCGGCCATGCAAACCTTTCATAGCAGCGTCCTTCCGGGACCTTTCTGATGGTCCAATCTGAGCTGGAAAAGGACCTGAGCATGTGACCTCCGATCTCCAATGAGAGATCGTGCCAAGGGCATGCTCAGTAGACCAAAAGGAGGACTTAGTCCCTGGAGTAGCTTGCTGCTGACCAGCATGCGTTGCTATAGCTGAAACAGAGGTGGCAGCAGCAACCAAACCTATAGTGCTAGTCTGAGCAGAGCACTGGGATCGACGAGTCTGCTGAGCAGCCTCCTCTGTGGCCAGAGAGGAATGGGAAACTGCCGAAGGCAATGCTCAGGATTCCTGCTGTACAGCGACAGGAACCCAATGCCTAACAAGGAGCAGTTATCTGACAGCAGAAAACCAACTTCTCCACCGTGCTTGCTGCTGGGGCGGGGGATGTGGGAAAAGTAGATTCCATCATATGAGAGTGCAGCAGGAGAGGCTGTGTCAGAGGCTGTGTTCAGTGATGGCGAGGAAGGAAAGTTTGTTAGTAATAAAAATATCATGGATGAAGAAAAGTGTTAGGTGTTGGGGTCCGGGCACTGCACAGCGGGAATCCCGAGCCTTGCCATTGGCGGTCTCCTATTCCCCTCTGGCCGCAGAGGAGCTTGCTTAGCAGACTCCACGATCCCGGCATTCTGTCCACACCAGCATTGTGGGTTTGGTTGCTGCTGCCACCTCTGGTCCAGTTATGGCAATGCAGCCTGGCCAGCAGCAAAAGACTCCAGAGTCCAAGTCTTTCCTTCGGTCCACTGAGCATGCTCATGAGACGATCTCCCATTGGAGATCGGGAGTCACATGCTCAGGTCCTTCTCCAGTTCTGATTGGTCCATCACGAGGATCAGGAAGGTCCCGGAAGGACACAGCTATAAAAGGTTCGCATGGCCGCCCTGCCATGCGCTATGATAGACTCTGAGGCTAATATATTTAGTGTATGTATGATGATGGATGACTGAGCCTGATGACTGACGCATTATAATTTGCCCATCCATAGATATTACGTATGAACTAGGGTTAGGAATTAGATTCAGCACATTAGCTCTAGCACCTCATAGCGCCGCAGTGTTGCTCCACATCTACCGCTAGCACCTTGAGCGTCGGCCAGTATAGGCCTCCTTGGCCACTGCTACCGCAGTGTCTGCTACTGAAGCGCCGTGCGCCGTGTGTGCGCTTTCCAGCACCATTTGTTAGGCTGATTAGTGGCGTCCATCAGGGCGGACACTGCATACGTTGCTAGCAGTGGTTTACACCACCGTGACCTTTGACGCTAACAGGTTGTTTGCCGGCTGGTACGTGTTATGTGAAGTAACGGAGCACGTGCCTGCTAGCACCGGCTCAGTGGTTACCCACTGGTGTCCGGCTTTCCTCCTACACGTACACGCCTTTCCCGCATTGTTCAGCAGCAGTTGGTCACCTCTGCACGAACGCACCTTATATATTATTTCATCTTTATTATTTGGTGCGTTCCACCAGTCCCAAAACCTTATCATAGCGCCAGGGCCTGGCTAACAATGGTGGACGGGTAGCGCCTGCAGTGATTTGTCCAGCAGCTGGAGGACAGGTTGTCCGCTCTCGAGTGCTCAACTTCAGCTGCGGACATCACTGCAGTCGCCGTCCAGGCGGCAGCAGATGCGGTTGCTCGCGCCGCTACACCCATTCCTGCCCCGACATTGTCTCATCTCCTTTTGCCCGACAAGTTCTTGGGCGCCAGCGCTGCCTGTAGGGGTTTCGTGAGCCAGTGCTCTATCCAGCTTGAGTTACTGGCCACGCGATTCCCTTCAGAGCGAGCGAAGGTGGGGTTCATCATCTCCCTGCTGTCGGGCAGGGCTCTGGAATGGGCCACTGCACTATGGGAGCGTGGTGACCCCGTGGTTCTGAGTGCTGCTCAGTTTCTGTCATCCCTAAAGCAGGTCTTCTTGGGGCCAGGGGTCACACACGACACCTCTCTCCAATTGTTAGCATTAACACAGGGACCCCTCTCGGTCAGCCATTATGCCGTCCGCTTCCGGACCCTGGCTTCCGAGCTGGAATGGCCTGATAAGGCACTCGTCCCTGTGTTCTGGAGAGGTTTGGCACAGCATGTCAAAGATGCTCTAGCTACCAGGGAGATTCCCGTTAGTCTGGAGGAGCTGATTACCGTTTCCACCCACATAGATCTCCATTTTACAGAGGGCGGGTTGGAATGCTCTCAGTCCAGACCGAGGGTTAGGTTGGCTCCCGCCTTCCCTAAACCTCTTGAACCCCCCGCTCTGGGAGTCATGCCTCCGGAGCCCATGGAGGTGTCTCACACCGGTCCCAAGTCGCGCCCGGTGTGAACCTCTGCACGCTGTCACCAGTGTCGACAGTCTGGTTACCTGGCCAACAGGTGCCCTCAGGAGTCAGGAAAATGATCGCGTCAAGTGGTAGTCACAGGAGGTCTACTTGATTATGGAACTTTCTCCTCCAAGCTGTTCTTCCGAGTGAAGTTAGAGAGTGGTGCTTTCACCTGGGAGGTAGAGGTCTGCGTGGACTCCGGGACAGAGGGAAACTTTTTGTCCTCGGCCTTTGCCCAACAGCACGCAATTCCCTTGGTGCCACTTCCTCACCCCGTGACCATCATGGTGGTCAATGGTTCGACCTTACCGTCCCAGATTACACACCAGACAGCACCCCTTGGGCTCTCAATCTCGCCATCTCACCACGAGACATTGTCCCTGCTCATAATGCCCGATGGCAACAACCAGGTTCTCCTAGGAGTTCCCTGGCTCCATTGCCATTCTCCTCATATAGAATGGTCCTCGGGGAGAATACTGGGTTGGAGCAAGTGCTGTGAGGGTAGATGAATGAGGGACAGCGTTCAGAAAGCCTCCGCCAAGGTGCCCGCTGATCTCTCCACACTCCCAAGACACTACCGGCAGTACGCGGACATCTTTTCTAAGAAATCTGCAGAGACGCTTCCGCCCCATCGCCTGTTATGATTGAGTCACCGTAGGAGGCAAAAACAGAAATGCTAGCTAAGTCCAGAAAACCAGAGAAGTTGGCAACTATCAGATTGCAGACCCCTGAACCTATCAACACAACTAGCAGTAGCCGTGGGGGGTTCCTACGATGACCTAGACCCCTCGATCACAGCCGGAGAGATACATAGGCCTAAAGAAGGAAAGGGGAAATCTAACTGCCCCAGAGCAGACCCCAAAGCAATAGGCAGCCCCCCACATATAATGACGGTGAAGCAAGATGAAAACACTTACACAGACAGAAAGACAGACTGAGCAAAGACGGGGCCCAAAAACTACCTAGATAGGAATGGATAGGAAGGCTGCTGTCTGCAATCTGCCAAAACCCTGTCAGAGAAAAAAGCCAACAAGCTGATATAAAAATGGCCCTGAAGCAACTAAGCTTCAAAAACTAAATCAGCACTCAGGAACTTTCAGAAGACAGAGCTAACAGAACACTGCACACTCCAGCAGGGAGTGGCAGAATCCAAAAAGCAAGAAAAACAAAAACAAATCTTAAATGCAAAAGGCAAAACAGAAAACTTAGCTTTAGGAGAGCAGGAATCAGACTGGTGTCCAAGAGTCCACAGAGAAATCACCCGCAGGGCAGAAAGGGCGTAGGCTGCCTTAAATCCAGTCAGTCACTCCACTCAGCCAATCGTCTTCATTAATCCCAGGTGCCTGATAATCAGGCTCACTACCTTCCTTCACTAGAATAGGGAGTTCACCAGGCCTCAGTGACGGAGGGGAAAATGAACTCACAACAGTACCCCCCCCTTGAGGAGGGGTCACCGAACCCACAACAACGCTACCAGGGCGATCAGGGTGAGCCCGATGAAAGGCACGCACCAAACTTTTGGCATGAATATCAGAGGCAGAGACCCAGGAATTATCCTCCTGACCATAACCCTTCCACTTAACCAAATACTGGAGTCTCCGTCTAGCCAGACGGGAATCCAGAATTTTCTCTACCTCATATTCCAAGTTACCTTCAACCAATACAGGGTCCGCAGGTGCCACCTCAGGCACAACTGGCTCAACAAACCTCTTCAACAAGGACTTATGGAACACATTATGGATCTTAAATGTGACAGGAAGAGCCAAACGAAAAGAGACCGGATTAATAATCTCCAAAATCTTGTAAGGTCCAATAAATCTAGGCTTAAACTTAGGAGAAGCCACCTTCATAGCAATATTTTTTGATGATAACCACACCATATCACCAATCTTAAACTGGGGACCAATGGTCCTATGTCGATTGGAAAACCGCTGGGACTTTTCCTGGGATAGAGATAACTTATCCACCACTTGGTCCCAGATCTGGTGCATTCTCTCCACCACAGTGTCAACACCTGGGCAGGCAGAGGGCTCCACCTGCCCTGAAAAAAATCGAGGATGAAGCCCAAAGTTACAAAAAAAAGGTGACATCAAAGTGGCAGAACTAGCTCTATTATTTAAAACAAATTCGGCCAAGGGCAAAAATGAAACCCAATCATCCTGATCAGCGGAAATAAAACATCTCAAATACGACTCCAAGGTCTGGTTTGTTCTCTCTGTCTGCCCATTGGTCTGAGGGTGAAAAGCAGAGGAGAAGGACAACTGAATTCCCAACTTGGAACAGAACGTCCTCCAAAATTTAGACACAAATTGAACTCCTCTGTCAGATACAATGTTCTCAGGAATCCCGTGCAAGCGAACCACCTGTTGCAAAAACAGGGGCACCAACTCAGAGGAAGATTGCAACTTAGGGAGTGGTACAAGATGAACCATCTTAGAGAACCTATCACAAATCACCCAAATAACAGTCATTCTTTGAGAGACAGGCATATCAGAGATGAAATCCATTGAAATATGGGTCCATGGCCTCCTGGGGACCGGCAAAGGCATCAACAACCCACTAGAGCGAGAACAAGATTTAGACCGGGAGCAAGTCCCACAGGACTACACAAAATTCCTGACATCATGAGACAAGGTGGGCCACCAAAAAGAGCGACTCACCAGATCTCTAGTACCAAAAATACCTGGATGACCAGCCAATGCAGAGCAATGAACTTCAGACATCACTCTCTTCTTCCACTGGTCAGGAACATACAACTTTCCACTGGAGCAACGCTCAGGTTTGTCCTCCTGGAACTCTTGCAGAGCAAGTCTCAAATCGGGCGAGATGGCAGAAAGAACTACCCCTTCGCCTAAGATGGTAGCGGGCTTGGTCACCACAGGAGAATCAGCAAAGAAACTCCTAGAGAGGGCGTCTGCCTTGACATTCTTAGTTCCAGGAAGGAAAGAGACCACAAAATCAAAACGTGTAAAAAACAAGGCCCATCTAGCCTGTCTAGGGTTCAAGCGTTTAGCCGACTCTAGGTAAATCAAATTTTTGTGGTCAGTGAGGACCACAACTTGATGTTTGGCTCCCTCCAACCAATGTCTCCACTCCTCAAATGCCCATTTCATGGCCAACAGTTCCCGATTCCCCACATCATAGTTACGTTCAGATGAAGAGAACTTTCGGGAAAAGAAAGCACAGGGATTCATTTTAGATGTTACCGGATCCCTTTGGGACAACACCGCTCCTGCACCAATCTCAGAAGCATCCACCTCCACCTGAAACAGGAGTGAGACATCAGGTTGCCGCAGAACCGAGGCGGAAGTAAATCTACGCTTCAGCTCCTGAAAGGAAGCAACCGCCTCCGGAGACCAATTCAACACATCCGCACCCTTCCTGGTCAGGTCAGTCAATGGTTTGGCAATACTAGAAAATTTTGCTATAAATTTCCGATAAAAATTAGCAAAACCCAAAAACTTCTGGAGGGCCTTCAAAGAAGTGGGCTGAACCCAATCATAAATGGCCTGTACCTTGGCCGGGTCCATTTCAATAGTTGACGGAGACAAAATAAATCCCAAAAAAGAAATCCTCTGTACTCCAAAAAGGCATTTTGATCCTTTGACATACAGAGAATTCTCTCTCAAGATCCGGAACACAGTCTGAATATGTTCCACATGAGCATCCCAATCCTTGGAGAAGATCAAAATATCGTCCAGATAGATAATCAAAAATTTATCGACAAAGTCTCGGAAAATATCGTTCATGAAGCACTGGAAGACAGAAGGGGCATTAGTGAGCCCAAAAGGCATCACCAGGTACTCAAAATGTCCCTCCGGAGTATTAAACGCCGTCTTCCATTCATCCCCCTGCTTAATGCGGATAAGATTATACGCCCCCCTGAGGTCAAGCTTGGTAAACCAGCAAGCACCTCTGACTCTAGAGAATAGATCCGAAATCAGGGGTAACGGATACTGATATTTAATAGTAATTTTATTGAAGGCACGATAATCAATACAAGGCCTTAAAGAACCATCCTTCTTGGCCACAAAAAAAAAACCGGCAACTAAGGGTGAAGAGGATGGTCTAATATGACCCTTCTCCAACGCCTCCTTAATATAGGACCGCATAGCCTCGTGCTCGGGTACAGATAAATTGAAGAGCCGACCCTTAGGAAATTTACACCCCGGGTTTAGTTCAATTGCACAGTCATAACTCCTATGAGGAGGCAAGGACGCAGACTCATTCTCACTAAATACATCATAGCAGTCCTCCAAATAGTCAGGAACCTCATGCGACTGAGGAGAGGTGGAAAAAACCGGAGCCTCACTAAAGGTACACCGGCAACCCCAACTCACCACAGACACAGACTTCCAATCCAAAACTGGATTATGAATCTGCAACCAGGGAAACCCTAGAACAACGGCATCATGCAGACCATGCAACACCAAAAATCTGCAATTTTCTTGGTGGTCTGGGGCGACCCGCATGACCAACTGGGTCCAAAACTGAGGTTTATTTTTAGCCAGAGGGGTAGCATCAATCCCCCTCAAAGGGATAGGCGTCTGCAGAGGTGTCAACGGAAATCCACAACGTTTAGCAGTTTAGCAAAATCCAAGTCCATTAGGTTTAGCGCTGCTCCCGAATCCACATAAGCCTTGGCGGAAAATGCGGACAGGGAACAGATCAGAGTAATCGCCAAAAGAAACTTAGGCTGAACCCCACCAACAGAAAACGTGTGTGCAAAGCGTTTCTCACGTTTAGGACAAACAGAAATAATATGTGAGGCATCTCCACAGAAAAAACACAGCTTATTACGCCTTCTGAATTCCTGACGTTGCGCCTTAGACAAAACTCTATCACATTGCATAGGTTCAGACGTCTGTTCAATCGGTGGCAACACCTCTCGTGTAATCCTGCGTTCACGTAAACGCCGATCAACCTGAATGGCTAAAGACATAGAATCGTCCAGACCAGAGGGAACAGGAAATCCCACCATAGTATCTTTTACGGCTTCTGACAAACCCTTCCGAAAGAGAGCAGCCAAGGCACTATCATTCCAGGTAGTAAGGACCGCCCACTTTTGGAACTTTTGACAGTACAACTCTGCAGATTCTCGACCCTGGTTCAATGCTAACAGGGTCTTTTCAGCCTGATCAATAGCATTAGGTTCATCGTACAGCAACCCCAAGGCTTGAAAAAATGCGTTCACATTAGTCAGAATAGGGTCATCTGGTTTCAAAGAAAACGCCCAATCCTGGGGATCGCCGCGCAGCAAAGAGATGACAATTTTAACCTGCTGCGCGGGGCTCCCTGACGAGTTAGGCTTCAAAGCAAAAAATAATTTACAATTATTTTTGAAACTCAAAAATTTAGATCGATCCCCAAAAAATACATCAGGTGTGGGGATCTTTGGTTCAACAGCATGTGAACGAGCAAGATAGGCGGAAATTCCTCGCACTTCAGCAGCGAGCTGCTCCACACGATCAGACACTTGCTTTATCTCCATTGAGAGAAAAAAAAAATTCCCCCTACGGCCTCAGAGATATAGAGGAAAGAATATACACACTCCCTTTTTTTTTTTTTTTTAACACAATTCTTTCCTGCTATTGAGTACCCAAGGATCTGCGGTTGGGCGGGTGATTCTGTTATGAATGAGTCACCGTAGGAGGCAAAAACAGAAATGCTAGCTAAGTCCAGAAAACGAGAGAAGTTGGCAACTATCAGATTGCAGACCCCTGAACCTATCAACACAACTAGCAGTAGCCGTGGGGGGTTCCTACGATGACCTAGACCCCTCGATCACAGCCGGAGAGATACATAGGCCTAAAGAAGGAAAGGGGAAATCTAACTGCCCCAGAGCAGACCCCAAAGCAATAGGCAGCCCCCCACATATAATGACGGTGAAGCAAGATGAAAACACTTACACAGACAGAAAGACAGACTGAGCAAAGACGGGGCCCAAAAACTACCTAGATAGGAACGGATAGGAAGGCTGCTGTCTGCAATCTGCCAAAACCCTATCAGAGAAAAAAGCCAACAAGCTGATATAAAAATGGCCCTGAAGCAACTAAGCTTCAAAAACTAAATCAGCACTCAGGTACTTTCAGAAGACAGAGCTAACGGAACACTGCACACTCCAGCAGGGAGTGGCAGAATCCAAAAAGCAAGAAAAACAAAAACAAATCTTAAATGCAAAAGGCAAAACAGAAAACTTAGCTTTAGGAGAGCTGGAATCAGACTGGTGTCCAAGAGTCCACAGAGAAATCACCCGCAGGGCAGAAAGGGCGTAGGCTGCCTTAAATCCAGTCAGTGACTCCACTCAGCCAATCGTCTTCATTAGTCCCAGGTGCCTGATAATCAGGCTCACTACCTTCCTTCACTAGAATAGGGAGTTCACCAGGCCTCAGTGACGGAGGGGAAAATGAACTCACAACAATCGCCCCTACGACTGTCCGATGGACCTTTTGCCAGGCGCGGAGCCTCCTCGAGGCCGCGTGTATCATCTGTCCCTCCCGGAGACGGAGGCTATGTCACAATATATCCGGGAGAACCTGGCAAGAGGGTTTATTAGGAAGTCGGTGTCACCAGCAGGGGCAGGGTTCTTCTTCATACAGAAGAAGAGTGGAGAGCTGCGCCCTTGAATTGATTACAGAGGTCTCAATGCCATAACCGTAAAAGACAAGTACCCTCTTCCCCTGATCTCTGAGTTGTTTGACAGGTTGCGAGGGGCCCGGATCTTCACTAAGTTAGATCTACGGGGGGCTTACAACTTGATCCGCATACGTGAAGGGGACGAGTGGAAGACAGCCTTTAATACCAGGGATGGCCACTTTGAGTACCTGGTCATGCCCTTCGGCCTCTGTAACGCACCAGCTGTCTTCCAGGACTTCGTGAATGATGTCTTTCGCGATATGCTCTCCACCTCGGTGGTCTATCTCGATGACATTCTCATCTTCTCTCCAGAGTGGGCCTCTCACCGGAGAGACGTCTGCAAGGTCTTCGACCATTTGCCGGCAAATTCTCTCTTCGCCAAGTTGGAGAAGTGTCAATTTGAGCAGGAGTCTTTGCCGTTCTTGGGTTATATCATCTTGGCCCGGGGGTTGGCTATGGATCCTGCCAAATTGCAGGCGGTAATGGACTGTCAGGAACCCACTCTCTTAAAGAGGTGCAGTGTTTTTTGGGCTTCGTTAATTACTGCCACCAGTTCATTCCCCACTTCTCCACACTGGTGGCTCCTTTGGTTGCCCTCACCAAAAAGGGAACCAATCCAAAGCTTTGGTTGGAACAGGTCTCCGCGGCCGTCTCGTCTCTTAAAATCCATTTTGCTGGTGCTCCTATCCTCCATCGTCCTGATGTGGATAAACCCTTTATCCTAGAGGTAGATGCCTCGTCCGTCGGTGCAGGGGCAGTCCTTTTCCAGAAGGATGCTCAAGGTCAGAAGCATCCCTGCTTCTTCAAGACCTTCTCACCGGCGGAGAGAAACTACTCCATCAGGGACAGGGAGCTGCTGGCAATGAAGTTGGCCTTTTCCGAGTGGAGACATCTCCTGGAGGGAGCCTGGTTCCCCTTTCAGGTATACACGGACCACAAAAACCTGGTGTATTTACAAACGGCCCAGCGGTTGAACTCTCGCCAAGCCAGGTGGTCACTTTTCTTCTCCTGCTTCCGCTTCACCCTGCACTATCTGTCTGGTGAGAAGAACGTCCGAGCTGATGCTCTCTCTCGCTCTGTGGTGTCAGCGGAGGAGGAGGCAGCTGATCCTTGGCTAATCGTTCCCTCTGAGAGTCTGAGGACTGTGGCTCCGGTCGCTCTCAAGTCAGTGCCACAGGGCAAAACCTTTGTCCCTCCCCGCCTGCGGCCAGAGGTTCTCGCGTGGGCTCATGCGTCCAGGGTGAGTGGTCACTTTGGTACTAGGCGGACCATAGAACTCCAGGCAAGGATTTATTGGTGGTCGCACATGGCTCGGGACACAAAAGAATACATTCAGGCATGCGTCTCTTGTGCTCGGAACAGGTCCTCTAGGCAGAGGCCGGCTGGGTTACTGTACCCCTTGCCGATGGCAGACAGACCCTGGGAAATGGTTGGCATGGATTTTGTAGTCGAACTGCCCAAATCTAGTGGCAGCACGGTCATCTGGGTGGTCGCCGATCATTTTTCTAAAATGGTGCACCTGGTGCCACTCGCGCGGCTGCCTTCTGCCTGTGGTCTCGCCACGCTGTTCATAAAGCACATATTTCATTTGCACGGTATGCCGGACAAGATAGTTAATGACCGGGGTCCCCAGTTTGCGTCTCGGTTTTGGAGGGAGCTCTGCAGTCTGCATTGAGCTAAATTTGTCCTCCGCCTATCACCCCAAAACGAACGGGTTGGTTGAGAGAGCTAACCAAACTCTGGTCACATACCTGCAACATTTTGTCTCGGCCAGGCAGGATGACTGGGCATCCTTACTACCATGGACAGAATTTTCACTGGACAACGCAGTAGCTGATTCCACCGGTCAGACCCCGTTCCTCCTTAATTACGGCCAGCATCTACGCATCCACGTCCCGATGCCAGTGTCTTCCACTGATTCCAGGGTGGCAGACTGGGCAGTTGAGGCTCGTGACATTTGGGATCGCACTCAGGATGCCATCCGGGCCTCTAAGGAGAGAATGAGGACTTCCGCCGACACGCATTGGCGTCCCTCTCCCACATTTGCCCCTGGTGACTTGGTGTGGCTCTCTGCCCGAAATATCAGGCTGCAGACCAAGTCCACCAAGTTTGCGCCGCGATACATTGGCCCCTTCAAGGTCCTGGAGCAGGTCAACCCTGTGGTCTATAGCCTGGCTCTTCCTCCCCACTTGGCCATTTCTGACACCTTCCACGTGTCCCTCCTTAAGCCTGCCCACTTGTCCCGGTTTTCCGAGTCATCCGACCTGTCTTCGGATGAGTTTGAGGTCAATGCCATCGTGGGATGCAGGGTGGTGCGTGGCAAAAAAATTTATTTGGTTGACTGGAAGCGTCATGGTCCTGAGGCGCGGACCTGGGAGCCAGTGGAGAATATCCACGACCCGCTCCTTATCATGGCATTTGAGCGCAGCGAGTCTCAGAGGGGAGGGGGGCCCTAGGGGGGGTAATGTAAGGTGTCGGGTTCCGGGCGCTGCATAGCGGGAATCCCGAGCCTTGCCATCGGCGGTCTCCCATTCCCCTCCGGCTGCAATGGAGCCTGCTCAGCTCCAGAGTCCAAGTCTTTCCTTCGGTCCACTGAGCATGCTCATGAGACAATCTCCCATTGGTGATCGGGAGTCACATGCTCAGGTCCTTCTCCAGTTCTGATTGGTCCATCACGAGGATCAGGAAGGTCCCGGAAGGGCACAGCTATAAAAGGTTCACATGGCCGCCCCGCCTTGAGCTATGATAGACTCTGAGGCTAATCTATTTAGTGTATGTATGATGATGGATGAATTAGCCTGGTGACTGACGCATTATAATTCCCCTCTCCTTGGATATTATGTTTGAGTTAGGGTTAGGAATTAGAAAGCACATTAGCTCTAGCACTGCATAGCGCCGCAGTGTTGCTCCACATCTACCGCTAGCGCCTTGAGCGTCGGCCAGTATAGGCCTCCTCAGCCCCTGCTACCGCAGCGTCCGCTGCTGTGCGCTGTATGTGCCCTTTCCAGCACCGTTTGTTAGGCTGGTTAGTGGCGTCCGTTAGGGCGGACACTGCACACGTTGCTAGCAGTGACCCATGACCTGTGACGCTAACAGGTTGCAGTCGTTCGCCGGCTGGTACGTATTACGTGAAGTAACGGAGCTCGTGCCTGCTAGCACCGGCTCAGTGGTTACCCACTGGTGTTCGGCTTTCCTCCTACATGCCTTTCCCGCATTGTTCAGCAGCAGTTGGTCACCTCTGCACGGTGGGCCCTGGGCTGCGAATGCACCTTATATATTATTTCATCTTTATCTTTATTATTTGGTGCGTTCCGCCAGCCCCGTAACAGAATGTTTGTTGCAGACAGAGCAAGCGTTCCACAGAGCTCCTGTTAGTGGGACTGGGGAAGCTGGGGCCAGGCGAATGGGTATAAGGTTGGCGAGGTTACGGAATGTTGTGATTGAGCGTGAATGGGAGGTCGAAATGACTGGGGGAATGTGGTGAGGAGGGCTAGGATTTGGATAGATATCGCGGGCAGTGAGGAGGAGCAGAGAAAGTGTTAGCAGGTGGGAGCAGGAGAGGGCATGAGGGGACTGTCTGTGTTTGGAGACAGAGGATTGTATGTTGAGAAACAGATCAGAGGAAGAGGTGAGATGGATGGGGAGGATTGAAGAAGAGATGAACAATTCCTTGCTTGGTGTAGGAATTAGGTGGGTTAGCAGAAAGTCAAGGATTATAAGGGTCAGAGTGAAAACAAACAGAAAAATTGTTTACAGTGACTATGTATCCAGTTACCTTTAGTTCCCTTCTGGTTCAATTCTGGATTAATTCATATCATCTCACACTTTCAAGATACAAACTTATAGGATACAAACTGCAGACTAAAGTCTTGGCAGACTTGTGCTATGCAATATATGTGCTACAATTGCATTCAGGTGTGAAGCAGAGAGGAGTGGTCTGTGCTCATCTTGGTCAGACAATTAAGAGTGGACCAGATGCATATGATCAAGCCAAAGTAAACAAGGTCATAAATAAAACTGGGGTAAAGCAGGGGGTTAGTTAAAAGACATACTAATCTTTCTTTCTCTCTGTTTCTTTCTTTCTCTGTTCTTTCTTTCTCTCTGTTTCTTTCTCTCTCTGTTCTTTCTTTCCCTCTCTAATCTTTCTTTTTTTCTTTCTCTCTATCTCTATTCTTTCTTTCTCTCTCTGTTCTTTCATTTTTACTTTCTCTCTGTTCTTTCTTTCTCTCTCTTTCTGTTCTTTCTTTTCCCTCTTTCTTTCTTTCTTTCTTTCTCGCTCTGTTCTTTATTTCTTTCTTTCTCTCTCTGCTCTTTCTTTCTTTCACTCTCTCTGTTCATTCTTTCTTTCTCTCTCTCTGTTCTCTTTTTTCCCCTTTCTCTCTGTTCTTCCTTTCTTTCTCTCTCATTGATCTTACTTTCTTTCTCTCTCTGTTTGTTCTTTCTTTCTCTGTTCTTTCTTTCTCTCTCTCTGTTCTTTCTTTCTTTTTCTTTCTTTCTTTCTCACTCTGTTCTTTCTTTCTCTCTTTCTTTCTTTCTTTCTTTCTCCGTCTCTCAGTTTCTTTTCCTCAGTACCAGTCAGTGTGCCCACAGTACCAGCCAGTGTGCCCATAATGCCAGCCACTGTGCCCTCAGTACCAGTCAGTTTGATCAGCAGTGCTAAATGGGTGTGGTTGTTTCGTTGACATGGGTGTGACTAGCTGTGAAATGGGTGTGGTTGAGGGGTGTGACATAAATTGGGTGTGGCCTAAAATTTGCCACAGCCTTTATCCCTCTTTCCTTTCTTCAAAAGTTGGGAGGTATGCAACTTGACACTGTGCTCTGGTTCAGTTGCCTTACTTGTCTCAAGCCAAGTGGTTCCTGAGTGTACCACTATAATTGTTGCAAAAATGTTTTGGGGATGTTCTGCTGCTTCTTGCACTGGATGCCTTGACTGTGTGCAAGCAATCATGAAATCTGAAGATTACTGAAGGGTTTTGGGCTGCAATATAGTACCAAGTGTCAAAAAGATGGGCTTTCATCCTAGGTCATGGGTACTCCAGCAGGACAATGACCCCAAATATTCTTCAAGATTCTTCACCCAGAAATGGATGGAAACAAAGCGTTGAAGAGTACTGAAGTGGACAGCTATGAGTCCAGATCAAAATCCCATTAAACACCTGTGGGCAGATCTCCTTTTCTACATTAGACGTACTATTCCGTCCATGTGACCTGGGACCTAAGTCCCAAGGACGGAATAGTACGTCTAGCGCAATCAGCTGCGCTCATGGGGGAAGCGCAGCTGATCGCGGCCTGGTGTCAGCTGATTATCACAGCTGACACCCGGCACTATGTGTCAGGGGCGGTCACGGACCGCCCCTGACACGTTAACCCCTGGCACACTGCGATCAAACACGATCGCAGTGTACCGGGGTTTAGGGAAGCATCGGGAGGGAGGGGGCTCCCTCCTTGCTTCCCTGAGACCCCCCACAGCAGCACGATGTGCAGCGCTGCTGTGGGGGTCTCCTTCCCTGCAGGTCCCCGAATCCAAAATGGGGGCCTGCAAGGAGGCGGCTTCCTCATGCCTGCAAAGCGCCGGTATGAAGAAGCCTGCAGCACTGCCTGTGACAGATCGCTGATCTGTCACAGCGATCTGTGATGTGACAGATCAGCGATCTGTCACATGACAGTTATGTCCCCCCTGGGACATTGTAATAAAGTTAAAAAAAAAAAGTGTATAAATTGTTTATAAAAAATCGCTAAAAGCGCCAAAACATAAAAAAAGACAGTGAAAAAATAAAAAAGTTATAGCTCACAGAATAAAGCGATGCAAAAATAATTATTTTTTATATAAAATAGTTTTCATTGCATAAAACCAACAAAACATAAAAAAAGACATAAATGAGGTATCGCTGTAACCGTACTGACCCAAAGAATAAAACCGCCTTATCAATTTTACAGCACGTGGAATGGTGTAAACGCACCCCCCAAAAGAAATTCTTGAACCGTTGGTTTTTGTTCATTCTGCGTCCCAAAATCGGAATAAAAAGCGATCAAAAATTGTCACGTGCCCGAAAATGGTACCAATAAAAATGTCAACTCGTCCCGCAAAAAATAAGACATCACATGACTTGGTGGGTCAAAATATGGAAAAATTATAGCTCTCAAAATGTGGTGATGCATAAATTTTTACAATAAAAAGCATCTTTTAGCGTGCGACAGCTGCCAAAAATAAAAACCCAACATAAATAGTAAATCAAACCACCCGTTATTACTTGCTTAGTTAGCGAAAAATAATAAAATTTAAAAAAATGTATTTATTTCCATTTTCCCATTAGGGCTAGGGTTAGGGCTATGGTTAGGGCTAGGGGTGTGTTGGGGTTAGGGTTAGAGTTAGAAATGGGGGGTTTCCACTGTTTTGGCACATCAGGGGCTTTCCAAATGCGACACGGCGTCCGATCTCAATTCCAGACAAAAAGTCAAATGGCGCTGCTTCCATTCCAAGCTCTGCCATGCGCCCAAGTAGTGGTTTACCCCCACATATTGGGTATCAGCGTACTCAGGACAAATTGCACAATTACTTTTGGGGTCCTTTTACTCTTGGGAAAATAGCAATTGGGGGTAAAAAGATCATTTTTGTGGAAAAAATATGATTTTTTAATTGTACGGCTGTACGTTATAAACTTCTGTGAAGCCCTTTGGGGTTCAAAGTGCTCACCATATATCTAGATAAGTTCCTTGGGGGGTCTAGTTTCCAAAATGGGGTTACATGTGGGGGGTTTCCACTGTTTAGGCACATCAGCAGCTCTCCAAACTTGACATGGCATCTGATCTAAATTCCAGCCAATTTTGCAGTAAAAAAGTCAAACAGCGCTCCTTCCCTTCCGAGCTCTGCCATGCACCGAAACAGTGGTTGCCCCCCACATATTAGGTATTGGCATATTTAGGACAAATTGCGTAATAACTTTTCCAGTCTAATTTCTCCTGTTACCCTTGATAAAATAAAAAAATTGAACCTGAAGTAATTTTTTTTTGTGAAAAAAAGTTAAATGTTCATTTTTTTTAAACATTCAAAAAATTCCTGTGAAGCACCTGAAGGGTTAATAAACTTCTTGAATGTGGTTTTGAGCACCTTGAGGGGTGCAGTTTTAAGAATGGTGTCACTTTTGGGTATTTTCTATCATATAGACCCCTCAAAGTGACTTCAAATGTGATGTGGTCCGTAAAAGTAAAATGGTGTTGTAAAAATGAGAAATGGCTGGTCAACTTTTAACCCTTATAACTTCCTAACAAAAAAAAATTTGGTTCCCAAATTGTGCTGATGTAAAGTAAACATGTGGGAAATGTTACTTATTAAGTTTTTTAAGTGCCATATCTCTGTGATTTAAAAGCATAAAAATTCAAAGTTGGAAAATTGCGAAATTTTAAAAATTTTTGCCAAATTTCCATTTTTTTCACAAATAAACGCAAGTTATATGAATTAAATTTTACCACTAACATGAAGTACAATATGTCACGAGAAAACAATGTCAGAATCACCTAGATCCATTGAAGCGTTCCTGAGTTATTACCTTATAAAGGGACAGTGGTCAGAATTGTAAAAATTGGCCCAGGCGTTAACGTGCAAACCACCCTAGGTAGTAAAGGGGTTAAAATATGACACACCTGGAGCAGTTTGCAAAAGAGTGGTCCAAAATTCCAGTTGAGAGGTGTAAGAAGCTTGTTGATGGGTATAGGAAGTGATTGATTGCAGTTTTTTATTCCAAAGGATTGCAATCAGATATTAAGTTGAGGGTGCCAACAATTTTGACCGGCCAATTTGGGGGTTTTGTGTGAAATTATGTCCAATTTGCCTGTTTTTGTTTTTTTCTGTGTTGTTTCAGTACACACAAAGGAAATAAACGTGTATAACAAAACATGTAATTGCAATAATTTTCTGGGATAAATACCTAATTTTTCTGGGACAATTTCAATGGTGCCAACACTTTCGGCCATAACTATATCATTATATTAGTCTTTATTAGTAACTTTCCCCCTGATGCTCTGAATGAAATGGCAGTGATGCCACTGGTTTCTGCTGGATTATATCTGTGCATAGAGACCAAATATACCTACTGTATGTAATTCCTGTTTGCTATGCTTTATAAGTCCATCATGCAGGGTTCTGGAGGTGGCCAAATAATATGGGGCGTGGGGAAAGGAATGCCGATTCAGATTATGTGCTCGGCTAGTCTCAGAGATATTGCATTCTGTTATTGTCAGAGACACCGCACTACACTCGCTCACAGAGCTCATGCGCATGTCCTGAGTACAGAAACAGTGCTAAAAGATACCTGTGGAGCAGGTCAGCAGAGGTGACAATGCGTGCTTCAAACTATTAGTGTCAGGGTCCAGTCAGCGCCAGAAAGTAAAGAGGCATAGGACCTGCGGACACTGAAGTTAGCAAGCTGGCACAGGACCTATGGTCAGGTGACTGCAAGGGGGCGGGCTTAGCGTCCTGCTTTCAGATATGACAGGACACCATACAACAACTCAGAGTCAGGCAAAATGGAGGTCACAACAGTACAGGCAACCGAGGCACAGGAGGGACAAACAGACGGGTAGTCAGACAAAGCCAAAGGTCATGCACAAGAGGGCGACGTGGTACCAAGGGAACGAGCAGAGAGAAGTCGGGTCACAAGCAGAGAGTCATACACGAGAGGTAGCGCAGTACAAGGGGGACAGGCAGAACTCGTAACAGAGACAGAACCGGATCAAAACCAAAGAAGCAAGCAACATATCAGGCACAAGGCACACGTACGCAAAAGGTCAACTAACTCAGCCGAGGGCAGGAGTATAACTGACACCGGACCTAGGTCCAGTGAGCATTAAATAGCCGCCCTCTGCCAGAGAGAGGCGGAACAATTAACCCCCAGTCTGATCAGGACGGGCCAAAGCAAAACCCCGTCCTGGATCATGACAGTTATTATAGGTCATTTTCCAGATTCAATAGCTCAGAGCCTGCTGTGACTTGTTGTACGCGCTGTCACCATGTGCTTCAGTCACACAAAAAGGGGCCAGCTGGCTGCAGCTGCAGATGAGTTTGCACTCTTGTGCTAATTGGTGGGGACCCCAGCTTCAAAGAGCTTGTCCCTGGATTTTTAATTAAGGAAAACATTGCATTGCGTTTTATGGCCTGGGGGAACACAAGGGTGGATGCACATTCCAGGAGTCGACGGAGAGGTCCAGAAACTTCTAATACAAAATGGATTCTCCCTCGTCCCTCACAGGAGGGAAAAGAACCTGATGACCACACACTCATCCCTAAGACCGGTCATGGGGGGAACTCATTAGGTAACCGCACCCAAAAAAGTTCTAGTGACAGAAACTCATGCAAAGGATGACACACAATGAAAAACAAATAAAATAAATAGTGAAGTAAAACTGACCAGAACTTCAACCGGAAAATTAAAAAATTCCCCCATCCTTTGCAGAAAGGCCTGGAGTAAGGGTGTATGCTTAAAAAGTGTGATAGAAGAAGCGCGTGCAAAAGCTTCGTCTTTTCGTTGACATAATCAGAGCTTGGACGCGTGCCTCTTTTAGTCATGGTCAATAATAGAATTAAATATCAATTAAAAATTCTATTTTTCTTTTGTGCTGCTAACAGGACTAAGGAAGAACAAAATGTACAAAGCTCATGCAGGCTCTATCAATGTCAAAAATTACCACAGAATTTTTTTGTCTGTTACAAATTATCGTTTGAAAAGAGTAGGGTGATTTTATGCATCGTTTGTCATGAAGAACTCGTACTTGCAGTAACTGTATGTTTAATGATCAAAACAAGCTATTTGAAAGGCCTCATTATTCTTCATTTATTTCTGGCACAGAAAGAGATTACTTTAGAAAGAACACTACCTATTGAGATCACTTTCAGCCATAGCTCAACATTTCTGTATTTCATTTCCGAATCTCGGTGGCTCTTAGGCAATTTAAGGTCTCCAGCTCCCTCCGTCAGTGACAGATTCATTTACAGACGTCGAAATCTAAATCCATTTGTGACAAGGTAATAACTCTTGGATTGGAGAGCTGTAAATGAATGCATGATCTGGCTATAACTTGAATGTTTTCTCTATGCTTTTTTAATTTCCCATCTGAAAATAATTTATATTGATTCATTTTCAACTATCCTAAAATAACCAATGACAATATGTGAAATACTGTCAATAGTGTATGTAAAGCGCTGTGGAATTAATGGCGCTATATAAGTGAGTAAAATAATGTAAACCACTGAATATAAATGCAGCAATATGCTAATTGTTCCACGACTAATATATGCTGTAATTTGGGTCTAAACTTTTTTTTACAGGTTCTAGAATAGCCATAAAATATTATTTCAATATGGACAATGTCTTATTTAATAAAGACTGGCACATGTATATAGCTGAATGTACATTTTGCGCAATCACCATACTGCATTCTTAATCGCAACAACTCTTCTTTAGATTCTAGCAGCTGAATTATCAAATTCAGGAATAAATTTAGAAATAATAAAAATCATGACGCATGTACTGTAACAATGCTACTCACTCGGGAGCAAGAACTATTTTGACCCCTATGACTATAAGTTTTTTAATGATCAAGTTGTGTTTGTACAACTATATGATGTAAAAACTAAACTATTTATAAATTAACCGAAATTATACAATACACATACAGTACATTAAAATTATAAAAAAAAGGTGCCTGCAAGTCATCGGGATTCTCCAGCTGCACGGGATAGATCCCAAGCCTTATCTGCCTCTGCAGTCTCCCATTCAGGCTCAGCCGCTGCAGGAGATGCTCAGCGTAGATGTCAGTCTCAGTGTCTTGCTCAGGCTCGTGGTGTTCGTTTGGTTACTGCTGGCTCTCCAGCCAAGTTTATGGTAACCAGCGATAAGCAGCTGCAGCTTGACGCTCTGGAGTCTAAGTCAAGAAATCACCTTACTGAGCATGTTCGTGATGTCGCATCTTCTTATTGGTGGTCAGATGCCTCCTGCTCCAGTGATGTGGCAGCTTCGGATTGGCCCACGGACAATGTCTCGGCCGACCTGGCGTGAGTGTTTGGGGTGGAGCTTTTTGTATAAAAAACCCCGAATGGAGCCCGCGGGCGCACTAGTATTATTTATGTGTAGCTATGTGAGTGGAGACACTACCACTCTGTCTGCATGTGTTGTGTGTCCATCTAGCTTTTGGACTGTACACGTTGGCAGGCAGCTAGCGTCAGTGGAGGCAATTAGCCATTGGCTTAGCATCTGTTTCCTACATGTGTGAGGTTAGCACAGTAGAGTCTTAGAGCAAGCTCAAACCTAGTCAGGGTTCCATACTCAGCATCTGCTTCGCTCCTGTGTGCGATTGACATGGTTCTGTTGCAGTGCAAGTATAGTCCATATGCTTAGTCCTGTGACGTTTAACAGGGCCTAGCACTTAGTACTCAGTACTGTCCCTCTCTGTGGAGTAACAAAGCTTGGAACTCTGCGTCCCATTCACACTGAGTGGCGCGAACTCAGTGTGTACCAGCAATCGCTCGCTGTGTGTTCCGTCATTGCTCACTAGCAGCAGTTTAACACCTCTGCACAATGTGTGGTAGGGGCTGGGATTTGGGGGTGGACCACTGCTTACCCTGTCTGAATGACACAGACACCAGGCGATGCAAGGACGAGGCGGAGACAGATTTCTGTTGTAACAGTTCCGGATTTATTTGTCGTCCTCCTGACGACCACAACCACGCACCGCAGCCTCTTTACAGTTCTCTGTCTCCAGGCCCAGGTACCTGCACCTTTCCTTTAGTTGTGATGACATCCCTCACGGATCTTTCGCTGGAGCTTTCCTAGACCAATCTACCGCCAGCGCTTCACCTGCCCGAGGTCGTCGTCCAATCGGTACCCCCGGGGCCTCGTCTGTCCTGCGGTCCGTCGGGTCAGGGCCACCCCCCTGACTGTCTCTTTCCTGTCAGTCCCCTAGTCGAGCTCTTCACTGTTCTCCGTCTTCTGCCGAGCTCCTCCCGGGAATAACCTACCTGGAACCCCAACCAGTTCTATTTATCCCCTCTCTCACCGGGAATTCCCCTCCTGGGTTCCTATCTCCCCGCCCCCATGACTAAGCGTTTCTCAAGCCCTAAGCTGCTGTTGAGTCCTGAACTACTCCCCCCTGCCTTCTTGTGGTCATTTCTAGGTACTGCACTGTTTTGTCTTTCCCAGTTATCACCCTGCTGTCCTTGTCAATCTCCGTCCATAGAGCACCAACCGTTCCCTTCTACTTCCAGTCAAGTCTGTCCATCAAGTCACCTTCCCCACAAGTGGACCCCGGGTTGCGATTGCACTTTATTAGCTATTTTATTTAGTGCAATCCGCCAACTCTAACAGTGCCTCATACCAAAAGGGTACCCAGCTCAAAGATCCAAGTCATATCTCGATATACAGGAAAATAAGCTTGTAGGTAGTATGAATATGAGAAAAATGGAAAAAATATTATTCTATAGAAACAATTGCAATTAATCAATATGGTTCATAGAGTCAAATCACTTATTGATTATTTATATGTGCAAACATGATACGGAAAATCACACCATTTTGAAGGACATAGTGTAAAGGGCAGGGTGGTGGAACCACTGTGCTGAAGCCAAAAGAAGACTTGGAGGGGTGTGACTGTGATCCTCACCCAATCTGACCATGGACACATTGTAGTTAACAACACCGAGATCTAAGGAGAGACAGGGGAGGTGGTCCAGGTGCTATTCCAGGACTGACCTTGGGTAGATGGCAGCTAACCGCTAGGAACGAGTAGCTGGGGTGGCCCAAGGGAATGTCCAACAGATGCAGGCAGGCAGAGAAGATAACAGGAACTGCAGGAGCAGACAGGACCCTCTAGCGGAGAGATGAGCAATGGCGGGTGCAGCAGGTTCGGCTGCCGGTAAGAAGAGCACTGGCGGGTGCGACTGGCACGGCTGCCATTCAGATGAGCACTGGCGGAAGCAACTAAACGGGTTCAAGACACTGGCAGCACCAGGATCAGGGGACAAGATTCAGGCACTGATCGCACTGGGACCAGGGGATGAGGCTCAGAGTTCTCACAACTCACTAGTAGAACATTTTACTCTCTAATGATTCAACTCGTTGCTTGATGACTCACCAAAGGGAGAGGAAGTCTTTTATACAGAATGACTTCCAGCAACTGTTGGGGAGGCATTTTGCAGGTGTACTGATTATATTAAATGCACTGCCTCTTTAAGAATGAGGAAGCACGTGAGTGCACATACTAAGGCACCAAGGGAAGTGCACACAGAAGTGCTACAGCCTGTTCCTTACAATTTTTGCTGATTATAATCGAAATACCATGTCTATTACTAAAATTGAAGAAGAAATTTGCAAATTAAAGCTAATGCTACACAAGGATGTAAGTAAGGAACAGTTTTAAATATGGTCCACAAGTATGAACAATGATATTAAAAAATGGGAGAACGATATATGCCAGAGTAAAATGAAAAAATATCAGAGAGATCTAGCTGATTATGAAAACAATAAAATCTTTAGATGGCAGTTGAAGAAACCAAGAGATATGAAAATCACCCCCTGAAGAGCCTCTTTCAACTCCATTTCCCCTACTTCGGAAAATAATCTATCTATAAGTGATCAGGATAGTATTCCAAAGTGGAACCATCGTACACTCCACGGCGGAACACAGTGTTCAGTTGATTTTTTTTAAAAGGACCGCTAAAAATAGAAGAGAACGATCAACTTCTACATATATTCTGTAGGAAATTGATTTAAAAAAATCAACATCATAAAGAGCAACACCGGAAGAGAAAGAAGCCTTAGCCACTTTGGATAACCTGGCAAAGGAAAATAATCCATCAGTGGTAAGTAGTGTTCCTAACCATATTATTGTTAAATCAAAAAAAATGACCCGCTGTTGATGTCTTCACCAAACTGGTATCAAAAGACATCAAACTTTTATCCAAGAATGGATTCGGTAAGTCTAATTGTAATTAATCTTAACATTAAGCTATTAAACAAATTAAATCATGGGATGTCGTAGTATTCATGCCAGCTGATGAAGGGGGAAATTTGGCTATTTGGCTAAAATAAATGTTCAAGAATTCAAATTATTGAACAACAAAAAATGCTACAAGAAAATGCTATCTAATCCCATGGGTCTCTTCCAGAATGAATTGTGCAACATATTCGAGAATGCTTACCAAGAGGGCATTATTCTGAAAAGGTGATCAAGGACCTACACCCACAGCTACTTACATTATACTAGATCACCAAAATAAATAAAAATCTGGCAGAACCTCCTGGGAGACTGATCGTATCTTGAAACAATGGCCTTTGTGAAATAATCACTAAATTCATTGATTATTTTCTTAAACCCTGGTGAATGAACTCCCATCTTTCATTAACCCTTTCATGACATGAGCAGTATATATTTGGCACTGTGGTAGCTGCGTTCCCGCAAACCGCAGGATATATATGGAGTGATGATCACTTTGAGCGCTGCCACTATCAAATGCCGACAACAACTCTTTACGAGATCTGATAACCTGCAGCAACACCCGCGATCAGTGCTAGCATTGATCACAGCATTTAACCCCTCTGACGCCACTGTCAATAGTGAACGTGAAATCGAGGGGCATCTCAGAGGAAAGCAGCTCCCTTTCTGCTTCCATCGGCACAACAATGGTGACTCCGGGTGACCCTCTGATCAGGGCCGGCCCGAACGTATAGGCGAACTAGGTGGCCGCCTAGGGCGCCAAACCAAAGGGGGCGCCAGAGAAAAAATAGAAAAAATTATAAAAAATCTTTTCAAAAGGCAAAAAGTTTTAGGGATGGAAAGAAAAGTGTACATATTTAAGGGAAAATATGACGCAAGAGAGGTTGGTTGGGTTGGCAACAATTTTGATAGAATCTGAAGTTGCTAAACAAATTAATCTCGGTGACTTAGTGTCATCCTTTTCAAAAAAAAGGCAAGGAAACAAAAATTTTAATTACCTATGGTCGTTTTTGTTTTGTGTTATTGATTACTTTGTATATATTTGTCCTATACAACTTCTCAGAAGATTAAAGAGTTAGGAGAGAGTTAATTAATCATTGTTGTTGTGGTTTATTTTGCTCCTAAATTTATATCCCAAGTTTTCATCTACTGCCAAGAATAGTAGGGGCGCAACAAAATAGTTTCGCCTAGGGCGCCGTAATCTCTCGGGCCGGCCCTGCCTCTGCTGAAAGATGGTCATGTTGTCACACAGGATCGGTGGCCTGTAAGCTCCTACTCAAAGCAGGAGCTGACACACCTCAGCAATGCAAAAGCATTGCAGAGTATCAGATCAGCGATCAGGGCAGGGAAAGTTTATGTCCCATCTGTGGAGACACAGCATTGTATCCTAAATAACCAGACGACTATTTTTAGCAAGCCAGAAACAATAGACTGTTATCTATAGGTTAACTTTTGAGTGTATGTGTTTATTTCTGGTTGGTCAAGAAAACAGACTTTTGCTTGTGTAAGCCTGTAATATTGACTTGTAAGTTGACATTTGATGTAACATTGTGCTTTTACCCTGGATAACTAATTATGTTTGCTGACATGCTGATTATGCATTGTGTAGGCCAGATAGTTTGTTGGCATGCCAAGCAAAGGAGGAAAATTTTTGCAAATATATTACATAATCAAACAATGTGACTTGGTCGTCACCATTGTTCCCCTTATATGTGATGCTGGATTGAAAGACACATGTTAAGCATAAAAAGAGGTGATATGCCTCTCGGGGAGATAGAGAGAGCCAAAGAGACATCAAGACATCAAAGGGACCAGACAAAGCACAGCAACCAAGACATCATGGCTCCATCACAAGGGACACAGATTTATTATTCTACAGGATGCCAGTTTAGGGGACTTCAGCCCCAGCTGGAAGAATTGAGATCTGCACCATTAACCAACGCTGAACCATGGATATGTTTGTGAAACCCAGTTTGGGACAATCAGGTCACCTGGCACCTATGGATATGTTTGGAGAAAGCCAGGATTAGGACCTGCCGATCGCTTGGCTCATGGAGATGTTCAGAGAAGTCAGGTTGTGACCCTCCAGTCAACTGGCCTTGTACCTGAATGGACTGTCATCTTCCTATGCTTGTTGTTTCCTCCTCTCTGTGTGTGTGCCACAGATGGGGTAGTCGACCCTGGAAGATGAATCCAAGTTGTAATCCTCTGGTCAACAGGCCTTGTAACTGTATGGACTGTCATCTTCCTACATTTGTCATTACCTCCTCTCTATGTGCGTGCCACAGATGGGGTAGTCGACCCTGGAAGCACTGAAGTAACAGCTGCTATTATCCCAGTGAGTCAGCAGAAGGATGAGATTCTATAATGTGCACTAACTTGGAGTATTTTGCTGGGACTGTTCTATGCGTTATCTGCCTGTTTTGTGGTTCAATAAAGTATTGCCTCAATGTTTTACCCTCACCCTGTATTGTCTGAGTAGCGTTATGCCCACGTTAAAGGGAGAGCCGGCGTTCTGTGGGATGATCTCTGGTCCATGCAGTTTTGGCTAACATACTGTGGCACCTGTCGACCCCCCCCTCTTCACACCATCCTGGGACAATATAAAAAAGAAAAAAGTTATTAAAAATAGTACAAATATTTAAAAAAAATCACAAAATATAGAACAAAGAAAAAAATTTATGAAATTTTAATGCAATAAATGAATGTATTTATGTAAAAACAAAATAACCCCCAAAAAGTACACATATTTGGTATCACTACATCCGGAAAAACCCAACCTATGAAACTTCCCCACTAGTAAACCCATTCAGTGAACACGGTTAAAAAAAACAAGGCAAAAAACTATGCTTTATCATCATACTGCTGAATAAAAAGTGGAATAAAATGCGATCAAAAAGACGAATGTAAATAAAAATGGTATATCTGAAAACGTCACTGTGTCCTGCAAAAAATTAGCTACCATACAGCTCCGTCAGTGGAAAAATAAAAAAATTATAGCTCTCAGAATAAAGTGATGTTTTTATTGTGTAAAAGTGCCAAAACATAAAAAACTATGTAAATGTGGTATCGCTGTAATCATGCTCACCAGAAGAATAAAGCTGCCTTAACAATTTTACCACATGCAGAACTGCATAAAAAAAACAATTACTTAATTGTTGGTTTATGTTCATTCTGCCTCCCAAAAATCAGAATAGAAAACGATCAGAAAATGTTATGTGCCCGAAAATGGTACCAATAAAACCGTCAACTCCTCCCACAAAAAACAAGCCCTGACATGACTCTGTTAGCCAAAATAAGGAACAATTATAGCTATCGAAACATGGAAATGCAAAAACTTGTTTTTACAATAACATGCGTCTTTTAGTGTGTGACAGCAACCAAACATATAAACCCGATATAAATCTGGTATCTCTGTAATTGCACTGATCCAAAAAATAAAGTCATCTACTCACTTATACCACGTGAGAAATAAAAAGTAAATGAAACCAATTCTTCACCTGCTGTTGATTTGTTCATTCTGCCTCCTAAAGATCACAGTAAAGCTCAGCTCACATTTATCCAGTGCTCTACGCTGAAAGCATACACTGGGGATTCCGTGCTGATCTCTGAAATATGTGATTGAGACGGAACTCCCAGCAGAAGATTCTTATAATGAGGCAGGTGAAGTTACTGTGGACGACATTTGATCTGTGATCTGGTGGTGTCCATCTTTTTAGGCGTGCATAAAAGTGTGGTCAACCACAGTCTTGTGCACTTCTAAAAAGGAGACGGCTGAACAGAGGCCAGATGCTGCCTCATTATAGTAAGTGGCTCCCTCTTGGTTTCATCTGAATCATGTCACTCGGTAACTCCAATATAAGTGCTCAACATAGATGGATAAATGTGATCCATAGTGATGAGCAAGCATTAAAATGTTTGGATTCTTGGTACTCGAGTTGAGCAAATTGTAATGATCGGTTGATTGCTCGACCAGAGCATTGAGTATAAAGGAAATTAATGGGAAACTCAAGGATTTTTCCAGTGGCCCTGCCCCAGAGGTCTGGAAGGGGTTTAAAAATTGATAAAAGCAATGGAAACAGAGCTGAAATGGCATGGGAACAGCATGGGGAAGACCCCTGGAAGCATCTCTGAATCCCAGGTCGCTGCTGTGAACAATGTTGTTAGAGTATTACACCACTTTTACAGACTGACAATAAAACATACAAAAACCATGATAAAATGAATTTTCTTGGAAAGAATGTTAAGAAACATTCTTTCCAGGATAATGACTTGCATACAAGCCAAAATAAATAAGAGAAAAAAAAAGCTCATCCACACCGTGGGCTATGTTCACACGTAGTATTTTTGCACGTTCGTATTGTTTTCAATGAAAAAAGTCAGGAAATGTTATTTGAACATTTTACTATCTTATCTGGCCATTTGGTGTGTGAGACACAATCAGACACATCCTGTTTACTTTATGAAGGAGGGTCTCTGAAAGTCACAAATTTTTATTTTTTTTTCAGGGCCATCAGGCAGCCCTCACAATTTACAGAGGGGTAGTAGGCACCCACCATTATTTTAAGAGGGTTAGCAGGCGCCTTGTGGACAGATGAGACCAAGATAGAGCTTTTTGTTAAAGCACAATATATGGTGGAGGTTCAAAGATATTTTGGGGTTGTTTTGCTGCCTCTGGCCCTGGGTGCCTTGACTGTGTGCAAGGCATAATGAAATGTGAAGGTTCACAAAGGATTTTGGGTCGCAATGTAGTGCCCAGTGTCAGAAACCTGGCTTTGCTTCCTAGGTCATAGGTCTTCCAGCATGACAATGACCACAACCTTACTTCAAGAAGCACCCAAAAATGATGTAAACAAATCCCTTGAGAGTTCTGAAGTGGTAATTCCAGTATCATAAAGTCTCCCATCACTACCTCTTACATACAGATGCTACAGAACAACTGCAAATGGAAACATGAAATCAGTTAATTTTGCCTGCTTCGATGAATTTCTGAGTAAAGATCACTGTAAAAAACATGAATCTGTCAATCAGTGCATGGAAAAAACAATCAAGTTATGGACATGGGAAGACATGTATGTGAAAAGAGTGAACACTAATTTCCAGCAGAGAAAACCTAGCACCTATGGCTACAGTAAACGCAGCTAACAGTGGTATAAAAAGGAAAAAAAAGACGAAATCCTGAAGCATATACCCATGTTTAGGTGGGAAAGGGTGCATGGGAATAGAACCTCCCCCAATAAAGGATTTCAGTTTATGTTCCCCTGCTGTCGTCCAGTGGTGTTGAGAAGTATGGGCCAATCCAGCCATGGTTCATTTTCATAAGAGTCAGCCTGGTAGCATTTTCAGTTGACAGTTGGATGTGCCTATCTATATATATAATTGCCTTAAATTGTCCTTCATCCACTTCCGTCTGGATGTCCCTGAATCCCTCAATCCACTGCACTGGAAGTACGCCGACTGCCATTTTGGACTACCCAAGTGATGCCGCTCGGATCCAGGATGCAGCTGCGATCCCGAACGCCGCTGCGATCTCGACCGCCGCTCGGATCCGGGCCGCTGCTGCTATCTCGATCAACTCTGCACGTCGATCGGCGCCGCACACCATCTCCAGCATAGGCCGCAAAACACCGTCTTTCCTGCCGGTTGTGACTGCACGGAAGTGGGTGGGCCGCCACCCCCAGCGCCACAAAGCTGCCCCCATCGTGATGTTACTTCCCTCCCGATGCGATAGCATCGGGAACACATCTAGTCAGTTATAATATCCCCCAGCAGCAAGGCAGGTCAGGACCTCCAAGGTGTAGAGAGATAATTCATGCAATGTGTTTCACTTGGATACCCAACAGTTGTAAGGCACAGAGGAATCATGTAGGATGCTGGTACTTTCAGCAAGGTACTCCATCACCATCTTCTAAAACTTTTCCCTCCTTGTCAGAGTACGCGCATCAGGGCCTGGGCGATGGGAGGGTGTGAGAAAACTATCCCAGATCTTTGAGAGTGTTCCCCTGACTCTGGTGCATCTGGTGTGTGTCTCCTTAGTCTCCACTCCTTGGTTGTCCAAGGAACCATGACCTCTGCCGCCAGTGTTGTCATATGGGAATTTTTTTATTAATTCTTCAACTAAAGCCTTCTGGTACTGTAACATTTTATTAGACCTCTCTGCCATGGGAAGGAGAGATTTTAAGTTCTCCTTGTACTGTGGATCTAGAAATATGACCAACCAGTAATTAGTGTTGGCCAAAAAGCATACAACGTGAAAGTCACAAGAAAGGCAACAGAACATAAACTCAGCCATGTGTGCCAGACTGCCAATAGCCAAGACTTCCCTGTCCCCATAGAGCATGACTGTCCATGTTGTCTTATTCATCCTCATCCTCCCTCTCCTCCTTGTCTACAGTCCATCCACGCTGAACAGATGGGATGAAAGTGTTGAGTATTACCATCTATAGCGCATGCAGCCAGTTCCTGTTCCTCCCCCTCCTCCCTATCACCCAATCCGCATTGAGAAGATGGATGAGGTTGGGCTGTGTAGTATCACCTTGTATAGTTTCTTGCTCCATCTCATCTTGCTTTGCCTGCAAAGACTCTTCATTAATTGTGAGCAGCGAGCGTTTAAGTAGTCAGAGAAGCGAGATGATGACGCTGATTACGACGTCATCGCTGCTCATCATATTAGTCGAGTCCTCAATGTTTTGGAGCACCACACAGATTTCAGACATCCATACCCACTCATCAGCTCTTATGCGCGGAGGCTGAAAAGAGTATTGACATGTATGTTGTAGCTGGTATTCAACTACTGCCCTCTGCTGCTTGCAAAAACTTGTCAACATATGTAACATTGAGTTACAACGCGTGGTGACATTGCACACCAGTCGATGAGCTGAAAGTTGCAAATGATGCTGCAGCACTGCCAGGGCGGCGGCAGCTGTAGCTGACTTGCGAAAATGGGCACACACGTGGTGTACTTTCACAAGTTGCTCAGGCAGATCTGGGTAGATTTTAAGAAACCGCTGAACCACTAAGTTGAGTACGTGGGCCAGGCATATATGTGCGAGGTTGCCAATCTTCAAAGCTGCCACCAGGTTACGACCATTGTCACACATGACCATGCCTGGTAGTAGGTTAAAGGTTGAGAGCCGCAGATCATTCTGGTCTGTGAGACCTTTCAACAATTCTGATACGGTGCAGTTTGTCACCTAAGCAGATTAGCTTCAGCAGATCCTGTGTCCGCTTGGCCAAGAACCTGCTGCAGTGTTGACGTTTTGGAGATAGAGGGTGAGGAGGAGGTGCAGGAACTGCTGTAGAAGGTGGCTGCAACCATGATTGAACTAGGACCTGCAATCCTTAGTGTCGGTAGAACGTGTTCCATCCCAGGGACCAACTAGGTCCCAGCTTCCACAGTATTCACCCAGTGTACTCTCAGCGAAATGTAGCATCCCTGGCCACAGGAATTTCTGCATGTGTTCGTGGTTGAGTGGACCTTCCCAGTAACAGCGCTGGTAAGGGCATGGCTGATGTTATTGAACACCTGCTTGTGTAAAGTGGCCAGACCAGGAGAAATAGTGGTAGCTGGGAACCGAGTACCGAGGGATGGCCGCTGCCATGATGTTGCAGAAAGGTTCTATCTCCACAAGCCTAAATGGCTACATTTTCAGGGCAAGCAGTCTGCAAATGTGGCCGTTTAGTATTGTTTTCTGTGGGTGGGTGACTGCGCATTTCTGCTTGTGTTCCAAGGACTGGGGTAGGGACAACTGAATGCTGTGCTGGGACATGGACATGTATGCGGTTGCTGATGTGGTTGCATGTGTGCAACAACAGATGCAGGGTGGGAGGCATCTTCAACAGCATCATTGACAAGGGATTGGTGTGGACACAGGACGGGGAAGAAGCAGTGGTGTCACCCAAAGACACTGTTTCTGTACCCTGGCATTTGGCCCAACTGATTGGGTGCTTTGCTGTTATGTGCCTGAGCATGGTGGTGGTGGTCAGGCTGGTAGTTGTGCTGCCTCTGTTGATACTGGCATGGCAGATGTTGCATTATTGCCTTTTTTGGGTTAACTGGACTGTTTAAAAAAGTGCCAGACTCAGAAACACTTAAACCTTGGCCTGGCAACTTCACCAGTGTTGGTGATCTGGGGAACACTTGCCCAACTTGTGTCTCTGGCAACCCCACTGCCTCTTCCTGACTGTGGTAGATCCCTCCCCTGTGCGCTGCTGTCCTCACTCCATATGTCAAATTCCCAGGTTGGGTCAGTGACTTCATCATCCCCAACCTAGTCTTCCACTTCTGCACTCTGGTCCTCCTCCTGACTTGCTGATGTAACAATATCACTTGTTGGCAATTGTGTCTCATCATCCACCTTTTGCCACAGTAATTGCATTTTCCCACTGTCGGCTTCTTGTGAGCGCAGCTGCTCAAATATTTGGGCATCGCTGCATGCGATCTCCTCATGTCTTGCTTAAAATGGGTAGGGCGAGAGGCGAGAATCTATAATTGGAAATGTGAACAACTCTTCAGAGTGTCCAAGTGTGGGATTACTTATCTCCAGGCACTTGGAATGGTGGGAGGAAGAATCATAGCTACTAAGACTGGATCATGTGGAAGATAGGGTGGAGCAAATAAATTTTCAGAATTACAATCACAAGAAAATTTGCCCACCTCAGATGGAGTTGTTGCAGTGCTGGAGCAGTATAGCAAAGCTATTTCTAACAAACCAATGCTGGCTTTCCATTTTGATGCAGAACTGGTGCATTATAAATGGGGTATAATATTTGTCTTCTGAAAAAAATTGGCAGGAATACTAGCACTGGAAAATTTGCGCACCTCACATGGACTTGTTACTGTGCTGAAACAATACAGCGATGCTATTTAAAAAAAAAAAAAAAAACAATTCTAGCTTTTTTAATTTGATGCATAACTGGCACAGTATAAATGGTGTATAATATTTGTTGAAAAAAAATTTGTTAGGAATGCTATTACAGGAAAATTTGCCCACCTCACATGGACTTGGTACTTTGCCCGAGAAATATAGAGATGCTATTTCTAAATAAACAACTATGACTTTTTTATGCAGAACTGGCGCAGTATAAATGGCATATAATATTTGTCTTCTGAAAAAAATTAGCAGTAATACTGGCACAGGAAAATTTGCCCACCTCACATGGACTTTTTACAGTGCAGTATCAATATAGCGGTGCTACTGAGATCCAAACAAGTCTGGCTGCATGATTTTGAGGCACAACTGGCACACTATACATGCCATGTAATATGTCACTGCTGATAAAATTTGCAGTATTACTATAGGTGGAAAATTTGCACTCCTCAGATGGACTGGTTATACTGCAGGAGCAATATACCAATATTATTGAGATCCAACCAAGTCTGGCAGTACACTTTTGATGCACAACTGTAGCAGTAAAAATGATGTATAATATTTTCCTGCTCAGAACAATTTGCAGGATTAAGAGCAAAAATAATGTTACTAGCTCTGAGAAGGGCTTCTGGTATGAGTTGCAGCAGAAAAGATGTGCAGTTAGCCCTATCCTGTTCCACACTATCCCTTCACCACAATCTCTACCTAAAGGGGGCTTCACACAAAGCGATATCGCTAGCAATATCGCTAAAGTGTCACCGATTTTGTGACGCAGCAGCGATATTGCTAGCGATATCGCTATGTGTGATACCTCCGACCGGCTCCCCCGCTGGCTATCGCTGATCGCGCGAGAACGTCCTGGACCGTTTCTCATCGGCCGCTTCCTGTTGGGCTTCCTGCTGGTGCCAACGAGCGACGTGTGGACGCGGGCGGAAGGACGTTGTCGTCATCGCCGCGTCTGACAGGTAAGTAACGACCGCTGCTACGTCGCTGGTGAGATCTGCCTGTTTGGCAGCTCACTAGCGAACATTTAGCGATGCACCAGCGATCCTGACCAGGTCGTATCATTGTCAGGATTGCTGGTGCATCGCTAAATGTGACGGGACCCTAAGTGCTGCTAGCAGCACTATAAATATTGATGCCATGTCGCGTTTGGAGAACCCCTGGTGCGCATAAACAGTGGAACTCCCCACAAGTGTCCACATTCTGGAATCTAGACCCCTCAAGGAACTTATCTGTATGTGTGGTGTGCACCTTGAATCCTAAAGGTATTTCATATAAGTTTAGAATGTTAAGCCGTGAAAATAAAAAACACAATTTCGCCAACAAAAATGTTCTTTTAGACCCAATTATTTTATTTTCACAGGGGTAACAGGAGAAAATAGACCCAAAAATTGTTGTGCAATTTCTCCTGAGTACGCAGATACCTCATATGTGGTGGAAAACTACTGTTTGGGCGCATAGCAGGGCTCAGAAAGGATGGAGTGACGTTTTGCAATGCTGATTCTGATAGAATGTTCTGCATGTGTCATGTCACGTTTGGAGACCCCTGATGTTTCTAAGTTGTGGAAATCCCCCAGAAAAAAAAACATTTTGGAAACTAGATCCCTCAAGGAATTTATCTAGATGTGGGGTGAGCACCTTCAACTCACAGGGGCTTCACAGAATTTTACAATGTGAAAATGAAAAAAATATAAGACATGCTGATGGTCTGAAAGCAGTTTCTCTGTACCTCAAGTCTAGCAATATTGATAAGAATCCTCACACACAATCTGTTCATATTTAAAGATAATACATATCTGCAAGTACAAGGAACTGCAATGGGGGCCTGTTTGTCCCCCTCATATGTGATCTTATTATTAAAAGCATGGGAAAGGGACATATTTCAAAGTAATCCAATTCCAGAAAGTCATATAATCAAGGGGTGGATGAGGTATATAGATGACGTTTGGTTTATGTGGGAAGGGCCCATCAGTGTATTATAGAATCTTATGGACAGACTAAACCAAAATTATGTTAATATCAATTTAACTTTCAAATATGGAATATCTGTTGACTTCTTGGATCTGCAGATATGTACTTTCCCCAATAGAAATTGATCTACAAAAATATTCCGGAAAAAAACAACAACCAACTCCTTTCTACATACTCATTCTTCTCACCCACAGGCCACTATACATGGGATCCAAGTCCTGAGAGTGAAATAAATTTGTTCAGACATTTAAGATGTTGAAATTCAAACACATGATCTAGCACAAAGATTTTAAGAATGGGGGTACAGTAAGATAATGATTTAAAGGGGATATTTGAAAGCTAAGAAAACACCCATAAATGAACTATTATACAACAATGAAACCTGAAGTGAATGCATATCTGACAATTAGGTAGAACTTATCACAGTATACAAAAACAAGTGGCATCAATTCAGAGAAATCATAAACAGGCATTAGATAGTTTTACACAGTGATCCGATTTTAAACAAAGTTCTTCCATTTAACACCTATTGTAGCAAAGAAATTTACGAGATTTGCTGGTGCACTACAGCCATTACAGATGTAAAACTAAAGATTTTTTCCAAGGTGGGTTGTGCAAGACCTGTTCAAACCCAGCAAAGGCAAACAATTTCAACAATTTTGATAGGTCCAAAACTTTCGAGATCAGAAAATATATCTCGTCTATGTCCAGAAGTGTCATATTTCATGCAGTGTGCCAGTGTCATAAAATATATATATTGGGCTTACCACAAAAGAACTCAAAATCCAGGTGTGAGAACACAGTAGAGAAGGGTAAAACGGTAGATGAATCATTACTAAAAAAAACAATTCCAAGACCCTCCAAACGATAACATCGATGCAATCCTAACCTGTTAAAAGTTAGAGGTATTGATCTGGTTTCACTGGGTTTTAGAGATGGTAATTTGGGTAAAATTCTGGCACAAGTCGTTGGATTTACAGACTAGGCACTCTCACACTCCAGGAATGAAATGAGGGTTTTGGCTTTGGAGCATTCATATAATATGAATTTTTGAATGAGTTATCATTTATATGGGTTGAGGAACATGTTTTTATCTGTGTTCACATGTACTGATTTTTCTTTCATTTTAATTATTTGCTTTTATAATTTCATGTTTAGAAATAAGCTACTATCCATGGTTTGACTGCTCAAATTTTGGATATTTATTCATGAAGTCTTCCTCAGCTTTGTTGATGAACAACAATGAACAATCATATACATCCAGAAAATATCCCTATGAGACATCTGGGCTTATGGATGAAACATCCCCCTATATAATAATGGACGTCCGCATCTGAAAAGCACAAGTATTCACTTATACCTAAAGGCTGTGTCTAGAAACCTGGACTTATATGTTGATGACAACTAAACTTTCAGGGATTTAGACCAATTTGGTTCTTTTTCATCTCTATTTCATATGGTTGCTAGTGATGGCAGAGCACTAAAATGCTCGGGTGCTCATTGCTCGGATCGAGCAAATTGGAATGCTCGGATGCTCGACCCAAGCAACAAGCCCATTGTAAGGCTCTCCCATAACTTTGACAGTGTTCCTCTGTCTCTGCTGGCGTTGTGTCTCTTGCCTGTACTCCTTGGTTGTCCAACGAACTCTGATCTCTGGTGCCAGCATTTTCAGATGGGAATTTTGTTTAATAGTTCCGCATTTTTGTTTTTGGTTATTTATTTTGCCTTATATACAAGTCATTACCTTGGAAGGGATGTTCCTGAACATATTTCCCAGGAAAATCTATTTTGGTTTAGTTTTTGTATGTTTTATTGTGAGTCTGTAAAAGTAGAGTAAGCAGTCAGAAATGGTTCCCCATGCTGTTCCCATGTCATTTGAGCACTGTTCCCATCTATTTCCGCAATTTCTAGTCAGTCTGCAGACCGCCAGGGAGGCCACCCTCCTGCTATAGTGTTTAATTTAATTCAAATTTGGATGGTTAATTCGCGCTGACATTGATGCCCCTGAACCTGCAGGTCAGCTTGAATTTCTTTGGAACTTGATTAGGGCTGATTGTCCACATCCAGGCTATCCTGTGTTGCAACTTTTCATCAGTTTTTCTCTGCAGTCCATGTCCAGGAAGATTGGCTACAGTGCCATAGCTTGTAAACATGTTGATTATGTTGCACATTGCGGAAAAAGGAACCTCAATTAAAACCTTGAGATTGCTGATATAAACAATTTTGGTTTCCAAGTCCTCAGACAGTTTTCTTTTGTTTCTGTTCTCCATGATTAGTGTGGCACACACAGACATACAGTGCAAAGATTGAGTCAACTTCTCTGGTTTCAGGGGTGATTTTCACATTGCCCACACCTGTTACCTGCCACAGGTGAGTTTGAATGAGCATCATGCTTAAAACAAAGTTGTCTACCCTCAATTTTGGAAAGTTGCCAGCAATTTTGCCTGCCCCATTTTGAGGGTTTAGTGTGAAATGATTTCTAATTTCCCTTTTTTGACCTTTTTTTTGCTGTTTCAATACACACAGCGGAAGTAAACATGTGTATAACAAAACATGTGTAATTGCAATAATTTTCTAGGCGAAATATTTCATTTTCTGGAACAATTTCAAGGGTGCGAACACTTTTGGCTATAACTGTATAACATAATGCCATCAGACATAACTGAAGTTATTCCTGCCAAACAACACCAAACAGAATACAGGAGAACAGGTCAAAGTAAACACCCACCAAAAAACCTGAACATACAATAGACCTAAAACAGTATCTAAATTAGCTTGTTTATTATTAAAATGGAGAAAAAAAGTCTGGCATGCAGATCACATACAGTTTATGTCAACTTCCATCTTAAACAGGAATACACAGGGTACTAATTCCATTTACCTGTTCCGTTTGTCTGTTCTAAACGGAACAGACAATTGCAAAAGATAAATGTTAATGTGAACATAGCCTTCTTGTGCTTCATTAAATTCTGTAGTTTTGGTTCATCATTTCCATCACGCACGTATTAGTAAAAGACTGAAAGAATGGTATTTCATGCACTGGATATTGTCATCTTACGGTTTCATGGTAAAAGTATGAAGTGTAGAACAAATATCACAAACAGTTAATTATCACTCAATGTTTGTGCCATGCCCTTTATGAGAATGGCCAACCCAAAATCTTCCCACAGAAATAAAGGAAAGAGTGCATAAACTCAGGCAGAAGGTTCCATCATGTTCCACGTGTCTGGCCAATGTATCTTTAGCATGCATATGACTTTAGTGTGGCACTCTCTACACACTCCATGTGATGCAATTTAAGAACTTAGGATGTTCCCTATTAAAAAGGAATGTAGAGGTCACTTCACATATGTTGGAAGCACGCGTGCTGGCAACTGATTGCCTGGTTCGCAACTAAAGTCTTTCTGAGCCTCACCTAACTTTAACCCCATTTTGTTTGTTTTAAAAAAATGTTCAAAAACAAGAAGTAGACAAAAAAAAAGAAATTATGAAGAAACAAATATTATCTTGTTTTTAATAAAAAGAGATGATAAATGTAGAAGAAGCTCTTACCTTCTCAATAATAGATGCCATAAACCCCAACTCATTAAGATTGCCATTAAGTACACCAGTCTTAATGAGGGGTGGGCAGGAGTAAGGTGTCCCAAATGCATCAAGAGGTGCCACGCCATCTTATCACGGGCATGCACCTCCATTCACCTCAGCAAAAATGCTACTCCTGTTAGATGGAACATGTCTGGCATAAGAAACATCACCATTGATGAATTTGGCAGGCATCCATAGCCATGTCCTGCCCCACCTCCTTCTAAGCTCTACCTATTTTAGCATGTAAATGCCAAAAGTTATAATATTTTGTGCAATTCAATGTTGTGCCAAAGTTTTGCTGCTTTTCAAACTGTTATATGACAGGTTCCGGGCATAAAGACTGTGATGAATCAGGGCCTAAGTCTTAATTTTACTTATGGCATAAAATGGATGTAAGAAACCATAGAATTCTGTCCCAAAATTGAGTGTATTCACAGAATATAATATTATTATTAAGACCAGTTATGACCAGTGCTTTATACTTTTTTGATCAAAACAGTGTTTACCAAGTACCCTATGTTATTTAATGCACTTGCTTTTTTACTTATTTTCATTAGGGTGTACGCACACATTGTTTTTTCCTTTTGGTTTTGCTTGCTTTTATGGCCAGTGTGAACATGCTTTCACATCATGCATGTCATTCAAGTCTACTCCAGTTCAGGTTTTTTGTGTTTCTACATGCCCATACAGTATAGATGGCTTTGGGGAGTTTGATCCTACTGACAGATTTCCTTTAATATATTATTTTCTTTGCTTCCTTTCATCTGATATTGTAAAAAAGACCTAAATCAAGTCCTAGAAATATTCATATTTCAGTTTAGTTTCATGTATTACCAATTGAAGATGAGGATATTTAACTTTTTCCAGGAAAAGAGACAAAGTCTTGGCACTGGCGTCCGTGCACTGAATTGTGTCCATTCAATGTGGTAACACAATAGAGATCCGGGAGGCCAGGGAACTGGTGTGCTTATTTGAGAAGGCAGAAAACGTAGTGTCCGGCATAAGTAAAGAAGTAGTACACACAATTCCAGGTGCAGGTCTTTATTCAGTGGTGTAGATACATATCGCCGGGCACGGTGAACTTGGATGGTGTTGGACCACGGCCGTTTCACACTGTGTGCGCTTCCACAGGTCCAGAGGTGAGGCGGAAGTGATGGGTTTCCTAATTTTATTATGGATCAACCCATCTGGTTGCATCAGAACAATCCTTACAGGTGCCCTCCTCCCCACCTGTCCAGATTAGAGAACGGTACATTTAAAGTTCTAACATACAGATTTATAAAAAGACTGTCATCTTCAGGTTTTCAGATGAATTCGGAGAAGGTTCACACTGTACTTGATTGGGACTGTCCCGAGAACCTTAAGGCATTACAGCGTTTTCTGGGTTTTACTAATTTTTAAAGGAAGCTTATTCAAAATTATTGAGTTTTTTTTATTCAAAGAAACTTGTTAGTTGCATTTTAGACTTCGTCCTTACTCCTCTGAAGATGAGGTGCAATGAGTGGGAATTGTGATTTCACTGTTGCAATGGGATCCTCAATCCTGGGCTTTTTCTTTGCTACAAGGTCCAAGTTATCTCCATTAGGTTGAGAGGTTTTTCGGGGCTTTAGCCCTTATCTATGACGATAATGACCGAATTTCCTTGGCTGAATCCAGGCTGCATGAAAAAAGGCTATGCTGTCTCCATTAGGTTGAGAGGTTTTTGGGGGCTTTAGCTCTTATCTATGATGATAATGACCGAATTTCCTTGGCAGAATCCAAGCTGCATGAAAAAAGGCTATGTGGCACTCTCAGCATTTCAGTGTGAACAAATAAGAATCCACTACAATCTTTACAATAAGGAAATTTGGCACTCCAAATAATGATACAAGAAAGTTTTATTATATAATATCCGTAATTTTGTTGCAAAACTGACATGCTGTACAGACGTGCTGTACGCCAACGCTGCACATTTAAGTATTCCTATTCATGGCTTCTTTCTGCTTGTTTCCAGCTGTCTATACTTACCTCAATTCTATGTTCCGAGGAAGGCCATTAGGTTGAAACGTAAAATTAATTTCTTACAACAAAATTACGGATATTATATAATAAAACTTTCTTGCATCATTATTTGGAGTGCCAAATTTTCTTATTGAATCCAGGCTGCATCACCTTCAGTAGGGGAATCGCTCAGTGGAGACTTATAGCTCTGAATTCTGCAGGTATGCAACCGATATCAAATGGAATGACCTGGCTCTTAGAAACCAATTTTGTCAAGGTCTTACAGAAAAGTAGAAAGATTATTTGGCAGTGTACAAAACCCCAGAGTCCTTGCAGGCTGCCATGTCATTGGCTATACGTGTGGATAGACGCCTGCGGGATAAATGGGTAAGACGACCTTTTCCTGAGTCCTCTTTCTGGGACAATATCCCTGTGCCAGGAGGCCGGTCTGGAGGTGAACCAGCACTTGTGGAGTTAGAGAGTTTGTAGACAGTGGAGCTAGAGTCAGCATGGTAGATGCTGAGTTTGCTAGAATGGCATGGTGGCTCAGTGGTTAGCAGCACTGCAGCCTTGCAGCGCTGGGGTCCTGGTTTCAAATCCCACCAAGGACAACATCTGCAAGGAGTTTGTATGTTCTCCCCGTGAAATGTGAGAGATATGTTTTTGCCGTCAAGGAGTTAGTTTTTGGGGTGACTGTTGTCATCTTCAGGTTTTCTGATGAATTCGGCGAAGTTTCAAACTGTACTTGATTTGGACTGTCCCGAGAACCTGAAGGCATTACAGCGTTTTCTGGGTTTTACACATTTTTAACGGAAGTTTATTCAAAATTATTCGTTAATGGTGAAACCCCTTACTGACATGACAAAGAAGGGGTCTGATTTTTCTAAATGGTTGAATGCTGCTCAGCAGGCTTTTTACTCCTAAAGGAGTTGTATTGACACTGCACTTATACGGAGTCAACCAAATGTTTCTCAACCTTTTATTTTAGAAGTGGATGTGTCGGAGGTGGGGGTTGGGGCTGTATTGTCTTAGGGCCCATCCACTGGTAAATGCGCCTTCTTTTCCAAAAAATTATCCTCGACAGAGAAATTATGATGTGGGTAATAGGGAGCTTCAAATTAAATTAAATTGGCGTTCGAGAAATGGCAACATTGGTTGGAAGGGGCAGTCCATCCTATTACTGTTATCACGGACCACAAGAACTTGTCATATCTTCAATCTGCTAAACGTCTCAACCCTAGACAAACTGGGTGGTCCCTGTTCTATAGGTTCAATTTTGTGGTCAATTTCCATCAAGGAGTTAAAAATACCAAAGCTAATGCTTTGTACCGGAGCTTTGCGGGTGGTGGTGACTATGAGAACCCTGCCCCAATTGTGCAGAAGGGGGTAGTCATTTTGGCCTTGTACCCTGGCCAGGAGGAAGAGGTGTTGGAGGCTCAGGGGACTCTCATGTCTCCTGCCCTTTGGTTATCTGTACCGTATAATTGGTGCCGTAAAGTTATTAGGGAACATCATAACTCTGTGATTGCTGGTCATCCAGGGAAAAAGGCAACCGCAGACCTCCATTCTCACTGTTTTTGGTGGCTGGGGTTGCATTGGGATGTGGTTGAACAGGTGTCTGCTTGCATGTTCTAAAGTATCGCATACCCGTCCGTCTGATCCTCTTCTTCCACTGCCCATTCCTAGTAGACCATGGATACACCTGTCCATGGATTTTATTACTGACCTACCTGTATCAGCAGGCAAGACGATGGTTCTGGTGGTTGTAGATTGGTTCAGTAAAATGGTGCATTTCATCGCATTATCAGCACTTCCGAACGCCAAGACTCTTGCTCAGGTTTTTATTAATGAGATCGTGAAGCTTCACAGGGTTCCCTCCAATGTGGTGTCAGATCAGGGGACCCAATTTGTTTCTAAGTTCTGGAAAGCTTTCTATTCTCAACTGGGGGTGCAGCTGCCCTTTTTCTCTGCTTTCCATCCTCAGTCGAATGGACAGATTGAGTGCATTAATCAGAATTTAGAGACTTTCCTCAGGTGTTTTGTCTCCGAAAACAAGGAGGTTTGGACATCTTACTTACCATTGGCCGAGTTTGCTATTAATAATCATCATCAAGAATCTACCGGTAGGTCACCTTTCTTTGATGCATATGGTTTCCATTCACAGTTTGGGACTTATAGTGGGGGAGGGGCTTCACGAGTTCTTGAGGAACATTTTGCTTTGTTGCTCTCTTGTGTGTGGCAGGGGGTTCAGAGTAATTTGAAGATCATGGGAGACATGTACAAACGTATGGCTGACAGGAAACGCTCGCCAGGTCTGGACCTAAGTGTGAATGATTTTGTGTGGTTGTCTACCAGGAATATCAATTTGAAGATCCCTTGCTGGAAGCTGGGACCTAGGTTTATTGACCCCTATAAAATTACCACCGTCATTAAACCTGCAGCTCCTTGCAGTACTTGGTGCAATGGAGGGGTTATGGTCCAAAGCAGAGGATCTCTTTGGTGTCTTCTCAAGCTAATTGTATTACCTCGTTTGTTTACCTTATTTGTCTTTAATTGTAGTGGGGGCTGACTAGTGATTACCCCGTCTCCTCCCTATCCAGGGTCTATCACTAGGGGCAGTCAGAGATTAGGCTTTTGCTCGGCAATAGGTGCGGAACCTACTTAGGGATGTTAGGGGAGACAGGGTGTTGTTCTACCTAGGGGTCTTCACTCCCCCCTTTCCTTGTGTTTGGGCTTCCCCAGTCCCTTCCCGTTGTTGTGCACCTAGCTTCTCAATCACCCAGCGTGTTGGTTAAATTCAGGTGTGAAACAAAGTCATGAAAGAGTTCCTGGTTCCCAGCCCACACAATGAAGATGTCATCCACATATCGTATATATAACATAATATAACTGAGGAAAGGGTTATGCAAAGAATGTAGATATTTGTCTTCAAAAGCCACCAAGAATAAATTTGTAAATGTACAAGCCACTGGTGCACCCTTGGCTGTACCTGTGTTATGCAGATACTATGTATCTTTAAATTGGAAGGCATTATGTGTGAGAACAAATTTCAAAGTTACACCGGCAAAATCCACAAATTCTTTTTCCTTACTCATACTTGTTTAATAAGGACTGCACTATTTCTATTCCCTGTTTCTGGGGTATACTGGTGTACAGGCTTTCAATGTCAATTGACGCCAGTGTAAAGACTTCCTGCCAAGTGAATTCTCGAAGGACTTGTAGAAATTTTCTTGAGTCCTTAATATAGGGATTGTGGGTAAGAGTGACCAAAAAAGCCAGTCTGTGTACTTTGACAGGGGTTCAGTTAAAGACCCTATGCCCGATACGATCGGTTGTCTCGGTTACCTTTCTAAGGATTTGTGTATTTTAGGTATAAAATACTAGTGTGGTTTGTTTGGAAATTCAGGAAACAGTATTTCTGCTTGTTTTTTACTGAGGGCCCCTGAATCTAGTTGTGATCTAAGAAAATTTTGCAACTCTTTTCTATATCTACCCGTAGGGTCTTGTCTTAGTTGGGTATACATATTGGTGACTGAAAATTGTCTGTCAGCCTCTTGTAGATAATACTCTTTGGATAAGAGGACCATATTGCCCCCTAAGTCCGCTTCCCTGATTATTGTGTTCTCCTAGCTTCTGAATAATTCTAATGCATTGCGTTCTTTGTTCCTCAAGTTGGTCGGGGGTTTAGGATAAATAATGGCTTACATGTCCCTGATAACCTGCTCCTGAAAAATATCAATTGAATTATCCAGTGAAATTGGAGACATACAGCTGGATTTGATTCCGTTGGTGAAAGTTGCCCCAGATCTCTCTATTTGGAAACCCCTACTTTTTTCAGAGTTGACAGTAAAGGTAAGTGCACACGCTGCGGATTCACCTGCGGGTTTTTTCCCGCGGAAACGCAGGTAAAACCGCAGGTAAAGTGACCTGCGGTTTTGATGCGGTTTGGCCTGCGGTTTTGCCCTGTGGTTTCACACCTCTACTATGTTAAAGGTGTGAAACCGCAGCAGAATCCACAGAAACAATTGACATGCTGCGGAAAAAAAAACGCAGCTTTTCCGCAGGTAAAAAACCGCAGCGTGAGCACTGCGGTTTTGAAAACCCATAGGCTAACGTGGTGAAGTACCATGCCTGCGGAAATGCTGCAGTTCTGCAGGGCCAAAACCGCAGCAAAACCACAGCGTGTGCACATACCCTAAGGCTGAGTAATAATGCTGCTTCTTCAGTGACGGTAGCAAATGACGGGACAGGAGAGGTTGCTGCCCAAAACCCTAAGGGGCAAATAGAACAGGCGTTAATCTCTGTTAGGGCGTAATGCCTTTAATTATTTATAAAAGATTTATGTAGATTAATTTTTCTTGTAGCCTTAAACATTTCTATTTTGAAGTCCACAATGTCAAAGTTGACAGGAATGCAAATACCCATGCCTTTATTCAGCACCGAGATGGAAACTTTATCCAGCTCATGTTTTGTGAGGTTTATGACCATGTTGTTGTTGGGTTTATGCTCATTTAGTGTTTCCAAGACACCTGTTTCCATTTGAGGTCTTGGCGTACGTCAAAATCTTCCTTGTCTCTGATGAACTTATCACGTTTTTTCTGTTTTATCTCAGCTTGTATTAATACCAATTTCCTGTCCAACTTTTTGTTAAAATTAGACAATTGGCTGTCAGTAAGTCTTGACTTTAATTCTTGTTTTGCTTTTTCCAGTTCAACATTAGTTGTTGTATTGTCCTTTTCATTCTGTTTAAGGACCAAATTTAGCAAGTCTCAGGAACATTGTAACAGAATTGTATCCCATTCCTGAGTAACAACATCATTGTCTTTGAAATGGGTAATATTTTTGTAGACTTGTAACCCTCACGGTACACTTCCGCAGTCTGCATAAGATTTCAAAGAGTTACCTGTGCAAAAGAGTCGCACCTCCCGTTCAGCCAGTGTGCTAAGTTTGAACTCCAGCATTCTGGTACTAATGGTTTGCAATCCAGGAAGAAAGAATACACCTTTTCTCTGCACATCAGGATTCCATTAGGTGTAACTGGATCAGCTAGCTCCATGTTCATGGGGAGCTTAGTGTGCACCGTGTGGGGACACATCGGGTGTGGGCCTGTGCTTGTGTAAGTAATGAAACTGAATCCAAGAAAAGAGACAAAGTCCCAGCACTGGCGTCCATGTCTATTCGATGTGGAGCACAAAAGGAATGCGGGAGACCAGGTAACTGGGGTGCTTAACCAAGAAGGCAGAAAACGTAGTGTCCGGTATAAGTAAAGAAGTAGCACACACGGTTCCAGATACAGGTCTTTATTCAGTGGTGTAGATGCATATTGGCAGGAATGGTGAATTTGGATGTTGTTGGACTATGGCTGTTTTTCGCTGCATGCACTTCCATGGGTCCAGAGGTTAGGGGCAATTGACGGGGTTCCTAATTTTATTATGGATCAAACTATGTGGTTGCATCAGAGCAATCCTTACAGGTGCCCTTCTCCCCACCTGTCCGGATTAGAGAACAGTACATTTAATGTACTAACATACAGATTTATAAAAAGACTGTCATGTCAAATTTATCATTAAAACCAGTAGGGCCTTGTGCTCGTGAATGTATGATCCACCTAGCTTATCTTTGAAGGAGGCGTTTATGTGAATCCCCTCCCTGGGCAGGCAATTTCACCCTTTCCATTCCCGCAAAACGCATCCCTTTGGGGTTACCTGCATGTACCTCTTGCATAAGTTGGATTAGTCTACTGGAGCCTTTCCTTCTGGAAATAAATTTGAAATGTTCCCAAAAGTGTATGAACAAAGTTCAGATGATTTTCCCAATATAGAAAAAACCGCATGGGCAGAAGATGATATAAACCACGTAACAGGTTCTACAAGTGAGAAAATCCTGGACTCTGTGTATTATAGCCCCTATCTGTATCAGATAGACAAGATAAAGATCCCCAACTCACATCAGGACTACAAGATCCCAGGTACGTTCAGCTGCATCACATCTAATGTGGTGTACTTAATTATTTGTACTAAATGTCCAACTGGGGCTCTGTATGTGGGGGAGACCGGGCAAAAACTGAGAACAAGGATGAATTCTCATCGCCACAAAATAAGAGAAAAAAGAATGGATCTACCTGTGGCAAAATATTTGTGACGACTCCTGGAGTGGACCCTCTGGGTCGTGACACCAACCCTCCCAGGGCGAGCTGACCTAGTGAAGACCACCCCCTATACAGGGAGTGTCAGGGGCAAGCCCCAGGGGGTGAGGCACCACGACTGCTGGCACCAGGCGGCCGGCTCACAGGAGACACGAGTGGGTGAGAGTGTCTGTAGGAACGTGTAAAGTGTGGACACGGGAACACGTGGTATACAGAGACTTCGTTCGTCCGGGTGTGAGTGAAGCAGGAAGCGTGCAAGGAGCACGTCAGAGCACAGAATCAGGCAGCAGGTGTGCCAGGAGGTGTAACAGAGTAAGAGACTGAGTACAGGATCAGAGTGTGTGCCCGGAGGCACAACTGAGTATAAGACAGAGCACGGAATCAGAGTGTGTGCCAGGAGGCACGACTGAGTATAAGACAGAGTACAGGGTAAGAGCGTGTGCCAGGAGGCACAACCGAGTATGAGACAGAGTACAGTGTCAGAGCATGTGCCAGGAGGCACAACCGAGTACGAGACAGAACACAGGGTCAGAGCGTGTGCCAGGAGGCACAACCAAGTACAAAGCAGAGTGCAGATTCAGAGCGTGTGCCAAGAGGCACAACAGAGTGCAAGGCAGAGGACCTGAGTACAGCGCACAGCCAGGCAGGGACACGGCAGACCAAGCCAGGAGCACAACAATAATCAGGCACCTCCCCTAGGGGGAGGTCGTCTGATATAGCACATGACTACTACTGGTTCCGGGTCAGGACCTAGCCAGAAAGCACATGACCACTACAGGTTCCGGGTCAGGTCCTCCATTACCATAGAGAGGACCGAGCCCTATACAGCACTGACAGGAGCGCGCAAGCGCAAACGTGACATGTAGGAGGAGGCCCGGGGACGGGAGCTGCGCGTGCGCACCCTACGGGACCCCCGGAGTGACCGCAGCTCCGGAAGAGATGACGTCGGGACCGAGGTCCCGCCCCCAGGTGAGCACGGCGTGACAGTACCCCCCCCTTTACGCCCCCTCTTTCTAAAACTGGAGAGGAACTTAGACAAAATCTGGGGTGCGTGGATATTCTCCCTGGGTTCCCATGACCTCTCCTCGGGACCAAAACCCTTCCAATCGACCAGGAACATGGTTCTCCCTCTTACCTTCTTCATGGCCAAAATGTCATTCACCTCAAACTCATCCCCCAAGCCAACAGGCTGGGGTGTGTGGCCTGGAGAAGGATGAAATCGGTTAAGAACCACAGGTTTTAGGAGAGACACATGGAAGGAATTGGGAATACGGAGTGAAGGAGGCAGCTTCAATTTGTAAGCAACATCATTAATCCGCCTGAGGACCTCAAAAGGACCAATGTAACGGGGACCCAGTTTGTAAGATGGTACCTTAAGGCGGACGTATTTGGTGGAGAGCCACACCTTGTCACTAGGGAGAAATGGAGGAACGTCCAGGCGCCTCTTGTCAGCGTGTAATTTCATTCTGTCCCGTGCTTTCTCGAGAGCGGTTTTGGTCTCCTGCCATACCCTGGAGAACTCCACAGACTGAGAATCGGCAGCAGGTACCCCCGAGACAGGAAGTACCGGTAGAGGCACATTGAGATGCTGTCCAAAGACGATGAAGAAAGGAGACTTGGTAGACGATTCACTGGAGTGATTATTGTAGGCGAACTCAGCCCAAGGAAGTAGACCGACCCAGTCATTCTGATGAGCATTAGAAAAATGCCGGAGATAGGATGTAAGGATCTGGTTGGTACGTTCCACCTGCCCATTGGTTTGGGGGTGATAGGCGGAAGAGAAATCCAATGACACTTTCATGAGTCCGCATAGAGCTCTCCAGAACCGGGAGGTGAATTGGACCCCTCTATCCGACACGATGTGCTGGGGGAAGCCGTGAATCCTGAAGATATGGGAAATGAAGATCTTCGCCAAGTCAGGAGCAGAGGGTAGTCCGGGAAGAGGAATGAAGTGAGCCATCTTTGAAAATCGGTCTACAACCACCAAGACCACAGTACAACCGGAAGAACAAGGCAGATCAGTAATGAAATCCATGGCTATGTGCTGCCATGGAGCCGATGGAATGGGAAGCGGGAACAGAAGACCGGAGGGTGGTTGTCTGGGTATCTTGTTCTGGGCACAGGACGGGCAAGATGCTACAAAGTCTTTAACATCCTGGGAGAGTGAAGGCCACCAATAATGGCGAGAGATTAAGTCCAAAGTCTTTTTGACACCAACGTGGCCGGCAATCTTGGACGAATGTCCCCAATTTAGCACTCGTTTTCGGTTATTCTCAGCCACAAAGGTTCTTCCCGGAGGTAACGTGGTTAACTTGACAGGAGCCACAGTAATTACTTTGGATAAATCAATGATATGAGAGGGTTCTTCCTCTGCATCAGACGACAGGAATGATCTTGACAACGCATCCGCTCTAACGTTCTTATCGCCGGGCCGAAAATGTAGCTCAAAGTCAAAGCGGGCGAAGAATAGGGACCACCTGGCTTGCCGAGGATTGAGCCTCTGTGCGGACTGGATGTACGCCAGGTTCTTATGGTCTGTGAAGATCTTGAATGGATGTATGGCACCCTCCAGTAAGTACCTCCACTCCTCCAAGGCCAACTTAATAGCCAATAGCTCTTTGTCGCCAATGGAGTAGTTCTGCTCAGTGGAGGAAAATACTTTAGAAAAGAAGCCACAGGTGACAAAACGTCCAGAAGAGGATTTCTGCAGAAGGACTGCGCCAGCCCCAGTAGAGGATGCGTCCACCTCGAGAGTGAAAGGTCTACTAATCTCAGGTCGGTGAAGCGCCGGAGCAGCGGCGAAGGCTTGTTTCAACGACTGGAAGGCCTCTTCAGCCTCAGAGGGCCAAGCCTTTGGGTTAGCTCCCTTGCAGATAAGGGACGAGATGGGGCGAACCAACGAGGAAAAATGAGGAACGAACTGTCGGTAGTAGTTCGCAAAACCAAGGAAGCGTTGGATTGCCTTCACCCCATGGGGCTGTGGCCAATCGAGGACGGCGGACACTTTTGCCGGATCCATGCATAGACCTGATTCTGAGATAATGTACCCCAAGAATGGCAGGGACGTTTGCTCGAAGGCACATTTCTCGAGCTTGGCATAAAGGCGGTTCTCCCTCAGGCGCTGGAGGACTTGACGCACGTTCTTTCTGTGGGCGGAGAGGTCTGGAGAAAAAACGAGGATGTCATCCAGATAGACTACCACGCAGGAGTACAGCATATCCCGGAAGACGTCATTCACGAACTCCTGGAAAACCGCTGGGGCATTGCAGAGGCCGAAGGGCATGACCAAGTACTCGTAGTGACCGTCTCTGGTGTTAAAGGCGGTCTTCCACTCATCCCCGGAACGAATGCGGATCAAGTTGTAGGCCCCACGAAGATCCAGTTTGGTGAAAATTCGAGCTCCTCTAAGTCGGTCAAAGAGCTCCGGGATCAATGGCAATGGGTACTTGTTCTTGACCGTGATATTGTTCAGGCCTCGGTAGTCTATGCAAGGACGGAGGGAGCCGTCCTTCTTTTTTACAAAGAAAAATCCCGCTCCCGCGGGCGAGGAGGACTTACGGATGAAACCTCTAGCAAGGTTCTCCTGGATATAGTCAGACATAGCTTGGGTCTCAGCAGGGGATAGCGGGTATATCCTACCCCTGGGTGGCGTAGAACCAGGAATGAGGTCAATCGGACAGTCATATGGCCGATGGGGGGGCAGAGTCTCGGCCTCCTTCTTGTCGAAAACATCTGCAAAGGACCAGTAAGCCGACGGCAGACCTGTAGGTGCCGGGGATGGACCGGCAGAGTTCATCAGACGGACGGGCAACAGGCACTTCTCCTGACAGAACGGTCCCCACCGGAGTATCTCGCCCGACCGCCAGTCCAGGGTTGGCTCATGAGTCCGTAGCCAAGGGAGGCCTAGAAGAAGTGCGTGAGACATGGTGGACAAGACGAGGAAGGAGATCTTCTCCAGGTGCAGGGCTCCGATCTGCAGCTCGATCTCTTCGGTGGCCTGGGTAACGGACTCCAGCACGGACATACCATTGACCGAAACAATCGACCGAGGAGTCTCCAGGGATCTGACAGGAATCCGGTATTTTTTAACCGCCTCGAGTGTGATAAAATTCCCCTCCGCGCCAGAATCCAGGAAAGCCTCCTCAGAATAACGCTTGGCACCGAGATTCAATAATACGGACACGAGCAGGGGAGGAGAGGAATCACGTACACCTAGGGAGGCCTCTCCTATCAACCCTAGGCGGAGAAGTTTCCCGGCTTCTTGGAGCAGGAACGGAGGAGGGGAGAGGAGCTCCTCTCTCTGGCTAATTCACGGGCACGTTCCTGAAACCGCAGGTCGATGCGTGTCGCCAGTGAGATCAGATCCTCTAAAGAGGTGGGAGTATCCCGACCTGCCAGTACGTCTTTGATCCGACTGGACAGGCCACGCCAAAAGATCCCTACGAGAGCCTCGTTGTTCCAACCGAGTTCAGAGGCCAAGGTACGAAAACGGATGGCATACTGTCCTACCGGTAGCGTACCCTGATGAAGGTTAAAGAGGGACTCGGTGATAGAGGCCAGCCGACCCGGCTCGTCGAACACCTTGCGGAAGGTGTCCAAAAAGGTGGAAAGCCGAGAGACGAGTGGGTCATTGCGCTCCCAGAGGGGGTTCACCCATGCTAATGCCTCCCCCTCTAAGTGTGAAACAATAAAGGCAATTTGGGCGCGCTCAGTGGGATAGTGCTGCGGCAAAAGCTCAAAATGTAACCGGCATTGGTTCAGAAATCCTCGACAAAACTTAGGGTCCCCGCTATATCGGGGTGGCTTGCCGAGGCGCGGTATCGGGTGCGGGGCCGAGGACTGGGCAGAAACGGATTGTATGGCCGACAAACGAGACTCCATGGATTTCAAAAAGACCATAATCCTGGTCTGACTCTCCCGTAGGAACACCAGTTCCTTTTGGATGGAGGTGGTGGCACCAGCGGGGTCCATGGCCTGATTATACTGTGACGACTCCTGGAGTGGACCCTCTGGGTCGTGACACCAACCCTCCCAGGGCGAGCTGACCTAGTGAAGACCACCCCCTATACAGGGAGTGTCAGGGGCAAGCCCCAGGGGGTGAGGCACCACGACTGCTGGCACCAGGCGGCCGGCTCACAGGAGACACGAGTGGGTGAGAGTGTCTGTAGGAACGTGTAAAGTGTGGACACGGGAACACGTGGTATACAGAGACTTCGTTCGTCCGGGTGTGAGTGAAGCAGGAAGCGTGCAAGGAGCACGTCAGAGCACAGAATCAGGCAGCAGGTGTGCCAGGAGGTGTAACAGAGTAAGAGACTGAGTACAGGATCAGAGTGTGTGCCCGGAGGCACAACTGAGTATAAGACAGAGCACGGAATCAGAGTGTGTGCCAGGAGGCACGACTGAGTATAAGACAGAGTACAGGGTAAGAGCGTGTGCCAGGAGGCACAACCGAGTATGAGACAGAGTACAGTGTCAGAGCATGTGCCAGGAGGCACAACCGAGTACGAGACAGAACACAGGGTCAGAGCGTGTGCCAGGAGGCACAACCAAGTACAAAGCAGAGTGCAGATTCAGAGCGTGTGCCAAGAGGCACAACAGAGTGCAAGGCAGAGGACCTGAGTACAGCGCACAGCCAGGCAGGGACACGGCAGACCAAGCCAGGAGCACAACAATAATCAGGCACCTCCCCTAGGGGGAGGTCGTCTGATATAGCACATGACTACTACTGGTTCCGGGTCAGGACCTAGCCAGAAAGCACATGACCACTACAGGTTCCGGGTCAGGTCCTCCATTACCATAGAGAGGACCGAGCCCTATACAGCACTGACAGGAGCGCGCAAGCGCAAACGTGACATGTAGGAGGAGGCCCGGGGACGGGAGCTGCGCGTGCGCACCCTACGGGACCCCCGGAGTGACCGCAGCTCCGGAAGAGATGACGTCGGGACCGAGGTCCCGCCCCCAGGTGAGCACGGCGTGACAATATTTTTGTATCCCTGGTCATAGCATGATGGACATTAAATTACTTGTCTTAAAAGGTAACTTCAAGTCTCAGAGAGAGAGAAGAATCTCTGAGTACAAATTTATGAAAACTTTCGACACATTCAGTGGAGGTATTAATGTGTCGCATGGATTTATGTCTTTTTACATCAATTAAGGAATTTATGTTATCATTGGGCATTTGGTTTTCCAGCAGGTCTGGATCATCCAGTATCTTATATATACACATTGCTATTGGGGAGTCGAAAGGGGAGGGGGAAGGAATAATTATACAAACATGCCTTCCCCCTCCCCCATTACCTCCCCAATAGCAATGTATATATAAGTACAATCACGTACTGAAATGGTGGACAAACGAATACATGGACTTGTTATTTACTCACACAGCCGGTTTTGCCGCCGCACCCACCACCCAGTCAAGAAGAATCTAATGGTCGTCTCAGCCTGCCCACCACTGCCGCCTTAGCCTGCCCACCAAATAAATAGAAAGTGTATATTATTGCATATACTGCTTACACACTACAAAAAAAACTCTTTATTGGTATTTATTAAAAACCGATAAATTATAGAACATAAATATACCTCAAAACGTAACACTAAGTGATTATGTAACAAAACAAAAATAAATAAAATAGGAGTCAAGAGTAAAGGGCTGATCACACCATTTATTTAGTATACTAACTTTTATACAGTAATAATTCCAAAACTCTTTAGGGTATATTCCCACGGTCTGTAAACGCTATGGTAAAGTAGACCCCTTAAGGAACTTATTTAGATGTGTGGTGAGCACTTTGAACCCCCAAGTGCTTGACAGAAGTTTAGAATGTAGAGCCACAAAAAAAAAATCTTATTTTTTTCACAAAATTGACCTTTTCACCCCCAATTTTTTATTTTCCAAAGTGTAACATGAGAAATTGGACCCTAACAGTTGTGCAATTTGTCCTGAGTATGCTGATATCGCATATGTGGGGGGAACCACTGTTTGGGTGCATGGCAGAGCTTGGAAGGGAAGGAGCACTTTTTCAACGCAGAATTGGCTGGAATTGAGATCAGACACCATGACACGTTTGGAAAGCCTCTGATGTGCCTAAACAGTGGAAACCTCCAATTCTAACTCCAACCCTAACCCCAACACAGTCATCAGCATGCTGGTACTGGTCAGCACATTCTGTGCTGACTAAAAGGATAGGACTACGGGTTGAGCTGCAGGTGGTGACAGTCAACATGCTGGTACTGGTCAGCACAGTCTGTGCTGGCTAAAAGGATAGGACTACAGGCTGAGGTGCAGGTGGAGACAGTCATCATGCTGGTACCTAAAAGTATAGGGCTACAGGCTGAGCTGCAGGTGTAGACAGTCAACATGCTGGTACTGGTCAGCACAGTCTGTGCTGACTAAAAGGATAGGACTATGGGCTGAGCTGAAGGTGGAGACTGTGGAGACAGTCAACAATGTGCCTAGTTATCAAGGAGCATGGAGATTTGTCCCCCTGGCTCACCCCATTATCAACCCCCTGGCTCACCCCATCATCCATCAGCCCACTGGCTCACCCCATCATCCATCAGCCCCCTGACTCACCCCATCATCCATCAGCCCCCTAGCTCACCCTATCATCCATCAGCCGCCTTGCTCACCCCATCATCCATCAGCCCCCTGGCTCACCCCATCATCCATCAGCTTCCTGGCTCACCCCATCATCCATCAGCCCCCTGGCTCACCCCATCATCCATTAGCCCCCTGGCTCACCCCATCATCAGCCGGGCCCCTGGCTCACCCCATCATCAGCCGGGCCCCTGGCTCACCCGACCCCATCATCAGCCCCCCTTGCTCACCCCATCATCAGCACGGCTGCCACAGAGATAGAGTGAGTGAGTGAGAGACAGACAAGACAAAGACTACTTACCTTACCCTCCTTGCTCACTGCCGCCTCGTGACTCTGCCTGGCTGCAGTCTGCGCTTCGCCATACCACCGGCACCACAGTCCACAGTCTTCTGCCACCACTCCCAGTCCCACGTAGCGCGCGCACACCGATCTGCTCCGGAATGAGGAAGTGGAAAAGAGCAGCGTGTGACGTCACTTGAGGGGGCGGCGCTGGACCATGGTGAACGGGGGTGACCGGCAGGCCTGAGTCATGATTTAATAAGCAGCAAACGGAGAAGCCTGAACAAAATGTAGGGGGACCCGGGGCAGCGGCAGCGTGCTCGGGCAGCGGCCGGGCCCCCATAATCACCGGGCCCCATACACTTGTAAGGGCTGTCATGCCCTGATGGCGACCCTGCTTGCTTCACACACAGTTGTGTGATCCTAGCCTAAAGTGCATTGTTTAACAATTTCTTTTTTCCCCCTTCACAGTGAACAAAGTCAGAACCCGTTGGCGTTCGATGAAGGATCGCTTCAACAAGGACCAGAGACAGGAGATCCAAGTTCGCAGTGGTGCTGTAGCAAGGATAAGGAAATACAAATATCACAGGATGCTGGCTTTCCTGAGGCCTGCCCTTGCTCAGAGTACGTAAGTATTTTAGTGTTGTATTCCATTGTTTTGTGTTCCCTAATCTGAATTTTTCTGTTCCACAGGAGTTGGAGCTTTTACAATTCTTATTTTTGTATAGTAATGTTTTTCTTTTCTTTTCCACACAAAACCTGGAGCAGCACCCTTGAACCTGGATTGTCCTCTGGAGCGGCCCCTCATCGAACAGCCACAGAACAGTTCCAGTCATCCATCAGCGATGCAGCAAGTGGGCCGGCTTCACAGGCTGGAGTACAGGCAGCTGGTCCATCAGGTGTTCCCCTGTCCCAGGCCTCTGCCACTGGTTTTTATGAGTCTTCTCGCCAGCGGCAGAAGGCCTTGGACAGGCCACTCATGCCTGAGTTTATTCACTTGAGCTCGGTCTTACAGAATGGCCTGAAGTCGATCGGTGACAAACTGGAAAGTGGGCTTGCCCATATAAACACACTTTTCCAGGATGTCAACCGATGCCTTGACCATCTGGAAGCCGACCTCCGGAGACCGGCACAACATTTTTTTCATACGATAGAGTGGGGCATGTCGGAACACCTTACGCCTGAACTCCAGCTTAATGTTATGCAGGCCTGCAATGCTGCATACGTTCAGGCTATGCAGCAGACTCGGTACTTCCAGCAGCCACATGTGGCATTTCCACCTGTGCCACCACTAAGCCGCTTCAGTTCTTTACTGAGTTCTTCTGCATACCACTGTACCGCCACCACCATGCCCAGTCCTGCCGCACACCACTATACCACCACCACCATGCCGGGTGCTGCTGAACTCCACTCTACCACCATGCTGAGTCCTGCTCCTGTGCGGCCATCCACCGCCACCACCATTCCTGGTGAAGATCCTGCACGGCTGTCAACCGCCACCACCATGCCTGGTCAAGATCATGCACGGCTGTCCACTACCACCACCATGCCGGGTCCAGATCCAGCACGCCCCTCCACATCCAGCGCTGAACCCACCACTCCAACCCTCCCATGGAGACACAGACATAAAAGAAGCCAGCAGCCAAAAACAAAAAAGAAGAGACAAACTGTTCAACTACCTCTACCCACACCTCCCAATGTGTCTGTGTTGTCCAGTTTGTCTCTCCCTTCCAATGTGTCTCTCTCCGTCCCATGCTTCCACTCCTAATGTGTATACTTCTATCCTTGACCTCCCAGACCCCACACATTTAGTAGTCACTTCCCCTGGAACTCCTTCATCGTCCACACCTAGCCAATCCTCCCAGGTCCATAACCATTTCCCCCTCATTATTTCGTAAAAAGTAAAAAAAAAATTTGTGTTGTAAATAAATTTGTGTTGTTTTTCCCCTATCATTGCTTGTTCTTTGTCTCTTTCGTCGCTGGCAACACACACAGTGCGCCGTCAACACACATGTCGCCGTCTACACACACTGTGTTTTTGCCACCTCATAGCTCCATGACAGACACAATCTGCTCCTCCTTTTCTTTCTTTGCTTTACACTGCAGCTTTGCTTCTTGTGTCTGTCATAGAGCTATGACGTGGCAAAAACACAAAGAGGACTGAAAATCCTCCAAAAAATCAGAATTAATACAAAACAAAGGGTCAGGGGTCAGCAATGCTCACCTGCCCAGGTGTCAGCACTAGTGCACTCAGGATGCTGGGTTTTCAGCATCCTGAGTTCACTAGTTCTGACACACGGGCAGGTGAGTAAAGATATGAGGTGGATTAGCTCCATCGTCTCTTCAGTCTGCATTAATCTATTAGACTATAGAAATGTAGACTGAAGAGACGATGGAGCTAATCCGACGTCACTTACCATAGCACTGACCTCAGAGAGAAGAGGTGTTGTGTAAAGCATAACCCAATCTGGTTATAATCGACTCCCTGTCTCATGCAATCTGCATGAGACAGCGATTGGATTTTATAAAGACTGTAGTTATGAACCAGTGATCACCTTATTAAACTTTAAAAAAAAGTATTGTAATGTAGAGGTCACTTAGAACAGGTGTTTCACTAGTGGTGTTTTATTGTCAGCAAACATTAAAGGTACATTTTAACATTCCAGCTACATAACTTTACATAACATTACAGGAACATTTTACTAAACCATCTCATCTTGCCATGCCACACGTCCAATATCAGAAACAAAGGCAGCAAATGTTTCCCTCATTTGGGTAACTTCCCTTAATCTGGCAATGGGTTACAAACAGGTTCATCAAGTTCAATGTTGGGTCGCTCTGTAGCCATTATGTAGTTGTGCAGAACCACACATGCTTTGACAACCTCATCGACTGTCTCAATTTTGAGATTAATGGCTGTTCCCAAAATGCTCCATTTTGAGACAAGCATACCAAAGGTACACTCAACAGTTCTTCGTGCCCTAGTCAGTCGGTAATTAAAAATCCTTTTTGTGTGGTTCAAGTCACGACTGGAATATGGTTTAAGGAGGTTTCCACACATATGAAAGGCCTCATCCCCAACCACAACAAATGGCATTGGCGGGCCTTCAGTGTTGGGAAGAGGTCGTTGCAGGTGGAAATTAAAATTATTCCCATACAACCATCGGCCCATGTCCGAGTCTTAAAATGTCTGGGAGTCATTACCACAGCCAAAAGATCCAATGTCCTTGGCGAGAAATCTACAGTCCACAGCTGCAATCGCCATGAGCACTATAGAGAAGTATTTTTTATAATTAAAGTACTCAGATCCAGTTCCAGCCGGTTTGGTAATCCGAATATGTTTTCCATCCACTGCTCCCAAACAGTTGGGGAAAGTTCAAAGAATTTTTCCTGCCAGATTTCCATGCTGGGTAGTTGGATAAATTCCTCACGGAGAACATCCCACAAAGCCCGGTAGGTGTCTGCAACAATTCCAGAAAGTGTTGAAATTCCAATTCAGAACTGGAAATGGAGCGATGTTAAGCTTTCTCCGATAGCCAGGAATCTGCCGAACAGAGAAAGGAAAAAAATATTAAGTACAAGGACATGGCTTTTATAATAATACTTAGGACAGGTGTTTGGCAAAACAGAAAAAGGAAAAAAATTAAGTACCGTATTTTTCGCTTTATAAGACGCTCCGGATTATAAGACGCACCCCAAATTTTGAGGAGGAAAAAACTTTTTTTTAATAAAATTTAATAAAATGGTGGTGCTTCTTATAATCCAGGCGTCTTATTGCTTACCGCTCTGTCCCCGGGGTGCTGCCGCCCACTCTGTCCCCGGGGTGCTGCCGCCCACTCTGTCCCCGGGGTGCTGCCGCCCACTCTGTCCCCGGGGTGCTGCCGCCCACTCTGTCCCCGGGGTGCTACCGCCCACTCTGTACCTGGTGCTGCCGCCACCGCGCTGGGTCCCCCGGGTGCTGCCACGACCGCGCTGGTCCCCCGGGTGCTGCCGCCCCCATGCTGTGTCCCCCGCTCCCTTCTGCCGCTGGGCTCTGTCCCGTGCTGCGTGGGGGGCTCTGCTGTTCCATCCATGCCTGTGCGGTGGATTGCTTCCTGGAAAATGGCCGCCGTGCAAGCGCAGATGGAGATCTCGGCATTGAAATCTCGGGAGATGAGATTTCAGCGCTGAAATCTCATCTCCCGAGATTTCAATGCTGAGATCTCCATCTGCGCTTGCACGGCGGCCATTTTCCAGGAAGCAATCCACCGCACAGGCATGGATGGAACAGCAGAGCCCCCCACGCAGCATGGGACAGAGCCCGGCGGCAGGCACCGGGGGACACAGCACAATGGTGGCAAGTAACAGACAGCGGTAGCACAATAAAAGGTATATTTGCATTGTAAGATGCACCCCTATTTTCCCCCCAAATTTGGGGGAAAAAAGTTCATCTTACAAAGCGAAAAATACGGTACATTGCAGAACAATAATAATTATGACAGGCGTTTATTTTTAAATATTACGTATCTTAGTGTCACCAGCAAACGTTCCTCAGCAGGAATCACTCTTCGGAGCTGGGTGTCCTGCCTGCTGATGGCTCCTTGTACACGAAGCAGCAAATCCCGGAAGCTCCCTTGAGACATCCTCATGTACTCATTATCCGGGTTTTAAGGAGCTCACTGAATAAAGAGTGGTAGGCTCCACGGCTCTCCCGGACGCAGGGGCTGGCTGGCACTTTTCAGCCTGGGGGGCAATCACAAGGCAGTGGCCCTCCAGTTGCAGTGCTTTTGCCCTGCTTATCTCCGGCCACTACATTAAAGAAGCAGAGATAACAGGCTTTAAAAACAGGGTGGTACATAGATATGGGAACAGAACGGAGCTAGCTGCATATATATGGAAGCAGAACCAAGTTTGCTGCCTACATAGATACTGTAACAGAAGCAAGCTGACTATATAGACACAAGACCGGAACCAAGATTGCTGCGTAGATAAGGAAACTAACTGAAGCTTACTACATCGATATGGGAGCCGAACCAAGCTTACTACAGATATATGGGGGCAGAACCGAGCTTACTACTACAGAGATATGGGAGTAGAACCGCACTTACTACAGAGATATGAGAGCAGAACCGAGCTTACTACAGAGATTTGGGAGCAGATCCGAGCTTACTACAGAGATATGGGAGCCGAACCAAGCTTACTACAGAGATATGGGGGCAGAACAGAGCTTACTACAGAGATATGGGAGCCGAACCAAGATTACTACAGATATATGGGGGCAGAACCGAGCTTACTACTACTACAGAGATATGGGAGCAGAACCGAGCTTACTACAGAGATATGGGAGCAGAACCGAGCTTAGTATAGAGATATTGGAGCAGAACAGAGCTTACTACAAAGATATGGCAGCAGAACCAAGCTTACTACAAAGATATGGGAGCAGAACTGAGCTTACTACAAAGATATGGGAGCAGAACCAAGCTTACTACAGAAGTATAGGAGCAGAATGGAGCTTGCTACAGAGATATGGGAACAGAACAGAGCTTACTATAGAGCTATGGGAGCAGAACTGAGCTTACTACAAAGATATGGCAGCAGAACCTAGCTTAATACAGAGATATAGATCAGAATGGAGAATACTCCAGAGATATGGGAGCAGAACGGAGCTTACTACAGAGATATGGGAGCGGAACCAAGCTTGCTACAGAGCTATGGGAGCAGAACCAAGCTTACTACAGAGATATGGGACCAGAACGGAGCTTACTACAGGGATATAGGAGCAAAGCGGAGCTTACGATAGAGCTATGGGAGGAGAACTCGGCTTACTACAAAAATATGGGAGCAGAACCAAGCTTACTACAGAAGTATAGGAGCAGAGCGGAACTTACTACAGAGATATGGGAACAGAACGGAGCTTACTATAGAGATATAGAATCAGAACCAAGCTTACTACAGAAGTATAGGAGCAGAACAGAGCTTACTACAGAGATATGGGAGGAGAACCAAGCTTACTACAGAAATATAGGAGCAGAACCGAACTTACTATAGAGATATGGGAGCAGAACAGAGCTTACTACAAAGATATGGGAGGAGAACCGAGCTTACTACAGAGATATAGGAGCAGAACGGAGCTTACTACAGAGATATAGGAGCAGAACCGAGCTTACTTCAGAGATATGGGAGCAGAACTGAGCTTACTACAGAGATATAGGAGCAGAACGGAGCTTACTGCAGAGATATGAGAGGAGAACCAAGCTTACTACAGAGATATGGGAGCAGAACCGAGCTTACTACAGAAGTATAGGAGCAGAACGGAGCTTACTACAGAGATATGGGAGCAGAACCGAGCTTACTACAGAAGTATAGGAGCAGAACGGAGCTTACTACAGAGATATGAAAGGAGAACCGAGCCTTAAGAAAAAAATAATGGAACCTGAGTGCCCCTATCAAAACTAATAATGTCCCCATTTATAACAAATAATGTCCTCTGAGTGCCCACAAAGCTCTGAATATACAGAATGATGGCCCTACATACCACAAAACAAAATACGATGGTCCCCAAAGCCTTTATTATACATTGAGGACCCCAGATCTCCCTATATATAGTGAAATGGCTACATAGCCCCTATATAAAAAAGATGTTCCCATTGTCCCTAAATATAGTATGATTGTCCCTAATGAGCCTATATACAGCATGAAGGTCCCCCTGCCCCTATATATAGTATGAAGGTCCCCACTGCTCCCTGTTTATAGTATGAAATCCCCACTGACCCCTATGTATATACAGTTGAAACCAGAAATTTACACCCACTATATACTGTATAAAAATACAAATCTGCAAGTTTTTCTCAATATCTGACATGAAATCAGAATAAACCTTTCCCGTTTTAGGTCATATGTGTCTTTATATAGTGTATGGAAACTTCTGGTTTTAACTGTATAATATGATGGCCCCACTGCCCTGTATATATAGTATAAAGGTCCCGACTGCACCAAATAAATAGTTTGGTGGCCCCAGTTGCCCCCGTGTATATAATTATATAATAGGATGGTCCTAGTTCCCCCATATATGTAGTATGATGAGCCCAGTTCCCTAATATATAAAGTATGATGGTCCCACAGCCCCATAAATATAGTATGGAGGCACCAGTTCTCATATATATAGTAAGATATCCCCTGCTCACCCCATATATATGATGACCCCCAGTTCCTATAATATATATATATACACACACACACAGTATATATTTATATGTATATATATATATATATAGTAGAATGGCTCCAGTTCCCCCATGTATACAGTAAGGAGGCCCTAGTTCTCCCGTATATATAGTATGATGACCCCAGTTCCCATATATATATATATATATATTTTATGATGGCCCCAGTTCACTCATATATACTGTATAGTATGATGGCCCCAGCCCCCATATATACAGTATGGTGGTCCCAGTTCCACCCCATATACATAGAAGGATGTCCCCAGCCCCCATATATACAGTATGATGGCCCCTCAGCCCGTTCATATATACAGTAGGATGGCCGCAGTTTCTCCCCATATACACAGTATGATGGCCGCAGTTCCTCCCCATATATACAGTATGATGGGCGCAGTTTCTCCCCATATATACAGTATGATGTCTGCAGTTTTTCCCCATATGTGCCATATAATGGCCCCTCAGCCCGTTCATATATACAGTATGATGGCAGCAGTTTCTCCCCATATATACAGTATGATGGCCGCAGATTCCCTCCATATATGCAGTGTGATGGCCGCAGTTTCCCCCCCCATATATACAGTATAATGGCTCCACAGCCCGTTCATATATACAGTATGATGGCCGCAGTTTCTCCCCATATATACAGTAGGATGGCCGCAGTTTCCCCCCATATACACAGTATGATGGCCGCAGTTTCCCCCAATATGTACAGTATGATGGCCCCAGCCCCATATATAGAGTATCATGGCCGCAGTTTCTCCCCATATATAGAGTATGATGGCCCCAGCCCCATATATAGAGTATGATGGTTGCAGTTTCTCCCCATATATACAGTAGGATGGCCCAAGCCCCGTATATAGAGTATGATGGCCGCAGTTTCTAACCATATATACAGTAGGATGGCTGCAGTTTTTCCCCATATACAGTAGGATGGCAGCAGTTTCTCCCCATATATACAGTAGGATGGCCCCTCAGCCCGTTCATATATAGAGTATGATGGTCGCAGTTTCTCCCCATATACACAGTATGATGGCCGCAGTTTCTTCCCATATATACAGCAGGATGGCCGCAGTTTCTCCCCATATACACAGTATGATGGCAGCAGTTTCTTCCCATATATACAGTAGGATGGCCGCAGTTTCTCCCCATATATGCAGTATAATGGCTCCACAGCCCGTTCATATATACTGTATGATGGCCGCAGTTTCTCCCCATATATACAGTAGGATGGCCGCAGTTTCCCCCCATATACACAGTATGATGGCCGCAGTTTCCCCCAATATGTACAGTATGATGGCCCCAGCCCCATATATAGAGTATCATGGCCGCAGTTTCTCCCCATATATACAGTATGATGGCCCCAGCCCCAGATATAGAGTATGATGGTTGCAGTTTCTCCCCATATATACATTAGGATGGCCCCAGCCCCGTATATAGAGTATGATGGCCGCAGTTTCTAACCATATATACAGTAGGATGGATGCAGTTTCTCCCCATATACAGTAGGATGGCAGCAGTTTCTCCCCATATATACAGTAAGATGGCCCCTCAGCCCGTTCATATATAGAGTATGATGGTCGCAGTTTCTCCCCATATACACAGTATGATGGCCGCAGTTTCTTCCCATATATACAGCAGGATGGCCGCAGTTTCTCCCCATATACACAGTATGATGGCCGCAGTTTCTTCCCATATATACAGTAGGATGGCCGCAGTTTCTCCCCATATACAGTAGGATGGCAGCAGTTTCTCCCCATATATACAGTAGGATGGCCGCAGTTTCCCCCCCATATATACAGTATGATGGCCGCAGTTTCTTCCCATATACACAGTATGATGGCCGCAGTTTTCTCCCATATATGCAGTATGATGTCCCCAGCCCCTATATATGCAGTATGATGGCCCCCGTTTTCCCCCATATATGCAGTATGATGTCCCCAGCCCCCATATATGCAGTATGATGGTCCCCGTTTTGCCCCATATATGCAGTATGATGTCCCCAGCCCCCATATATGCAGTATGATGGCCCCCGTTTTCCCCCCATATATGCAGTATGATGTCCCCAGCCCCCATATATGCAGTATGATTGCCCCCTGTTTTCCCCCATATATGTAGTATGATATCCCCAGCCCCCATATGTTGAGTATGATGGCCCACGTTTTCTCCCATATATGCAGTATGATGTCCCCAGCCCCCATATATGCAGTATGATGGCCCCCGGCCGTTTTCCCCCATATATGCAGTATGATGTCCCCAGCCCCCATATATGTAGTATGATGTCCCCAGCCCCCATATATGCAGTATGATGGCCCCAGCCCCCATATATGCAGTATGATGGCCCCAGCCCCCATATATGCAGTATGATGGCCCCAGCCCCCATATATGCAGTATGATGGCCCCAGCCCCCATATATGCAGTATGATGGCCCCAGCCCCCATATATGCAGTATGATGGCCCCAGCCCCCATATATGCAGTATGATGGCCCCCGGCCGTTTTCCCCCATATATGCAGTATGATGGCCCCATCCTCCATATATGCAGTATGATGTCCCCAGCCCCCATATATGCAGTATGATGGCCCCTGGCCGTTTTCCCCCATATATGCAGTATGATGTCCCCAGCCCCCATATATGCAGTATGATGGCCCCAGCCCCCATATATGCAGTATGATGGCCCCAGCCCCCATATATGCAGTATGATGGCCCCAGCCCCCATATATGCAGTATGATGGCCCCAGCCCCCATATATGCAGTATGATGACCCCCGGCCGTTTTCCCCCATATATGCAGTATGATGGCCCCATCCCTCATATATGCAGTATGATGGCCCCGGTTTTCCCCCATATATGCAGGATGATGGCCCCAACCCAACCCCATATATACAGTATGATGGCCCCACAGCCCGTTCATATAAACATAATAAAGTTTATACTCACCTTTTCCTGATTCCTGGCACCGCGGCCTCCGTGTCCTCTTCTGGCCTGTAGAGCGGCGCAAGACAATGATGTCATTGCGCCGCCTGCGAGCACAACACAGTCTGTCTCATAAGCTTAAAGCCGCAGACCTCGGCTGAGACAGACAAGTGCGCGGCCGTGTCTGCTGCCGGCCACATCACAGCAAAGCAGACACGGCCGCACGCAGTTCACTGTGCAGGGCCATCAGGCCGCCGGCCCTGCACAGCTGCTGGGGAAGAGGCCCGGGGGCACATGTCTCCCTGCCACCCGGCTCAGCCCGCCCCTGCCCGGACTTCAACAATGGGGTGTTGCAGAAAGCGCTAACGCCATCTTTTCCATATTTCTCTTTTCCATTCTTGCTCACAAGCAATTGCAAATGCAAGACACAAGTTCACATCCAAATCCAGATTCCAATAGAAACTCTTCATGCGAAGCTCTATCTTGACGCTAGATACAGGAGCAAAATCTGTGGATTTCATCTGTACAAGGGTCTATACATAGAAATCCCATGAGACACGCCCATTGGTGTCCCATTGGTGGCGTCTGTTGACAAGGAATTTCTCCTGGAAAATCTTTTCCTATCGAACGCATGCACATAAAAAGCGCAAACGCGTGCAAAAACGCATGCAAATGCAGCATTTTTTTGCCATGATGCGTAAGCTGATGCGGATAAAACATGCTGCGTTAGCATGAAATCAGCTGTCATGTGCCAGAAAATATGTGGGTTCAGCGCCGGAGCCTGCATTAAAGGGGAAGACACAACATATGTGGTCATGATACGTCATGTCATGAAGGGGTTAATGGGGCAAAAGGCAGGTGATTTGAACTTTTGTGGGGGGGATTATATATTTTTTAAAACTTTCTTTTCCTTTTTTGATAATAGTCTCCTTAGGAGACTTGAAGCTAAGATCACCCGATCGCCTGTGCTATAGCATTGCTGTGTAGCAAAAGTCACGATCTCCTATGAACGCCGGCTATGGGTTAGTGTTTATGGAGGATTGTGATGACAGGCACAGGGTTATTCAGCAGTTCCCCAGCTGTCATGAAAACTCACTGGCACCCCGCGATCACACGAGAGGCATGTCGATGGACGGAATCAATGACATTCTACCTGTCTGCACATGTTAAAATGCCATTGTCAGTGATTCACAGCAACATTTAACTAGTTAACAGCAGCGGGTGGATCTCGGATCCACCTGCGGCTGTTAGAGTTTCTAGATTAGATTAGTCATCAAGTGCATGGAAAGATGTGGGTTCAGCATGTGAGTCCACATCAAAGACACGGTCGATGACTTAAAGGGGTTATCCAGTACTATAACTTTTTTTTTTCATAATTCTTGCTATTATGTGCCACTCAAAACATCCACTGTGTTTATTTTAGCCATATTACATTTTATCATGCTCTTGCAGCACTTCCTCAGTGCTGGCTCCAGCTCTCATGGGGTTAATCGACAACTTCCTTTCTCCTGACTTACTGTGCTCTAATACTACAAGTTCCATGATACATTGCACTGGCCTGTAAGCCAGCAACTAGCACACCCACTCCAAAACACACCCAAACCCCTCCCTCCTCTATCTTCAATCTGAAGCATCTTATTGTAACACATTGCAAGCATCATGAGCACAAACACAGACATTCTTTTTTTTAAAAATAATGAATATGTACCCATATAAATTCCTTTATAGTGCTGAATGCTATAAGAGTATGTGCACACATTGTGGATTCCAGTGCGGATTGTTTTGCACAGAATCCGCATCTCTTGGCAGAAAATGCAGGTGCGTTTTTTATGCGGTTTATCGTGCGTTTTTTACATGCGGATTTGTATGCGTTTTTGTAAGCTAAATAAAGATATGTTATTTAACAAACAAAAAAAGATTGGTGATGTCATTTCTGTCCAACCTCCTCTTTTACATTTGTCCAACCCACACTCCACTACACACATAGATAGATAGATAGATAGATAGATAGATAGATAGATAGATAGATAGATATGGGATAGATAGATTGATAGATAGACTTGTAGTTGCATCGGCCGATGCCTACATACACACACATACCCCCGCACAGCCCTCAGACCCCATGCACAGCCCGCAGCACAGCCCGCAGACCCCCCGCACAGCCTGCAGACCCCCGCATAGCCCACAGACCCCCCCGCACAGCCCGCAGACCCCCCCGCACCCCCCCCACAGCCCGCAGACCCCCCGCAGAGCCTGCAGACCCCCCGCACAGCCCACAGCACAGCCTGCACAGCCCACAGCACAGCCCACTGCACAGCCCACAGACTCCCCGCACAGCCCACAGCACCGCCCCCAGCACAGCCCGCACAGCCCTCAGACCCTCCTGTACAGCCCACAGCACAGCCCGCAGACCCCCCGGCACAGCCCACAGACCCCCGGCAACCCACAGCACAACTGAAAACGCCCCGTATGCAGTGCAGCACCGCCCACAGCCAAGTCACTCTTGATGAGTGACAGCAGTCTGTGGAGGCTGGGTCACGCCTGCTGATGAGGTCACATCAATTTCCAGAGTCAAGAACTTGATGTGACATCAGCGGATATTAGCGGCGGCTGCAGCCGGAGGTCAGGTGCTGCCTGTGAGTGGCCAGTGATAGCGCCGCTCACAGGCAGTATTGGCAACAGAAGGTATTTACAAAATTCATTAAGGGCCCCGGTAGGATACATTGGGGGGTGAATATAAAGTAGTGGACAACCCCTTTAAATATACGTCATTGGTCATAAAGGGGTTAATATTTAACACTATGCTACCTTTAGTGTTAAACTAGCCTGTGTGCCCCACTATGGTATTAAATTAGTGACTTTCTCCCCAAATTAAGTTAAATTAATGACTGATAATCCATTGTAGTCCAGGAATAAAAGCAAAAAAAAAAAAAAACCTCACCTTCCATTGGACCTTCCTGACAAAGGCCCCTGTCACTGCCATCTTGGAAGCTGGAAGGGGACCAAGATTTTCACTATACGCTGCAATACTATGGTACTGCAGCATATAATATACCCATACAGTGAAAGTCATAACGAGTGGAAATCAAAACAGCATTATTGTGTTTTGGTCGCCTCTCCTCCACAGAAAAAAATACAATAAATAGGCACCAAAATGTTGCATGTATCCAAATTGTTGTAAAAAAAATCAGCTTTTCCTCACAAAGCAAAGGAAGAATAAAAATGTTAAGCGTGTCAATAAAACAGTCAGCTTTCCCGCATAAAGCTCAATTGGCGGAAAAATCTAAATTTTCTAGAGTTTTATTTTTTTACAAACTTGTCATTTTTTTTTCACCACTTCAATTAAAAATTATACGCATGTTTGGTATCACCGCAATGATATTGACCTGAAGAATTATGCTTCAGGGTTATTTTTACCACACAATGAACATTGTAAAAACAAAACACAAAAAATATCATGGCGGAATTGCATTATTTTCACCATTTCACCCTACCTGGATTTTTTCCCTTTTCTAGTACATTATATGGCAAAATGAATGGTGTCATTCAAAATTTCAATTCATCCTGCAAAAATAAGCCCATAGGCTAGTTTCACACTTGCTTTTTTTTGCAGCGCGTTTTTCCCGCAAAAAAACGCATTAAAAAAACGCATACAAATGCATACAAACGCTGCGTTTTTTTCAAGCATTTTTATGCGCATGCAGGAAAAAAACGCAGCATTTTTGTGCGTTTGTATGCGTTTTTTGTGCGTTTGCGTTTTTTTACAGACTTTGGAAAAACCCCAAAAAAAAGAAAAAACAACCATTCAACAACACACAAGACCAATGGGACTTCATTGTGGGTGTGGTATGTTAATATATAGACCCTGTCTACAGTATTCTTCACATTTGCTTGATTCTTCTCGTGACCATGGATCTGCGCTGGAAGAGTTTTCACTTCAACTTGGATTTGGACATCGCGATGGCTCAGGCGTATGCAGTTGCTTGCCATGAACAAAGGAAGAGAGAGAGGCAGCGAAGACGGCGGCGTATGTGGATACATCCGATTGTTGAACTCCGGGAGAGCCGTGGGGCATACCACACCCTCTACAGCGAGCTCCAGTCAAACCCGGAGAAATTTACAGATTATATCCGGATGTCCCACGAAAGTTTCATGGATTTGCTTGCTCGTGTCCAACAATCCATCCGGAGACAGGACACACAGCTCCGTCGTGCGATTCCTCCTGAGGAACGGCTACTGGTGACATTACGGTATGTTTTAAAAACCAAGGGGTGCGGTCTGATGGTTTTTTTTTAAATTTAGTATTCAAAACCTTGGGTAATTAGTTTTCGTGAATGTACTAATATTTTATTTTATAGTTTTTTAAAATAATATACATAAATATTAATTTTACTTCTTTGTCTGTTCACAGATTCCTGGCGACTGGAGAAACCCTATCTTCACTACACTTCCAGTACCGTATTGGAATCTCTACCTTGTCTGGAATTGTTGCTGACACCTGCCGGGCTCTCTGGAATGTTCTTTGTCCAGAATTTATGCCCCTGCCCACCGCTGAAAAGTGGATGGAAATTGCTGACAAATTCTGGACAGTATGCAATTTTCCCAACTGTTTGGGAGCTGTTGATGGTAAACACATACGGATCATCAAACCCCAAAGAACGGGATCTGAGTACTATAATTACAAAAAGTACTTTTCAATAGTACTCATGGCGATTGCGGATGCCGGATGTATGTTTGTAGCAGTGGACATTGGAGCATTTGGCCGTGGTAATGACTCACAGGCTTTTAAAAACTCAGACATGGGCCGGAGGTTGTATGGCAACCAATTTAATTTCCCTATGCCACGGCCTCTTCCTCACACCGAAGCTCCGCCACTGCCCTTTGTAATGGTTGGCGATGAGGCTTTTCAAATGTGCGGAAACTTACTGAAACCCTACTCCAGCCGGGACTTGGACCACACCAAAAAAATATTTAATTACAGGCTGACCAGGGCCAGAAGAACTGTCGAGTGTGCTTTTGGGATTCTTGTCTCCAGATGGCGAATTCTGGGCACGGCCATTAATCTTAAACTTGAAACAGTCGATGAGGTGGTGAAGGCCTGTGTGGTTCTACATAACTTTGTGATGGCTAAAGAGCACCCGACCTTTGAACTGGACGATGATGCTCCTAACCCATTGCCTGAATTCACTCAGCACACTCTCAGGTCATCCGTTGAAGTTGGCCAAATGAGGGACCAATTTGCGGCCTACTTTATTTCTGATGTAGGACGGGTGCACTGGCAAGATGAAATGTTGTAATGTTTTTGTTTGTTTATGGTAATAAAAAACCTTATTTGATACCATTACTGAGTGCACTATATTTTTTAAACTCCAATTAAATAAAAATATATTGGAACGAGCAAAGCTGCAGGCCATGAATCAGGAAACCAATTTTTTTCAAGAGAAAATTGTGCAACTAGTTGAAAAAAAAGTATGTGATTTTCTCAAAACACAACCCTCAAAACCCAACCCCAATGAAAGTCCATGGGGAATACAAGTCAGCATTGAGTGGATGAATGTAATCTGCTCCATTCCAACTTACAAGTTATTACACTAGGCCTTGGAATGACTATACTAGGCCGTGGTATTTCAAATATGAGTATAGTAGGCCTTGGGGCTAGTAGTATAGTAATATGTGAAATACCACGGCCTAGTATAGTAATACCAAGGCCTACTCGATTTTTACCAACTAGGATCTTGTTTCACGAAAAACAAACTGGTGAAACTTGACAAGTTTCAACAGTTTGTTTTTCATGAAACCAGATTCTAGTTGGTAAAACTAGAGTTATTACACTAGGCCTTGTAATGACTACACTAGGCCGTGGTATTTCAAATATGAGTATAGTAGGCCTTGGGGCTAGTAGTATAGTAATATGTGAAATACCACGGCCTAGTATAGTCATACCAAGGCCTACTGTAATAACTCGATTTTTAACAACTAGCATCTTGTTTCACAAAAAACAAACTGGTGAAACTAGAAAGAAACTTATTTTTAAGACAAGTTTCAACAGTTTGTTTTTCATGAAACCAGATCCAAGTTGGTAAAACTCGAGTTATTACTTGGTATGACTATACTAGTCCGTGTTATTTCACATATGACTATACTAGGCCTTGGGTTGGTTTTTAACATGTATTTACCCATCAGTGTGTGTGAGCGGCGCAAACAACATTAATGAAACTTTGTAATGGTGAACCACAAATGTATATTTATTTTTAATCACAAAAATAAACCAAAAAATTATTTTTTCCGGCGTTTGGGGGCAGATGGTTTCAATTTGGGGGTGTGCAGGGAATATGCAACACTTGCAGTTGAAGACGGTGTTTGAGGGGAAGGGGCAACAAAACTTGTGGGGGAAGGTAGTCCAGTTAAGGGAATTAAACTAGGAACACTTGGAGGAGAGGAAATCTGTTCAGGTACATTAGTTGTAATGGCATGTCGCCGTAGGCTTGTGTGCCTGGACCGACTTTGGCCCAATGCCCGCCTTGATAGATTTCGCCTTGAACTAGGGGCAAATATTGAATGTAGGTCCCCCGTCTGCTGGTGTGGCTGCTGCTGCTGCTGAGGTGGCTGCTGCTGCTGCTGAGGTGGCTGCTGCTGCTGCTGAGGTGGCTGCTGCTGCTGCTGAGGTGGCTGCTGCTGCTGCTGAGGTGGTTGCTGCTGCTGCTGCTGAGGTGGCTGCTGCTGAGGTGGCTGCTGCTGAGGTGGCTGCTGCTGCTGAGGTGGCTGCTGCTGCTGCTCTTCGTTGGCAGTGCTCGTCCTTGCAGGAGGACTGGTGGCGGCAGTGATGGTCCAGGTTTGCAGAGTGGTGGTGGCAGGGCTACTACATGTTGTTGTAGTGGCAGGGCTGTTCCATGTTTGCCTAGTGGTGGCTGAGCTCCACGCATGCATGGGAGTGGCGGTGGTGCTCCAGACAGGAGCAGCGCTTGCCATGGTGGTGTCTGTGAAGTGACCAGCTGCACTCAGACTTGTGGTGGTGTAACGGTGGGTGTCCTGGCTTTGAATAGAGGTGTCCGTGCAGTGGTATGCAGCACAAGTCGGTAGTGAGGTGAAGCGAGTCAATGGTGGCACAGGTGGAAATGACACCACTGACTGCTGACCGTACCGATTATGCTGCATAGCCTGCAAGAAAGCATTGTTGCAGGCCTGCAGCACATTCAGCTGTTGCTCAGGACTAAGGTGTTCCGCCATGCCCTTTCCAATCTTACTAAAAAAATGGTGTGCTGGTCTGTTGAGGTCGGCCTCCAGACGGTCAAGGCGCTGTTCTACAGAATTGAAGCGGTGTTCAAAGTGGTTAAAACCACGTTCCATGAGTGCAAAACCGCTTTCAACTCTGTCGGACAGTGACTTGAGGCTGGAATTAAAGGCCTCGCTCAAATGCATAAACTCGGGCAAGACATTCCGGTCCAAGGCCCTCTGCCGCTGGCGGGTAGTGCCCGCATAACCAGTGGCAGAGACCTGGGACAGGGGAACACCTGATGGCCCAGCTTCCTGGTCACCAGCTGTGTGTGTGGTTGACCTGCAAGGTGCTTCCTGGCTGTCGGATGGCTGGGACGGGTCAGAGGACGTCCGAGGAAGGACCGCTCCAGGGCCAGGTTGCAGGGTGCTGCTCCAGGTGCTGTGGAAGAAAGGAAAATCATTACTACCATGCCTTTACAAGAAGCATCAGCTGTGGATTAGAAAAACACAGATTAATAAAAATACAAACCCAAAATTTATAATACTTACGATCTCGTGGCAAGGACCGGTCTTAGGAACTGCAACGCGTGATAGTGACGGTATCTAGTTCTGGTCCTTGACGCAGATCCACTGCGAACCTGGCCCTCAGCACGAACATCACTGTTGAAGCGGTCCTTGATCGAACGCCAACGTGTTCGGACTTTGTCCACTGTTGTTAAAAAAAAAACAGTGCCGTCAAGGACAACAGTCAATGCGGCACAATATAGCAATACAATACTCAAAGCAGTCACTGTAGACCCCGATGACACTGTTCGGTTTCATGCTAGAATACACCTAGCACGAAACCCAACAGTGCCGTCAAGGACAACAGTCACTGCGGCACAATGTAGCAATACAATACTCAAAGCAGTCACTGTAGACCCCGATGACACTGTTGGGTTTCCTGCTAAAATACACCTAGCACGAAACCCAACAGTGCCGTCAAGGACAACAGTCACTGCGGCACAATGTAGCAATACAATACTCAAAGCAGTCACTGTAGACCCCGATGACACTGTTGGGTTTCCTGCTAGAATACACCTAGCACGAAACCCAACAGTGCCGTCAAGGACAACAGTCACTGCGGCACAATGTAGCAATACAATACTCAAAGCAGTCACTGTAGACCCCGATGACACTGTTGGGTTTCCTGCTAGAATACACCTAGCACGAAACCCAACAGTGCCGTCAAGGACAACAGTCACTGCGGCACAATGTAGCAATACAATACTCAAAGCAGTCACTGTAGACCCCGATGACACTGTTGGGTTTCCTGCTAGAATACACCTAGCACGAAACCCAACAGTGCCGTCAAGGACAACAGTCACTGCGGCACAATGTAGCAATACAATACTCAAAGCAGTCACTGTAGACCCCGATGACACTGTTGGGTTTCCTGCTAGAATACACCTAGCACGAAACCCAACAGTGCCGTCAAGGACAACAGTCACTGCGGCACAATGTAGCAATACAATACTCAAAGCAGTCACTGTAGACCCCGATGACACTGTTGGGTTTCCTGCTAGAATACACCTAGCATGAAACCCAACAGTGCCGTCAAGGACAACAGTCACTGCGGCACAATGTAGCAATACAATACTCAAAGCAGTCACTGTAGACCCCGATGACACTGTTGGGTTTCCTGCTAGAATACACCTAGCACGAAACCCAACAGTGCCGTCAAGGACAACAGTCACTGCGGCACAATGTAGCAATACAATACTCAAAGCAGTCACTGTAGACCCCGATGACACTGTTGGGTTTCCTGCTAGAATATGCCTAGCACGAAACCCAACAGTGCCGTCAAGGACAACAGTCACTGCGGCACAATACAGAGCAGGGAAATACTCACTAAACGCCTTTTTGGAGGATGCTGTGGCGCTGTCCCAGCCATCCATCAACGCTGCGGCCACCTCATTCCATAGCCGCCGGGTCACCACAATGTCCTTGTGCAGCCGGTCACGGCTGTCCCACAACGGCGAACGCTCCTGGACCAGGCTGATGAGCTGCTCATTATCCAGGTAGACGTCTTCATCCCGTTGTGGAACCTAGACAAAACACATTCATTAGAATAATCAAATTTAAATTGAATAAAAAGTTACAAAAAAAGAAACATAAAAAAGAGTAAAAATAGAAGATAAAAAATAAAGAACATTACAAATCATTTGATACATACATTCCGTATCACCACCGGGACTTGGCTTCGCTGCTCCTGCTCTTCGCCCTCACTAGTCCCGTCCGCAGAAGATGATGATGACGATGTCTTAAAAAAGTTGAAAAAAACGTAAGAGATTTGGAGAAGCTGCAGATATACTTACCAGATGCACGAAAATAATCACCTCACGGTCTGCTTGCGCCAATTCCTGCCGCGATGGGGAATACTCGGATTCTGAAGACATACTGCATGTAAAAATAATAAAAATCATTAGTACATACATAATTTAAAAGGACAGGCATATAATGTAATATACTCACATTCTTCGCTGATAGAAGATGGGTTCCTTGTTGACTGTCTGCTCTCCAATCTGTCAGTGTAGTAGTGGCAGAGTTTTGGCAGGCACCTCCTTTATATAGACTTTTTTTTTTTACTTTAGAAGATTATAACTAGTACAACAAGTGGACACCACCAAAAAAACGCAGCTCTAAAAAAACGCTTACATGCGCATGCCAGTGCGCACGTATGCGCATCCATAGGCTATAATGGCCATTTTTAGCGCAAAACGTGCGCATACGTGCGCATGCGCTTTTTTGCAGGGCCAAAAAATGCAACATGCTGCGTCTGGAAAATACAAACGCACACCCCAAAAAAACGCAGCGCATGAAAATCGCATACGTGCGCATGCCAACGCGCAGGTATGCGCACCCATGTTAAATATAGGGGAAAAAACGCATGCGCACGTATGCGTTTTTTTCCAGCGCAAAAAAACGCAAATGTGAAACCAGCCTTATACAACTATGTTGATGGAAAAATAAAAAGTTATCAATCTTCGAAAAAAGTTCGGAAAGCGCAAAACAAAACAAAAATAGCTGGTAGTATGTCCTAGTAGCGTGTCTATTTGTTTTATAAGTTTTTCATATATGTGAAAAATAAATACAATTTCCAGGCATGTGAAAGCCCCATAGTATTTGATGGGTACTTGTTTTACCTGCAAAAAACAAGGTTGAGAGAGACACATATATGGAAAACAGATTTTGAAGAACAAATTTATAAAAAAAAAAAAAAAATTGTATGAAAAAGAAGACTTTGTTCATGAAAAAGCCACTTGTTGTCTGGTTTTCTCTTAATTGAAGACTGAATCTAGTATTCCCATCTAATCTTTAAAGAGTCTCGGCGCCAAATCATAGCCTAAAGTGCTGTCATGATAAATTATACATTCGTAATCTCTTCTCACTTGAGGTTAGAAGACAATACCTCAGACATGTAAGACTTCATCTGTTTGCTTTTCCCAGGTCACTAAAAATAGGAAGTTAACATATAAAATATCACTTTTAAGTGCTTAACCGGAAAACTATTTCCCAAGATTCAAACTGATGGATTCAAAAGGGCTTTGCTTCTCTTAGCACGTTACCTTGAAGAGATTACCAAACCTAAAAATATGAAGCTATGGGAAAGATGCCAGGACAAACACAAGGGTGAGACACTTCTTACTATATTTACCTACTATGCAATTGGCAAAATGGTAACTTTTCAGCTTCACTCTGTGCAAGCCCTAGACGCTTGGGCTGGGACATAAAAGTTTTAGTTTTGGGATCAGGCATGCTTTTTTTTGTTCGATAATTTGCGTAAAGGCTACTCAACATGCTGCCATCAAAACTCTGAACTACTACAACATGTAGAAAACAAAGTTTTACATGTAGTGCACACCAGCATGAAAACATGCTGCTTCATTGTACATTTTCTGCCCACCAGCCGATTCTTCTCCAGTAAGATGTATACTGTTCACTCCGTATTTAAACTACTTTTTTCTACATAATGCTATAACTGTTATAACAGCAGATTGTTTAGTACCCCAACACTCAGCATAATACTCACCTGTCTAGATTCCATTACTTCACACCACTAGCACTTGAGCTCCTTTGCTATTAATTGTGATTTAGTTTCTCATTTTAACTTTGTATGTGAATACTTAGTCTACATCAAATATCTTTCAAATATTCTGTTAAAAATGTGGCTTAGATGTAACTGGGTAAATGTCAGCTCTATATGCAGTGCTACCCAGAAATACAATTGCAAAATTCTGACCTTACCATAAAAAATATGTAAGGAGGTGGCGAGAGACCACATTTGCTCCTTCCCCCACACTGAACCCATGTGGCTCTGCTTGCACGTTGTACATGTTATGCCTCACGTACTCATTAAGTGCCGTCATGTGTACGTTATCCTACTGTGTTATATATCTTTATTGCACTGCGTTGTCATGTAATTTTTTTGTGCTTTGTTCACCCTCTAATATGCTGTGCTGTGTCAGTAATGTTTCTATATTAGAGTTAGGGAAAGTAGTGGGTTAATGATATGGGCTGGGCCAGCAGCAGAAAAGGCGGCAGGAAGCTGCTGCTACCAGTCATGTTGGCCTGGACAGGTGTGTGGCCTGAGCCGGGGCATTGCCAGACTCTCAGGAGGGAGAGGACCTGCCGCCCCAGGCAAAAAGACACACAACGGAGCATTGCCAGACTCCCAGGAGGGAGAGGATCTGCTGCCCTGGACTAAGGACAAAGGACTTAAGAAGCATAACATGGGTCTCAGGACTTCGGATTGGCCCCTCATTGAAGAGACTATAAGCGATTGGACTACCGCGTAACTTAGGCTACTACAGCTGTTGTGGGTATGACTCATTAAAAGTTATTCCCTGTTAGACCGCAGCCATGTTCTTGGACTCTACTTGCCCAGAACCCTGTCTATTTATGTACAAGGGGCCAGGAGTACTCGCTGACCGTTTGCTCAGTGGACTCTTGAAGATTTTGTGACATTTTTGGATTTTTATTTTATTTCAAATACATCAAATAGTGTAACACCGCAGACAAAAGAAGTATGCAAAATGTGGGTATAATATCGTTATCCAGGATATGAGTATACTATGGTTACGTTTCGACCTACTAAGAGGCCTTTCTCAAACCATACTCAAGTAGTGTCAAGGAAAAGATTAATTAGAGCATTTTCAGAAGTCCCAAACAGGGGCTGATGGCATGGGAGCAGCCTGGACCTGCGGTGTTGTAACAGGTCCAGGCTGCTCCCATGCCATTAGCCCCTGTTTGGGACTTCTGAAAATGCTCTAATTAATCTTTTCCTTGACACTACTTGAGTATGGTTTGAGAAAGGCCTCTTAGTAGGTTGAAACGTAACCATAGTATACTCATATCCTGGATTACGATATTATACCCACATTTTGGATACTTCTTTTGTCTGCGGTGTTACACTATTTGATGTATTTGAAATAAAATAAAAATCCCAAAATTTCACAAAATCTTCAAGATTTTTTGGCAAGATTAATCCACACTTGAGTGCGACTGTTTATCTGCTGACTATTGTTTGTGGACCCTCCACGTACAGTCAGCACCTATCTCCACAGCAAGAGTGCGCGTCTTTCTTCTTCTGCTCAGTGGACTCTGACTGTGGACTGTGCCTTTAAGTAACTCAGCCATAACTACCCCCCCATGTTAGGAATCTAACAGGTCCCTAGCCATTATCAGTAGCACAACCGGTAAAAGTTACTGACATTTTCCCCGTGGCAATTCACAATTTTTGAGAAAGAAGCCGGACTTGAGTAACGAGCTGCTCAGTCTTCTATTTAAAAAGGAAAAGAAGGATCCTCCAAACACAAAAAGTGTCTAAAAAGTATTGATTTTTATTAAACAATTATTTTAAAAAAAGGATATAATTAGCCCCTTAGTGATGTAGCCAATTTGCAGCTTAATGACCAGGCCAATTTATACAATTCTGACCACTGTCAATTTATGAGGTTATAACTCTGGAACGCTTGAACAGATCCCGCTGATTCCGAGATTGTTTTTTCGAGACATATTTTACTTCATGTTAGTGGTAAAATTTCTTCAATATGACTTACGTTTAAATCTGAAAAAACGGAAATATGGGGAAAATCTTTAAAATTTTGCAATTTTCAAACTTAATTTTTATGCCTTTAAATCAGAGAGATATGTCACACAAAATACTTATTAAATAACATTTCACACATGTCTACTTTACATCAGCACAATTTTGGAACCAAATTTTTTTTTGTTAGGAAGTTATAAGGGTTAAAAGTTGACCATCGATTTCTCATTTTAACAACAAAATTTACAAAACCATTTTTTTGGGGACCACCTCACATTTGAATTCACTTTGAGGGGTCAATATGACAGAAAATACCCAAATATGACACCATTCTAAAAACTTCACCCCTCAAGGTGCTCAAAACCACATTCAAGAAGTTTATTAACCCTTTACGTTCTTCACAGGAACTGAAGCAATGTGGAAGGAAAAAATTAACATTTAACTTTTTTTTACAAACATTTTATTTCAGAACCAATTTTTTTATTTTCAGAAGTGTAAAAAGAGAAAATTAACAACAAAATTTGTTGTGCAATTTCTCCTGAATATGCCGATACCCCATATGTGGGGGTAAACCACTGTTTGGGTGCATGGCAGGGCTTTGAACGAAAGGAGCGCCGTGTGACTTTTTCAATGCTGAATTAGCAGGAATTGAGATTGGACGCCAAGTCTCGTTTGGAAGAGAGCCCGTCATGTGCCTAAACAGTGGAAACCCCCCAACAAGTGACACCATTTTGGAAACTAGACCCCCTAAAGGAACTTACTAGATGTGTGGTGAGCACTGTGAACCTCCAAGTGCTTCACAGAAGTTTATAACGCAGGGCCGTGAAAATAAAAAATCATATTTTTTCCTCAAAAATGATATTTAGCCCGCTAATTTTTTATTTTCACAAGGGTAAAAGGAGAAAGTGGAACACAAAAGTTGTTGTAAAATTTGTCCTGAGTACTCTGATACCCCATATGTGGGGAGGAACCACTGTTTGGGCACCTGGCAGAGCTTGGAAGGGAAGCAGCGCCGTTATGGAATGCAGACTTTGATGGAATGGTCTGCGGGCGTCATGTTGTGTTTGCAGAGCCCTTGATTTGCCTAAACAGTAGAAACCCCCCACATGTGACCCCATTTTTGAAACTAGACCCCCCAAGGAGCTTATTTAGATGTGTTGTGAGCACTTAGAACCCCTAAGTTCTTCACAGAAGTTTATAATGCAGAGCCGTGAAAATAAAAAATCCTTTTTATGCCACAAAAATGATTTTTTTAGCCCGTATTTTTTTATTTTCACAAGGGTAACAGGAGAAAATGGACCCCAAAAAGTTGTTGTCCAATTTGTCCTGAGTACCCTGGTACCCCATATGTGGGGGAAAACCACTGTTTGGGCATATGTCGGGGCTTGAAAGGGAAGTAGCGACATTTTGGAATGCAGACTTTCATGGAATGGTCTGCGGGCGTCATGTTGCGTTTGCAGAGCCCTTGATGTGCCTAAACAGTAGAAACCCCCCACATGTGACCCCATTTTGGAAACTAGACCCCCCCAAGGAACTTATCTAGTTGTGTGATGAGTAGAGTTGAGCGACTTTGGTCAGATTGGGTTTCACGAAACAAAATTTGAGTCGGATGAAACTGGTCCGACTAGGGCAAAAGAAGTCAGAGTTTCGTCCGAAACCCGACCCCAATGCAAGTCAATGGGAAATAAAAGTCGGCATTGAGCGGATGACATTCATCCCGATCCGACCAAAGTCGCTCAACTCTAGTGGTGAGCACTTTGAACCCCTAAGTGCTTCACTGAAGTTTATAACGCCGAGCCGTGAAAATAAAACATCTTTTTTTTCCACAAAAATGATTTTTTAGCCCCAAATTTTCAATTTTCCCAAGGGTAACAGGAGAAATTAGATGCCCAAAGTTGTTGCGCAATTTGTCCTGAGAATGCTGATGCCCCATATGTTGGGGTAAACCACTGTTTGGGCACACTTCGGGGCTCAGAAGGGAGGGAGCACCATTTAACTTTTAGAACGCAAAATTTTCTGGTATCAATGGTGGCGCCATGGAGACTCGCTGATGTGCCTAAACAGTGGAAACCCCTCAATTCTAACTCCAACCCTAACCCCAACACCCCCCTAACCCTAATCCCAACCCGAACCATTACTCTAACCACAAACCTAACCCCAACACACCCCAAACCCTAATCCCAACCATTACCCTAACCACAACCCTAACCCCAACACACCCCTAACCCTAATCTCAACCCCAATCATACTTCCAACCTTAATACCAACCCTAGCCATAATCCTAACCACAAACCTAACCCCAACACACCCCTATCCCTAATTCCAACCCTAACCCTAATTCCCAACCCTATCCTTAACCCTAATTCTAATCCCAACCCTAACCCTAATCCCAACCCTAACCCTAATTCCAACCTTAACACTAACCCTAATTCCAAACCTTACTCTAATTCCATCCCTAACCATAATTCCAACCCTAACCCTAACACTAATGGTAAAATGAGAATAAATATATTGTCACGATCCATTTTTGGATCTGTGTCAGTTTGGGCTGCTCACAGTTAAACTTCTTTCCTTTCTGGCCATTGGGGGTTGATGTCAGTTTTTCCCCCCAGTGGCCGCTGGTGTTGCTACAACTTTAGTTAGTCTGCTGGTGGGTTTTTCCCCCGGTGGCCGCTGATGTTACTATATGTTTAGTTTGCTATGTAGGTGGTTGACCACTCCCACCTTCCTTTATAAGGTCACCAGGTGCTGCAACTCACTGTTGGTGATACACTGCCTTTTTGGAGACCATCCATGGTGAAGACTGGAGCTATCTTGAGCAGTGGTTTTTGCAGCTTATCTAGAGCAGTGGTTATTCTGCTGGAAGCTGTGTTCGGGTGCCTTACTCTGCGGTCCGGTGCATGACAGCAGAGCAAGCTAAGTGTTGTTTGTTTTTCCCTGTCTGTTATTTTCCTTGGTGTTTTATTAGTACAGTGGTGGGACCAGTGTCCGCACTTGCCAGTTCCCTAGTAAGGGATAGGTGCAGGGCAAGTGAGGGACCCAGGTATCCAGTTCAGCGACAGGTTGAAAGAACCTGTATAGGGAACATCAGGAGAGTTCAGGGCACTTCCTTAGGAGAGTGCAGGAGGTGTCCATATTCCCGTTCCCTATTGCAGGGCCCACCATTGTAATTGTTTCCCCGGTGTCCCCTTGTTTGTCTTTGTTGGTTTTGTGACCGACCGATCGTCGGGTCGGGTCACACTGGGCAGCCAGAACCCAAGTTATCTCTCCCAGACAGGTTTTCTGTAGGGAGAGATAATTTTTTGGAACAGTGGGTGGGATTCATCATATCTCTCCTTAAGGGTGATCCCCAATCCTGCGGCTTTGGCGAATATGCCCCCTGTAGTCCTCGCTAGGGCGGAGGACTCACTTGTGCAGGCGGACGAGCCCAGGCAGGTGGGAGGAGTTGCTTCCCCTGCGGTGTTGCCTGCGGTTCGTCGTGGTTTGGGGGCATGTTTTTGCTGTGGGAAGACTGGCCATTTTGTTAGGGTCTGTGTTATGATTAGGTCACTGAGGAGGATAGCCAGGGAATAAGCTAGGCAACCAGAAAACCAGAAAGGTTGGTATCTTAGTGGATTGCAGACCCCTAAAACTAACAACACAACTAGAATTATCCATGGGACGTACCTACGAAGCCCTAGAAGCCCTGGTTTTGTGACCGAACGATCGTCGGGTCGGGTCACTGTGTATGTAGCACAAGAGATTGAATGATCACAGCTTCTAGTCTCCCATGGAGACTATTGAAGCAGGTATGGCACTTTGAGTCGCTATCTAGATGCGCTGCAAGCACCCGGGGCGCTGAAGAGATTTGAGGCCGAAGAGAGGCCTGGGGCCTAGTCAGCGAGGCTCCCGCCATCCTCCATTACCTACTTCCCCGCTCCTTCACTTACTGACATCGCGGCGAGCTCGGTGATCAGCGGAGCTGCAGCGGTGGTCCTCGCGGACGGACCCGGGGGAAGCTTCCTGAGGCGTCTTTGTATCGCGGACTGGGTGGAGAGGGAGGCCTCGTGGTAGGCCCTGTTTTTCAACCTGCTGCCAGCTTGACGTCATAAGGATGGTCCTCCACATATCAATACCATAACAGCTCCAGGCTCTCCCAGGCACGCAGTGAGTCGGTGGGCTTTGTGACACACCTGGAGCCTGCTTGGCTGGAGGCACGGGCTAATAGGCAGGCTTGAGATAATACAGGCACTACAGCACTAAATACAGTATGTTGGGCCCTTGGTGGGCTGAATTGGACTGACCTAGCAAAGTCCAGCCGGACCCCCTGTCCGGTGGACATAGAAATAAAGCCACCATTCTCTCTTTTTAAACATTGAGCTCACTTGTGATTGAGGAGCTCCACCTGCTGGCCACTCTTGAGTTATGCTGACTCCTTAGAAATGACTGCTTAATCATACTGGAATTCCCAAACAGTGACAAAATATTGCCCGTATACATTCGTATTCACAATGGTTCGCTCACAAAAGGTACGGGCGAAAAGTTTAACAAGAAATATTGGAGAAAGTCTGAAACCAACCCCCGGGGGAGACTTAGATAAATTCTTAACGAAAAAAAAAAAAGTCTTTGTGGCCTCCAGACAACTTACAGGACTCTAATATGGATTCTACTCAACTGCCAGAAACTTCAGACATAAGTCCAGATGAGTCAGAGTGTGAATCGGCCACGGGCGACCAGGTACCCATCTCACGAAATTTTATGAAAAGGCTTTTGGCTGCCAGTATGAAACCCTTGACCAGGGAGATCGCAGGCCTCAGATCGGACATGAAACATATAGGTCACAGAGTTGAGGCGCTAGAAAGCTCCCAGACTGAACTGATTGTAGCATCTAATTCATTAGGTGAAAATTTGTTTGCTCATCAAAAACAGCTCAAGCTGCAATCCTTGCAATAGAGGACCAGGAGAACAGAAGCAGAAGGAAAAATATAAAACTGAGAGGGATTCCGGAGTCTTTTGCCCAGGAGTCTCTCATCAAAGTCTCCAAGGAGATTTTCTCAGCTATTCTGGGACAAGACCGGGCAGATAACATCATTATCAAAAGGGTCCATAGAGCTTTGAGACCGAAGCCTAAGTCCTCTGAGCCTCCGAGGGATATAATTTGTGGACTCCTCAATCACCTTGATACTTTTGCAGTTCTGGCAAGAGCCAGAGAGCACTCTCCCCTGACATATGGAGATACCGCCATCCAAATTTTTCAGGACATTTCCCCTTCTACACTGGCCAAGAGCAGAATGCTGAAACCTCTGACAGATGCACTGGTGGCCAAGGGCCTGAGATTCAAATGGCTCTTTCCATTTGGGATAGGGATCACTAAAGAGGGTCGCCAGGTCACCATCCGGACTCCAGAGGACTTGGAGAACTCATGGGAAACACTACAAATGGATCCTATACCAGTCCCCTCCTGGTTACCCCTCGATTTGGGAGTGGATGCTCTGAAACTCGCAAGAATTCCGAAGATTGCCAGACCAGCGGATTGGTCCGTCAAAAAGAAAGCTGCTTCTCCGAAAGATAAGAAGACCTCTTCCAAACATAATTTAACCTGAAATGCCACGGAACTCTTTGGTACACTTTCCATAAGGGGACTCAGGGACTACCTGGGTTCTGGTGGTCAAATTTTTCATGCTGTCTTTATTGTTTTTCTAGAGCTACCTTTATGCGTTATACGATTTCTAGAAAACTGTTGAGAGGGATTCCCCCCCCCCTTTTTTTCTGGCTTATCCTCCTCTCGCCCTGCATGCCTCTCCTTCCTTCTTCCTACTGGGGAATGTCTTGTTATAATAATGGGGCACCTTCTGGGGGGTTTGGTGAGGTGTCCCACTATCGAACAGCTAGTGGTAAGCGTCAGCAGGCTGTGTTAAAGATGATGTCTTTGGGCGACAACAGACACACTGCGGAGGTACTGGCCGACTACTTGCAGCGACAAACAGAGTCATGGCTGGGCAGTCTACATCTTGAAGCAGGCAAGGTAGTCAGTGATAACGGCCGTAATTTTATGGCAGCCATAGCCCGTGCAAAACTCACACACATACCTTGCCTGGCTCACACTTTGAACCTGGTGGTGCAGTGCTTCCTTAAAAATTATCCGGAGTTAACATCCCTGCTCCATAAGGTGCGAAGACTGTGCTCGCACATCCGTCGCTCGGCCGTACACTCCAGTTGTATGCAGAAGCTGCAGTGATTGCTCCTCCTACCCAAGCACCGCCTAATCATAGACATTGCATCCAGGTGGAACTCCACCCTGCACATGGTTGAGAGGCTGTGCGAACAGAGGCAGGCTGTAATGCATTTGTGGGAGGATACACGGGCAGGCAGTTTGAGGGAAGACATGGAATTGTCGGGTGTGCAGTGATCAAAGCTGAAAGACCTCTGTAAAGTCCTTCAGTGTTTTGAGGAATGCACAAGTCTGGTAAGCGCAGACGACGCCATCATAAGCATGAGCATCCCACTTATGCGTCTGCTCATGCAAAGTTTGATGCACATTAAGGATCAGGCGTCTGCAGCGGAGGAGGAGGAGGGAAGCCTTGATGACAGTCAGCCATTGCCTGGTCAGGGAACTGTCCTGGAAGAGGTGGAGAAAGAAGAGGAAGAGGAGGAGGATGAGGATGAGGGGGATGATTGTTTTGGGCAGGAGGATGTTTCTCAGGGGGCAAGAGAAAATGTTGGCTTTCCAAGGTCAGGGACAATGTTTGTGCGTGACTGTAGACATGTGGATTTGCCAGAAACTGCTCCTCCACCCACCATGGGCAGCGCATCATTGACACCTGGAACATTGTCCCACATGTACGATTATGCCTTTGCTCATCCTAAAAAGGGACCCCCGCATTGCCAAAATGATGAGGGATGACGAATACTGGCTGACCAGCATCCTCGATCCACGCTACAAAGGCAAATTACACAACATCATGCCACAGGAGAACCTAGAGATAATATTGGCAAACAAACAAGCAACTCTGGTAAACCGTTTATTGAGGCTTTCCAAGAACACAGCAGCGGTGCTGGTTCTCCCACGAGCCGTAGTGGGCACAATAGAAGAGGTGTTCGTGGTGCACACAGCAGAAGTGGCGTTGGAGACAGGGGTTTAATGACCATGTTGTGGAATGATTTCTCAAGTACCGCTCACACGACTGCTAATACTGCATCGATTAAAAGTGACAGGAGGCAACAGTTGTCAACTATGGTTACAAACTACTTTTCCTCCCATATCGATGTTCTCCCTCACAGGTCATTCCCCTTTGACTATTGGGCCTCTAAACTGGATGCCTGGCCTGAATTTGCACAATATGCCTTAAGGCCCCGACACACATAGCGAGATCGCTGCTGAGTCACAAGTTTTGTGACACAACAGCGATCTCACCAGCGAGATTGCTGTGTGTGGCAGCGATCAGTGACCGGCCCCCTGCCGGTATCGCTGATCGCTGCAAGAAACCTCTGGACATTTCTTTCGTCGCTGATCTCCCGCTGGCCAGCACACATCGCTGCGTGTGACAGGCGGGAGACCAGCGATCAGCTGGTAACTAACGTACACATCGGGGATCCAAGGGACGTGCGTCCCTTAGATACCCGATGTGTACGTTAGTTACCAGCGCGCTGATGCAGGGAGCTGGTAACTAGCATACACATCGGGTATCTAAGGGACGCACGTGTGACAGCTCACCAGCGATCACATAGCAACTTACCAGCGATCCTGACACGTTGATATTGTTGTCGGGATCGCTAGTAAGCCGCTATGTGTGACTCCAACATTACAGGAGCTCGCTTGCCCTGCTGCTAGTGTGTTATCTGAAAGAGTCTTCAGTGCTGCTGGATCAATCCTGACAGAAAAAAGGACCCGTCTGTCCACCCAAAATTTTGATGATCTAACCTTCATTAAAGTGAACCATGCATGGGTTTCAAAGGATTTTGTCCCACCTTCCCCTGATAACACATGGCTTACCAGAAAAGTGCCTCTGTTTTTTCCTCCTCTTCCTCAGACTTGCCCAATTACGCCCTTTGCAGCAGCTGAATGTCCAGCCAACACATCTACATATGCCAATTTTTAAACCTCCCTAACTGGGCTGCCCACCCCTCCCCCTTGGTTGGGGTCAAGACCTGGCGCACCTGGGCAAGTGCCTCATAGTACAATACAGTGTCTCAGTCGGTGGGAGGGCCCACTCGCCATCAGACACACCAGCGTACTATGAGGGGCCCTGTGCCCGTACCGTCGACCACGATTGTGCCCCCCTGCTTGTTCATGGCCACAGCACTTGCAAGTTGCAATACTTACCTCTACCTGCTCCACCGCTGTGTAGTCTGGGCAGTTAAATCCTTCACAGGGACGGCCACTAGAAATTTGGTGTATTGATCGATGATGGTTAAGATGTAGCTATGGCCTGTCCTGCTGGCCTCTACTTTCAGATGATCAATGGCTACCATTTGAAATTTACGTCAACTTACAAGCGGATGCAGTGGTGGTTTATGATCACCTTTCACAGTTGTGATAGTCACAGACGTGTGACATTCCTGCCACCATTTTTCAGTGTCTCCTCTCATGCCAATCCAATAGAATCGCCTACGGCCTGTGGCTTCTGTCTTTTGCACTCCAAAATTACATGGGTACATCTCTCCCTGTGATCACAATTTGATGGAGACGAGTAACGGTGATGTGATCCACGCTACTGCGATAAAGCAATCCTTTCTTAACAAAGAACCTTTTTCGCTTTCTCCACAGACACAGTAATTGAGGGTCTGCATCGCCTCTGCAACATCTACCGGGAGGTTTTCCCGCGATGAGTAATTCCAAAATTTCTGCTAACACTCGACTTTGCGTCTATACTTGTATCGATGTAGTTTCCAGGAGCAGAGATTCTTGACTGGCTTACGGAGATTGAAATATATACGAAGATTTAAAAGCACCACCAAACTGTATACTGGTGTACGCTATGATTACCTTTCCCTTTTTCTACTTTTTTAATTCTGGTGTAATACATAGTGAGCCTGTGAGTGTCTGTGTCTGACTCCGGAAGTATAGACGGAAATTTAACCCTAGACTGGACACACCTGGTATGTGCTGATACAGTATCTTGTTTCAAAAATTTGTATTAAGGTATCATCTGTAGGATAACCAACTGTGGGGGGGACCCTCTTCTTGCCGCAGACAAACATGAGACTGAGACAGAGTTTGAATTAAACAGGTCCGTTTTTTGTGCCCATCCTTCTGCCGACAACAGCAATTCACCACAGCCGTTTCACATTTCTCTGTACACAGGCCCCGTTACCTTCACTTCCTTTGTAACTATAATCGTGGTGTCCTCTGTGGCTCTTCCACTGTGGCTGGCCTAGGCCCAACCACCACAGCGCTGCACCAGTCTGAGCACACCGTCCGTATGATAGCCCCAGGCCGTCTTCGTCTGCAGCTACCGTCCTCTGGGCCACCCCCCCGTGACCGCCTCAACTGTCAGTCCTCTCTGGAGCCTTTCCACTGTCTCTATTTCCTCAGCAGAACTTCCTCTTTACTGTGCTCCCTTCGCTGACTGACTCTTCCAGAACCTTCCCTCAGCCTTTTATACTTCCAGTTCTGGTAACTTCGCCCACCATCACCTAACAGTTTGTCTGACCAATGGCAGTTATTCCGTGCCACTCCTACACTCTCCACTGCCCTCCAATGGGCAAGCTAAAACACTGCACCCTTTCTCTTTATCTTAGCGATTTCACACCTACACTGCTGCGCTACACCTCTGCTTCTCACTACAGGCTGGTTTGTCTGTCAGTCCACCTTCCCTACATCATCCACAGTGAGTGAGCATGTGCGGGTTACGCCTTCTATATATACGGTGAATCGGAGAAACAGATTTTTACACTATACTCGATACAGCTTGTATCTTGTTATACAGTACCATTGTGCAACTTTTAGCATTATGGTCAAATCCATACTGTGTAAGCGTCTGAGAATAACTACGGGACTATTTATATGGAGATTTCAATTGCACCCTAAAAAATATATACTTGCTATCTTGTTATCCAGGACCTTTTTTAGCACATTTTTTATTATGGTCAAAATCAAACTGAGTGAGCATCTGAGGGTGACTACGGAATTATATACCAATATTTTCAATTTGGCCAACACTGTATACAGCAGAACGCTTCTGATACAGTAACCTTTTTAGCTATTTAGATTCTGGTGTAATCCATAATGAGCCTGTAAACGTCTGTCTGTTACTCCGGCAATATATTTGGAACTCTAAGATTACCCCAACACTGTATACAGTTGTACGCTTGTGTTACATAACCCATTTACAGCTTTTCATATTCTTTTGTAATCCATACTGGGCCTGAGAGCGTTTGTGTCTGCCTCCTGAAATGTATACGGAGAATCAAAATGTTTACACTATACTATATATACCTTGTATCTGTAACATAGTAACATAGCTTTGAAGGCTGAAGGAAGACCTTATGTCCATCTAGTTCAGCCTATTTTTAGTGCAGCTGTTCTGCATTGTTGAACCTGGGGAAGGCAAAAAACCCACAGAGTAGAAGCCAATTTTCTCCATAGGGAAAAAAATTCCTTCCCCTAAGCTGGGTCAATCATCTACCTATAATAATCTGTTATTCCTAACCTTCTATACTGTTACTCACAAGAAAAGCATCCATTCCTTTCTTAAATTCATTCAGTGAGTTGGCCATCACCACTTCCTCAGGAAGAGAATTCCAGAGCCTCACTGCCCTTACCGTGAAGAACCCTCTTCTATGCTGGTGCAGAAATTGTCTTTCCTCCAAACAAAGAGAATGCCCCCTTGTTCTTGTCACAGTCCTTGGTACAAACAGTTCATTGGAGAGATCTCTGTATTGCCCTCTGATATACTTGTAGATATATATTAGGTCTCCCCTAAGTCTTCTCTTTTCTAGAGTAAATAGACCTAATTTTGATAACCTTTCTGGGTATTGTAGTGAACCAACTCCATTTATCATTTTAGTAGCCCGCCTTTGAACCCTTTCCAGTTCAGTAATGTCTTTCTTGAGCACCGGAGTCCAAAATTGCACACAATACTCCAAGTGTGGTCTGACGAGTCATTTGTACAGAGGGAGAATTATGTTTTTATCTCGTGTCCCCAGACCTCTTCTAATGCATCCCATGACCCTATTTGCTTTGGTGGCAGCTGCCTGACACTGGGCACTCCAATTTAGCTTCTTATTGACTAAGATGCCTAAGTCTTTTTCCATGTCTGATTTCCCCAGCAGTTTCCCATTTAGTAAGTAATTGTAGCATCTGTTTCTCCTTCCCATGTGCATAACCTTACACTTATGTGTTAAACCTCATTTGCCATTTTTCAGCCCAATTCTCCAATTTACTCAAATCTGTCTGTAGTTGCAAACTGTCCTCCTTTGTGTTAACTACCTTACATAGTTTTGTATCATCTGCAAATACTGATATTTTACTGTGTAAACCATCCACTAGATCATTAATAAATATATTAAATAGTAGGGGCCCAATACAGAACCCTGTGGTACCCCACTAGTAACCTTGGCCCAATCTGAGTATGCCCCATTAATAACCACTCTTTGTTTTCTATCACTAAGCCAGCTACCTACCCATCTGCACACATTTTCCCCTAGCCCAAGCTTTCTCATCTTACTTAGCAATCTTTTATGTGGGACAGTGTCAAATGCTTTAGAGAAGTCGAGATAAATGACATCCAATGATTCTCCTTGGTCCATTTGAGAGCTTACATCCTCATAGAAGCTGATCAGGTTAGTTTGACAGGAGCGATCCTTCATAAATCCATGTTGATATGGAGTTAAACATTTATTAACATTGAGATATTCCATAATGGTATCCCTTAGAAACCCTTCAAAAATTTTAACCACAACAGATGTTAAGCTTACCGGCCTATAGTTTCCAGGTTCCCTTTTACACCCCTTTTTGAATATTGGTACCACATTTGCTTGTTGGCTCTGACAAAGATCTTACAGATCGAAACGCGTTGCCGTGTCCGTGTGTATGGCATTTACTATGAAGATGACATAATTTTAATGTTGAAATAAAGAAGAAATTTTTTACACGCAGCTGGAACTAATTGCTTTTTCCTATTGATTACACGTCAGTCCAGACGGAGCTCCGAGGTCTGCAGTGAACACTTGGTGAGCTGGCTTTTGTTTGTTTTCATGTCCTTGTACTATACCTATATTTCTGTGGCGTATCGCAGCATCATGAGTTGTGGTATGTGTTAAAGGGGCGCACTGACACTCTTTGGCCCAGGGCACATGAAAACCTGGAGCCAGCCCAACCCCCCCCCCACAACTTTAGCCAAATATCCCCCAGTTTTCAATGCGTAACTATTATTAGGAATTAAATTAAGGTTGACAAGCTTCAGTTATAAGAATTGATGTTTTTGGCATTGAAATGGGCACTGTGGGTGTGTTTACTGTCTTCCACTCCCTGCCGACTTTGCTTCCCCATTGACTTGCATTGGATTTCGTGTTTCAGTCGGCCTCTGACTTTTCCCTAGAGTCAGCCGATTTCGTTCGACCCGACTTTTGCGAAAGTCAGGTTTCATGAAACCCGACTCGACCCAAAAAAGGCAAAGTCACTCATCTCTAGTAACCACCCCTTCCCCCAATTGGCACTGGTTAGACTTACTGACAAAAATAAAACAACCTATTTCAAGACTGACCTCTAAGATATATGATAATCTCCTTCAATCTAAAATCAACTACACCCCATTATTTCTTCATTCTTGGGAATGAGAACTTAACATCACCCTCTCACCGAAAGAGAAACAACTGATTTGTTCTAACTCCCACGGCTTCTCGAGATCCATCCTGCTACAGGAATCGGCATACAAAATCTTATCAAGGTGGTATTACACCCCAGAGAGGCTCTTTCATCTAGGCCTATCTGACTCTCTGATGTGTTGGTGATGTGAAAATTCAAGAGGTACTATTACCCACATTTTTTGGACCTGCCAAAAACTCTTAAAGTTCTGGCAGGATATCAATGATGTCTTGAAGGGCTTGGGAGTGTTTCATTCGGTACTTGTTGCCTCTGAAGTGCTTTTATCTCTCTCCTCTACCAATTTCAAACCTAAAAAGCATGATCTTCTACCCTTGTTGTTGGGTGCCGCAAAACACTTAATTGCCCTAAGATGGAAACAAAAATCCACACCAAAGCACAGGGACTGGCTAGTGAAAGTCGGGGAGATCTTTCGATTGGAGGAACTCTCGAGTTGGGAAACCTTTTCCCATGACCGATTTCTTAAGATCTGGGAGCCCTGGATTAAATGGACTGGAAGGAACTAGATTTCAGGTTCTGATTTTTTCTGCTATGTTTTGGAGAACCACGGTGATCGAGCTCCCTCGAGGATTGGCCCATAGTGCCCCAGAGTGGAGTTCGCTTGGAACAACACTGTGGCCGATTCCACTGGTCAGACCCCATTCCTCCTTAATTACAGCCAGCATCCACGCGTCCCTGTGCCCATGCCCGTGTTGTCCACCGACTCTAGGGTGGCAGACTGGGCGGTGGAGCCACGTGACATTTGGGATCGCACTCAGGATGCCATCCGGACCCCCAAGGAGAGAATGCTCCCGGTGACTTGGTGTGGCTCTCTGCCCGTAACATCAGGCTGCAAGTTGAGTCCACTAAGTTCGCATCTTGCTACATAGGTCCCTTCAAGGTCCTTGAGCAAGTCAACCCTGTGGTCTACAGTCTGGCCCTTCCTCCACACCTAGGTATCTGTTATGAATGAGTCACAGAGGAGGAAAAAACAAAAAGCAAGCTAAGCCCAGAAAACCGGAGAGGTTGGTAACTAGCGGATTGCAGACCCCTGATCCTATCCACAACAACTAGCAGTAGCCGTGGAGCGTGCCTACGGTGGTCCTAGATGCCTCGTCATGGCCGGAGAACTAAATAAGCCTAAAGAAAGAAAGGGAAAATCTAAACTGCCCCAGAGCAGACCCCAAAGCAATAGACAGCCCCCAACATGTATTGTCGGTGAAACAAGATGAAAACACAGACACAGAGATAGGCTGAGCAAACGATGGGGCCCTCACTAACTAGAAAGGACAAGTAAGAAAGGCTGCTGTCTGCAATCACGCAAAAAACCCTGCCAAAAAAAATGTCCAACACGTCTGTTAGAAAAAGGCCCTGAAGTCGCTAGACTTCAAAACACTATATCAGCACTCAGGTATATTCTGAAGACAGAGCAAAAGAGATCAACTGATCAGAGACAAAATGGGGATTCAGCCCAGTCCCAGCCAGGGCTGGCTGAACATAACAACTAAGTAAACCAGACAAAAACTCATATGAACAATAGCAGAGAAAACTTAGCTTTAGGAAGGCAGGAACCAAACTGGAAACCAGAAGCCACAGTCAGGAAAAATCACCAGCAAGAAACTAGGGAGTCGGCTGCCTTAAATCCAATCAGAAACTCCTGATGTCCAATCGCAGTCTTCTTCCTCAGGTGGCCGGTCTCTGCCATTTATATCAGCTTCATTACCTCCCGTCACCAACAGAGGGAGTCAAGATAGAGAACTTACTACTCCTCTGTCAGCACAGCCAGCTCCATAACCCTCACCAGAAGCCAGAGGCAAACCTGAAAATGAGCTCACAACAGTACCCCTCCTTGAGGAGGGATCACCGAACCCTCATCCACGCCACAAGGCCGATCAGGATGGGCCCGATGAAAAGCACGAAACAATCTATTGGCATGACTATCAGAGGTAGAGACCCAAGAATTGTCCTCCTGGCCATAACCCTTCCACTTGACCAAATACTGGAATCTCCGTCTAGCAAGATGAGAATCCAGTATTTTCTCTACCTCATATTCCACATTACCTTCAACCAATACAGGGTCAGGAGGTGCAGCCATAGGAACTACTGGCTCAACATATCTCTTCAACAGCGACTTATGAAACACGTTATGGATCTTAAACGTAACAGGAAGAGCCAATCGAAAAGAAACCGGATTAAGAATCTCCAAAATCTTGCAAGGTCCAATAAATCTTTGCTTGAGCTTTGGAGAAGCCACCTTCATAGAGATATTCTTTGATGACAACCAAACCATATCACCCACTTTAAACCGGGGACCAATGGTCCTATGCCAATTAGAAAACCGCTGGGCCTTTTCCTGGGAGAGAGACAACTTATCCACTACTTGGTCCCAAATCTGCTGCATTCTCTCTACCACAGTGTCAACACCTGGGCAGGCTGAAGATTCCACTTGCCCTGAAGAAAATCGAGGATGAATCCCAAAGTTACAGAAAAAGGGCGACATCAAGGTGGCAGAACTAGCTCTATTATTTAAAGCGAATTCGGCCAAGGGCAAAAATGAAACCCAATCATCCTGATCAGCAGATATAAAACATCTCAAATAGGACTCCAAAGTCTGGTTTGTTCTCTCCGTCTGCCCATTGGTCTGAGGATGAAACACAGAGGAGAAGGACAACTGAATTCCCAGCTTGGAACAAAAGGCTTTCCAGAATCTGGAAACAAACTGAACTCCTCTGTCCGATACAATGTTCTCAGGAATCTCATGCAACCGAGCCACCTGTTGTAAAAACAAGGGTACCAACTCTGAGGAAGATGGCAACTTTGGGAGTGGTACAAGATGGACCATCTTAGAGAATCTATCACAAACCACCCAGATAACAGTCATTCTCTGAGAGACAGGAAGATTAGAAATAAAATCCATTGAAATATGGGTCCATGGCCTCTTAGGCACTGGCAAGGGCATCAACAACCCACTAGAGCAAGAACAGGGTTTAGACCGGGAACAAGTCTCACAGGACTGCACAAAATTCCTGACATCACGAGATAAGGCGGGCCACCAAAAAGACCGACTCACCAAATCTCTGGTACCAAAAATACCTGGATGACCAGCCAATGCGGAGCAATGAACTTTAGACATCACTCTCTTCCTCCACTGGTCAGGAACATACAATTTTCCTATAGTACAACGCTCATGTTTGTCCTCCTGGAATTCTTCCAGAGCACGTCTCAAATCGGGTGAGATGGCAGAAAGAACTACCCCCTCACCTAGGATGGTAGTAGGCTTGGTCACAATAGGAGAATCAGCAAAGAAACTCCAAGAAAGGGCGTCTGCCTTAACATTCTTAGTGCCTGGAAGAAAGGAGACCACAAAATCAAAACGCGTAAAAAACAAGGCCCACCTAGCCTGTCTAGGATTCAAGCATTTGTCCGACTCAAGGTAAATCAAATTCTTGTGGTGAGTGAGGACCACAACTTGATGTCTAGCTCCCTCCAACCAATGTCTCCACTCCTCAAATGCCCATTTCATGGCTAACAATTCCCGATTCCCCACTTCATAGTTGCGTTCAGATGGGGAGAACTTTTGGGAAAAGAAGGCACAGGGATTCATTTTAGACGTCACCGGATCTTTTGGGACAAAACAACTCCTGCACCAATCTCTGAAGCGTCTTCCTCCACCTGAAAAGGAAGTGAGACATCAGGATGCCGCAAAACTGGAGCAGAAGTGAACCTCCGCTTCAGCTCCTGAAAAGCCGAAACAGCCTCTGAAGACCAATTCAGCACATCAGCACCCTTCTTAGTAAAATCAGTCAGTCGTTTAGCAATACCAGAAAAATTAGCTATAAATTTACGATAAAAATTAGCAAAACCCAAACACTTCTGGAGAGCCTTCAAAGAAGTGGGTTGAACCCAATCATAAATGGCCTGTACCTTGGCCGGGTCCATTTCAATAGTTGACGGAGACAAAATAAATCCCAAAAATGAAATCCTCTGTACACCAAAAAGGCACTTCGATCCCTTAACATACAAGGTATTCTCCATCAAAATCCGGAACACAGTACAAACATGTTCCACATGAGAATCTCAATCCCTGGAAAAGATCAAAATATCATCCAGATAGATGATCAAAAACTTATCCACAAAGTCCCGGAAAATATCATTCTTGAAGGATTGGAAGACAGAAGGGGCATTAGTGAGCCCAAAAGGCATCACCAGGTACTCAAAATGTCCCTCCAGAGTATTAAACGCCGTCTTCCATTCATCCCCATGCTTGATGCGAATAAGATTATACGCCCCCTGAGGTCAAGCTTAGTAAACCAGCAAGCACCTTTAACTCTGGAGAATAAATCAGAAATCAGGGGTAACGGATACTGAAATTTAACCGTATTTTGTTGAGGGAACGATAGTCAATACAAGGCCTTAATGAACCATCTTTCTTGGCCACAAAATAAAACCCAGCACCTAAGGGCGAAGAGGATGGTCTAATATGACCCTTCTCCAACGACTCCTTAATATAAGATTGCATAGCCTCGTGTTCGGGTACAGATAAATTGAAAAGTCGACCCTTGGGAAATTTACACCCAGGTCTCAACTCAATTGCACAGTCATAACTCCTATGAGGAGGCAAAGACGCAGACTTGCTCTCACTAAATACATCATAAAAATCAGCCAAATAGTCAGGAACATTATGCGACTGGGGAGAAGTGTAGAAAACAGGAGTGTCGCCAAGAGCACACCGACAACCCCAACTCACCACAGACACAGATTTCCAATCCAAAACCGGATTATGGATTTGCAACCAGAGAAAACCCAGAACAATGGTATCATGTAAATTATGCAACACCAAAAATCTGCAACTTTCTTGGTGGTCTGGGGCGACCCGCATTATCACCTGGGTCCAAAACTGAGGTTTATTCTTCGCCAAAGGAGTAGCATCAATACCCCTCAAAGGAATAGGCGTCATTTAGCAAAATCCAAGTCCATTAGATTCAAGGCCGCTCCTGAATCCACAAAAGCCTTCGCGGAAAATGTGGATAAGGAGCAGATCAGAGTAATTGCCAAAAGAAACTTAGGTTGTACACCGCCCACAGCAAATGTGTGTGCAAAATGTTTCTCTCGTTTAGGGCAGACAGAAATAACATGAGAGGCATCTCCACAGAAAAAACACAGCTTATTACGCCTTCTAAACTCCTGACGTTGCGCCCTAGACAAAACTCCATCACATTGCATCGGTTCAGACATTTGTTCAAAATGTGGCAGCACCTCCCGTGTAGTCTTGCGTTCACGTAAACGCCGATCAACTTGAATGGCTAATGACATAGAATCGTCAAGACCAGAGGGAACAGGAAATCCCACCATAGTATCTTTTAAAGTCTCAGACAAACCCTTCCGAAAGAGAGCTGCCAATGCACTATCATTCCATGTAGTAAGGACCGCCCACTTTCGGAATTTTTGACAGTATAACTCTGCAGGATCCTGACCCTGGTTCAATGCCAATAGGGTTTTCTCAGCTTGATCAATAGCATTAGGTTCATCATATAACAACCCCAAGGCATGAAAAAATGCATCCACATTAGTCAAAACAAGATCTTCAGGTATCAAAGAAAACGCCCAATCCTGGGGATCGTTGCGCAGCAAGGAGATGACAATCTTAACCTGCTGCGCTGAGCTCCCCGATGAGTTAGGCTTCAAGGCAAGAAATAATTTACAATTATTCTTAAAATTCAAAAATTTAGACCGATCCCCAGAAAACACATCAGGAGCAGGGATCCTTGGTTCAACAGCATGTGAATGAGTGAGATAGGTGGAAATTCCCCGCACTTCAGCAGCGAGCTGCTCCACATGATCAGACAATTGCTTAATCTCCATCAAGGAGAAAAAGAAAAAAAAAAAAAAGAATCCTCCTACGGCCCCAGAAAAAAAAAAGAGGAGAAAATATACATGCAAGAAAAAAAAAAATTCTGACACTTTTTTTTACAATTCTCTCCTGCTTTTGAGTACCCTAGAATCTGCGGTATGGCTGGTGATTCTGTTATGAATGAGTCACCGAGGAGGAAAAAACAAAAAGCAAGCTAAGCCCAGAAAACTGGAGAGGTTAGTAACTAGCGGATTGCAGACCCCTGATCCTATCCACAACAACTAGCAGTAGCCGTGGAGCATGCCTACGGTGGTACTAGATGCCTCGTCACGGCCGGAGAACTAAATAAGCCTAAAGAAAGAAAGGGAAAATCTAAACTGCCCCAGAGCAGACCCCAAAGCAATAGACAACCCCCAACATGTATTGTCGGTGAAACAAGATGAAAATACAGACACAGATAGAAAGATAGACTGAGCAAACAATGGGGCCCTCACTAACTAGAAAGGACAGGAAAGAAAAGCTGCTGTCTGCAATCACGCAAAAAACCCTGCCAAAAAAAATTTCCAACATGTCTGATAGAAAAAGTCCCTGAAGTCGCTAGACTTCAAAAAACACTATATCAGCACTCAGGTATATTCTGAAGACAGAGCAAAAGAGATCAACTGATCAGAGACAAAATGGGGATTCAGCACAGTCCAAGCCAGGGCTGGCTGAATACAAAAACTAAGTAAACCAGACAAAAACTCATATGAACAATAGCAGAGAAAACTTAGCTTTGGGAAGGCAGGAACCAAACTGGAAACCAGAAGCCACAGTCAGGAAAAATCACCAGCAAGAAACTAGGGAGTCGGCTGCCTTAAATCCAATCAGAAACTCCTGATGTCCAATCGCAGTCCTCCTCCTCTGGTGGCCGGTCTCTGCCATTTAGATCAGCTTCATTAGGTAATGAAGAACTCACTACTCCTCTGTCAGCACAGCCAGCTCCATTACCCTCATCAGAAGCCAGAGGCAAACCCGAAAATGAGCTCACAACAGGTATCACCGACACTTTCCATGTATCCCTCCTTAAGCCCATCCACATGTCCCGGTTTTCCGAGTCATCTGCCGGGATGTCAGGCTTGTCCTCGGATGAGTATGAGCTGAATGCCATCATGGGGTGCCACGTGGTACGTGGCCAAAAATACTATCTGGTTGATTGGAAGGGTCGTGGCCCAGAGGATCGGACCTGGGAACCTGTGGAGCACATCCATGCGCCTCTGCTCATTGCAGCCTTTGAGCATAGCGAGGCTCAGGGAGGAGGGGGGTAATGATAGGAGTCAGGTTCCTGCCTCTGCACAGGAGGAATCCCGAGCCTTGCCTTCTGCGGTCTCACATTCAGTCCCGACCGCAGAGGAAGCTGCTCAGCAAAGGCGTCAATCCCGGCGCTCTGCTTAAGCTAGTGCTGTCAGGTTGGTTGCTGCTGCCACCTCTGGTTCAGCTTTAGCAATCTGCACTAGCCAGCAGCGAGCAGCACCAGAAGCTAAGTCCTTTTTGCAGCCTACTGAGCATGCCCGTGGGACGACCTCTCATTGGAGGTCGGAGATCACATGCTCAGGTCCTCAAGCAGCTCGGATTGGACCATCAGGAAGGTCCCGGATGGACGCTGCTATAAATGGTCCGCATGGCCACTCGGCCATGCGCTAGTATAGACTCTTTATGCTATTTGTGTGAGTGATGATGGATGCATGAAACTGGTGACTGATTCATTATAACACCCCTCCCTTGGATACGCATGTTTTCAGGGTTTAGGGTTTAGAGTCGGCACCTAGTAGTGGCATTGTCTATGGGCCACTGTGCACCCATTTCTATGCACGACTCTTAGCGTCAGGTTGTGCCATCCAGCACAAGGCAGTATTGTATCGCATCTACTGCAGTACCTGTCAGAGTGGCGCCGTGCGCAATTCTGCATTATTAAAGTGTGCTTTCCAGTCCTAAGTCTAGGCTGGTTAGTAGCATCCACCAGTGCGGCACTCTATGCACTTTAGTGCGGTATCTCTTCAGTTAGTCCTCCCTGGCACCGCAGCTGCGGCGCCGAGTGCTGGTGAGTCTAGACTCTAGAGGGACTCCGACCCTGTGTTTTGGGGCAGAGTCCTGTGACTTTACACCAGCGCTCACTTCGCCAAGCTCTGTGAGCTTAACAGGCTTCGGCATCTATATTCAGCGGTAGTGCGGCTCTGTGAAGCAACAGAGTCCGCCCCCATACACACCGGGTGACGTTAACCCGCGTGTGTTCATTTATTATCCCGCCATATAGTGTCCTCCATTACCGAGCAGCAGTTACCATCTCTGCACAGTGGACCCCAGGCTACGAACGCACCTAAATACCTTCTTTATTATTTGGTGTGTTCCGCCAGCCCTTAGCACAGGAGCTGCTCTTCAGTGCCCCCCTCCTGTCTAGGACCCTATATCACCCTGCTGTAACAACCAGTCCAAGAATAGGAGCATGGTCACGCCCCCTGTTCTCTGCAGAGAAACAGCTATTATCAGAAGACTTGCTAATAGTAACAGCAGGGAGCTTCACACTGATGTAATGTCCCAGGCAGGAGGGATGAGCAGTGAAAAGCAGCTCCTGTCATGCCAGCTCCCTGATAATGTGTCTTCCACTGCAGTCCAAGGTGAGGGGTATGTGACCTGCTCCTTACTAGAAGTTCCGCAGTGAAGGAGACATTATCAGGGGGCTGGCTGCTACCAGAAGCCATGGGTAGGCCACAACCCTGCCTGGTCCCCTCATCTTGTGCTGCAGTGAAGGGGACATTATCAGAGGATGGCTGCTACTAGCAGAGAGTGCGCCATGACCCTCACCTCAGACTGCAGACAAGGACACATTATCAGGGGGCTGGCTTGACAGGAGCTGCTCTTCACTGCTCACCCTCCCATCTTGGACATTACATCAGCTCCATGCTTTTACCATCAGCCAGTCTCCTGACAATAGCTGTTTCTCTACAGAGAACGGGGGCATGCTCACACCTCCTCTAGTTGGATTGACTGTTACAGCGGAAAGCTTCACACTGCTGTGTGACCTATTGTCTCAGCTGAGAGGGGGAGCAATGAGGAGCAGCTCCTGTCACACTGAATTACAAGTGTTAGGCCATGTCCCCACCTTCAATATTTAGTTAGTATTTTGCATCAGTGTTTTTAAGCCAAAACCAGGAGTGGGGGAAAATGCAGAAGTGGTGCACTCATTTCTATTATGCTTTTCCCCTAATTGTTCCACTCCTGGTTTGGACTTACAAATTCAGATGTAAAATACTGAAAGCGGAAATGTGGCCTTATAAAGAAAATAGAACTGCACTGGGCATCTCATCTTTATAGTTTATGAGGACAGGGACGGTACATTTTTTTTCATCTCCCCAGAGTGCCCCTTTAATATTGTACTGTGTGAACTCTTTGGTTTGTTGGTATCAGCTTCTTCAGCAACCATTGAATTTATAATCTTGTGATGAAGAATACAATAGTTGTCGGTCCCAAGTAACACAGTTATTTTCCCCCAATGCAACATCTAATATTTCAGGAAAATCAGCATTATAAACAAGGAGTATTTCACAATCTAGACCAACATTCATATGGACATATAGGGACAGTTGTGCAGTTAGAAATACTCATACAGGCAGTCAGATAAAGTATACAGTAGAGAATCAATCTGCAGAACTTCAGTCCACCGATCAGGTCAGTGATCTGTGAGCACTGGACTTGTGGCCTGCAAATCTTTTTCCCTTTCAGCATTAGTGGCTCTTCTTTGATTAACCTGGCAAGTACACTGGGGATCCCAGTAAGTAAGAGATCTACGAGCCACCCATACAGCGACCAGAGACTACTGACCTTGTCGATGGGCAAGAGTCTTCTGAATCAATCGACCCAACTATACTATCAGGGTAAATGCAGTAGACATATTTGAAAGCTCTTGCAAACACTTAATGTCTACTCATTAGTAAGTTATAACAAAGAATATTTAGGAAATTGCTCCCTCTAGCAGACATGTTCCTTCTCCGATTGTGCATGTCTGTTTACTTGTTCTGTTATTCTCCAATAAAGCACTGGATTGAGCCAACTCTGGAAACCCTTGTCTGGAAAGTTTGATCATTCACAATTAATCAAGTGGAAAGAGCAGGCCACAAATGCCTGGAGTGCATGTCGTTATTTATAAGGTCTGCCATTGGAAAAACCTCAGCTTCTCCTTTTTTTCCTTCTATTATTAAAATGTCAGAATCTGGTGTAAGTGAAAACACAAACCATATATCTTCAGGGTGTTAACCTCTTCCACTCTGGACAAGCTTATATAAAACACTCACTCTAGGTTTAGTGGGGGAAATCTAACACCTTTTTTTTTCCGAAGAGACAATATTAAAGTTGAAGGTAGTGATTACCAATAAGGGTAAAGGCCTGTCAGAGAGGGATTAATGGGTTTTCTACCACATTTCCTTATTGAAAGATGAATTACATGTCACAGTTACGATAGAAACTTAACAGAGAAACGGCAAAATAAATAAACATCGGGACTGACACTGCTTTGTGCTGCTTCCAAAAACTACCTCTTGATTGTAGCTCAGGGATATTAAATGCACAAAATGAGTACATCACAGTGATCAGCATAAAAAAGAATGCAATAGCCACTCACAAATTACAGGTCCGTATAGATCCATAAAACACCTCACATAGGCTGCAATGTGGTCATGAAAAAGAATCCTCTCATTAAAGAAGCATGTACATCAACGTTTTTACCCTCAATATATTGCAATCATCACATGATATAGTGCTGTGTACTTACAATTGCTCATTTTGCCTTTCTGCTCGGCTATTTCCTCCCTTTTCTCGGCTTTATGCAGAATCTTTAAGTCTCTTGTCCCTGCATTTATTATTCCCAACTTCAACTCCTGATTCAGCTGTTCCCTCCTGCCCCCACAATAGACTTTAACAGTGACTCATAACTCATACAGTGAAAATTTACCTCCTGATTCTACATAGAGCTTAGGAGAATTCACCTAGTCAGTTTTTAATCATGTGATAATGTAAGGGAGGGACAGGACTGTAGTAGTGACCTGAGATACTGTAAGGCCTCTTTCACACATCAGTTTTTTGCCATCAGTCACAATCCATCGCTTTGTCAAAAAAACGGATGCAGCAAATGATTGTGCTGGATCTGTTTTTTTCTCATAGACTTGTATTAGCGACGGATTGTGACGGATGGCCACACGTTTCATCCGTCATCCGACGGATCCGTCGGAAATTCTTTGTCCGTCGGCCGGAGACAACGGACAAAGGCTACTTTCACACTAGCGTCGTGCACTGCACGTCGCTATGCGACGTTGCAGCGCACCGACGCATAGTGTGGAAGCGCCGCACAACGGGGGCAGCGGATGCAGTTTTTCATCGCATCCGCTGCCCCATTGTAATGTCCGGGGAGGAGGGGGCGGAGTTTCGGCCGCGCATGCGCGGTCGAAAATGGAGGAGACGACGCACAAAAAAAGTTACATGTAACTTTTTTTGTGCGTCGCGGCCGCCAAAACACGGCGCCTCCGTCGCACGACGGAAGCGACGTGTGCCCAAACGTCGCAATGCGTCGCTAATGTTAGTCTATGGAGAAAAACGCATCCTGCGGACAACTTTGCAGGATGCGTTTTTTCTCCAAAACGACGCATTGCGACGTGCAGTGCACGACGCTAGTGTGAAAGTAGCCAAAGTATTGTTTTTTGCATATGTCGAAAAGTTGGACAGCGACGGATGCAGCGCCATCCGTCGTTGGCTATAATGGAAGCCTATTGGCAGAGGATCCGTTGCTGTCCATCAAAAAATGGAATCCAGTGACTGATTCCGTCTTTTAAAACTGAGCATGCCTGGAAAATTTTCTCTTTCTTTATTTTAACCCCTACGGCTGCTTTTTCCATTCTGGCACAAAAAATTCTCTCTCTGTTTTTTGCAATCTTCACAGGATCCATTTTTCTCACACTTTGATGGATTGTGACTAGTGTTGAGCATTCCGATACTGCAAGTATCGGGTATCGGCCGATACTTGCTGTATCGGAATTCCGATACCGACATCCGATATTTTTTCAATATCGGGCATCGGCATCGGAATCGGAAGTTCAAAGTTGATTGACAGCCGAAATGACGTCATCATGATGCGCGGTGTGTGCGCATCATGATGCGCCGTCATTTCGGGCCTTCCGGGGGTCTCTGCCGGCCTGCCGGGGGGCTGTGTGGACTGCCCAGGGTCTGTACCGGCCTGCCGGTGGTCTGTGCAACCTGTGGGGGTCTGTACCGGCCTGCCAGGGGGCTGTGCTGATGTCCGGGGGTCTGTGCAAGCATCGTCCGATGGGACTACAAGTCCCATCTGGCGATGCCTGCTACCATGACAGTGATTGACACATTAGCCAATGATGGGACAGTAGTAGTCCCATCATCCGGCTAATGTGTTAAATGTTTAAAAAAAAAAAAAATACTACATACATATTACATACATACTACATGCATGCTACATACATACTACATGCTACATACATACTACATGCTACATACATACTACATGCATGCTACATACATACTACATACATACTACATGCATGCTACATACATACTACATACATGCTACATACATACTACATACATGCTACATACATACTACATGCATGCTACATACATACTACATGCTACATACATACTACATACATACTACATGCATGCTACATACATACTACATGCTACATACATACCACATATATACTACATACATACTACATGCATGCTACATACTACATGCTACATACATACCACATATATACTACATACATACTACATGCATGCTACATACATACTACATGCTACATATATACTACATACATACTACATATATACTACATGCATGCTACATACATACTACATGCTACATACATACTACATACATACTACATGCATGCTACATACATAATACATATATACTACATGCATGCTACATACAGTACATACTACATGCTACATACATACTACATGCATGCTACATACATACTACATGCATGCTACATACATACTACATACATACTACATGCATGCTACATACATACTACATGCTACATATATACTACATACATACTACATATATACTACATGCATGCTACATACATACTACATGCTACATACATACTACATACATACTACATGCATGCTACATACATACTACATGCTACATACATACTACATACATACTACATGCATGCTACATACAATACATTCATACAATACATACATAGACATACAGTACATATAACATAGAGTAACATACTTACCAATACTTGTCACATTGTTCCCCGAAGCCATTGTCGTCTACGGAATAAATATTAACATAACAAACCACAAAAATACTCACCCATGATCCGAAGCAGTCCACGAGTGTGTCCCACGACGATCTTGGGTAGAGAACTGCAGCACACAGCTTTTACCATAAAGTGAGACTAGGGATTTTTTTTTTTTAAAGTGGCGGAGGAATACAGTGCGGAAGGATACCTACCTTCCGTCATTGGATTCCTGCAGCCCGTAGAGAGCGGCAGCATCAGCTGATGCTGCAGTTCTCTACCCAAGATCGTCGTGAGACACACTCGTGGACTGCTTCGGATCATGGGTGAGTATTTTTGTGGTTTGTTATGTTAATATTTATTCCGTAGACGACAATGGCTTCGGAGAACAATGTGACAAGTATTGGTAAGTATGTTACTCTATGTTATATGTACTGTATGTCTATGTATGTATTGTATGAATGTATTGTATGTAGCATGCATGTAGTATGTATGTAGTATGTATGTAGCATGTAGTATGTATGTAGCATGCATGTAGTATGTATGTAGCATGTATGTAGCATGTAGTATGTATGTAGCATGCATGTAGTATATATGTAGTATGTGTGTAGTATATATGTAGCATGTAGTATGTATGTAGCATGTAGTATGTATGTAGCATGTATGTAGTATGTATGTAGCATGCATGTAGTATGTATGTAGCATGCATGCAGTATGTACGTAGCATGCATGTAGTATATATGTAGTATGTATGTAGCATGTAGTATGTATGATGCATATATGTAGTATGTAGTATGTATGTAGCATGTAGTATGTATGATGCATGTATGTAGTCTGTATGTAGCATGTAGTATGTATGTAGTATGTATGTAGCATGTAGCATGTATGTAGCATGTAGTATATATGTAGTATGTATGTAGTATGTATGTAGCATGTATGTAGCATGCATGTAGTATATATGTAGTATGTAGTATGTATGTAGCATGTAGTATGTATGTATGTAGTATTTTTTTTTTTTTTTTACTACATTTAACACATTAGCCGGATGATGGGACTACTACTGTCCCATCATTGGCTAATGTGTCAATCACTGTCATGGTAGCAGGCATCGCCCGATGGGACTTGTAGTCCCATCGGACGATGCCTGCACAGACCCCCGGACATCAGCACAGCCCCCCGGCAGGCCGGCACAGCCCCCCGGCAGGCCGGTACAGACCCCCACAGAGTGCACAGACCCCGGGTAGTCCGCACAGCCCACCGGCAGGCCGACACAGCCCCCCGGCAGGCCGGTACAGACCCCCACAGGGTGCACAGACCCCGGGCAGTCCGCACAGCCCACCGGCAGGCCGGCACAGACCCCCGGCAGGCCGGCAGAGACCCCCGGATGGCCCGTACAGACCCCCGAGAGGCTGTACAAGGGCAGGAAAGGGTTTTTCCAATTCCGATATCGGAAGTCTCATAGACTTGAATGGGACTTCCGGTATCGGCATCGGCGATACCGATACTTTTTTTAAAGATCGGCCGATCCATTCCGATCCGATATTTTGAAGTATCGGACGGTATCGCTCAACTCTAATTGTGACTGATGGCAAAAAACTGATGCGTGAAAGTGGCCTTATGTCCAGTCCTTCCTGCCGACTACACCAAATGTAAGGGAGGGACAGGACTGTAGTCGTGACCTGAGATACTGTAACATCGATGTCCAGTCCTTCTGCTACAGAAAACTGTATTCTTCTGTTCAGCATTCCTACATCTCCACATCCAGACTCCTCTGGGCATTGCCCAGGCGACGACGGTCCCTCCTTCAGATGACCCCCAGTAATGAAGACACAGTCAAGGTTAACTTGAACATTCTCTTTACTTAATACTTCACACGTTACATCCACAGTTGGCACATCATGATATTCACTTGGTTCCTCATCTTTCCCTATCTGACTGTCACTTCTGTACAGTACACGCCCGGACCAAACTGTCCCCCAGTTCCTTCCTGGCCTGACCTCACCATGATGACAATTCCTTCTGCCTGTTTCACCCCCAGACTTTAAATCATCAGTCACCTGGTTTGGTTGCCTCTGGTAAAGCATCCGGACCGTCTTTACCGATCATGTCGAAGCTTTAACTTCCTTCATCTCCTCAGTCCAACCGACTCCTGCCCTAAAAGCATCTGCCCAGGAGATAAGGGTATGTGCACACATAGTTTTTTGTCTCTGCGGATTTTGTAGAGAAAACTGCAGGAAATCCGCAGGACAAAGTGCTGCGGTTTTTCTGCGGTTTATCTGCAGTTTATCTGCGTTTTTTCTGCGGTTTTGCCCTGCGGTTTTACACCTCATAATGGATGAGGTGTAAAACTGCAGCGTTTCTGCACCAAACAATTGACATGCTGCGTTTTGAAAACCGCAGCAAAACCGCGCGGAAAAAAACGCAGCATGTGCACAGCTTTTTTTATTTCCATAGGAAATAAAGGTACTGTACAACGCAGCAGAATCTGCTGCGTTTCTGCAGAGCCAAAAACGCTGCGGAAACGCAGCAGAAACCGCAAAGTGTGCACATACCCTCAGTCGCCATAACTTTCCTCTCCTGTACTGCCCCACTGCTATGACACACAGTGGCCGTGAGTAATGTGGGCTGCAGTACTTTAACGTTGCGTGGCTGCCAATCTATCTGGGCCTATAGCCCATGTGGACCCCAGGGCACCCTGGCCCCGTCTGACCTAACTTCCTAGAAACTTCTATCTTACTACCCGGCAGCCCCTCCTACAATTAACCCTCTGTGAACATTCTATAAACTATACCTACAAGGCCCACTAGTATGCCCCCATCTAGTGGCCCACAACAGAACTACACTTACCCTATGTATAAGAACTATATACTAAAGTGCCCTACTCTAATGTCCCCAAAAGGATGCACTTACTTACCCTAAACTATACATGAACATCAATATACATCACTTTATATTATATACAGTGTAGCACTAAGGAACGTAGTCTCTAAAGCATGGTAACACATATAAATGTGGCAGTACCAAAAAGATGAGCGGTAATACATGTCCCGATGTAGCAGTACCGCAAACATTCATCATAGACATAATCAACATTAACAATACAACATTAGTAGATCAAAGACAATTAGAGAAAGGGAAGCAAAGAGGTAATTCTATCTCACCCCCTTACAATGACATAGACCTAATGGAAAACAGAAGAAATAAATGGATAGAAAGGCAAAATGAGCAATTGTAAGTACATAGTGCTATAAAATATGATGACTGCAATATATTGAGAGGAAATGTTGATGGGAGGGCTTATTTAATCAATGCACCAGTGGCATACAAAGTGCATACAGATCGAAAAATCCTTCCCATGCCATCTGACTGTGCTTACTACACTGAAAGATCTGTCAGCAATACTGGGTGATTCAAAACAGACAGGACAAAGTTATAGCCTCGATATTTGTAACCATGATATTCAAAGTGATTATAGCCTCAGTATTCATAATAACTAGTGTTGAGCGATACCATCCGATATAGAGAAATATCGGATCGGATTGGATCGGACCGATACCCAAAAAGTATCGGGTATCGCCGATTCCGATACCGGAAGTCCCATTCAAGTCAATGGGACAGAAATATCGGAATTAAAAAAAACCCTTTCTGTACTTGCACATCCAGTTAGGGAGGGGGGAAGAGTGTGGGCGGTGCATGGGGCGGACACTGTGTGCGTCTGTGTGTGCAGACGTGGTCTGTGCGGGCCTGCCGGGGGCCTGTACGGGCCTGCCGGTGGCCTGTGCTAGCTGCCGGGGGTCTGTACGGGCCTGCCGGGGGCTTGTGCCGGCTGTCGGGGGTCTGTATGGGCCCGCCGGGGGCCGGTGCCGGCTGCCGGGGGTCTGTACGGGCCTGCCGGGGGCCTGTGCCGACTGTCGGGGGTCTGTACGGGCCTGCCGGGGGTCTGTGCCGCCTGCCGGGGGTCTGTGCCGGCAGCCGGGGCCTGTGCCGGCTGCCGGGGGGTCTGTGCGGGCCTTCTGGGGGTCTTGTGTGTGTGCAAGCATCGTCTGATGGGACTACAAGTTCCATCGGGCGATGCCTGCTATAATGACAGTGATTGACACATTAGCCAATGATGGGATAGTAGTAGTCCCATCATTCGGCTAATGTGTTGAATGTAAAAAAAAAAAATAACATACATACTACATACATACTACATATATACAACATTCATACAACATACATACATACATACTATATATATACAACATTCATACAACATACATACATACTACATATATACAACATTCATACAACATACATACATACTACATACAGACTTCATATATACTACATTCATACAACATACATACTACATATATACTACATTCATACAGCATACATACATACTACATACTACATACATACTACATATATACAACATTCATACAACATACATACATACTACATACATACTTCATATATGCTACATTCATACAACATACATACATACTACATATATACTACATTCATACAGCATACATACATACTACATAATACATACATTACATTATTTTGATCAAAATTATGTTAACTAAATACCCTTATTATTACTATTATTACTACCTTCATGCAATTTTTGCAATATATTTTTTTTTTTTACTTTTTTATTCCAGGATATTTGTTTTGTGTTTTGCTTTTGGTTTTCTCTGTGTAAAGGTCATGTGTTCATATGCAATTACATTTTGCATGCACATTAATTTACTTTTTCTGCTCAGACCCAGTTTCTCAATTGTTTCATTGTGCATTCTGTGCATATAAGGGTGTGACCGCCCTGTTTCTGAGTTGGAAAATCCATCCTGTCTGGCCTACACTACTACTGGTGGTTCAGTCCCTCTGTCCTTGTTCACATTTACGTCACTTGACAAGTGGAAAGGTCTTAAATACAAGAGTTAGGACTGTCCCACGGGGGTTGCCGTGACGTGGCGGGATGGCTTCTACATTATTTTGATCAAAATTATGTTAACTAAATACCCTTATTATTACTATTATTACTACCTTCATGCAATTTTTGCAATAAATTTGTTTTTACTTTTTTATTCCAGGATATTTGTTTTGTGTTTTGCTTTTGGTTTTCTCTGTGTAAAGGTCATGTGTTCATATGCAATTACTTTTTGCATGCACATTAATTTACTTTTTCTGCTCAGACCCAGTTTCTCATTTGTTTCAATGTGCATTCTGTGCATATAAGGGTGTGACCGCCCTGTTTCTGAGTTGGAAAATCCATCCTGTCTGGCCTATACTATTACTGGTGGTTCAGTCCCTCTGTCCTTGTTCACATTTACGTCACTTGACAAGTGGAAAGGTTTTAAATACAAGAGTTAGGACTGTCCCACAAGGGTTGCCGTGACGTGGCGGGATGGCTTCTACATTATTTTGATCAAAATTATGTTAACTAAATACCCTTATTATTACTATTATTACTACCTTCATGCAATTTTTGCAATAAATTTTTTTTACTTTTTTATTCCAGGATATTTGTTTTGTGTTTTGCTTTTGGTTTTCTCTGTGTAAAGGTCATGTGTTCATATGCAATTACATTTTGCATGCATATTAATTTACTTTTTCTGCTCAGACCCAGTTTCTCATACTACATATATACAAAATTCATACTACATACATACTTCATATATACTACATTCATACAACATACATACATACTACATACTACATACAATACATTCATACAATACATACATATAGACATACAGTACATACAACATAGAGTACATACTCACCATTACTTGACACTTTGCTCCCCGAAGCCAGTGTCATCTGTGAAAAAATATGAAAATAACAAGCAACCTACAGTATATACTCCCTGATCCGCAGAAATCCACGAGTGTCCCACGCCGATCTCCCGTGAAGAACAGCAGCATCAGCTGATGCGACCGCTCTCTAGGGGGCTCCAGGAATACAATGACGGGAGGTAGGCATCCTTCCGCTCTATTCCTCCGCCACTGTAAAAAAATAGTACCTAGTCTCACTTTTGGCATTGCTGTGTGAGAAAGTTCCCACGCAGCTTTTGCCATAAAGTGAGACCAGTGAACGATAGTAACCTCTCAGTGATGCAGTGCAGCAGATCATCGTGGCTCGTGGGACACTCATGGATTTCTGCGGATCAGGAGGTATATCGGTTGTTAGTCATTTTCATTTTTTTTCACAGATGACACTGGCTTCGGGGAACAAAGTGACAAGTGATGGTGAGTATGTACTCTATGTTATATGTACTGTATGTCTATATGTATGTATTGTATGAATGTATGAATGTATTGTATGTAGTATGTAGTATGTATGTCGTATGTATGTTGTATGTATGTTGTATGTCTGTAGCATGTTGTATGTATGTAGTATGTACTATGTATGTATATTGTATGAATGTAGTATATATGTAGTGTGTATGTATTGTATGAATGTATTGTATGTAGTATGTATGTTGTATGTATGTTGTATGTCTGTAGCATGTTGTATGTATGTAGTACATATGTAGTATGTACTATGTACGTATGTTGTATGAATGTAGTATATATGTAATATGTATGTATTGTATGAATGTATTGCATGTAGTATGTATGTTGTATGCAGTATGTATGTAGTATGTATGTTGTATGTCTGTAGCATGTTGTATGTATGTTGTATGTATGTAGTAAGTATGTAGTATGTATGTATGTATGTTGTATGAATGTAGTATATATGTATGTAGTATGTATGTATGTTGTATGAATGTAGTATGTATGTATGTATGTTGTATGAATGTAGTATATATGTATGTAGTATGTATGTATGTTGTATGAATGTAGTATATATGTAGTATGTATGTATGTTGCATGACTGTAGTATGTATGTAGTATGTATGTATGTTGCATGTATGTAGTATGTATGTATGTTGTATGAATGTAGTATATATGAAGTATGTATGTAGCATGTAGTATGTATGTATGTTGTATGAATGTTGTATATATGTAGTATGTATGTAGTATGTATGTTTTTTTTGTTTTTGTTTTTTTTTTTACATTCAACACATTAGCCGGATGATGGGACTACTACTGTCCCATCATTGGCTAATGTGTCAATCACTGTCATTGTAGCAGGCATAGCCCGATGGGACTTATAGTCCCATCGGACGATGCCTGCACACACACAAGACCCCCGGCAGGCCCGCACAGACCCCCGGCAGCCGACACAGGCCCCCGGCAGGCCCGTACAGACCCCTGGCAGCCGGCACAGGCCCCTGGCAGGTCCGTACAGGCCCCCGGCAGCCGGCACAGGCCCCCGGCAGGCCCGTACAGGCCCCCGGCAGGCCCGTACAGACCCCCGGCAGCCGGCACAGGCCCCCGGCAGGCCCGTACAGGCCCCCGGCAGGCCCGTACAGACCCCCGGCAGCCGGCACAGGCCCCCGGCAGGCCCGTACAAACCCCCGACAGCCGGCACAGGCCCCAGGCAGGCCCGTACAGACCCCCGGCAGCCGGCACAGGCCCCCGGCAGGCCCGTCCAGACCCCCGGCAGTCGGCACAGACCACACATCATGATGCGCACAGACCGCGCATCATGATGACATCATTTCAGCAGCCAATCACAGCCACAACAGTGGTTCATTGCATTATGGGGACTTTTCGATTCCGGTATCCGATATTGAAAAAATATCGGTACTCGGTATCGGAATTCCGATACAGCGAATATCGGCCGATACCCGATATTTGCAGTATCGGAATGCTCAACACTAATAATAACCAAAAAAGCGATTTCCATTGGTGACACGACAGATGTCTAGGCGGTAGTTCGGTTCTGTCCATACGTGTGCCAACATATCCTTAGACATGAACTCTGTTGTTTCAGTAATTCATGGTCTCAGGTTGATTCACCAATGTTCACCACTAACGCCACATCTAACACCATTCATCTTCTTTCTGTGGTGGGGCTACTGTACATCAAGAACTCAGTGTATTTGCCACAAGTCTCCCACCACCAGCCACAGGATCTGAATGACTACCATGACAGGACTCGAACCCTCAAAATTCTGATCTGAAGTCAGACTGCATCTTACCCATTGATGTATTACATCAACAGGATCTGAATGACCTGAGACAAGGTATCACTGAAAGAGTGGAGCCTATACATGAGGATATGCTAGCTCACATATGGACAGACTAGACAACTGCTGTGTCACCAAATGGAAATCACTTTGAACATTTGTATTGTGTAGATAAAATTTGGATATTGTTTTGTTTCATCTTAAAAAAATCTATGTTGTTTTTTCGGTTAGGATTACAGAGGCTATAATTTTGCTCCATCCTTTTTAAATTGCCCTGTATTTTATATTCAAAAATTAGCAATCTTATGTCTACAGTTTTGTATGTTGCAACCCAAACTGTTTGTAGAAGTCCTTCAAATTTTATAAAAATAATCTAACCAATAATATGATACATCTCACCCCTGACCAAAATCAATTGTGTTCACTTGATTGGGAATGAGCTACTGTACCACTCACAACCCACTGGAAGGAAACAAAAAATGCAAAAAAAAGCTCACCTTTCTTCAAAGAGCCCTACTTGCAAGGTTGTGCTATTACTTTATGACCACCAAGGCAAATCTGAGGCCTATGATTGGCCATGAGAGGGACTGATGGACGTGAATATCTGAGGTCAAACTAAGTCTTGTAATTGGCCTCACACACACATATAGGACACATCAGATTAGACTGAGCACCAGAATGTAGAATGAAATGTAGGAAAAGCAAGCCTTTCTCTCAGCAATTGAGAAAGTTTCAATATGGACAAAGTGTTCTTCAGACCCAATATCAGCCAGTCAAATTCGAGCAAATCTGCTTAAGATGAATTTCTGGAAATTTGCTTATCTTATAGCTAGAAGTGATACATTTATAGGCTAACTAAAAAAATTATATTTGCAAGCTTTTGGAAGATGGAAATAAGCTGACAAATTGTCAGAATATAGTTGATTTTAATAAAACTGCTTGGGCTTTCATTTTATTGTTACCAAGAACATACATTGCTTTCCTAATTCTTAAAGTGATGACATACGGCTATAATATGCCTTATCTTTATTTTCGGTGGAGGTCCAATCTGTGAGATCCTCACTAATATGGAAAATATAGGGGACACAGTGAAGGTATCGAATCGTTTCCCTCCCTTCTTTTTCCCCAGCACCTTGGCCACTGGCTCTGCAGGGGTATATCCACACAGCTTTATTCAAGTAAATGTGTCCCCCACTTTCTCAAGATCAGTAAGGGTCCAAAAGGTCATAAGCCCAACTATCATAATGTTATAGCATGAAATAAGCAAACCATTTCAACCCCCTAATGACCAAGCCTGAAAAGGCCTTATTGATCATTGATTTACTTTATTTTTTTGACACCCAGCTTTTCATCAGTCACATATTACAGGTATAACTGGTATGCAGGCAGGCACGGCAAATGCAGACAGACTCTGCTGGTATGGAAGCGCCCACAGCAGGTGCAGACAGGTAAAGCTGGTATGCAGGCAGGCACGGCAGGTGCGGACAAGTACTGCTGGCATGCAGGCGGATACGGCAGGTGCAGTGGGTATGCAAGCGACCACGGCAGGTGCAGTAGGGAAGAAGCTGAAAGGCGCAAGCATGAACAGGTAGGAACGGGCAGGAACAAGCAGGTACTGGTAGATACTGACAGGTAGTAGCAAGTACTAACAGACATGGGATCTGAGAACTGTCAAGAATGCAGACAAGCTTACTAAACACCTTGCTCAGACACCTCCCAACAGGTGGAGGTGCTTTAAAAAAATAGCTATCTCCCAGCCATTGGCTGGGGACACTTTAGGACATTGCACACTGCACTGTCCCTTTAAGAGACTAGGAGCGTGTACACCCTAAGCACAGTACCCAGGGATTCGAGAGCCGTGCGCAGACCCCAGGCAGTAGCAGGAGGAGGAAGAAGTGCGGGAAGGGGGCCAAGGTGGTGAATGAGTTAGCGTCCATGACATGGGGAGGGGAGGATACAGAACCCCCTTTACGCCCTGTCTTCTTCAGGCCCACAAGAAATTTCTCCAGGAGGAGAGGGGCATGGATGTACTCCATTGGCTCCCACGACCTCTCCTCAGGACCAAACCCGTTCAAATCCACAAGAAAAACGTTTTTCCTCTTATCCTTTGAGTGGCCTGAATATTCTGTACCTCAAAAACATCTTTAGAGCTAACTGGAGCGAGCGTGGTACCGGGTTCCTTGAAGAAGGAGCTAAAGACAACAGGCTTAATTAGACACATGAAATGAATTGGGGATCCGTTAAGAGGCTGAGAGTTTGAGCTTGTAATCTACAGGATTTATCTATTTGAGAACCTAGAATGGACCGATGAAGCGAGGACCCACCTTGTATGAAGGTTGCTTGAGACAGACAAACTTTGAAGAAAGCCAAACCTTATCCCCAGGATGAAACGGGCAAGTCTAAATGTCTCTTTTCGCATGTCTCTTTCTTCATCCATTAAGAAGATTTCATTAATGCAGTCTTGATGTCCTCCTAGATTCTAGAGAAGCCCTTGATGAGAGCTTCGGAAGCAGGAATGTCGGTGGTAGTAGAAACAGGGAACAGAATATTGGGGTGTTGACCATACACAATGAAAAATGGAGATTTAGCTGAGGATTAACTCCCATGATTGTTATATGAGGATTTGGCCCAAGGCCTGAAACTGCCCCAGTCACTGTGTTGGGCATTGATGAACTGCCATTGGAAGTTGGTTACGATCTGGTTGTCCTGCTCTACCTTGCCACTGGACTGTGGATGGTAGGCTGAAGAGAAGTCCAAGGTGACATTTAGTAGTTTGCAGGTAGCCCACCAGAAGCGCGATGTAAACTGGACACATCTGTCAGAGATATGTTGGATGAATTTCTCATGAAGCACAGAAGCAGACAAGAGACCGGATAGTGGAATAAAATGGGCTGTCTTAGAAAAGTGATCCACAACTGTCTAAATAACAATACATCCAGCCGATATTGGAAGATCGGTAGTGAACTCCATCGCGTTGTGCTGCCAAGAAGCTGATGATATGAGGAGAAGAATTAACCGACCAGTTGGAAGCTGTTTTGGAGTCTTATTCTGGGCACAAGAGAGACAGGCTAAGACCAAATCCACAATATATTTGCGCAAGGAAGACCACCAATAATGCAGTGAAATGAGAAGAGACATTTTTCTTCTGTACAGCATGACCAGCCAATTTAGATGAGTGACCCCACAGAACGACCCACTTCCAGTCTGGTTCGGCGACAAAGGCAATTCCAGATGGATCCTGGGACAATTCCACCAGACTGACAGTGACCATATCAATCATGTGTTGAGGCTCTGCCTCATGGTTAGAAGACAGAAAGGACCTAGAAAGTGCATCTACCTGACGTTCTTGTCCGCCGGCTGAAAGTGAAGAATAAAATCAAAATGCCAAAGAATAGAGACCACCTGGCTTGACGCAGATTTAGCAGCTGTGCACACTGCAGATAGACTATGTCAGTGTAAATAATTGCTGGATACAACGCTCCTTCAAGCAGAAAGTGACACTCCTCCAGAGCCAGTTTAATTGCCAAGAGTTCTCAATAGCCTATCGAATAGTTGTGCTCTGGAGCCAAGAAGACTTTGAGAAGAAACTATAAGGCCGAATGGAGATTTCTGGGTGAGGATGGCTCGGGTCCGAGGCAGAAACATCCACCTCCAAAAAGGTGGAGGTTATTGCTTATTATTGTCAGGTCAGTGAAGCAATGGAGTGGTGGAGAAGGCTGTTTTAAGGAGACAAGGGCGCTTTCAGCCTCCTGAGCCCACATAACTAGGTTTAGCTCCCTCGTAGAAAAGGGGAGAAATTGGGTCAGTCCGAGAAGAGAAATGCGTAATGAACTGGCGGTAGTAATTAGCGAATCCAAAAAAACACTGGATTGTTTTCAGACTATCAGGACATGGACACTTCAGGATGGCGGACACCTTCTCAGGATCCATCCTCAGTCTGGTCTGAGTGATGATGTACCCTAGGAATGTAAGAGAGTTTTGCTCGAAGATGCACTTTTCAAACTTGACATATAAATGGTTCTTCCTCAATCTCTAAAGATCCTGGCAGACATTACTCCTGTGTTTGGGCAGATTGAGAGAGAAGACTAATATATTGTAAAGGTAAACCACCACACACATGTAGAGAAGATTCCGGAAGATGTCGTTCATCAATTCTTGGAAGAATGCTGAGGCATTACAGATCCCAAACAGCATTACGCGATATTCATAATGATCATCCAAAGTGTTAAAGGCAGTTTAAACACTCATTTTGGATTAGGTTATATGCCCCCAGCAGGTCAAGCTTAGTAAAGACTCTGGAACTTTGAGACGATCAAACAACTGGTTGAGAACCCTATAGTCAATACAGGGATGAAGTGAGCCATTATGTTTCTTTACAAAAAAAAATGAACTTTTTTGAATTTACCTAATGGCTGTAATGAAATAAAGAGTGAAAAATTTAAATGGGTCTGAACACTTTCCGTACCCACTGTAAGTCACTGTCAGACATGATCTGGATCTGCAAGGACCCAGCAGCTCTGCTATATCAGCAAATTTAAAAAAAACTGACAGTCACATCCAAGCATAATATAAATGTGAACAGGTGCTTAACCTAGAGTCACCAACTCATATACATTCAAACAAAAAAGGAAGCACACTTTAGCGCCATAGCATGCAAACATGAAATATGAAAAATGAATTGCATTACTGCATTAGAAATATGCAAAATGGAGAAAGCTTAACGCATAAATTGGCCAATTTATGTGTACCTGGAAGCCACGGTAAGGTGTTTCTCGTATTCCAGAACCCTAAACTAATGCCATTCCTCACTTAGACTAAAGTTTTCTTCTGTATGGGAACCTATGTAAATCCTCTCCTTAGACTGAAGTCTACATCTCTGTGGAGGGGAGGTGGCCCTGCTGTGATTAAAAACGCCTGCAGCTACGAGGTGGAGTGCTCAGTCAGAAGATTAATGAATACAAATTTTAAAAAACTGACCGTCACATCCAAGCATAAACTAAATGTGAACAGGTGCTTAACCTAGAGTCATCAACTCATATACATTCAAACAAAAAATCAAGAAAAACACATCCAGCCCATAAACGGCAGCGCTTCCCAGGACTCACGTCCAAAGATGATATTCCATATTTTTTTATTTCAAAGGTTAAAAAAGAGATAACCTATGAAATAAAAAAATATGGAATATCATCTTTGGATGTGAGTCCTGGGAAGCGCTGCCGTTTATGGGGTGGATGTGTTTTTCTTGATTTACTCATCCTGTGAGAGCCTGAACCTGGCTGTTTCACTTGGATCCACCTGAGGCAAGCTGCAAGCCCTGTCTTCTGAGAAGTATCCCAAAAGGAAGGATTTTTGAGGATACATAATCCAAAGCTATATTAGTCTTCTATCAGGTGAGTGCATAAAATTGTGCACCCTTTAAAGACTACAATATTGTGTTTACGCACTTAGGGTGCCGCAAATTGTCTGTTCTTCTCTCCCAAACAGGGTTTTTTTGCATTCAAACAAAAAAGGAAGCACACTGTAGCGCTATAGCATGAAAACATGAAATATGAAAAATGAATTACATTACTGCATTAGAAATATGAAAAATTAACAAAGTTTAGCGCATAAAATAGCCAATTTATGTGTACCTGGAAGCCACGGTAAGGCGTTTCTCGTATTCCAGGACCCTAAACTAATGCCAATCCTCAATTAGACTAAAGTCTTCATCTGTATGGGAACCTATGTAAATCCTCTCCTTAGACTGAAATCTATATCTCTGTGGAGGTGTGGTGGCCCTGCTTTGATTAAAAATGCCTGCGGCTACTAGGTGGAGTGCTCAGTCAGAAGGTTAATGAATAAAAATTTAAAAAAACATAGGTTCCCATATAGATGAAGACTTTTGTCTAAGTGAGGATTGGCATTAGTTTAGGGTCCTGGAATACGAGAAACGCCTTACCGTGGCTTCCAGGTACACATAAATTGGCCATTTTATGCGCTAAGTTTTCTCAATTTTTTCATATTTCTAATGCAGTAATGCAATTCATTTTTCATATTTCATGTTTGCATGCTATGGCGCTACACTCTGCTATATCAGCAGACACCTGACAATCATCTGATTGCCAGGTTCTACAAAAGTAGAGGTGTTCAATCTTCTTTAGACTTATATAATGCTCACTGAGCGCTATATAGCCAGCAAAAAAGAAAACAGAAGTGGTAATAAACTGCTTCTGTCTTATCCTGGCTCTGTGCACAAGTGAAAGCAAGGATCTGACTCAAGCAGGTAAAATAAATTAATCTTTATTAGAAATAAAAAATTTGGCATTTTTGTGACATGCTAATTAGGCGTTGTTGGGAAAAGGAAGCGGCATAACAATAACATTCAAACACAATGCATGCTTTTAAACTCGGTCTGAAGTGGCTCTGTCTGATAGCTGGATACCCGACATGTTCCTGTTAGAATGGAGGCATAGAAGCTTTAACTCAGTGCTGTACATTCACATTAGAATAGAGTTAATGTACAGGACCAAGCACTAAATTTGCTACTTATTAAGTGAAAGTACAACTGGCTAAACTGCGCCCTGCACTGAGACTACCGAGTGGTTGAAACAGTAGCCCATGTGCCACACCATGCCCTCACCCTCCACCTGCTGTCACTGCTATCCACATCCTCAGGATTCAGACAGGGGTGAATACATTGGTAGAGGAGGGACCGCCGGCTCCTTCTTCCACAAATTAGCGTATACGGATGACAGCAGACAAGATGATGTCATTATATATTGTCTGTTGCGCGGAGAGCCAGTGCATTGGAGACCAGAGCAGGACACTGGGGGAACAGGAGCGAGATGAGTATGCATTATTTTTTTTACATATGTGTATGGAATGTTTGCATGTATATAGGGGGCTATGTAGGGTCTCATACCATATATAGGAGGCTATTCGGTGATTCATACTGTATATAGGGGGCTATGTGGGGTCTCATACCATATATAGAATTCTATGTTTTGACTTACTGTATATAGGAGGCTATGTGGGGGATCATACTGTATATAGTGGGCTTGTGAGATATGGAAAAATGATATCTAAATGATATCATTTTGATTTCTGATGGAATTCCCCATCAAGGTACAGATTGGCCCAAAAATACTTGCTTCATACCACTCAGCTCCCTTGGCATTCATTCCCCAGGATTAATGTTTCTCTTTAACTAACTCCAAGAACAAGCCGTTTGAAGCTCTGGTCCCCACCAATTTTCACAAGGGTGTGAACTCTCCTGCAGCTACAGCCAAACTGGATTCCTTTGTCTGACCAAGCACATGGAGACATTGTGGCAGCATAGGTCACAGCAAGGCTCTGAGATACTGAATCTAGAAAATGACCTATAATAACAGAATGCAATATCTCTGAGCCTAGCCAAGCACATTCTTGAAACCGGTATTCCTTACCCCACACCCCCATGCCCAGCAGCCACCTGTAGCACTCTGCATTATAGAGTTATGAAGCGTAGCTACCAGGGATTACATATGGTAGGCATATTTGTTCTCTCTGCTCAGATAAAATCAAGCAGAATCTAGTGGCACCACTGCCGTTCCATTTAGAGCTACGGGTGAAAAGTTATGGGCAATCCATGGTTCTGCCTGGAAAATCATACTCTCATATATGAGAGGAGGACCTTATTTCGAACGAGGAACTAGTGGCAGCATACGGTACTGTGTGTCACGCTCGCGCCTTGGCTGAATGGCGCGAGCCGGGGGGTTGTGGCCCCACTATGCCACAAACCAGACTACCCTGGAAGGGGCGTAACTACGGCAGCTACCTTGGTCTTCACTGGAGCCTCTGATGGTGAGGTCAGGCTTGTGCGGCAGGTAGCTGCCGGGTGCCACTCCAGGGTGGTGTCTGGCTGTGGCTGCTGATCCCACTCGGGAACAGGACACCTGGATAGGTGCGAGTGACAAGCAGGCTGATACACAGGGCAAGAAGGTACGACAGATACAGGGCAAGCAGGCGTGGCTTGGAGACACTGGGCAAGCAGGCATGGCTTGAGACACAGGACAGGCGGGCACGGCTTGAGACACAGGACAGGCGGGCACGGCTTGAGACACAGGACAGGTAGGGACCTGTTCACACAGCAGGTGCAGGTATGGATGCAGGCAGGCAGGAGTAGAATATGAAGGAACAGGTTTGGACCTGTTCACACAGGAGGTGCAGGTATGGATGCAGGCAGGCAGGAGTAGAATATGAAGGAACAGGTTTGGACCTGTTCACACAGGAGGTGCAGGTATGGATGCAGGCAGGTGTAGGATATGAAGGAACAGGTTTAGACCTGTTCACACAGGAGGTGCAGGTACGGATGCAAACAGGCGTGGAATATGAAGGAACAGGTCTGGACCTGTTCACACAGGAGGTGCAGGTAGGCAGAGCCGCAGGAGTGCGGAGCAGGCAGAGCCGCAGGAGTGCGGAGCAGGCAGAGCCGCAGGAGTGCGGAGCACAGATAAAGCTGCGAGGGTGCAGATGCACCGACAGGGAGGACACAAGGAAAGACACGGCAGAGAAGGAACCACAAACAAGGAGACTGACAGACAGAGGTAAGACTGAGTTCAGACAGAGACACAGGGACAAAGACACAAGGACCAGGATATTCTGCCTCCTTGCAGGCGGACAAAGAACAGACAAGGCACTGGAAACAAGACTCAAGGACCAGGATATTCTGCCTCCTGGCAGGCGGACAAGATACAAAGCGAGACAGAGTATTCCTACAGAGAAGAAGATACACAGAACAGGGCCTGGCTAGTTCAGCAGCAAGGAGCTAACTGAGTTTAGACATTGCACAGGCAATGTTTCAGTGGGAGTGGCGAAACTAAATAGTCAAGGGCTCCAGGTGATTGGTCAGGGACAGATTACCCAGGTGCACCCAGACTGCATAAGAACCAGAGAGTTCAGGCGCCGCCCCCCTATACACACAGTCAGGAAACATGGAGAGCAAGCAGGAAAACAAGAGGCATAGCACATGGAGCTCAGGGCTGGCAACAGACAGATTTCACAGCATGGCTTGAAGCAGAAAGTAAGTAGGTGTGCGGGAGCTGGGAGACCATGCAGTGATGCCAGCAGGATTGTTACAGTACCCCCCCTTTACGGCCCCTCTTCCTCAAGCCTGCCAGAATGACCAGAAGAAGGAGTACGGGACCACACACAGTCCAGGTTGACACGACATCCTTCAGGTAGGGTGGAGTATGTGTGCCATCAGGAATCACAGATTGCCAGGTTTCTTGGTGCCTAAGGGAGTCAGTTTCCAACACAGAGGGTACAAAGACTTCTTCCTCCTGATTGACAGAGAGCAGGGACCTGGAAGCTTCAGACTTGACCCCTACATCAGCCGGCCAGCTAGAAACAGCAGACACCTTCACTAAGTCCGACATGCCAGAAAAATTGGACCTCCTCCTCCTGGTTGATGAGAAATGGAGATACGTGGGTCACTGTTCCAACCTCTTCACCCAACAGCCAAATGGAAGCTGGAGGCATACATACGGGGAGCCACTTCAGCCTGTTACCCTGAAAAAACTGGACCACATCCTCCTGGTTAGATGAGTGAAGCTCTGTCTTGGGACCTTCACCCCTAGGCCACAGGGGAGCTGAAGGCATACACTCTGGATCCATCTTCAGCCCTTTATCCTGGGGAAGACAATCAAGAGGCAGGGGTGCTCTTGGGAGCAGAACACTGGTATAGTCGCTGGGGATGTGTGAGGAGACTGAGACCGCCTCCCCCTCTTCAGAGGCATCCTCACACCTTGACTCGGCGACTAGCAAACCAGGCAAAGAAGACGACTTTGCTGACTGAATGCGACACAAGGGAACCAGACACCTCTTGTCACTTGGTTGTTTCAAGTGTGGTGCCTTGCTGGGTCTCCAAACATAAATGGGCATCAGGATCTCTGGTTCAGAATGACCCATGGGCATACCAGACAGCAAATGGAAGACGAACTTCTTCGTATACAAGGCTCCGACCTGGAGCTGTAGTTGTCCTTGCAGGACTAGACTGTTCTCCAATAGGGCTCGGCCACCTCGAGACAACGCCCACGCCGGCTTCGGGAGCTGTATGACAGAGACCACACACTGACTCTGTAAGACTGGCGACTTAAATACACCAAAGCTCCCTGAAGGCAGAGAAACAGTTAAAGAGTTTAATGGAGAGGGAGTACTCTCACCAGGGACAGCCTCTTCTACTGGCCCAGGGTTCTGGAGTACAGGCTTCACAGGACAGAGGCCAGATTCCGGCTGCAACTTGGCCCGCTTCTTCTTTTTAGACCTCTTGGATCTTGCACGGGAGGCTGCACCGGCAGACTGTGGAACAGGTGATGGCTGGACTGTCATAGGTGGTTGAGACGATTCATCCACAGGTTCCTCTTGTCTGGTCTGTATCTGGAAGCTTGAAGGGGAAGACATTTCAAGAGCAGCTGGACGAGGCATGTCAAAAACTTTACGGAAGGCCACCAGGAAGGCCCCCAGGCTCATGACGACAGGGTCCCCTGCTTCCCAAAGGGGACAGATCCAATTCAAGGCATCACCAACTAGGTAGGACATGATATATGCCACCTTGACCCGGTCAGAGGGGAAACAAACTGCATTCTGCAGGATGTAGTGCAGGCACTTTTTCAGGAACCCTTGGCACTCTTTGGGGTCCCCATAGAACCTAGGCGGATCTGCTGGGTCGTGCTCTTCGTAGGCCAGGAGATGCTCATAGATGGCCTTAGAGACTATGAGTGGTTCAGAAGTCTCCACAATTGGAACCACACAAGGCGGAACAAACTCTTCCGGTGGGTCACACTGGTAAGGAGAGAGTTCATGACGCTCTGCGAGCGGAAGGACATGGGACTCAGCGGGGACCATGGCCAGTGCAAACTGTCATGCTCGCGCCTTGGCTGAATGGCGCGAGCCGGGGGGTTGTGGCCCCACTATGCCACAAACCAGACTACCCTGGAAGGGGCGTAACTACGGCAGCTACCTTGGTCTTCACTGGAGCCTCTGATGGTGAGGTCAGGCTTGTGCGGCAGGTAGCTGCCGGGTGCCACTCCAGGGTGGTGTCTGGCTGTGGCTGCTGATCCCACTCGGGAACAGGACACCTGGATAGGTGCGAGTGACAAGCAGGCTGATACACAGGGCAAGAAGGTACGACAGATACAGGGCAAGCAGGCGTGGCTTGGAGACACTGGGCAAGCAGGCGTGGCTTGAGACACAGGACAGGCGGGCACGGCTTGAGACACAGGACAGGCGGGCACGGCTTGAGACACAGGACAGGTAGGGACCTGTTCACACAGCAGGTGCAGGTATGGATGCAGGCAGGCAGGAGTAGAATATGAAGGAACAGGTTTGGACCTGTTCACACAGGAGGTGCAGGTATGGATGCAAACAGGCGTGGAATATGAAGGAACAGGTCTGGACCTGTTCACACAGGAGGTGCAGGTATGGATGCAGGCAGGCAGGAGTAGAATATGAAGGAACAGGTTTGGACCTGTTCACACAGGAGGTGCAGGTATGGATGCAGGCAGGTGCAGGATATGAAGGAACAGGTTTGGACCTGTTCACACAGGAGGTGCAGGTATGGATGCAAACAGGCGTGGAATATGAAGGAACAGGTCTGGACCTGTTCACACAGGAGGTGCAGGTAGGCAGAGCCGCAGGAGTGCGGAGAAGGCAGAGCCGCAGGAGTGCGGAGAAGGCAGAGCCGCAGGAGTGCGGAACAGGCAGAGCCACAGGAGTGCGGAACAGGCAGAGCCGCAGGAGTGCAGAGCACAGATAAAGCTGCGAGGGTGCAGATGCACCGACAGGGAGGACACAAGGAAAGACACGGCAGAGAAGGAACCACAAACAAGGAGACTGACAGACAGAGGTAAGACTGAGTTCAGACAGAGACACAGGGACAAAGACACAAGGACCAGGATATTCTGCCTCCTGGCAGGCGGACAAAGAACAGACAAGGCACTGGAAACAAGACTCAAGGACCAGGATATTCTGCCTCCTGGCAGGCGGACAAGGTACAAAGCGAGACAGAGTTTTCCTACAGAGAAGGGGATACACAGAACAGGGCCTGGCTAGTTCAGCAGCAAGGAGCTAACTGAGTTTAGACATTGCACAGGCAATGTTTCAGTGGGAGTGGCGAAACTAAATAGTCAAGGGCCCCAGGTAATTGGTCAGGGACAGATTACCCAGGTGCACCCAGACTGCATAAGAACCAGAGAGTTCAGGCGCCGCCCCCCTATACACACAGTCAGGAAACATGGAGAGCAAGCAGGAAAACAAGAGGCATAGCACATGGAGCTCAGGGCTGGCAACAGACAGATTTCACAGCATGGCTTGAAGCAGAAAGTAAGTAGGTGTGCGGGAGCTGGGAGACCATGCAGTGATGCCAGCAGGATTGTTACACTGTTACTGAGGAGCCCTGACAGTGATGGCTGGGATATTTATATATATCCCCAGCCTGGACTGGTGATATATGTCCCCCCCTCACTGGGAGCACCTCGATAACTCGTACCTATAAGGGAAGCCTTTCCGGTGACTATTTGCTCTCGGTGCAGTTCCCTGACTGACCTGGGGCAAGTGGTGGCGCCAGAGAGCTGATCCCTGGTGGGTCTTCCTCTCTCCTCCCCCAAGGTGAGCAAAGTCAACACCCCCTACCCCTGTGTGATCTGTCACATGAGGCTATGTGGGAGCTCATACTGTGTGTAATGGACTATGTGAGGCTCATACTGTGTATAGGGGCTATGTGAGGGCTCATAGTCTATATAGAGGGGCTATGTGGGGATCTTAATGTATGTGGGGCTGCGTGTGGGATCTTACCATATATAAGGGTCTGTGTGTGGACTCTTACTCTATACAGGGGGATGTCAGCATACTTAATTCTGCTCAATATTAAATGATACAATAAACATTAAAAATATAAAATAAATATAATCTGTTAATGTGAGGATCTGAAGTTGTGGGTTATAAAAATCTCCTAGGAAGGTTAATGATGCAACTATTTTTTATTCCATACATTCATGGTTGTACAATGAATCCAGGTAGATGACCAACATACAATGCCCTCAGTCCACAAGTTCCCAATCTGAGATCGGTAGTTCCACTGGGTCCGCACCAGGTGATACCCACTGTCTCTCAACTTTTGGTTGGCCCATAGCTTTTGGTATCTCCAGCCGGTATAGTGTGCAGTCATAGCTTATGTTTTTCCAGACGATGGGTATCACGACCATAGCTCGTGAATACTCCTCCAGCCAGCAACTGATCTACAAAACTCCATAGTCCATCCATCCCAGCTTGGATCCTCTCCCTTCGTAGTCAATCCAACAACTACCCTCTGTCTTTGTTAGGGCTGGCGGAACGCACCAAATTAGAAAATAATAGTAGGTGCGTTCGCAGCCCGGGGTCCACCGTGCAGAGGTGGTACACTGCTGCTAAATAATGGCGGAAGAATTAAGCGGTGTGAAACCAGTTACACATGGGTTACGTCACCCAATGTGAACAAGGGCACAGAGCCGCACAACCGCTGAACGTAGATACCGGAGCCTGTTAAGCTCACAGAGCCCGGCCAAAAGAGCGCACAGTGTATGGCCACAGAACTCTACCCCAAGAACACGGGGTTAGAGTCCTTCTAGGCCCACTGAACGCGCGGCGTCACTGTCACGAACGCCGCTATAGACGCTGGCTATGGAGCACGTGCACTGAGGCGTGCCGAGTCCCTGGTGAGGACTGATGCCTGACTCGACATCTGTCCTACGTATGCCTAAGCGCTAGCATACTAGGCTGCACAACACATGCATACCAAGGGTAGGAGTTTCTTAATGAGTCATTCACCAGAGACATTCATGCGTGCATACATCACTCACTCCACATAGTCTGTAAATACAGTCTTATCCTAGCATATGGCCGAGCGGCCATGCGAACCTTTTATAGCCGCGAGCGTCCGGGACCTTCCTGGCTTCTCGGATGGGCCAATCCGAACAGGAGCAGGACCTGAGCATGTGACCTTCGAACTCCAATGGGAGATCACTCCACGGGCATGCTCAGTGGCCCGACATGGAGAATCTCGCTGCTGAGCAGCATGTATTGTCATAGCTGCGCCAGAGGTGGCAGCAGCAAGCAAACCCACGGAGCTGGTCTGGGCAGAGCGCCTGGACTGACGAGTTTGCTGAGCAACCTCCTCTGCAGCTGGAGAGGAATGGGAGACCGCTGGAAGTAAGACTCGGGATTCTCGCTGTGCAGTGACAGAAATCTGACACCTAACAGTCTTTTTCTCCCTCCCCCTTAAACATTTTCCTGTAGATCACAGAATGAAGCATATTCTGTCACCTGGGACTGCATGCGAGACCCCCTGTGGTGATGGCTCCCATGGGTCTACAATACCCATTCACAATGGGCCTAGGAGTGGAAGTTCAAGAATGGATTGAGACATTTAGATACAGATGAGATTTATATAAAGATTGCTTTCCATTTACGGTACCTTTAGCAATCTCCTGTCTGGCCATAGGGTCCCGTTACATTTAGCGACGCACCAGCGATGCCGACAACGATACGACCCGGTCAGGATCGCTGGTGCATCACTAAATGGTCGCTAGTGAGCTGCAAAACAGGCGGATCTCTCTAGCGACTCAGCAGGGATAAGTGATCAGTCTGCGGTCGCTCTTACCTGTAACACCACAGTGATGACGACTTCCGCCTGCGTCCATGCGTCGCTAGTCGGCGCCAGCGGGACGCCGAGGAAAAAATGGCCCAGGACATTCGAACGCGATCAGCGATATCCAGCGGGAGGGCCGGTCACAGGTACGTGTCACACAAAGCGAGATCGCTAGTGATATCACTGTTGCGTCACAAAATCGGTGACGCTTTAGTGATATCGCTAGCGATCTTGCTATGCGAGAAGGGGTCTTTAGGTATACATAAGATCCAGCCTGCACGCTTTCCTCTGCTTGCTGTCTCTGAATGGAAACATTGATTCCTGAGGATGAACTGAAGAGCAAGCTAATCAGTAATAAAACACAGCAAGCAAATCTCTATTAACCCCTTACCTACAATTGACGTAATATTCCGTCCATGTGACCATGGACCTAATTACCATGGACGGAATATTACGTCATCGCGATCAGCGGCGCCCACATGGTGAGCGCCGCTGATCGCGGCCGAGTGTCAGCTAATTATCATAGCTGACACCCGGCACAATGTGTCAGGGGCGGTCACGGACCGCCCCCGACACGTTAACCCCTTGCACACCGCGATCAAACGCGATCGCGGTGTACCGGGGGTTAAAGGGAAGCATCGGCAGGGAGGGGGCTCCCTCTGTGCTTCCCTGAGCCCCCCACGGCAGCGCAATGTGCAGCGCTGCTGCGGGGGGCTCTTTCCCTACAGGCCCCCGGATCCAAGATGGCGACGGGGGCCTGCAGGGAGCTGACTTCCTCACTGCCTGCAAAGCGCAGGCATGAGGAAGTCTGCAGCAGTGCCTGTGACAGATCGCTGATCTGTCACAGTGATCTGTGATGTGACAGATCAGCGATCTGTCACAGGACAGTGATGTCCCACCTGGGACAAGGTAATAAAGTAAAAAAAAAAAAAAAAAAAGTGTTAAAAATAATTTTAAAAAAATCGCTAAATAAATTGGTAAAAAAAAAAAAAAATATTCCCCAATAAATCCATTTTTTCAAAATAAAAAAAAACAAAAACAATAAAAGTACACATATTTGGTATCGCCGCGTCCGTAATGACCTGCCCTATAAAACTGTCCCATTAGTTAACCCCTTTAGCGAACCCCTTAAAAAATAAAAATAAAAAACGAAGCAAAAAATAATGATTTATTATCATACCACCGAACAAAAAGTGCAATAACGTGCGATCAAAAAGACGCATATAAATATGCATGGTACTGCTGAAAACGTCATCTTGTCCCGCAAAAAACGAGCCACCATACAGCATCATCCGCAAAAAAATAAAAAAGTTATAGCTCGCAGAATAAAGCGATACAAAAATAATTATTTTTTATATAAAATAGTTTTCATTGCAAAAAACCGACAAAACATAAAAAAACGACCTAAATGAGGTATCGCTGTAACCGTACTGACCTGAAGAATAAAACCGCTTTATCAATTTTACCGCACGCGGAACGGTGTAAACGCACCCCCCAAAAGAAATTCATGAAATGCTGGTTTTTGTTCATTCTGCGTCCCAAAAATCGTCCCGCAAAAAATAAGACCTCACATGACTCGGTGGGTCAAAATACGGAAAAATTATAGCTCACAATATGTGGTGATGCAAAAACTATTTTTACAATAAAAAGCGTCTTTTAGCGTGCGACAGCCGCCAAACATAAAAACCGCCATAAATCGTAAATCAAACCCCCCGTTATCACCCCCTTAGTTAGGGAAAAATAATAAAACTAAAAGAAAATGTATTTATTTCCATTTTCCCGCTAGGGTTAGGGTTAGGGTAGGGTTAGGGCTAGGGTTAGGGTTAGGGCTAGGGTTAGGGCTAGGGTTAGGGCTAGGGTTAGGGCTAGGGTTAGGGTTAGGGCTAGGGTTAGGGCTAGGGTTAGGGCTAGGGTTAGGGCTAGGGCTCAGATTAGGGTTAGGGGTGTGTTGAGGTTAGGGTTGGAGTTATAATTGGGGGTTTCCACTGTTTGGGCACATCAGGTGCTCTCCAAAGGCAACATGGCGTCTGATCTCAATTCCAGCCAATTCTGCGTTGAAAAAGTCAAATGGTGCTCCTTCCCTTCCAAGCACTGCCATGTGCCCAAACAGTGTTTTACCCCCACATGTAGGGTATCAGCCTACTCAGGACAAATTACAAAACAACTTTTGGGGTCCAATTTCTCCTGTTACCCTTAGGAAAATAAAAAATTGGGGCCAAAAATATAATTTTGCGGAAAAAAATGTTTTTTTTATTTTCACGCCCAGGCGTTATAAACTTCTGTGAAGCACTTGGGGGTTCAAAGTGCTCTCCACACATCTAGATAAGCTCCGTGGGGGGTCTAGTTTCCAAAATGGGGTCACTTGTGGGGAGTTTCAATAGTTTAGGTACATCAGGGGCTCTCCAAACGCATATGACACCCGCATACCAATCCATCAAAGTCTGCATTCCAAAACGTCACTACTTCCCTTCCGAGCCCCGACGTGTGCCCATACAGTACTTTTCTCCCACATATGAGGTATCAGCGTACTCAGGACAAATTAGACAACAACTTTTGGGGTCCAATTTCTCCTGTTACCCTTGGGAAAATAAAAAAAATGGGGACTAAAAGATGATGTTTGTTGAAAAAATACGATATTTTTATTTTCACGCCCGGTCGTTATAAACTTCTGTGAAGCACTGGGGGGTTCAAAGTGCTCACCACACATCTAGATAAGTTCCTTGGGGGGTCTAGTTTCCAAAATGGTGTCATTTGTGGGGGGTTTCTACTGTTTTGGTACATCAGGGGCTTTCCTAACGCGACATGGTGTCCGATCTCAATTCCAGCCAAAAACGTCAAATGGCGCTGCTTCCCTTCCGAGCTCTGCCATACGCCCAAATAGTGGTTTACCCCCACATGTGGGGTATCAGCGTACTCAGGATAAATTGCACAATATCTTTTAGGGTCCTGTTACTTTTGGAAAAATAAGAATTGAGGGTGAAAAGATCATTTTTGTGGAAAAAATATGATTTTTTAATTGTACTGCTGTACGTTATAAACTTCTGTGAAGCCCTTGGGGGTTCAAAGTTCTCACCACACATCTAGATAAGTTCCTTGGGGGGTCTAGATTCCAAAATGGTGTCATTTGTGGGGGGTTTCCACTGTTTTTGTACATCAGGGGTTTTCCAATCGCGACATGGTGTCCGATCTCAATTCTAGCCAAAAACGTCAAATGGCGCTGCTTCCCTTCCGAGCTCTGCTATGCGCCCAAATAGTCATTTACACCCACATATGGGGTATCAGCGTACTCAGGACAAATTGCACAATAACTTTTAGGGTCCTGTTACCCTTGGAAAAATAAAAATTGGGGGTGAAAAGATCATTTTTGTGGAAAAAATATGATTTTTTAATTGTACCGCTGTACGTTATAAACTTCTGTGAAGCCCTTGTGGGTTCAAAGTTCTCACCACATATCTAGATAAGTTCCTTGGGGGGGTCTAGTTTCCAAAATGGGGTCACTTGGGGGGGTTTCCACTGTTTAGGTACATCAGGGGCTCGCCAAACGTGACATGGCGTCCGATCTGAATTCCAGCCAATTTTGCATTGAAAAAGTCAAACGGCGCTCCTTCCATTCTGAGCTCTGCCATGCGCCGAAACAGTGGTTCCCCCCCACATATCAGGTATCAGAGTACTCAGGACAAATTGCACAATAACTCTTGCAGTCCAATTTCTCCTGTTACCCTTGGTAAAATAAAGAAAATTGAACCTGAAGTATTTTTTTTGTGAAAAAAAGTTAAATGTTCATTTTTTTTTTAATATTCAAAAAATTCCTGTGACGCACCTAAAGGGTTAATAAACTTCTTGAATGTGGTTTTAAGCACCTTAAGGGGTGCAGTTTTTAGAATGGTGTCACTTTTGGGTATTTTCTATCATATAGACCCCTCAAAGTGGCTTCAAATGTGAAGTGGTCCCTAAAAATAAAATGGTGTTGCAAAAATGAGAAATCGCTGGTCAAATTTTAACCCTTATAACTTCCTAACAAAAAAAAATTTTGGTTCCAAAATTGTGCTGATGTAAAGTAAACATGTGGGAAATGTTATGTATTAAGTTTTTTGTGTGCCGTATCGCTGTGATTTAAGGGCATAAAAATTCAAAGTTGGAAAATTGCGAAATTTTCAAAATTTTCGCCAAATTTCCGTTTTTTTCACAAATAAACGCAAGTTATTTGAATGCAATTTTACCACTAACATGAAGTACAATATGTCACGAGAAAACAATGTCAGAATCACCGGGATCCATGAAAGCGTTCCAGAGTTATGACCTCATAAAGGTACAGTGGTCAGAATTGTAAAAATTGGCCCGGTAGTTAACGTGCAAACCACCCTTGGTAGTGAAGGGGTTAAATTACAATAATATTGATGTAACCAGTGCTCCGTGCTGGTAAAAGTCTCTATCTCTACGCCCATTCATCCTATAGTCTTTAGTAAGTGGCCATCTCCTCACAGTTAGTAATAATATTGAACAGAATTAATTTCAGCCTATGGGTTTGGCCCTCCAAAATAGTCACTATCTCTCATGTGGCCCCTGGGGAAAATGAATTGCCCACCTCTGAATTAAAGGGAATCTGCAATCAGGATTCCACACCCCAAGCTATTTATACCTACATGTAGTTCCTTCAAACACGAGTTCAGCAATACCTTTACATGGCTAGTCCAATTCAACATTATTGAGAAATCAATGTTTGTATTGGTATGCAAACGAATAGCAGATCTGAGGCCTGTTACTCCAGCTCTATTTCCCACCCAGCGCCACCACCTGCTGTTTGACTGACAGTCTCTATGCTCTGTGACTTTAGGCAAAGGCGCTGCAGTGAAACATGAGGAGATGATGTTGGACGGGGAATAGAGCTGGACTGACGGAGGCTTTCGATTTACAGGCTTATTTGCATATTAATTTAAACACTGATTTCGTAGTAACACAGTAGCAGACTGGCCATGTGAAGATGAGATCCTGCTGACAGATTTCCTTTAAGCAATTGTCACGAGAAAGTGCTGCACCATTAGGAACAATATTTAAAAATGTGTGTGGTTGTTTCTTAATTTCTACCAGTTGTTGTTGTTTTCCCTATGGACAAGATGATGTTATCTAATATTATCACAAATATTCCTTTTGGTTATTTCATTCTCATTAGATAAAGGAAATACACAAGCACGTTCATTTCAGTCAAAACATAAAACAACCATATGACACTTAAAAGTACAGATGTGGCTTTACTTTCATGTGTAATTGAAAGAGGCAATGAACTGACTAACAAGCACATAAAATCTGAGGAAAGGGATATGACAAATTTACTTCAAATCAATGTTGTAGGAGTATAAATTCCATGTATGAGCAAACAATATAATTTTCAATGTAGACGCAATAGGTGATGAACAGCAACAGCACTCAACCAAAACTCATCACACTGTAAGGGTGAGTGCACACGCTGCGGATTTTTCCACGCGGATTTGCAGGTAAAACCGCAGGTAAAGTGACATGCGGTTTTCCTGCAGATTTGCCAGCGGTTTTCCCCTGCAGATTGACACCTGGACAATGGAACAGGTGTCAAACTGCTGCAGAATCCGCAGAAAGAATTGACATGCTGCGGATTTAAAACCGCAGCAAATCCGCACGTAAAAATCCGCAGCATGTGCACAGCGAATTTGAAATCCCATTGGCTAACATTGTACAGTACAATGTCTGCGGAACTGCTGCGGATCCGCAGGGCCAAATCCGCTGCCGATCCGCTGCAGAATCCGCAGCGTGTGCACATAGCCTAACACCGCGATTCTTCCAAGACATGATCATGAAATAAATATGAATATTGAGGATCGGTACTATGGCGTAGCGTGTATTCATACTGATAACTTGGTTGCATGCCACTGCATCTATTTATTACCTGCCCTGTTGGCAGTGTGTTAAAGTCTAAGGAACCAGTCATTTCACTGGATGTGGATTCTCGACAATTTTCACAAATTAAAAAATAAAATTAACCCCTTTACCCCCAAGGGTGGTTTGCACGTTCATGACCGGGCCAATTTTTACAATTCCGACCACTGTCCCTTTATGAGGTAATTACTCTGAAACGCTTCCATGGATCCCGGTGATTCTGACAGTGTTTTCTCGTGACATATTGTACTTCATGTTAGTGGTAAAATTTCATTCATGTAACTTGCGTTTATTTGTGAAAAAAATGGAAATTTGGTGAAAATTTAGAAAATTTCGCAATTTTCCAACTTTGAATTTTCATGCCCTTAAATCACAGAGATACGGCACACAAAAAACTTAATAAGTAACATTTCATATATGTTTACTTTACATCAGCACAATGTTGGAACCAAAATTTTTTTTTGTTAGGAAGTTGTATGGGTTAAAAGTTGACCAGCGATTTCTCATTTTTACAACACCATTTTATTTTTATGGACCACATCACATTTGAAGTCACTTTGAGGGGTCTATATGATAGAAAATACCCAAAAGTGACACCATTCTAAAAACTGCACCCCTCAAGGTACTCAAAACCACATTCAAGAAGTTTATTATCCCCTTCAGGTGCTTAACAGGAATTTTTTGAATGTTTAAAAAAAAAAAAAATTAAATTCATGTCCAATTTTGTTTATTTTACCAAGGGTAACAGGAGAAATTGGACTGCAAAAGTTATTGTGCAATTTCTCCTGAGTACGCTGATACCTGATCTGTGGGGGGAACCACTGTTTCGATGCATGTCAGAGCTCAGAAGGAAAGGAGCGCCGTTTCACTTTTTCAATGCAAAATTGGCTGGAATTTAGATCAGATGCCATGTCACGTTTGGAGAGCCACTGATGTGCCTAAACAGTGGAAACCCCCCACAAGTGACCCCATTTTGGAAACTAGACCCCCCCAAGGATCTTATCTAGATATGTGGTGAGAACTTTGAACCCACAAGGGCTTCACAGAAGTTTATAACGTACAGCCGGACAATTAAAAAGTCATATTTTTTCCACAAAAATGATCTTTTCACCCCCAATTTTTATTTTCTCAAGGGTAATAGGACCCTAAAGGTTATTGTGCAATTTATCCTGAGTATGCTGATACCCCACATTTGGGGGTAAACCACTATTTGAGCGCATGGTAGAGCTCAGAAGGGAAGCAGTGGCATTTGACTTTTTTGGCTGGAATTGGGATTGGATGCCGCATTTGGAAAGCCCCTGATGTGCCTAAACAGTGGAGATTTCCACCTATCTCACTCAGTTACATGCTGTTGAACCAAAGATCCCTACTCCTGATGTGTTTTCTGGGGATCGGTCTAAATTTTTGAATTTTAAGAATAATTGTAAATTATTTCTTGCCTTGAAGCCTAACTCATCGGGGAGCTCTGTGCAGCAGGTTAAAATTGTCATCTCCTTGCTGCACGGTGATCCCCAGTATTGGGCCTTTTCTCTGACACCTGAAAATCCTATTCTGACTAATGTGGACGCATTTTTTCAAGCCTTGGGGTTGTTGTATGATGAACCTAATGCTGTTGATCAAGCTGAGAAAACCCTGTTGGCATTGAACCAGGGTCAGGATTCTGCAGAGCTATACTGTCAAAAATTCCAAAAGTGGGCGGTCCTTACTACATGGAATGATGGTGCCTTGGCAGCTCTCTTTCGGAAGGGTTTATCAGAGACCGTAAAAGATGTTATGGTGGGATTTCCTGTTCCCTCTGGTCTTGATGATTCTATGTCATTAGCCATTCAAGTTGATCGGCGTTTACGTGAACGTAAAACTACATGAGAGGCGTTGCCACCTTTTGAACAAACATCTGAACCTATACAATGTGGTAGGGTTTTGTCTAGGGCGCAACATCAGGAGTTTAGAAGGCGTAATAAGCTGTGTTTTTTCTGTGGAGACACCTCTCATACTATTTCTGTCTGCCCTAAATGAGAGAAACGTTTTGCACACACATTTGCTGTGGGCAGTGTACAACCTAAGTTTCTTTTGGCAATTACTCTGATCTGCTCCTTATCCACATTTTCCGCTAAGGCTTTTGTAGATTCAGGAGCAGCTTTGAATCTGATGGGTTTGGACTTTGCTAAACGTTGTGGTTTTCCTATGATACCTCTGCGGACGCCTATTCCTTTGAGGGGTATTGATGCTACTCCTTTGGCGGAGAATAAACCTCAGTTTTGGACCCAGGTGATAATGCGAGATGCCCCAGACCACCAGGAAAATTGTAAATTTTTGGTGCTGCACAATTTGCATGATACTATTGTTCTGGGTTTTCCCTGGTTGCAAACTCATAATCCAGTTTTGGATTGGAAATCTGTGTCTGTGGTGAGTTGGGGTTGTCAGTGTGTTCTTAGGGACACTTCTGTTTTCTCCACCTCTCCTCAGTGTCATGATATTCCTGATTATTTGGCTGATTTTTCTGATGTATTTAGTGAGAGTAAGTCTGCGTCTTTGCCTCCTCATAGGAGTTATGACTGTGCAATTGAGTTGATGCCTGGGTGTAAATTTCCCAAGGGTCGGCTTTTCAACTTGTCAGTACCCGAACATGATGCTATGCGATCCTATATTATATTAGACCATCCTCTTCACCCTTAGGTGCTGTTTTTCTTGTGGCCAAGAAAGATGGTTCATTAAGACCTTGTATTGACTATCGTTCCCTTAACAAGATGACGGTTAAATATCAGTACCCGTTACCCCTGATGTCTGATTTATTCTCCAGAGTTAAAAGTGCCTGCTGGTTTACTAAGCTTGACCTCAGGGGGGCGTATAATCTTATTCGCATCAAGCACGGGGATGAATGGAAGACGGCGTTTAATACTCCGGAGGGACATTTTGAGTACCTGGTGATGCCTTTTGGGCTCACTAATGCCCCTTCTGTCTTCCAATCCTTTATGAATATTTTCCGGGACTTTGTGGATAAGTTTTTGATCATCTATCTGGATGATATTTTGATCTTTTCCAGTGATTAGGATTCTCATGTGGAACATGTCCGGACTGTGTTCCGGATTTTGAGGGAGAATTCCCTGTTTGTTAAGCGATCGAAATGCCTCTTTGGTGTACACATTTTTGGGATTTATTTAGTCTCCGTCGACTATTAAAATGGACCCGGCCAAGGTACAGGCCATTTATGATTGGGTTCAGCCGACTTCTTTGAAGGCTCTCCAGAAGTTTTTGGGTTTTGCTAATTTCTATCGTAAATTTATAGGTAATTTTTCTGGTATTGTCAAACCACTGACTGATCTGACCAAGAAGGGTGCTGATGTGCTGAATTGGTCTCCAGAGGCTGTCTCGGCATTTCAGGAGCTTAAGCGGAGATTCACTTCTGCTCCAGTTTTACGGCAACCTGATGTCTCACTTCCATTTCAGGTGGAGGTAGATGCTTCTGAGATTGGTGCAGGAGATGTTTTGTCCCAAAAAGATCCTGTGACTTCTAAAATTAATCCCTGTGCCTTCTTTTCTCGAAAGTTCTCCCCATCTGAACGCAACTATGACATGGGGAATCGGGAATTGTTGGCCATGAAATGGGCATTTGAAGAGTGGAGACATTGGTTGGAGGGAGCTAGACATCAAGTTGTGGTCCTCACTGACCACAAGAATTTGGCTAGGTGGGCCTTGTTTTTCACGCGTTTTAATTTTGTGGTCTCTTTTCTTTCGGGCACTAAGAATGTTAAGGCAGACGCCCTTTCTAGGAGTTTCTTTGCTGATTCTCTTATTGTGACCGAGCCTACTACCATCCTAGGTGAGGGGGTAGTTCTTTCTGCCATTTTGCCCGATTTGAGACGCACCCTGGAGGAATTTCAGAATTTCAGGAAGATAAACCAGAGCGTTGTCCTATGGGAAAATTGTATGTTCCTGACCAGTGGTGGAAGAGAGTGATGTCTGAAGTTCATTGCTCCGCATTGGCTGGTCATCCAGATATTTTTGGTACCAGAGATTTGGTGAGTCGGTCTTTTTGGTGGCCTGCCTTATCTCGTGATGTCAGGAATTTTGTGCAGTCCTGTGGGACTTGTTCTTAATCTAAACCCTGTTCTCGTTCTAGTGGGTTGTTGATGCCCCTGCCGGTGCCCAAGAGGCCATGGACCCATATCTCAATGGATTTTATTCCTGATCTTCCTGTCTTTCAGAGAATGACTGTTATCTGGGTGATTTGTGATAAATTTTCTAAGATGGTCCATCTTGTACCACTCCCAAAGTTGCCATCTTCCTCAGAGTTGGTGCCCTTGTTTTTACAACAGGTGGTTCGGTTGCATGGGATTCCTGAGAACATTGTGTCGGACAGACGAGTCCAGTTTGTTTCCAGATTCTGGAAAGCCTTTTGCTCCAATCTGGGAATTCAGTTATCTTTCTCCTCTGCGTTTCATCCTCAGAAAAATGGGCAGACTAAGTGAACAAACCAGACTTTGGAGTCCTATTTGAGATGTTTTATATCTGCTGATCAGGATGACTGGGTTTCATTTTTGACCTTGGCCGAATTCGCGCTAAACAATAGAGCTAGTTCTGCCACTTTGTTGTCGCCCTTTTTCTGAAACTTTGGGTTTCATCCTCGATTTTCTTCAGGGCAAGTGGAATCTTCAGCCTGCCCAGGTGTGGACACTGTGGTAGAGAGAATGCAGCAGATTTGGGACCAAGTGGTGGATAAGTTGTAACTCTCTCAGGAAAAGGCCCAGCGGTTTTCCAACCGGCATAGGACCATTGGTCCCCGGTTTAAAGTGGGTGATATGGTTTGGTTGTCATCAAAGAATATCTCTATGAAGGTTGCGTCTCCAAAGTTCAAGCCAAGATTTATTGGACCTTATAAGATTTTGGAGATTCTTAATCCTGTTTCTTTTCGATTGGCTCTTCCAGTTACGTTTACGATCCATAACGAATGTCTCAAATCTCTGTTGAAGAGGTTTGTTGAGCCAGTAGTTCCTATGGCGGCACCTCCTGACCCTGTATTGGTTAAAGGCAATGTGGAATATGAGGTAGAGAAAATATTGGATTCTCGTTTGGCTAGACGAAGACTCCAGTATTTGGTTAAAAGGAAGGGGTTATGGCCAGGAAGATAATTCTCGGGTCTCTGCCCCTGACATTCATGCCAATAGATTGGTTCGTGCTTTTCACTGGGTCCATCCTGATCAGCCTGGTGGCGTGGATGAGGGTTCGGTGACCCCTCCTCAAGGGGGGTACTGTTGTGAACTCATTTTCTGGTCTGCCTCTGGTTTCTGGCGAGGGAGCTGGTTGTGCTGACAGAGGAGTTGTGAGTTCTCTTTCTGGGCTCCCTCTGGTGGTGGCAGGAGGTAATGAAGCTGATCTAATTAACAGAGACCTGCCACCTGATAATGAGGATGAGGATTGGACATCTGGAGTCTCAGACTGGATTTAAGACAGCTGACTCCCTATTCCCATTATGGTGATTTTTTTCCTGCCTCCTGGGGTCTTAGTTTCCAGCTCAGTTCCTGCCTTCTCAAGCTAAGTTGTTCTCTGGTTATGTTCACATTTTATTTGGTTTGGTCTATTCAGTTTTTTGTGTGGTCAGCCAGCCCCGGCTGGGGCTGTGCTGAATTTCCACTCTTATGTCATTGTATGTGCTATTTTGCTTTTTGTCCCTTATTAGATTGGCCTTTTTTTGCTCTGTTCTCAGAATATGCCAGAGTGCTGATATAGTGGGAGAAGTCTAGTGACTTCAGGGTATTTTTGCTATCAGAAGTGTTGGAAATTTTTGCAGGGTGTTTTGGCGTGATTGCAGACAGTATCTTTCCTTTCCTGTCCTTTCTAGTTAGTGTGGGCCCCATCGTTTGCTCAGCCTATTTTCCTACCTGTGTTTGTGCTTTCATCTTGGCTCACCGTCAATACATGTGTGGGGGCTGTCTATTCCTTTGGGGTCTGCTCTGGAGCAGTTTAGATTTTCCCTTTTCTTGCTTTAGGTTTATTTAGTCCTCCGGCTGTGACGAGGCGTCTAGAATCATCGTAGGTACGCTCCACGGCTGCTGCTAGTTGTGTGGTTAGGATCAGGGGTCTGCAATCTGCGTAATTACCAACCTCTCTGGTTTTCTGTGACTTGGCTTGGTCTTGTTTTCCTCCTCGGTGACCCATTCATAACAGGAAACCCCTCACAATGACACCAATTTGGAAACTAGACCCCCCAAGGAACTTATCTAGATGTGTGGTGAGAACTTTTAACCTCCCAGGGGTTCACAGAAGTTTATAACGCCCGGGCATGAAAATAAAAAAAATCATATTTTTTCCACAAATATGATCTTTTAGTCCCCAATTTTTTTATTTTCCCAAGGGTAACAGGAGAAATTGGACCCCAAAAGTTGTTGTCCAATTTGTCCTGAGTACGTTGATACCCCATATGTGGGAGAAAACTACTGTATGGGCACATGTCGGGGCTCGGAAGGGAAGTAGTGACGTTTTGGAATGCAGACTTTGACGGAATGGTCTGCATTCATGTCGCATTTGGAGAGCCTCTGATGTGCCTAAACTGTTAAAACTCCCCACAAGTGACCCCATTTTGGAAACTAGACCCCCCACGGAACTTATCTAGATGTGTGGTGAGCACTTTGAACCCCCAAGTGCTTCACAGAAGTTTATAACGCCAGGGCGTGAAAATAAAAAAATCATTTTTTTTCCACAAAAATGATATTTTTGCCCCAATTTTTTATTTTCCTAAGTGTAACAAGAGAAATTGGACCCCAAAAGTTGTTTTGCAATTTGTCCTGAGTAACTGATACCCCATATGCACTGTTTGGGCGCATGGCAGAGCTTGGAAGGGAAGGAGCACCGTTTGACTTTTTCAATGCAGAATTGGCTGGAATTGAGATCAGACGCCATGTTGCATTTGGAGAGCCCCTGGTGTGCCCAAACAGTGGAAACCCCCCAATTCTAACCCTAGCCCTAACCCCAACACACCCCTAACCCTAATGGGAAAATGGAAATAAATACTTTTTTTAATTTTATTATTTTTCCCTAACTAAGGGGGTGATAACGGGGGGTTTGTTTTACTATTTACAGCGGGTTTTTATGTTTGGCAGCTGTCGCACGCTAAAAGACGCTTTTTATTGTAAAAATAATTTTTGCATCACCACATTTTGAGAGCTATAATTTTTCCGTATTTTGACCCACCGAGTCAAGTGAGGTCTATTTTTTGCAGGACGAGTTGATAAGCCAGTTTTATTCTTTGGGTCAGTACGATTACAGCGATACCTCATTTATGTCTTTTTTTATGTTTTGGCGCTTTTATGCAATGAAAACAATTTTATATAAAAAATAATTATTTTTGCATCGCTTTATTCTGCGAGCTATAACTTTTTTATTTTTTTGCTGATGATGCTGTATGGTGGCTCGTTTTTTGCGGGACAAGATGACGTTTTCAGTGGTACCATGACTATTTATATCCGTCTTTTTGATTGCACGTTATTGCACTTTTTGTTCGGCGGTATGATAATAAAGCATTATTTTTTGCTTTGTTTTTTATTTTTATTTTTTAAGGGGTTCGCTAAAGGGGTTAACTAATGGGAAAGTTTTATAGGGCGGGTGGTTATGGACGCGGCGATACTAAATATGTGTACTTTTATTGTTTTGTTTTGTTTTTATTTCCAAAAAATGAATTTATTAGGCAATATTTTTTTTTTTTATTTATTTAGCGATTTTTTATTAATTATTTTTACACCTTTCTTTTTTTTACTTTATTATACTGTCCCAGGAGGGACATCACTGTCATGTGACAGATCGCTGTGACAGCGATCTGTCACAGGCAGTGCTGGAGGCTTCCTCATGCCGGCGCTTTGCAGGCACTGAGGAAGCTGGCTCCCTGCAGGCCTGCGAAGGTCCCCGCCGCCATTTTGGATCCAGGGACCTGCAGGGAAGGAGGCCCCCGCAGCAGCGCTGCACATCGCACTGCTGTGGGGGTGTCAGGGAAGCACGGAGGGAGCCCCCTCCCTGCCGATGCTTCTCTAAACCCACGGTACACTGCGATCATGTTTGACCGCAGTGTGCCAGGGTTTGACGTGTCGGGGGCGGTCCGTGACCGCCCCTGACATATAGTGATAATCAGCTGACACCCGGCCGCGATCAGCAGCGCTCCCCCCGTGAGCGTCGCTGATCGCGCTAGACGTACTAAACCGTCCATGGGCATAGGGGCCCATGGATGGGATAGTACGTCAGATGGCAGAGAGGTTAAATTGAATTAAAAAATTGAAATGACTGTAAGAGAATGGTCAGCCATAATATACTGAAAAGCCATGTTGGACCTAGAAGTCACTTTGGACAAACTCGAGCCAACTAACTTTGCAGCCAATGACATGCAGGTCTGGGAGCTTTACCCAGAATGGAGGTATAAATGACATCCGTGCCAGTAGTAAGGAAGGAAGGAGTCCAGGAGGGTAAATGGGAACAGCCACAGGGGTCTGTGATGGGTAATAATGGTATCTTATACAGTAGAAGTGAGCAGTATATATACTGTATATTGAATTGAGATAGAAATCAGGACAAAAAGAATGTCAGTGTTCAAAGAATTATGAGTAATGAAATTAGCAAACAGGTACATGGGGATTTATAGGCAGTACTCATACATTATGTCATGTTGCATTATCACTGGATTTGTTCTAAAATACATGTTTTTCTCTGTACTGTGCAGTATGTAGTTTCCTTTGGCTAACCATGTCTAAAAAGCCCCTTATACCGCTGTCCGGGGCCAGATCGCCCACCGCTGTTGTACTTGTCTGGACCCCTGTGTCTGTAATCACCACTCCACAGGCTCTATGCTTCCTGGAGGCAACTTCCCACCGAGTTACCAGCAAATTCAGAGACAAATCGTTTCCAAGGCACCAGAGAGATGATTCCATTCCTTTATTCATCCAAAATGCATCCTAAAAGCAACGTTTCTGCCGCAAGTGATCTTTTCCAGGCATAAACAGCTTCATCTGCCATTTTGTTTAGGCTTGAAAAAGGCCACTTGCTGGCGGGAACGTTGCATTGATGATGCATTTTGGACAAATAAAGGAATGGAATCATCTCTCTGGTGCCTTGGAAACAATTTGTTTCTGTCTGGACACCTGCACATGTCAGATCGCCATCTTCTGTATCTGCTCTGTTCCACTTCTCTAATAAACCTCAGTCCCTTGCTTCAAAAGATTGTCTACAGTGTCTTCTCAGGTCTTTCAGCTCTCAGTAAGGACTTTCTTACAAGTAGCAAAGTCTAAGCCAGGAGGAGAAGCCCAGGAACAAGATCCTCGGAGGAATCGGTAGACAAGAGCTAGAGACTGAACGGGGAAAAAAGAGTGGCGCCACGTGGAAGTCGCTCAAAGGAAACTAGCCGGAAAGAGTCTCGGAAGTGTCTCAAAGTTTGCAGGAATTTTATAAGAAAACTACAAAAAAAAAACTAAGGACTATAAAAATATATGTGTAAATAAAAAGAAATCTCTATGTGAGTTATCTACAAGGAGGTGGGAAAAGAAGGGTTTTGTGCCCGGTAGCAGAGAGGCTTTAGAGCAGGGTTCCCCAACTCCAGTCCTCAAGGCCCACCAACAGGTCATGTTTTCAGGATTTCCTTAGTATTGCCCAGGTGATAATTGCATCACCTGCACAATACAAGGGAAATCCTGAAAACATGACCTGTTGGTGGGCCTTGAGGACTGGAGTTGGGGATCCCTGCTTTAAAAGACAGAGGAAGTGTAGCGAGAGAGGCTGGAGGGCACAACACCTCTTTTGGTCGATTTAAAGGGAAGGTGCCATCAAAAAAGTTTTGGAATTTCCACTTTCAAACACTAGAGGGGGCAGTTACTGAAATTTGACAAAAACCTAGTATACAACTAGTATCATACAGGTCAGGATTATTATTATTATTATTATTTATTTATATAGCGCCATTGATTCCATGGTGCTGTACATGAGAAGGGGTTACATACAAATTACAGATATCATTTACAGTAAACAAACTAACAACCACAGACTGATTCAGTGGGGAGAGAGGACCCTGCCCTTTCGGTCTTACATGCTACAGGATGGTGGGGAAGGAGAAAGTAGGTTGGTGGGTTGCAGCAGTTCCGGTGTTGGTTGAGGTGATATCACTGGTAGTGGTGAGAGAGAAGGCGGTAGCGGGGTCATTGCAGGCTGTAGGTTTTCTTGAAGAGGTGGGTTTTCAGGTTCTGTCTGTTTTCAGGTTCTGTCTGAAGGATCAAAATGTGGTTGATAGTCGGACTTGTTGGGGCAGAGGGGAGGGGAGAGGGGAGAGGACCCTGCCCTTTCGGGCTTACATGCTACAGGATTAGATACACAGCTCAGTATCACATAGGATAGGATTAGATACACAGCTCGGTATCACACAGGATAGGAATAGATACACAGCTCAGTATCACACAGGTTAGGATTAGATACACAGCTCAGTATCACACAGGATTGGATTAGATACACGGCTCAGCAGACAGTATCACACAGGATAGGATTAGATACACAGCTCAGCAGACATTATCACACAGGATAGGATTAGATACACAGCTCAGCAGACTATCACACAGGATAGGATTAGATACACAGCCTAGCAGACTATCACACAGGATAGGATTAGATACATGGCTCAGCAGACAGTATCACACAGGATAAGATTAGATACATAGCTCAGCAGACAGTATCACACAGGATAGGATTAGATACACAGCTCAGCAGACTATCACACAGGATAGGATTAGATACATGGCTCAGCAGGCTATCACACAGGATAGGATTAGATACACGGCTCAGCAGTCAGTATCACACAGGATAGGATTAGATACACGGCTCAGCAGACAGTATCACACAGGATAGGATTAGATACATGGCTCAGCAGACAGTATCACACAGGATAGGATTAGAACCACAGCTCAGCAGTCAGTATCACACATGATCGGATTAGATACACAGCTCAGCAGTCAGTATCACACAGGATAGGATTAGATACACGGCTCAGCAGACTAACACACAGGATAGGATTAGATACACGGCTCAGCAGACAGTATCACACAGGATAGGATTAGATACACGGCTCAGCAGACTATCACACAGGATAGGATTAGATACACGGCTCAGCAGTCAGTATCACACAGAATAGGATTAGATACACGGCTCAGCACACAGTATCACAGGATAGGATTAGATACACGGCTGAGCAGACAGTATCACACAGGATAGGATTAGATACACGGCTCAGCAGACAGTATCAGACAGGAGATGATTAGATACACGGCTCAGTATCGCACAGGTCAGGATTAGAAACACAGTACTTTAATCTTCTGTCCAGATGAAAGATTGCACCATCATGTGCTGCCAGAGGATGATCAGATCGGTGATACTGCTCAGTTGTTCTTTAGCACCATAGAATGGATTTATTATACAGCGCTTATTCATATCCGTGGATTGTCGGTTACTGCAGGGTATAGCAGCCGTCCGGAAGCGAGAGCAAGACGATCTCTGTAACCACACTGACCACGAGGATCATGGACAAAGGACACTCCTATATTCCCTAGTATTCTTCAACAGACTATATCAAAATGTTTTGTTTTGATTTTTTGTGCATGTTTTTCTTAGCAGGAGAATCCCATAGTTCAGACCACAAATTCTCTCCCATTGGCCGCAGACTTGTCTCTCATCTCCCGTCTCACCATCAGTGAAATTACCCTCTGATGCTGTGTTGCCATGATGAGTATTTGGTGAGTTTTTGACGCTGCAGATTTCCTGCAGAATTTCATTCTTCATCTTGCCAGATTAGGTTACTTGTGTTTCTTCGTTGTGTTTTTGAGTGTTTTTTACATGGTTTTATTGCATTTTTTTTCAGTTTCGCTCATTTTTGCTGTGAGCTTTGATAGTGCTTTATTGATAATGCTATGTGTGCGGGTGGATTACATCCATTTTTGCTGCTGAAATGTGATAAAAACCCATATGCATTTTTTACATGCGGATATTTGGTATCTCATTAAAGTGTATGGGGAAAACGCACAAATAAAACATATTTCACAAGATTTCAAAAATTCAACACGCCTCAATTTTTGTAGTATTAAAAAAAGTAGACATATCCAAGAGCGGTAAAGGATCCAGCTTCCAGAATATCATTTTTTTAAATTTAATCCATTAAAAAAGTGAAAAAATATACAAACTTTGCAGAAGATTGAAGTGAACACTTTCTATAAGAACCAACGCGTTTCAAACTTTACAACGTTCTTAGTCCTGATTCAAAATGCGTCGGATTTATGAAGGGTGTTCAGAAGGTGAAATCTCTTCCCCTGCACTTTACGCACTCTCCCTACTCCAGGGTTCTGGTGCCACTTATGGTATCCGGTATTGTCTGCAGCGCTGATGTCACATCAGCAGCGCTGCAGCCGATCAGTGAGCTCAGCAGCTTATGATATCAACACGAGCAGAGTCATGGAGCGAAGTTACTGGCTGCAGCGCTGTCATCGATGTAATAATGAAGTCAGAAAGGATTAATGGGCACTTTTACATGGCGATACTTTCCATCAGTATTTGTTATCAGACTCCAGGAATGGATCCAAAACACAGACGAGGTGAAAGTGATTGCGTTATTATTGTTCTCTGTGTTTGCTCCTGTCTGTTTTTTAGCTTCCAAATCCTGATGTAAAATACTGCCCCAAATCCTCCCTGTGTGAATGACGCGAGGAAGCTGCTTGTAATCCTGCTGTAATAGAAGTCCTTATTCCAATCATGAGTGCACACTTGCTTGTCTTCTCTGCTCCATGATATCCAGCAGAGCCGGCGCAACACCTGGGGCAAAACTGTGGCCGCAGATGTCCGGCCCAATGACACAGTGACATGTGATGGACCCCGACTCCCAAACAAGATGAATCAGACAGACGCAAACAAAATAAATACACAAAGCATTGCATTTAGGTGTCAAACGTTCTCAATTTTATTTATATTCACATGACACCAAAAATGGCACAACCCCCGACTCACGAAGAGTCACCCCCCAGCACTCAGGAGAGGAAAAACCACCTGTGGTGGAAACCTCTAGGGAACCATAGCTGGAGGATCGCCCTTCCCTTGGGCTTAGAGAGTTAGTGCCGATATAGCAGATGGAACTGCAGAATTTTACAATCTGTACATTTTACTAAATTTACAGAGAACGACATAACAAATCCAGACTATAAATGTGATAACCGGATGTGGGAGAGATCTGGCTGCGATATCGGTCACCACATTGGTTGCCAGACCCAATTTAGTTGATCTGATTGCCCAGATGGATGAATCATTTCTTCCTTACAGATCCAGGTCCATCTCTCAAAAATTTAGACTTTTGGTTACTGGGATTGTTCATAATGGATAATCCCTAATAGGAGAACCCCCCCCCTTCCTCCACCCCAATTTATCACCCATTAAAGTCATAGGTGCTTCCATGAACTCCCAAAGGAGAGCAGCTCTTTGTAGAGGGTAACAGAAGGGGATCCTGTGCTGGGGACCCCCCTCTGTTACCTTCCCATGCCCTGGGGGAGTCTAAAACAGACAACCCCTTTCCCTGCTAGAACCTCCAAATTACACCAAGGTCGGCACATTATGTGGGTGGTCAAGCTCAACGTCCTCAGGCGCATCAGTAATGGCGCTGATCGGGGCAGCGCGGCCTTCTATTATGGAATTATCTTTATCACACTTGTTTATGACCTCATAACAGTTGTCATGGTTACTACAGGGGCTGTTACTGATGCAGGACCCAAGTATTAACCCTTTCATCATTGGTAATTCACTTCATTATAGAGGCAACTAACTGCTCTTGTTACCAAGCAGTTGCCTATCATTATGGCTTCACTTAGGCGCCATAATACAGATTAAATGTGCGAGTGTTTCAGGAGGGTTTTACACTTTTTAGATCCAGGGATTGGGTTTATAGCTAGCACGTTACACTGAAAAAAATAAGGGAAATTACTTGGAAAATATTATAGAGAATTACATTTCAAGCATTTTTCTAATGTACAGCTTACATAATTACATACTTTTTTCATCATATCTTCTAATTTATACATTTTGTATTGCTAGATTCTTTATAACTCACAAGGTCGTGTTTTGTTGAAAAAGCATCCAGAACTTTTTTAAATGTTGTTCTAGTGTCATCCATTACTACCTCTTGTGCTCGGGCATTCCACAGCCTGATTGCTCTTACTGTAAAGAACCCTTTCCTAATTGTCTTTCCACCACATGTAACAAATGTTCCATTATTCTTTGTAAGTCCATAAAAGTGAAAAATAACGTGCCAGCACTATGACCACATATGTATTTATACATATAAATGAGATATTGTAATAATATAGTTTCCGCCTTTGAACTGACTCTACAGTTGTAGCCAAAAGTATTGACACCCCTGCAATTCTGTCAGATAATACTCAGTTTCTTCCTGAAAATGATTGCAAACACAAATTCTTTGGTATTATCTTCATTTAATTTGTCTTAAATGAAAAAACACAAAAAGAATTGTCCTAAAGCCAAATTGAATATAATTCCACACCAAACATAAAAAGAGGGTGAACAAAAGTATTGGCACTGTTCGAAAAATCATGTGATGCTTCTCTAATTTGTGTAATTAACAGCACCTGTAACTTACCTGTGGCACCTAACAGGTGTTGGCAATAACTAAATCACACTTGCAGCCAGTTGACATGGACTAAAGTTGACTCAACCTCTGTCCTGTGTCCTTGTGTGTACCACATTGAGCATGGAGAAAAGAAAGAAGACCAAAGAACTGTCTGAGGACTTGAGAAACCAAATTGTGAGGAAGCATGAGCAATCTCAAGGCTACAAGTCCATCTCCAAAGACCTGAATGTTCCTGTGTCAACCGTGCGCAGTGTCATCAAGAAGTTTAAAGCCCATGGCACTGTGGCTAACCTCCCTAGATGTGGACGGAAAAGAAAAATTGACAAGAGATTTCAACGCAAGATTGTGCGGATGTTGAATAAAGAACCTCGAATAACATCCAAACAAGTTCAAGCTGCCCTGCAGTCCGAGGGTACAACAGTGTCAACCCGTACTATCCGTCCGGCGTCTGAATGAAAAGGGACTGTATGGTAGGAGACCCAGGAAGACCCCACTTCTTACCCCGAGACATAAAAAAGCCAGGCTGGAGTTTGCCAAAACTTACCTGAAAAAGCCTAAAACGTTTTGGAAGAATGTTCTCTGGTCAGATGAGACAAAAGTAGAGCTTTTGGGCAAAGGCATCAACATAGAGTTTACTGGAGAAAAAAAGAGGCATTCAAAGAAAAGAGCATGGTCCCTACAGTCAAACATGGCGGAGGTTCCCTGATGTTTTGGGGTTGCTTTGCTGCCTCTGGCACTGGACTGCTTGACAGTGTGCATGGCATTATGAAGTCTGAAGACTACCAACAAATTTTGCAGCATAATGTAGGACCCAGTGTGAGAAAGCTGGGTCTCCTTCAGAGGTCATGGGTCTTCCAGCAGGACAATGACCCAAAACACACTTCAAAAAGCACTAGAATATGGTTTGAGAGAAAGCATTGGAGACTTCTAAGGTGGCCAGCAATGAGTCCAGACCTGAATCCCATAGAACACCTGTGGAGAGATCTAAAAACGGCAGATTGGTGAAGGCACCCTTCAAATATCAGGGACCTGGAGCAGTTTGCCAAAGAAGAATGGTCTAAAATTCCAGCAGAGCATTGTAAGAAACTCATTGATGGTTACCGGAAGTGGTTGGTCACAGTTATTTTGGCTAAATGTTGTGCAACCAAGTATTAGGCTGAGGGTGTCAATACTTTTGTCTGGCCCATTTTTGGAGTTTTGTGTGAAATGATCAATGTTTTGCTTTTTGCTTCATTCTCTTTTGTGTTTTTTTCATTTAAGACAAATTAAATGAAGATAATACCAAAGAATTTGTGTTTGCAATCATTTTCAGGAAGAAACTGAGTATTATCTGACAGAATTGCAGAGGTGTCAATACTTTTGGCCACAACTGTACATAGCAAATATCTTTTATAAAATGTGGAGCTGAAAAGTAGATCCTATATTCGAGATGTGGCCTTACAAGGTGTAATAATACATTTGGCTCACGGGATTTTCTCTCTTTTTATACACCCTAAAATCTTGTTTGCTTTTGCAGCTGCTTCCTGACATTGAGTGCTGCTGCTCAGCTGACTTGTCACAAGAACCCCCAATTCCTTCTCCTGTCATGTAATCTCTAACATCTTTACATATAATCTACATGCAGCAGTGCGATTACTCTGGGGGCAGTGCATTACTCTACATTTATTAACATTGAAATTCATCTGCCATGTGTTTGCCCTTGCATGAATCTATTCCAGATCCTTTTATAATATTCTAATTTCAGAGGTTAGTAATTAACATATGCAGTTTGCAGGGTGCCTTGAGTCTTTGGAAAAGGTAGGGATATCCAGCCATTTTTGGCTAAAAAAAATTATTAAAAAAATTGTTCGAAGAACTGAATAAAAATAGTCTTGATCCATTTCTTTTAAATTGCTTCAGAATTAAAATAATTTTTACTTAAAGGGAATCTGTAAGCAGTTTTTTGCTACCTCATCTGAGAGCGGCATAATGTAGGAAGAGAGACCCTGAATCCAACAATGTATCATTTAGTGCACTGGGTGCATTCTGACACAAATTTTTTAGATTTAGCAATGCAGCAGAGCTAGGAAAGCTGACTCCGCCCACACCACAGCTAACCCCACCCACACCAGGCTCTCAATGTACATAGCTATAGACAGTGAGGTGCTTATCACAGTGTATAATCTTTATTAATGCATCTTTGTGAAAAAATTTCGGCTGACTAAGATAGTGGTATACAGGTGGGAGATGACAAAATACACTGAAAGAATTATAGATCAAAGATCAAGCTGTGCAAGATTCATATTCACAAAGCAATACCAATAAATGTTCCACTTAAAATCTGACTTCACCATATCTAATAAATAAATAAATGGAAAAAAAAATAGGCAGCACTCAAATTAAATGTGAAAAAAGTGGATACTTTACTGATCCTCAGATGGCAACGTTTCAACGGTGACCCGTCTTTGTCAAGCCAAAGACGGGTCACAGTTGAAACGTTGCCATCTGAGGATCAGTAAAGTATCCACTTTTTTCACATTTAATTTGAGTGCTGCCTATTTTTTTTTCCTTTTTTTTTCCTTTTGTCATTTAGGCTGTTTGGACACTGCTGAATAGGTTTTGCACGATGGACTACTTGCTAGAGATGGGGTGCACCTTACGAAGACTGGAAAGCATGTATTTGGAAGTCGCCTTGATACACTTGTAAGGAGAGCTTTAAACTAGAACAACATGGGAAGGGAAGCAAAAGACCAGAAAAAGCCATACACCTGACAAATGCTATTGAGAAATCTGCTATTAGAAGTGGAAAGGAAGAACAAAGACGAAAGAATCTAATTAATAAAAATATTGGAGAAAGAGAAACCAATCACAAACTAAAATGTTTCTATACTAATGCACAAAGCATGGGCAACAAACAAGGAGAATTGGAACTACTAACACAGGAAAAGAAATATGATGTCATTGGAATCACTGAAACTTGGTGGGACAATACACATGATTGGAATACAAGACTAGAAGGATACAACTTATTTGCAAGAAACAGACTTGATAAACGAGGAGGGGGTGTCGCATTGTATGTTCGAAACGCGTATATCTGCACAGAGATTGAAGCTTCAGAGACTGGGAGTTCTGTGGAAACTGTTTGGGTAAGAATACAAGGACAGAACAATGGAAAGGACACCATTGTAGGCATTTACTACAGGCCACCTGTGCAAGCCGAAGATATAGATGAACTCTTTATGCATCAGATGGCCAAGTTCTCCAAAAAATATGACATGGTTGTCATGGGAGATTTCAACTATCCAGACATTTGTTGGGAATCTCTCTCAGGCAAAACTAACAGGTCAAGGAAATTCTTATCCTCTCTTGCTGACAACTTTATCTTCCAAAAGGTAAGGGAGAAAACAAGGGGAACTGCTACCTTGGATCTAATCCTTATAAACAGGGAGGAAATGGTTGAGGAGGTAAAAGTGGCTGGGACCCTAGGAGGTAGCGACCATGCTATTTTAGAATTTTGGATAACTAGAGGTGGAAGACCTGTGAAGACTCAGACGTCAAGGTTAGATTTCAGAAAGGCAGATTTTAAGGGATTCAGAAAGAGAATTGGAGGGATCCAATGGCTGGATATCCTTAAAGACAAAAATGTCCAGGAAGGATGGGAAATCTTGAAAAATGAAATTCTCAATGCACAGTTGTTAACAATTCCGAAAAGAGGGAAGAATAGGAAGCATTTAAGGAAACCAGGATGGATGAACACAGAACTTAAGCACATGCTAAAAAGGAAGAAAAAAATGTTTATAAAATGGACAGAGGGAGGCATATCTAAAGAAGAATATAATGCTGTCTGCAGAACCTGCAGGGCACAAATCAGATTAGCTAAAGCTGAAAATGAACTGAGGCTTGCAAGAGATGTCAAAAGCAATAATAAAGGATTTTGGGGATATGTCAAAAGTAAAAGAAAAGTCAAAGATGCTATAGTATTTTTACAGGATGAAAATGATGAAATGGTAAGACAGGATGTTGAGAAGGCTGAACTTTTAAATTCCTATTTTGCATCTGTTTTCTCTCAGAAAGGAAATGCAACATCAACTGTTATTCACTGTCCTATTAAGGGAATAGAAGAATCCAGGATATCTATAAACAGAAAGATAGTGAGGAAACACTTAGCTAACCTAAATGAATTCAAGTCTCCAGGTCCAGATGAATTACACCCCAGAGTACTGAAGGAGATAGCAGAAGAAATTTTTGAACCCCTCTCCATAATCTTTGAAAATTCTTGGAGAACAGGAGAAGTGCCAGAAGACTGGAGAAGAGCAAATGTTGTTCCTATCTTCAAAAAGGGGAAGAAGGTGGACCCAGGCAACTATAGGCCGGTGAGTCTGACTTCTATACCAGGAAAGATCTTTGAACAAATTATTAAACAACATGTATGTCAATACCTGGATAAGAATGAAGTGATTAAACAGAGTCAGCATGGGTTTGTAACTGATAAGTCATGTCAGACTAACTTAATTTCCTTCTATGACGGTATCACTGATTGGGTGGATCAAGGAAATGCTGTAGATATAGTATATCTTGACTTCAGCAAAGCATTTGACAAAGTCTCTCATACAATCCTTATTGAAAAAATGACTAAGTATGGAATGGACAAGGCAACTGTTAGGTGGATTCATAACTGGCTTAGTGATCGGACCCAAAGAGTGGTCGTAAATGGCTGCACATCCAGTTGGAAGAATGTCTCAAGTGGGGTACCACAGGGCTCTGTCCTGGGCCCTGTATTGTTCAACATCTTTATCAACTATTTAGATGAAGGAATTGAGGGTAAACTGATTAAATTTGCTGATGACACAAAGCTAGGAGGGATAGCTAATACTAGAGAGGAGAGAGAGATGATTCAAAAAGATTTAAATAAACTGGAGAAGTGGGCAGCAACTAACAGAATGGTTTTTAACAGGGAGAAATGCAAAGTACTACATCTGGGCAATAAAAATGAAAAAAGCATATATAGAATGGGAGGAATAGGGCTAAGTGACAGCACATGTGAAAAAGACTTGGGTATACTAATAGATCACAGACTGAATATGAGTCAACAGTGTGATGCAGCAGCAAAAAAGGCAAATGCAATTCTAGGATGTATTAACAGAAGCATACAGTCTAGATCACGTGAAGTCATTATTTCCCTCTACTCCTCTTTGGTCAGACCTCATCTGGAATATTGTGTCCAGTTTTGGGCACCACATTTTAAAAAAGACATCAACAAACTGGAGCAAGTTCAGAAAAGAGCGACCAGAATGGTGACCGGTCTGCAAACCCTGTCTTATGAGGAAAGGTTGCAGGATTTGGGAATGTTTAGTTTGCAAAAGAGAAGACTGAGAGGAGACTTAATAGCTGTCTACAAATATCTAAAGGGCTGTCACATTGTAGAAGGATCAACTTTATTCTCATTTGCACAAGGAAAGACTAGAAGCAATGGGATGAAACTGAATGGGAAGAGACACAGATTAGATATTAGAAAAAACTTTTTGACAGTTAGAGTGATCAATGAGTGGAACAGGCTGCCACGAGAAGTGGTGAGTTCTCCTTCAATGGAAGTCTTCAAACAGAGGCTGGACAGACATCTGACTGGGATGATTTAGCGAATCCTGCTTTGAGCAGGGGGTTGGACCAGATGGCCCAGGAGGTCCCTTCCAACTCTACGATTCTATGATTCTATGCACCTGCTGTATTATTTTGGTAGTGCTGCCCTTTTTTCTTGATTTAATAAATAAATAAGAAATAAAATATCTGACATATTAAAGGAGTTTTCACCAAATTTTTCATGTTTAAATGGACAAACTATGTAATAGTGGCTGCAAAAAGTAATAAAATGTAGGGTTTTTTTTTTTATTTTGCCTCTCGGTTGCGAAGATGTTCGCAATCAAAGTATTGGCACTTAATGAGTCAACTGTTAAGTTCATGTGGGTCTTATCAGTTAGCCCCCACCCCTCCATCATAGCTTAGGTTTCTGAGTGTGTGAAAGTAATGACATCTCTAATCTACTGGCCTATCCTCCTGCATGATTACAATATGAGGGGTGTAAAACAGATAACTCATACCTTTCAGATAAGGTCCATATGTGGAGAGGGCTAGTCCAGCAAAGCTGACAGAAAAAAAGATAATGGAAGTGTTTGCAATGTGACTACTAAATTCAAATGTGCTGCCCTTCCCTCCACACTGATCTCATTTGGAAGGTGTTAATCATCTGTGCTCTACACTCAGCATTTTCTAATCACGCAGGAGGTTATTGCCCCGTCAACGATATGATCTTGTCAGGATCGCTGATGTGTCACTACATGATCGCTGGTGAGCTGCCAAACAGGCAGCTTCACCAGCGATCAGCACCAGTGACGAGCGCTCTCGTCGCTGTGTACCTTAGTTACCAGCGCCAAGGTAAACAGAGGGTTTTCTAAGTGCCGCGCGGCAGGAATACAATGCTATCTACTGCGCAGGCGTCATGACTCATTCTGGACTCAGGTTATCTTCATCACACAGCTGACGCCGCACTCAGGTGTCGGCGTGTGCTGTAGTGATTACAATTGCAATTGTACTATAAAGGGGACTTGATATCATTCCTGGCTACCCTCCCTGACGAAGCTGCAGGTTAGCAGCGACACGCGTTGGGTTCTGTGGGCAGTGTGAGTATGCTTAGGTAATTTTTATGTGATCCAGCAATTGCCTTCCCTCATCTATGGACTTGCATGGTAATCATTTGGATTGTTTACATACCTACAAGTGACTATTAGACTGATCGGACTTCATTGCTGCAAATTGTCCATATGTTTATACTAAACAATTTATGCATATTATATGGTGATAGAGGGCATTGTTGTGAATGCATTTTTATTTATTTTTTTTGAAACACTCATTTATATAAACATTTCTTCCTTTGTATACTGCATGTGTTCTCCACCTGCCCACTTTTGTTTCATTTGTGGTTTTTAATTGTTTTTATTGTACACTTGGATCTCTCTGGCTATTGTATGTCAATAAAAGCCTTTTTTCACATGGACATTCTGCTGTTGTGTGTATGTTATCCTGTGTCTCTTTTCTCCCTTTTTTTCATTTTACCTTAGTTACCTGCGCGCTGGTGCAGGGAGCTGGTAACCAAGGTAAACAGAGGGTTTCTAAGTGCCGCGCGGCACCTAGAAACCCTCTGCTTACCTTGGATACGAGCTGGGATCTCGCTGATCGCTGCTCTCCCGCCTGCCACACGCAGCGATGCGGGAGACCAACGATCCAAAAAAAGTCCAGGGCATTCGAGCACAGTCAGCGATACCAGGCAGGGGGGCTGATCGCTGATACCTGTCACACACAGCGATCTCGCTGGTGAGATCGCTGTTGAGTCACAAAAACTTGTGACTCAGCAGCGATCTCGCTGGCGAGATCGCTGTGTGTGACGGGGACATTAGACCAGAAGATCAGGGCTGCGGCATCACCTCTCACCCATTAAGAAACCTGAGCTATACTGGGGGCATGTTCTCTCTTTAGTATGTTGCTGGCTGCTTATGATTGGACAACTCATACAGCAGAAGAGCTATACGCCCCCAGTTAAAACCAACTAAACACCCACAAACAAAAAGTTAAAAGGCAATCTGTTACCATTTTTTTCATGTATGAACCAATACCACCATGTTCCTCAGTGCCTGTGCTGCATTTCAGAAGTTGTATATTATGTCCAGATTCCCATGTATGTCCCAATAAAAAAATGTTTTGCAGTGCTCCAGTGATTTATGCAAATTTGAATGGTCAGGTCTGATGGGTGTCATTGCAGCAGCTCCCACGGTGATTAATGTGGATGACACATCCTTCGTCATCCACATAGCCAAATGAAACTCACACCTGCACAGGCACATCGCTGGCTCACTTTGTTCTGCCCTATTGTGGGCAGAGCCTATAACCTAACTGAGCATGCATAGGCACACATCTTTCTGTCTCCGGCTTACCGGAACCATTTTGCCCACATTGGTTTGTTCTCTGCTGCTGCTGCAAATCGTAAAAGAGGAGTTTAATTCCGGTGGCAGGAAACAAACCAATGTCGGTGAAATACTTCTAGTAAGCAGCAGCCGGAAAGATGAGTGCTTGTGAATGCGCAGTTAGGTTTTAGGCTGAGGAATCAGTCTATATGATGCTGCTCTCAGATGGGACAGTCAAAACCTCCTGACAAATTCTCTAAGCATTGATGAAGAAACGGGTCAATCAAGCTGGGCCAGCTGAAGGGGACATTTCTTCCTGTGCCCGAGTCTTTTACAACGGTTTACCCTACAAAGCTGCAGCATTCCATGGTTAGCACAGCATTAATATAGTGACAGGCTCCCGTAATTCAAAATACAGTATTTGTATGACAACTGAAGACTTGTGAATACAAACATTTCACAGACGGTGCTCTGACGTGTTACAACTTGCAAGTAATATGGTTTATTTTGGGTATGGCTAGATAAATGAATAGTAGATCCAAATTTTACTTCAATTTTGATTTAAAAAAAAAAAAAAAGTGTTCTACATCTTTCTTTTACCTTTTTTATATTTACTGGATTAATTACATGAAATAATCAATGGTATTGAAAAAGTTTTTTAATGAGTCACAATAAACCACAAAAAAATGTAACAATTCTTTTTTCACGAGGAGAAAATAATTTTCATTATAACCTTTAATGATGTGAAGCAATAGAAAGAGAAATGAGTACAACTGGAAACACATCATAAGGCATATTTCACATACCCAATAAAATCCACTGGAAAGAAACGTACATTGGATCTCAAGTTCAGTCAACACTGCAGTGCAAGAAGACATATCCCTGCCATGTCTGGTAACAACACCTACTGATAGAGAGCCAGAATGTCACCCAAGAGGGCAGCAGATGAGACAGAGCAGGCTCTGTTACATTGCAGATCCAAATACTAAAGGCTCGGCTTTCCACTCTGAAGCTTCCAAAGGGGCAGACGTCATTTTATTTCTTCACAATCATACTTGAAATCCTGCAGTACTTCACTGATTGCTTCCACGGTTTTAATTATCCTAGAGGAACGAATGGGAACTATAAATAATATACATCTGGCTTACATTATTCACAGTATAGAAGTTTAGGTAGTGTTTATGAAACACCCAGAAAAGGGGCTGCACTCCTGGTTTAGAACTGAGGTGCTTTCAAGGTGTCGTCCTAGTGATATATATCTGTCACACTAACAGTGGAAACAAATATTTTTTTATGTCAGTTTAAAACACAAATAGGCCAACAGCCATTTGGGAAAGCGTTATCATATGTATAATCAACGAATGGGCAATGGCTGCAGTCCCATACAGGAAAAGATATATGTCAACACTCTAGATTTTCCTTGGTATGGAAATATAAAGTTGGACATGCTATAAAGTCAGCAAAATATAAGTTTCTAACTATTTTACGAATGTCGGATGTTCAAAAAATACCCAATATGCTCACCTCATGATGGCTGACCTCTCCGGAAGTTGCTCTTCTTTCCGTCGTCAGGGCCATTGTATTTCTGGACTCTTCACTATAGGCTAGGACTTCCAGAAGCATCAAGGTTGGACCTTACTGTTTGTCATAAAGTTGTGATGATGATGCAACCTTATGATGTGCAGTGACTGCCAGCGTGGACGCAAATGCAAGTCTTGGTCTATAGTGAAGAGCCTGACACATGGCCCCTGACTGCGGAAAGAAGAAGAGGAACAAACAGTAGCAGGTGAGGTCAGCACATCAGGTTTTTATTTTTTTTCTTTGAATATCAGACATTCGTAACCAGGAGTTCTACATAAGTTGGATGTTCTTAAGTTGGGTACTCTCTGTAATCAATAATATACCCAACAATACGAGAATGTCCCACAACTTTTTTGGAAAGGAGAATTGAGGAAACAGTAGATAATGCAGTCATGAGTATGATGTAGGTCCTAGGAAAGAAACAGAACATAAAGCACTTTTCTTTTACATGCCCTTTAGGAATCTGGAGTTAATATCTGAATAAGATGTGAGGAGAATGCAAGTAGTTGCTTTGTACATTGGAAAAACCATCTATGTGTAGGAATAAATGTTTTACTTATCTAAACTCTCATCATTAATACTTGGAGGAAAAAGAGGCACAAAGTAAATAATAATCTTTCAGATTCTATTTTACACTATCTCGGGAATTTTAAAAGAGATTGAAAGGCATCCAATGCTTTTAAAGATTTTTCTTTGCAGTCTTCGTTGTTTCACATGTGGCTCTGACTTCTAAGTTTTTTGCATGGCTTTCAAAATTGTAGCCAAGTGGGCATCCTCTTTCAGTGATATGTCAGACATCTTTAATATGCTGGTCCTCTCCAAAATCCACCTGAAAAAGTGTCCAGAATATGTTCCAAAGAATGAACATAGTAATTTCTATGTAAAAAACTTCAGGTTTCCAAAGATGACAAGCGGTTAAAAGAAATGACCTGACCATTCTTCATGTGGTTTCCACTCTGAAGATGCTCTATACTTTACAATTCAAGTAAATGGGAATTCTGAAAAGATGCATGGAAGATGCACGGGCGTCATTTTGAGCATTTTGCTTGCTTTTTACTTGATAAACCGCTAGGGTTGTCTTTATTGTTGTATGGAGTTAAAAACGTCTGGAAAACGCCATGTAAGGCAGCGGCGTTTCCGCCAGTGAATTTAGTGAGACAGTGACCCAGGTAAGTGAAAAAAGTCCTTTATTGTCCAAATACTGCACACATTAAATTTCTCACCTCCGGATTGCAGCCATGAATGCGTAAATAAAGTACAGTGCTGCTGGCTATCATAGTTGCCCATGTTTCTGACTCTGTTCTGTATTAGGTCCACACAGTCAGGCATACGTCCACAGCATCTTCAGCTCTGCTACATGTGAAAGCCAAACACAAACTGAAATACCCAAACCTTAACTGCAGGTTTAAATTAAAATCGTGGCCAAAGGTCACTGGTAAGACCCTGACTGGAGGGAGAGATCCGTCCCACTACTATCCTACAAATCTCTCCAAAAAACAAAAAAGCCCAAGACAGGTTTTCCTAAACTGACTTGGTCAAAGAACTTGACCCAGTCCACACTTACTTTTATTTTGCTTAGTAACCACAGCCGTGCCTGTGAGTACAATTCACTCCAGATGTTCAGTATGCTTCTAAGCACATTCTGGGGGATATATAATGGCCCTTAAATATGATTCCCCTCACTGTCGCACATAACCTTCCCCCTGTTCAAACTCGCGAGGTTGAACACCTGTTACCATACAGGGTGCTTGAGACAGGGCATCCGCATTCCCTTGCGACTTCCCAGCTCGATGTTCCACTGAAAAACAAAAATTTTGCAAGGACAGAAACCATCTGCTGAGCATTCCTCTCCTTAGCATTTCTCATCCAAACCAGGGGTGAGTGGTCTGTCACCAGCAGGAACTGTCGTCCCAGTAAATAGCATAGGGACTTCAAAACCCAATTAATGGCCAAGAACTCCTTCTCTACCACAATATAATTTTTCTCTGCCAGGGTAAGTTTCCTGCTGAAGTAGGTGACCGGATGTTCTTCGCCATTCACCTCTTGCGACAGAAGCGTTCATAGCCCTACCTCAGAGGCATCCATTTTCACAATAAACTCGTTCCAGAAGTTGGGATTCATAAGGGTGGGCTGTCCGCACAGTGCCAACTTCATGGACTAGAAAGCGTCCTACACTTAAGGAATCTACCGGACCATAACCATCTTCTGTCCCTTAAAAAGATCGGTCAGCGTTGACGATCTCACAGCAAAATTAGGTATAAACTTTCTATAATATCCCATAATACCAAGTAACACTCTCACCTGTTTCATAGTAAGAGGCTATGGCCAATTTTGAAAGGCTTCGATTTTATTTATTTAGGATTTGATAATCCCACATCCAATCACATACCCCAAATAACAGATTTCCTCAAGACCTATCGCACTTTTTTGGGGTTTGCCGACAAGCCCGCGACTCTGAGCGAATCTACTACCACTTGCACCTGGGACAAATGTGTATGCCAGGCGCTAATATAGATGATTATATCATCTAAATACGCAGATGCATACTTCTGATGGGGCTCTAACACTAAGTCTATCAGCCTCTTAAATGTGGCTGGGGGCACATGTAACCCAAAAGGCAAGAAGACAACATAGTGATAGAGTCCCTATGGGGTCACGAAGGTGGTCTTTTATTTGGCCGACTTTCAGAGGCACCTGCCAGTAACTCTTGGTTAGATCAAACGTCGTGAATTACTGGGCGTGTCCCAGTCTCTCAATTTGCTCATCCACCCTGGGCACTGGATAAAGGTAAAATTTTGACACCTCACTCAATTTCCAAAAATCGTTACAGAACCGTAGCGATCTGTCCAATGGGACTAGCCCACTTACTCCTGGACTCCTCAATGACTCCTAGCAGGAGCATCTGCTTTACCGCTTCCGAGACAGTGTGCGTCTGAGCCTCTGGCACACGGTACGGTTTCATTCACACCCTTACCTGAGGCTCAGTGACAATGTCATGTTGGATCACAGATGTCCAGCCAGGCAGTTCCGAGAATACATCTGTATTCTTCTGCACTAATTTCTGAGCTTCCTATCGCTGCTGTTTTGAGAGACTTTCGCTAATCTTTACCTCATTCGCAGCCTCTTCCCGAGCCTTTGTCAGAGACACCACAGAAGATAGGACCGGTGTCGCCTCTGTAACTAAACATTCTCGGTCTTTCCATTCGTTTAATAGATTGACATGGTAAATTTGCTGGGGTTTCCTCTTCCCAGGCCGATACACGCTGTTTACCTCTCTAATTTTTTCCTGGACTTCATATGAGCCTTGCCACCTAGTCAAGAACATACTTTCGGCAGTGGGTACCAAAACCAAAGCTCTATCCCTTTGTTTAAAGGACCTAACTGTTGCCTATCTATTGTAACCTCGGTTCTGAGCTGCCTGGGCATTCAGGAGATGTTCCTTTACAATAGGAATTATGGATGTAATTAGGTCCTGCATATTTGTAACGTGCTCTATAACGGTTTTATGAGAGGTGAGCTTCCATGTCTCTTTAGCAATGTCCAGCAGGGCTTTGGGATGTCTACCATATAATAGTTTGAACAGAGAAAATCCTGTGGAAGACTGCGGTACCTCCAGAATGGCATATATTAGATACAGCAAAAACAAGTCCCAGTCCATCCCATCTTTATCAACCACTTTTTTTGAATATAGATTTTAGGGTCTTATTAAATCTTTCTACTAGACCATCATTCTGTGGGTGGCAGACAGTGGACAACTGTTCGATCTGGAGCAATTCTTCAGGAACCTTGGACATAAAAGGAGTCCCCTGATCCATAAGGATCTCCTTTGGTAGCCCATGGCGGCATAAGATAGCAAACAGCTTCCGGGAAATACATTTTGCCGAGGAATGACAAAGAGAAATCGCTTCCAGGTAACAAGTTTTATAAATCACAAACTGATTTCACTATTGGCGCTATCAGATCCATAGCAATCCACTCAAAAGGTACTTCTATAAATAGGCAGAGGAACCAGTGGACTACAGAAGTATGATGTGGGTACGGTCAGTTGACATTCTGGGCATGACTCAAAAAGACTCTGAACCTCGGCATAAACCCCGGGCCAAAAGAACCACTGTCATATACGCTCCTGTGTTTTTTTTAGCTCTCAATTGACCTACCAGCACGTGTTTGTGAGCCACCTCATGCATCAGTCTGATTGTGACACTACCAGCTGTTCTAATGTTTTGTCACGGATTTTGCCAACCCCGTATAACAAATCTTGGTTGACCACCATACGGGGAAAAATCACCCCTGCGCCGAGTTGCTGTGCCACCCCATTTATCCTTATCACCCAGAACTAATGTGGTCTCCTCAACTTCTCCTGCCAAGACCTCTAAGTTAAACCTATCGGGATTACACTCTTTCCCTATTATGGTGACCCCTACAGCAGGTACCTTGGGAGGGTAAGTTTTGCGCTCCCACAGAGACCAGTACAGGGACAAGTCTCTTCCCAAAGCAGGCCCGTATGGAAGGGTCTTTACCACTCCCACTGTACGTTTAATCTCCCACAGACAGTGGAAAAGGTAACCTCCACCGTCGGATACTCCCGATGGTACCAGTGTATACAAGTGATCCCGATTTTACTACCATTTGGGCTATCCCCGACAACCAATGACCCATCGACAAGATGGGTCACTAGACTCTCTGGGTCAAAGAGATTCTGTCTGGTACCTGTTGACATGTATCCGGCATGAATGGGGTTCACTTCCTTTGGCATCTGCATCCTTGATGCAGACAGTCTGGCCACACACAGATACCCGTCGAGTAAACCCACAGTCCATGGGTTCAGCAGTCAGGGGGCAGTTAGCAGGCACATGTCCTGGCCCTTGGCACTGCCAGCACCTGATAGCAGTGGCACCCCTGGTCTGCGAGATTGGTTTAGGGGATACTGGGCACCTCCCCTCAGTTGTGGTAAGATTTGGACTAACCCCAGCAGAGAGCCTTATCCCTTTCCCAGGCTTGTAAGACCCAGAGTGATATTCACAGTGGGGCAGAGTCCCGTATGAAGTCCTGGGTGGCCACATATTGCTCGATCATACTAACCACCTGATCTAGGTGGCCCAGGTCCCCTTATCCCGGCCCAGATGTGTATGGAACGGAGCCACCAACTCAGCCCACTGGGAAATTGGCAAGCTCTCCTGTTCCGCTGTGCGTTCAAATACAGTGAGGAAAGCTTCCATATCATCCTGCGGACTGATCTACCTCAGCGCTGACCTGATTTTGTCACAGGATGAACCGGGGTCGGCTGTGGGGGTGTCTATCGCAGGGCTGCAATCTGTTGCAGAGTCAGGTTGTTGGTCTGCTGCTGCTCCAACAAATCCTGCAACTTCTGCTGGGAGAGAACCAACTGTTTTAGTATTTCCTCCATCTTGTCAGCTGGCTTGTTGAGTAACGTTGCAGGCTTGATCACTGACATGTAGCTTTCTTTGGGCTATGTCTCAATTCACACTGCAAGTATTCTCAACCATAAGGCAGCGTCGCTTCCGTCAATGAATTCAGTGAGACAGTGACCCAGGCAAAGTTAATAAAACGTCCTTTATTGTCCAAATTCTACACATATGAAATTGCTCGCAACCAGAAACATGTAAATAAAAGTCCAGTGACGCTGGCAATTGCAGCTCCGTAAGGTTCTCGGGTGCGATCGTGGTCGCCCACATAACTGGCTCTGTTCTGTGTTAGCTTCACAAAGCCAGGCATATGTCCACAGCACCTTCAGCTCTGCTATATGTGAAATCCAAACACAAACTGACATACCCAAACGTAACTGCATGTTTAAATGAAAACCATGGCCATGGGCCACTTGTAATACCCCGAATGAGAGATCCGCCCCACTACTATCGGAGGATGCTGAAGGAGAAAAAAAAAATATTGGCTTTGTCTGTAGCGTCTGTCTCTTGAAACACTTGGTGGGTATGCACTCCTGAAGACATTGTGTGCACATTCCATTAAGGTCTGTACGTTTTTTAAGCATTTTTTGGACCGGACGATCTCCAAAATCTTCGTCAAAAAGTACTTGAAAAACTGTTGGGAAAAACGTTCTATTCATTTCCAAGGGAAATCCACTTTACTGTTCATAAAAGGATTTTTTTTTAGCTTTTTTTTTCACCTGAACAGTTTTTGAGAAACTGTCACATCACTTCTCTGAAGCAGATCAGAAGGAAACCGCTCCAAACTAGGTACTGTCCAATCAAAAGGCAGCAAAGAACACTTCTGGAGAAAGAAAAAATCCAAAACTTCTCTGAAGTGGATCCTGCTTGAAAAATTTTTTTCATGTCTAAAAAAGCTGTTTGGACAAAAGGCCCCTAAAAGAAAGTGCCACAATTTCCTTCATATCATATGTCAACTTGTGGTTTTATTTTTTATGGACACCATCGAAAAGTGATAGAGATTGTTTACAGGCACATTGGAAAACCATAATAAATAATTAAAATTTTAACCTATATGCCTACATGTCTACATATGTCTACAGACCAGAATATAAAGACATTACCAACAATCTTTGTAAACTGTAAAATGATGATAATTACAGTTACCCTAATCTGTATTAAATGTAACAGCTTCAAAAAAAAACACTTTTCTATTTATGAACAAAGAAAATGAAGTATATTTTTCTCAACTCTCCAGGAATTTCTGGACTGTTGTCAACACTGTCCCTCCTCCTTTTCCTCCGATTCTTCTCCTCTTGAGAGGGTGGGCTTAGCGGCTGAGACAGGTGTTGTGGGCCATTCGGCCACAGCACACACTATTAGTAGAGGGAACAGCTGACTGGCCTCCAGATCAGTCACCGGTTTAAGGATTCAACAGCTAGGCAGACAAGCTGTGCAGGTGAGAGCAGGGATTCCCTAGCACTTTTCCCCATTTACGGGAAGCAGCCAATGAACAAAAGCAAAGCTGTTCAATACTCGCTTTCTGCAGGAATTACCGTACCTCTGAGGCATTCCACCACAAAGATCCCCACCATGACACTCTGCACAACATCTATTTCTTGGTATTATTGTAAGCATGCATCAGGACATCCCATTTCCCCTAAAAGAATCCCACCCCTTTCTTTTAGGGAAGTATGTGAAAAAGTAGAAGGGTCTTTTTTAAAATAAAAAACACAAGATTTGTGATAGGCTTGAAAATAGCCTTAATTTCATATACCATCCCGCTGTTCCAGACACTGTGGTTAGATTCACGTCCTTCACATTCTTGTTTTAAACTAAACAGATTTTGGGGTAATTTTTAAATATTTACTTATTAAAATAAAAATACATATTAAAATGCACCTACTTCTGTTTCACAAGATGAACCTCCTCTTGATGGGCCTCATCATTTGGGTGGTCCTGCGCATTCTGCTTTGCTAGCTGTAGTCTTGCAGTCTGGCAAGACAGAAAGTATTATGGACCGGCTTGCAACAAATAACTAATCACTTAACAAGAACACGTACCAGCTCTAATTTCTCCTTCTCCAGCTCCTGGATCTTTTCCAGGTGTTCGGAAAGATCAGGTCGATCGTGCAGCTCCCGAAAGCGATCCTTCATCTGGATAAGCTCTTTGCTGATGCCGTTGAAAGCCTGTGTAATCTCATGAACCAACTGCCGATACCGGATAAAGTCATAATGTGGGCCAGATTTCAGATAAGCCTGATGTCCCCTGAAATTAAAATACAAAAATATTATGACTGATGATAACTTTCATTTAAAAATTTGCTATTTAGCGCACAGTTTTTTTGAGAACGTTCACTTGACTAATTGATATATACACAGTTACAACATGTAAAAAAAAGCCATGAAAATGATTAACAACTCGGTGCGATTCTCTTTGAAATTTTGGCAGTACCAATTACAGCATTTCATGTAAAAGAAAGGGAGAAGAGGGAGAATGGCTTACAAGTTAACACCACAAATATGACCAAGAACCTGGCATGGCCATTTCACAGATCTCCAACACCGCTAGATGTGTGGTCAAACATGACTACTACATGAACATAGCCAGTATTAGATTGCATCATCATGGAGCAAAATGGTATATGACTTATAGCAAACATAACCCTTTGCCAAAATCTGGTGTGTGCATGAATTATACCCATCTTTCATGTTAAGAAGAAATAGTCACTCATAAATAACAAGAATTTAAAGGCATAGACCTTGAATGGAGAAACAGGCTGCATGCTAACGAGCCGCTCTATTCAGCTCCTTCTGGCCACAATTCGCCAACGGAAGGCACAAGTCTCTTTTTGGTGATCGATGTAATAATTATCATCCATCCAGGGTATAAGTGATTATTTATGTAGACCAGAATTCCCCAGTATAGTCTAATACCAATTTTAATCTCCATGTAGACTCCATCCTGATTGGACTTGATTGCAAGACCTGAATGTCAGTAAGCCGTGCTGCTATGAGAGCTGTGGTATGGTTTACAGCTGTTATTTAGGACTAGTTATTTTTTTTGCTAAGGATCTAAAAACTAATAGGCAGGGAGCTGTGCTGGCTACCTGCAAGTTGTGCCCGACCCAAAGCGATCAGACCGCTCCTGCCGGTGATTCAGCTGCTTCTCTGATGTCACGTCAGCAGAGCAGCGGCTTCTCTTCCGCTCCATTCTGTTGATGGGGCGTGATTACTGGCATTATGCTGATTGACAGTCGGCTGTCAATCAGCATGACATCTGCAGTCATGACCCATCAGCAGAGTAGACTGGAAAAAGAATAGCTGATCTGTTGATATGGAGCAGCTGAAGCGCCGGCAGGAGCGGTCCGTGAATGCTATGAGTTGGCGCAGGGAGAGCAGGAAGGTAGTTTATTTGCTAGACTCAAAGTAAAAAAATAAATAAAATATCCCTGGACAACTCCTAATGAGTTTTATTATCCAATAAAGTGATGGCTCAATTTATGATCAGTGCCGGTGGACTTCAGGAACTCACAGAAATCCTGATAATAAAGGAGACGTGGGAAAAATTAACGAGGTAATTTAGCAATGCGGCCTTCATTTCTCAAAAATATCAGACTCCCCTGATCATAAAGTGATAGCTTATTCTAACATTATGCCATCCTCTATTTAGATGAGAAACTCCTTTCGGAAAAAACATTAATCTTCACTTAGATCAGAACTGCAACGCCGATAAAAATAAAGCGGAGTGATATGAATTAGAAAATGATAACACTGCACCAATGAAATTCTCATTCGTCTTTTTCTTTGTGCTCACTGCTGACGTTGCCAGTCATTCTGCTATAGATTTCTTATTACATCTGAGTAAATCCCAGAAATTATTAACCACAAAATCTTGCAGTCAATAAACCTTGCAATTCCAGGGCTGAATTTATGAGAGTGTTTGTTGTTTAATCCTCACTAACACAAATATGATTAACACATTGCAGAAATACCTCCATATTTCATACGGATAAAGGTTGTAAGACACAGGGCCAGCAGATGTCCTGAAGTCAAGCAATCCTCCAATATCCTGTCATGTGGGAACGTTTAACTTTTTATTATTATTGTATACTTTTACTTTACTATTATTATTTTTTTCAAATAAATATTCCAGAGATATAAAATAAATAAGCCAATGATTTGGGGCAGAAGTGTTAAAATTGGAACTCTCCACATTTTCTGGCTTTGAGAAATTGACTTGTAGATTGACCCTGAAAGATTAACCTTCAGAATCGAGTGCGTATGCATAAAGGAGTGCATAAAAGACTGAACAAAGTTGCAGATGCATTCTCCATAGATGTGTGAAAAAATAATATTGCCGTTTTACAGCTGAAAGATGGAAAATCTGGTTTGCACATTGTAGTAGATACAGCCGAGATACTAAAGCTGCACACATACAATAGCCACAGTGTGTATCTGGCAGTTTTTCCATCTTTTACATGTGAATAGACTTCAATAATATAACATATGAAAAATGAATACATCACATTCACACAAGCCTTATTAGATTCGGCATGTACGCAGAGCCTTATGCTGGCGAACACTTGGCCTATACGTCAGGGTAACTAGACTGGACAGTTTTCCAATGAAAGGGTATCGCTTTAAGTGCAATTTGCATATATCTTGGCTAGATTTTTCCGGTTGTGATGGTGTGATATGTTATGTGGGTATCATTTTGTGTCTATTTATATTTTACGGATTTCCATAGTGTTCTCTTGTTGCCCTGTATCATTCCGTGTATTCCTCATCTTGTCTAGAGTCTCAATTACCTTCCAAAAGTCTGATAATTGAATTAGCTCACTTAAGGGGGCTTCACACATAGCGATATCGCCAGCAGTATCGCTAAAGCGTCACCGATTTTGTGACGCAGCAGCAATATTACTAGCGATATCGCTACATGTGACACTTACCTCTGACCGGCTCCCCCGCTGGCTATCGCTGATCGCGCGAGAACGTCCAGGGCCGTTTTCTCGTCGGCGGCTGCTTCCTGCTGGGCTTCCTGCTGGCGCCGACGAGGGCGGAGGACTTCATCATCGCCGAGTCTGACAGGTAAGTAACGACCGCTGCTGTATCGCTGGTGAGATCTGCCTGTTTGGCAGCTCACTAGCGACCATTTAGAGATGCAACAGTGATCCTGACCGGGTCGTATAGTTGTCGGGATCGCTGGTGCATCGCTAAATGTAACGGGGCCCTTACTGTCTGCAGCCTGACTGTATCTATGCCTCTTGATGAACCCCCTGCAGTGCCTTAATCCCCACATCATACCAATGGGTGATTGTACCTGACCACCAAACGACATCTTTTGCATCAGGGAAACGCGTCGAGTGGTTCTATAAATTGGAGTGTTTACTGTCTTTTCATGACTGCTTCAACATTTTTATCTTAAGTGCATTTAATCTTTTGCATACAGATTGTATGACTGAGTGCGACTCTGTATATATATTTTCAAGTGTTGCTGGCCTAATATTGCGGCTCTGTTCATACACGATATGGGCGATTATCCCATTGTATTATGAATTGCATGATTGAGTGCAATTCTATGTATATGTGTTCTGGTTGGTTTGTGCACAGTTGGATGATTTTGGTGCACACTATTTGATATTTATAATTATGTATGTGTTTGCTGTGCCTATATTTTGATGGGTTTTTGCTCTGGCTAGGACTGTATATGGACACATTGTTGTCCTAATAGAGAGAAGATCTCTTGGCAGCTTGATATATTATGTATAAAATTATAACGTAAACTTTTACTATCTAACAAACCCCTTATTGATCTCGGGGTGGATCTTGTATTTTATTTTTCATATATATATTTACTATGAAAAATCAGAATAGAGAATCTTAGATAGGGGTATCTACAAAAACAGTCCTCCCTCTGTGAAGAATAGTTTATGTAATCTATTATAGGTCATCAAAAGAAGAAATTTCATTTTTCACCAGTAATCAAGCCAAGAAGATCTAGACTAGATATCTCTCCTCTTTCCCACCTACCTGTTTAACTCCTTATCACACCCCTGCCACTATAGGGCCCTATAGGGTTAGCAGGGTGAGCCGTCATGGAGTGGGGGGCCAATTGCGCAGGTCCTAGGGCTCCAACCTCCGCTGTCAGGTAGGGAAAACTAGCCAGTGTAGGGTTAGGCACCTCCCAGTGGTGATCATTTCTTTTTGGTATGATGTAATGTATTTTTGATAATTAAAGTTTATTGTTGAATAAAGTTTGAATTTTTAGCAGAGGTATAAGATACACTGTACAAAGTATGATAATCTGTAAGATGTCATAGCTGTCAGGTCTGTGGGGTCGGTAAGCCAAACCTCCGACTCCTCAATTGCCCCGACTTCGACTCCCTCATACACGGCTCATGTTTAAGTCATAAATTTACCGTGGTAAAATGGCAAAATCAGGCTTTTCCATACTTGTCTACCATTAAGCATACATGGGATATCACTGGTCTGCAATTGCTAAGGGAGCTGTCAGTAGCAGGTCTTGAGATTTACGTGCACAACGTAGTAGAACCTAAGACAATCAGTATTAGCCTCATTGATGGCATGGCATGTATTTGCGTGTATTTCCATGCCAATATACAGTATATATAGGTGTGTATATTAAATAATTGTCTGAAAATGGTGCCATGTTATCAACAAATCTACTGTATATATAAAGGCAGTGTGAGACGGTGATATTTTTACATAAATTCACCAAAACAGATTTTGACAGAATTCTGGTACAAAACTGTGTGAAATGCCTCAACATTTTAATGATAAGCATATTGCAGTTTGTGGCGTTTTTACAGCAGTTATGTTCAACTTCTTCTACTCTTTGAAAACTGGCTAGAGCTATACCTGGAGGAGGCATGGCCAATCACGGCTAGGAAATTCATTTTACTTTATATCACAAAAGTGGGGTTAATGAGATTCAGCCCAGTGGACGGTCTTATCAGTGACTCACATCTTTATATAAGTGTGCATAGAGACAGCTGTCACTCACTGACGGGACCACCCACTGGACCAAAAATCTCAGAAAAATCAGAGGTTTAAATGATTAAAAAACAGGTTATATCGCCTGTTATGTTACAGAGAAACAATCCACAGTGGACAGAGTTCGAGTTGAAATTTTCTCATATTTGTAGTTTAAAGCGAATTTGAACATTTTTGACATTTGATTTACAGCATCAGAAAAATGGGGAACAGGATTCCCCATAATGCTCTGCAGCTGTCAGTGCTGTGGCGTTAGTCAGTTAAATATCATAAATTGGGTACAGTAGTACAATGCAGGATGTGCTGAATATTTTTTCATAAGAATTTGGGAAAGTTATGAAATGTCCTATAAATGTCTGTTCTAATCCATATCAAAGGATCTCGGCATTTTGTTGACATGTATCTGTGCTGCATTTTATGTACATGCTCAGTAGTGAGGCTCCTTTTTTACAGATCAAGGGAAAAAGGCACTGGGAAGGAATGCCTACACTCATCTCAGAACTGCTAGAGTGAACAGATGATAGCTTGCTTATTGTATCATATGGTGATGAAATGGTCATTTCCAGTTGGAGATCAGAGGCTGGTATGGAGGTCTATTCTCTTCAGCGATAAGCCTCACTTTTGTCTTGGATGCATTGATAGCCTGTGAATTTTATGGAGGCCATGGGGGCAAAGGAATGTGTGGGGTGGCATAATGTATAGTAGCCTGGCACCTATAATCTTTATTCCAGGTACACTAACAGCTGAGCGTTACATTGATTTGCAGGTGGAACCAATGGTACGACCATTTCTTCAAAGTGCACCAGCAGCCATTTCCCAACACAAGACCACACTTTCTTGGTCCACTGTGAGCAGCCTGTATGGCCTAAACATGCTACCATGACTTGGAGCATCTCTGGACTTGTCTCCCATCAATCACATCTAGGACTTGACTGGTCGCCAATTGCAAAAGGATCTGCCAGCAGTGGATCTTGACGATTTTTGTATACAAGTGTATACAGCATGGAAGAACATTCCTCAAAAAACTGTTAATAACCTCATTGATGGCAGCAAGGCATGTAGGAGCCTGTGAGGCGGCGCTTAGTCTCGATATTGAATAAATTGAGATATTATGAAAATTTTGTAACCATTTTTTCATCATTTGCATATCATTAACGTCTATCCAGCCTGTGATTTTCCTAATTCTACAACTTTTCCTTTTTGGTGTTGTGATTCCGATGTTGATGAGTGCATCTGCACAGACAGATATATACACATATACGGTACATTTTGTGTGTCGTCCATTTATTACCCCAAAATCCAATTTCCTCATTATCTCTGATGAAACTAACTAATGTCTCTACCACCAGCACAGGTATTGCTATCAAAACTCTTCATTTACAACGTAAAGGAACTCTTCTATAATTCTATCTCTCCGAATGCCTGTAAAGATGTAATTAAAAGCACTGGCCGGAAATCTGCAAGTGTTTAGTGAACTTATGGATTTTCTCCTGTAAATGACAACAAATCAGAGCGGTACTATAAATGGCTAACCAATACCAAAATATTATCAAGTGCTATGGATACTCTAGAAAGAACAAGGCTGCAGCTAACAAACAAAATTAAAATCAGGCGCTCCTCAGCTCTGTTATTCTTTACCAAAGTGGAAAAAAAGCAGTTTAAATAGGCGGAACAAGGAGTAAAGCGTTATGTTGGATTGCTGATGAAGTCCAGATGAGCTGAATGGAGAAAAACAAAACATCTTGTATTTTATTTCAAAGAGGACCACATGCAAATGTATCCAAGCTATAATCAGAATGTGTACACTGCTCCTAACTCATTCAGGGGAAGTGTGATACCAAAGATCTGTAAGTGACTCTGCTATTGGGTATTACATAGTGGCACCCCGCAGGTGATATATAATGGTGACAACGTGGGTTAAGCACATGTGAATAAAACACTCCAGGAAACCTCGTCCTCCTACTGCTCGCAATGTTCTCGTTTCCATAAATTACAGGGTGACACCACTGCTACGTTACAAACTGCTCCGCTTCAGCTCATTGTTCCAAATGTTGCACAGATCGCAGTCCCCCAGCACACATCGATATATTCTGGAGTGACACATTAATAGTGCAATAGTACCTGTATATACCTGTTTTACTGCAGACATATTCACTTTCTAAATATGCTCCCCTTACGATGGCCATTAAGGGATATTTGCTAAAGTGAAGGTTTTTTTTCGAGAAAAAAGAAAAAAAACTATATGTTAGATTAGTAAAATCGTATCCAAATTGTCATGTTATTCATACCACAGGGAAAAGGTTGGAAAAACAAAACCCAGTGGTGGAATAGCCCTGTTTTCTCCCACTTCCTACCTCATAAAGTACGCGTCTCATTTACCCCCAGAAGATTAAAAAAAAAAAATCTCAGCCAATATGTATGCAGTATAGGACACAGCACTTCTGCCTGGTTGCCATAATGAAGAAATTCAGGTACTCACTCATCAAAGAGATGGTAGGTCTCCACACGTTCTGCTTGTAGCTGGTAAAATCTCTGTATAAGTTGCTGGAAATCATTGTCTGTCTAAGAGAGCAAAAAGAAATAGTATAGTGAACATACAGGTAACGTACTAGAGGGCAGAACGTTGGAGAGGACTAGCAGTGCCCAAAACCAAGGATGGCCCATGATGTCTAGCAGAACACTTGCGTAGCGTAGATTTCAGGGTACATTCACATATTATGGGTCTCCTGATGAAAAATCTGCAGAATTTAATGATCTTTCAAGTCTGAAATCTACAGCTCTTGACTGTATCCTGCAGATTTATCACATAGGTGCTGCATGTACATTCCCTAAAGGCTGGGTCATCTGAGAGCAGGACGTGAAGGCTTCTACTGGATTTAGGGGTGCTGCCTTCAGTATGTAGCCAACAAAAAGTGGAGCCCCAACCTCAAAATGCACTTGATATGAAATCAGTATCGGTAAGAGACACGGAAAACAGAGAAACGTCCCTAAATGTACACATAATGGATATGTACAGAGAGCCCATTGCCCTACAAACGATACATGAAGAACTTGATATTTCTCCTGTCTCGAAAAAAGAAGAGGAAATAACTTGTCAGCGCCTGTAATCATAGGAGAAACTTACACATATGGACTACGAAGCTAGGGACCCAAGAAGAAAAGTGCTGAGAACAGCCAAGAACAAATGTCCAAAGGTCAAAACTCCCCAAAAGGGGTTTCCTAATTTCACAAAGTTCTTCTGGCTCCTCAGCCAGTCCTTGCCCTGTGAATGAGTGTTTTTCTACAGTAGTTATATGTTGGATGGAGTCATCTATGTCCGTGTCGTGTTTACTGTTGGAGCTCCAATTTTCACTGGTGGGGGCTATTCATACGGTGCCCAGCATTCGGCTGCCTGTAGAGGATGAATCATGGCACGGCTTCTTCTCAATAGTAGATAAATCTACATCACCATCTGCTGGTGTCTGTATAGTGCAACCATCGGAACCAGGCACCCCGGATTCACTTCTCCATTTCTATTCGAGATGCCATGATTTTGGTCTGATGAAGGGGAGCAGATCCCCAAAACGTCCTTTAGGGCAATGTATGAGTAAAATAGTATCTCTGGGTGACACTCTGGTCTGATACTACATTCAGTAACAGTGCCAATTTATCTCTATTTATTCTGTGGGTGCCCTGACTATGGTAATACCAAATTTATGTGGTTTTATTTATATTTTATGGATTTTGTAAAATAAATATAAACATATGGTATATTCAGATTTTCTGTTGGCCTAGCCTGAGAATAATACATTTTCAAATTTCCCGTCAAATGAGCTTCATGAGGGTTTATTTTTGCATAAGATATAGTTCAAGTGGTCATATTTTCTGGAACATACTGTATGACTTTTTGATCAATTTGTATTACCCTTTTTAGAAGTGGAGTGCACAGATAAAATGGTTATTTTGGATTTTTATATTTTTTTTACTATTCTGCAGGTCCATACGATAATAAAAATACCCAGTTCATGTTTTTTTGAGTTTTACTAGCCTTACACAAAAAAAAAGTAATAAAAAAAAACAAATAATTTTTATGGGGAAGATGTGAGGGGGTTGCCATTTTCCAAGACTCATATCATTCTTCTTGTTTTTTCCATACACAAAGTTGCTTGAGCGTTTATTTTTAGTTGGACAAACTGTAGTTTTTGGGTGCATACAACTTTTTGAGTACTTTCTTTTTCATTTTTTGTGATGCTGCAAAAATCAGCAATTAACCCCTTCACCCCCAAGGGTGGTTTGCACGTTCATGACCGGGCCAATTTTTACAATTCTGACCACTGTACATTTATGAGGTCATAACTCTCGAACGCTTCCATGGATCCCGGTGATTCTGACATTGTTTTCTCGTGACATATTGTACTTCATGTTAGTGGTAAAATTTCATTCAAATAACTTGCGTTTATTTGTGAGAAAAACGGAAATTTGGCGAAAATTTTGAAAATTTCGCAATTTTCCAACTTTGAATTTTTATGCCCTTAAATCACAGAGATACGGCACACAAAAAACTTGATAACTAACATTTCCCACATGTTTACTTTACATCAGCACAATTTTGGAACCAAAATTTTTTTTTGTTAGGAAGTTATAAGGGTTAAAAGTTGACCAGCGATTTCTCATTTTTACAACACCATTTTATTTTTAGGACCACATCACATTTGAAGCCACTTTGAGGGGTCTATATGATAGAAAATACCCAAAAGTGACACCATTCTAAAAACTGCACCCCTTAAGGTGCTCAAAACCACATTCAAGAAGTTTATTAACCCTTTAGGTGCGTCACAGGAATTTTTTTGAATATTTAAAAAAAAATGAACATCTAACTTTTTTTCATAAAAAAAATACTTCAGGTTCAATTTTTTTTATTTTACCAAGCGTAACAGGAGAAATTGAACTGCAAAAGTTATTGTGCAATTTGTCCTGAGTACGCAGATACCTGATATGTGGGGGGGGGAACGACTGTTTCGGCGCATGGCAGAGCTCAGAATGGAAGGAGCGCCTTTGACTTTTTCAATGCAAAATTGGCTGGAATTCAGATTGGACGCCATGTCACGTTTGGAGAGTCCCTGATGTACCTAAACAGTGGAAACCCCCTACAAGTGACCCCATTTTGGAAACTAGACCCCCCAAGGAACTTATCTAGATATGTGGTGAGAACTTTGAACCCACAAGGGCTTTACAGAAGTTTATAACGTACAGCGGTACAATTAAAAAATCATATTTTTTCCACAAAAATGATCTTTTCACCCCAATTTTTATTTTCCCAAGGGTAACAGGACCCTAAAAGTTATTGTGCAATTTGTCCTGAGTACGCTGATACCCCACATGTGGGGGTAAACCACTATTTGGGCGCATGGCAGAGCTCGGAAGGGAAGCAGCGCCATTTGACGTTTTGGGCTGGAATTGAGATCGGACACCATGTCGCGTTTGGAAAACCCCTGATGTACCAAAACAGTGGAAACCCCCCACAAATGACACCATTTTGGAAAATAGACCCCCTAAGGAACTTATCTAGATGTGTGGTGAGAACTTTGAACCCCCATGGGCTTCACAGAAGTTTATAACATAAAGCCATACAATTAAAAAATCATATTTTTTCAACAAAAATGATCTTTTCACCCTCAATTCTTATTTTTCCAAGGGTAACAGGACCCTAAAAGTTATTGTGCAATTTGTCCTGAGTACGCTGATACCCCACATGTGGGGGTAAACCACTATTTGGGCGCATGGCAGAGCTCGGAAGGGAAGCAGCGCCATTTGACGTTTTTGGCTGGAATTGAGATCGGACACCATGTCGCGTTTGGAAAACCCCTGATGTACCAAAACAGTGGAAACCCCCCACAAATGACACCATTTTGGAAACTAGACCCCCTAAGGAACTTATCTAGATGTGTGGTGAGCACTTTGACCCCCTCAGTGCTTCACAGAAGTTTACAACGCCCGGGCGTGAAAATAAAAAATTCGTATTTTTTCCACAAACATGATCTTTTAGTCACCATTTCTTTATTTTCCCAAGGGTACCAGGAGAAATTGGACCCCAAAAGTTGTTGTACAATTTGTCCTGAGTATGCTGATACCCCATATGTGGGAGAAAACTGCTGTATGGGCACACGTCGGGGCTCGGAAGGGAAGTAGTGACGTTTTGGAATGCAGACTTTGATGGAATGGTCTGCGGGTGTCATGTTGCCTTTGGAGAGCCCCTAATGTACCTAAACAGTGGAAACCCCCCACAAATGACACCATTTTGTAAACTAGACCCCCCAAGGAACTTATCTAGATGTGTGGTGAGCACTTTGACCCCCCCAGTGCTTCACAGAAGTTTACAACGCCCGGGCGTGAAAATAAAAAATTCGTATTTTTTCCACAAACATGATCTTTTAGTCACCATTTTTTTATTTTCCCAAGGGTACCAGGAGAAATTGGACCCCAAAAGTTGTTGTCCAATTTGTCCTGAGTACGCTGACACCCCATATGTGGGAGAAAACTACTGTATGGACACACGTCGGGGCTCGGAAGGGAAGCAGTGACGTTTTGGAATGCAGATTTTGATGGAATGGTCTGCGGGTGTCATGTGCGTTTGGAGAGCCCCTGATGTACCTAAACTATTGAAACTCCCCATAAGTGACCCCATTTTGGACACTAGACCCCCCACGGAACTTATCTAGATGTGTGGTGAGCACTTTGAACCCCCAAGTGCTTCACAGAAGTTTATAACACTCGGACGTGAAAATAAAAAAATCATTTTTTTCCACAAAAATGATATTTTTGCCCCCAATTTTTTATTTTCCTAAGGGTAACAGGAGAAATTGGACCCCAAAAATTGTTTTGCAATTTGTCCTGAGTAGGCTGATACCCTACATGTGGGGGTAAAACACTGTTTGGGCGCATAGCAGAGCTTGGAAGGGAAGGAGCACCATTTGACTTTTTCAACTCAGAATTGGCTGGAATTGAGATCAGACGCCATGTTGCATTTGGAGAGCCCCTGATGTGCCCAAACAGTGGAAACCCCCAATTCTAACTCCAACCCGAACCCCAACACGCCCCTAACCCTAGCCCTAACCCTAGCCCTAACCCTAACCCTACCCTAACCCTACCCCAACACACCCCTAGCCCTAACCCTAGCCCTAACCCTAATGGAAAAATGGAAATAAATACATTTTTTTTATTTTATTATTTTTCCCTAACTAAGGGCGTGATAACGGGGGGTTTGATTTACTATTTATGGCGGTTTTTATGTTTGGCGGCTGTCGCACGCTAAAAGACGCTTTTTATTGTAAAAATAGTTTTTGCATCACCACATATTGAGAGCTATAATTTTTCCGTATTTTGACCCACCGAGTCATGTGAGGTCTTATTTTTTGCGGGACGAGTTGACGTTTTTATTGGTACCATTTTCGGGCACGTGAAACTTTTTGATCGCTTTTTATTCCGATTTTTGGGACGCAGAATGAACAAAAACCAGCGTTTCATGAATTTCTTTTGGGGTGCGTTTACACCGTTCCGCTTGCGGTAAAATTGATAAAGCGGTTTTATTCTTCGGGTCAGTACGGTTACAGTGATACCTCATTTAGGTCGTTTTTTTTATGTTTTTGTCGGTTTTATGCAATGAAAACTATTTTATATAAAAAATTATTATTTTTGCATCGCTTTATTCTGCGAGTTATAACTTTTTTATTTTTTCGCTGATGATGCTGTGTAGTGGCTTGTTTTTTGCGGGACAAGATGACATTTTCAGCGGTATCATGGATATTTATATGCGTCTTTTTGATCGCGCGTTATTGCACTTTTTGTTTGGCGGTATGATAATAAATCATTTTTTGCTTCGTTTTTTTTTATTTTTTAAGGGGTTCGCTAAAGGGGTTAACTAATGGGACAGTTTTATAGGGCAGGTCGTTACGGACGCGGCGATACCTAATATGTGTACTTTTATTGTTTTTTTTTTTATTATTTTCAAAAAATGAATTTATTGGGGAATATAATTTTTTTTTTTTTTACTAATTTATTTGGCGATTTTTTTTAATTTATTTTTACACTTTTTTTTAATTTTTTTTTTTACTTTATTACATAGTCCCAGGTGGGACATCACTGTCCTGTGACAGATCGCTGATCTGTCACATCACAGATCACTGTGACAGATCAGCAATCTGTCACAGGCAGTGCACAAGGCTTCCTCATGCCTGCGCTTTGCAGGCACTGAGGAAGCCAGCTTCCCCAGGCCCCCCGAAGGCCCCCGTCGCCATCTTGGATTCGGGGGCCTGGAGGAAAGGAGCCCCCCGCAGCAGCGCTGCACAATGCGCTGCCGTGGGGGGCTCAGGGAAGCACGGAGGGAGCCCCCTCCCTGCCGATGCTTCCCTTTAACTCCCGGTACACCGCGATCGCGTTTGATCGCGGTGTGCAAGGGGTTAACGTGTCGGGGGCAGTCCGTGACCGCCCCTGACACATTGTGCCGGGTGTCAGCTGTGATAATCAGCGGTAGACGTACTATCCCGTCCCCGGTCATACGGGCCCGGGTACCGTGGACGGGATAGTACGTCTCATGTCAGGAAGGGGTTAAAGCATTACTCTGCTGTTTTTCATATTTTTTCTCGTAGTATTCTTTGCTTTTTTTTATAATATGGGTAGATACAATTGCAGAAATACACATTTTATATAATGTGACCATAATCCTCATATTACAAGCAGATACAGTAGTGATCATATCGTACTGATTACAACAAATCCACTGAACCAAACCCAATATAAGCACCACATAGTGGTAGGCGCGCTATGTACCTGTGCACACGAGACAGATGCATCATTTCTGATTGGAGTTCACTTTCTCATTCTGTTTGGCCAGGACAGTTATTGATTGCAGTTTTTTTTTATTTCATCACTTTCCCCATGTGTACACAAACCTCATTCTGCTTTTCCTAGTACCACAGGCAGTAATAAAGCTCTCTCACTCTGCAAAGAGTAATAGTAACCACTTGGTGCTTCCATACGGCACAAATGTCTCTACTGGGGCCCCACTTTGCCGACATATCGCAAGAGTGTGTAGGGGTCGGCCGAGTTGGGGGGGTGGTCCCTCTTTATACCGCGCAGAGATGTATCAGAGACACGATGGAGGCAAATGTCGGGTAAAACAGGTCCAAGCTTTATTCTCTGGCCGCCCACTTGACAGCCTCCGCAGTACACCGCACTTCAATGCAATACACTTTACTTTGCTTTACTTATCGGCCCTCCGTTTCCAGAGCCGCTTCCCGCACACCGTACTTTACACTGGGGACGTGTATGCGTACACCGTCCCCTCTTCACTCGTTGACACTCCTGTCAGATCCGTCACTGTGACCGCCCTAGGCCTGTAACCAACAGTACTTTTAATGAACAGTAGTCTCTCTCAGTACGGTATGCTTTACCTCGATGCCTCGTCTATTCTGCGGTACTTTCCTGTCAGGACCACCCCCCTGACGTTATCTCTCCTCAGTCCCCCTGGTTTGGTTTTCCTCAGAGTGCCCAGACTGTCGTAGTCCTCCTGTCATTGGAGCTCCCCCTGGGGACTGGAACTTTCTGTATTCAGTATTTATAGCACTCCCGGTCCCCTGTCACTGTAACTCCACCCCCCATGACCAACGGTTTCTAAAGCCCTAAGCTGATGTCAAGTCCTTTGCTCACACTCCTCCCTGCCATCTAATGGTCAACCCAAGGTACTGCACGTCCGCTACACTTTCCTAGCTGTTTCCCCACTGTAGTAACTGACACCTGTCTAAACTGTGCAAACCTATCTTTCTCTATTCTGACACGTCCGTCCATCAGGTCACCTTCCCTACACTCTCCCTTCCTATTGTCGTCCTCGACAATTCGTAATCCCTGCCTTCGTCGTCCTGAAGCTTCACCTACACTCTGTTGTCGGACCAGCTGTTGGGCCAAACCCACTTCCTGCGGGGGCCGAACCATACTGGGAGCACCATGCTCTGAGCAGCCTACAGCAACTCCCCAGCGCGCACGCCACATGACGTCTTTCAAATTGGGCTAGGTACACCCATATTCTCTCTATGGCATGTACCTTCCCCTACTCTCCCCTTCTGTCACCTTCCACTATCCGGTACGCCATGATCGAGGCCTCACACCTACCAGATCATTGTCGGCGCCCGCCTTCCTTCTTCCGGGGTGTCCGTGGTGTCGGGGACCTGACCTAGGACGGCTGTCTTTCTCACGTCTTCCATCTCTTTTACCTTTCTTTCAGTTATGTCATGGTCGGCGTCTCGGTCTCCCAGACCTCCTCCACATCTAGAACCCTTTTCGGATCGCACACTTTCCTTTGGTCCCATAGACCTTCCCTTACCCGAACCTGTTGCATTTACTTTTGCATATTATACAACAAAACAACTTTATAATAGCAATAGTACCCCTTTTTCTATTTTTTTTTCATTTACCATTTTTTTTCTTTTTAACCAACAAAACAAACAAAAAAAAAAATATAACAGGCTTTCTCCGCCTTCCTTTAACATTGGCACTTTTCTTTTTGCATCCCCGCTATGTCAGGCAAACCAATTTCAACACTTATAACAAGAAAAACATTTTTCTTTTAACCTGGATGCAAACTGTCCCAATTACACCGTTATGCAGATAGCGAATTCCCAACAGTTCAAGCCATCTCCTGGTGGCTGGTAGCAAGGGACCCCACAACCGTGGAGCTCCCAGGATGCAAGAAGTGTCCCTTTCTGCAAGTTAGTATAAACGAGCCGTCCTGGGGATCGTGCAGCCGCCATGCCAGCCTCTCCCCTCTCATGGAGCAGGTTCCAGACTTCCTGCTCCCTGGCCCTCTTCTTCTTTATAACTCCTGCGACCCAAACAGAGGGTCCGATACGAGCCCTGGAGTCCGGTGGGCGGGACTTAACCGAGGATGACGGCGGGTCAGAGGCGGCTGATGAGGTCAGCGGCCCAGCAGCCGCTGGGACCGGGTGGCGGGCAGGGACAGCTGGATTTCTCACAGATTGGGCCACAGGGCCTGACACATAGGCCGCAGCCGGCTCCAACGCCGGCATAGCCGCGGCCGCGGGATAGGCTGCACCCGGAGTTCCAGACGGAGCCAGAGCAGCTGCCGATTCTGGGAATGAGGTCGCTACCGGCAGGGGACACGCAGCAGCGCCTTTTGTAGACAGTCTCCGCACCGGCGACACCAGACGTGGCGCCACCAGGCACGATGAATCAGGAACGGGAACGGAGGCCCTGCTCAGCGTAAACAGTAAGGGCCTCCTCAGCCAGACTTTCGGATACACAGGGGGCCGCGTGCTGCAGCTGAGTAGCGGGGACTTCTTGCGGAGCCGCTGGCAGAGCTGTTGGCAGAGCCGGGGGAACTCTCATCTTCCCGCGGCTTCTCCCGCAGTCTCTGTTCTTCACCCCGCCGTCCGGCGGGGCTGGCCTCCAGGCTCAGGGGCTCCGCGGGGAGGCTTCCTGGTGATGTCTTTGGCGGCCGCTCCTGTAGGGTCCGCAACCGCTCTTCTTCTCCGCCTGAGATCTGGAAGACTGTCCATGACTCCCAGCGGGACTCGATCTCCTGACACCATCGCCACTCCAGGTGCCCGAGGCCTCCTGGCACATATCGTTTCCCCTAGGGGTACGTTGGAGGGGGCCCCAGTCCATCCAGAACCATGGCAAACACCCGGACCTCTCTCCTGCGTTGGAGTAATACCTCCATCTTGGGCAGAATCAGCTGCTGCCTTGGATCCTCTGCAGCAACGCAGATCCACCACAGCGTCCCAATTTGTAATCCACAGGTCAGTAATTGGTAGTCCACAGGTGTTTATAATCCAAAATAGAGCAGCCCAAGTTTTTTCTCAGTCCTTCAGACGCAGGCCTGCCGCAGAAGATAGCGTATTAGCGGCGGTGATCCTGCCGACTACGCCAAATGTAGGGGTCGGCCGAGCTGGGGGGGTGGTCCCTCTTTATACCGCGCAGAGAAGTAAAAGAGATACGATGGAGGCAAATGTCGGGTAAAACAGGTCCAAGCTTTATTCTCTGGCCGCCCACTTGACAGCCTCCGCAGTACACCGCACTTCAATGCAATACACTTTACTTCGCTTTACTTATTGGCCCTCCGTTTCCAGGGCCGCTTCACGCACACCGTACTTTACACTGGGGACGTACATATACGCACCGTCCCCTCTTCACTCATTGACACTCCTGTCAGATCCGTCACTGTGGCCGCCCTAGGCCTGTAACCAACAGTACTTTTAATGAACAGTAGTCTCTCTCAGTACGGTATGCTTTACCTCGATGCCTCGTCTATTCTGCGGTACTTTCCTGTCAGGACCACCCCCCTGACGTTATCTCTCCTCAGTCCCCCTGGTTTGGTTTTCCTCAGAGTGCCCAGACTGTCATAGTCCTCCTGTCACTTGAGCTCCCCCTGGGGACTAGAACTTTCTGGAACCCTCCCTCAGTATTTATAGCATTCCCGGTCCCCTGTCACTGTAACTCCGCCCCCCATGACCAACAGTTTCTAAAGCCCTAAGCTGATGTCAAGTCCTTTGCTCACACTCCTCCCTGCCATCTAATGGTCAACCCAAGGTACTACACGTCCGCTACACTTTCCTAGCTGTTTCCCCACTGTAGTAACTGACACCTGTCTAAACTGTGCAAACCTATCTTTCTCTATTCTGACACGTCCGTCCGTCCGGTCACCTTCCCTACAAGTGTCCGAAACAGTGCCCCATTCTGTGCCTCCATACAGTAATAGTGCCCCCATTGAAACTCCATATATTATTACTCCTTCCCTCTGTGTTCTGGCAATATAAAAACCCACTAAACTGAAAATCACGACTAGTGGTCTCTTCCCCCTCCTCTGTATTCTGCAGCCACGGATAGGGGACTCAATGAGCTGAACTCCTAACCTTCTGTGTCCCCCATATCTCCGGTAGGCTGCAGGACAAAGCACCCTATAGCTTGCCAGAGGGAGAGGCAGGAGAAAGATGCAGGTAGCCGGTTCACTGCAGGACTAGCCAATTTGGCATTTGTAGGTGGTCTAAGTGGTAACGTTTCTCCTTGTGGAAAGGGCCAAGTCAGTGTAAGGAGACTTAATGGCCAAGTAATGATCCCCTGAGAATTCAATTCTCCAAATAGCCTCTTCAGGGAGAGGTGGCACTAACACCCCTATTCTCTTTTCTGATGAAGCTATTTGAATATTTAAACTCCAAGAGCAGCATTACATGGATGCCCGGCCGCTGCTCCATTTATTCTCTATCGGGCTGTGGGAAAGAGCAGAGTGCTGAACACACTCACTGGCAATACATTCTAACAGGGATAAGACTGCCCTGTTCTGCTGATCAGTCACTGCTCAGTGAGTGGTTGTAAGCACGCTCCGGCACTGACTGACAGCTCGTGGTGCAGCACATCAGTACAGAGCCAGCTATCTGTCAGGGCTGTGGCGGGATGGCAGCTGCTGTTTTGAGTTCTGTGACCAGTGACTACAGTAATTGCTTTGGGCATTCATGAATGACTGAAAGCAAGCGGCTCCAGGGAGAAATAAAGCTCATTTTCTCCCGGGTGCAGAACTGTCTGTAGAGAAAATGGGCACCTTCCTAATGCTTCTAAACTGCAGGTTAACCCTATATGTGAAGGATGATGGCATTTTTGAATCTGCCAGGTTCCTTTTACTGGAACTAAACAAAAAAAATCCCATACTCACAATTGTGGACTGTCAACGATCCTTGGCACTTGGTTCTCCAGGCATCGAGATCTGGCGGGGAGCTTCACGTGGCCACTCACTGCAGCCTTCAAATTTAGCTTTAACAGGAGGAGAGATGTTTCTTCCTGTGGGAATGAAGACTTCAGCAGCCACGGGACACTATGCAGTTGCCAAGAGCGCACTACTACTCCAGAAAGTAAGTATAGGCTTTGGTTTTTTATCTTTTAATCAAACAGGGCATATAAAATTTAAACTAATATAAAAAAAAGTCTATAGCTATTTTATAACATATAGATGGGGAAAGTTAGTCTTGAAATAACCTTTTAACATTTAGATAGCGCTAACGATGAATTTAGAATCAATGAATGAATCAGGAGCGTGAGATAAGTGGCATTCTCCTCCGCGCACGCCTCGTCACAAATCTAACTCCAGTCAGTGACTTGAGTAAAAAGCCAGAGTTCCTCATGATTTAGACGAGCTGTGGTGTTATGCCCCCACATCCCACCACAACTCAGCTCATTTGGGTTTCGGTGGGAGAAACTGGCTTGAAAACGTAAATAATTACTAAATGTTTGTGCAACTTGGAATTGAGCAAACAAAAGAGGGACTTTTCAAAATGATTTACATTAGAATTCTGGAGAAATTGCTTTAATGAATCAGGGCCATAGTGTATAACATATCGGTTAAAAACATGACAGCAGACATACTACAAACACTGACATGTGAAAGAACCTAAGGGTGTGTGCACACTGTGCGGATTGTCCTGCAGATTTTTCCGCGTAGATTTTGCTAAATCCGCAGGTAAAATGACCTGCATTTTACCTGCGGATTTGTTGCGGATTGACACCTGTGGATTTCTATAATGGAGCAGGTGTCAAAACGCTGCGGATTCCGCATAAAGAATTGACATGCTGCGGATTTCAATCCGCAGTAAATCCGCAGCATGTGCACTGCGTTTTTCATTTTCCATTGACTTTAAAGGTAATGTACACCGCAGCAGAATCTGGATCCACAGCAAAATCCACAACATGTGCACACACCCTAAAGGCAACATTCCCACAATGAGCATTTATAGCGTTTTTGATGCTGGATGCTTTTGAAGCATCTTACAATTCTACCAAAGTGGATGGGATTTCTAGAGATCTTATTTACCCTGTGTAAACTGGCCTGTGGAGCGTGTTTCAAATCCGCAGCATGTCAATTTATCTTGGGGGTACGCGGAGTTTTCTGTACAGATTTCCAACACAGACTTACATTAGAAGTGCAAAAACCACAGCTAAAAAAATGCACGTGTTTTTAGTGCATTTCCATGATGCAAATGCATAAAAAAAAAAGCATGTAATGCACTAAAATATAGCAATAACGTTTTGTCAAAGCAAAAAAAACAGAAATTATTTAAAGCATGACACACCAAAGAGAGACAAAAAAAAAAAGGAGCGTCGAAAAAGCGCACCTAAAAAAGAACAAAAAATGCAATGAAAAACCGCAAGTAACCTAATTAAAATAGGTACAGAAATTCTGCAATATCTAAAACGCACCAAAAGCTCATTGTGGGAATGTGTGGTGACAGTTTTCACACATACCAGAGACATTTACACACGGTCTACGTAAGAATGGGTCTATGCACGTCAGAGTGTTTCCACGGACCGTGTGTCCATGAACAAAACACGCCGACATGTCCGCTTTTTATCAACAGCATGGGCCACATACGTGTGTCATCAGTGCGACATGTACCGGCGCCTGGGAAAAAGCAATACAGTTCATGCGTTTTCCAGGTGCCGGGTGCTGAAGCCAGCTCGTATGATTGTCGCATGGTCTCACAGATATCAGCGTGACCACACGACAATGATGAGAGTTGTATCCGACACCCATTGTGTATATAATACATAATTAAAAATAAAAAAAATGGGAGTGGGCTCCCGTGTAATCTTCATATACAGCTCCATTACCGGAAAAATAAAAGTTGTAGCTCGCAGAATAAAGCAATTCAAAAATAATCATTTTTTATATAAAATTGTTTTTATTGTATAGAAGTCCCAAAACATAAAAAATGACATAAATTAGGTATCGCTGTAATGGTACTGACCCGAATAATAAAATCGCCTTATCAATTTTACCACATGCGGAACGGTGTAAACGCACCCCCCCCCCCAAAATAAATTAATGAAACGCTGGTTTTTGTTCATTCTGCGTCCCAAACATCGTAATAAAAAGCGATCAAAAAATGTCATGTGCCCCAAAAAGGTACCAATAAAAACGTCAACTCGTCCCGCAAAAAATAAGACCTCACATGACTCTGTGGGCCAAAATATGGAAAAATTGTATGATGTGGTTATGCAAAAACTATTTCTTGCAATAAAAAGCGTCTTTTAGCGTGTGACAGCTGCCAAACATAAAAACCCGCTAAAAATAGTGAATCAAACCCCCCGTTATCACCCCCTTAGTTAGGGAAAAATAATAAAATAAAAAAAAGTATTTATTTGCATTTTCCCATTAGGGTTAGGGCAAGGGTTAGGTCTGGAGTTAGAATTGGGGGGTTTCCACTGTTCAGGCACATCAGGTGCTCTCCAAATGCAACATGGCGTCTGATCTCAATTCCAGCCAATTCTGCGTTGAAAAAGTCAAACGGTGCTCCTTCTCTTCCGAGCTCTGCCATGCGCCAAAACAGTGGTTTACCCCCCATATGGGGTATCAGCGTACTCAGGACAAATTGCACAATAACTTTTGGTGTCCAATTTCTTCTGCTACCCTTTGGAAAATAAAAAGTTGGGGGCAAAAATATAATTTTTGTGGAAAAAAAAAATGATTTTTTTTTATTTTATGGCTCTACATTATAAATTTCTGAGAAGCACTTGGGGGTTCAAATTTCTCACCACACATCTAGATACCGTTTTTTTTCGGACCATAAGACGCACTTTTTTCCCCAAAAATTTTTTTGGGAAAGTGGGGGGGGTGCGTTTTATGGTTGAAATATACTAACCTCCGGAGGCTGGTGCGGGTGCCGCGGGGCTCTGTAGTGCGGTGGTGGGAGCGGGCTGTGCTCCGGTGCAGGGGTATCGGCTCTTTGTGCTCCGTTGCAGGGGCGGCGGCTCCGCTGGCATTTCCTCCAATCCCGGAGGCCCCCTGCACATTCCTTGCTGGCCGCCACCATGTTGCGACGGGAAGATGGCCGCCGATCCGGGGACGGCGTATGCGCAGGTTCAGATCTCGTCCTGAGATCTCGGGGGACGAGATTCAAATCTCGGCAACGAGATCTCGTCCCCCGAGATCTCGTGACGAGATCTGAACCTGCGCATGCGCCGTCCCCGAACCGGCGGCCATCTTCCCGGTGTCCATGTTCCCGGAGGCCACCGCAACATGGCGGCGGCCAGCAAGGAATGTGCGGGGGGGCCTCCGGGCTTGGAGGAAATGCCGGCGGAGCCGCCGCCCCTGCACCGGAGCACAGAGAGCCGCTACCCTCACCCCACAGAGCCCACCTGCTCCAGCACAGCACAGCTCAGCAGCCCCAGCCCAGCACAGCTGCCCCAGCACCAGCACAGCTGCCCCAGCACCAGCACAGCTGCCCCAGCACCAGCCGCCCCAGCCCCAGCACAGCCGCCCCAGCACAGCTGCCCCAGCCCCAGCACAGCTGCCCCAGCACAGCTGCCACAGCCCAGCTGCTCCAGCACAACCAACCTGCCCCAGCACAGAGCCGCCACCGCACGAACCTGGACCACTGAATGACCCCTGTGACCACTCCTCCACCTGTGCCGGATCCCTTCCCAGGTAAGCTGAATTCGGACTGTAAGACGGACCCCCATTTGACACATTATTGTTTTTTTCCCTATTTTCCTTCTGAAAATTGGGGTGCGTCTTATGGTCCGGTGTGTCTTATAGTCCGAAAACATTCCAAAATGGGGTCACTTGTGAGGGGTTTCCACTGTTCAGGCACACAGGGGCTCTCCAAATGCGACATGGCGTCCGATCTCAATTCCAGCCAATATTGCGTTGAAAAAGTAAAACGGCACTCCTTCCCTTCGTTGCTCTGCCATGCACCCAAACAGTGGTTCCCCCCACATATGGGGTATCAGCATACTCAGGACAAGTTGCACAATAACTTTTGGGGTCCAATTTCTCCTGTTACCCTTGGGAAAATAAAAAAAATTGGACCTGGAATAATTTTGTGAAAAATTTTATTTTTTTTGTTTTTTTAAATATTCAAAAAATTCCTGTGAAGCATCTGAAGGGTTAATAAACTTCTTGAATGTGGTTTTGACCACCTTGAGGGGTGCAGTTTTTAGAATTGTGTCACTTTTGGGTATTCTCTATCATATAGGCCCCTCAAAGTGACTTCAAATGTGATGTGGTCCCTAAAAAATGGTGTTGCAAAAATGATAAATCGCTGATTAACTTTTAACCCTTATAACTTCCTAACAACAAAAAATTTTGGTTCCAAAATTGTGCTGATGTAAAGTAAACATGTGGGAAATGTTATTTATTAAGTTTTTTGTGTGCCATATCTCTGTGATTTAAGAGCATAAAAATTCAAAGTTTAAAAATTGCCAAATTTCCATTTTTTTACAAATAAACACAAGTCATATCAAAGAAATTTTACCACTAACATGAAGTATGTCACGAGAAAACATTGTCAGAATCACAAGGATCCCTGGAACCGTTCCAGAGTTATTACCTCATAAAGGGACAGTGGTCAGAATTGTAAAAATTGGCCCGGTCATTAACATGCAAACCACCCTTGGTGGTAAAGGGGTTAATAATATAGGAAAGCGGCCAATATGCCAAAAGGTTCCCAGGCTATTAATAACAGCTCACAGCTGTTTGCTTAGCCTTTACTTGAGTTTACAGGGGACCCCAAGAAAAAAAATGACGTAAGGTCCCCCTATTTCCCAGGAAATGCTAAACAGACAGCTGTGGGCTGATATTAATAGCCTGGGAAGGCGCCAGGGATATTGGCCCCCCTCCCAAGGCTAAGAACATCAGCCCTCAGCCGCCCCAGAAATGGCCCATCAATAATTATGGCACCTAGCATCACGGTGCTAGCAGTGACGGCATGAAGGTTACCGCAGTTCATAGGCTGGCTCACACTGAACTGAGCGTGAAAACAGCTGGCTGTGACCTGCGGTAACCTCTATGACGCTATCACTTGTCACTGAAGCTGCGCCCCAAGCTCAGCGTCTCCTGGATTCATAGCTGAGCAGTCGCATCATACCAGCACTCGGCCAAGCAATACTGATGTAGCAGAGCTGGAGTTGTTCGTGGGACAAACAGATTGTCATCAGAGGTGAGGAACATGGTGTTATATTATTTTATTTTTTACAGTAATAAATGCTAAAAAGAGTGGAGTGTGTTTATTTAAAAACAAAGGTGTCTGTGTCTTTCAATTCTCTGTCTTTAGTCTGTGTATTTTTTATAATATGACTACGGGGTTAGTAATAGGGGCATCGTATAGACGCCTCTCCAATACTAACCTCTGGGCTTGATGTCAGCAGCCATAAAGCTGCTGACATCAACAACAACCCCATTACTCCACTTGCCACCGCACCAGGGCAAGTGAGAAGAGTGAAGCCAAGCGCCATATTGGGCGCATCTTCTGGATGCCTCATTTCTGGGGCGGACGAGGGGATGCTCTTAACTTGGGAGGGGGCCAATAAACCTGTGTGCATGCTTAGCCTGCGACAGTAGTTTTCTTTACTTGTAAACTAAAAAAGAAGAAGAGGTGTAGGTTGTGGGATTCTAATGGAACTCCTCTATGACATCCAAATTTCAAGATTCCACCATAGATATTGCACATATTTTTGCAATCTATAGTCCTCATAATAATACATTGGGCATTATGTCCAATGTGATCATTTTAAATAGAACCTGTACACTGATCCACGTTGCTGCCAAATATGGGCAGCAAGAATCAGCGTCGCTCCATTATTGCAGCCAAGTATTTTTACTGTGAAACGACGTAGTGTTTCAGAGAAAACAAATGTTGAAGCTGCTTCTTCCTGCCCCGTCCTCCTTGAGTGACAGGTCTCCTCTCCCTATACACACATACACCTGCCTCTAGTACATGTCCTAGTCACACTGTCAGCGGCTACCGCGTCAGTGCATGTGCTGAGCAAAGTGTCATACGTGGCTGCCGTGACGGAGCTAGTCTCCGATTTATGCCGCCGGATATATTAATCGTCCTCTTGAGGAAAGCTGTAATAAATACACAAGCCGGAATTAGGCTTTTTTCTACTGCTGCCACTTAATACACCGCCAAAAAAAAACAAGCCCCACGTGGCTCCAGCAATGTCAAAATAAAAAAAAAAAAGTAATGGGTCTCAGAAAAGGCGATACAAATCAAGTTTTTGTTGTGCTTTTACTTTTTCTTTTAAATTAGCAATACAAAATATAAAAGGTGGCATGCCTGCAGTCACACTGGGAGAAGGAGGCTGGCAAGCCATACTATTCATGTAGTCAAATAATCGCTGCCATTCACAACTACATCATGTCTCAGGAGAATATAGCAGAAAAATGGCGATGGCAGGAAGAGGTTAAACAACGTATAGTGAGCGCGCAAGTGGAGTCTGTGCGGAGTGTGCGTGTGTGTGTGTGTGTGTGTGTGTGTGTGTGTGTGTGTGTGTGGAGTCTGTGCATTTAGTCTCTGTGTAGTGTGTGTATATAGAGTATGTAGTGTTTGTGTAGTATAGAGTGTGTATGTATGTAGTATAGTGTGCGTATGTGTATGTAGTGTGTGTGTAGTGTAGAGTGTGTATGTATGTAGTATAGTGTGTGTGTGTGTGTGCATGTAGTATAGTGTGTGTATGTAGTGTAGTGTGTGTATGTGTATGTAGTGTGTGTAGGTGTATGTATGTAGTATAGTGTGTGTGTAGTGTGTGTATGTAGTGTAGAGTGTGTATGTATGTAGTATAGTGTGTGTATGTATGTAGCATAGTGTGTATATGTGTATGTAGTATAGTGTGTGTATGTATGTAGTATAGTGTGTGTATGTGTGTAGAGTGTGTGTAGTGCAGTGTGTATGTATGTAGCATAGTGTGTATATGTGTATGTAGTATAGTGTGTGTATGTATGTAGTATAGTGTGTGTGTGTAGAGTGTGTGTAGTGCAGAGTGTGTATGTATGTAGCATAGTGTGTATATGTGTAGAGTGTGTGTAGTGCAGAGTGTGTATGTATGTAGCATAGTGTGTATATGTGTATGTAGTATAGTGTGTGTATGTAGTGTAGTGTGTGTAGGTGTATGTAGTGTAGAGTGTGTATGTATGTAGTATAGTGTGTGTGTAGTGTGTGTATGTAGTGTAGAGTGTGTATGTATGTAGTATAGTGTGTGTATGTATGTAGTATAGTGTGTGTATGTAGTACAGTGTGTGTATTTAGTTTAGTGTGTATTTAGTGTAGACTGTATGTATGTAGTATAGTGTGTGTATGTAGTGTGTATGTGTATGTAGTGTAGTGTGTATGTAGCGTAGTGTGTGTAGGTGTATGTAGCGTAGTGTGTAGTGTACAGTGTGTGTTTATGTAGCGTAGTGTACAGTGTGTGTGTATGTAGTGTAGAGTGTGTATGTATGTAGTATAGTGTGTGTATGTATGTAGTATGTAGTGTAGAGCGTGTATGTAGTGTAGTGTGTATGTATGTAGTGTAGAGTGTGTGTATGTAGTATAGTGTAGTGTGTAGTGTTGTGTGTACAGTGTGTGCATGTAGTGTGAGTGTATGTAGCGTAGTGTGTGTGTATGTAGTGTAGAGTGAGTGTGTGTATGTAGTATAGTGTTGTGTGTACAGTGTGTGTGTATGTAGTGTAGAGTGTGTGTATATAGTGTAGTGTGTGTATGTGTATGTAGTGTAGTGTACAGTGTGTGTATAGTGTAGTGTGTGTATGTAGTGTAGTGTTGTGTGTACAGTGTGAGTGTATGTAGCGTAGTGTGTGTGTATGTAGTGTAGAGTGAGTGTGTGTATGTAGTGTAGTGTTGTGTGTACAGTGTGTGTATAGTGTAGTGTGTGTATGTAGTGTAGTGTTGTGTACAGTGTGTGTATGTAGCGTAGTGTGTGTGTAGGTGTATGTAGCGTAGTGTGTGTATGTAGTGTAGTGTTGTGTGTACAGTGTGTGTATAGTGTAGTGTGTGTATGTAGTGTAGTGTTGTGTGTACAGTGTGTGTATGTAGCGTAGTGTGTGTGTAGGTGTATGTAGCGTAGTGTGTGTATGTAGTGTAGAGTGTGTGTATGTAGTGTAGTGTTGTGTGTACAGTGTGTGTATGTAGTGTAGAGTGTGTGTGTAGTGTACAGTGTGTGTGTGTGTGTATGTAGCGTAGTGTGTGTAGGTGTATGCAGTGTAGTGTGTATGTGTGTACTGTACAGTGTGTGTGTGTATGTAGTGTGTGTGTAGTGTACAGTGTGTGTATGTAGCGTAGTGTGTGTAGGCGTATGCAGTGTAGTGTGTGTGTGTGTGTAGTGTACAGTGTGTGTGTGTGTGTGTATGTAGCGTAGTGTGTGTAGGTGTATGCAGTGTAGTGTGTATGTGTGTACTGTACAGTGTGTGTGTGTATGTAGTGTGTGTGTAGTGTACAGTGTGTGTATGTAGCGTAGTGTGTGTAGGCGTATGCAGTGTAGTGTGTGTGTGTGTAGTGTACAGTGTGTGTACCTGCTCAGTGATGTGCTGTCGGTGTCTTCCAGAGTATGACACAGCTAGGACATGACACTAGACATTACTGACCACTGGGGGGCACTATCCCACAGCACCACTGATCCGGAAGGGGCAGCAGCATCCCAACAGTGAGACAGCCAGCTACACTGGATACTCTCCCCTAATCTGCCGTGGCTGATACCAGGGAACTCTAGCTTGTGCGTGTTGCTTCAGTGCCCCCATAACACTCGGCTTCATCACTGTCCTCCACATCTAACCCACATGCAGACAGATTGCTGCCACTAAACCCAGTGGGGAGTAATGGGTACAGGCTGGCACTGCCCCTCATAGCTCACCATTGTACCACCCAGGCCACGGGCACGACCTTCTGCGCACGGTCATGAACATCAAAGACTGATCTCTTCCTCAAAGAATCAAGAAGAAAACTGTGCACATTGGTCTATGACCCAAGAGCGCCCTCTAGTACATGGAGGACTTACTGCAAGGCCAGAAATCGGAAAGAAGCTTTCTCTGTATGGCTGCTGTTAATCATACGGTCCTTGTCACAGCTCCTGGCAGGGGTGAGTCAGAGGCTGTGTGCCCACGTAGCGATTTTTAAGCGTTTTTGCCGCGATTTTCGGCGCGAAAACGTTTAAAAATCGTGCACAAAACGCCCCCATGCATTCCTATGGCATTCCGCACATGCTGTGCTAATGCTGCGCTTTTTTCCGCGGCGGAATCGCATCGCAGAAAAAATCGCAGCCTGCTCATTCTTTGTGCGGAATCGCAAAGAATTGCCGCGATCCCGCACCCATAGGAATGCATGAGAATCGCTTACTTCCCGCATGTGGCTATGCCCACCATGCAGAAAGTTAAGCGTCTCATGTGCGGTTGGTACCCACGGTGTGGAGGAGAGGAGACTGTCCTCCAGGCCCTGTGCACCATACCCCTGTAAAAAAAGAATAAAAAATAAAAAATCGGTGTATATTTACCTTCCGGCGTCCCGCGCTGCATTCCCGGCCTAAGCGTTCCCAGTAATGCCTTGCGGCAAGGCCCTGTAATGACGTAGTCTCACGTGACTCTAGCGGTCTCGCGAGATCGCTATAACAACGCGAGACTACCTCATCACAGGTCTCGCAAGGCATTACTGGGAACGCTGAGGCCGGGAATGCAGCGCGGGACGCCGGAAGGTAAATATACACCGATTTTTTATTTTTTTTTTAGCATTTTTAAATCCTATCTTTTACTATTGAGGCTGCATAGGCGGCCTCAATAGTAAAAACCTGCTCACACTTGTCAAACACTATGTTTGACGAGTGTGACCAACCTGTCAATCACTTTCCAAGCAATGCTTCAGATCGCTTGGAAAGTGCTTGAATATCGCACGCGAAAATCGCGATCATAATCGCGGTGAAATCGCGCGGAAAAAACCGCGCAATTTCTGGGAAGGAGTCCGGTTTTTAGTGAGCGTTTTAAAACGCTACTTGGGCACATAGCCTAAAGCCGGTGCCTGCGTTCAGGATTTAGCAGCACACATCTGTCTGCCAGTGCTAGCACCGTGCACTACTGCGGTGTGAGGCTCTGTGCACACGCTGCGGAACTCCCGCGGAAATTACCACGGGAATTCCAGAATTCCATTCCTGGGGAAAATCGCATTTTAAATTCCCGCGAATTTCCCACGGAAAAACTAGCAATTTGCAAGTGTAATTAGCTTGCAAAATGCTAGCGTTTTCCAAGCGATCTGTAGCATCACTTGGAGAACTGATTGACAGGTTGGTCACACTCGTCAAACATAGTGTTTGACGAGTGTGACCAACTTTTTAATATTGAGGCTGCCTATGCGGCCTCAATAGTAAAAAGATCTAATGTTAAAAATAATTAAAAAATAAAAAATCGGGTTATATTCACCTTCCGGCGTCCCGCGCAGCCTTACCGATGCTCCCACCAACTCCCGTTCCCAGTAATGCCTTGCGAGACTTTTGATGACGTAGCTGTAGCGGTCTCGCGAGACCGCTACGTCATCACAGGTCCTTGCCGCAAGGCATTACTGGGAACGGGAGTTGGTGGGAGCATCGGTAAGGCTGCGCGGGACGCCGGAAGGTGAATATAACCCGATTTTTTATTTTAATTCTATTTTTTACAGGGATATGGTACCCACAGCCTGGAGGACAGTCTCATCCGCACCGTGGGTACCATCCACAAATGTTCTGGTTACTTTTCGCATGGTGGGCACAGCCACATGCGGAAAATAAGCAGAACAATGCATTCCTGTGTGCGGGATCGCCGCGATTCCGCAAAATTAATGAGCATGCTGCTTATTTTTCCACGATGCGATTCCGCCGCGGGAAAATCCGCAGCATTAGCACAGCATTGCGGAATCCCATAGGAATGCATGGGATGCTGTTTTTGGCGTTTTTGCGGCAAAATCGCACGTTAAACCGCAGCAAAAACGCGAAAAAAACGCAACGTGTGAACGCAACCTAAGGCTATGTGCCCACGATCCGGATGTTGCAGTGCATGTTGACTGCGCCCAAAGCGCTGCCGTCCATTGAATGCAGGTGATTCCCCATGTGGTCACTGAACCGTGCGGATTCACCACATCCAATACATTCTATGAGTGAGATTTCGCTTGTGGAGACATAAGAGAAATTGACTTGCTGCAGTCTGGAAAGACTCGCCACACGTCCGTCTCCACGGGTGAGCCGCAGGCGTCGGTGCACGCATAGTGGGCGTTGGATTTCTTAAATCCTTTATGCTGTAACATCTGGACGCTGCGGGTTTGATGATGCATAAGTACGCAGCATCCATCATGCAGCAACTCCGGATTGTGGGCACGTACCCTAAGGTGGCCCGCTCGGGTCTTGTGTTTGAACCCCCCACAAAATGGGATTCGGGAGTATGCTCTGAGTATATTGAGTAGAATGGTGCGAACAGGGTCAGCTTGTTCTCCAACGTGCAGCATTTTCGGGCGTATATTCCTACTCGAGACAGATACCCAAATATAGTTTTATGAGAGTCTGAATTAGGGTCTTACCTGTCACATGTAACCTATAAGTATATTTATATATTCCTGCAGCTCAGAACATTCTCTATATGCAGGTTACCTGTGGCAATCACAATCCCAATCCTAACTCTTTCCATGAGTGTAATTCTTGCAGCACACGTGAGGCAAACGTGTGCCGCATCAGTACCACACGGACCAGCACCAGGGAAGCAGCAGTACAGTTAGCTGTTCCCTGGCACCGGCTGCTGAAGACAGCTCTAAACATTCTCCCCTGCTCTGCCGATGATATACGTGAGCAGGGGATAATGATGAGAGTTGTATTCAACTAACAACAAAAACAGCAGGCGACAGCTGATGGGACTACTACTCCCATCAGCCTACACCTGCTGGCATGGGGTCCAGACCCATTTTTACAACCAGCCTTACTAAAACAGACAGCTGGGGCTGGTATTCTCAGGCTGGTAAGGGGCCAGAGGCGTATCCAGGGGGCAGTTGGGGCATGCAGGGAGGCGCAGTTGGGCCGCCTAATGCAGCGGTCCGCAATGTCTCCCCTGGCGGCTGCATTCTGCCGCCCCCCGGCCTGGGAGTCGGCTATTCTATGTAGGCTGTCAAGCTGACAGCAGGCACTGAGAAGCTGCCGAGAGCGAGCTCTCAGGGAGCAATTGTACTGGCGTCTGCACAGACGCCAGTACAATTGAAGCTCTGACCACCGGGTCAGAACGACGCCATCAGTGTGTTCATGTCATGTGATCACGCTGCTGACGTCACTTGCCGGCACCCAGAGCACTGGTGGTAAGTGTGCTCCACTCTGGAGCTGAAGAAACCACCAAAGATTAAGGGGTATACATAAAATGTGGGAGAGTTTGGAGTGGGGGGGGCACATTATGTGTGGGGGAATTTAAAGTGGGGATGGGGGTTATTTAATGTGTGGGGGTATTTAAAGTGGGGATGGGGGGCACTTTTTGTGTGGGGGGATTTAGAGTGGGGATGGGGGATTATTTAATGTGTGGAGGCATTTGGAGTGGGGTGGGGGGTTATTTAAAGTGTGGGGCATTTGGAGTGGTGATGGGGTTATTTAATGTGTGGGGCATTTGGAGTGGGGATGGGGGGTTATTTAATGTGTGTGTCATTTGGAGTGGGGATGGGGGTTACTTAGTGTGTGGGATTTGGAGTGGGGATGGGGGTTATTTAATGTGTGTGACATTTAGGATGGGGGGTTATTTAATGTGTGGGGGGATTTGGAGTGGGGATGGGGGTTAATTAATGTGTGGGGGCATTTGGAGAGGGGATGGGGGTTATTTAATGTGTGGGGGGGATTTGGAGTGGGGATGGGGGTACTTAATGTGTGGGGGAATTGGCATGGGGATGGGGGGTTATTTATTGTGTGGGGGGATTTAGAGTGGGCTTGGGGGGTTATTCAATGTGTGTGGGGAATTGGCATGGGGATGGGGGATACTTAATGTGTGGGGGGATTTGGAGTGGGGATGGGGGTTATTTAATGTGTGTGGGGATTTGTCATGGGGATGGGGGATTTAATGTGTGTGGGAGGATTTGAGGACACAAAATGAAGAGTATGTATGTATGAGGAATCAGTATGGGGGGTGAGGGTGATGGGATGTGTGCAGACACAGTATGGGGAGTTAGGGGTATGTGTGAGCAGACAGTATAGAGAGTGAGGGGGTAAATATATGAGGAGACAGTATGGTGAACAGGGGGGATGTGAGAGGAGAGAGTATGAGGAGGGAGGGGAATAGTGTGAGGTGACAGTATATTGCAGATATTTTTATTTAGGAGCATTATAATGACACTTCTATCTTTAAGGCTGAGTTCACACGTTGCATTTTTTTGCGTTTCCGCAGCGGTTTTGCCGCGAAAATGCGAAAAATAAGCATCCCATGCATTCCTATGGGATTCTGCAATGCTGTGCTCATGCTGCGGTTTTTTACCGCGGCGGAATCGCTTCGCGGTAAAAACCGCAGCATGCTCATTAATTTTGCGGAATCGCGGCGATCCCGCACCCATAGGAATGCATTGTTCCGCTTACTTTCCGCATGTGGCTGTGCCCACCATGCGAAAAGTAAGCAGAACAATTGCGGATGGTACCCACGGTCCAGAGGAGAGGAGACTGTCCTCCGGGCTTTGGGTACCATATCCCTGCAAAAAATAGAATTTAAAATAAAAAATATTGTTATTCTCAACTACCGACGTCCCGCGCAGCCTTCCCGCCTCTCTCCACGCTCTCGTTCCCAGTAATCCTTTGCGAAAATACCCGCGATGGCGTCCGTTCTCACGGGATCGCGAAGTCTCGCGGTCATTCGCGCGACGTCATCGCGAATAACCGCGAGACGTCGCGATCCCGCCAGAACTTACGTCATCGCGGGCATTTTCGCAAAGGATTACTGGGAACGGCTGCGCGGGACGTCAGAAGGTAAGAATAACACCATTTTTTATTTTTTTTTACATTTTATCTTTTACTACTGATGCTGCATAGGCGGCCTCAGTAGTAAAAAGTTGGTCACACTTGTCAAACACTGTGTTTGACGAGTGTGACCAACCTGTCAATCAGTTCTCCAAGCGATGCTACAGATCGCTTGGAAAACGCTAGCATTTTGCAAGCTAATTACGCGGGAAAATCGCGGGAATTTAAAATGCGATTTTCCCGCGGAATGGAATTCCGGAATTCACGCGGTAATTTCCGCGAGAGTTCCGGTACGTGTGAACTTAGCCTTAGGGAATTGTGTGGAGATTTGCTGCAGAAGACTGGAGAAGATGGCAGTCTGAAGAGACGAGGTGTGGATAAGAAAACTCATCATGGGGTCAGGACAAGAAGAAGAAGAAAAGAAGCAGAACGACTCCAGAGACAGCGTCATCTATAAGGTACCTGAATGTAAATATTATTTGTGAAACTGACTTACTCCCATGTTTTTATTTGTTAGGAACATTAAAAGGGTTGTCCAGGTTTGTGCTGAGTCAGCAGTCATTCCTTCTGAATTCTCACTGAATTGTTAGGCATTGGGCTCCCGCAGCTGCACAGCAGGAATCCAGAGCCTTGCATCCAGCGGTCTCCCATTCTCCACTGACTGCTCAGGAGCCTGCACAGCAATCTCAGCATCCCAGACACTCTGCTCAGACCAGCTCTTTAGGACTGGTTGTTGCTGCTACCTCTGGGTCAGCAATAGCAGCACAGGCTGTCCTGCAGCAAGCCACTCCAGAGGCGAAGTCCTCTCGTCACGCTACTGGGCATGCTCACGAGACGATCTCCCATTGGAGATCGGGAGTCACATGCTCAGGTCCTTCTCCTGATCTGATTGGTCCATCTCAGAGATCTGGAAGGTCCCGGAGGCGCACGGCTATAAAAGGTCTGCATGGCCGCTTGGCCATGCGCTAGTATAGACTCTAATTGCTACTGTGTGAATGGTGATGGATGTATGGACTGCGAATGACTCATTAAGATTCCCCTCCATGTGATATTACGAGTGCGTTTAGGGATCTAGTTTTAGAGTCAGCACCAGTCAGTGGCAAGTTACTGGCCACACGGCACATTCTTCACAGTGCTAACGTTCGACAGTGCGCCCCTCTTGGGCACTGTCGCATTGCGGCTGGGTCAGTCGCCGCGCTGCTGTAGCAGCACTAGTTGGCATCCGCGGTAGCGACGCCGCACGCACGGTAGGTCTAGACGGACATCGCCCTGAGTCTTGGACTTAGTCCTGTAACCACATACCGTGCGTGCACTTCACTGATTCCTGGCTCAGCATTTATGTTCATCCCTTAGGCGACTCTGTGAATCAACAGAGTACACCCAGCGCACATTGGGTGACGTATAACCCGCGTGTGCTATACCGCCATATAGCGCGTCTGCCATTGTCTAGCAGCGGTTTTAACACCTACTGCACGGTGGACCCCGGGCGGCGAACGCACTTTCTATTATTTAATGTTTAGTGCGTTCCGCCGTCGTTAACATTATACTAGCGCCAGGGTCTAGCTAGTAATGGCGGACCTGCAGCAGCTTCAGCAGTACATTCGGCAGCTTGAGAGCAGGTTGGCGGCTATTGAGAGATCCACCTCAGCTGCGAATGCTACAGTGGCCGCTGCCCAGGCAATCGCAGAGGCTGTCTAGCGTGTGCCCACACCCACGCCTGTGCCGACAATGTCCCTCCTCCCATTGCCCGATAAATTTTCTGGTGACAGCGACACCTGCAGCGCTTTCGTGAGCTAGTGCTCTATCCAGCTTGAGTTACTGGCTGCACGATTCCCTACAGAGCGGGCTAAGGTGGGGTTTATCGTCTCCCTCTTGTCGGGCAGGGCGTTAGAATGGGCCACGCCGCTGTGGGAGCGTGGTGATCCTGTGGTTCTGAGCGCTGCTCAGTTCCTAACCTCCCTAAAGCAGGTCTTTTTGCGTTTAGGGATCTAGTTATAGAGTCAGCGCCAGTCAGTGGCAAATTACTGGCCACACGGCACATCCTGCACAGTGCTAGCGTCCGACAGTGCGCCCCTCTTGGACACTGTCGCATTGCGGCTGGGTCAGTCGCCGCGCTGCTGTAGCAGCACTAGTTGGCGTCCGCGGTAGCACTTCACTGAGTCCTGTGAGGTCAACAGGCTCGGCATTTATGTTCATGCCTTAGGCGACTCTGTGAATCAAGAGAGTACGCCCAGCGCACATCAGGTGACGTATAACCCGCGTGTGCTATACCGCCATATAGTGCGTCTGCCATTGTCTAGCAGCAGTTTAACACCTAATGCACGGTGGACCCCGGGCGGCGAACGCTCTTTCTATTATTTAATATTTAGTGCGTTCCGCCGTCCTTAACATGAACACTGTTAGGATTCTCTTGTGCCGGTAATTTACATACATGCAGTCACATGCTGGCTAGACATGTGTGGCCTCACTCAATGAAAATGAATGGAGCGAGGCCGGGCACGTCTAGTCGGAATGTGGCCAGGAGTATATAAATCACATGCTTGTGCTGACATGACCGTGTACTCTTGCCACCGGTACGGGAGAATCCTAAAAGTGTGCAGTGCATTCGTTGTGAGAATTCAGAAGTCTGCAATGTCAGGATTCAGCGCTGCAGATTCCAGTAGTCATCACATGGCACTTCACTCATATGCGATTTTCATACTTATGGTCCTGTGACAACGACCATCTTTTCCTGCTTCTCTCAGTTTTTCACTGAACATTGAGATCATTAGGAAGAGCAGCTCGTCGATACATGACTAAGTGTGCATATCGCATGTGTGCTTTGGGGTGGGGGGGCACCAAACCGAATTCTTGCCCCGGGTGCCAGAAAGCCTAGATACAATTCTGTAAGGGACCATGGATATTGACCACCCCAGCCTAAAAATAGTGAACTCACTGAGCTGAACTGCGGTGACCTCATGACTGACTTTTTCCCCACGGTGCTGAGGTCACATCAGTTCAGCCCGGCTGGGAACGCAGCCTCAGTGACCGGAGGTAACCTTGATGACGTCACCACTAGTCACTCAGGCTGCACTCACCGCAGCTCATTCATCAGTGTTTCTCAGCATGGACAGTCACATCATGGCAAAGTCCAGGTTGAAAACTGTTTATCCCCAGACATGGATTACGGCATCAGACAGAACGACCTAGAGGTGAGGGATAGTGTTGTTTTTTATTTTTGTTTTATTTGAGAAAACAAGAGATTTAGTGGAATTAGGCGTTAGGTGAGTATAACTATGTTTGTTATTTTTAAATAAAAGTGGAAAACTGTGCTTTCTTTTATTTCAAATAAAATACTTTATTCTGGCTGTGTCTTTATTTATCATGCAACTATAGGATTAGTAATGGGTGGGTGCCTTATAGACACTTCTCCATTGCTAAGCTGTGGGCTTGATGTCATCTGACAATACAAAGGTGACATCAACCCCACAAATATGAACCCCACTTACCATCGCTACAAGGCAAGTGGGAAGAACTTGGCAAACTGCCAGAATTGGTGCATCTAATAGATGTGCCTTTTCTGGGTGACTGCCGGCTGCTATTTTTGGCGGGGGCGGCCAATATCCATGGCCCCTTACCAGCTTGAGAATACCAGACCCCAGCTGTCTGCTTTAGCAAGGCTGGTTGTCAAAAATGGGGGGACCCCACGCCATTTTTTTTAAATTATGTAAAGTGCAGGTGGCGGGTGTTGAATACTCTCATCAGCCGCCGCCTGCTCTCGCTGTTATCATTTGAATATAACTCATCATTTTTCCCTGCTGTCATTGATCGCCAGCAGAGCAGGGGAGAATGATGAGAGCCATCTTCAGCACCCGGTTCCGGGGAACAGCGTTAACTGTACCGCTGCTTCTCAGGCGCCGGTACGTGTCAGGCGAATGACATTCCTATGTGTCACCCGTGTGCGGGACAGTTTGCAGCCCGTGCTGCTGATAAAAAACAAACATGTCAGCGTATACAGGTGCTTTTTACAAAATTAGAATATCATCAAAAAGTAAATTTATTTAATTTCTTCAATACAAAAAGTGAAACTCATATATTATATAGAGTCATTACAAACAGAGTGATGTATTTCAAATGTTTATTTCTGTTAATGTTGATGATTATGGCTTTCAGTCAATTAAAACCCAAAAGTCATTATCTCAGTAATTTAGAATAATTAACGAAAAACACCTGCAAAGGCTTCCTAAGTGTTTAAAAAGGTTCCTTAGTCTGTCTCAGTAGGCTTCACAATCATGGCGAAGACTGTTGACTTGACAGATGTCCACAAGGCAGTCATTGACACACTCCACAAGGAGGGTAAGCCACAAATGATCATGGCAGGGGGAAATTAAAATTTTTTCCATACAACCGTTGGCCCATGTCTGAGTTTTTAAAAGTCTGGGAGTCATTACCACAGCCAAAAGCTCCAATGTCCACGGCGGCAAAGCGACAGTCAGCATCTGCAATCACCATGAGCACTACAGAAAAATATTTTTTGTAGTTGAAGTACTCAGTTCCAGTTCTGGCGTTTTTGGTAATCCGAATGTGCTTTCCATCCACTGCTCCCAAACAGTTGGGGAAATTACACACTCGCCAGAAATTTTCTGCAATTTGCAGCCACATTTCCGCGGTGGGTAGGGGGACAAATTCATCCCGGAGAACGTTCTACAAAGCCTAGCAGGTGTCCGCAACTATTCCAGAGAGGGTGGAAATTCCTAGCCTGTACTGAAAATGGAGCGATGATAAGCTCTCTCCGGTAGCCAAGAATCTGCCAAACAGAGAAGGAAAAAAATTGTGAACAATAATATTTATGACGGGGTTTTGCAAAACACATTAAGAAAAAACAATTAATACATGGCAGAACAATAATAATGATGGCAGGTGTTTGTTTTGAAATATTACGTACCTTAATGTGACCAGTAGACGTTCATCAGCGGGAATCGCTCTACGGAGCTGGGTGTCATGTCTCCTGATGGCTCCTTGGACATGACCAAGCAAATCCCGGAAGGTCTCTTGAAACATCCTGGTATATTCCAGAAATTTCTCCGGGTTGGCATGGAGCTCGCTGTATAGGGTGTGGTAGGTTCCACGGCTCTCCCGGATGTTGATAATGGGGTGTCGCCGACGCCGTCTTCTCCATCTTTCTCTGTTTCTTTGTTGCTCACAAGCAAACGCAAAGGCGAGAAACAGCTTTATATCCAAATCCAGGTTGAAATAAAAACTCTTCATGCAAAGATCCATCGTAACGCAGAATACAGGAGCAAAATCTAAAGATTTCATCTGTACAAGGGTCTATATAAAGAAATCCCATGACACACGCCCATTGGTGGTGTCTGTTATCTTGGATTTTTCTCCTGGAAATTTTTTCACCTTTAGAACGCTTGCGCATAAAAAACGCAAACGCATGCAAAACGTTTTTTGACCGCGTGTGTAAGCTGATGCAGATAAAAAACGCTGCGTTTGCATGCGTTTTTTCATGTGTTTGCTGTTGTAGGGAAGGTGACCTGATGGACGGACTTGTCAGCAAGTAGGAAGGATGGTTTGCACATTTTAGACAGATAGCAGTTATGACAGTGGGGAAACAGCTAGGAAAGTGTAGGTGACGTGCAGTACCTTGGGTTGACCACTAGATGGCAGGGAAGAGTGTAAGTTCAGGACTTAACAGCAGCTTAGGGCTTTAGAAACCGTTGGTCATGGGGGGCGGAGTTACAGGGAACCGGGAAAGTTATAAATTTGACAGGAGGGTCCCAGAAAGTTCCAGTCCCCGGGAGGTGCTCAAGAGACAAGGAGTCTGTGACAGTGGGTGTGCTGTAAGGAGAGCCAAACCAGGGGGCTGAGGAGAGAGAAAGGGGGGTGGTCCTGACATGAATTACCGCAGTACAGACGAGGACCCGGAGAAAAGCATACCGTATTGAAGACGAAAACTGACCAGTAAAAGTGCTGATGGTGTACGGGCCTAAGGCGGCCACAGTGACTGTGCTGACAGGATCGTCGCTCAGTGAAAAAGGGACGGTACGTGTGTTTACGTCCCTGGTGGAAAAGTACGGTGTGGGTAGCGAGGCCTGGAAACGGAGGCCCGAGAAGGTATTACGTGTACTGCTGAGGCCGTCAGTCGGACGGTAAGAAATAAACTTGGACCTGTTGTACCCGAAACCTGCCTCCATCTTTTGTCTGTGACGTCTCTGCGCGGTATATAGAGTTACCACCCCCCAGCCCGGCCCACGACTCTACACTTGGTGTAGTCAGCAGGATCGCCGCCGCTAATACGATATCTTCTGCGGCAGACCGGCCTCTAAAGAACAGAGAAGGACTTGGACTGCTCTGTTTGGACTGAAAATACCTGTGGATTACAAATTGTTTACCTGTGGATTACAAATTGGGAGCGCTGTGCAAGATGGCGGTGTTGCTCCAACGCAGGAGAGAGGTCTGGGTGTTTGCAGCCGTTCTGGATGGTCTGGGACCCCCTCCAACATACCCCTGGGGGAAGCGATATGAACCCGGAGGCCGATGCTCCCACATACTGGACCCAGGCCGCTGGGTGGACAAGCCTGCCATCGCCCCACCCAGCAGAGGGAGTGGCACCGAGGGAAAGAATGGCTGCGGCTGCTTGGCGCCATTTGATTTCTGTCCACCGGACGGGATGCGCCGCTGTGGTTGTCGAGGCATCAGGCGCCTGGAGTGGCGATGGCGTCTGGAGATCGCGCCTCGCTGGAAGACTTATTCCTCAGAGTCATGGGCAGACATCCGGATCGCGGGTGGAGAAGCAGAGCCATTGCTGGTCCCACGGAAGCGACCCCCAACGTTGACAGCAGAGTCCCTCCCCGCGGAACCCCCGAGCCTGGAGGCTAGCCCCGCCGGACGGCGGGGTGAAGGACGGAGACTGCAGGAGGAGCCGCGGGATGTTATGTCGGTGGCTGCCACTCCGGGGAAGGTGAGATTTCCCCCGGCTCAGCCGGCGGCTCCGCAGGCGGCCCCCACCACTCGGCCGCAGCACGTGGCCTCCTCCGTTCCTGAAAGCCTGGCCGCGGAGGGCCCTACGGTTTATGCTGAGCTGAGCAAGGCCCCCGCTCCTGTCCCCGAACCACCCCGCCCGGTGGCGCCACGACCGGTGTCGCCGGTGCGGAGTCTGTCCACGGAAGGCGCTGATGCGTTCCCCCTGCCAGCAGCGACTTCATCCATGAAACCGGCCGCTGCTGTAACCCGGTTTGTAACTACGGGTGCGGCCTACCCCGCAGCTGCATCTGTGACGTCACCAAAGTTGACAGCGGGATATTTGTCAGGCTCTGCGGCCTATTCGGCAGGAATTACGGCTGCCCCTCCCCGCCGCCCAGCCCTAGCGGCCGCCTCTGCCCCGCACTCGACCCCGGCTGAGTCCCGCCCACTGGACTCCAGGGTCTACTCCGGACCCTCTGTTTGGGTAGCGGAGGTCATTAAGAAGAAAAAAGCCAGGGAGCAGGAAATATGGAACCTGCTCCATGCAAAGGGAGAGGCTGGCATGGCGGCTACACGATCTTTGGGACGGCTTGTTGACACCAACATATCAAAGGGGTACGGGTTTATACGAGACCTTGCGACCGGCCAGAAAGTGTTCATCAATGTGGCATCGATCCGCCATGGCCGGGCCTTGCAAGAGGGGGACTTGGTGTCTTATTATAAGGAATATTGTCCCCGTGGCTACTACGCGGTAGCCGTGCTCGCTGAACCCGAAGATCACGAGCCCCCGTAGACAGGACTCTAAAGACACTCCTTGCATCCCGGGAGCTCCACGGCTGTGGGACTCCTCGCTACCGTCCACCAGAAGATTGCGTGGACTGTCGGGAATCCACTGCACTGTTATGCAGGTCATTGGGACAGTTTGCGTCAAGGGTTAAAAAAAAAAAAGGAAAAAAATATATGTGTGTTTTTTTTGGCTATAATTGTTGAAGTCAGTATGCCTGACATGGCGGGGATGCATAAAAAGAAAAAAAAGGAGTGCCAATGTTAAAGGAAGGGGGAGCAAGCCTGTTATGTTTTGTGATGGTTAAAAGAAACAGTAAATGAAAAAAGGATACATGTGCTATGTTATAAAGTTTGGTTTAATGTGTAATATGCATAAGAAAATTTCAACAGGTCCGGGTACGGGGGTCGGTGTGACCGAAGGAAGTTTGAGACCAAAGGGGTCTATGAGATGAGAGGGTCTATGTGACCGAGACGCCGACCATGACTTGTTACCAAGAGGAAGGTAAAGAGATGGAAGAAAGCGGACGCTGACAATGATCTGGTAGGTGTAAGGCCTCGATCATGGCGTACCAGATAGTGAAAGGTGATGGAAGGGGAGAGTAGGGGAAGGTACACGCCGTAGAGGGAATCCAGGTGTACCTAGCCCAATTTGAATGACGTTGTCATGTGGTGTGCACGCTGGCGAGTGGCAGTAGGCTGCTCGGAGCATGGTGCTCCCGGTTTGGTTTGGCCCCCGCAGATAGCGGATCTGGCCCAACAACTGGACCGACAACAGATGGTAGAAGTTTCAGAAAAACAAAGGTAGGGGTTGTGATTGTCGGGGACGACAATGGACAAAGGAAGGGAGAGTGTAGTGAAGGTGACCTGACAGACAGACTTGTCAGCAAGTAGGAAGGAGGCTTTGCACATTTTAGATAGCAGTTATGACAGTGGGGAAACAGCTAGGAAAGTGTAGGTGACGTGCAGTACCTTGGGTTGACCACCAGATGGCAGGGAGGAGTGTAAGTTCAGGACTTAACAGCAGCTTAGGGCTTTAGAAACCGTTGGTCATGGGGGGCGGAGTTACAGGGAACCGGGAAAGTTATAAATTTGACAGGAGGGTTCCAGTCCCCGGGAGGTGCTCAAGAGACAAGGAGTCTGTGACAGTGGGTGTGCTGTGAGGAGAGCCAAACCAGGGGACTGAGGAGAGAGAAAGTCAGGGGGGTGGTCCTGACATGAATTACAGCAGTACAGACGAGGACCCGGAGAAAAGCATACCGTATTGAAGATGAAAACTGACCAGTAAAAGTGCTGATGGTGTACGGGCCTAAGGCGGCCACAGTGACTGTGCTGACAGGATCGTCGCTCAGTGAAAAAGGGACGGTACGTGTGTTTACGTCCCTGGTGGAAAAGTACGGTGTGGGTAGCGAGGCCTGGAAACGGAGGCCCGAGAAGGTATAACGTGTACTGCTGAGGCCGTCAGTCGGATGGTAAGAAATAAACTTGGACCTGTTGTACCCGAAACCTGCCTCCATCTTTTGTCTGTGACGTCTCTGCGCGGTATATAGAGGGACCACCCCCCAGCCCGGCCCACGACCCTACACTGTCGCAGACGATACGCTGCGGATTCAACTGCAAATGTGAAACTAGTGACCGAGCCAATTTTGACCTTAATGACCAGGCCAATTTTTACAATTCTGACCACTGTCACTTTATGAGGTAATAACTCTGGAACACTTCAACGGATTCCAATGATTCTGTTTTTTCATGACATATTGTACTTGATGTTAGTGGTAAAATTTCTTCGATATGACTTGCGTTTATTCATGAAAAAAAATTTGCCAAAAATTTTGAAAAATTTGCAATTTTCTAACTTTTCATTCTTATGCCCTTAAATCAGAGTGCTGTCCCACAAAATAATTAATAAATAACATTTCCCACATGTCAAGTTTACATCAGCACAATTTTGGAAACATTTTTTTTTTGTTTTTATAAGCGTTAAAAGTTGACCAGCGATTTCTCATTTTTCCAACAAAATTTACAAAACCATTTATTTTACGGACCACCTCACATTTGAAGTGAGTTTGGGGGGTAAATATGACAGAAAATACCCAAAAGGGACACCATTCTAAAAACTGCACCCCTCAAGGTGCGCAAAACCAGTCAAGAATTTTATTAACCCTTCATGTGCTTCACGAGAACTAAAGCAATATGAAAGGAAAAAATGAACATTTTACTTTTTTTTTTTCCACAAAAAATTTACTTTAGGTTCAAACTTATTTTCACGAGGGTATCAGGAGAAAATGGACTACATAATTTGTTGTGCAATTTCTCCTGAATACGCCAATACCCCGGATGTGGGGGAAAGCCACTGTTTGGGCGCATGGCAGAGCTCAGAAGGGAGGGAGCAACGTTTCACTTTTTGAACGCAAAATTGGCTGGAAGCGATGGCGGGCACCATGTCATGTTCGGAGACCCCCTAATGTACCCAAACAGTGGAAACCCCCCTCCCCAATTCTAACTCCAATCTTAATACAGCCCTAACCCTAATCCCAATCCTAACCCCATCACCACAATCGTAACCCCAACCTTAACCCTAGCCCCACTCTAACCCTAGCTCTAACCCCAACCCTAACAGTAAAGAATGGAAAAAAAAATGATTTTTTTTATTTTTATCTGAGGGAGTGACAAAGGGCGGTTTGAGTTACTATTTTTTTTATTTTGATCAGTGTGATAGGGTCTATCAGAGTGATCAAAATGAACCAATAGGAAAAATCTATTGTTGCCAGGTACCACCCGCCATTTTCTTCCAGGAAGATGATGCAGATGGCCAGGCACGGAGCAGAAAGGTCCGGGGATGGCGGAGGTATCGGGAGGGGCTTGGAAGACACACACCAATTAGCAGTTACCTATGTTGTAAATAGGTTTATACCCAAAGGTTAAAGGGAACCTTGCAGCAGAATTGTGCACAGTAACCTAGTGTCAGTTCGGCGCCGTTATACTGATTACAATGATTCCTTGGTTGATGAAATCTGTCTTTTGGTTATTTTCAGTTTTGAGTTAATGATATGCTCATGCCCTGGGGCGACCTTCTTGTGGTGTTCTGATTAAGGCCTCTTTCAGACATCCGGTGTCAGGGGTCCGGCGGCCTGCGGCGAATAGCCGGGCCGCCGGATCCGGCCTGCAGCGGTGACACCGGATGTACATGCGGCCCCTGATGCGGCTTGGAGGACATTTAAAGGAGCCGCAGCACCGGGGGTCGAGAGAGCAGCCAGAGAGACAGCGGGGGACAAGAGAGCAGCCAAAGAGACAGCGGGGGACAAGAGAGCAGCCGAAGAGAGAGCGGGGGACGAGAGAGCAGCCGAAGAGAGAGCGGGGGACGAGAGAGCAGCCGAAGAGAGAGCGGGGGATGAGAGAGCAGCCAGAGAGACAGCGGGGGACGAGAGAGCAGCCAGAGAGACAGAGGGGGACGAGAGAGCCAGCCAAAGAAAGGTATGGAGCGTATGGAGAGAGAGAGAGAAGGGGAGGGGGAGAGAGAGAGATGCGCGCCGGGCACTTGTGGGGTTAAAACTCATAGTGCCCGGGCATGCGCAGTTGAAAAAGCCGGTCCGGCGCTGCAAAAAAACGTTGCAGCCAACGTTTTTTGCAGACGCCGGACGGCGCATGTTTGCCGTATCCGGCAAAACCCGGAGGCGCCGCATGTCCATCCGGCATGATGCGGCGATCATTACATTCTATGTGAAAAAACCGGATCCAATTCCGGATCCGGTTTACACAAATTTCGCCACATCATGCCGGATTTAAAAAAACGGATGTGTGAAAGTAGCCTAAGTATTCATCTGTATGGGAAAAAAAAATCCCCTTTTGCGGGCAGGTGCCAGCTGTGGTGCCCTGCGCTGCGGCATAATCGCATATCTAATGTGTATATAATTCATTTGTGTGAGGTTATCCTGAAATTCACAAAATAAATAAAAATCTGTTTCAAAGTGGTGCCTGTGCAGTAGCAGTCATCGGGGATCCGATAGTTGCTACTGAGCAGGCGGCGTCATCTTTGTAGAGAGAAAAAAAAATTTTCACCTGCAAGATGGCGCCGCTGGCAGCTATCAATGATCAGATGGTTGCTACTGCACATGCACCATTTTGAAACAGATTTTTTATTTTATGAATTTCAGGATAACCTCAAACAACTGAATTATACACACATTAGATATGTGAAAGTACTAGTTCATGCATATGAGCAATTGTCCGCATGAAAGGGAAAAAAAATGCAGCTGCACTAGTCTGGTTCACATCAGACTAGTGATTGTAAACGGTGGGCAGCTCCTGCACCCGTCCACAATGGGAAAAAGTGTTTGGAGCCAGTCAAGTCCACAAAGTTAAAGCACCACTCCAAGGATTTGGTTTTTTACACCGCTGGAGTGGTGCTTTAAAATCAAGTCTCCTGCCCCATCTGATATTCAGCTTCCGGCTCCTGCAGTTTGTGACTTGCCAGCTGCTTCAGTGTTTGCTGGTGCAAGCAGAGGTCACGAATCAATGTAACGTAGCGTTTGAGTTCTGGCCAGTTAGAAGCTGCATTCACAAGATGGCACCGAGAAACGGTGAAGACGCTGGAGGGGGAGTACTCGTATATGATGGGGGCAAGGGACATACATTTAAAGCACCACTTCTGCTGTGATGACAGGCTGGAATATCCATATTCCCTCATGCCTAGATGTACACTAAATGTGCTACTTCAATTATGGTGGGAAACTTAGTGTATATGTAAAAAAAAAAATGAACAGAAATGCTACAAAACATCCTCCAAGTTTCATAAACTTGGGCCTTTGCTCTCCAAAAATCCAGCAAATACACTCAGGGCCCAACTGAAAATTTGTGTAGGGTTTTTTTTTTTTGTTTTTTTTTAAGTACCTTCCATTTTACATGGGTTTTTTCAAAGTACCTTCCTTTTTAGGCTAGGTTCACATTTGCGGTTGAGTCCGCAGCGTATCGTGCGTAACCGCATGCAAACTGTTGCGGACGATAGGCAAGTGCTATTTTCCGGCGAATTTTTGCGGAAACGCACGTCCCTGCGTACCCCATGTTAGGCTAGTTTCACACTTGCTTTTTTTTGCAGCGCGTTTTTCCCGCAAAAAAACGCATTGAAAAAACGCATACAAAAGCATACAAGTGCTGCGTTTTTTTCAAGCATTTTTATGCGCATGCAGGAAAAAAACGCAGCGTTTTTGTGCGTTTGTATGCGTTTTTTGTGCGTTTGCGTTTTTTTACAGATTTTTGAAAAACCCCCCAAAAAAGAAAAAAAAACCATTCAACAACACACAAGACCAATGGGACTTCATTGTGGGTGTGGTATGTTAATATATAGACCCTGTCTACAGTATTCTTCACATTTGCTTGATTCTTCTCGTGACCATGGATCTGCGCTGGAAGAGTTTTCACTTCAACTTGGATTTGGACATCGCGATGGCTCAGGCGTATGCAGTTGCTTGCCATGAACAAAGGAAGAGAGAGAGGCAGCGAAGACGGCGGCGTATGTGGATACATCCGATTGTTGAACTCCGGGAGAGCCGTGGGGCATACCACACCCTCTACAGCGAGCTCCAGGCAAACCCGGAGAAATTTACAGATTATATCCGGATGTCCCAAGAAAGTTTCAGGGATTTGCTTGCTCGTGTCCAACAATCCATCCGGAGACAGGACACACAGCTCCGTCGTGCGATTCCTCCTGAGGAACGGCTACTGGTGACATTACGGTATGTAATATTTAAAAACCAAGGGGTGCGGTCTGATGGGTTTTTTTTAAAATTTAGTATTCAAAACCTTGGGTAATTAGTTTTCGTGAATGTACTAATATTTTATTTTATAGTTTTTTAAAATAATATACAGAAATATTAATTTTACTTCTTTGTCTGTTCACAGATTCCTGGCGACTGGAGAAACCCTATCTTCACTACACTTCCAGTACCGTATTGGAATCTCTACCTTGTCTGGAATTGTTGCTGACACCTGCCGGGCTCTATGGAATGTTCTTTGTCCAGAATTTATGCCCCTGCCCACCGCTGAAAAGTGGATGGAAATTGCTGACAAATTCTGGACAGTATGCAATTTTCCCAACTGTTTGGGAGCTGTTGATGGTAAACACATACGGATCATCAAACCCAAAAGAACGGGATCTGAGTACTATAATTACAAAAAGTACTTTTCAATAGTACTCATGGCCATTGCGGATGCCGGATGTAGGTTTGTAGCAGTGGACATTGGAGCATTTGGCCGTGGTAATGACTCACAGGCTTTTAAAAACTCAGACATGGGCCGGAGGTTGTATGGCAACCAATTTAATTTCCCTATGCCACGGCCTCTTCCTCACACCGAAGCTCCGCCACTGCCCTTTGTAATGGTTGGCGATGAGGCTTTTCAAATGTGCAGAAACTTACTGAAACCCTACTCCAGCCGGGACTTGGACCACACCAAAAAAATATTTAATTACAGGCTAACCAGGGCCAGAAGAACTGTCGAGTGTGCTTTTGGGATTCTTGTCTCCAGATGGCGAATTCTGGGCACGGCCATTAATCTTAAACTTGAAACAGTCGATGAGGTGGTGAAGGCCTGTGTGGTTCTACATAACTTTGTGATGGCTAAAGAGCACCCGACCTTTGAACTGGACGATGATGCTCCTAACCCATTGCCTGAATTCACTCAGCACCCTCTCAGGTCATCCGTTGAAGTTGGCCAAATGAGGAACCAATTTGCGGCCTACTTTATTTCTGATGTAGGACGGGTGCACTGGCAAGATGAAATGGTGTAATGTTTTTGTTTGTTTATGGTAATAAAAAACCTTATTTGATACCATTACTGAGTGCACTATATTTTTTAAACTCCAATTAAATAAAAAACTTCCCATGTATAACTGAATTTTTGGATGTTCACACACCTGGGCAGGTAAATACACATGAGTTAAAATGCAGCATTGCTAGTCTGCGTGAAATATATTGGAACGAGCAAAGATGCAGGCCATGAATCAGTAAACCAATTTTTTTCAAGAGAAAATTGTCCAACTAGTTGAAAAAAAAGTATGTGATTTTTTTCAAAACCCAACCCTCAAAACCCAACCCCAATGAAAGTCAATGGGGAATACAAGTCAGCATTGAGTGGATGAATGTAATCAGCTCAATTCCAACTTGTAGTGTAGAAATAGACAAGTTTCTAGAGTTATTACACTAGGCCTTGGAATGACTATACTAGGCCGTGGTATTTCAAATATGAGTATAGTAGGCCTTGGGCCTACTAGTATAGTCATATGTGAAATACCACGGCCTTGTATAGTCATGCCAAGGCCTACTGTAATAACTCGATTTTTATCAACTAGGAGCTTGTTTCACGAAAAACAAACTGGTGAAGTTTCACCAGTTTGTTTTTCATGAAACCAGATTCTAGTTGGTAAAACTAGAGTTATTACACTAGGCCTTGGTATGACTATACTAGTCCGTGTTATTTCACATATGACTATACTAGGCCTTGGGTTGGTTTTTAACATGTATTTACCCATCAGTGTGTGTGAGCGGCGCAAACAACATTAATGAAACTTTGTAATGGTGAACCACAAATGTAAATTTATTTTTAATCACAAAAATACACCAAAAAATTATTTTTTCCGGCGTTTGGGGGCAGATGGTTTCAATTTGGGGGTGTGCAGGGAATATGCAACACTTGCAGTTGAAGACGGTGTTTGAGGGGAAGGGGCAACAAAACTTGTGGGGGAAGGTAGTCCAGTTAAGGGAATTAAACTAGGAACACTTGGAGGAGAGGAAATCTGTTCAGGTACATTTGTTGTAATGGCATGTCGCCGTAGGCTTGTGTGCCTGGACCGACTTTGGCCCAATGCCCGCCTTGATTGATTTTGCCTTGAACTTGGGGCAAATATTGAGTGTAGGTCCCCCGTCTGCTGGGGTGGCTGCTGCTGCTGCTGCTGAGGTGGCTGCTGCTGCTGAGGTGGCTGATTTCGCCTTGAACTTGGGGCAAATATTGAGTGTAGGTCCCCCGTCTGCTGGGGTGGCTGCTGCTGCTGCTGAGGTGGCTGCTGCTGCTGCTGAGGTGGCTGCTGCTGCTGCTGAGGTGGCTGCTGCTGAGGTGGCTGCTGCTGAGGTGGCTGCGGCTGCTGCTGAGGTGGCTGCTGCTCTTGGTTGGCAGTGCTCGTCCTTGCAGGAGGACTGGTGGCGGCAGTGATGGTCCAGGTTTGCGGAGTGGTGGTGGCAGGGCTACTACATGTTGTTGTAGCGGCAGGGCTGTTCCATGTTTGCCTAGTGGTGGCTGAGCTCCACGCATGCATGGGAGTGGCGGTGGTGCTCCAGACAGGAGCAGCGCTTGCCATGGTGGTGTCGGTGAAGTGACCAGCTGCACTCAGACTTGTGGTGGTGTAACGGTGGGTGTCCTGGCTTTGAATAGAGGTGTCCGTGCAGTGGTATGCAGCACAAGTCGGTAGTGAGGTGAAGCGAGTCAATGGTGGCACAGGTGGAAATGACACCACTGACTGCTGACCGTACCGATTATGCTGCATAGCCTGCAAGAAAGCATTGTTGCAGGCCTGCAGCACATTCAGCTGTTGCTCAGGACTAAGGTGTTCCGCCATGCCCTTTTCAATCTTACTAAAAAAATGGTGTGCTGGTCTGTTGAGGTCGGCCTCCAGACGGTCAAGGCGCTGTTCTACAGAATTGAAGCGGTGTTCAAAGTGGTTAAAACCACGTTCCATGAGTGCAAAACCGCTTTCAACTCTGTCGGACAGCGACTTGAGGCTGGAATTAAAGGCCTCGCTCAAATGCATAAACTCGGGCAAGACATTCCTGTCCAAGGCCCTCTGCCGCTGGCGGGTAGTGCCCGCATAACCAGTGGCAGAGACCTGGGACAGGGGAACACCTGATGGCCCAGCTTCCTGGTCACCAGCTGTGTGTGTGGCTGACCTGCAAGGTGCTTCCTGGCTGTCGGATGGCTGGGACGGGTCAGAGGACGTCCGAGGAAGGACCGCTCCAGGGCCAGGTTGCAGGGTGCTGCTCCAGGTGCTGTGGAATAAAGGAAAATCATTACTACCATGCCTTTACAAGAAGCATCAGCTGTGAATTAGAAAAACACAGATTAACAAAAATAAAAACCCAAAATTTATAATACTTACGATCTCGTGGCAAGGACCGGTCTTAGGAACTGCAACGCGTGATAGTGACGGTATCTAGTTCTGGTCCTTGACGCAGATCCACTGCGAACCTGGCCCTCAGCACGAACATCACTGTTGAAGCGGTCCTTGATCGAACGCCAACGTGTTCGGACTTTGTCCACTGCTGGGAAAAAAAAAACAGTGCCGTCAAGGACAACAGTCACTGCGGCACAATATAGCAATACAATACTCAAAGCAGTCACTGTAGAGCCCGATGACACTGTTGGGTTTCCTGCTAGAATATACCTAGCACGAAACCCAACAGTGCCGTCAAGGACAACAGTCACTGCGGCACATTATAGCAATACAATACTCAAAGCAGTCACTGTAGAGCCCGATGACACTGTTGGGTTTCCTGCTAGAATATACCTAGCATGAAACCCAACAGTGCCGTCAAGGACAACAGTCACTGCGGCACAATATAGCAATACAATACTCAAAGCAGTCACTGTAGAGCCCGATGACACTGTTGGGTTTCCTGCTAGAATATACCTAGCATGAAACCCAACAGTGCCATCAAGGACAACAGTCACTGCGGCACAATATAGCAATACAATACTCAAAGCAGTCACTGTAGAGCCCGATGACACTGTTGGGTTTCCTGCTAGAATATACCTAGCACGAAACCCAACAGTGCCATCAAGGACAACAGTCACTGCGGCACAATACAGCAATACAATACTCAAAGCAGTCACTGTAGAGCACGATTACACTGTTGGGTTTCCTGCTAGAATATACCTAGCACGAAACCCAACAGTGCCGTCAAGGACAACAGTCACTGCGGCACAATACAGAGCAGGGAAATACTCACTAAACGCCTTTTTGGAGGATGCTGTGGCGCTGTCCCAGCCATCCATCAACGCTGCGGCCACCTCATTCCATAGCCGCCGGGTCACCACATTGTCCTTGTACAGCCGGTCACGGCTGTCCCACAACGGCGCACGCTCCTGGACCAGGCTGATGAGCTGCTCATTATCCAGGTAGACGTCTTCATCCCGTTGTGGAACCTAGACAAAACACATTCATTAGAATAATCAAATTTAAATTGAATAAAAAGTTACAAAAAAAAGAAACATAAAAAAGAGTAAAAATAGAAGATAAAAAATAAAGAACATTACAAATCATTTGATACATACATTCCGTATCACCACCGGGACTTGGCTTCGCTGCTCCTGCTCTTCGCCCTCACTAGTCCCGTCCGCAGAAGATGATGATGATGTCTTAAAAAAGTTGAAAAAAACGTAAGAGATTTGGAGTAGCAGCAGATATACTTACCAGATGCACGAAAATAATCGCCTCACGGTCTGCTTGCGCCAATTCCTGCCGCGATGGGGAATATTCGGATTCTGAAGACATACTGCATGTAAAAATAATAAAAATCATTAGTACATACATAATTTAAAAGGACAGGCATATAATGTAATATACTCACATTCTTGCGCTGATAGAAGATGTGTTCCTTGGTGACTGTCTGCTCTCCAATCTGTCAGTGTAGTAGTGGCAGAGTTTTGGCAGGCACCTCCTTTATATAGACTTTTTTTTTTTACTTTAGAAGTTTATAACTAGTACAACAAGTGGACACCACCAAAAAAACGCAGCGCTAAAAAAACACATACATGCGCATGCCAGTGCGCACGTATGCGCATCCATAGGCTATAATGGCCATTTTTAGCGCAAAACGTGCGCATGCGCTTTTTTCCAGGGCCAAAAAATGCAACATGTAGCGTCTGTGAAATACAGACGCACACCCCAAAAAAACGCAGCGCATGAAAATCGCATACGTGCGCATGCCAGCGCGCAGGTATGCGCACCCATGTTAAATATAGGGGTAAAACGCATGCGCACGTATGCGTTTTTTTCAAGCGCAAAAAAACGCAAATGTGAAACCAGCCTTAGATAGGTATACAGGACGTATGCGGATGTATGCGCATCAAACGCAGCGGACTAAACCGCAAATGTGAACCCAGCCTTACATGGGTTTTTAAAAGTACCTTCCATTTTACATGGGTTTTGCTGCTTTTCGTACTGAAGTCCCCCCCCAAAAAAACACGCGCGATTCATGAATTTGCACATTGTGTCTAAAAATGGTTTTGCAACTTTTCAGATAGGTCACAGGTTTTGCAAAATGACAAAGAAAATCGCTCCAAAATAGATAACAAAATGGCTCCAGGAGGATAGTGGAGTAAAAGATATTTTTCTTTATAACTGCATATCACAGATTTCTCAAAGATACTTGGAAAAGCCACTTAACATAAAAGGGGGGAAAAAAACCGAAACATACTAAAGCACAATAGACCACTTAATAAAAAATTCACAGATCGCTTGGCGAATTTGGTGCAAATTAAAACAAAGAAAAAAAAAAAAAGAGAGGTATTCATGCCAAAATACTGGCAGAAATGAAATGATGAATGGGCACTCAGTGTGCTCTTCTCCGCAAGCTCCATCACAGGTAAAACTAAAGGGGTTTTCCAGTCTCAGTCATTAAAGCCAGAAATGGGAATATTTGGCTGTATCCCATGTGGGCTACACTGTTTTATATGCAAAGTTCCTCATACCTTTCCAACCGCACATTCAGCGCCTCCCACTCCCACATCACCTCCTCATCCCACCCTCTCTCTGTTGGAGTCCCCCAAGGCTGTTTTAGGACCCCTACTCTTCTCAATCTCTACCATGGGCCCTCAAAATGCGGCCCGCCAAGGACTTTTATCCGGCCCCCCGCCAGGCCGACAATGAACTCATGAACTGCACTGCAGTTCAATGCCGGCGGGCCCTGTAATCGCGGGCAGGACGAGGCGCCGAGGAAAGGCGTTACGCAGCCCTCCGTATGCAGCAGAGCACAGTGCACAGAGCCTGCGCGGCCTGATGACGTCACGCCGCCTGTGTGCCTGTGCAGGAAGAAGACTGAGATGAGCGGGCGCCTCTTTAGAGCAGCGGGGGACATAGGTACTTTTTTTTTTTTTTTTTTTAACGCCGGGTCCTATTGGGGTCATTTACCTGCCTAATGGGGACATTTACCTGCCTATTGGGGACCTGTGCCGCCTAATGGGGACATTTACCTGCCTAATGGGGACCTGTGCTGCCTAATGGGGACCTGTGCTGCCTAATGGGGGACATTTACCTGCCTAATGGGGTCATTTACCTGCCAATTGGGGACCTGTGCTGCCTAAAGGGGCATTTACCTGCCTATTGGCGACCTGTGCTGCCTAATGGGGACATTAACCTGCCTATTGGGGACCTGTGCCGCCTGATTGGGACATTTACCTGCCTAATGGGGACATTTACCTGCCAATTGGGGACCTGTGCTGCCTATTGGGGACTTGTGCTGCCTAATGGGGACATTTACCTGCCTATTGGGGACCTGAGCTGCCTAATGGGGACATTTACCTGCCTATTGGGGACCTGTGCCGCCTAATGGGGACATTTACCTGCCTAATGGGGACCTGTGCCGCCTAATGGGGACATTTACCTGCCTAATGGGGACCTGTGCTGCCTAATGGGGACATTTACCTGCCTATTGGGGACCTGTGCTGCCTAATGGGGACATTTACCTGCCTATTGGGGACCTGTGCTGCTTAATGGGGACATTTACCTGCCTATTGGGGACCTGTGCTGCCTAATGGGGACATTTACCTGCCTAATAGGGACCTGTGCTGCCTAATGGGGACATTTACCTGCCTAATGGGGTCATTTACCTGCCTATTGGGGACCTGTGCTGCCTAATGGTGACATTTACCTGCCTATTGGGGACCTGTGCTGCCTAATGGGGACATTTACCTGCCTATTTGGGACCTGTGCTGCCTAATGGGGACATTTACCTGCCTATTGGGGACCTGTGCTGCCTAATGGGGACATTTACCTGCCTATTGGAACCTGTGCTGCCTAATGGGGACATTTACCTGCCTATTGGGGACATGTGCTGCCTAATGGGGACATTTACCTGCCTAATGGAGACCTGTGCTGCCTATTAGGGACATTTACCTGTCTATTGGGGACATTTACTTGCATATTGGAGAGTTATGTTGCCTAATGGGGACCTGTGCTGCCTATTGGGGACATCTACCTACCTATTGGGGACTTCTGCTGCCTAATGGGGACCTGTGCTGCCTATTGTGTGCACAGGAATTTATTCATAATTTTTTAAACTATATTCCGGCCCTCCAACGGTCCGAGGGACCGTAATCTGGCCCCGTTTAAAAAGTTTGAGGACCCCTGATCTATACACTTGGTCTGGGGCAACGCAAAGTCCTACGGATTCCACTACCACCTTTACGCTGATGATACTCAGATCTACCTCTCTGGCCCAGATGTCACCTCTCTGCTGTCCAGAATCCCAGAGTGTCTATCAGCCATATCCTCCTTCTCCTCTCGCTTCCTCAAACTCAATGTAGACAAATCTGAACTCATCATCTTTCCTCCACCTCACAGATCTTCCTTACCCGACCTAGCTATAACAATTAATGACATCACACTTTCCCCAGTACCAGAAGTCCGCTGCCTCGAAGTAACCTTTGACTCTGCCGTCCTTCAAACTGCCCATCCAAGCTCTTTCTACCTCCTGTCGCCTCCAGCTCAAAAATATTTCCAGAATCCGTCCTTTCCTCAACCCTCAATCTACTAAAATGCTTGTGCATGCCCTCATCTCCCGCCTCGACTACTGCAACATCCTTTTCTGTGGTCTCCCTGCCAACACCCTCGCACCTCTCCAGTCCATCCTTAACTCTGCCGCCCGACTAATTCATCTCTCTCCTCGCTACTCCTCCGCTTCTCCCCTCTGCAAATCTCTTCACTGGCTCCCATTCCCTCAGCATATCCAGTTCAAATTACTATTACTGAACTACAAGGCCATCTATAACCTGTCTCCCCCATGTGTCTCTGAACTAATCTCCCGATACCTTCCCTCACGTACTCTCCGATCCTCCCAAGACCTACTCTCCTCCACACTTATTCGCTTCTCACCCAACCGCCTCCAAGACTTCTCCCGAATAGCCCCTATTCTCTGGAATTCTTTGCCCCAACAAGTCCGACTATCAACCACATTTGGATCCTTCAGACAGAACCTGAAAACCCACCTCTTCAAGAAAGCCTACAGCCTGCAATGACCCCGCTACCGCCTTCTCTCTCACCACTACCGGTGATATCATCTCAACCAACACTGGAGCTGCTGCAGCGCACCAACCTACTGTCTCCTTCCCCACCATCCTGTAGCATGTAAGACCGAAAGGGCAGGGTCCTCTCTCCCCACTGAATCAGTCTGTCATTGTTAGTTTGTTTACTGTAAGTGATATCTGTAATTTGTATGTAACCCCTTCTCATGTACAGCACCATGGAATCAATGGTGCTATATAAATAAATAATAAAATCATATAAGATGAAACATCATATATTGATGTTCTGATAGCATGTCGGACTTGCACTGCTGTTTTGCCCTAGAAGGCTTTTAGAAGTAAAATCCCAGAATTTATGTGGAAGATCTTTCATTGAGTCTGAAAAATCAATGCCCTTCATGGCAATAAATGCGTCTGGGTGGGTTAGGAGAACCAACAAGCACAACTTATACTGAAATGAATGGGAGTTATGCAGTGTAGCACAGCTGTGCTCGGCGCCTAGAAATAGTTATTCCCTCTTGCCCATGGAAAGCAAGAATCCTTGAAACAACTCATTCTATTAGAAAATATTAGAAACTAAAACATTTTGATTTCTTTATTTCTCAAAGTCAAAAATAAGCATAGAACAAATGGAGCTTATTTGAGCTTCTTCTTGGGGCGCAGGTTATTGGTGTGGCCACATTTCTTCTTACGACAGTTTACAGCACGAGGATGAAGACGGGCATAACACCTGAAACGTAAGAAATAGTTAAAAATTCGAAAACAAAACTCCAATAACGATAAATTCGACCAAAAGCAGCAGCTGGCCACATGCAGTCAGATCTCTGCCAATTGTCAAGCGGTTTGGTTTTACATCCTTGTGGCAATTGGCAGTGGGTGGATCTTAAACCGAGCAGCCAGTAACTATATGTGGAGGCACCCTAAATTTTCTGTTAGTGTTGGAAAGCAAAAAAATTGTTTGGGCTTTTCTCAAACCGAATCATTGTCAGTGACTACATTCCATATCTTAAAGCGGTGTTTTAGGACATAAAGGGAATCTGTCACCTACTTTTGGCGGGCTATTTAAATGAGATCTGTCCGGTCCGATGGGCGGTGTTTCCGATCTTTGCCGCCTCCCCGTCCTTGGCCGCTGTCCGCAGTTTTTTCATGAATAGGAGTAGGTGTCTGCCATCTTTCGCGCGTGCACTAAGCATTCTTGGCTCGCGCAGTATGCTTTGCCCAACTGCGGGCAAAGCCGAAAAGCCTTACTGCGCATGCACCGGTTAACTACGCCTCGAAACACAGCAAAATACTTCCGGGGCTGAGTTAACCGGCGCATGCGCAGTCAGGCTTTTCGGCTTTGCCCGCAGTTGGGCAAAGCACACTGCGCGTGTGCGAGCCAAGAATGCTTAGCGCATGCTCGAAAGATGGCGGACACCTAGTCCTATTCATGAAAAAACTGCAGACCGCGGCCAAGGATGGGGAGGCGGCAAAGATTGGAAACACCGCCCATCGGACCCCGGACAGACCTCATTTAAATAGCCCGCCAAAAGTAGGTGACAGATTCCCTTTAAATATTGATGGCCTATTCTTAGAATAGGTGATCAACAACTGAATAGGCCAATCAATAAAAGTCTCGGGATAACCCCCATTCTGCTTGGAAACATAATGCAAACCAGGAAGCAGGGTCACTTTTCCTGTCAAATGACTGGATCGGCATGAGATGCAGCACTACTGTGCCATTAATGTGTCACTTTGACAGACTTGACACCACTTCACGATATTCAGCATTATGCTTTTGATTAGGCTTGGGCTACATGAAGACTTGTAGAGCAAGCTATGGAAAATAAAAGCAGTAGATTGAATGTTGCAAATTAAGTATATCTACTTATATCAATTTGTTTGCAAATTTCACTGGCATCAAAACCCCAACATTCCAAAGATTCTTTACTAACCATGTAACCAAGAATAATAAAATGAGATTGCCTAAAAACTCACAAGGCCCTAGTCTATGTATTCCATGTTCTGCAGCATACAGTGTAAAAAAGAGGAGAAAAAGGGCAATAGGGTCTTATCCAAGTAACACAAGGGGGATTAAGTGGTAATTGTGCTCATCCCATATCCCACACCCTTATCAGTCCATAGTCCAGATGCTGCAGCTTCCATATGATCGTAACACAGAAAGTAATCTGGGTGATGGAAGTGTTCCGCACTTACTGGACAAATGACATCCACGGTAGGTTATTGTTTGGTTTATTGTCAACACGTTTCAGAGTCTCACCAACTCCTTCAGGACAAACATACATTGCATGTATACACTCAACTGTACATTCAATGAAGGAAACGCACTGACAAAAAAACATGTACCCACCGCAGACGCCATTTGTCCAGTAAAAGCGGAATACTTCCATTACCCAGTTACTTTTTCAGCATACATTGTACTTTACAGCAGTTTGTTTTCTCTATATACCCAGGACAACACAGGACATTCTGCTCAGTTTGTAATGCTGTAAAAAATGCCATTAAAATCTTGTCTATCCACATGGCCATATCAGTCCACTTTTAAAGGGAACATGTCAGGTCCCTTGTGCTGCTCTCAGAAGACACCAAAATATAATGAGACATCTCAGAGGATGGAGAACCATCCCTGCACTGCAGTTTAAGACTGATTTTACACTTGCCGTATTTTTGTAGCCTAGCCCCAACAGATTTCTATGGGGCCGCAAAAATTCATAGGAGTGCAGTATTTACGGCTGTGAAAAAATATTGAGCTTGCTCGATATTTTTCATGGCTCACAGACTCCATTTAAAGCAATGGTACCGCAAAACAATGTTAGCTTGTTTTTGCAGTACACCGTATTTGCAGATCGCCATTTATTTTCCTTCAATTTGTAACTGGGAAAAACAGCAATCCGAGTTATTTTGCGGGAGACCGCAAAAATCATGGCAATTTGGCCCACAAAAAACCCGGCATATGTAAAAGTAGCCTAACATGCATAGTCTTAAGTATTCCACATTAACTCCCAATAGTGAGCCTGTCTCACCACACTGCTGCCCTAACACATAGCACAAAAAAAAAAGGAACCCGATAATGAATGATACAATGGGAATCTTGACAGTGGTCTTACTTGCGGCAAATCATCTTGTCACAATTATACTTCTGGGCAAGTTGGCGGAGGGAAGGCTCAATGATACCACCACGAAGACGCAGCACCAGATGCAAGGTTGACTCTGATGAAGACATGAAACATGTCACAAAAACAGATAAACAGCAGCTAAAAAGTCCTCATGCAAAAAATTCAGACACAATCTGAACCTGACAGCTGATATATGCTGCCTGTATTGGGCATCCTGTATCAAGCACTGGCCGTATGATCTCAACCAGGTATGTTTGGCTGAAATGCTGCGGAATACTTTAAAGAGGCCAGGGACCAAGACTGTAGACTAGTCTGACAGGCAGGTTCCTGGCAGCTTCTCACCGCCCGCTGGCCATTATCTTGTATGTGGGCCAAGACCAGGCACAAGGTGGGGAAAAGCAACCGGGAACTCGCCTATCCAACTAGCTTACAGCACAGTCTCAGTCGCTGCATGTTTTTCACTGAAACATACCTGGCTGACTTAATACAGCCAGTATCAAATACATTCTGCCCATGGATTGGGCAGCATGTATCAGCTGTCAGGGCACCCCCTCTTCTCCACCAGCAGATTGTGTTGGTGGAGACAAGAGTACAGTATTTATTTTACTCAATATAGCGCCAATAATGCACAGCGCTTTACGAACATTATTGGTTCTTTCCCCCATTGGAGCTTACTATATAAATTCCTTATCAGTATGTCTCTGGAGTGTGGGAGGAAACCGGAGTACCTGGAGGAAACACACGCAAACACGGGGAGAACATACAAACTCCTTGTACATGTTGCCCTTGGTGGAATTTGAACCCAGGACCCCAGCGCTGCAAAGCAACAGTGTTAACCACTGAGCCACCATACTGCCCAGTGTGAATTTTAACACCCGATCCTTTTTCTCCCAGGCTAAAATGCCAATGGATGTGTATGGCAGCAATATTCTCTGCTCCCCTTATTAAAAACACATGAACCATGCTAAACACTCCTATATATCGGGAGAGATGGAAGTAGGTCCAGTGGCAGGCTTAATAGAGTTTTCTGGGACCAGTTAATTTTTTTTGCTATTAGGCCAAAAACCAAAATGCAGGTAGTTGCCAACTACCTGTCTGATGTGCCCTGCCTGGCTCAGTGATCACAAAACACTCCTAGTAGCAATTCTGCTGCTTCACGCGAGAGCAGCCCCTCCTCTTCTGGGCTGTGACTGCAGACATCAATCAGCTGGACATCCGCTCTGTTGACTGCTTGTGACTGCCAAAGAGAAGCAGCTGCTCTGTCAATGTGACGTCACTGGAAGCCAAAAAATTATCAGCAAGAAGTGTCCATGAGGGCTACGAGCCAGCAGTCAGCAGCTACCTGCTTTGAAGTTCTAAGACCAATAAGAAAAATTAAATCGCCCCAGATAACTCTTAAGCGCAAGTCCTCGTGGCTTCCCATGGATTTTCGTCTTACCTTTCTGGATGTTGTAGTCAGACAAGGTCCGGCCATCCTCAAGCTGCTTGCCAGCAAAGATCAGACGTTGCTGGTCAGGTGGGATACCTGAGAAAGCAGAACTTAGTCAACACATGAAGAAGTGCTACCAGAAAGTGCCCAAATATAACACCAGGAAAACCAATGACAGCAAGGGGAAATAATGCACAGGATTCTACTCACCTTCCTTGTCCTGAATCTTGGCCTTGACATTTTCAATAGTATCGCTGGGCTCGACCTCAAGTGTGATCGTCTTCCCAGTAAGGGTTTTCACAAAGATTTGCATCTTGAAGCCTTCCTGTTTCCTGGAAGACACGAGCAAGCATTATTACATGGAGAACATGCGATCGAGTCATTTTATCAACCTCTAATGATTTATCTAGTCTGTCACACAATATAGGCCCTGCCTCAAGTAACAATACTAAATGATTGGGCTCATTCACTGAATTAACGGGGTCATCCCAAGAAAAACGTGTCGGCTATGCCCAGGGAAGGAGATCAATGTGTGGTCACCAGCGCTCTATGCAGAGTCTATGGCTGTGTACACAGCTTGGCGCTCTCCGGCCCATGACCGATGCTGCATTACCCCCGACTCCTGCCATTAGGCGGGTACAGCTCACTGGTAGCAGCCACACACGTTTGTCGCCCGATCATGCACCAATAACCGCTTGCTTCTCGCTAAGATTGGCAGCATCAGGGGCTTTATTAGGTGACATTAAAGGGGCTGTGCAATCAGACCACTGCGGCCTGTACGGACCGGGGAAGGATGGCTGCCACCCATTACAGGCACATGCTCCATAGGGAACGCAGAGTATAACGGGGCAGATCCCAGGGCGCACGGCCCGCCGACCAGGAATGAGAACTGACCGCGATCACCCTGCACCAGCCACTCTGTACGCACGGGGAGCTGGAGCAGCGCCATTAATGGCAGTGTGTCACCCTGCGGCCGGCCAGCGCTCACACAAGGCCAGGCCGGCAGTATGCGGAGCAATGGCCGCCGCTGCACTACACGAAGGAGAGAGCCACTCCGGCCTCACGTCTGTGTCACACAGAGGCGCCTAAGGCCGCCCGGCCATGTGCGCCAGCACCGCGCCACACATACCCACCCGCACGGCGGCCCGACAGAGGAGGAAAGGACGGGCCGGAACTGGAAGTGACGCTATCCCTGCCGCTCCTGTGGGCGGTGCTCGCTGACGTCCTCTGTGCCGCCATGTTTGTTGTGGGCATCGTGCCAATACTGGCAACTCGCCACTTCCTGGAGGAGGTCACTAGTGGGATATATTTTAAATATAGACGTTATCATACATTACATTATGCCCTTCACCCCGACACCTGTTTTCACCTTCCCGACCTGGCCATTTTTTTACAATTCTGACCACTGCTCCTTTATGAGGTAATAACTCAGGAACGCTTCAACAGATCCCACTGATTCCGAGACTGTTTCCTCATGACATATTGTACAGTGGTAAAATTTCTTCGATATGACTTGCGTTTATTTATGAAAAAAATGAAAATTTTGCAATTCTCCAAATTATGATTTTTATCCTCTTAAATCAGAGAGTCATAGCGCATAAAATAACAACAAATAACATTTCCCACATGTTTACATCAGCGCAATTTTGGAACCAAATTTTTTTTTTTATAAGGAAGTTATAAGGGTTAAAAGTTGACCAGCGATTTCTCATTTTAGCAACACCATTTTATTTGTACAGATCACATTTGAAGCCACTTTGAGAGGTCTATATGATAGAAAATACCCAAAAATGACACCGTTCTAAAAACTGCACCCCTGCACCAAGGTGCTCGAAACCACATTCAGGGCATGTGCACACGTTGCGGATTCTGCTGCGGATTTTGCTAAATCCGCAGGTAAAATGACCTGCGTTTTACCTGCGGATTTAGTGCAGATTTTACCTACATTTTTACACCTGCGGATTCCTACAATGGAAGAGGTGTAAAAACGCTGCGGATTCCGCACAAAGAATTGGCATGCTGCAGATTTAAGGCTATGTGCACACATAGTTTTTTGTCTCTGCGGATTTTGTAGAGAAAACTGCAGGAAATCCGCAGGACAAAGTGCTGCGGTTTATCTGCGTTTTTTCTGCGGTTTTACACCTCATAATGGATGAGGTGTAAAACTGCAGCGTTTCTGCACCAAACAATTGACATGCTGCGTTTTGAAAACCGCGCGGAAAAAAACGCAGCATGTGCACAGCTTTTTTTTATTTCCATAGGAAATAAAGGTACTGTGCAACTGCAGAGCCAAAAACGCTGCGGAAACGCAGCAGAAACCGCAAAGTGTGCACATACCCTTAGCGTTTTTTGTTTTAGGCTGTGTGCACACGGTGCGGATTCACCCATGGATTTTTCCGCGCGGATTAGCCTGCGGGTTTGCCCTGCGGTTTATCACCTCTACAATGGAGATGGCAAACCACAGCGGAATCCGCAGAAATGATGACATGTCAATTCTTTCTGCGGATTTGAAACCGCAGAAAAAAAAGCGCGCGGAAAAATCTGCACCGTCTGCACAGCGGTTTCAATTTTCCATAGGTTAGAATGGTACTGTACATCACCTGCAGTTGTGCTGCGGATCCACAGCAGAATCCGCACTGTGTGCACATAGCCTTACATTGATTAGAATGGTACTGTACACCGCAGGAGAATCTGCTGCGGATCCACAGGGCCGGATCGGCAGCAAAATCCGCTACGTGTGCATAGACCCTCAAGAAGCTTATTAACCCTTCAGGTGCTTCACAGGAATTTTTGGAATGTTTAAAAAAAAAAAAATGAACATTTAACCTTTTTTCACAAAAAATTTACTTCAGACCCAATTTTTTTATTTTCCCAAGGGTAACAGGAGAAATTGGACCCCAAAAGTTGTGCAATTTGTTGTGAGTATGCTGATACCTCATGTGTGTTGATAAGTCACTGTTTGGGCGCATGGCAGAGCTCGGAAGGGAAGGAGCACTGTTTGACTTTTTCAATGCCGAACTGGCTGGTATTGAGATCAGACCTAAAAGAGAAAACCAGCTCACCTGTGGCAGTCCGTGGCGTGTGGAAGCAAGGAGACCGTGTAGTCAGCACATGTAGCAATAAAAAAAAAAAAAAAAAAAAAAAAAGGAAAAAAATTCTCCAGCTTCTGTTTGATCCAAAATTTATTTGTTAAAAGGAATCATGTAAAAACAGTTCACATGGATAAGGTAGCAGCGCTACGCGTTTCGAACACAGCAACGTGTCCTTCCTCAAGGCTCTTTCCATTCATTCCCCAGTAGTTTACAGTCAGAGCAGTCGCATTAGCAGCGCTCCGGATGTAAACTGATTAACCCCCCCAGATGGATTTACGCCGTGGGACGTGACTGATCGCCAGACAGGTATGGATATTGTTGGTTTATTATTTTTTGATTTTTTACAGGAGAACAATGGCTTCAATATGGAATTAGGAGTATAATAAAGCTGTTGCCAGCAGAGCAGGAGAGAAGAATGACAGCCACATTCAGCACCAGCCGCAGGGAACAGCGCTTACCTTAGCGCCTCTTCCCAGGTGGCCATCCGTGAACACGGAAGACTGTTTGACCTGTTCTCCGTGTGAAGCACGTTTTGCGGACTGTGCGCTCCCACAAACACTGACATGTCAGCATGTTTTACACACGGACCATGTGTCCGTGAAAACATGCTGACGTCTGAATAGACCCATTCATTTCACTGTCTACGTGTGTCAGTGTCTCCGATACATGAGGAAACTGTCACTACACGTACCGATGCCACTGACGTGTGAAACCGGCCCTAGAGTCACCTTCATCCCCTTAACTGCTGATACACCTTTTAACGGCGGCAATTAAGGGTACTTATCACTAATAAGCGAACTTGCTCTTTACTCGAGTTTTCACAGCATATTCGGGTGTTCGAGTATTTTGGGCATGCTTGGAAATTATGGCCGATTCCCCGTAGCTGTATGACTTGCGTTTTCATGTATTCAAGCTGTCTAGCAGCCGTAAATCATGCAGCTATGGGGACTCAGATATAATTCCCGAGCACATCCAAAATACTCAGAGAACACCTGAGTATGCTCTGAAAACTCGAGTAACGAGCACGTTCGCTCATCACTAGTACTTAGTCCTCAGCACCGCTTATTAACGATCACCGACCTGCACAAAGCTGGAATGGGCTACAAAACCATACGTAAGGTGCTGGGGGAGGAGATAACTGTTGGTGCAATAGTAAGAAAATGGAAGAAATACAAAATGACTGTCAATCGACATTGATCTGGGCAATCATGCAAGGCTAGCCCACGAGGTGAGATTTTGATCAGGAGGAAGGTGAGAGATCAGACTAAAACTACACAGGGGGAACTTGTTAATGATCTCAAGGCAGCTGGGACCACAGTCACCAAGAAAACCATTGGTAACACATTACGCCATATAGGTTTAAAATCCTGCAGTGCCTGCAAGGTCCCCCTGCTCGAGAAGGCACATGTGCAGACCCATCTGAAGTTTGCCAATGAAAACCTGGATGATTCTGTGAGTGATTGGGAGAAGGTGTTGTGGCCAGATGAGACAAAAATTAGGGTCTTTGGCATTAACTCAACTCATCGTGTTTGGAGGAAGAGAAATGCTACCTATGACCCAAAGAGCACCATCCCCACTGTCAAGCACGGAGGCAGAAACATTGTTTTGGGGTGTTTCTCTGCTAGGGGCACAGGACTACTTCACCGCATCAATGGATGGAGTCATGTACTGTAAAATCCTGAGTGACAACCTCCTTCCCTCAACCAGGACATTAAAAATGGGTCGTGGCTGGGTCTTCCAACAAGACAATGACCCAAAACATACAGCCAAGGCAACAAAGGAGTGGCTCAAAAAGAAGCACATTAAAGTCATGGAATGGCCTAGCCAGTCTCCAGACCTTAATCCCATAGAAAACTTATAGTGAGTTGAAGCTCCAGGTTGCCAAGCGACAGCCTCAAAATCTTAATGATTTAGAGATGATCTGCAAAGAGGCGTGGACCAAAATTCCTCCTGACACGTGCGCAAACCTCATCATCAGCTCCAAAAATATCTGTCTGCTGTGCTTGCCAACAAGAGTTTTGCCACCAAGTATTAAGTCTTGATTGCCAGAGGGATCAAATACATATTTCTCACTGCAAAATGCAAATACATTTATATAATTTATACAATGTGATTTTTTTTGGATTTTATTTTTGATATTCTATCACTCAATGTTAATTTTAACATACCCTTAAAATTATAGACTGTTCATGTCTTTGTCAGTGGGTAAACTTACAGAATCAGCAAGGTATCAAATACTTATTCCTCCCACTGTACGTCAAAGAGGCTGTCCCACAGCCAGTCAGCGCATCACGGCTCATACACAGTCATCTGAATTTGATCGCACAATGATTTGTTTTCTTTTTATATCCTGCCCAGGTCAGAGGCTTTACTTTAAAAAGAGATCAATCTATAATAATAAATGCCCTAAGCAGCTTCCGGTTGTAACAACTTCCGTCCAGTTGTAACCGGTGACGTCACCGCACACCTCTTTCCATGTTAACCCTCAACACACACACTCCTCTCACCATCTCCACTCACTCTTTCACTCCACATACGACCCCTTCTCTCACTCCGTCTCTCATACTCATGCCGTCATCGCCGCTGATCCACGATCCCCGACATCTTCTTCCGCCGGCGCCATCCTGGATCCAGACGTCCTCCACGCCGGCGACATATTCTTGCGGCGACGCCATTTTGGATCGGCGAAATCCCGCGATAGTCAAGATGGCGTCGCCGCAAGAACATGTCGCCGGCGTGGAGGACGTCGGGATCCAAAATGGCGTAGGCGAAATCTCGCGAGATTTCGCCGACGCCACTTTGGATCCCGACGGCATCCACGCCGGCAACACGTTCCTGCGGCAACGCTATTTTGGATGGGCGAAATCCCGCGATACTCAAGATGGCGTCGCCGCAAGAACATGTCGCCGGTGAGGACGACGTCGGGATCCAAAATGGCGTCGGCGAAAACTCGCGAGATTTCGCCGACGCCATTTTGGATCCCGACGTCGTCCACGCCGACATGTTCTTCCGGCGACGCCATCTTCAGTATCGCGGGATTTCACGATATTCAAGATGGCGTCGCCGCAAGAACATGTCGCCGGCGTGGACAACGTCTGGATCCAGGATGGCGCCGGCGGAAGATGTCGGGGATCGTGGAGCAGCGGCGATGACGGCGTGAGTATGAGAGACGGAGTGAGAGAAGGGGTCGTATGTGGAGTGAGTGGAGATGGTGAAAGGTGAGAGGAGTGAGTGTGAGTGTGTGTTGAGGGTTAACATGGCAAGAGGTGTGATGCTATAGCATCAGGCCATAATCTAGTAATATATATATTTCTCATACTAAGAATTTGCTCTTTGTTCCAACACTGTAGCTCGCTGACAACACTTTCAGCCAGACCGCTAACAGTGGTATTGTGACTGACGAATGCAGCCACTGATTAGGTGCAGGATCACGAGACTGGTGGTCGATGCATCATCTATTCCAGCTTGATGGACAGCAGTGGAATGGTAATGCAAGGAGCAGATTCCAAGGGTGGGTTTATTATTTTCATCTTTTATACCCATGGCTTGCCACTGTCATTTCTCTTTAAAACAGCTACCAAAGACCCTTAAGATTCTGATGTCCTTTTAGAAACACGAAATCTTAGCATTATACTAAGCATTTTTGAATCAGAAAAAGTCCATTCATTCAGCAGATTATATCTTTGGTCATGCTAGCACCTCAAAGATATCAGTTTGGACATCCATTTTACAGGCTCAACATTTACCCAGGAAGCAAATGATACCTAGGTGAAAGTGCAGGTTCAATTAACTTAATGTATAATACAAGGATCAATTGTCTGTCCTTTCTAACAGCTAAGAATCCCCTGTCTAAGGTCGGGATCACAATACATTGTGTGATGCAAGAGACTCGCACAAGTTTCTCACATCAACACCCGGCACTGCCGTGGGCACTCAGGACCACAGCTGCGGCTGCATGTATTTCTATGCAGCTGCAGATCAGGTCCTGAGTGCCGGCGGTAGCACCGGGTGTTGATGTGAGAAACTTGTGCAAGTTTCTCGCATCAGACATGGTAGTGTGATCCCAGCCTAAGGGTAAGAGTCCATACACACATACATACTTGTAAAGAAAAGTCATGTACATTAATGAGAGGACAGGTCCTTTTTTAAAAAAGACAAAAAACTAGTATTATGAGGAGAAAGCAAAGTACTCACTGGAAGGAATATTAGAACCAAGTAATGGTACCTCTATATTAAAAGAAAGACAGAAGGAAAGGATGTTGTAAGGTGCTATACAATGATAATAGTGGTGGGTTACATTCCTGAGCCCCCCACATCCCCCCAAAAAGTACATAATACAAACATTCATTTACAGAGGAGAAGAAAAAGCGTTATATTGCAGATCTGGCCAAAAAACAGAATTTGTAGTTTAGAAAAGCTAAATTGACAACAAGATAATACAGGACTGTTTGCAAAGTGGCATTTCTTGGTTTAATCTTCATTTTGCAGCACTGTGAAGTCATTTACATATAGACAGGAAATATATTAACAAGTGCAGCTTTGAACACAACCTTCACCAGCAGAAGGAAGAACTTGGACTCAGCCTTGACAGATGCCTCCACAAGCAGTGGTACAAGAGTTCAGTTCAGACATCCTCCCAACATATCCTCTGGGACCAGTGTGCTCATTGTGAGATTGCTGAAATCCCATTTACAGCAAAAGGCTTTTCAAAAACCTTCTCGAGCGAGTTCACCCACAACAGTTGACTAGTCCTCATGAGCCACCTCATCATCTGTCAGAAGCTGGCCATTAGCAGATGGCGTTTCAGAGGGAGCCTGGGAAAGGTCCTCAAAGTCCTGACTCATGGTCGGGGAAATGATAGAGGGACTGGTATCACAGGACTCTGTGCTCTGCTCTGAAGTAGCAATAGTGGTGGCTGCACTCTTTGGGGTTGGGTCAAAGTCATCATCATCTTCTAAAATTGGAGATTCATAAACATCTGTAATCAAATGATACAAAAACGGTTTATTCAACTTATCAAAAACAGGAAGAAAAAAAGTAGCAAATCAATTTTACTCGAAAAGACACAGGCATGATATACAGTTTAAAGACTAAAATCTTATTTATATGCAGATGACATAAAAGAAACCTGCTGTCTTATAGAAACAAAGAACTGAAATGTTAAACTCCCCAAACCGCAGGCAGCATGAATCAATGCCTGGATGAACAATTGCAGCCAGGTAGATTTTTTTTTCTGAAATTCATTAAAATACACTTTAGAAATCTGTCTGGGGACCATAGAAAGAGAAAACTAATCCAATGTCAGACCCAGATGGCTCTTCCCAGTGCAGCTACAAGTGATTGACAGATCTTTCCATATGTACACCAGCACAGGGAGAAACCGGTCAGGAGCAGAGCCGAACTAGTCTACGGCTATGGTCCCCGACCAGGTCTGTAAAAGTATAATGTCGCTGAAGTGGTTAACCATTTAAGTGTGTACTGCATCCATGAGAGTAAAAATATAAAATTTACCCATACGATTTCCCTTATATCTAAAAGAAGTCAGAATGGGTCTGGCTTTCAAGGGGTGTCTCTTAGGCTGGTTTCACACTTGCTTTTTTTGCGCTGTATTTTAGCGCTAAAAAACGCATGCGTTTTTTTCCCCCCTATATTTTGCATGGGATGCGCTTATGTGCGCATACACATGCCTTTGTATGCGTTTTTCAGCGGTGTGCGCTCGGGTGCACAAAATGCATCCTGTTGCATTTTTTGGGCGTCCATGTTGCCTCAAAAAAACGCATGTGCAGGGGCGTGGTTTGCAGGGGACAGGAGCAGACATGTTTTGCTGAGCTCCTGTTATTTCCCCTACTTAAGCCTGCAAAAGCTTACTTTAAAGCAGAACTTTGGACTCTCAAACCTTCTAAAGAATGCCTGGAATAAAGAAGAACCCGGATCCGAAGAAAAACAACTTTATTATTGGATTAAAAAGTTCTCTGAAGAGATCTGAAGGAGGCCTGCCTTCCAAAACAAAGCCGCGGCTTGGATTTACAGCATCCGGCCAAGAGAAGTGGAAGGAGATGACTCAGCTTGACCAACAGACTCCCTGGGCTGAAGGCGCTAAGAAAACATCGCAGACAGCGGCTCCAGTATTTCAGGGGTCAAGCCTGCTGAAGCGTCGGGAGATCGCGGGGAGATGTACAGAAGAATCCTCCCCGGGGTCGGCACTGGGCCGGAGAGGAGGAAAGCCCAATGCAGGGAGGGAAGACAACCCTAGGAGGCCAAGTACAGCAGCAGGAACAGCGGCGTGACCAGTAAAAGCAGCGGCGCCGGTAGGAGGAAGAAACCGGCATGAATCTGCTTCTATCAAGCCGGCAGCAGGTGCAGGACGGGTTCCGAGGAAGGCGGAGGTAACGTCAGCGGCCACAGGAGCGATCGGCGGCATGGAGACAGCGTCACAGGAGGTCCGGGATCCAGAAGTGACAGCGGTGAGCATATCAGCGACCGCGGGAGCAACCAGAGACTTGAAGGAGGCGGCGGTCTCTTCGCCGGCGGCGGGAGCTACCAAGAGACGGGGAAAAGCGGCGGTGATTGTGTCCGCGGCTGATGGAGAGGTTGGCTCTGCTGGAGAGGTGGAGGTGAGTCTGTCGGGGGCTTCGGGAGCAGCGGGATACCCAGGGGAGGCGGCGGTGTCGGCTACAGAGGCTGCCGGAGCAGCCAGAAGAACAGAGAAAATGGCGGGAAATTTAAAAATGGAGGAGGGAGCCGTTGGGAGACTGGGGAAGACAGCGTTGTCATCAGTAGCGGTGAAGCCGGTAGTAATGGCGGCAGTTCCAAAAGTGGCTGTGGGAGCAATGGAGAGCATGAAAGTAGTAACAGATACAAGATCTGGAGACTTTGCAGTAAACTTAAAAGCTAATGAAGGAGCAGAGGGGAGCTTTATAAATGAAGAAAGAATTACACATATTATGAAAGAAGCTGAGAAAGACTTTATAACAAAATTCAAAGCAGCTACTGGGATAACACTTAAGTCAATGAGAGAGCTAGATGAGCAGGGAATGGAGGAGAGGTGGGGTGAAACAGCATAGTGTATAATGGACGAGATGGCTGAGGGGGAGAGATGGGAACTAGCGGAGGCAATGGAAACGAGAAGCTCTATTACAGTAGAACAGACACAAAATAGTAGAGATGATCCCAAGCGGAGGGGGGAGGAACTAAATTTTTCTAATGACATAAGCTTTGGCATAGGGGATAGCTTTAAGTTATGTGACAAGGTGGTGATGGGGGACGAAGACCAGCAGGATTACATTGCAACCTCAATAAGACATAACCAGCATAGGCCCCTTTCACCCATTTTAATTATTGATGGTAGACTCAGACATGAAGCACCAACATTTATCCCAAAGAAGGATGAGAAGGTACTTTATGGGTCATGGCAAGGGGAGGAAATAAAGAGTCAAAGTTTTGAATTTTCTGGGCCCAGTGACCACTCAGGGGATTTATCTGATCAAGCAAATAATTTGTATAATTCATTAGAAGATTTGCAAGGTATATATTCAGAGGGCATTTCGGAGATGGGGTCACCTGAATCTAGACGTAGTGATATATCTGTTAGTACAGATTCTGAGCTTAATTCTTCAGACTTTTCTTCAGAAGATGGGCAAGAGGGTAACTCTGATTATGAAGGGAATGACCATAGGAAGGAAAAGTATAGTACATCTATCACATCATTAATTGACAAAATACCTGCATCTGATGGTTATCCTACAGAGGATTTCCTGATTAAATTAGTAAAAGCTTTATTAATATCTGTTGAAACACTAGGGGGGAATTCTATTATAAGGAAAAATTCAGAAGCAACGTGTACGTCAGAGCTTTTCTTAAAAAAACTCTTTCAAAAAGTGCTGCTTTCCTTCCTGGAAGAACTTAATCCTAAACCTACAACAACCTTAGTTATTCCTACTCAAGACTTCAGAACGAACGATATTTCTCAGTTGAAACTCGAAACTCTACGTGCTGAAGAAATCAAGAATTTATTTTCACTTGCAAAATCTGTAGAAAAAATTCAAGACAGACAGACTCCTTCAGAAATAATCTGGCTATATATGAAGATTTTAAGAGGAAAAACAACGTTAAGATCAGGGGAATCCCAGAGAAAGTTCCTGCCTTTCAATTAAACAATTATATCTCCTCAATGATTCATCAAATTATCCCTCACACAAGCAAGATAAACCTGATTGAGAAAGCCTTTAGAGTCCGCAGACCTCCTTCCCTCCCGTCTGATGTTCCCAGAGATGTCATTGTCTCATTTTATCCTAATTGGATTAGAAATACACTGCTGAACATCGCAAAAGACCCGCTATTTCTCTCGTCATCTTACAGCCACCTATCCTTCTATAAAGATTTTTCTAAGGATACATGGAAGAAAAGAAGATCACTCCAATCAATAACGAAGGAACTTCGTTGTGCTAATATTTCTTATACTTGGACCCAAAATTCCACCCTCCAGATAAAGTTTGCAGCAAAGATGTTTGCCATTTCTTCCCTGGAAGAGGGTGTTGAATTTTTGAAAAATATTGGAAGATTGCCCTCAGCGGACTCACCTGGGATCTCGAGACTTCCTAAAGCAGACATCAACCCTCCGTGAAGATGTCTAAAGATTACAAAGCTCTAAGATGGTGGCAGACTTGTCCTCCTTTTAATTTTTAGGAGTAAAATTATTCATGTTTTTTAAATTTACAAAGATTCGGGCACTAATAATAGTAGTACGTTTTAACAGGGCACATTATTTGTGTTTAACAGATTAGAATTAGGAAGATAAAGAAGTATAATTATATATATATATATATATATATTTATATTATATTCATGTAGAATAAGCAGGTATTTGCTTTTGTAGCTTTGTTTGAACCTTTTTTTTACCCCCAATCGGTCCTAGAGCCACCTTGCGTGGTTGAGGACAGGGGGGTAAAGCCTCCAAACAGGTCCTAGACCACCTAGTGGTTACGGACGGGACAGGTAACATGCAACTATAGCTTTTATTTTTGTACGTATGATGTAATTATGGTACTTTATGTTTGTATACCTGTCTATCCCCCATCTGGGGGTCTCCCTGTATTTACAGGGGGTATCCTTTCCTCACCTAACCCTTTCCCACTTTCTTTCCTTTCCTGTTAAAAAATTCACAAAACTTAATAAAAACACTTAAATAAAAAAACGCATGCGCGCGCAATGCGTTTTTTTACAGCAAGACACCCATTATAAGTCTATGGGTGCACATTGCCATGCTCATGTATGCGTTTTTTTGCGCATGCGTTTTTTGTTGACCATTAGTTAGACAGTGGAATTTAGGGGTTTGGGTTAGAGTTAGGGTTAGTTAAGGGGGTTTAGGGTTAGGGTTAGTATGGTTTGGTTAAGGGTTAGGGTTAGTAAAGTCATGGTTTGGGTTAGTGTGAGGGGCTAACTAATGTTGGAAAAAACCCAAACGCGGTAAAAACGCATAAAAACGCAGCATTTGTATGCGCTTTTTTGCAGGAAAAACGCGCTGCAAAAAAAAAAAAAAAAAAGCAAGTGTGAAAGTAGCCTTAGCATGGAGGAAATGCTGAGACTACAGCTAGTGTAGGACAGACTAAAATTACATCCTTTATCTGTGCTAATTTGTAACATACAGACACACACACGAGAATAGCCCTATGTGGCACAAAAATCTTGGTAGCTATGCAATTGTGCAAGTTCTCCCACTTACAAAGATGAGAGAGGCCTGTAATTGACATCATAGGTAGACCACAACTATGAGAGTCGAAATGAGAAAACAAATCCAGAAAATCACCTTCTCTGATTTGGCAAGATTTAGTTTTCAAATTATGGTGGAAAATAGAATTAGACTTACCGGTAATTCGGTTTCTAGGAACCTTCCACGACGGTATACGGAGGTTGCCTCTTTGCCCTGATGGGGGACAGGAGAAACAGAGGTTAAAAGGCCCTCCCAGTGACTTATAACGGAGACCGTAGCCCTGGTTTACCTTCCAATTCCCAGATTCTTTATCCAGGAGTATAGGGTGGGAATTAGTGCCGTCGTGGAAGGTTCCTAGAAACCGAATTACCGCTAAGCCCAATTCTATTTTCTCTAGTCACCTTCCACGACGGTATACAGAGGAATACCAACTAATTTGGCACTAGGGAGGGACAACGGCCTGGAGAACCTTTCGGCCGAAGACTAGATCCCTACTGGATGTTACATCCAGTCTATAATGCTTTGAGACGGTATGGAATGAAGACCACGTTGCTGCCCTGCAGATCTGCTCTGGAGATGCACCTGCTTTTTCTGCCCAGGAGACCGAAGTGGATCTGGTTGAATGGGCCTTGATCCCCCCTGGGGGAGGCATATTTTGAGTGATATATGCTTCCACTATAGCTTTTTTTTATCCAATTGGCTATAGTGCCCTTTGCCACCTTTTTCCCCCTTGTTTTGACCTGAGGAGTGGACAAACAGATTTTGGTCGATTCTGTAAGGACGAGTTTGGTCCAGGTAATATAGAACAATGCGTCTGACGTACAGAGTATGAAACTTTTCCTCTTAAACATTTGCTGGGTTTTGGCAAAATGAGGGTAGGACGATTTCTTGGGATCGGTGGAACTCGGAGACTACCTTCGGAAGGAAGGGTCGAGACGAAGGACTATAGAGTCATCTCTAACAAGCAAATAAGGCTCCCTTATCGATAGGGCTTGTAATTCGCTTACTCTCCTGGCTGTGATTATGGCTACTAAGAAAACTGTTTTGTATGCCATGTTTTGCGGAGAGCAAGAAAACAAAAGGTTCGAATGGTGGACCTGCGAGCCCTTGAAGCACCAAGTTCAGATCCCATGGAGGGACTATTGTCTGTTTTTTAGGATTCATTCTGATGGCCGAAGTCATGAATCTTTTGATCCAGCGATGACCTGCTAGATCTTGGTCGAAAACGGAGCTGATACCTGGACCTTCAAGGTGCTAGGTCTAAGGCCGATCTCTAAACCGCTCTGTAAGAAATCCAAAATTTTTGACATGTTTGGCCTGAGCGGATCTGGTAAGTTAGGTAAACAGAAAGATGAAAATTTTTTCCAAATTTTGTTGTAGATAGCGTTAGTTACCGGCTTTCTGGAATTCTGTAGGGTAGTGAATATCGGATCTGACAACCCCATGGATCTTAGTACCTGGGCCTCAGTAACCATGCCGCCAGATTCCCCTTCTGTGGATTTGCGTGGCGAATCGGCCCCTGCGAGAGGAGATAGTCTTCTAGTGGCAAGAGAAACGGTCCATCTACCTGCATCTCGGTAATCAGGTTGAACCAGCTTCTCTTCGGCCAGAACGAGGCTACCAAGATAGTCGGAGTCGGGTGTTCTCGTACCTTTCTCAGGAATTTCGCCAGGATTGGTATTGGTGGGAAGGCATAGGCCAGGTGAAAGTCCCAATCCTGGGCCAGGGCATCCACTCCCCTGGAATTGTCTCTCTGGTTTAGTGAAAAAAAGGCCTCGACCTGTGCGTTTTGGTGAGAGACGAAAAGGTCGATTTCCGGTAGGCCCCACCTGTCTGTCTACTAGCAATCTGAAGCTCCTGCTGTTTAGGCTCCATTCTCCAGGATGGATGTCCTGGCAACTTAAGAAGTCTGCTTGTATATTGGTGGTGCCCTTTAGATGGACCGCTGTCAGGGACAATAGGTGTTTTTCGGCCCAACAGAATATTCGAGTGGAGATTCCTTTCAGGTTGCTGAATCTTGTACTGCCCTGGTGCTTGATGTGAGCCACTGCGGTCATGTTTTCCGAATATATTCGGATGTGATGCCCCGAAATCTGATGACCAGCTGCCAGGAGGGCTTCATCCACAGCTTTCAGTTCCCTGAAATTGGACGATTTCCCGCTCGTGGTCTGATCCCAGAGTCCTTGAAATGGAGTCTGATTTACCATCACCCCCATCCCCTTCTGCTGGCATCCGACGTGACTGTAGTCAACGGAATCTGGTTCCAACTCGCGCCTCTGCAGGGGTTTCTGGTGTTGATCCACCATGCTAGGGAGGCTCTCTCTCTCGACCCGGCTGGTGCACTTTCTTGTTCAGCATACCAGAATGACAGTTCCAGTTTTCCAAGATGTGAGCCTGGAGGGTTCTGGAGTGAGCTTGAGCCCAGGCTACTGACTGTATAGACGCTGTCATAGAGCCTAAGACCAACATGCCTTCCCAGATTATAGGGGACCTTATGTCCCTGAATTTCTTGACCTTTGATATTAAGGTTAGACGGTGGTCGTCCGGAAGGAATGACATTTGCTTTGCAGAGTCCAAAAGAACGCCCAGAAACTTCCTGGTCTTGGAGGGCTGCAGCTGAGATTTTTTCAAATTGGGGATCCATCCCAGAGACCTTAACATATCCAGGGTTTTTGACACTTGGGTTTCCAGGGTCACCTCGGTGGAAGCTACTATCAGCAGGTCGTCCAGGTAAGGCACTATACAGACGCCCTGGCTCCTGATGAATGACACTGCTTCTCCCAGTACCTTGGAGAAAACTCTTGGCGCTGAGGAGATGCCAAATGAAAGGACATTGAACTGATAGTGCTCCACCTGACGATTCCCCTGTACCGCGAACCTCAGATATTTCCTGTGTCTCAGGTGGATTGGAATATGAAAATAGGCATCCTTTAAGTCTATGGTTGACATAAGGAAATGTGGCCCGATCAGGGGGATGGCTGACTTTACTGATTCCATCTTGAACTTTCGGTATTTTACATGCCGGTTCAGTCCCTTTAAATTTATGATAATACGGGCCTCGCCTGATGGTTTGGTTACCAGAAACAACCGAGAGTAATTGCCCTGACCCCATTCTGATTCTGGGACCGGGCAGATTGCGCTTGACCCCATGAGGCTTCTGAGTCCTAACCGCAGTGTTGTCTGGTCTTTTGGGGGTCGGGAGGCAAGTGACTTTTAGACCCCGTGGAGGGGAGGAGATAGAGTATATCAATAGGCCCTCCCTGATGACGTTGAGGACCCAGTGATAACTGGTGATGTTTTCCCACTGATGTACGTATTTTAAGAGTCTCCCCCCACCAGGTCGAAGTCATTGCTTGTCTGGTTGGCCCTGCTGCTGCTGTGGGACGAGATAATTTTTTCCCCTACCCTTCGGGTAGCTCCATCTCCCCGTTTTGCCTTTGCCTCTTGCTTGGGAGGTCTGAGCTTGTGGGGCACGAAAGGGCCGCTTTTTGTTCTGGAAGCGCTTTCTGTCAGTGGCTCTCTCTAGAATCTCGTCTAGGGCAGGCCCGAAGACATATTCCCCTTTGAAGGGTATGGCGCACAACTTGGCTTTGGAGGTGATGTCCCTAGAGATGAGCGATATTGCCCAATATCGTATCGGAATTCCGATATTTGAAAAATATCGGATATCTATTTCCGATATCAATGCAAGTCAATGGGAGAAAAAAAAAAAATAGGAATTACAAAATGACCACTACAGTGCTATATAATGGATAAAATAGAGGGGAAACACCTCAGGATAATGGGGAAGGAGTTAGCATAGGAGAAGGGTTTGGGTTAGGATTAGTTGGGGTAGGGTTAGGGTTTATGGTTAGTAGGGTAAGGGTTAGAGGTTAGGGTTATGCTTATGGTTAGTAGGGTTAGGGTTAGTTAAGATTGGGGTTATGGTTAGTAGGGTTAGGATTTACGTTTAGGGTTAGTGGTAAGGGTTAGGGATAGTTAGGGTTAGTGATTTTACATTATTAAATTAAAACTGCCGGTGGTGGTGTCAATATGTCCTTTGACTGACATGGCTCCACGGAGCGCTCAGAGGCTGAAGGATTATGGGATTTCCGATGTGAAAAAAAATATCGGGCCGATTTCCGATATTTCAATATCGGAAAGCTCATCCCTAGATGTCACCGCTCCACATCTTGAGCCAGAGAGCTCTCCTGGCTGCGTTAGATTGTACTAGGGACCTAGCGGCTACCCTAACGGATTCCATAGAGGCGTCCGCTAAAAACCCTGTAGCTTTATGCAGGATGGGTAGGTAGTGTAATAACTCACTCCTGGAGGTACCCTGTGATATGTGGGATTCTAGTTCCTCAAGCCAGCAAAACAAACCTCTAGCTACGCAGGTGGAGGCGATGTTCGCCTTTAACGTGGACGCAGATGTCTCCCAAGATTTCTTTAGGAGACTTTCTATTTTTCTGTCCATCGGGTCCTTCAGTTGAGAAGAATCCTCAAATGGGAGCGCAGTTCTTTTTGCAACTCTCGCCACCTGAACGTCAACTTTGGGGATGTCCCATTTCGCAGAATCGCCTTTCAGGGGAAATCTAGGTTTCATCTCGGAGGGAGTGCTAAGGCGTTTTTTCCGGCAGTTCCCACTCCTGCGAAATCATGTCCAATATGTTGGCAATGGACTGCAGTTTTGGCTCCTAACTCCATGGTGCTTGAGTACTGCTGATACCAGCTCCTCCATATAGTCAGAGGAGAAGAGGTATTTCCTAATTTCGGCAGCCCTGGGCGATACCGGTTCCTCCCATCTCCCAGAGGACGATGTATAAGACAGGTCGGACTCAGAGTCAGAGTCTTCAACTTGTATTTTCCTTATCTTTGCTGGAGAACGGGATTGTGGTGGTGGTGGAGGTGGTGGTGTAAAAGCTGCTAGGGAAGACTACACCTCTTGTTGGAACAGGGAGCGAATCTCGTCTAAGAGGGACGGCTGCTCTGCTTCAACTACTTTGTCGGTGCAGGACCAGCAAAGCTTTTTATCCCATAATGAGGGAATTTTAATGTTACATATTGGGCACTTTTTTCTAGTTGCGGCTTTGTAGGTAGACGTTTCTCCCTAAAACGAGAGGGAGGTCAGAATAAAGGGAGACCCCAAAGTGAGATCACCACCCCACGGACCCCTTCCCTGCAACACTCACAGTGGCAGGAGCAGAGCTGGGCTCTGCAGACGCAGGGCACGAAGAGCCATCCATGTTGAGGTATTTGTCTTACCTCTACGCAGGCTTCAGCAGGGCTTTTATGCTCCTCAGAGCCAGCACCTGCCCTCCAGCGATCGGTGCTTCCCATTCCCCCTCCTGGGTCCACGTGCTGGCGTTCAGAAGCGGGCACCGCGCGTCGCATGGGGGCCGCCATTACCGGAAGTCGGCGTCCTCCCTGGAGCGCAGATACTGGAAGTGACGTGTGAGATCCACCGCCGTCACTTCCGGGACGCCCAGATGCCGCGCGCTGGAGGGGGAGACCCCGGGGAGCTGCGGGAGGCCCCCGGTCAGGGATCCCTGGCCTGCTTTGCCCTCACGGGGGCGCAGGAAGGCCAGCGAGAGCAGCAAAGAGGAGGCGGCGAGACGCGACCACCAGCTGCCCGGCATCTTGACGCAGGTAACCCTGCCCCGTTACTGCAGTTGCCGGCCACCACAGTATACGGACCTCTCCCTGCTCCATGGGGAACAGGACAGACACTGACAGGTGGGAGATGGGAGGGCCTTTTAACCTCTCTGTGTTTCCTGTCCCCCATCAGGGCAAAGAGGTAACCTCCGTATACCGTCGTGGAAGGTGACTAGAGAAAACAAGTATTTTAGTACGGACTACATTAATTTCTGTGTAGACAACAAGGTACCCACAAAAGTAGTGAGGTGCTTCTCTAACAAACCATGGATCAGCCCCGGAATAAAGGCTCTTCTCAAAGAGAAGTTGGCCTTCAGATCAGGTGACAAGGGCAGGCTGAGAGGTTCAGAAGGATCTGAAGTATCTAATCAGGCAGGGAAAGGCTAATTATAAGAGAAGGATTGAACTGAAATTGTCACAGAAAAGGATCCATGAAGTATGGGAGGGTCTAAAGTCTATATCTGGGCATAGACAGACTGTCTCTATGATGGTTGTAGATAAAGAGGGGCTTAATGAACTTAATCTATTCTTTAAACAGATTTAATCACACACTGGCTGCTCCTGCCCCTGCATACCATTCACACCTCTCTGCTACAATGACCTCCCCCCCTGCTGCAACTTGTCAACTGAGCCAGGGTCTGTTCTTCACAAGTACCCAGGTTGCAAAAGAACTGAATAAGATCAAAGTTTTGAAGGCTGCAGGTCCTGACGGCATCAGTGCAAGGCTAATCAAAACCTGCGGGCACCAGCTGAGTGAGATCATTACATATCTTTTAAATATGAGCCCGAGAATGGGTATAGTACCACAACTGTGGAAATTATCGTGTGTGGTACCAGTTCCGCAGAAACCTTATCCGAAAGACCTTAATGACTATAGACCCGTAGCATTGACATCACACCTGAAGGTATTAGAGAGATTGGTTCTCACATGTCTCCGTCCTCTAGTGAGCTCGGATATGGACCCTCTCCAGTTTGCCTACAGGCCGGGCATTGGTGTGGATGATGCCATTATCCACCTTCTAGATAGGACTCTCTCTCACCTGGAGAAACCTGGGAACACTGAGAATAATGTTGTTCGATTTCTCTAGTGCTTTTAACACCATACAGCCAGGTCTACTGAGAGACAAGCTGGGCCTTGTTGGTGTGGACCTCCAACTCTCCACCTGGATCCTTAACTACCTCACGAACCGACCTCAGTTTGTAAAGGTTCGGGACAGTGTGTCAGACACGGTGATCTGCAATACAGGGGCACCTCAAGGTACAGTTCTTGCCCCTTTTCTCTTCACACTGTACACTGCGGATTTTAGGTGCAACTCATCTAGCTGCTACTTGCAGAAGTATTCTGATGACTCTGCAATAGTAGGCCTCATCACAGGAGGAGATGAAAGAGAGTACAGAGATACTAACCAAGCTTTTGTGGAGTGGTGTCAGAGGAACCACCTTAGGATTAATTCCGGGAAGACCAAGGAATTGGTGGTGGACTTTCACAAGGGAAAAAATCCACCAGTAGTGGTGAACATTCAGGGAAATGACATTGAGATAGTCGACACCTATAAGTACCTTGGTGTGATCCTCAATAATAAGCTTGACTGGGCCCATCACTTGGATGCAGTGTACAGGAAGGGCCACAGTAGGCTTTATCTGCTCAGAAGGCTGAGAGCCTTCGGAGTTAGAGGGGCACTCCTAGCATCCATCTTCAACTCTGTTGTGGCATCAGTCATCTTCTTTGGTGTGGCGTGCTGGGGTAGTGGCATATCAACCAGGGACAGGAATAGGCTGGACAAACTGATTAGAAGGGCCAGCTCTGTCCTGGGATGCCCCCTTGATCCAGTTCAGGAAGTAGGCGACAGGAGGATAGTGGCCAAGGTGAGCTACATGGCGCAGAATGATTCCCATCCCATGCATGAGACAGTGACAAAGATGTGCAGTACTGTCAGTGACCGGCTACTTCATCCTAAATGTGAGAGGGAGCGCTATCTAAAGTCCTTCCTTCCTGCTGCAGTTAGGCTGTATAACCAGCACTGTCCAAAACGGAGAACGACCCAAACAGAGAACTGATAGATTTAAAGTTGTGACAGTCCGGTTACTTTTTTTTTTTTTCGTATATGTACCTACCGTCAATGTAATGCCTTTATGCATCTGTATCTGTACATGTTCCTGCCTTGCTGATGTAATGCTCTGAATTTCCCCATGGTGGGACGATTAAAGGATTATCTTATCTTATCTGGTCACCTAAAAACATGCAAGATTTCTGGCTCTAACAGACCTGTAACTTCTTTAAGAGGCTCTTCTGTCCTCCACTCATTACATGTAGCAAAGGCACCTGTTTGAACTTGTTGTCAGTAGAAAAAGACACCTGTCCACAACCTCAAACAGTCACACTCCAAACTCCACTATGGTGAAGACCAAAGAGCTGTCGAAGGACACCAGAAACAAAACTGTAGCCCTGCACCAGGCTGGGAAGACTGAAGCTGCAATAGGCAAGCAGCTTGGTGTGATGAAATCAACTGTGAGCAATAATAAGAAAATGGAAGACATACAAGACCACTGATAATCTCCCTCAATCTGGGGCTCGCTCCACACAAGATCTCACCCCGTGGGGTCAAGATTATCACAAGAACGGTGAGCAAAAATCCCAGAACCACATGGAGGGACCTAGTGAATGACCTAAATAAAGCTGGGACCACTGTAACAAAGGCTACCATCAGCAACACACTACACCGACAGAGACTGAGATCCTGCAGTGCCAGATGTGTCCCTCTGCTTAAGCTAGTACATGTCCGGGCCCTTCTGAAGTTTGCTGAAGAGCATTTGGATTATCCAGAAGAGTGTTGGGAGAATGTCATATGGTCTGATGAAACCAAAGTAGAACTGTTTGGTAGAAACAAAACGCTTTGTGTTTGGAGAATGCTGAGCTGCATCCAAAGAACACCATACGTACTGTGAAGCATGGGGATGGCAACATCATGCTTTGGGGCTGTTTCTTTGCAAAGGGACCAGGATGAATGATCCGTGTAGATGAAAGAAAGAATGGGACCATGTATCGTGAGATTTTGAGTGTAAACTTCCTTCCATCAGCAAGGGCAATGAAGACGAAACGTGGATGGGTCTTTCAGCATGATGATGACCCCAAGCACACCTCCAGGGCAACGAAGGAGTGGCTTCGTAAGAAGCATATGAAGACCCTGGAGTGGCCTAGCCAGTCTCCAGATCTCAACCTCATAGAAAACCTTTGGAGGGATTTGAAAGTCAGTGTTGCCCAGCGACAGGCCCAAAACCTCAATGCTCTAGAGGAGATCTGCATGGAGGAATGGGCCAGCATACCACCATTAGTGTGTGCCAACTTTGTGAATACTTACAGAAAACATTTGACCTCTGTCATTGCCAACAAAGGATATATAACAAAATATTGTGATGAACTTTTGTTCATGACCAAATACTTATTTTCCGCCACAATTTGCAAAATAAATCTTGCCAAATCAGACAAGGTGATTTTCTGGATTTGTTTTCTCATTTTGACTCTCATAGTTGTGGTCTACCTATGATGTCAATTACAGGCCTCTCTCATCTTTTTAAGTGAAAGCACTTGCACAACTCGTGGCTGACTAAATACTTTTTTTTTGCCACTGTATGAGTCCAAGTGAGTATCATGCATGGTTCCTTTTAATTAGAGCAGTAATAGTGTACAATACTAACTGGACATCAGCGCGTATATGGCATAATGGGCATAGCTTTAGGACAGATCTGATGACCCGGTGACATTCACACTGGAGAGGAAAATTAGGGAAATAATTCATCTGTGATAATGCATTCCAACACTTACTGCTGAAAGACTCTGGATACTGTTTTGCCAACTTCCCTTTCAACATCCTGCAGAAAGAAAATCAAACGGTGAAGATGTCAAAGAGCGGCGGATGTTACCAATCACTCACAAATGTTTGCAGGTAAACGCAGAGTGAGAAGTGGAGAGAAGGTTCAATATGTCAGAACGCTTTACATCTTTATTATCGGTTCCCACCAATAGAGTGTGGATAAAGAGTGAGCTAGCACCTTATTCTTCTAAATATCATGTCCAGATCCTTCTTCATCTCCACCAGAGTTCTTGTGTGATGTAAGAAGCGATCGCTCATCTGTTGCAGCCGGACATTGGATAGACTGTTAAAATTTGACAGCATTTCATTGGTCTTCTCAAAACGATCAAGCCTGAAGATAGAAAAGAGAAAAAAAAAAACAACCCATACAATTAGAATCCTACTTTGTACAGTGTATTTTCAAATGTCAACAATCCATTTATAGGGCCCCCAATTCCACACTGGTAAATTAGATCATATATCTTTATATGGGGTCACATGATGCAGCTGTGCATATCCATGCAGCGACTTACTGCAGCACGAAACCATTAAATTACTCATGCAAATGGCGACTCTCTCCTAGTATCACGTAGGACTCTGTCATTACCTGTTGTGTGATAGGCCAGCACAGCATTGTGCATTCCATCATAAACCATAAGGTTAACGTGAAGAGATCCCAAGACCCCAATGAGCATACTTCCCGCTTTATAAGATGTCTGAAGAAATACGTTCACCATTTTAGCTTTGCCTTTCTAAACAGACGTGCAAGTGATTTTGATTGTAGTGGCTATGAATTGCACAGGTCTTAATGCCCCAGTGTATAAGGGGAGAAGACACATGGTGTCTGCGTGGAGGGGAAAAAAAAAAAAAAAAAAATACTTCTCAGGGGTTGTATCAGAAATTGGGAAAGCGGTGCAGGAATGAAGCTGGGTAGTTTAAGCCACTAGTGATAGCAGCATCCTGGATTCACAAACTACATGTCCAGCATGTATCAGGATGACCGTCAACTTACTTCCTGTGAATGCTACATCGGACGGTCTACAGTATATTGACCATCACGTGTAGAAGCCCCCATCACCAATGTGTGTTGTCGTAGTTTATAACGGTAATGCCTAGCATAAGCTCTAGTGGATGAAGTGGCAAAGTGGTTTGCCACTTAAGTGGGATATCAAAGCTGCAAGGTCAAGAGTGACGCAAAGACCCCAAAGGAATATTAAAACTAAGGCCACTTCGTGTGGCAATACATATGTGTGGGTGCCTCCTTCCTATATGGTGCTTTTACCTGGGTGACTGCACCTTTTTTCTTCATTGAATAGTATTTGACATCACTTTAAGAGAAGTGTCTATTCATACCCATTTTATTTACTAAACAAACCCCTTAGTGACCACGCCAATTTTTTTTAAAAATCTGACCAGTGTCACTTTATTAATACCAACAAAGCTGTGAGCATAATTATAGACCAAACACAGAGATGCACTATAGGACAGTCGATACCAACAGAAAGCAACAAAAGTGCTGAAAAGTCTCCTAAAATATACAATTTATTGAAAATATTAAAACAATACAAAGTAAATAAAGATGTGAATAAATGCAGAGTATCCACAAGATGGGGGGGTCACAACTATACATAGACAAAGTGTCAGCCAGCACTCGTACTATACACAAATAGGATGGTATGTACTACGGAACAAAGGACCACAGAGCAGACATAATACTTACATCAAGTGATGCACCCATATAGGGTAGTGTATGGTGTGATTCCCCCCTGACAAAGCTTTGCTGAAACGCGTGTTGGGGCTGAGGAATCACATTATACACTACCCAACGGCAGACTATTTGGCTATAGATTGCCATGGAAACATCAGAAACACATGATCAAGATCTCAGGATTCCGATGTGATTAGAGAGGGAGCCACACACTCTGTTAACCAACTAGATGCTGTAGTGATTGACAGCAGCATTTGCAGGGTTAAACTGCTATAGTCAGTACCAACACTGATCCTGGCTGATGCAGCAAGTTGTACAGCTGATAGTTGCTGGATTGTCACCCGTTAGGGGATGCTATCTTCTTATATCGCAGGTCAGTAAAAAGACATATTGGTGGTCACTAAGGGGTTAAAATTACATGGCTACATTGCTCATCATGCCAATCACAGTATTTGTATCAGTGCAACTTTTTGACCAAACCGTATATTTTTTTTTAAAAGGTGCTTTCACATTGCGTTTAGGGACACGCTCGGTTGCCCCGTTGGGGAATATGCCCGAACCCCCTGCAAACGGGACTCAGACGTATGCGCTGACCGAACCATGAACCAACGGTGCTGGCAGAGTAAACATGCATCATCTTCAGGAGTGTCTACTATGTTCGAGTGTCTTCCTCCAGTAGACGTGTATCATTTTCGGCTGTGTACATCAGAGCCCACATTCGCTCTACCGGCACCATTACAGTCTATGGCCCAGTCGGTTCATGCGTCCCAAATAGTTTTCCGGGGTGGGGGGGCTCAGACGTATGCACCAAGGGGGCCACCGAGTGTGTCACTAAAGGAAGTGTGAAAGCACTTTGTTTTTACCTAATAAATATTTACGCAGTCTAGCTTCAGTAAGTGCCTTTCTGCTTTCCTTTTTCATTGGATTTGAAGTAGAGCCCTTCACTATATGGATTTCATAGTACTGGTGTCTCCTATGTGGCACATACATCATCTGCGAATGTAAAGGAGGCCACAATACAATCCGACATCTCTATAAACGCCACCGTTAAACCTCATTAAAGAGGTTTTCCCACAAAAAAAGTACATTTTAATCAATAGATCTTGGAATAATAATTTCTGCAACTGGATGTGTTTAATAAAAATTGTTCCTGTGCTGAGATAATCTTATACATATGCCCCTGCTGTGTACTGTGTAATGGCCGTGTCTGACCATACAGGGACATTGTCTGATCACACCACAGGTACTGGGCAGGAGAGGAGGCAAAAGGGGCTACAGCAGGGGGTCACAGCTGATTCTTTTTGTAAAGAAAAACATTTCCCTGCCTGATTTTAAGCAATGTGTTACCTCGCAGAAAGCAGCAGAAGTGGCCATCCCGTGCTGTCCTCTCTGTATACTCTTGCCTGTACATAGCAGAGGCCCATTCATACAATTATCTCGTCACAGAACACCACATCTAATTATGGAACTTGTTATTCCAAGATCTATTGATTAACATATACTTTGTTCATGGGGAAACCACTTTAAATTAATTCCAAGTAGAGTAGCACAAAGACGATATAAAGAAGTAGGATAGGAGCAGGAGACCTCCGCATCCCCTATAGCTATGCCCTCCATGTAGAAAGGCTGATTATGCAACACAGCCGCAGCGTGCAAGCCTTGTGAAGGGCCGTGACGTCTGGAATCACGGTGACACTTTGTGCTCCAAATCTAGACATAAAGCACAAGCCTCACTGACATAATGGAAATACCAATGACAAACCCCCAATTCCACACAGACTGCTTGGGAGCCCCCAAACACAGAGCAGACAATTCTCTATGCTATTCAGGGCATTTTCTTATTTCCATATGACAACCTCAGGAGAAACGTACATGTGCCTCTGAGCCAGTATGATGGCGTTGACATCCTCCGAGTTCACCATATTCAGAATCCTGCTACAGAACACTCCTGAAGAGCTTGGTTCCATCACGTGGTCCGCAGCCTGGAAGACACAAGCAATGGAAAACAAGTGTAACCACATATATCCAAGCTCTAGATTAATGTAGATTGTGGTGCATGGACAGAAGGGGGACAGCGCCTTCTGCCCACTAGCATCCACTCACTGGACCCAAACTGGAACAACAGATTGCCACTCAGTGTAGTAGGCAAAGACCTGAACGATAGCCTGCAGAGAGGTCCAGGGGGTGTGTGAGGGCAGCAAGCAAGGCAATGCAGTGGGCCTTCATTAAGTTAATTGTTTTATCACATCTTAGAGTATTAAATTACCTTTAAAGAACAAGTTTTTTTCCCCCATAAGTCAATAGTTCACGCGAAAATAAACTTTGCAATACACTTTATTGGAGAAACCTCTTCTCCTGGACCAATTATTCACTTTCCATATTCTCAAGTCACAGGTAAGATCTGCCTTCAACTAAGGCTAGTTTCACACTAGCGTTTTTGAGCACAGCGACGGCCTGCGCACGGCCGCCGCTAAGCCACGCCCCCTGCCGCGCCTCCGCCGGTAGCTCCGCCTACCGCTGCATGCGTCCCCTATCTTTATCACTGGGGGCGCAGGCCGTGCGCAGTATGCGTTTGGCGGCGCATGCATCCTTTTGACGGTGCACCGACCTGCGCCAAACGCAACCTGCTGCAGTTTGGTTGCGCCGGCGCACCATCAAAAAGGCGCATGCGCCGCCAAACGCATACTGCGCACGGCCTGCGCCCCCAGTGATAAAGATAGGGGACGCAGGGCGCATGCAGCGTCATGCGCCGGTAGGCGGAGCTACTGGTGGAGGCACGGCAGGGGCGGGGCTTAGCGGCGGCCGTGCGCAGGCCGTCGCTGCGCTCAAAAACGCTAGTGTGAAACTAGCCTCATACAGGTTTTTCCCATTCAATAGATGACAGTTTTTGCTCATAATATTCTATGGAGAACTGTAACTGTTTCAGGAGAACTTGGAGCAGAATGTCTGTCTGCCTCTAGCTCCTCCTCCCTCCACAGAACTTTATATGCACCAATCGCCATCTCCTGTCTCAGTAAGGCGAGAACTGTCTTCACTGACCACAGAACTTACCCATGAAAAGACAGTGAGAGATCAGTCCAGGAGGACAAAGAAGCGGGTTTCGCGCACACAGAACTTAAATGGTTTGTACCAAGTGATTAGTGAAGGTCGACTGCTGGGACCTCCCACTGAACTTGAAAACATGGCTCAGTGGTGCACCGTCAAGATTGCATCTACTACTCCATTCATTGTCTGTCGGATAGCTGGACATAAAGCACTGTACTCAGCTGTCTGCTGCAGTCCCTTCGGCAATGAATGGAGTAGTGGATCTGCCTTCTAGAAGGTGCACTGCAGAGCCATGTTTTTGGAATCCTTGGGAGTCTCATCAGTCACACATACATCAATTAGCAGTTACCTATGCTGAAGATGGTTTATACCCAAAGGTTAAAGTGAACCTGTCAGGATTGTGCACAATAACCTACAGGCACTGTCAGGTCGGAGCCGTTATACTGATTACAATACCTGTGTGATGAAATCCGTCTTGTGGTGGTTCTTTAATTTTTATTTTCAGTTGCGAGTTAATGATATGCTCATGAAGACCTCTAAGGGGGGGGGGGGGGGGGGGGGGGTCTTCACGTGGTGCTCTGTTAAGGTATTCATCAGTCACTGATCCTTCACTGACCAGCCCCCTAGTTTACATAATGAGATATAGATATTTCTATTAATTAGATGGTGGCCCGATTCTAACACATCGATGTTCAAAAGATGGTCCAGGACGATCCACCACGATCAGCGATCTCACAGCGGGGGCCTGGTCGCTGCTGCGTGTCCCACTGAGGCTAAGTACCCACGTTGCAGAAATTTCTGCAGCATTTCCGCGACTCACGCCGCAGGAAAAACGCATGCGAGTTTGCATGCGTTTTCTTGCGAAAAACATGCATTTTTTCATGCGATTTTCGTATGCGGAATGGAAGAAAAAAACGTGCAGCAGGCATGCACCAGCACTGCAGCCTGTTCACATCTATAATATGTATGCAATTAATTTCTTTGCCGCTATTAATAACAAAAAAAAAAAAAAGTTTGAAAACGCGCCGGCCGCACCTGTGCATTAGCAGCCATCGACGATCCACTAGCTGCTACTGTGCAGGCGCCACCATCTTGCCAGAGGAAAAAAAAATAAGTGGTCTCCACTAAGATGGTGCGGCCTGCGTAGTAGCATCAACCAGATTGCCGATGGCTGCTATTGAGCAGGCATGGCAATTTTTTTTTATTTTTATGGATAAAACGGGCATGTCATTAACACAAAATGGCAAATAAAGATTACACAACAACCACAAGATGGATTTCATCACCAGGTATCATTGTACTCAGCATAACGGCGCCAACCTGACACTGTGTGTAGGTTACTGTGCACAATCCTGCTGACAGGTTCTCTTTAAAGTTCTCACCTTTTTAAAATTACTATTTGGAAATGAAAAGTTAAAGCAGCTACCACGGGTTGCCGGTTATACTTTTACTTATGGAGACAGCTTTTGTTTTGTAGTAGTGCTGAGTTTTTATAAGGCATGTGCACACGTTCAGAATTGCCGCGGAAATTTCCACAACTCCCTGACGTGGAAAACGAGCATGTGGAATTGGCATGCGTATTCCCGCTAAACACTAGCGATTTGCAAGCGTAAATTAGCTTGCAGAATGCTAGCGTTTTCCAAGCGATCTGTAGCATCGCTTGGAAAAGTGATTGACAGGTTGGTCACACTCATCAAACAGTGTTTGACATGTGTGACCAACTTTTTACTATTGAGGCCGCCTATGCAGCATCAGTAATAAAAAAATCTAATGTTAAAAATATTTAAAAAAAAAATAAAAAAATTGTGATATTCTCACCTTCCAGCGGCCCCCGCAGCCTCACGATGCTCCGGTAACTCCCGTCCCCAGTGATGCCTTGCAACAATGACCCCAGATGACGAAGCATCATGCGAGAACGCTACATCATCACAGGTCATTGTCGCAAGGCATCACTGGGGACGGGAGTTGCCGGGAGCATCGCAAGGATTGGGAAGGCTCCTGGGGCCGCCGGAAGGTGAGAATATCACGATTTTTTATTTTAATTCTATTTTTTTACAGGGATATGGTACCCACAGCCCAGAGGACAGTCACCTCTCCTCCAGACCCTGGGTACCATCCGCACATGATCCGCTTACTTTGCGCATGGTGGGCATAGTTACATGCGGAAAGTAAGCAGAACAATGCATTCCTATGTGTGCAGAATCGCTGCGATTCCACACAAAGAATGAGCATGCTGCGGATTTTTCCGCGATGCGATTCCACCGTGGAAAAATACGCAGCATTAGCACAGCATGTGCGGAATGCCATTGAATTCAATGGATTGCGTTGTGTAAGCGTTTTCGCCACAAAAAAACGATTACGATCCGCAACGTGTGCACATAACCTAAAAGTGACAGGATATGCAGCCATACTAGGCTGAAACAGTGGCTCAGAAACTGATACCATACGGCAGCGCCTACAGTAGTCACTTCAACAGCAAGAAATATTCCAATAGGTAAAAGGCAAAATTACGAAATTTCACCTTCACAAAATTTAACTCAACTGAAAGCTCTCCTAATTCAGCAGAATAAAAAAAAAAACAAAAAACAAAAAAAACAACAACACAGGAGTAAAAGATTCATTACAAGAGGAAGAGCGGCAGTGCTAGGACACAGGGAATGGACCAGATGGGTAACGAGTCTTTTATTGCTACAATCAGAGGCTGAACACACACGTATACATCTCTTTCTCAGCACTAGCCAACAGAAGTCTACTGAAACCCCTAGCATATAGCATGGGCAGACATTATTATTCCACACACCTATCAGTAGAAAAAGCAAAGCTGAAATCATAGCACCTTTCTGCACATCTGATAACCATGGCTCACCAGGACAGGACAAATCTAACCCCAGCGGTGCCCCTTACATGTGAAGCTGCAGTCATATGAACACTGCCTATCTGGTGATCACAGGGTGACAGGGCACAGATACGCTCCCTGGTGCCCCTACATGTGAAGCTGCAGTCATATGAACACTGCCTATCTGGTGATCACAGGGTGACTGGGCTCACGTACCCTCCCTGGTGCCCCTACATGTGACACTGCAGTCATATGAACACTGCCTATCTGGTGATCACAGGGTGACCAGGCACAGGTACCCTCCAGGGTGCCCCCTACATATGAGACTGCAGTCATATGAACACTGCCTATCTGGTGATCACAGGGTGACCGGGCACAGGTACCCTCCAGGGTGCCCCTTCATGTGACGCTGCAGTCATATCAACACTGCCTATCTGGTGATCACAGTTAGAGTGATCAATGAGTGGAACAGGCTGCCACGAGAAGTGGCGAGTTCTCCTTCAATGGAAGTCTTCAAACAGAGGCTGGACAGATATCTGTCTGGGATGATTTAGCGAATCCTGCTTTGAGCAGGGGGTTGGACCAGATGGCCCAGGAGGTCCCTTCCAACTCTACCATTCTATGATTCTACCCTCCCTTGGTGCCCCTACATGTGACGCTGCAGTCATATGAACACTGCCTATATGGTGATCACAGGTGACCGGGCACAGGTACCCTCCCTGGTGCCCCTACATGTGAAGCTAAAATCATTAGACCTCTCTGCCCAGCTGATGACAAAGGCTCACAGGGGATACAGGGCACATAACCCACCGGTTGTGCCCCCTATAGGTAATACTTGTCAAACTGCAGGCATAAGTTCCTCTGCTCATCTGATGGCAAGGCAAATGTAGCCAAGATGGTGCCCCCTACTGGTAGCACGTGAAGCCGCCATCTCTGGACGGCTCCAGTACAGCCTCTGCCTCCTCGATAGTAGTCCCTGAACGCTCTGCCTCGTGCAGAACTTCTGCCTCACATGGCACTGTGTGGAGTTGTGCGCTACCACCCACACACATAACCGCACTGCACAGCCGCATCATGCACACCAGTCACCGAATGCGGCTGCTTCCCCCGGGACTCGGGCAGGTCCTTGCTCATGTCTCAGCACTTCTCCCCGGACATGCAGCCTCCGCCGGCAATCCACCCACTTCCTAGTTCCCCTTGTAATGCTCCGTCTCATTGGTCACTTCCTCCTGCCCGCAGATTGGCTCCTGTCTCAGTTTGCCCCGCCCACTGCCCCTTTAACCGTTTGCTAGCGTGCTGTACAGAGGTGACGTCCTGTACACGTGCGCCCGGGGCTGGCGGTGTAAACAGAAGCCGGAGCTCCCGGGCTGACGGAGGTTTCTACAGCGGGCTCCTATCCGCAACATGTTTGTTTCCACTGGAGTCATAACAATAATAAAATATGGTGTGGGGATGGGAACACACGATGGTAAAAACGGACACACAGACCACACTGATGGTAATAACGGACCCAGACCACACTGGTGACACACTGATGGTAAAAACGGCCACAGACCACACTGGTGACACACTGATGGTAATAACAGACACACAGACCACACTGGTGACACACTGATGGTAAAAACGGCCACAGACCACACTGGTGACACACTGATGGTAATAACGGACACACAGACCGTACACTGGTGACACACTGATGGTAATAACAGACACACAGACCACACTGGTGACACACTGATGGTAAAAACGGCCACAGACCTCACTGGTGACACACTGATGGTAATAACGGACACACGGACCGTACACTGGTGACACACTGATGGTAATAACAGACACACAGACCACACTGATGGTAAAAACGGCCACAGACCTCACTGGTGACACACTGATGGTAATAACGGACACACGGACCTCACTGGTGACACACTGATGGTAATAACGGACACACAGACCACACTGGTGACACACTGATGGTAATAACGGACACAGACCACACTGGTGACACACTGATGGTAATAACGGACACACAGACCACACTGGTGACACACTGATGGTAATAACGGCCACAGACCTCACTGGTGACACACTGATGGTAATAACGGACACACAGACCACACTGGTGACACACTGATGGTAATAAAGGACACAGACCACACTGGTGACACACTGATGGTAATAACAGACACACAGACCACACTGGTGACACACTGATGGTAATAACGGCCACAGACCTCACTGGTGACACACTGATGGTAATAACGGACACACAGACCTCACTGGTGACACACTGATGGTAATAACAGACACACAGACCACACTGGTGACACACTGATGGTAATAACAGACACACAGACCACACTGGTGACACACTGATGGTAATAACGGACACACAGACCTCACTGGTGACACACTGATGGTAATAACGGACACACAGACCACACTGGTGACACACTGATGGTAATAACGGCCACAGACCTCACTGGTGACACACTGATGGTAATAACGGACACACAGACCACACTGGTGACACACTGATGGTAATAACGGACACAGACCACACTGGTGACACACTGATGGTAATAACGGACACACAGACCACACTGGTGCCACACTGATGGTAATAACGGACACAGACCACACTGGTGACACACTGATGGTAATAACGGACACACAGACCACACTGGTGACACACTGATGGTAATAACGGCCACAGACCTCACTGGTGACACACTGATGGTAATAACGGACACACAGACCACACTGGTGACACACTGATGGTAATAACGGACACACAGACCACACTGGTGACACACTGATGGTAATAACGGACACACAGACCTCACTGGTGACACACTGATGGTAATAACGGACACACAGACCACACTGGTGACACACTGATGGTAATAACAGACACACAGACCACACTGGTGACACACTGATGGTAAAAACGGCCACACAGACCACACTGGTGACACACTGATGGTAATAACGGACACACAGACCTCACTGGTGACACACTGATGGTAAAAACGGCCACACAGACCACACTGGTGACACACTGATGGTAATAACGGACACACAGACCTCACTGGTGACACACTGATGGTAATAACAGACACACAGACCACACTGGTGACACACTGATGGTAATAACAGACACACAGACCTCACTGGTGACACACTGATGGTAATAACGGACACACAGACCTCACTGGTGACACACTGATGGTAAAAACGGCCACAGACCTCACTGGTGACACACTGATGGTAATAACGGACACACAGACCACACTGGTGACACACTGATGGTAATAACGGACACACAGACCTCACTGGTGACACACTGATGGTAATAACGGACACACAGACCTCACTGGTGACACACTGATGGTAATAACGGCCACAGACCTCACTGGTGACACACTGATGGTAATAACGGACACACAGACCACACTGGTGACACACTGATGGTAATAACGGACACACAGACCACACTGGTGACACACTGATGGTAATAACGGACACACAGACCTCACTGGTGACACACTGATGGTAATAACGGACACACAGACCACACTGGTGACACACTGATGGTAATAACGGACACACAGACCTCACTGGTGACACACTGATGGTAAAAACGGCCACACAGACCACACTGGTGACACACTGATGGTAATAACGGACACACAGACCTCACTGGTGACACACTGATGGTAATAACAGACACACAGACCACACTGGTGACACACTGATGGTAATAACGGACACACAGACCACACTGGTGACACACTGATGGTAATAACGGACACACAGACCACACTGGTGACACACTGATGGTAAAAACGGACACACAGACCACACTGGTGACACACTGATGGTAATAACGGACACACAGACCTCACTGGTGACACACTGATGGTAATAACAGACACACAGACCACACTGGTGACACACTGATGGTAATAACGGACACACAGACCACACTGGTGACACACTGATGGTAATAACGGACACACAGACCACACTGGTGACACACTGATGGTAATAACGGACACACAGACCACACTGGTGACACACTGATGGTAATAACGGACACACAGACCTCACTGGTGACACACTGATGGTAAAAACGGCCACACAGACCACACTGGTGACACACTGATGGTAAAAACGGACACACAGACCACACTGGTGACACACTGATGGTAATAACGGACACACAGACCACACTGGCGACACACTGATGGTAAAAACGGCCACACAGACCACACTGGTGACACACTGATGGTAATAACGGACACACAGACCTCACTGGTGACACACTGATGGTAATAACGGACACACAGACCACACTGGTGACACACTGATGGTAAAAACGGCCACACAGACCACACTGGTGACACACTGATGGTAATAACGGACACACAGACCTCACTGGTGACACACTGATCGTAATAACAGACCCAGACCACACTGGTGACACACTGATGGTAATAACAGACACACAGACCACACTGGTGACACACTGATGGTAATAACAGACACACAGACCACACTGGTGACACACTGATGGTAAAAACGGCCACACAGACCACACTGGTGACACACTGATGGTAATAACAGACACACAGACCACACTGGTGACACACTGATGGTAATAACGGCCACACAGACCACACTGGTGACACACTGATGGTAATAACAGACACACAGACCACACTGGTGACACACTGATGGTAATAACAGACACACAGACCACACTGGTGACACACTGATGGTAATAACAGACACACAGACCACACTGGTGACACACTGATGGTAATAACGGACACACAGACCACACTGGTGACACACTGATGGTAATAACAGACACACAGACCACACTGGTGACACACTGATGGTAATAACAGACACACAGACCACACTGGTGACACACTGATGGTAAAAACGGCCACACAGACCACACTGGTGACACACTGATGGTAATAACAGACACACAGACCACACTGGTGACACACTGATGGTAATAACGGACACACAGACCACACTGGTGACACACTGATGGTAATAACGGACACAGACCACACTGGTGACACACTGATGGTAATAACGGACACACAGACCACACTGGTGACACACTGATGGTAATAACGGCCACAGACCTCACTGGTGACACACTGATGGTAATAACGGACACACAGACCACACTGGTGACACACTGATGGTAATAACGGACACAGACCACACTGGTGACACACTGATGGTAATAACGGACACACAGACCACACTGGTGCCACACTGATGGTAATAACGGACACAGACCACACTGGTGACACACTGATGGTAATAACGGACACACAGACCACACTGGTGACACACTGATGGTAATAACGGCCACAGACCTCACTGGTGACACACTGATGGTAATAACGGACACACAGACCACACTGGTGACACACTGATGGTAATAACAGACACACAGACCACACTGGTGACACACTGATGGTAATAACGGACACAGACCACACTGGTGACACACTGATGGTAATAACGGACACACAGACCACACTGGTGACACACTGATGGTAATAACGGACACACAGACCACACTGGTGACACACTGATGGTAATAACGGACACAGACCACACTGGTGACACACTGATGGTAATAACGGACACACAGACCACACTGGTGACACACTGATGGTAATAACGGCCACAGACCTCACTGGTGACACACTGATGGTAATAACGGACACACAGACCACACTGGTGACACACTGATGGTAATAACGGACACAGACCACACTGGTGACACACTGATGGTAATAACGGACACACAGACCACACTGGTGCCACACTGATGGTAATAACGGACACAGACCACACTGGTGACACACTGATGGTAATAACGGACACACAGACCACACTGGTGACACACTGATGGTAATAACGGCCACAGACCTCACTGGTGACACACTGATGGTAATAACGGACACACAGACCACACTGGTGACACACTGATGGTAATAACAGACACACAGACCACACTGGTGACACACTGATGGTAAAAACGGCCACAGACCACACTGGTGACACACTGATGGTAATAACGGACACACGGACCGTACACTGGTGACACACTGATGGTAATAACAGACACACAGACCACACTGGTGACACACTGATGGTAAAAACGGCCACAGACCTCACTGGTGACACACTGATGGTAATAACGGACACACGGACCGTACACTGGTGACACACTGATGGTAATAACAGACACACAGACCACACTGGTGACACACTGATGGTAATAACGGCCACACAGACCACACTGATGGTAATAACAGCCACACAGACCACACTGGTGACACACTGATGGTAATAACAGACACACAGACCACACTGATGGTAAAAACGGCCACAGACCTCACTGGTGACACACTGATGGTAATAACGGACACACGGACCGTACACTGGTGACACACTGATGGTAATAACAGACACACAGACCTCACTGGTGACACACTGATGGTAATAACGGACACACAGACCACACTGGTGACACACTGATGGTAATAACGGACACAGACCACACTGGTGACACACTGATGGTAATAACGGACACACAGACCACACTGGTGACACACTGATGGTAATAACGGCCACAGACCTCACTGGTGACACACTGATGGTAATAACGGACACACAGACCACACTGGTGACACACTGATGGTAATAACGGACACAGACCACACTGGTGACACACTGATGGTAATAACAGACACACAGACCACACTGGTGACACACTGATGGTAATAACGGCCACAGACCTCACTGGTGACACACTGATGGTAATAACGGACACACAGACCTCACTGGTGACACACTGATGGTAAAAACAGACACACAGACCACACTGGTGACACACTGATGGTAATAACAGACACACAGACCACACTGGTGACACACTGATGGTAATAACGGACACACAGACCTCACTGGTGACACACTGATGGTAATAACGGCCACAGACCTCACTGGTGACACACTGATGGTAATAACGGACACACAGACCACACTGGTGACACACTGATGGTAATAACGGACACAGACCACACTGGTGACACACTGATGGTAATAACGGACACACAGACCACACTGGTGCCACACTGATGGTAATAACGGACACAGACCACACTGGTGACACACTGATGGTAATAACGGACACACAGACCACACTGGTGACACACTGATGGTAATAACGGCCACAGACCTCACTGGTGACACACTGATGGTAATAACGGACACACAGACCACACTGGTGACACACTGATGGTAATAACGGACACACAGACCACACTGGTGACACACTGATGGTAATAACGGACACACAGACCTCACTGGTGACACACTGATGGTAATAACGGACACACAGACCACACTGGTGACACACTGATGGTAATAACAGACACACAGACCACACTGGTGACACACTGATGGTAAAAACGGCCACACAGACCACACTGGTGACACACTGATGGTAATAACGGACACACAGACCTCACTGGTGACACACTGATGGTAAAAACGGCCACACAGACCACACTGGTGACACACTGATGGTAATAACGGACACACAGACCTCACTGGTGACACACTGATGGTAATAACAGACACACAGACCACACTGGTGACACACTGATGGTAATAACAGACACACAGACCTCACTGGTGACACACTGATGGTAATAACGGACACACAGACCTCACTGGTGACACACTGATGGTAAAAACGGCCACAGACCTCACTGGTGACACACTGATGGTAATAACGGACACACAGACCACACTGGTGACACACTGATGGTAATAACGGACACACAGACCTCACTGGTGACACACTGATGGTAATAACGGACACACAGACCTCACTGGTGACACACTGATGGTAATAACGGCCACAGACCTCACTGGTGACACACTGATGGTAATAACGGACACACAGACCACACTGGTGACACACTGATGGTAATAACGGACACACAGACCACACTGGTGACACACTGATGGTAATAACGGACACACAGACCTCACTGGTGACACACTGATGGTAATAACGGACACACAGACCACACTGGTGACACACTGATGGTAATAACAGACACACAGACCACACTGGTGACACACTGATGGTAAAAACGGCCACACAGACCACACTGGTGACACACTGATGGTAATAACGGACACACAGACCTCACTGGTGACACACTGATGGTAAAAACGGCCACACAGACCACACTGGTGACACACTGATGGTAATAACGGACACACAGACCTCACTGGTGACACACTGATGGTAATAACAGACACACAGACCACACTGGTGACACACTGATGGTAATAACGGACACACAGACCACACTGGTGACACACTGATGGTAATAACGGACACACAGACCACACTGGTGACACACTGATGGTAAAAACGGCCACACAGACCACACTGGTGACACACTGATGGTAATAACGGACACACAGACCTCACTGGTGACACACTGATGGTAATAACAGACACACAGACCACACTGGTGACACACTGATGGTAATAACGGACACACAGACCACACTGGTGACACACTGATGGTAATAACGGACACACAGACCACACTGGTGACACACTGATGGTAATAACGGACACACAGACCACACTGGTGACACACTGATGGTAATAACGGACACACAGACCTCACTGGTGACACACTGATGGTAAAAACGGCCACACAGACCACACTGGTGACACACTGATGGTAAAAACGGACACACAGACCACACTGGTGACACACTGATGGTAATAACGGACACACAGACCACACTGGCGACACACTGATGGTAAAAACGGCCACACAGACCACACTGGTGACACACTGATGGTAATAACGGACACACAGACCTCACTGGTGACACACTGATGGTAATAACGGACACACAGACCACACTGGTGACACACTGATGGTAAAAACGGCCACACAGACCACACTGGTGACACACTGATGGTAATAACGGACACACAGACCTCACTGGTGACACACTGATCGTAATAACAGACCCAGACCACACTGGTGACACACTGATGGTAATAACAGACACACAGACCACACTGGTGACACACTGATGGTAATAACAGACACACAGACCACACTGGTGACACACTGATGGTAAAAACGGCCACACAGACCACACTGGTGACACACTGATGGTAATAACAGACACACAGACCACACTGGTGACACACTGATGGTAATAACGGCCACACAGACCACACTGGTGACACACTGATGGTAATAACAGACACACAGACCACACTGGTGACACACTGATGGTAATAACAGACACACAGACCACACTGGTGACACACTGATGGTAATAACAGACACACAGACCACACTGGTGACACACTGATGGTAATAACGGACACACAGACCACACTGGTGACACACTGATGGTAATAACAGACACACAGACCACACTGGTGACACACTGATGGTAATAACAGACACACAGACCACACTGGTGACACACTGATGGTAAAAACGGCCACACAGACCACACTGGTGACACACTGATGGTAATAACAGACACACAGACCACACTGGTGACACACTGATGGTAATAACGGACACACAGACCACACTGGTGACACACTGATGGTAATAACGGCCACACAGACCACACTGGTGACACACTGATGGTAATAACAGACACACAGACCACACTGGTGACACACTGATGGTAATAACAGACACACAGACCACACTGGTGACACACTGATGGTAATAACAGACACACAGACCACACTGGTGACACACTGATGGTAATAACGGACACACAGACCACACTGGTGACACACTGATGGTAATAACAGACACACAGACCACACTGGTGACACACTGATGGTAAAAACAGCCACAGACCACACTGGTGACACACTGATGGTAATAACGGACCCAGACCACACTGGTGACACACTGATGGTAAAAACGGCCACACAGACCACACTGGTGACACACTGATGGTAAAAACAGACACACAGACCTCACTGGTGACACACTGATGGTAAAAACAGACACACAGACCACACTGGTGACACACTGATGGTAAAAACAGACACACAGACCACACTGGTGACACACTGATGGTAAAAACGGCCACACAGACCACACTGGTGACACACTGATGGTAAAAACAGACACACAGTCCTCACTGGTGACACACTGATGGTAAAAACAGACACACAGACCACACTGGTAACACACTGATGGTAATAACAGACACACAGACCACACTGGTGACACACTGATGGTAAAAACGGCCACACAGACCACACTGGTGACACACTGATGGTAAAACAGACACACAGACCTCACTGGTGACACACTGATGGTAAAAACAGACACACAGACCACACTGGTGACACACTGATGGTAATAACAGACACACAGACCACACTGGTGACACACTGATGGTAATAACAGACACACAGACCACACTGGTGACACACTGATGGTAATAACGGACCCAGACCACACTGGTGACACACTGATGGTAAAAACAGACAGACCACACTGGTGACACACTGATGGTAATAACGGACACACAGACCACACTGGTGACACACTGATGGTAAAAACGGCCACACAGACCTCACTGGTGACACACTGATGGTAAAAACAGACACACAGACCACACTGGTGACACACTGATGGTAATAACGGACACACAGACCACACTGGTGACACACTGATGGTAATAACGGACCCAGACCACACTGGTGACACACTGATGGTAAAAACGGCCACACAGACCACACTGGTGACACACTGATGGTAATAACAGACACACAGACCACACTGGTGACACACTGATGGTAAAAACGGCCACACAGACCACACTGGTGACACACTGATGGTAATAACAGACACACAGACCACACTGGTGACACACTGATGGTAAAAACAGACACACAGACCACACTGGTGACACACTGATGGTAATAACGGACCCAGACCACACTGGTGACACACTGATGGTAAAAACAGACAGACCACACTGGTGACACACTGATGGTAAAAACAGACACACAGACCACACTGGTGACACACTGATGGTAATAACAGACACACAGACCACACTGGTGACACACTGATGGTAAAAACAGACACACAGACCACACTGGTGACACACTGATGGTAATAACAGACACACAGACCACACTGGTGACACACTGATGGTAATAACGGACCCAGACCACACTGGTGACACACTGATGGTAAAAACGGCCACACAGACCACACTGGTGACACACTGATGGTAAAAACAGACACACAGACCTCACTGGTGACACACTGATGGTAAAAACGGCCACACAGACCACACTGGTGACACACTGATGGTAAAAACGGCCACACAGACCACACTGGTGACACACTGATGGTAAAAACAGACACACAGACCTCACTGGTGACACACTGATGGTAAAAACAGACACACAGACCACACTGGTGGCACACTGATGGTAATAACAGACACACAGACCACACTGGTGACACACTGATGGTAAAAACAGACACACGGACCTCACTGGTGACACACTGATGGTAAAAACAGACACACAGACCACACTGGTGACACACTGATGGTAATAACGGACCCAGACCACACTGGTGACACACTGATGGTAAAAACGGCCACACAGACCACACTGGTGACACACTGATGGTAAAAACAGACACACAGACCTCACTGGTGACACACTGATGGTAAAAACAGACACACAGACCACACTGGTGACACACTGATGGTAAAAACAGACACACAGACCTCACTGGTGACACACTGATGGTAATAACAGACACACAGACCTCACTGGTGAAACACTGATGGTAAAAACGGCCACACAGACCACACTGGTGACACACTGATGGTAAAAACAGACACACAGACCTCACTGGTGACACACTGATGGTAAAAACAGACACACAGACCTCACTGGTGACACACTGATGGTAAAAATGGCCACAGACCACACTGGTGACACACTGATGGTAATAACAGACACACAGACCACACTGGTGGCACACTGATGGTAAAAACAGACACACAGACCTCACTGGTGACACACTGATGGTAAAAACGGCCACACAGACCACACTGGTGACACACTGATGGTAAAAACAGACACACAGACCTCACTGGTGACACACTGATGGTAAAAACAGACACACAGACCTCACTGGTGACACACTGATGGTAAAAACAGACACACAGACCACACTGGTGACACACTGATGGTAAAAACGGCCACACAGACCACACTGGTGACACACTGATGGTAAAAACAGACACACAGACCTCACTGGTGACACACTGATGGTAAAAACAGACACACAGACCACACTGGTGACACACTGATGGTAATAACAGACACACAGACCACACTGGTGACACACTGATGGTAAAAACGGCCACACAGACCTCACTGGTGACACACTGATGGTAAAAACAGACACACAGACCACACTGGTGACACACTGATGGTAATAACAGACAGACCACACTGGTGACACACTGATGGTAATAACGGACACACAGACCACACTGGTGACACACTGATGGTAAAAACGGCCACACAGACCTCACTGGTGACACACTGATGGTAAAAACAGACACACAGACCACACTGGTGACACACTGATGGTAATAACGGACACACAGACCACACTGGTGACACACTGATGGTAATAACGGACCCAGACCACACTGGTGACACACTGATGGTAAAAACGGCCACACAGACCACACTGGTGACACACTGATGGTAATAACAGACACACAGACCACACTGGTGACACACTGATGGTAAAAACGGCCACACAGACCACACTGGTGACACACTGATGGTAATAACAGACACACAGACCACACTGGTGACACACTGATGGTAAAAACAGACACACAGACCACACTGGTGACACACTGATGGTAATAACGGACCCAGACCACACTGGTGACACACTGATGGTAAAAACAGACAGACCACACTGGTGACACACTGATGGTAAAAACAGACACACAGACCACACTGGTGACACACTGATGGTAATAACAGACACACAGACCACACTGGTGACACACTGATGGTAATAACGGACCCAGACCACACTGGTGACACACTGATGGTAAAAACGGCCACACAGACCACACTGGTGACACACTGATGGTAAAAACAGACACACAGACCTCACTGGTGACACACTGATGGTAAAAACGGCCACACAGACCACACTGGTGACACACTGATGGTAAAAACGGCCACACAGACCACACTGGTGACACACTGATGGTAAAAACAGACACACAGACCTCACTGGTGACACACTGATGGTAAAAACAGACACACAGACCACACTGGTGACACACTGATGGTAATAACAGACACACAGACCACACTGGTGACACACTGATGGTAAAAACAGACACACGGACCTCACTGGTGACACACTGATGGTAAAAACAGACACACAGACCACACTGGTGACACACTGATGGTAATAACGGACCCAGACCACACTGGTGACACACTGATGGTAAAAACGGCCACACAGACCACACTGGTGACACACTGATGGTAAAAACAGACACACAGACCTCACTGGTGACACACTGATGGTAAAAACAGACACACAGACCACACTGGTGACACACTGATGGTAAAAACAGACACACAGACCTCACTGGTGACACACTGATGGTAATAACAGACACACAGACCTCACTGGTGACACACTGATGGTAAAAACGGTCACACAGACCACACTGGTGACACACTGATGGTAAAAACAGACACACAGACCTCACTGGTGACACACTGATGGTAAAAACAGACACACAGACCTCACTGGTGACACACTGATGGTAAAAATGGCCACAGACCACACTGGTGACACACTGATGGTAATAACAGACACACAGACCACACTGGTGGCACACTGATGGTAAAAACAGACACACAGACCTCACTGGTGACACACTGATGGTAAAAACGGCCACACAGACCACACTGGTGACACACTGATGGTAAAAACAGACACACAGACCTCACTGGTGACACACTGATGGTAAAAACAGACACACAGACCTCACTGGTGACACACTGATGGTAAAAACAGACACACAGACCACACTGGTGACACACTGATGGTAAAAACAGACACACAGACCACACTGGTGGCACACTGATGGTAATAACAGACACACAGACCACACTGGTGACACACTGATGGTAAAAACAGACACACAGACCTCACTGGTGACACACTGATGGTAAAAACAGACACACAGACCACACTGGTGACACACTGATTGTAAAAACAGACACACAGACCACACTGGTGGCACACTGATGGTAATAACAGACACACAGACCACACTGGTGACACACTGATGGTAATAACAGACACACAGACCACACTGGTGACACACTGATGGTAATAACGGACCCAGACCACACTGGTGACACACTGATGGTAAAAACGGCCACACAGACCACACTGGTGACACACTGATGGTAAAAACAGACACACAGACCTCACTGGTGACACACTGATGGTAAAAACAGACACACAGACCACACTGGTGACACACTGATGGTAAAAACAGACACACAGACCACACTGGTGGCACACTGATGGTAATAACAGACACACAGACCACACTGGTGACACACTGATGGTAAAAACGGACACACAGACCACACTGGTGACACACTGATGGTAATAACAGACACACAGACCACACTGGTGACACACTGATGGTAATAACAGACACACAGACCACACTGGTGACACACTGATGGTAATAACAGACACACAGACCACACTGGTGACACACTGATGGTAATAACGGACACACAGACCTCACTGGTGACACACTGATGGTAAAAACGGACACACAGACCACACTGGTGACACACTGATGGTAAAAACGGCCACAGACCACACTGGTGACACACTGATGGTAAAAACGGACACACAGACCACACTGGTAACACACTGATGGTAATAACGGACACACAGACCTCACTGGTGACACACTGATGGTAAAAACGGACACACAGACCACACTGGTGACACACTGATGGTAAAAACGGACACACAGACCACACTGGTGACACACTGATGGTAAAAACGGCCACAGACCACACTGGTGACACACTGATGGTAAAAACGGACACACAGACCACACTGGTGACACACTGATGGTAAAAACAGACACACAGACCACACTGGTAACACACTGATGGTAAAAACAGACACACAGACCACACTGGTGACACACTGATGGTAAAAACGGCCACAGACCACACTGGTGACACACTGATGGTAAAAACGGACACACAGACCACACTGGTGACACACTGATGGTAAAAACAGACACACAGACCACACTGGTAACACACTGATGGTAAAACAGACACACAGACCACAATGGTGACAAACTGATGGTAATAACAGACACACAGACCACACTGGTGACACACTGATGGTAAAAACGGACACACAGACCACACTGGTGGCACACTGATGGTAAAAACAGACACACAGACCACACTGGTAACACACTGATGGTAAAAACAGACACACAGACCACAATGGTGACAAACTGATGGTAATAACAGACACACAGACCACACTGGTGACACACTGATGGTAAAAACGGACACACAGACCACACTGGTGGCACACTGATGGTAAAAACAGACACACAGACCACACTGGTGACACACTGATGGTAATAACAGACACACAGACCTCACTGGTGACACACTGATGGTAAAAACGGACACACAGACCACACTGGTGACACACTGATGGTAAAAACGGCCACAGACCACACTGGTGACACACTGATGGTAAAAACGGACACACAGACCACACTGGTGACACACTGATGGTAAAAACAGACACATGGACCACACTGGTGACACACTGATGGTAAAAACAGACACACAGACCACACTGGTAACACACTAATGGTAAAAACAGACACACAGACCACACTGGTGACACACTGATGGTAATAACAGACACACAGACCACACTGGTGACACACTGATGGTAAAAACAGACACACAGACCACACTGGTGACACACTGATGGTAAAAACAGACACACAGACCACACTGGTGACACACTGATGGTAATAACAGACACACAGACCACACTGGTAACACACTGATGGTAATAACAGACACACAGACCACACTGGTGACACACTGATGGTAAAAACAGACACACAGACCACACTGGTGACACACTGATGGTAAAAACAGACACACAGACCACACTGGTGACACACTGATGGTAAAAACAGACACACAGACCACACTGGTGACACACTGATGGTAATAACAGACACACAGACCACACTGGTGACACACTGATGGTAAAAACAGACACACAGACCACACTGGTGACACACTGATGGTTAAAACAGACACACAGACCTCACTGGTGACACACTGATGGTAAAAACAGACACACGGACCACACTGGTGACACACTGATGGTAAAAACAGACACACGGACCACACTGGTGACACACTGATGGTAAAAACAGACACACAGACCACACTGGTGACACACTGATGGTAAAAACGGCCACAGACCACACTGGTGACACACTGATGGTAAAAACAAACACACAGACCTCACTGGTGACACACTGATGGTAATAACAGACACACAGACCTCACTGGTGACACACTGATGGTAAAAACAGACACAGACCTCACTGGTGACACACTGATGGTAAAAACAGACACACAGACCTCACTGGTGACACACTGATGGTAATAACAGACACACAGACCACACTGGTGACACACTAATGGTAATAACGGACACACAGACCACACTGGTGACACACTGATGGTAATAACGGACACACAGACCACACTGGTGACACACTGATGGTAAAAACGGACACACAGACCTCACTGGTGACACACTGATGGTAATAACGGACACACAGACCACACTGGTGACACACTGATGGTAATAACGGACACACAGACCTCACTGGTGACACACTGATGGTAAAAACGGACACACAGACCTCACTGGTGGCACACTGATGGTAATAACAGACACACAGACCTCACTGGTGACACACTGATGGTAATAACAGACACACAGACCACACTGGTGACACACTGATGGTAATAACGGACACACAGACCTCACTGGTGACACACTGATGGTAATAACAGACACACAGACCACACTGGTGACACACTGATGGTAATAACGGACACACAGACCTCACTGGTGACACACTGATGGTAATAACAGACACACAGACCTCACTGGTGACACACTGATGGTAATAACAGACACACAGACCACACTGGTGACACACTGATGGTAATAACAGACACACAGACCACACTGGTGACACACTGATGGTAATAACAGACACACAGACCACACTGGTGACACACTGATGGTAATAACAGACACACAGACCACACTGGTGACACACTGATGGTAATAACGGACACACAGACCTCACTGGTGACACACTGATGGTAAAAACGGACACACAGACCACACTGGTGACACACTGATGGTAATAACAGACACACAGACCACACTGGTGACACACTGATGGTAATAACAGACACACAGACCACACTGGTGACACACTGATGGTAATAACGGACACAAAGACCTCACTGGTGACACACTGATGGTAAAAACGGACACACAGACCACACTGGTGACACACTGATGGTAAAAACGGACACACAGACCACACTGGTGACACACTGATGGTAATAACGGACACACAGACCTCACTGGTGACACACTGATGGTAAAAACGGACACACAGACCTCACTGGTGGCACACTGATGGTAATAACAGACACACAGACCTCACTGGTGACACACTGATGGTAATAACAGACACACAGACCACACTGGTGACACACTGATGGTAATAACGGACACACAGACCTCACTGGTGACACACTGATGGTAATAACAGACACACAGACCACACTGGTGACACACTGATGGTAATAACGGACACACAGACCTCACTGGTGACACACTGATGGTAATAACAGACAAACAGACCACACTGGTGACACACTGATGGTAATAACGGACACACAGACCACACTGGTGACACACTGATGGTAATAACGGACACACAGACCTCACTGGTGACACACTGATGGTAAAAACGAACACACAGACCTCACTGGTGGCACACTGATGGTAATAACAGACACACAGACCTCACTGGTGACACACTGATGGTAATAACAGACACACAGACCACACTGGTGACACACTGATGGTAATAACGGACACACAGACCTCACTGGTGACTCACTGATGGTAATAACAGACACACAGACCACACTGGTGACACACTGATGGTAAAAACGGACACACAGACCTCACTGGTGGCACACTGATGGTAATAACAGACACACAGACCTCACTGGTGACACACTGATGGTAATAACAGACACACAGACCACACTGGTGACACACTGATGGTAATAACAGACACACAGACCACACTGGTGACACACTGATGGTAATAACAGACACACAGACCACACTGGTGACACACTGATGGTAATAACAGACACACAGACCACACTGGTGACACACTGATGGTAATAACGGACACACAGACCTCACTGGTGACACACTGATGGTAAAAACGGACACACAGACCACACTGGTGACACACTGATGGTAATAACAGACACACAGACCACACTGGTGACACACTGATGGTAATAACAGACACACAGACCACACTGGTGACACACTGATGGTAATAACGGACACACAGACCTCACTGGTGACACACTGATGGTAAAAACGGACACACAGACCACACTGGTGACACACTGATGGTAAAAACGGCCACAGACCACACTGGTGACACACTGATGGTAAAAACGGACACACAGACCACACTGGTGACACACTGATGGTAATAACGGACACACAGACCTCACTGGTGACACACTGATGGTAAAAACGGACACACAGACCACACTGGTGACACACTGATGGTAAAAACGGCCACAGACCACACTGGTGACACACTGATGGTAAAAACGGACACACAGACCACACTGGTGACACACTGATGGTAAAAACGGCCACAGACCACACTGGTGACACACTGATGGTAAAAACGGACACACAGACCACACTGGTGACACACTGATGGTAAAAACAGACACACAGACCACACTGGTAACACACTGATGGTAAAAACAGACACACAGACCACAATGGTGACACACTGATGGTAATAACAGACACACAGACCACACTGGTGACACACTGATGGTAAAAACGGACACACAGACCACACTGGTGGCACACTGATGGTAAAAACAGACACACAGACCACACTGGTGACACACTGATGGTAATAACGGACACACAGACCTCACTGGTGACACACTGATGGTAATAACAGACACACAGACCACACTGGTGACACACTGATGGTAAAAACGGACACACAGACCACACTGGTGACACACTGATGGTAATAACAGACACACAGACCACACTGGTGACACACTGATGGTAATAACAGGCACACAGACCACACTGGTGACACACTGATGGTAATAACGGACACACAGACCTCACTGGTGACACACTGATGGTAAAAACTGACACACAGACCACACTGGTGACACACTGATGGTAAAAACGGCCACAGACCACACTGGTGACACACTGATGGTAAAAACGGACACACAGACCACACTGGTGACACACTGATGGTAATAACGGACACACAGACCTCACTGGTGACACACTGATGGTAAAAACGGACACACAGACCACACTGGTGACACACTGATGGTAAAAACGGCCACAGACCACACTGGTGACACACTGATGGTAAAAACGGACACACAGACCACACTGGTGACACACTGATGGTAAAAACGGCCACAGACCACACTGGTGACACACTGATGGTAAAAACGGACACACAGACCACACTGGTGACACACTGATGGTAAAAACAGACACACAGACCACACTGGTGTCGGGATCCCTCAGATTACTCTTTCATCTGAAGGACCGATGTTCTTAGGTGTGAAGCACCATATGTCTCTAATCAATTGCTCCTTCGAGAAGGATAACACAGACACGGCTGTATGATACCACTCGGGATGCCTCCAAGACGCCTCTGGCTTATCAGTTAGGCTTCCGTCTTTTATAGTAAAGAATTTAGACATTTACAGACATGCGCAGTACAAATGATTTTACAACTTGTTTTCTACAAAGAAAGTCACTTAGGCGAAAAAGCAGAGGTATTTGACCTTGGTTCACAAGGGAGATGTCTGAGACATCTCCTCGAAGAACAGATAAGGTTTTAAACAAGAGAATGCAACATAGACAGAACTCAATTTAACTCCTTCAGTTCCTATCATTCCCCCCTTTGACATCTTCATTTTCCACAATCTGGAACACTGGATCCTGCAACAACAGCGGATAGTGGCTCGTTCACCAGGTACTATCCCAGGCCGACGGGTTGCCCAAGGGAGACAGGTCTTCTACCTTCTCCATCCCCCAGATACTGAAGCCACGTCCATCATTGCAAGAGTACGCTCCTTCATGCCAGAAATGAGCTGTCAATCTAGGACTCAAAGGAATAATAGTTAAATTCTTGTTGTTTACAGTCAAACTTCCTTATCTATTTCTACATCTTTTCTTGCATACAGAGATACACCAAAAAACAAGTTTCAATAGCACATATATTACGAAGATACAAACAACAATACGTAATAGACTTAGTATAATCCCAGTTATCCAGCCTCCAATACCCTTAAACCAATTAGCTGGATTAAGAAAGGAGAATGTATCTGACCACCAACTATCCTTAGTACGATCATTGTCTTTATCGTACTGATCTCTAAGTTTTTGAACATCCTCTATTTTCAATTTTAACTTTATAATGCTGTTGGGATCTATATAATGACAGCAAGCTGGTCCGATGACTTGACACATACCTCCTTGCGCTGCCGTTAAATAATCTAATACTATGGTATGCTGATTAGTGGCTATGATGAGCTGATTTTGGACAGCAACGGTGGTGTTCAATATATCCAATATATCCCATATTTGGTCATCTAAGTAATCTGTAGCCCTGACTAATTTATCCCACATTTGAGTAATCATAGGATAAATAAAAATAGAACTGACAATTTTATTAGCCACACTCATCTGCACTATATGTGGTCTCCCAGAGAGGCGAGGTGTATTGTAAGCAGCTCTTTTGTACAACGTGTGTTTAGGTATGCTCTGAGTATTCAACTGGTCATTCGGAATAACAAAGGTAGCTGGAGTCAAACGACCCAGAGTACAAGCACCTTTTACCCCTACTGGCAACCATTTATATGCATTGTCTCCACATACCCAGAACATGTCACTAGGTAGGTCCCATAGGGCTGAATGTTGTAATACCAGTCTATGAACTAAATCTATGAACGCAGATACATTCTGAAGCATACACCAATTTGGAAGTTGTCCTAAAGGGCTACAATACCCTACATCGGGATTTCCACAGGTGGGAGTTCCTTTCTCATATCCAGATGACTCGTTGCAAGGTATATTACCTGAAATATTAAAACAAGTTTCATTATTGCCCTGGGGAAATAAATTGGAATACTCCCAGGACGTGTTATGCAACCTTCTTTCTAGCAGTATTGGTTTGAAGGCATCAGTAGAGTGGGAAGTTACATTAAAACTAACTTGTAGGCCATACATTGGAATTTGCCCCAGGTAGGTTAATCGAGTTCTATTCCTGGGTACCCAAGCCCCCCCTTTATATGCCAGATATTGAAGGTATGTATTACTTCCTGAAAGATTACCCTGCCACCAAGGGTATCCTACCCATCCCACAATAGGTATTCCAACAGTTGTGTTCCATAACTTCACATTATTTGTGGCATTATTAGCAAGTGTATCAGAACAACTGGTCCAGGCAAATAATTCCTCGGGTGGCATAGGAATAACAAGGAACGGAATACTAGTGGCTGATACTGGTGAATGTGTGCAGATCCAGCAAATGATTTGACCAATCATTCAGTAATTTGTCATGATGTTGTATAAACTTATTATTCAAGGACATTGGAGAATTTAGACTGTCCCACGCAGCTACCATTATTACAGATAATGCAACAAAACCAAACCAAAACATTATGCACTCTTATGCTTTGTTAATTCCTGTGGCTAGTTTGCAATGCGATGCTTGGATCCAGGTTGGTCGTCCTTCCAACTTAACAGAAGTAGGCATTGTTAGGAGTACTTGGTAAGGTCCTTGATATCGGGGTTCAAGGGTCTTTCTGGAGTGTTTCTTGACATATACGTAATCACCAGGTTGTAGACAGTGAGTTCCTTCCACACTATCTGGATCTGGAATGGAAGAGAAAACTAGAGAATGCATTTGAGTTAAATGCTTTTGCAACTGGATTACATAACTTGTCAAATTATCCACATTGAGTGTTAAGACCTGTGGGTAGTACAACCCTGTGTTCGGTGGTCTTCCAAACAGTATCTCGAAGGGTGACAGTTTAGTTTTCCCCGTGGGTGTGTACCTTACTGAGAATAATGCTAATGGGAGACACTCTGGCCATGGTCTATGGGTCTGTTCCATGGTTTTCTGTATTTTCAATTTTAGTGTCCCGTTCATTCTCTCTACCTTCCCTGAACTCTGTGGGTGGTAGGGTGTATGAAATGCTTGTTCTACACCTATCATTTGCATGACATTTTGCATTACCTCAGCAGTAAAGTGTGTACCTCTGTCTGATTCAATTGTTTCAGGGACACCGAATCGTGGTACTAGTTCCATCACCAGTTTCTTTGCAGTGGCTCGAGCTGTAGCCGTTTTCACCAGGTAGGCCTCTGGCCATCCAGAGAAGAGATCTACACATACTAGGATATTTGCATACACTCCTACCTTGGTAGCTGTATGTCGTCAATCTGCCGTCTCTGAAACGGGTAGAGAGGCCTAGGTGTCGCTTTCTTAGGGACTTTTACTGTTTTACCTGGGTTGTGCTGTGCACAGATGAGGCATGATTGTACAAGTTTCGCGGCTGCGTAACTGAAACCAGGAGCGATCCAGAAGGCATCTACCATGGCACACATGTGACTTTTTGAGGTGTGATTGGGGCCATGTGCTGCTTGCGCCATGATTGGGAACAGGGACTTTGGTGGGCACATTTTATCCTTATTCTCCCATACTCCATTTGAGTTCAGCTCAGCTCCCAGTCTCCCCCGGTGTACCTTCTCTGTTTGGGCAGCCTTTTGCTGGAGGGATTTCAGGACATCTAGACCCAATGTGGCTGGAATACGCTGACTCCCCGCCACCGTCCACTGCTCTCTCTAGGCCGCCTTGTGCTATTTTAGCAGCCTCGTTCGCCCTTCTATTGCCCTCTACCTCCACGGAGTCACCTTTGTGTGTGCTTTTACCTTGACAATGCCAACCTGGACTGGTAACATCAATGCCTCCATCAATTGTTTCACCAGCTCTGCATTTTTAATGGGCTTCGAATCTGTGAAAATATTAGCGACTTTACCTGCAGCGGCTCTACACGCCTCAGTGAGTGCCTTCAACTCTGCCTCCTGCGCCGACATGTGAGGAGAGAGTGGTTCCGCTCGGATTACCTCATGTGAGGATACTACTGCATATCCAGTGTAGAATCGTCCATCCTGGTGGTATCTGGGGCCATCTACAAAAAAGAAACTCAAAGTCTGCATTAGGAACAGGTTTTTCATGAATGTGTGCAAACCCAACTGTCTCCTGACTCATCAGTTCTATGCAGACATGTTCATGCGTCATGTCAAAGTATCCTTCCTCACTTGCTAATACGGTCACCAATTCCCCCTTTTCTGAATCTACAGGCAGGAGGGTGGCTGGATTCAGAACGTTACATCTTTTGAGGAGTGACATACTCAGGAATTAGTAGAGCACACTCAAGTCGGAGCTGTCTGGCCATAGACAGATGTTTTGGTTGAACTTGTAGGAGTATGGCATGGATATCATGTGGGGAACAGATTGTCAAAAGAAACGTCAGTGTCATCTCACATGCCTTCCCTATTACGTCTCCACTTTTTTCCTTGTGCTCCAGCATACATGACAGGTCGTTTTATTGTCCTTGTTTGCTCAATTTCTTTAGCTACCTTAAGGAGGTCTTTCGGATCTACATGTCTCCATTCAGGTCTGGCTGTCTGTACTGCGTCTCGTAAGTCTTTGTTCATACCGTCAATGAATGCATCCACCAGTATTCTAACATCAAGTGGATTTATGCAAATGTACCCCATGTCTGCCCATTTCAGCTGTAACCGTCCAAGGTATATCTCTACTCTCTCTCCTCTTTGCTGTGTCACATTAGTCAGGAGTACGGACTGCTCTGATTGTTCCACTGCAGCCCATTGTCTTAGTGACTCACAGTACGTCTCCCCAGTTCGTGCAGATTTATCATCCATGCCCCAAGCCTGATTCTTTGTCACATCTGTGTGTCTTAATTATATGATCTAGTGCGTCACCTGCCTTTAAACTCACCAACCTCTCTAGGTCTGCCCAGGTACACTTATATGTCTGCTGTACTTCCTTTATGTGTCTGTAAAACGGGAATGGTTGGTCTTCAGGGGCAGGCAGCTGCTTCAGCAAAGCTAGCTGGTCAGAGGGGCTCCAGGGATAATACACCTGTATCTTTCTTATTCTTGTCACACTTCTAGGTCCTGATGGGGTTGGCCGTCTGATGTCTACTGTCAGCTTACTCCTCAAGGGCCAATGTCCCCACTACCCACTATCCACACTATTATGTCAGCTTCTTATGATCTAGTCTGGATAGGATTTAGTGCAATTCTCTTAGGTCAGTAGCACAGGTCACACAAGTAGCTATTCAGTCTGGATTTGTCTGAGTCTGACCACAGTGTTTACAAGTCCATCTGTTTTGTCTGGGTCTTTGGTTACACTTTGTCAATCAAACATTCATAATACACCTTCCACACTGCTGCACATTCTCAAGCATCATTTATTCACTTGCTATTTTCTTCCCTTGTCTGTGCCTTTTTGTACATCCAAACATTCACACTCTGGTATTTTTGCCTTTTTCAATATTTGTCCCACTTGTTTTACTGCTTCCTTCCTTCTCTGTATTTTGTAATTTGACACAATTTGCTATACAAATCAATCACACAACTAGAAGCAGGTTCAAACACATTAATGACCAAGCAATCACTTACAATTCCCTTCTAAATTAGGCACCATATCTTACTTTTAACTTCCAATCTTCAATTAAGTACTGTTGCTTTAAAATGCACAAATCTTTCAGCGCGTACCTTACGGATAGAATTACAGAGAATTTTGAGCACAGCTCACACTCAGCAGAGATAAGAGCGAAGGGAGAAGAAAAACTACGCAGCGCCATCCTTCACCCCTCCCATCAGAATGCAGCGTCGTCCTTCACAGAATTCTGTAGTTCTTTAGACTTATCAAAATCAATTTCTACAAAGAAACTCAAAATCACGGGATTTCACTGTAAGGGCAGATAACTGTATAATGAGATTAACCATGCCTTGCCCTTTTTCTGGCCAAATGCATTCAGGAAACTTTACAATGTAATGCCACATATAACACGAACTATATCATTACTCAATTCATTCAGTCTCAGATGTAGATTTGAAATATCTATAACGCATCTGTCCGGGATTCCACCACAACTAGAAAGGTCACAAATCTCTTGACACAAAAATGATGTGTGATGATTCATTCATACGTGCTCATTCACTGATTTTTTTTTTTTTTTTTTTTACTCAATTACTCATCTCTCATCTTATTCAGAGGTTCTCATAGACATATATACAAGGATTCACACAGCCTGCCTATCTTGCACTTTGGATTTGATTAATACTTTTTCCAGGTTCTTTGCTGCACTACTTCCATATCTATCCTCAATTATATCACATAACCGATTTCCTTCTTCAGGTGTCTTTCCCTGACTGTTCCCCATTTTATCTTTTATTCTTATCCTGTTTCTCTTGTTGTCTTCCTGTTAGTCCCCTGCCTTAGGTGGTGTATTGGGTAAGCTCAAGACTAGGCTCTACTATACCTCGTTACCTTCTTCCTAAGGTGCTAACAGGCTAAATGGAGTGTCTGTTCCTCGGTGTACTACGTGTTTCGTGTACTTATATGCTATGTAGCATCCGAACAGAAATACTCCCACAACACACAGGATTGTAAATAAAGTGTCCATCTACTGGGGTTCTTCAGTCATATCCTGTCACAGGCTCATTTCACGGTCCTGTGCTCATTCGGTCACACTCTTATCTGTCACAAGGTTTATTCGTAAAGGGTGTTGATTTAAGCTTAGGCGGTGACCTCCCCGAAAGGACGCTGTCACATGACCCAGTTAGGCAATATCACCACTCTTTGAACGAATACCTACTGTGCAGCTTATTTGTCTACTTTCCACAGTCCTTCAAATCAAGGCAGTCACTCAACAACCTCCTCTATTTCTAGTGCGGAATCGTCTATTGTGAAAAACTTATCCGTCCGGGCTTCGCAGTATGAACTGTTCACCCAGCCTTATATTCCGTAATGTCAGACCTCTCCCATTTTGATTTGCATCAGCTCTTTTTCTAAAAATAGCTGTGCACAGACAGAACCTACAGTAACCTCTCATTCGAGCAGAAATTACATATGCGTGTCACACCCGATTTCCTCAGAGTTCTTATATGGACCTGATTTTACGGCCCCCTCCTCTACTAGATTCCCCTTTATACAGACCTTAGTTATAATGATAGATTATGAAGAGCAGAGAAGAGAAAAATTGATCTCTTACCTGGCCAGGTGTTTAGGTCTGCTGTTCACAATTTCATCAGTAACTGGAGTGGTCTGTAGATCGGGTAGTCTTGGAGAGGTGCCTATATCAGGTCCCTGTTCGGGCGCCAGGAAACTGTCGGGATCCCTCAGATTACTCTTTCATCTGAAGGACCGATGTTCTTAGGTGTGAAGCACCATATGTCTCTAATCAATTGCTCCGTCGAGAAGGATAACACAGACACGGCTGTATGATACCACTCGGGATGCCTCCAAGACGCCTCTGGCTTATCAGTTAGGCTTCCGTCTTTTATAGTAAAGAATTTAGACATTTACAGACATGCGCAGTACAAATGATTTTACAACTTGTTTTCTACAAAGAAAGTCACTTAGGCGAAAAAGCAGAGGTATTTGACCTTGGTTCACAAGGGAGATGTCTGAGACATCTCCTCGAAGAACAGATAAGGTTTTAAACAAGAGAATGCAACATAGACAGAACTCAATTTAACTCCTTCAGTTCCTATCATTGGTAACACACTGATGGTAAAAACAGACACACAGACCACAATGGTGACACACTGATGGTAATAACAGACACACAGACCACACTGGTGACACACTGATGGTAAAAACGGACACAAAGACCACACTGGTGGCACACTGATGGTAAAAACAGACACACAGACCACACTGGTGACACACTGATGGTAAAAACAGACACACAGACCACACTGGTGATACACTGATGGTAAAAACAGACACACAGACCACACTGGTGACACACTGATGGTAAAAACAGACACACAGACCACACTGGTGACACACTGATGGTAAAAACAGACGCACAGACCACACTGGTGACACACTGATGGTAAAAACAGACACACAGACCACACTGGTGACACACTGATGGTAAAAACAGACACACAGACCACACTGGTGACACACTGATGGTAAAAACAGCCACAGACCACACTGGTGACACACTGATGGTAAAAACGGCCACACAGACCACACTGGTGACACACTGATGGTAAAAACAGACACACAGACCACACTGGTGACACACTGATGGTAAAAAAAGACGCACAGACCACACTGGTGACACACTGATGGTAAAAACAGACACACAGACCACACTGGTGACACACTGATGGTAAAAACAGACACACAGACCACACTGGTGACACACTGATGGTAAAAACAGCCACAGACCACACTGGTGACACACTGATGGTAAAAACGGCCACACAGACCACACTGGTGACACACTGATGGTAAAAACAGACACACAGACCACACTGGTGACACACTGATGGTAAAAACGGCCACACAGACCACACTGGTGACACACTGATGGTAAAAACAGACACACAGACCACACTGGTAACACACTGATGGTAAAAACAGACACACAGACCACACTGGTGACACACTGATGGTAAAAACGGCCACACAGACCACACTGGTGACACACTGATGGTAAAAACAGACACACAGACCACACTGGTGACACACTGATGGTAAAAACAGCCACACAGACCTCACTGGTGACACACTGATGGTAAAAACAGACACACAGACCTCACTGGTGACACACTGATGGTAAAAACGGCCACACAGACCACACTGGTGACACACTGATGGTAAAAACAGACACACAGACCACACTGGTGACACACTGATGGTAAAAACAGACAGACCACACTGGTGACACACTGATGGTAAAAACAGACACACAGACCACACTGGTGACACACTGATGGTAAAAACGGCCACAGACCTCACTGGTGACACACTGATGGTAATAACAGACACACAGACCACACTGGTGACACACTGATGGTAAAAACAGACACACAGACCACACTGGTGACACACTGATGGTAATAACGGACACACAGACCACACTGGTGACACAATGATGGTAAAAACAGACACACAGACCACACTGGTGACATACTGATGGTAATAACGGACACACAGACCTCACTGGTGACACACTGATGGTAAAAACAGACACACAGACCACACTGGTGACAAACTAATGGTAAAAACAGACACAGACCACACTGGTAACACACTGATGGTAAAAACAGACACACAGACCACACTGGTGACACACTGATGGTAAAAACAGACACACAGACCACACTGGTTACACACTGATGGTAAAAACAGACACACAGGCCACACTGGTGACACACTGATGGTAAAAACAGACACACAGACCACACTGGTGACACACTGATGGTAAAAACAGACACACAGACCACACTGGTGACACACTGATGGTAAAAACAGACAGACCACACTGGTGACACACTGATGGTAAAAACAGACACACAGACCACACTGGTGACACACTGATGGTAAAAACAGACACACAGACCACAATGGTGATACACTGATGGTAAAAACAGACACACAGACCACACTGGTGACACACTGATGGTAAAAACAGACACACAGACCACACTGGTGACACACTGATGGTAAAAACAGACACACAGACCACACTGGTGACACACTGATGGTAATAACGGACACACAGACCTCACTGGTGACACACTGATTGTAATAACATACACACAGACCACACTGGTGACACACTGATGGTAATAACAGACACACAGACCACACTGGTGACACACTGATGGTAATAACGGACACACAGACCTCACTGGTGACACACTGATGGTAAAAACAGACACACGGACCTCACTGGTGACACACTGATGGTAAAAACAGACACACAGACCACACTGGTGACACACTGATGGTAATAACGGACACACAGACCTCACTGGTGACACACTGATGGTAATAACAGACACACAGACCACACTGGTGACACACTGATGGTAATAACGGACACACAGACCTCACTGGTGACACACTGATGGTAAAAACGGACACAGAGACCTCACTGGTGGCACACTGATGGTAATAACAGACACACAGACCGCACTGGTGACACACTGATGGTAATAACAGACACACAGACCACACTGGTGACACACTGGTGGTAATAACAGACACACAGACCACACTGGTGACACACTGATGGTAATAACGGATACACAGACCTCACTGGTGACACACTGATGGTAAAAACGGACACACAGACCACACTGGTGACACACTGATGGTAATAACAGACACACAGACCACACTGGTGACACACTGATGGTAATAACGGACACACAGACCTCACTGGTGACACACTGATGGTAAAAACGGACACACAGACCACACTGGTGACACACTGATGGTAAAAACGGCCACAGACCACACTGGTGACACACTGATGGTAAAAACGGACACACAGACCACACTGGTGACACACTGATGGTAATAACGGACACACAGACCTCACTGGTGACACACTGATGGTAAAAACGGACACACAGACCACACTGGTGACACACTGATGGTAAAAACGGCCACAGACCACACTGGTGACACACTGATGGTAAAAACGGACACACAGACCACACTGGTGACACACTGATGGTAAAAACGGCCACAGACCACACTGGTGACACACTGATGGTAAAAACGGACACACAGACCACACTGGTGACACACTGATGGTAAAAACAGACACACAGACCACACTGGTAACACACTGATGGTAAAAACAGACACACAGACCACAATGGTGACACACTGATGGTAATAACAGACACACAGAACACACTGGTGACACACTGATGGTAAAAACGGACACACAGACCACACTGGTGGCACACTGATGGTAAAAACAGACACACAGACCACACTGGTGACACACTGATGGTAATAACGGACACACAGACCTCACTGGTGACACACTGATGGTAATAACAGACACACAGACCACACTGGTGACACACTGATGGTAAAAACGGACACACAGACCACACTGGTGACACACTGATGGTAATAACAGACACACAGACCACACTGGTGACACACTGATGGTAATAACAGACACACAGACCACACTGGTGACACACTGATGGTAATAACGGACACACAGACCTCACTGGTGACACACTGATGGTAAAAACGGACACACAGACCACACTGGTGACACACTGATGGTAAAAACGGCCACGGACCACACTGGTGACACACTGATGGTAAAAACGGACACACAGACCACACTGGTGACACACTGATGGTAATAACGGACACACAGACCTCACTGGTGACACACTGATGGTAAAAACGGACACACAGACCACACTGGTGACACACTGATGGTAAAAACGGCCACAGACCACACTGGTGACACACTGATGGTAAAAACGGACACACAGACCACACTGGTGACACACTGATGGTAAAAACGGCCACAGACCACACTGGTGACACACTGATGGTAAAAACGGACACACAGACCACACTGGTGACACACTGATGGTAAAAACAGACACACAGACCACACTGGTAACACACTGATGGTAAAAACAGACACACAGACCACAATGGTGACACACTGATGGTAATAACAGACACACAGAACACACTGGTGACACACTGATGGTAAAAACGGACACACAGACCACACTGGTGGCACACTGATGGTAAAAACAGACACACAGACCACACTGGTGACACACTGATGGTAATAACGGACACACAGACCTCACTGGTGACACACTGATGGTAATAACAGACACACAGACCACACTGGTGACACACTGATGGTAAAAACGGACACACAGACCACACTGGTGACACACGGATGGTAATAACAGACACACAGACCACACTGGTGACACACTGATGGTAATAACAGACACACAGACCACACTGGTGACACACTGATGGTAATAACGGACACACAGACCTCACTGGTGACACACTGATGGTAAAAACGGACACACAGACCACACTGGTGACACACTGATAGTAAAAACGGCCACAGACCACACTGGTGACACACTGATGGTAAAAACGGACACACAGACCACACTGGTGACACACTGATGGTAATAACGGACACACAGACCTCACTGGTGACACACTGATGGTAAAAACGGACACACAGACCACACTGGTGACACACTGATGGTAAAAACGGCCACAGACCACACTGGTGACACACTGATGGTAAAAACGGACACACAGACCACACTGGTGACACACTGATGGTAAAAACGGCCACAGACCACACTGGTGACACACTGATGGTAAAAACGGACACACAGACCACACTGGTGACACACTGATGGTAAAAACAGACACACAGACCACACTGGTAACACACTGATGGTAAAAACAGACACACAGACCACAATGGTGACACACTGATGGTAATAACAGACACACAGACCACACTGGTGACACACTGATGGTAAAAACGGACACACAGACCACACTGGTGGCACACTGATGGTAAAAACAGACACACAGACCACACTGGTGACACACTGATGGTAAAAACAGACACACAGACTACACTGGTGATACACTGATGGTAAAAACAGACACACAGACCACACTGGTGACACACTGATGGTAAAAACAGACACACAGACCACACTGGCGACACACTGATGGTAAAAACAGACACACAGACCACACTGGTGACACACTGATGGTAAAACCAGACACACAGACCACACTGGTGACACACTGATGGTAAAAACAGACACACAGACCACACTGGTGACACACTGATGGTAAAAACAGCCACAGACCACACTGGTGACACACTGATGGTAAAAACGGCCACACAGACCACACTGGTGACACACTGATGGTAAAAACAGACACACAGACCACACTGGTGACACACTGATGGTAAAAACAGACAGACCACACTGGTGACACACTGATGGTAAAAACAGACACACAGACCACACTGGTGACACACTGATGGTAAAAACGGCCACAGACCTCACTGGTGACACACTGATGGTAATAACAGACACACAGACCACACTGGTGACACACTGATGGTAAAAACAGACACACAGACCACACTAGTGACACACTGATGGTAATAACGGACACACAGACCACACTGGTGACACACTGATGGTAATAACGGACACACAGACCTCACTGGTGACACACTGATGGTAAAAACGGACACACAGACCACACTGGTGACACACTGATGGTAAAAACGGCCACAGACCACACTGGTGACACACTGATGGTAAAAACGGACACACAGACCACACTGGTGACACACTGATGGTAAAAACGGCCACAGACCACACTGGTGACACACTGATGGTAAAAACGGACACACAGACCACACTGGTGACACACTGATGGTAAAAACAGACACACAGACCACACTGGTAACACACTGATGGTAAAAACAGACACACAGACCACAATGGTGACACACTGATGGTAATAACAGACACACAGACCACACTGGTGACACACTGATGGTAAAAACGGACACACAGACCACACTGGTGGCACACTGATGGTAAAAACAGACACACAGACCACACTGGTGACACACTGATGGTAAAAACAGACACACAGACCACACTGGTGATACACTGATGGTAAAAACAGACACACAGACCACACTGGTGACACACTGATGGTAAAAACAGACACACAGACCACACTGGCGACACACTGATGGTAAAAACAGACACACAGACCACACTGGTGACACACTGATGGTAAAACCAGACACACAGACCACACTGGTGACACACTGATGGTAAAAACAGACACACAGACCACACTGGTGACACACTGATGGTAAAAACAGCCACAGACGACACTGGTGACACACTGATGGTAAAAACGGCCACACAGACCACACTGGTGACACACTGATGGTAAAAACAGACACACAGACCACACTGGTGACACACTGATGGTAAAAACAGACAGACCACACTGGTGACACACTGATGGTAAAAACAGACACACAGACCACACTGGTGACACACTGATGGTAAAAACGGCCACAGACCTCACTGGTGACACACTGATGGTAATAACAGACACACAGACCACACTGGTGACACACTGATGGTAAAAACAGACACACAGACCACACTAGTGACACACTGATGGTAATAACGGACACACAGACCACACTGGTGACACAATGATGGTAAAAACAGACACACAGACCACACTGGTGACACACTGATGGTAATAACGGACACACAGACCTCACTGGTGACACACTGATGGTAAAAACAGACACACAGACCACACTGGTGACAAACTAATGGTAAAAACAGACACAGACCACACTGGTAACACACTGATGGTAAAAACAGACACACAGACCACACTGATGACACACTGATGGTAAAAACAGACACACAGACCACACTGGTGACACACTGATGGTAAAAACAGACACACAGGCCACACTGGTGACACACTGATGGTAAAAACAGACACACAGACCACACTGGTGACACACTGATGGTAAAAACAGACACACAGACCACACTGGTGACACACTGATGGTAAAAACAGACAGACCACACTGGTGACACACTGATGGTAAAAACAGACACACAGACCACACTGGTGACACACTGATGGTAATAACGGACACACAGACCTCACTGGTGACACACTGATGGTAATAACAGACACACAGACCACACTGGTGACACACTGGTGGTAATAACAGACACACAGACCACACTGGTGACACACTGATGGTAATAACGGATACACAGACCTCACTGGTGACACACTGATGGTAAAAACGGACACACAGACCACACTGGTGACACACTGATGTTAATAACAGACACACAGACCACACTGGTGACACACTGATGGTAATAACGGACACACAGACCTCACTGGTGACACACTGATGGTAAAAACGGACACACAGACCACACTGGTGACACACTGATGGTAAAAACGGCCACAGACCACACTGGTGACACACTGATGGTAAAAACGGACACACAGACCACACTGGTGACACACTGATGGTAATAACGGACACACAGACCTCACTGGTGACACACTGATGGTAAAAACGGACACACAGACCACACTGGTGACACACTGATGGTAAAAACGGCCACAGACCACACTGGTGAAACACTGATGGTAAAAACGGACACACAGACCACACTGGTGACACACTGATGGTAAAAACGGCCACACAGACCACACTGGTGACACACTGATGGTAAAAACAGACACACAGACCACACTGGTAACACACTGATGGTAAAAACAGACACACAGACCACACTGGTGACACACTGATGGTAAAAACGGCCACACAGACCACACTGGTGACACACTGATGGTAAAAACAGACACACAGACCACACTGGTGACACACTGATGGTAAAAACAGCCACACAGACCTCACTGGTGACACACTGATGGTAAAAACAGACACACAGACCTCACTGGTGACACACTGATGGTAAAAACGGCCACACAGACCACACTGGTGACACACTGATGGTAAAAACAGACACACAGACCACACTGGTGACACACTGATGGTAAAAACAGACAGACCACACTGGTGACACACTGATGGTAAAAACAGACACACAGACCACACTGGTGACACACTGATGGTAAAAACGGCCACAGACCTCACTGGTGACACACTGATGGTAATAACAGACACACAGACCACACTGGTGACACACTGATGGTAAAAACAGACACACAGACCACACTGGTGACACACTGATGGTAATAACGGACACACAGACCACACTGGTGACACAATGATGGTAAAAACAGACACACAGACCACACTGGTGACATACTGATGGTAATAACGGACACACAGACCTCACTGGTGACACACTGATGGTAAAAACAGACACACAGACCACACTGGTGACAAACTAATGGTAAAAACAGACACAGACCACACTGGTAACACACTGATGGTAAAAACAGACACACAGACCACACTGGTGACACACTGATGGTAAAAACAGACACACAGACCACACTGGTTACACACTGATGGTAAAAACAGACACACAGGCCACACTGGTGACACACTGATGGTAAAAACAGACACACAGACCACACTGGTGACACACTGATGGTAAAAACAGACACACAGACCACACTGGTGACACACTGATGGTAAAAACAGACAGACCACACTGGTGACACACTGATGGTAAAAACAGACACACAGACCACACTGGTGACACACTGATGGTAAAAACAGACACACAGACCACAATGGTGATACACTGATGGTAAAAACAGACACACAGACCACACTGGTGACACACTGATGGTAAAAACAGACACACAGACCACACTGGTGACACACTGATGGTAAAAACAGACACACAGACCACACTGGTGACACACTGATGGTAATAACGGACACACAGACCTCACTGGTGACACACTGATTGTAATAACATACACACAGACCACACTGGTGACACACTGATGGTAATAACAGACACACAGACCACACTGGTGACACACTGATGGTAATAACGGACACACAGACCTCACTGGTGACACACTGATGGTAAAAACAGACACACGGACCTCACTGGTGACACACTGATGGTAAAAACAGACACACAGACCACACTGGTGACACACTGATGGTAATAACGGACACACAGACCTCACTGGTGACACACTGATGGTAATAACAGACACACAGACCACACTGGTGACACACTGATGGTAATAACGGACACACAGACCTCACTGGTGACACACTGATGGTAAAAACGGACACAGAGACCTCACTGGTGGCACACTGATGGTAATAACAGACACACAGACCGCACTGGTGACACACTGATGGTAATAACAGACACACAGACCACACTGGTGACACACTGGTGGTAATAACAGACACACAGACCACACTGGTGACACACTGATGGTAATAACGGATACACAGACCTCACTGGTGACACACTGATGGTAAAAACGGACACACAGACCACACTGGTGACACACTGATGGTAATAACAGACACACAGACCACACTGGTGACACACTGATGGTAATAACGGACACACAGACCTCACTGGTGACACACTGATGGTAAAAACGGACACACAGACCACACTGGTGACACACTGATGGTAAAAACGGCCACAGACCACACTGGTGACACACTGATGGTAAAAACGGACACACAGACCACACTGGTGACACACTGATGGTAATAACGGACACACAGACCTCACTGGTGACACACTGATGGTAAAAACGGACACACAGACCACACTGGTGACACACTGATGGTAAAAACGGCCACAGACCACACTGGTGACACACTGATGGTAAAAACGGACACACAGACCACACTGGTGACACACTGATGGTAAAAACGGCCACAGACCACACTGGTGACACACTGATGGTAAAAACGGACACACAGACCACACTGGTGACACACTGATGGTAAAAACAGACACACAGACCACACTGGTAACACACTGATGGTAAAAACAGACACACAGACCACAATGGTGACACACTGATGGTAATAACAGACACACAGAACACACTGGTGACACACTGATGGTAAAAACGGACACACAGACCACACTGGTGGCACACTGATGGTAAAAACAGACACACAGACCACACTGGTGACACACTGATGGTAATAACGGACACACAGACCTCACTGGTGACACACTGATGGTAATAACAGACACACAGACCACACTGGTGACACACTGATGGTAAAAACGGACACACAGACCACACTGGTGACACACTGATGGTAATAACAGACACACAGACCACACTGGTGACACACTGATGGTAATAACAGACACACAGACCACACTGGTGACACACTGATGGTAATAACGGACACACAGACCTCACTGGTGACACACTGATGGTAAAAACGGACACACAGACCACACTGGTGACACACTGATGGTAAAAACGGCCACGGACCACACTGGTGACACACTGATGGTAAAAACGGACACACAGACCACACTGGTGACACACTGATGGTAATAACGGACACACAGACCTCACTGGTGACACACTGATGGTAAAAACGGACACACAGACCACACTGGTGACACACTGATGGTAAAAACGGCCACAGACCACACTGGTGACACACTGATGGTAAAAACGGACACACAGACCACACTGGTGACACACTGATGGTAAAAACGGCCACAGACCACACTGGTGACACACTGATGGTAAAAACGGACACACAGACCACACTGGTGACACACTGATGGTAAAAACAGACACACAGACCACACTGGTAACACACTGATGGTAAAAACAGACACACAGACCACAATGGTGACACACTGATGGTAATAACAGACACACAGAACACACTGGTGACACACTGATGGTAAAAACGGACACACAGACCACACTGGTGGCACACTGATGGTAAAAACAGACACACAGACCACACTGGTGACACACTGATGGTAATAACGGACACACAGACCTCACTGGTGACACACTGATGGTAATAACAGACACACAGACCACACTGGTGACACACTGATGGTAAAAACGGACACACAGACCACACTGGTGACACACGGATGGTAATAACAGACACACAGACCACACTGGTGACACACTGATGGTAATAACAGACACACAGACCACACTGGTGACACACTGATGGTAATAACGGACACACAGACCTCACTGGTGACACACTGATGGTAAAAACGGACACACAGACCACACTGGTGACACACTGATAGTAAAAACGGCCACAGACCACACTGGTGACACACTGATGGTAAAAACGGACACACAGACCACACTGGTGACACACTGATGGTAATAACGGACACACAGACCTCACTGGTGACACACTGATGGTAAAAACGGACACACAGACCACACTGGTGACACACTGATGGTAAAAACGGCCACAGACCACACTGGTGACACACTGATGGTAAAAACGGACACACAGACCACACTGGTGACACACTGATGGTAAAAACGGCCACAGACCACACTGGTGACACACTGATGGTAAAAACGGACACACAGACCACACTGGTGACACACTGATGGTAAAAACAGACACACAGACCACACTGGTAACACACTGATGGTAAAAACAGACACACAGACCACAATGGTGACACACTGATGGTAATAACAGACACACAGACCACACTGGTGACACACTGATGGTAAAAACGGACACACAGACCACACTGGTGGCACACTGATGGTAAAAACAGACACACAGACCACACTGGTGACACACTGATGGTAAAAACAGACACACAGACTACACTGGTGATACACTGATGGTAAAAACAGACACACAGACCACACTGGTGACACACTGATGGTAAAAACAGACACACAGACCACACTGGCGACACACTGATGGTAAAAACAGACACACAGACCACACTGGTGACACACTGATGGTAAAACCAGACACACAGACCACACTGGTGACACACTGATGGTAAAAACAGACACACAGACCACACTGGTGACACACTGATGGTAAAAACAGCCACAGACCACACTGGTGACACACTGATGGTAAAAACGGCCACACAGACCACACTGGTGACACACTGATGGTAAAAACAGACACACAGACCACACTGGTGACACACTGATGGTAAAAACAGACAGACCACACTGGTGACACACTGATGGTAAAAACAGACACACAGACCACACTGGTGACACACTGATGGTAAAAACGGCCACAGACCTCACTGGTGACACACTGATGGTAATAACAGACACACAGACCACACTGGTGACACACTGATGGTAAAAACAGACACACAGACCACACTAGTGACACACTGATGGTAATAACGGACACACAGACCACACTGGTGACACACTGATGGTAATAACGGACACACAGACCTCACTGGTGACACACTGATGGTAAAAACGGACACACAGACCACACTGGTGACACACTGATGGTAAAAACGGCCACAGACCACACTGGTGACACACTGATGGTAAAAACGGACACACAGACCACACTGGTGACACACTGATGGTAAAAACGGCCACAGACCACACTGGTGACACACTGATGGTAAAAACGGACACACAGACCACACTGGTGACACACTGATGGTAAAAACAGACACACAGACCACACTGGTAACACACTGATGGTAAAAACAGACACACAGACCACAATGGTGACACACTGATGGTAATAACAGACACACAGACCACACTGGTGACACACTGATGGTAAAAACGGACACACAGACCACACTGGTGGCACACTGATGGTAAAAACAGACACACAGACCACACTGGTGACACACTGATGGTAAAAACAGACACACAGACCACACTGGTGATACACTGATGGTAAAAACAGACACACAGACCACACTGGTGACACACTGATGGTAAAAACAGACACACAGACCACACTGGCGACACACTGATGGTAAAAACAGACACACAGACCACACTGGTGACACACTGATGGTAAAACCAGACACACAGACCACACTGGTGACACACTGATGGTAAAAACAGACACACAGACCACACTGGTGACACACTGATGGTAAAAACAGCCACAGACGACACTGGTGACACACTGATGGTAAAAACGGCCACACAGACCACACTGGTGACACACTGATGGTAAAAACAGACACACAGACCACACTGGTGACACACTGATGGTAAAAACAGACAGACCACACTGGTGACACACTGATGGTAAAAACAGACACACAGACCACACTGGTGACACACTGATGGTAAAAACGGCCACAGACCTCACTGGTGACACACTGATGGTAATAACAGACACACAGACCACACTGGTGACACACTGATGGTAAAAACAGACACACAGACCACACTAGTGACACACTGATGGTAATAACGGACACACAGACCACACTGGTGACACACTGATGGTAATAACGGACACACAGACCTCACTGGTGACACACTGATGGTAAAAACGGACACACAGACCACACTGGTGACACACTGATGGTAAAAACGGCCACAGACCACACTGGTGACACACTGATGGTAAAAACGGACACACAGACCACACTGGTGACACACTGATGGTAATAACAGACACACAGACCACACTGGTGACACACTGATGGTAATAACAGACACACAGACCACACTGGTGACACACTGATGGTAATAACGGACACACAGACCTCACTGGTGACACACTGATGGTAAAAACGGACACACAGACCACACTGGTGACACACTGATGGTAAAAACGGCCACGGACCACACTGGTGACACACTGATGGTAAAAACGGACACACAGACCACACTGGTGACACACTGATGGTAATAACGGACACACAGACCTCACTGGTGACACACTGATGGTAAAAACGGACACACAGACCACACTGGTGACACACTGATGGTAAAAACGGCCACAGACCACACTGGTGACACACTGATGGTAAAAACGGACACACAGACCACACTGGTGACACACTGATGGTAAAAACGGCCACAGACCACACTGGTGACACACTGATGGTAAAAACGGACACACAGACCACACTGGTGACACACTGATGGTAAAAACAGACACACAGACCACACTGGTAACACACTGATGGTAAAAACAGACACACAGACCACAATGGTGACACACTGATGGTAATAACAGACACACAGAACACACTGGTGACACACTGATGGTAAAAACGGACACACAGACCACACTGGTGGCACACTGATGGTAAAAACAGACACACAGACCACACTGGTGACACACTGATGGTAATAACGGACACACAGACCTCACTGGTGACACACTGATGGTAATAACAGACACACAGACCACACTGGTGACACACTGATGGTAAAAACGGACACACAGACCACACTGGTGACACACGGATGGTAATAACAGACACACAGACCACACTGGTGACACACTGATGGTAATAACAGACACACAGACCACACTGGTGACACACTGATGGTAATAACGGACACACAGACCTCACTGGTGACACACTGATGGTAAAAACGGACACACAGACCACACTGGTGACACACTGATAGTAAAAACGGCCACAGACCACACTGGTGACACACTGATGGTAAAAACGGACACACAGACCACACTGGTGACACACTGATGGTAATAACGGACACACAGACCTCACTGGTGACACACTGATGGTAAAAACGGACACACAGACCACACTGGTGACACACTGATGGTAAAAACGGCCACAGACCACACTGGTGACACACTGATGGTAAAAACGGACACACAGACCACACTGGTGACACACTGATGGTAAAAACGGCCACAGACCACACTGGTGACACACTGATGGTAAAAACGGACACACAGACCACACTGGTGACACACTGATGGTAAAAACAGACACACAGACCACACTGGTAACACACTGATGGTAAAAACAGACACACAGACCACAATGGTGACACACTGATGGTAATAACAGACACACAGACCACACTGGTGACACACTGATGGTAAAAACGGACACACAGACCACACTGGTGGCACACTGATGGTAAAAACAGACACACAGACCACACTGGTGACACACTGATGGTAAAAACAGACACACAGACTACACTGGTGATACACTGATGGTAAAAACAGACACACAGACCACACTGGTGACACACTGATGGTAAAAACAGACACACAGACCACACTGGCGACACACTGATGGTAAAAACAGACACACAGACCACACTGGTGACACACTGATGGTAAAACCAGACACACAGACCACACTGGTGACACACTGATGGTAAAAACAGACACACAGACCACACTGGTGACACACTGATGGTAAAAACAGCCACAGACCACACTGGTGACACACTGATGGTAAAAACGGCCACACAGACCACACTGGTGACACACTGATGGTAAAAACAGACACACAGACCACACTGGTGACACACTGATGGTAAAAACAGACAGACCACACTGGTGACACACTGATGGTAAAAACAGACACACAGACCACACTGGTGACACACTGATGGTAAAAACGGCCACAGACCTCACTGGTGACACACTGATGGTAATAACAGACACACAGACCACACTGGTGACACACTGATGGTAAAAACAGACACACAGACCACACTAGTGACACACTGATGGTAATAACGGACACACAGACCACACTGGTGACACACTGATGGTAATAACGGACACACAGACCTCACTGGTGACACACTGATGGTAAAAACGGACACACAGACCACACTGGTGACACACTGATGGTAAAAACGGCCACAGACCACACTGGTGACACACTGATGGTAAAAACGGACACACAGACCACACTGGTGACACACTGATGGTAAAAACGGCCACAGACCACACTGGTGACACACTGATGGTAAAAACGGACACACAGACCACACTGGTGACACACTGATGGTAAAAACAGACACACAGACCACACTGGTAACACACTGATGGTAAAAACAGACACACAGACCACAATGGTGACACACTGATGGTAATAACAGACACACAGACCACACTGGTGACACACTGATGGTAAAAACGGACACACAGACCACACTGGTGGCACACTGATGGTAAAAACAGACACACAGACCACACTGGTGACACACTGATGGTAAAAACAGACACACAGACCACACTGGTGATACACTGATGGTAAAAACAGACACACAGACCACACTGGTGACACACTGATGGTAAAAACAGACACACAGACCACACTGGCGACACACTGATGGTAAAAACAGACACACAGACCACACTGGTGACACACTGATGGTAAAACCAGACACACAGACCACACTGGTGACACACTGATGGTAAAAACAGACACACAGACCACACTGGTGACACACTGATGGTAAAAACAGCCACAGACGACACTGGTGACACACTGATGGTAAAAACGGCCACACAGACCACACTGGTGACACACTGATGGTAAAAACAGACACACAGACCACACTGGTGACACACTGATGGTAAAAACAGACAGACCACACTGGTGACACACTGATGGTAAAAACAGACACACAGACCACACTGGTGACACACTGATGGTAAAAACGGCCACAGACCTCACTGGTGACACACTGATGGTAATAACAGACACACAGACCACACTGGTGACACACTGATGGTAAAAACAGACACACAGACCACACTAGTGACACACTGATGGTAATAACGGACACACAGACCACACTGGTGACACAATGATGGTAAAAACAGACACACAGACCACACTGGTGACACACTGATGGTAATAACGGACACACAGACCTCACTGGTGACACACTGATGGTAAAAACAGACACACAGACCACACTGGTGACAAACTAATGGTAAAAACAGACACAGACCACACTGGTAACACACTGATGGTAAAAACAGACACACAGACCACACTGATGACACACTGATGGTAAAAACAGACACACAGACCACACTGGTGACACACTGATGGTAAAAACAGACACACAGGCCACACTGGTGACACACTGATGGTAAAAACAGACACACAGACCACACTGGTGACACACTGATGGTAAAAACAGACACACAGACCACACTGGTGACACACTGATGGTAAAAACAGACAGACCACACTGGTGACACACTGATGGTAAAAACAGACACACAGACCACACTGGTGACACACTGATGGTAATAACGGACACACAGACCTCACTGGTGACACACTGATGGTAATAACAGACACACAGACCACACTGGTGACACACTGGTGGTAATAACAGACACACAGACCACACTGGTGACACACTGATGGTAATAACGGATACACAGACCTCACTGGTGACACACTGATGGTAAAAACGGACACACAGACCACACTGGTGACACACTGATGGTAATAACAGACACACAGACCACACTGGTGACACACTGATGGTAATAACGGACACACAGACCTCACTGGTGACACACTGATGGTAAAAACGGACACACAGACCACACTGGTGACACACTGATGGTAAAAACGGCCACAGACCACACTGGTGACACACTGATGGTAAAAACGGACACACAGACCACACTGGTGACACACTGATGGTAATAACGGACACACAGACCTCACTGGTGACACACTGATGGTAAAAACGGACACACAGACCACACTGGTGACACACTGATGGTAAAAACGGCCACAGACCACACTGGTGAAACACTGATGGTAAAAACGGACACACAGACCACACTGGTGACACACTGATGGTAAAAACGGCCACAGACCACACTGGTGACACACTGATGGTAAAAACGGACACACAGACCACACTGGTGACACACTGATGGTAAAAACAGACACACAGACCACACTGGTAACACACTGATGGTAAAAACAGACACACAGACCACAATGGTGACACACTGATGGTAATAACAGACACACAGAACACACTGGTGACACACTGATGGTAAAAACGGACACACAGACCACACTGGTGGCACACTGATGGTAAAAACAGACACACAGACCACACTGGTGACACACTGATGGTAATAACGGACACACAGACCTCACTGGTGACACACTGATGGTAATAACAGACACACAGACCACACTGGTGACACACTGATGGTAAAAACGGACACACAGACCACACTGGTGACACACTGATGGTAATAACAGACACACAGACCACACTGGTGACACACTGATGGTAATAACAGACACACAGACCACACTGGTGACACACTGATGGTAATAACGGACACACAGACCTCACTGGTGACACACTGATGGTAAAAACGGACACACAGACCACACTGGTGACACACTGATGGTAAAAACGGCCACAGACCACACTGGTGACACACTGATGGTAAAAACGGACACACAGACCACACTGGTGACACACTGATGGTAATAACGGACACACAGACCTCACTGGTGACACACTGATGGTAAAAACGGACACACAGACCACACTGGTGACACACTGATGGTAAAAACGGCCACAGACCACACTGGTGACACACTGATGGTAAAAACGGACACACAGACCACACTGGTGACACACTGATGGTAAAAACGGCCACAGACCACACTGGTGACACACTGATGGTAAAAACGGACACACAGACCACACTGGTGACACACTGATGGTAAAAACAGACACACAGACCACACTGGTAACACACTGATGGTAAAAACAGACACACAGACCACAATGGTGACACACTGATGGTAATAACAGACACACAGACCACACTGGTGACACACTGATGGTAAAAACGGACACACAGACCACACTGGTGGCACACTGATGGTAAAAACAGACACACAGACCACACTGGTGACACACTGATGGTAAAAACAGACACACAGACCACACTGGTGATACACTGATGGTAAAAACAGACACACAGACCACACTGGTGACACACTGATGGTAAAAACAGACACACAGACCACACTGGCGACACACTGATGGTAAAAACAGACACACAGACCACACTGGTGACACACTGATGGTAAAACCAGACACACAGACCACACTGGTGACACACTGATGGTAAAAACAGACACACAGACCACACTGGTGACACACTGATGGTAAAAACAGCCACAGACCACACTGGTGACACACTGATGGTAAAAACGGCCACACAGACCACACTGGTGACACACTGATGGTAAAAACAGACACACAGACCACACTGGTGACACACTGATGGTAAAAACAGACAGACCACACTGGTGACACACTGATGGTAAAAACAGACACACAGACCACACTGGTGACACACTGATGGTAAAAACGGCCACAGACCTCACTGGTGACACACTGATGGTAATAACAGACACACAGACCACACTGGTGACACACTGATGGTAAAAACAGACACACAGACCACACTAGTGACACACTGATGGTAATAACGGACACACAGACCACACTGGTGACACACTGATGGTAATAACGGACACACAGACCTCACTGGTGACACACTGATGGTAAAAACGGACACACAGACCACACTGGTGACACACTGATGGTAAAAACGGCCACAGACCACACTGGTGACACACTGATGGTAAAAACGGACACACAGACCACACTGGTGACACACTGATGGTAAAAACGGCCACAGACCACACTGGTGACACACTGATGGTAAAAACGGACACACAGACCACACTGGTGACACACTGATGGTAAAAACAGACACACAGACCACACTGGTAACACACTGATGGTAAAAACAGACACACAGACCACAATGGTGACACACTGATGGTAATAACAGACACACAGACCACACTGGTGACACACTGATGGTAAAAACGGACACACAGACCACACTGGGGGCACACTGATGGTAAAAACAGACACACAGACCACACTGGTGACACACTGATGGTAAAAACAGACACACAGACCACACTGGTGATACACTGATGGTAAAAACAGACACACAGACCACACTGGTGACACACTGATGGTAAAAACAGACACACAGACCACACTGGCGACACACTGATGGTAAAAACAGACACACAGACCACACTGGTGACACACTGATGGTAAAACCAGACACACAGACCACACTGGTGACACACTGATGGTAAAAACAGACACACAGACCACACTGGTGACACACTGATGGTAAAAACAGCCACAGACCACACTGGTGACACACTGATGGTAAAAACGGCCACACAGACCACACTGGTGACACACTGATGGTAAAAACAGACACACAGACCACACTGGTGACACACTGATGGTAAAAACAGACAGACCACACTGGTGACACACTGATGGTAAAAACAGACACACAGACCACACTGGTGACACACTGATGGTAAAACCAGACACACAGACCACACTGGTGACACACTGATGGTAAAAACAGACACACAGACCACACTGGTGACACACTGATGGTAAAAACAGCCACAGACCACACTGGTGACACACTGATGGTAAAAACGGCCACACAGACCACACTGGTGACACACTGATGGTAAAAACAGACACACAGACCACACTGGTGACACACTGATGGTAAAAACAGACAGACCACACTGGTGACACACTGATGGTAAAAACAGACACACAGACCACACTGGTGACACACTGATGGTAAAAACGGCCACAGACCTCACTGGTGACACACTGATGGTAATAACAGACACACAGACCACACTGGTGACACACTGATGGTAAAAACAGACACACAGACCACACTGGTGACACACTGATGGTAATAACGGACACACAGACCACACTGGTGACACAATGATGGTAAAAACAGACACACAGACCACACTGGTGACACACTGATGGTAATAACGGACACACAGACCTCACTGGTGACACACTGATGGTAAAAACAGACACACAGACCACACTGGTGACAAACTAATGGTAAAAACAGACACAGACCACACTGGTAACACACTGATGGTAAAAACAGACACACAGACCACACTGGTGACACACTGATGGTAAAAACAGACACACAGACCACACTGGTGACACACTGATGGTAAAAACAGACACACAGGCCACACTGGTGACACACTGATGGTAAAAACAGACACACAGACCACACTGGTGACACACTGATGGTAAAAACAGACACACAGACCACACTGGTGACACACTGATGGTAAAAACAGACAGACCACACTGGTGACACACTGATGGTAAAAACAGACACACAGACCACACTGGTGACACAATGATGGTAAAAACAGACACACAGACCACACTGGTGATACACTGATGGTAAAAACGGACACACAGACCATACTGGTGACACACTGATGGTAAAAACAGACACACAGACCACACTGGTAACACACTGATGGTAAAAACAGACACACAGACCACAATGGTGACACACTGATGGTAATAACAGACACACAGAACACACTGGTGACACACTGATGGTAAAAACGGACACACAGACCACACTGGTGGCACACTGATGGTAAAAACAGACACACAGACCACACTGGTGACACACTGATGGTAATAACGGACACACAGACCTCACTGGTGACACACTGATGGTAATAACAGACACACAGACCACACTGGTGACACACTGATGGTAAAAACGGACACACAGACCACACTGGTGACACACTGATGGTAATAACAGACACACAGACCACACTGGTGACACACTGATGGTAATAACGGACACACAGACCTCACTGGTGACACACTGATGGTAAAAACGGACACACAGACCACACTGGTGACACACTGATGGTTAAAACGGCCACAGACCACACTGGTGACACACTGATGGTAAAAACGGACACACAGACCACACTGGTGACACACTGATGGTAATAACGGACACACAGACCTCACTGGTGACACACTGATGGTAAAAACGGACACACAGACCACACTGGTGACACACTGATGGTAAAAACGGCCACAGACCACACTGGTGACACACTGATGGTAAAAACGGACACACAGACCACACTGGTGACACACTGATGGTAAAAACGGCCACAGACCACACTGGTGACACACTGATGGTAAAAACGGACACACAGACCACACTGGTGACACACTGATGGTAAAAACAGACACACAGACCACACTGGTAACACACTGATGGTAAAAACAGACACACAGACCACAATGGTGACACACTGATGGTAATAACAGACACACAGACCACACTGGTGACACACTGATGGTAAAAACGGACACACAGACCACACTGGTGGCACACTGATGGTAAAAACAGACACACAGACCACACTGGTGACACACTGATGGTAAAAACAGACACACAGACCACACTGGTGATACACTGATGGTAAAAACAGACACACAGACCACACTGGTGACACACTGATGGTAAAAACAGACACACAGACCACACTGGCGACACACTGATGGTAAAAACAGACACACAGACCACACTGGTGACACACTGATGGTAAAACCAGACACACAGACCACACTGGTGACACACTGATGGTAAAAACAGACACACAGACCACACTGGTGACACACTGATGGTAAAAACAGCCACAGACCACACTGGTGACACACTGATGGTAAAAACGGCCACACAGACCACACTGGTGACACACTGATGGTAAAAACAGACACACAGACCACACTGGTGACACACTGATGGTAAAAACAGACAGACCACACTGGTGACACACTGATGGTAAAAACAGACACACAGACCACACTGGTGACACACTGATGGTAAAAACGGCCACAGACCTCACTGGTGACACACTGATGGTAATAACAGACACACAGACCACACTGGTGACACACTGATGGTAAAAACAGACACACAGACCACACTGGTGACACACTGATGGTAATAACGGACACACAGACCACACTGGTGACACAATGATGGTAAAAACAGACACACAGACCACACTGGTGACACACTGATGGTAATAACGGACACACAGACCTCACTGGTGACACACTGATGGTAAAAACAGACACACAGACCACACTGGTGACAAACTAATGGTAAAAACAGACACAGACCACACTGGTAACACACTGATGGTAAAAACAGACACACAGACCACACTGGTGACACACTGATGGTAAAAACAGACACACAGACCACACTGGTGACACACTGATGGTAAAAACAGACACACAGGCCACACTGGTGACACACTGATGGTAAAAACAGACACACAGACCACACTGGTGACACACTGATGGTAAAAACAGACACACAGACCACACTGGTGACACACTGATGGTAAAAACAGACAGACCACACTGGTGACACACTGATGGTAAAAACAGACACACAGACCACACTGGTGACACAATGATGGTAAAAACAGACACACAGACCACACTGGTGATACACTGATGGTAAAAACAGACACACAGACCACACTGGTGACACACTGATGGTAAAAACAGACACACAGACCACACTGGTGACACACTGATGGTAAAAACAGACACACAGACCACACTGGTGACACACTGATGGTAATAACGGACACACAGACCTCACTGGTGACACACTGATGGTTATAACAGACACACAGACCACACTGGTGACACACTGATGGTAATAACAGACACACAGACCACACTGGTGACACACTGATGGTAATAACGGACACACAGACCTCACTGGTGACACACTGATGGTAAAAACAGACACACGGACCTCACTGGTGACACACTGATGGTAAAAACAGACACACAGACCACACTGGTGACACACTGATGGTAATAACGGACACACAGACCTCACTGGTGACACACTGATGGTAATAACAGACACACAGACCACACTGGTGACACACTGATGGTAATAACGGACACACAGACCTCACTGGTGACACACTGATGGTAAAAACGGACACACAGACCTCACTGGTGGCACACTGATGGTAATAACAGACACACAGACCTCACTGGTGACACACTGATGGTAATAACAGACACACAGACCACACTGGTGACACACTGATGGTAATAACAGACACACAGACCACACTGGTGACACACTGATGGTAATAACGGACACACAGACCTCACTGGTGACACACTGATGGTAAAAACGGACACACAGACCACACTGGTGACACACTGATGGTAATAACAGACACACAGACCACACTGGTGACACTCTGATGGTAATAACAGACACACAGACCACACTGGTGACACACTGATGGTAATAACAGACACACAGACCTCACTGGTGACACACTGATGGTAAAAACGGACACACAGACCACACTGGTGACACACTGATGGTAAAAACGGACACACAGACCACACTGGTGACACACTGATGGTAATAACGGACACACAGACCTCACTGGTGACACACTGATGGTAAAAACGGACACACAGACCACACTGGTGACACACTGATGGTAAAAACGGCCACAGACCACACTGGTGACACACTGATGGTAAAAACGGACACACAGACCACACTGGTGACACACTGATGGTAAAAACGGCCACAGACCACACTGGTGACACACTGATGGTAAAAACGGACACACAGACCACACTGGTGACACACTGATGGTAAAAACAGACACACAGACCACACTGGTAACACACTGATGGTAAAAACAGACACACAGACCACAATGGTGACACACTGATGGTAATAAAAGACACACAGACCACACTGGTGACACACTGATGGTAAAAACGGACACACAGACCACACTGGTGGCACACTGATGGTAAAAACAGACACACAGACCACACTGGTGACACACTGATGGTAATAACGGACACACAGACCTCACTGGTGACACACTGATGGTAATAACAGACACACAGACCACACTGGTGACACACTGATGGTAAAAACGGACACACAGACCACACTGGTGACACACTGATGGTAATAACAGACACACAGACCACACTGGTGACACACTGATGGTAATAACGGACACACAGACCTCACTGGTGACACACTGATGGTAAAAACGGACACACAGACCACACTGGTGACACACTGATGGTAAAAACGGCCACAGACCACACTGGTGGCACACTGATGGTAAAAACAGACACACAGACCACACTGGTGACACACTGATGGTAATAACGGACACACAGACCTCACTGGTGACACACTGATGGTAATAACAGACACACAGACCACACTGGTGACACACTGATGGTAAAAACGGACACACAGACCACACTGGTGACACACTGATGGTAATAACAGACACACAGACCACACTGGTGACACACTGATGGTAATAACGGACACACAGACCTCACTGGTGACACACTGATGGTAAAAACGGACACACAGACCACACTGGTGACACACTGATGGTAAAAACGGCCACAGACCACACTGGTGACACACTGATGGTAAAAACGGACACACAGACCACACTGGTGACACACTGATGGTAATAACTGTAAAATAATGCATATCCTGTAAAATACTCAGGACTAGTTACCAGATAAAAATATAGTGGTTTATTTGGATTCTTCCATCAAAGAAAGGTTATTACAGAAAAACAGGTGAATAAAAATAAGTGAAAGAGATATTGTCCATTAGATCATGCTCTAAGATCCCACATGGCAAAAGCAACATGTATTCTTCTTCTCTCCGAGATCCTGAATAGCAAATGGCTGCTGTGTCTCAGTTCGGCTTCTCACATCGCCGTTAAGTAATATACCAGCTGTTATGTCATGTCATCTTGCGTCTGTCTCTCATGATGGTGAGGGAAGAAGAGGAGCGACCTCTACAGTTAGCCATGAATTATATACGTCTCCTAAAGCACGTGGTCTCTACATATATGGAGCTGTCTTTCTACCATGAGCCAAGCTTAAAAATAGCCTATGTCATGTAAGCTAAAGCATTCTACAGAACTGGGTCTTATAAGAAATTAACGGATTATTAATATTTAACAATTCCCCCTTTTGAGGGAGACAGACATTAATTGGAACCCTCAAATATAACGATCTTTTTTCTTCTTTTCTTCTTCTTTGACAAAATAATTTAATATCAATAATAATAATAATAATAATAATAATAATATTAGATTACCGTTATAAGTACTCAATGACATAATTGATGTGAATTCATGTTATGGTAAGCCGTGAACAATATTCATGTAAAATATGTATAATTATACTTCCCTAAGTCTAAATTGAAGCATCTCAGGGCCAGTCATCATCATCTGATGTCATCTGGTCTTCATTTTGATGTCTTCTGTCTTCTTCTTGGTTCTTTTAAAAATACAGTTTTCTTATAGCATATAGATGTTGTAGGAATTGTGTGGTGTATCAAATCAAAGTCCATAAATTCAAATGTTGATAAGAAACAAAGTCTATAGATGAAATGCAGCTTTAATATCTGTGCAGTGTCATCTTTAAAAACCTGGGCTTACATTGGCTCGCCTTGGATATTCTGGAATCCTCCATCGGTACTGGTCTTTGAACAGGTGTGACGTCTTTGGTCAGCAAAGCAAGGGTTAAAATGACTCTTCCTTGCTAAACATAGCACCATAACCAGTCCTTGTCCTAATGCACAGGACATATGTCAGGGTTGTAGCTTCCTGATAATTACCTTCATTGTTCACCAGCTTTCATCGAAGCTTTTCAGGTGATTGAAAACCTCTGGAACTTGATAAGAACGTGATAACACAGTTCTTCTCAGCATCATAGGATCATCGTCCTCTGGTTGTCAGGTTAGACACTTTAATTGTGACTGTCAGTGGTGGATACTGCACTTGTGACTGTCAGTGGTGGATACTGCATTTGTAATTAACACAGTCTATTACTCAGTAATCATAGCTTTGTTACCTTCTGGGATTTCTGGATCGCGGCATTCTTCTTCTTGCAACTGATAAAAATCAATGAAGTTTAGAAATGTGAAAAGTCTTTATTAACATAATTTCAGTATCTTGCTTGAAGTCTTCATTCCCTATTCTATACCAAATCTGGTAATTTCCCTATCCCATAATATCACAGCGTACCATAGCAATCAGTAATATCCATATAATTATTATCAGAATTTGTACTGTATATGGATTTCAATATTTGAAATAATAAACCAATAATAAATGATAATACATTATTATCCATTTTTTTTTATGTGATAGAACATTTTTTTATGTCATAGGTGTAATTACCTTTTTCAACCCATAGGTGTCACTGTGTTTTATGTAACCAGTGTTATCATCTTTATTAATAAGGAATATATTCATTATACTAATAATATGTAGGAATGTAAAGCCATGAACCAAAATGAGAATATATGAGTGAGCGAATGAATGAATAAAATAATTGTTGCATATAACTCAGAAGTGAAACATTTTCCTTAGTAATAGAACCATATAATTGCTATATTTAATGAAGCAATATTCTCAGCAGATATTACTTTACCAAATATTGGTGAAAGAATTAAAAATAATGAAAAATAAGAATGAAGAATAAGAATAAGGCCTTTATGTTGATGCAGAGTAGTTATGTCTTCAGTAACATATACCCTTAATATTTCCATGATCTGGATTATTTCATAATTGTCATAAACTTGTGTTACCAAAATATTCAAATTATGCAACTTTGCATGTAATTCCTCTTAGTGTAAAGAAATGACTCTTTATAATATTTGTTATTATACCCAATACTTATACCATTGTACCTTATTAATATTTTTTTTTCCTATTAAAATGTGTGAAGAAGAGGTATTAATCAAATGTGATTATGTAGTCAGGATAAAAAACATATTTCCCCCTTAATACCAAAAAATATTGTTTCATGAAATAATTCATTTATCAAAACCAAAATTAAAAATAATTAATGTATAAATTATGTGAATTTATACTTGCTTATACCATTATTTGTCTGAAGATGTGTAACCATCAAAATTAATTTGAATATCATAAAATTATCCTTTGGAAAAATTAATTTAAATGTAGTTTAAGATTAACACACTTGGACAGAGAAGGAAGGTCCACTATTCCCAGATGCAGCTGGTGAATACCAGGCTCTGTGCTGGTGCCTGTTTAAAAGAGCTAAAGCTGATAAGGAAAGAATAGATTTTCTTCCTAAACTATTTTCTATTTTGTTGTGCGATTGCACTTATCCACAATTAACTAAATCAAGAAATAATAATTACTATAGAAATATAGAAATATATGTTTGTATAGATAATATTTCATTATGTATCTTAATATTCTAATAATTTCCTAAAGATAAAAGCTTTGGGGTTTTTTTTTTTTTTTCCTTTCTCTCATGCATTCAGGATCCTGAGGTCTCACAAACGTATCACATTACTCGCTCAGCAGCTGCTCATACACTCAGTCACTGTCACTCAGACTGTGTCACATATTAACTTTAAACCAAATACCTCACATACGAAGGTGTGATGAATACACGTGTTTTAACCCAAATTATCCTAATTATCAATGCATTGTAAACTATTTCAATTTAGTCTCTTAATATTTCTTTGAATATTCCTCCACATTACATAAATATATGTTGTATAGCTATACTTGACATTTAGGCCTGGAAAAAAAAATTCCATTGGTTTGCAAAAGTTGAGACCCCCTTGAAAATTCTTTCCCTATGAAACAGGGACATAGTATACTGGTCTGGTATACTTATTATTAGAACAAGGTTGAAATTTTCACCTGTTGAGGTTGTCATTCAAGCCATGCAGCAAAAAAGCACACACACAAGACATTTTAAAAAGCAATTGGTTATTTCCTTTTAAGGGTTAGATATATAAAATCATGCAATTATTGCAACATCCTGTGTAAATAAAGGCATAAATCCTTGGAAGAGAATTTTTCTCGATTAAGTCCTGCTTTGAAATGAAAATTCTAAGGAAACATAAAAAAAATAAGGTTAATATCATATTCATATTCTAAATATTATTACTGATGTAGATTTTAATTTTCATTAAAAAATACAGTTCTACTATTTCTACTTCTACAAACACTCTATATATACTGTATGACTATGTATATATCCACAAACCATAAAACTACAGGATTATACTCTATAAAATAATTACATATAACTCACTAATTGTATAACACTGTTACACAATATATATATTACTTTTTCTAACCAATTCCTACACCCATACTTATTTCTCTGCAAAAAATATCCTGAAAGGTTCTTGCCATTTTAAAGCTGATAGATTCTTGGAGCAGAGTATTCAGTTTACAGGCCATGATGTCACTCACCACCTGTTTCTGTCTGTTAAATTCGGCCATCTTTGTTACAGAAAGAAAATCAGAACTCATCATTTTTCTTAATTCAATTTGTGTCTTTTCGGTGTTCTTTTGCATCATTCCATATGGTTTATAACAAACATGTGATTTTCTTTTTCTTTCTTCGTAGATTTGATTTTGGGGAAATCTCATTTTAGAAGGCTTTGCTAATACAGGCTTCTGATAAGATTTTACTCTGCCTGTCTTTACAAAATTAGCACAATTTACTTTCCTCTCACGATTCTCGTGTTTTCTGGCAAAATCAAGGGATTGCGCACATTCAAACAAAGAATCTTTTTGTGATGCAATAACACGAGATGCAGGATTTAGAAACCAAAATTTGCTTACAAAACTCCTTATGAGGGACGGTGTTTTGACATTCTCACTCAGCATTTTGTACAAACGTTCATATATGGACATGAACGTAAAAATACATTCCTTCCGACCAATCCTTAATTTTTGAAGAATATCAATATCTGGATGATTTTCATTTGATGAACAAAAAATGAGAATTTTTAATCTGTCTTTATCAGTTAAATTCTCATGTGTTTCACCAGATAACTTTAAAGACAATCTCCTAGCAAAATTTACAGGGATCCACATTTTGAACAACTGATTCTTCTCCTCGTTAGATAAATCAAAGTTATCAGTACAACTTTCAAAGATCTCAGAGTTTCTACAAACATCTATTTTGTTGTCATAAGCAGGAATTATTTGGCATATCTTTATCAAATCCTTCCTCACGCTACTTCGGATTTGGGCCTGTGAGTCTTCTATTTTTAGTGGTACGTCTTTCCTTTGTACATCCTCTACGTCAGTTCTGAAGTCTCCTCCTACTTCTCCATCTTGTTCCACGTCTGCAAGGTCACCTTCAATGGCTGCTACAGACACTTGATTACAGTCAATCTCACTAACTTTACAGCCAATCTCGAGAACATCACAACAATCATTTTTGGATTTCTCTGACACAGATCTATGAAATATATCTACCATCTGTAGAATATTTTTTAATCTCTCTCTTTCTCTATTGAAAAACTTAGAATCTAACCTCTGATTCTCGAGTTCACACTCGGCATATAAACTTAACCATAAAACTTCTGAATTAGAATTGTCTACAGACTTAAATTTCAATTTACTCTGCTTAGCAAGACAATTAATGACATCCATTTTATCTTACCTTGAAATGTCTCAGCTCCTTTGATGGACAACGCTGGGTTCCTGTCTTTACACGTCTGGCTTACGCCTGGTACTTTTGGCACTTGTAGTACTTCTCAATCTATCTGGTACTTCTTACTTCTAGGTTCTATGTGATTCTTGTAAGTAGTGGAATTCCCGATAACTTGCACATATGATTTGACGTTAGCAAAGTCCAATCCCCCGTGTGGGCAAGTTGAGGGAAATCCGCAAAAAAGTACAAAAATTCAGATCTGGCTGGCTCGCCAATGTAAAATAATGCATATCCTGTAAAATACTCAGGACTAGTTACCAGATAAAAATATAGTGGTTTATTTGGTTTCTTCCATCAAAGAAAGGTTATTACAGAAAAACAGGTGAATAAAAATAAGTGAAAGAGATATTGTCCATTAGATCATGCTCTGAGATCCCACATGGCAAAAGCAACATGTATTCTTCTTCTCTCCGAGATCCTGAATAGCAAATGGCTGCTGTGTCTCAGTTCGGCTTCTCACATCGCCGTCAAGTAATATACCAGCTGTTATGTCATGTCATCTTGCGTCTGTCTCTCATGATGGTGAGGGAAGAAGAGGAGCGACCTCTACAGTTAGCCATGAATTATATACGTCTCCTAAAGCACGTGGTCTCTACATATATGGAGCTGTCTTTCTACCATGAGCCAAGCTTAAAAATAGCCTATGTCATGTAAGCTAAAGCATTCTACAGAACTGGGTCTTATAAGAAATTAACGGATTATTAATATTTAACAATAACGGACACACAGACCTCACTGGTGACACACTGATGGTAAAAACGGACACACAGACCACACTGGTGACACACTGATGGTAAAAACAGACACACAGACCACACTGGTAACACACTGATGGTAAAAACAGACACACAGACCACAATGGTGACACACTGATGGTAGTAACAGACACACAGACCACACTGGTGACACACTGATGGTAAAAACGGACACACAGACCACACTGGTGGCACACTGATGGTAAAAACAGACACACAGACCACACTGGTGACACACTGATGGTAAAAACAGACACACAGACCACACTGGTGATACACTGATGGTAAAAACAGACACACAGACCACACTGGTGACACACTGATGGTAAAAACAGACACACAGACCACACTGGTGACACACTGATGGTAAAAACAGACACACAGACCACACTGGTGACACACTGATGGTAAAAACAGCCACAGACCACACTGGTGACACACTGATGGTAAAAACGGACACACAGATCACACTGGTGACACACTGATGGTAAAAACAGACACACAGACCACACTGGTAACACACTGATGGTAAAAACAGACACACAGACCACAATGGTGACACACTGATGGTAATAACAGACACACAGACCACACTGGTGACACACTGATGGTAAAAACGGACACACAGACCACACTGGTGGCACACTGATGGTAAAAACAGACACACAGACCACACTGGTGACACACTGATGGTAAAAACAGACACACAGACCACACTGGTGATACACTGATGGTAAAAACAGACACACAGACCACACTGGTGACACACTGATGGTAAAAACAGACACACAGACCACACTGGTGACACACTGATGGTAAAAACAGACACACAGACCACACTGGTGACACATTGATGGTAAAAACAGCCACAGACCACACTGGTGACACACTGATGGTAAAAACGGCCACACAGACCACACTGGTGACACACTGATGGTAAAAACAGACACACAGACCACACTGGTGACACACTGATGGTAAAAACGGCCACACAGACCACACTGGTGACACACTGATGGTAAAAACAGACACACAGACCACACTGGTAACACACTGATGGTAAAAACAGACACACAGACCACACTGGTGACACACTGATGGTAAAAACGGCCACACAGACCACACTGGTGACACACTGATGGTAAAAACAGACACACAGACCACACTGGTGACACACTGATGGTAAAAACGGCCACACAGACCTCACTGGTGACACACTGATGGTAAAAACAGACACACAGACCTCACTGGTGACACACTGATGGTAAAAACGGCCACACAGACCACACTGGTGACACACTGATGGTAAAAACAGACACACAGACCACACTGGTGACACACTGATGGTAAAAACAGACAGACCACACTGGTGACACACTGATGGTAAAAACAGACACACAGACCACACTGGTGACACACTGATGGTAAAAACGGCCACAGACCTCACTGGTGACACACTGATGGTAATAACAGACACACAGACCAAACTGGTGACACACTGATGGTAAAAACAGACACACAGACCACACTGGTGACACACTGATGGTAATAACGGACACACAGACCACACTGGTGCCACAATGATGGTAAAAACAGACACACAGACCACACTGGTGACACACTGATGGTAATAACGGACACACAGACCTCACTGGTGACACACTGATGGTAAAAACAGACACACAGACCACACTGGTGACAAACTAATGGTAAAAACAGACACACAGACCACACTGGTGACACACTGATGGTAAAAACAGACACACAGGCCACACTGGTGACACACTGATGGTAAAAACAGACACACAGACCACACTGGTGACACACTGATGGTAAAAACAGACACACAGACCACACTGGTGACACACTGATGGTAAAAACAGACAGACCACACTGGTGACACACTGATGGTAAAAACAGACACACAGACCACACTGGTGACACACTGATGGTAAAAACAGACACACAGACCACACTGGTGATACACTGATGGTAAAAACAGACACACAGACCACACTGGTGACACACTGATGGTAAAAACAGACACACAGACCACACTGGTGACACACTGATGGTAAAAACAGACACACAGACCACACTGGTGACACACTGATGGTAAAAACAGACACACAGGCCACACTGGTGACACACTGATGGTAAAAACAGACACACAGACCACACTGGTGACACACTGATGGTAAAAACAGACACACAGACCACACTGGAGACACACTGATGGTAAAAATAGACACAGACCACACTGGTGACACACTGATGGTAAAAACAGACACACAGACCACACTGGTGACACACTGATGGTAAAAACAGACACACAGACCACACTGGTGATTCACTGATGGTAAAAACAGACACACAGACCACACTGGTGACACACTGATGGTAAAAACAGACACACAGACCACACTGGTGACACACTGATGGTAAAAACAGACACACAGACCACACTGGTGACACACTGATGGTAAAAACAGACACACAGACCACACTGGTGACACACTGATGGTAATAACAGACACACAGACCACACTGGTGACACACTGATGGTAAAAACAGCCACAGACCACACTGGTGACACACTGATGGTAAAAACGGCCACACAGACCACACTGGTGACACACTGATGGTAAAAACAGACACACAGACCACACTGGTGACACACTGATGGTAAAAACAGACACAGACCACACTGGTGACACACTGATGGTAAAAACAGACACAGACCACACTGGTGACACACTGATGGTAAAAACGGCCACACAGACCACACTGGTGACACACTGATGGTAAAAACAGACACACAGACCACACTGGTGGCACACTGATGGTAAAAACAGACACACAGACCACACTGGTGACACACTGATGGTAAAAACAGACACACAGACCACACTGGTGACACACTGATGGTAATAACGGACACACAGACCACACTGGTGACACACTGATGGTAAAAACACACACAGACCACACTGGTGACACACTGATGGTAAAAACACACACAGACCACACTGGTGACACACTGATGGTAAAAACACACACAGACCACACTGGTGACACACTGATGGTAAAAACACACACAGACCACACTGGTGACACACTGATGGTAAAAACGGCCACACAGACCACACTGGTGACACACTGATGGTAAAAACAGACACACAGACCACACTGGTGACACACTGATGGTAAAAACGGACACACAGACCACACTGGTGACACACTGATGGTAAAAACGGCCACACAGACCACACTGGTGACACACTGATGGTAAAAACAGACACACAGACCACACTGGTGACACACTGATGGTAAAAACAGACACACAGACCACACTGGTGACACACTAATGGTAATAACAGACACACAGACCTCACTGGTGACACACTGATGGTAATAACGGACACACAGACCTCACTGGTGACACACTGATGGTTAAAACAGACACACAGACCACACTGGTGACACACTAATGGTAAAAACAGACACAGACCACACTGGTAACACACTGATGGTAAAAACAGACATACAGACCACACTGGTGACACACTGATGGTAAAAACAGACACACAGACCACACTGGTGACACACTGATGGTAAAAACAGACACACAGGCCACACTGGTGACACATTGATGGTAAAAACAGACACACAGACCACACTGGTGACACACTGATGGTAAAAACAGACACACAGACCACACTGGTGACACACTGATGGTAAAAACAGACACACAGACCACACTGGTGACACACTGATGGTAAAAACAGACACACAGACCACACTGGTGATACACTGATGGTAAAAACAGACACACAGACCACACTGGTGACACACTGATGGTAAAAACAGACACACAGACCACACTGGTGACACACTGATGGTAAAAACAGACATACAGACCACACTGGTGACACACTGATGGTAATAACAGACACACAGACCACACTGGTGACACACTGATGGTAAAAACAGCCACAGACCACACTGGTGACACACTGATGGTAAAAACGGCCACACAGACCACATTGGTGACACACTGATGGTAAAAACGGCCACACAGACCACACTGGTGACATACTGATGGTAAAAACAGACACACAGACCACACTGGTGACACACTGATGGTAAAAACAGACACACAAACCACACTGGTGACACACTGATGGTAAAAACGGCCACACAGACCACACTGGTGACACACTGATGGTAAAAACAGACACACAGACCACACTGGTGACACACTGATGGTAAAAACAGACACACAGACCACACTGGTGACACACTGATGGTAAAAACAGACACACAGACCACACTGGTGACACACTGATGGTAATAACAGACACACAGACCACACTGGTGACACACTGATGGTAAAAACAGCCACAGACCACACTGGTGACACACTGATGGTAAAAACGGCCACACAGACCACACTGGTGACACACTGATGGTAAAAACAGACACACATACCACACTGGTGACACACTGATGGTAAAAACGGCCACACAGACCACACTGGTGACACACTGATGGTAAAAACAGACACACAGACCACACTGGTAACACACTGATGGTAAAAACAGACACACAGACCACACTGGTGACACACTGATGGTAAAAACGGCCACACAGACCACACTGGTGACACACTGATGGTAAAAACAGACACACAGACCACACTGGTGACACACTGATGGTAAAAACGGCCACACAGACCTCACTGGTGACACACTGATGGTAAAAACAGACACACAGACCTCACTGGTGACACACTGATGGTAAAAACGGCCACACAGACCACACTGGTGACACACTGATGGTAAAAACACACACAGACCACACTGGTGACACACTGATGGTAAAAACGGCCACACAGACCACACTGGTGACACACTGATGGTAAAAAGAGACACACAGACCACACTGGTGACACACTGATGGTAAAAACAGACACAGACCACACTGGTGACACACTGATGGTAATAACAGACACACAGACCACACTGGTGACACACTGATGGTAAAAACGGCCACACAGACCACACTGGTGACACACTGATGGTAAAAACACACACAGACCACACTGGTGACACACTGATGGTAAAAACGGCCACACAGACCACACTGGTGACACACTGATGGTAAAAACAGACACACAGACCACACTGGTGACACACTGATGGTAAAAACAGACACAGACCACACTGGTGACACACTGATGGTAAAAACAGACACAGACCACACTGGTGACACACTGATGGTTAAAACGGCCACACAGACCACACTGGTGACACACTGATGGTAAAAACAGACACACAGACCACACTGGTGGCACACTGATGGTAAAAACAGACACACAGACCACACTGGTGACACACTGATGGTAAAAACAGACACACAGATCACACTGGTAACACACTGATGCTAAAAACAGACACACAGACCACACTGGTGACACACTGATGGTAAAAACGGCCACACAGACCACACTGGTGACACACTGATGGTAAAAACAGACACACAGACCACACTGGTGACACACTGATGGTAAAAACGGCCACACAGACCTCACTGGTGACACACTGATGGTAAAAACAGACACACAGACCTCACTGGTGACACACTGATGGTAAAAACGGCCACACAGACCACACTGGTGACACACTGATGGTAAAAACACACACAGACCACACTGGTGACACACTGATGGTAAAAACGGCCACACAGACCACACTGGTGACACACTGATGGTAAAAACAGACACACAGACCACACTGGTGACACACTGATGGTAAAAACAGACACAGACCACACTGGTGACACACTGATGGTAATAACAGACACACAGACCACACTGGTGACACACTGATGGTAAAAACGGCCACACAGACCACACTAGTGACACACTGATGGTAAAAACACACACAGACCACACTGGTGACACACTGATGGTAAAAACGGCCACACAGACCACACTGGTGACACACTGATGGTAAAAACAGACACACAGACCACACTGGTGACACACTGATGGTAAAAACAGACACAGACCACACTGGTGACACACTGATGGTAAAAACGGCCACACAGACCACACTGGTGACACACTGATGGTAAAAACAGACACACAGACCACACTGGTGGCACACTGATGGTAAAAACAGACACACAGACCACACTGGTGACACACTGATGGTAAAAACAGACACACAGACCACACTGGTGACACACTGATGGTAATAACGGACACACAGACCACACTGGTGACACACTGATGGTAAAAACACACACAGACCACACTGGTGACACACTGATCGTAAAAACACACACAGACCACACTGGTGACACACTGATGGTAAAAACACACACAGACCACACTGGTGACACACTGATGGTAAAAACACACACAGACCACACTGGTGACACACTGATGGTAAAAACGGCCACACAGACCACACTGGTGACACACTGATGGTAAAAACAGACACACAGACCACACTGGTGACACATTGGTGGTAAAAACAGACACACAGACCACACTGGTGACACACTGATGGTAAAAACAGACACACAGACCACACTGGTGACACACTGATGGTAAAAACAGACACACGGACCACACTGGTAACACACTGATGGGAAAAACAGACACACAGACCACACTGGTGATACACTGATGGTAAAAACAGACACACAGACCACACTGGTGACACACTGATGGTAAAAACAGACAGACCACACTGGTGACACACTGATGGTAAAAACGGCCACAGACCACACTGGTGACACACTGATGGTAATAACAGACACAGACCACACTGGTGACACACTAATGGTAATAACGGACCCAGACCACACTGGTGACACACTGATGGTAAAAACAGACACACAGGCCACACTGGTGACACTCTAATGGTAATAACGGAACCATACCACACTGGTAACACACTGATGGTAAAAACAGACACACAGACCACACTGGTGACACACTGATGGTAAAAACAGACACACAGACACACTGGTGACACACTGATGGTAAAAACAGACACACAGACCTCACTGATGGTAAAAACGGCCACAGACCACACTGGTGACACACTGATGGTAAAAACAGACCACACTGGTGACACACTGATGGTAAAAACAGACACACGGACCACACTGGTAATACCCTGATGGTAAAAACAGACACACAGACCACACTGGTGACACACTGATGGTAAAAACAGACACACAGACCACACTGGTGACACACTGATGGTAAAAACAGACACAGACCACACTGGTGACACACTGATAGTAAAAACAGACACACAGACCACACTGGTGACACACTAATGGTAATAACGGACCCAGACCACACTGGTGACACACTGATGGTAAAAACAGACACACAGGCCACACTGGTGACACACTAATGGTAATAACGGACCCAGACCACACTGGTGACGCACTGATGATAAAAACAGACACACAGGCCACACTGGTGACACACTAATGGTAATAACGGACCCAGACCACACTGGTGACACACTGATGGTAAAAACAGACACACAGACCACACTGGTGATACACTGATGGTAAAAACAGACACACAGACCACACTGGTGACACACTGGTGGTAAAAACGGCCACAGACCACACTAGTGACAAACTAATGGTAATAACGGACACAGACCACACTGGTGACAAACTAATGGTAAAAACGGCCACAGACCACACTGTTGATATACTGATTGTAATAACCGCCACAGACCACACTGGTGATATACTGATGGTAATAACGGACACACAGACCACACTGGTGACACACTGATGGTTAAAACGGCCACAGACCACACTGGTGCCACACTGATGGTAATAACGGACACAGACCACACTGGTGACACACTGATAGTAAAAACGGACACACAGATCACATTGGTGACACACTGATGGCACTTCAGGGCACAGCTATGGGGACTGCCTTTGAACCCTCATATGCTAACCTATTCCTGGGGCTGGGGGAGAGGGACCTCTTCCTGTCAGATCAACATGACCCGCGTCCTCTTCTGGGAGAGGTACATGAACGACATCCTCTTGATCTGGCAGGGCAACTCTTTCTCCTTTCGTGAATTTATGACCAAGTTGAATAGCAGAGACCTCAATATACATCTCACTTATACATGTGATATTGAAAGAATTATATTTCTAGATGTCACACTAAGGAGGGATCAGCATGACATGATTCAAACCGAGTTGTTCAGGAAACCTACGTCCGCCAATATGCCTCTATATGCTTCTACGGCCCACCCGCAGCATATCATTAGATCGGTCCCCATTGGTCAGTTCCTCCGCCTCCGGAGGGAATGCTCCACGGACCATGATTTTGAAAATCAAGAGATGGAATTAAAACTTTTAAAACTTAGGTTCAAGGAACATGGCTATAACAATAGGATGATCAAAAAGGCCTATAATAGAGAAAGACACCTGAATCAAAATAATTTGCTATATAAAAATAATAAGACTGAAGATACTAAAGAACAAGTAAGATTCATTACTAACTACCATTCACAATTTGAATTGATGCATGCGGCTTTAGATAAATCTTGGCCCATCCTAAAAATTGATCCCATTCTTTCAAAAATATTGCCTGATAGACAGGGCCTCCATCAGGGCTTACTGCCCTGGCTGGCATATGGGGCCCGGTGGCAGAGGGGGCCCGCATTGGGCCCCGTCACTTTCGCCGATCGGGCCCCATTGCCCATCAAATAACTGAACCTGCATCCGAGACGCAGGCTCAGTTACTCTATTGCCGTGCGTGGCAATAGTTAAAGCTGCCAGCCAATCGGAGGCTGGCAGCTGACATCAGTGTGCACGCGCTGGGGTCTGATGTGATTGTCAGTCGCCGACAGTGCGCGCCACAACGGAGTTGATGGATCTTTGCCGCAGGACCGCGGCCAGGTAAGGAGAAAGTGGGGTTTTTTTTTTGGTTTTTTTATTTTTATTGAAAGCGGCAAGCCAGGGGCAAAGTGGACACAGGAAGGCAGAATGGACAACACAGGGGGCAAAATGGAGGTATGGGGGCAGAATGGACACAGGAGGGCAGAATGGACACAGGAGGGCAGAATGGACACAGGGGGGTAGAATGTACACAGGGAGGCAGAATGGACACAGGGAGGCAGAATGGACACAGGGGGGCAGAATGGACACAGAAGGGCAGAATGGACACGGGGGCAAAATGGACACAGGGGGGCAGAATGGACACAGGAGGGCAGAATGGACACAGGAGGGCAGAATGGACAAAGGGGGGCAGAATGGACACAGGAGGGCAGAAAGGACACAGGAGGGCAGAATAGACACAGGGGGGCAGAATGGACACAGGGGGACAGAATGGACGCATGAGGGCAGAATAGACCCAGGAGGGTAGAATGGACACAGGCGGGCAGATTGGACACAGGGGGGTAGAATGGACACAGGAGGGCAGAATGGACACAGGGGGGTAGAATAGACACGGGGGTAGAATGGACACAGGAGGGCAAAATTGAAGCACGGGGCAAAATGGAGGCACGGGGGCAGAATGGACACAGGAGGGCAGAATGGACACCGGGCAAAATGGACACAGGAGGGCAGAATGTGCGACACAGGAGGGGGCAGGATGGGAGACACATGGTGCAGGATCATGGGGCAGAATAGCGATAGATGAGGCAGCAGAATCATGGGACAGATGGGGCAGGATCGGGAGATCAAATGGGGCATAATGGATACTCATGATGGCAGGACGGGAGAACATATGGCTGGAGCCAGAAATGAGATACACAGGGCCAGGATGGAGGCTATTAGTACCATAGGGGCTAATTAAGGGATATTATTATTGCAATGAGATATTTATTTTATTTTTTTGAGGATGCTGTTTTAAATGGGGGAGCTGGTCCTGTTAATGTGCAGAGCAACACTGTCGCCTTTTTTTTCTTCATCTTGGTGTAGTGTAGAAGTTGGGAAAAAATTAAGCAATGTGTTCTGTAAGCGGAGCTCTAGATAACTGTTTTATTTCCTGCAGAGACGAGCCCTAGCTGGAAGACGCGATGGCGTTCTGTGCTGGATGAAAGATGAAAAGCGAAGATAAAGGACTTCACCTAGAGACGTCACTGGTGAGTCAGTGTGTTACCTGTACACTGACACTATACACTGTATACAGAGCTCCGGTGTACAATGTCACCAGTGATCACTGTATTACCTGTACACTGGTGCTATATACAGAGGTCCTGTGTACAATGTCACCAGTGATCCCTGTATTACCTGTACACTATATACAGAGCTCCTGTGTATAATGTCACTGGTGATCACTGTATTTCCTGCACACAGACACTGCATACTAAGTACAGATCTCATGTGTATAATGGCACATATGGTGATAGTATTGTGTTTTTTTATTAATGATCAGTTTTATAGTATTCAGTCACCATGTGTTGGTAATATGTGGCCTGGTTATGGTGTTTTTGTTCCTTGTATGTGGTATTTTAGGTCAGTATGTGGTGGTAATATGTGGTCTGGACATGGTACGGTGGTGTTTGTCCCTTTTGGATGTGATTTTATTTGTAATTTTAAAAACTGAAAAATAAATAAAAATATACATAAATTGTATTGGATATTGTAACAAATGTTTAATAGGTTAGAGTAGAGTAGAGTAGGGCCCTGCCAAAAGAGTCTACCTTGTGGTGGTGGATTTAAAAAATCTTTTGGCCAGAAGTAACTCTAATGTATCAAAGACATACAGGATTAAAAATAACTAACGTGTGCATCAACAAAAGTCTTTTAATATGCGACATGTCCCTGTACATTAATTTATGTTGATCTTACTTCACATCAACTTAAAGTACATGTGCGTAAACATGTATTAGGTATACAGGCTGTCATCAACCACACAGACGCCTCCACCCAAAAGACGGCACCATTTTAAACTTTACCATCAATGTAATAGTGATTTACTTAGAGTCAGAGGCATAGATATACTTGCCAACAATATTCGTGACTGTTGGATAGCCCAGCGTTTGGACCGACTTGAATCTAAATGGATTTGGACACTACAGACTGTCCAACTTCGGGGCCTCAATGAGCCTGAGTTTTGCCCCATTTTTGTGGCGACTGGTCTGCTGCGTTGACATGTTTGCCATTCTACGTAGGCAAAATGTTTTTAATTATTTTTAATACTGTGTTTTATTATTATTATCACTTTTAGGTCTCTGTTACTTCCATCATCATCTTATAGTTATGTCTTTTTGGTGGTGCCCATTAGAACAAACAGCTGCATGCATGGATTCTTCATATGCCCTCTATCAAGACTACACATCAATATTTTCCATTGTGCAATTGTGTATAGATATTTGTTTTCTTGTTATGCTTATATATCTTTATTATTGATGCCATTAAGTAATATTTTTTTCATATATATATATATATATATATATATATACACACACACAGTATATATATATACACTCACTGGCCACTTTATTAGGTACACCTGTCCAACTGTGTGTTAAGACTTAATTTCTAATCAGCCAATCACATGGCGGCAACTCAGTGCATTTAGGCATGTAGACATGGTCAAGACAATCTCCTGCAGATCAAACCGATCATCAGTATGGGGAAGAAAGGTGATTTGAGTGCCTTTGAACGTGGCATGATTGTTGGTGCCAGAAGGGCTGGTCTGAGTATTTCAGAAACTGCTGATCTACTGGGATTTTCACGCACAACCATCTCTAGGGTTTACAGAGAATGGTCCGAAAAGAAAAAAAATCCATTGAGCGGCAGTTCTGTGGCCGGAAATGCCTTGTTGATGCCAGAGGTCAGAGGAGAATGGGCAGACTGGTTCGAGCTGATAGAAAGGCAACAGTGACTCAAATTGCCACCCGTTACAACCAAGGTAGGCAGAAGAGCATCTCTGAACGCACAGTGCGTCGAACTTTGAGGCAGATGGGCTACAGCAGCAGAAGACCACACTGGGTACCACTCCTCTCAGCTAAGAACAGGAAACTGAGGCTACAATTTGCACAAGCTCATCGAAATTGAACAGTAGAAGATTGGAAAAACGTTGCCTGGTCTGATGAGTCTCGATTTCTGCTGCGACATTCGGATGGTAGGGTCAGAATTTGGCGTAAACAACATGAAAGCATGGATCCATCCTGCCTTGTATCAACGGTTCAGGCTGGTGGTGGTGGTGTCATGGTGTGGGGAATTTTTTCTTGGCACTCTTTGGGCCCCTTGGTACCAATTGAGCATCGTTGCAACGCCACAGCCTACCTGAGTATTGTTGCTGACCATGTCCATCCCTTTATGACCACAATGTACCCAACATCTGATGGCTACTTTCAGCAGGATAATGCGCCATGTCATAAAGCTCGAATCATCTCAGATTGGTTTCTTGAACATGACAATGAGTTCACTGTACTCAAATGGCCTCCTCAGTCACCAGATCTCAATCCAATAGAGCATCTTTGGGATGTGGTGGAACGGGAGATTCGCATCAGGGATGTGCAGCCGACAAATCTGCGCCAACTGTGTGATGCCATCATGTCAATATGGTCCAAAATCTCTGAGGAATGCTTCCAGCACCTTGTTGAATCTCTGCCACGAAGAATTGAGGCAGTTCTGAAGGCAAAAGGGGGTCCAACCCGTTACTAGCATGGTGTACCTAATAAAGTGGCCAGTGAGTGTATATTATATATACAGTACAGACCAATCTTTTGACACACCTTCTCATTCAAAAAGTTTTCTTTATTTTCATGACTATGAAAATTGTAGATTCACTCTGAAGGCATCAAAACTATGAATTTACACATGTGGAATTATATAATTAGCAAAAAAGTGTGAAACAACTGAAAATATGTTTTATATTTTAGGTTCTTCAAAGTAGCCACCTTTTGCTTTGATTACTGCTTTGCATACTCTTGGCATTCTCTTGATGAGCTTCAAGAGGTTGTCACCGGAAATGGTTTTCACTTCACAGGTGTGCCCTGTCAGATTTAATAAGTGGGATTTCTTGCCTTATAAATAGGGTTGGGACCATCAGTTGTGTTGTGCAGAAGTCTGGTGTTACATAGCTGATAGTCCTACTGAATAGATTGTTAGAATTTGTATTATGGCAAGAAAAAAGCAGCTAAGTAAAGAAAAAAACGAGTGGCCATCATTACTTTAAGAAATGAAGGTCAGTCAGTCCGAAAAATTGGGAGAACTTTGAAAGTGTCCCCAAGTGCAGTGGCAAAACCATCAAGCACAAAGAAACTGGCTCACATGAGGACCACCCCAGGAAAGGAAGACCAAGAGTCATCTCTGCTGCGGAGGATAAGTTCATCCGAGTCACCAGCCTCAGAAATCGCAGTTTAACAGCAGCTCAGATTAGAGATCAGGTCAATGCCACAAAGAGTTCTAGCAGCAGACACATGTCTACAACAACTGTTAAGAGGAGACTTTGTGCAGCAGGCCTTCATGGTAAAATAGCTGCTAGGAAACCACTGCTAAGGACAGGCAACAAGCAGAAGAGACTTGTTTGGGCTAAAGACACAAGGAATGGGCATTAGACCAGTGGAAATCTGTGCTTTGGTCTGATGAGTCCAAATTTGAGATCTTTGGTTCCAACGACCGTGTCTTTGTGCAATGCAGAAAAGGTGAACGGATGGACTCTACATGCCTGGTTCCCACCATGAAGCATGGAGGAGGAGGTGTGATGCTGTGGGGGTGCTTTGCTGGTGACACTGTTGGGAATTTATTCAAAATTGAAGGCATACTGAACCAGCATGGCTACCACAGCATCTTGCAGTGGTATGCTATTCCATCCGATTTGCGGTCGGCTGGAAACGACTAGGTCTGAGTAGTTATCGAGGAGACTACTCAGACCCTCAGGTACACTTTTCCTTGTTTTCTAAGATGTTGCTTCATGTGGAACTGTTAGTGTACGGTTGTTCTTTTTTCTCTACAGCCTTTGGGGACTGTGGGTTATCCATCAATCTGACTGACTCCCAGTTGGTCACATGCTGCAAGATAGGGACAGCTAGGCTTAAGACTCCGATCAAGGTGGTGGCCATTGACTCCTCCACGCTCACGAAAGAGGGAATTCTGTTTATGTCTGATTTGTTTTTGCTCAGAGTGGGCGCTGCTCACGAGAAAAAGTTAAGTTGTTTGGCTCTGGACAATCTGCCAGCAGGGTTGGTGTTGGGCATGCCCTGGTTACAACACCATATGTAACAACCCTGTTGGCATCGCTGCATGGCCTCCCATCCGCAACTCACCAACTTGCCCACTGCTCCAGGTCATGCTGTGATTTCTATCTGCTGCCAGCTTCATGCTCTGTCCCTCTTATCTCCTGTCTGCTGTGTTCATGTTTCCTGGCTGTGTGTATAGGGGAGCGGTGCCTGAACTCTCTGCTTCTTATGGAGTCAGGGTGCACCTGGCTAATGGGTCCCTGACCAATTACCTAGAGCCCTCTACTATTTAGGGCTGCCCCACCCACTGGAACCTTGCCTGTGCAATGTCTCAACTCAGTTTCTGGCTGCTGAGTAAGCCAGGCCCTGTCCTATGTCTCGCCTTCTCTGAGTGACTTTACTTCTAGCTTTGTCTAGTACTCTCTGGCTCTCTGTCTCCTCCAGAAGGAATCACCAGCAACTGAATAGGGAGTCGGCTGTCTTAAATCCAATCTGAGAATCCTGAGATCCAATCGTCATCCTCATTCTCAGGTGGCAGATCTCCACCGATCAAACCAGCCGCACCACCTCCCGTCACCACCAGAGGGAGTCCAGAAGGGGAACTCACAACTGGTGAACCCGAGAATGAACTCACAACACGAGGGGTTCAGTTTACCTCCAAGTTCTGGCGATCACTTTGTAAGCTCATGAACGTTTCCTTCGACTTCTCGTCGGCCTACCATCCACAGTCCAACGGACAGGTACAGCGTACCAACCAGATGTTGACTGGGTACCTACGTCATTTCTCCAACGCCCACCAGAACGATTGGGTTGACTTACTCCCCTGGGCAGAGTTCGCTTATAACAACCATGCTGGCGAGTCCTTGGCCAAGTCTCCGTTCTTCATTGTTTTTGGCAGACATCCTGGTGTTTCCCTTCCGATAACCCCTGCCTCCGAGGTACCCGCGGCCAACGCCTTGTCCTCTGAATTTTCCAAGATCTGGACCGAGACCAACACGTCACTCAAGAGGTCCGCTGATCAGATGAAGAATTATGCCGACAAAAAGAGATTGGATCCTCCACCGTATCGTGTCGGGGACAAAGTCTGGCTCTCCTCCAAATTCATCTGGTTGAAACTGCCCTCCTACAAGTTGGGACCACGCTACATCGGTCCGTTTGAAATTCTTGGACGTATCAACGAGGTCGCCTACAAATTGAAGTTGCCTGCTTCGCTCCGGGTCCCAAACACCTTTCACGTCTCTCTCCTGAAACCTGTGGTGCTGAATCGCTTCCATTCCTTGCCTGATCCTGGTCCTCAGCCGGTGGGTGCCGATAATGTCTATGAGGTGCAGGACATTCTCGCAATGAAGAGGGTTAGAGGTAGGACATTCTTTCTTGTTTATTGGAAGGGCTTTGGTCCTGAGGAGAGATCCTGGGAACCTCGGGAGAATATCAATGTTCCCCGTATCCTCAAGAGATTTTTTGCTAATCTCCGGGGAGGGCGGCTTAGGGGAGGGGGTACTGTCATGCCGCTCCGACATACTCACCCGGCCTCCGCTCCCACGCCGTCTCTGCATACTCACCCAGCCTCCGCTCCCACGCCGAAGCCCCTCGCCACCCTACAGCCATGACGGTCACCTCTGACAGGCTCGCGGCCGACGCCGTCTCTGCATGCAATGCGCTTGCGCCATAGGCCGTGGCCGCGCCTCCCCTCTGCTTCTTGTGCTCCGGCTGTGCCCTGACCCGGAAGCACCTTTGGACCAATGGCAGACCAGACGGGGCCATATCAGACTGCTTCCCCCTGAGGGAGGCGCCTGATCGTTGTGTTACTTTGCACACTGGGCCCTACTTCCTCCTGTGCTCTCTGCAGCCTCTCGGTTCCGTCCTCGGTGTTTCCTACAGCAGCCTCACAGCCTTGTCATCCGTGTTCCCTGCAATATTCTCCGTCCTGCTCCAGTGTTCCTGTTCCCTCCTGCTCCTGCTCTGCTCCAGCGTTCCTGTTCCGTCCTACTCCAGTCCTGTCCCTGTGTTCCTGTTCCATCCTATTCCAGTCCTGTCTCCGGTGTTCCTGCTCCATCCAGCTATCCACACTCCTACAGTCCTACTCCAGTCCTGTCTCCTGTGTTCTGCTCCAGCCATCTCTCCACGTTCCAGCCTTACAGTCTACACTTCAGTCCCGCACTCCTACTCCAGTCCATCCTGAGCCGCCCCTCTCGGCATTGGCTACCGTGGTACTTGAACCCCTGGGCCTGCTCCTAACGGTCACTGTATAGGGGTCAGTTCCATCTGGCAGCTCGCCTGGGGCCCCTCGGTGCCACGGTCCACTCCTGGAGATTCCGGCTCCCGACCACCCACGCTAACACTAATGTCCTACCTAACAGGAGATGCCTTGAAGTGGCTTAACCCCCTCTAGGAAGCGGGGGATTCCATTACCTCGAGTTTACCGGCCTTCCTGGTGGCCTTCTGCAAAGCCTTCGACAAGCCAAATGCAAAGTCTCCTGAAGAGTCTTCCCCTCCAAGCTTCCAGAGATGGACCAGACGGAAAAAACCTGTGGGAGAATCGTCTCATCCACCGGTGACTGTCCATGACTCTCCTGTTTCACAGCCTGCCAAGCCAGCCTCCCGTATAAGATCCAAGAGGTCTAATAAAAAGGGGCTAGCAAGCTTGCAGCCGCAATCTGGTCTTGTGAAGAATCATCCTGACAGTCTCTGTCATGTGAAGCCAATGACAGTTTCTCTGCCTTCAGGGAGCTTTGGTGTGTTTAAGCCACCAGCCATACGGAGTCAGTGTGTGTTCTCTGTCTTGCAGCTCCCGAAACCGGCAAGGGCATTGACTAGAGATGGCCGAGCCCTATTTGAGAACAGTCTAGTCCTGCAAGGAAAACTAAAGCTCCAGGTCGGAGCTTTATACACGAAGAAGTTTGTCTTCCACTTGCTGACTGGTATGTCCATGGGTCAATCTGAACCAGAGATTCTAGCACCCATTTATGTCTGGAGACCAAGCAAGGTGCTTCGCTTGAAACAACAAAGTGACAAAAGGTGTCTAGTTCCCTTGCATCAGAGTCAGTCGGCAGTCTCGTCTTCTTCATCTAGTCTGCTGGACGTCGAGTCAAGTTGTGATGACGTCTCAGAAGAGGGGGAAGCGGAGGCATTCTCTTCACACATCTCCAGCGACTATGCCAGTGACCTGCCCTCAGGGGCATCCCTGCTTTTTGAATGTTTTCCCATGGACAAAAAGGCTGAAGATGGATCCTGAGTGTATGCCCTCGGCTCCTCTATGGCCAGTGGGTGAAGGTTCCAAGACTGAGCATTACTCATCCTCTAACCTGAAAGAGGTGGCCCAGTTTTTTCTGAGTAACAGGCTGAAGTGGCTCCCTGTATGTATGCCTCCAGTTTCCATGTGGCTAGTGGATGAAGAAGTAGGAACAGTGGCCTACGTATCTCCGTTTTTCACCCACCCGGAGGAGGAGGTCCAATTTTCTTGGGATAACAGGCTAAAGTTGGACTCAGTGAGGGTGTCTTCAGTTTCCAGCTGGACAGCTGATGTAGAGGTCAAGTCTGAAGCTTCCAGGTCCCTGCTTTCTGCCAACCAGGAGGAGGAGGTCCAAGTCCTTGTACCCTCTGTGTTGGAAGCTGACCTAGTCGGGCACCAAGAAACTTGGCACTCTATGGTTCGTGATGGCACGCCTACTTCACCTTACCAGAGGGATCTCATGTCAGCCTGGACTGTGTGTGGTCCTGTACTCCTTCTTCAGGTCATTCTGGCAGGCTTGAGGAAGAGGGGCCGTAAAGGGGGGTACTGTAACAACCCTGTTGGCATCGCTGCATGGCCTCCTATCCCCCACTCACCAACTTGCTCACTGCTCCAGGCCATGCTGTGATTTCTATCTGCTGCCAGCTTCATGCTCTGTCCCTCTTATCTCCTGGCTGCTGTGTTCATGTTTCCTGGCTGTGTGTATAGGGGAGCGGTGCCTGAACTCTCTGCTTCTTATGGAGTCAGGGTGCACCTGGCTAATGGGTCCTTGACCAATTACCTAGAGCCCTCTACTATTTAGGGCTACCCCACCCACTGGAACCTTGCCTGAGCAATGTCTCAACTCAGTTAGTTTCTGGCTGCTGAGTAAGCCAGGCCCTGTCCTATGTCTTGCCTTCTCTGAGGCTTTACTAATAGCTTTGTCTAGTACTCTCTGTCTGCCCTCCAGGAGGCTGACTATCCTGGTCTCTGTGTCTTTTCCTAGCTTTGTCTCTGTACCTTGCCTGGTACTTTTCTGTCCACCCTCCAGGAGGCAGAATATCCTGGTTCCTGTGTACTTTGGTCCCTGTACCTTGTCTCGTACTGTTTCCCTGTCTGAACTCTGTCCTACCCCTGTCTGTCAGTCTCCTTGTCTGGTTCCTTTCCCTGCTGTGTCTTTCCTGGTGTCCTTCCTGTCTGCTTGTGCTCCGTAATCTAGCAGTTCTGCTCTCTTTTGTCTGTACTCTGCTTCTGCTGCTGCAGAACCTCTTGCTGCAGCTTCTCTCCGCATACCTTGTGGTTCCACTCCTGCTGCTGCAGAACCTCTTGCTGCAGCTTCACTCAGCACTCCTGCGGCTCCGCCTACTACGCACTCCTGCGGCTCCGCCTACTACGCACTCCTGTCTGTATCCGTACCTGCACGTCCTGTGTGAACAGGTCCATCCCTGTTCCGTCACACTCCACTCCTTCCTGCCTGTATCTGTACTTGCTCCTGTGTGAACAGGTCCAAGCCCATTCCGTCACACTCCACTCCTTCCTGCCTGTATCCGTACTTGCTCCTCCTGTGTGAACAGGTCCAACCCTGTTCTGTCATACTCCACTCCCTCCTGTCTGTTCCAGTACTAGCACTCGCTGTTTGAACAGGCCTCTACCTGTTCCTTCATATACCGTGCTAGCCTGCCCTGTGTTTCAAGCCGTGCTCGCCTGCCCTGTGTCTCAAGCCGTGCCTGCCTGCCCTGTGTCTCAAGCTGTGTGTGGCGCCCCTGAGGGTTCAGTCGACACAGAGTTACTGCACCTCCTCCTGAGGTGTGATGCCCCACCATTCAGGTAAGGTGGTGACACCGGACCACACTCCAACACCTGCATCCCACACAACATAGTAGTGTAGCAAAGCATCTTTGGTGGCTCCCTGCTTGGAACACGAAGAGTGCTGGGAGGTGGGTGGAGCTTAGTCTGCACAAGAGAGCAGGAGATTATTAGGACTAGGTTAGTCTGACTCAGGGAGTCTGAGAGAGAAGATCCCCTGAGTGGGAAGGATGGAAGGAAGTGCTGCAGCAGACCTCAGTGACCTGGGTCTGCTGGCATAGGAAAGAGACATTAAGAAAGCCTAATTCTCCATAAGAAAGATTGATTTGTACGGAACGTAAGGAGAAGAAGTGAAGGATTAGGGTTAGAGCAGAGCTCTTCCTCAAGTTCTAAGCGCATGGCCGGGGTCCGGTCCCCGAGGTTGTATGGATACTAATGGTCCTGCGACAGATACCAGAGGAATAGAAGTTGTCACCACTTTATTCCCACACAAGACTTGGGGGCACAACAGCAACGAGAGTGAGCAGGGACTTAGTAGCAAGGAGTCCCCGAAGCAGGCTACAGCTGTCTGCCGTACAAGTAGAGTTCTACATTAAGAACATCTGAAAGGAGGAACTCCAGTATAACTCAGTACTGTGAGTACTTCACTACGAGCGCTAAGGAGGGAGACGTTCAGAAAAGGCACATATGTTGGCGGAGTGGTGGAACGGAGTACTTCATCTTGCCTGGAGGTTGGCTGAGCCCCTGACCTGGAGGACACGGCACTGAGGCGGGCACCTGTATGCACAACAGACTGTGAGTAAAGCTTTGGAACTACATGCCCTGGTGTCCTCCACTTATTCCTGCGCCAACACACTCACCACTGCTACATCGCTGTGCCTGACACTGCACCATCTACGTCTCCTCCCTATCTCTTAACCTACACTGCCCTGGGACTACTGCCCTACCTGTGGAGGGCCACAACATCATTGCTGCACCACACCATCTGTCCCAGAGGATCTGCCTGCAGCGTCAGCTTAACATCTTCATTGCCGAACACCACAGGTGAAGTCACTAATCATTCACTAATAAACTTTAATCATCATCCATGCACTCAACATTCCCCTTTTACAATGGACGCTCGGGGCCACGGACCGGGTCACAGCTACCGTGACATCTCCCATTGAACTCCATGGGCCCGGTACCGAGTACCCCGTTGCCCTGGGTGAGGGCGACCGATCCACGTGCCCGCCTGCCCTGTGTCTCAAGCCGTGCCCGCCTGCCCTGTGTCTCAGCTGTGCCTGCCCGGGTACCAGCCGTGCTTGCCGTGTCTGCCTGCCTGTCAGTCGCACCTGTCCAAGTGCCTTTCCCCGAGTGGGATCAGTAGCCACAGCCAGACACCACCCTGGAGTGGCACCTGGCGGCTACCTGCCGTACAAGCCTGACCTCACCATCAGAGGCTCCAGTGAAGTAGCTGTCAGGCTACATTCACACGTAGCGGAACTCCAGCGGAAGTTACCGCGAGAATTCCGGAATTCCATTCCACGGGAAAATCGCATTTTAAATTCCTGCGATTTTCCCGCAGAAAAACCTAGCAATTTGCAAGCGTAATTAGCTTGCAGAATGCTAGCGTTTTCCAAGCGATCTGGAACATCGCTTGGAGAACTGATTGACAGGTTGGTCACACTCATCAAACACAGCATTTGACTTGTGTGACCAACCTTTTACTATTGAGGCTGCCTATGCAGCATCAATAGGAAAAGATAGAACGTAAAAAATAATTAAAAAAAAATATTGTTATTCTCAACTTCTGACGTCCCGCGCAGCCTTCCCGCCTCTCTCCACGCTCACGGCATCTTCCGGTCCCAGTAATCCTTTCCGTGAATGACCGCGAGACGTCGCGCTTCCGCGATGTCATCGTGAACGACCGCGAGACGTCGCGCTCCCGCGAGACTGCACGTCATCGCGGTCATTCTCGCAAAGGATTACTGGGATCGGAAGATGCCGGAAGCGTGGAGAGAGGCAGGAAGGCTGCGCGGGACGCCGGAAGGTGAGAACAATATTTTTTATTCTAATTCTATTTTTTACAGGGATATGGTACCCACAGCCCGAAGGACAGTCTCTTCTCCTCCGGACCGTGGGTACCATCCGCAAATTTTCTGCTTACTTTTCGCATAGTGGGCACAGCCACATGCGGAAAGTAAGCAGAACAATGCATTCCGCTAAATTAATGAGCATGCTGCGTTTTTTACCGTGAAGCGATTCCGCCACGGAAAAAACGCAGCATTAGCACAGCATTGCGGAATCCCATAGGATTGCATGGGATGCTTATTTTTCGCGGCAAAATCGCGAGTTCAAAACCCGCTGCGAAAATGCGAAAAAACCGCGACGTGTGAATGCAGCCTCATACTCATGCCCCTTCCAGGGTAGTCTAGGTTATGACTCAGTGGGGCCACAACCCCCCGGCTCGCGCCAACCTGCCAAGGCGCAACCGTGACACCATAACCCAGTTATTAATTGGAAAATGGGGGAGATTGTTCAATGGGGTCTAATTGTTCTAAGTTATGTTATATATCTGCACTGTTGCTTGAACCTGTCAAATCTGTGTCTGTGTCTTCTGTCAAGCTGGAAGGTATTCTTGAGTACCTGAAAGACTTCGAAGATGTGTTCTCAGAAAGCGAGGCCGAGACGTTGCCGCCACATAGACCTTTTGACTGCGCCATTGAGTTAGTCCTGGGGGCTAAACTACCTAATGTAGTGAAACCTCCACCAGGGGGAGCTGGTGAGGGAAGAGAGGTTACACACTAAGAGTAGCAAACACTGAGCAATAGCACAGGTGTGACAGGTAACGAGAGAGAATGGTCAGACGAACCGAGTCAGAAACTAGCAGGAGCAGACGTACCAGAAGGAGCAGCAATACATGTAGTCAAAATACCAAGCCGAGGGTCAGAAAGCCAAAACATGAGCACAGGGTCCAGAAACGTGAGGCGAAATATGTGGTCGGGGTACAAGCCGGGAAGTCAAATGCCAGAGAGGAAACAGAGACGAATACCAAGAGACGGAGTCAGAGATCAGTCCAGGTCATACAACGTGTATACTAGTCAGAGGCAGGAGGATCACCAAGGTACAAGGGTCAGAAGCTCTAAATGTCATGGAAATTTGATTGATATAGATTTATATCTCTGTGTGTGTTGCGGCCTGTCCTAATTAAACAGAGTCTAATTCAGCGCTCAAGGAAGGAAAGACGCCAAACCTAGTTAGCAGCAATCCTTTCCAGCAGAACTCTGCTGGTTTATTGAAATATACATGGTTTTATCAGTTCGTACAGAAAGGAGTGGTTACTCATCAACATAAAGGCTGAACTTCTAATCTAATTGGTCAGTTTAAATACATGAACATATATGGGTGTCCAACATGGGGTTACTTAGACATCATATGATTTACTGTCCATAGTCTTGCAATGTCAGCAAGACTCCAATATCGGCTTGGAACATCTGTTGTTACTTCCTCTTCTCTATGTCTGGGAGAAATGTCACAAGACAATGCTATCATAAGATAACATCAGCTCCCCAGACTGGCTCATGGGGTGTAGCAGGTCATTTCCAACAACTGGTTACAAAGTTCAGGATAGCTGTGAATATGTATATATGTGAATATATGAGTATATGGAGTATATAAGAGTACATGAGTATATCGCATATAGCCTATAGCAGGCAAGTGAGATCTAGATGAAATACATATACAGTGGGGAAAAAAAGTATTTAGTCAGTCAGCAATAGTGCAAGTTCCACCACTTAAAAAGATGAGAGGCGTCTGTAATTTACATCATAGGTAGACCTCAACTATGGGAGACAAACTGAAAAAAAAATCCAGAAAATCACATTGTCTGTTTTTTTTTTCATTTTATTTGCATATTATGGTGGAAAATAAGTATTTGGTCAGAAACAAAATTTCATCTCAATACTTTGTGATATATCCTTTGTTGGCAATGACAGAGGTCAAACGTTTTCTGTAAGTCTTCACAAGGTTGCCACACACTGTTGTTGGTATGTTGGCCCATTCCTCCATGCAGATCTCCTCTAGAGCAGTGATGTTTTTGGCTTTTCGCTTGGCAACACGGACTTTCAACTCCCTCCAAAGGTTTTCTATAGGGTTGAGATCTGGAGACTGGCTAGGCCACTCCAGGACCTTGAAATGCTTCTTACGAAGCCACTCCTTCGTTGCCCTGGCGGTGTGCTGGAAGGAGGTTTGCACTCAAAATCTCACGATACATGGCCCCATTCATTCTTTCATGTACCCGGATCAGTCGTCCTGGCCCCTTTGCAGAGAAACAGCCCCAAAGCATGATGTTTCCACCACCATGCTTTACAGTAGGTATGGTGTTTGATGGATGCAACTCAGTATTCTTTTTCCTCCAAACACGACAAGTTGTGTTTCTACCAAACAGTTCCAGTTTGGTTTCATCAGACCATAGGACATTCTCCCAAAACTCCTCTGGATCATCCAAATGCTCTCTAGCAAACTTCAGACGGGCCCGGACATGTACAGGCTTAAGCAGTGGGACACGTCTGGCACTGCAGGATCTGAGTCCATGGTGGCGTAGTGTGTTACTTATGGTAGGCCTTGTTACATTGGTCCCAGCTCTCTGCTGTTCATTCACTAGGTCCCCCCGCGTGGTTCTGGGATTTTTGCTCACCGTTCTTGTGATCATTCTGACCCCACGGGGTGGGATTTTGCGTGGAGCACCAGATCGAGGGAGATTATCAGTGGTCTTGTATGTCTTCCATTTTCTAATTATTGCTCCCACAATTGATTTCTTCACTCCAAGCTGGTTGGCTATTGCAGATTCAGTCTTCCCAGCCTGGTGCAGGGCTACAATTTTGTTTCTGGTGTCCTTTGACAGCTCTTTGGTCTTCACCATAGTGGAGTTTGGAGTCAGACTGTTTGAGGGTGTGCACAGGTGTCTTTTTAAACTGATAACAAGTTTAAACAGGTGCCATTACTACAGGTAATGAGTGGAGGAAAGAGGAGACTCTTAAAGAAGAAGTTACAGGTCTGTGAGAGCCAGAAATCTTGATTGCTTGTTTCTGACCAAATACTTATTTTCCACCATAATATGCAAATAAAATGAAAAAAAAACAGACAATGTGATTTTCTGGATTTTTTTTTCTCAGTTTGTCTCCCATAGTTGAGGTCTACCTAAGATGTAAATTACAGACGCCACTCATCTTTTTAAGTGGTGGAACTTGCACTATTGCTGACTGACTAAATACTTTTTTTCCCCACTGTATATTTCTATAACAATCCCTCCTTAGATATCACTTGCCCTAAAATCCTGCTCCTGGCCCAAAGCGCTGCAACTCTTTTATGCTGCCAGTGGACTGACGCACGCCTAGAGCATACATCCTCCCTCCGTACAGACTTTCGCAAATGGGCGGTCAGGAGATCTGTCCCTAACGGGGGTTTGGTGCAATGTAATCAAAGTCTCTTAGTGTCAGGTAGATAATTTATTCAGTCAGGTAGGGAATCCACAGCATCATTCCAGCTCAGGAGTATCTTCTGGTATGAGGGCTTCCCTGCAATGCGGTGCGTGGATCCAGGTGGGGGTTTTCCCTCAAGGTTGGTGGCATCAGCACTTGGAGAAGGGCCATCAGATCTGGGATCGAGTGCTTCTCCTTACGGACTTTTTCCACCAACACTCAGTCTCCTGACTTCAGGGCGTGCATACCAGGCACCGAATCTGGACCTGGCAATGAAGGAAAAAACTCGAGAATGGACATTAGCAAGATTCTTGATAAATTCAATTTCACATGCAGACAAAGTATCACATTGCATAGTCAATTGCTAAGTAAAGAATACCCCTAACCTGGGTTTAGACCCAAATAAAACTTCATATTGGTGACAGCTTTTTCTGAGCCTATGGGAGTGTCTAAGGCCAGTGTTTGTCTGTCTCTTGGCAAAAATTTTTTTAGCATGCTGCTCTTAAGTGTCCCACCTAGTCTATGGTGCGGGATGGTGGGAAGTGTGTAGGCCTAAGTCTGACCCTACTGCTGATCAGGTCTCTTGTGTCAGGTTTGCTGTGAATGGGGGTCCCTGATCACTTGCTATCGCTTCTGGAAGCCCCCATATCTGCACACTATTTTTGAGAGTGGCTTCTTTGCAGTAGTCTTCGTCAACAGGTTCCTTACTGGGAAAATCTTCAGGCCAGATGATGTGGGGGAACTTTTTCCCGCTTGTCCGATGTTGCATTTGTCGGACGCCAGACAGCAGCTGCCGGAAACTTGGCTGTCAGGGTGGGAGTCCAGTCCAATCAGGTCATTCATCTGTGTCTTCATCTCTGTGCGGGGCCATGTGCCCATTGAACCACCGTAGGGTACATACTTTGAGGTAGACTGGGTCTGTCTTACGGTAGACGTTTGGGGTAGACAGTTTGAGGTAGACAGTTTGAGGTAGACAGGTTTCTTGGAGCCCAGTGCTTTTGTCCTTCAGCATCCAGCTTTCCTTCTCCTCCTTCCAAGTCTGGTCCTGCTACTTCTTGTACAGGTCTCGGGAAGTCATTTTGTCAGGTTTTCTCGTCTTCAGTCGTCATGTAGATGTTAGGAGTCTGATTTCTCCCTTCTCTATGGTGAAATCTAGACCCTTACATGCTGCAGTCTCCTGCGGTTCATCTGCAGTAAAGGAGACTGCAGAGGAGAGTGCTTTGCGGCAACTCTCTCCAGAGGCTAAGTCCTCTGTTCCCTCCACTGATCATGGGACGAGCTCCCATTAGAGTTCGGGAGTCACATGCTCAGGTCCTGTGTCTAATCCTATTGGCTCCTCCTGGAGTTTGGGAGATCTCCGGAAGGTCCCGTTTGGTATAAAAAGCGCGCATGACTGTTCTGCCATGCGCTAGTATTTCATACTGCTGCTGTATGTATGGTGACGGATGCTTGGACTGGTGGCTGACTTATTATGAAACCCCTTTCCTCTGATAATTTCGAATGTGTGAGTGATTGGGCAACCGCCAGTAGCAGCGCTTGCGCCAGCGTGCTCCAGCTATATCTGTCTCAGCAGCTAGCGTCCTGCATCGCGCCAGCGATATTGCGGAGTCTTTTCTTTGGCTTCACACAGCGCTGCGATTGCAGTTCTCCGAGCGCTCGCAGTTGCGACACCACGCACCTCTTTTTCACGGTAGGTCCTTTTGGGAGTAGTCCTGACGTTTAAGGCTACTCCTGTGACTTTTTAATACCGTGTCAATATCGCTGTTGTTCTGTGAGTTAAACAGACACAGCGTTTTTGTGTGCTTTATGTTTGCAGCTCTGTGTCCTCAACAGAGCTTGCTTTGGCGCACGTGCCTTCCGCCACTCCTAACAGTAGTAGCCGTCCGGCTCTACGACCTCTCCCATTTTCTATATTGTCTTCTTCTGGCTGTTTCTTTGGCAGCCACATCCGCCATGTTGATGCCCTGTGTCTCTACTGTGTTCAGTTTTCCGTGTGCCTTGACCTTCAACACTGCCACTACTTTTAGTAGTTGATGAGCGTCCAGCAGGTCTCTGATGGCTCCATGATGCTTCACGGTTGACCCGCTTGCTGTGATGAAGTCTCTTGCAGCCCAGATGGGTCCAAAGTCGTGTGCTATGCCATGCGAGTACCTGGAAGTTTTGTTCTTCACAATCTGGCAGGCCTTTCGTCAGCTCTATCAGTTCCACTTCTTGGGCTGACAAACTTCTGGACCATAGGATGTCTTGATTGCTGGTCACTGCACATCCCGTGTGGAACCTTCCTTCATCATCTGCAAAACTGGAGCCATCTACGGTATCTTGCAGATTTTTCATCTGAGGGTCCGTATCCGCATCCCCCCTTGGGAGTGGGAGTAGAGACAGGTAACGGCAGAGAGCACTGAAGAGTGGTGGAGAGCAGCCTTGTCAGGAGGGCGTGTGCTGCAGATATTGTTTTCATGCAGGAGGGCCCCCCCTTGCAACTGGATCCAGGCCGGCTGAGAGGTAGTCTAGAGGCCTCTAGTCTTCCTCCGCGGGTCTGTCTTAAGACTGGCCAGTAGCATGACCTTCTCCAACTTTGTCCTTCCTTTTCCGTTCGGCCGAGACGGGATGGCTTCTCGTAGTCAGGGAGGCCTAGAGCTGGCTCAGAGACTATGGAGTCTTTCAGTTTCCTATACGAGGTGAGGGCTGCAGTGCGTTGATGCAATTGTACAGAGGCTGCATTAAGCCTGGAGCATCAGGGATCCAAGTTCTGCAGTATGAGACTAGACCAAGGAAGGCCTGCATCTTCGGAGTTGTTGAGAGAGCCATCTTCTCCTCCGCGGTCTTCTGGTCATCTGTCAAGTATTTCGTCTAGTGGGCGATACGGTGTCTTCGGGAATGTAACTTGCTTTTGACACCACTGGACTCTGTTTTACCAGAGCTTGCGTCGCTGCTCCGCCAGGTAGAATAGAGGAGACAAGGAAAGGGCTGTGCAGGTAGCAATGTTGATGACTTCTGCATGCTCCGCAATCCAGTTGACGGGGATGGAGGACAATGCTCTGGCGAGCTGTGAAAGGCTGTTCTGGGCCCTCTTGGGCATCACTGTCCATTTGTTCTGCACCCCCTTGTGCATTTTCAGGAACTGGTCGTCCAGGTGAGGGGGAACATTGAGGGGAGATTCGGGCAGATCCATCACCGTGAGCACCGTTGCTGTGGCTGGCACGTTTGTCAGCAGAGTGTGTAGATTTGGCACAACTGGGGTTTCAAACATAATTGCTTCTCTCACAGCCCTCAGGTTATGCACCATTCAATCCAGTCTGGTTCTCCTTTCACAGTCTTCCTCTTGATCGAGAAAAGCTGGGACTGCATGATGATTCCCATGGGTGAGGCGGCACAATCTGGCCTTGCTCTTCACAGTGCCGTGAGTGACTCCCATCTTCTGGCACAGAGCCGGCAGGAAAACAAGCCATTTGCTGGGGTCCTCTTCATCAGAGATGACATTCAGCTGAGCTTTCTTGCTCTCACAGGGGTCTTTTTGCTGGGATGTCTTCTTTTACCAGCCAGCAGCAGTTCCTTTCACCCAGCTTGATCTCAGGTCAGCATTTTGTTAACCAGTTTGAGGAGCTGAGTGGCTATCTTCTGGTCCAGGGCCTGGATAAACTTAAGGGAGCACCTTCAGAATCTCGTCCAAGATGATCCTCTGGCGTTGGAGCCGGAAGCAATGTAGCCATTTCACGAAACGGGTGTGTTCCCTCTGAGTTGAGAGTTTTCCTGGCCCATGCCAAAGTTCTTAGGCCATTTCTTGAACAGCAGTTCCACTTAGACCTCCAGTTGGTCAGAGGCAGTTTGGCTCTGGGTGATGAGCAGCAGATGCTGGGCTTTGTGAGGGTACGTGGTTCCAGACTTGAGTGACTGTACATTTACTTAATGTCATAGGAAACGGTCTATTTTTCAAATTACTTTATAAAGTTTTTTTGTTTGCATCCACCTAACAACTGGCTGCAAACTCATAAGCACTAGGGGTCTCTCTAATCCACTATGTGCCAGGCAAGGTCCTTCTGTTGTAGCAAAAACAGGAAGTCTGGGTGTGTCCTCCACTATATGTTTCTGCAGGGGATGTGCAAGTGTTCATTGCCATCTCACTGATCTGCGGAGCATCTGTTCTCTCTGTAAGTTATACCTTGATTCACCTTTTCCAAGTGTTGTGTTTTTAAAGTACCATTATATCTACAACCATAACTTCTCAAAGACTTTTCCTAAATTTTGTAGTCAAGCTATGTGAATTCACTATCTAGCTTTCTGTTTTTTCTTAAGCAGTTACAATAATAGGCAGCTTCTCTGAAATACTGATGAAAACAGAATCATTTTACTTCTTTTCAAGAACAGTGATCTTGCTTCTAATTGTTTCTGTTCTAACTTAGCTTGTCTCATGACTTTTTATTGATTAATCACACAAGGAAATTTCCATTCTCTATCAATTATGTAGCAGCATGTCTCCTCAGTGTCAGACTAGGGTTTTTAGCCCAATAGACGAATGCGAAGGGTCACCCTTAGGCTGTGTGCACACGTAGCATTTTTATTCGCTCAACCAGCAGCAAATGGATCTGTTTTCTTCGCTTATAAGACGAACCACTCAAATACTGCATTGAAGGTATTTGAAAGACCTTCTGATTCTGAAGTTTGAATGAGTCAGGTATCAGATGTCAGGTATCAGATATCAGATATCAGATTTCAGATATCAGGTATCAGATATCAGGTATCAGGTATCAGGGTCAGTTATCAGGTATGAGAATCAGGTATCAGAGTCAGGTATCAGGTATCAGAATCAGGTATCAGAGTATTTCTGATGTTTGCACCTGTCTAGTTGAGCCGTAAAACTCCAGCGTCTAGGGTCGGTAGGAGAGGCCTCCCTAAAAGGAAAAGACACCTCTATACCCCTGACTCTAAGGGTATGTTTCCACATGGCATATTCCGAGCACTTTGGACGCAGTGGACACGTATCCCGCCCAATGCGCTGCCCCCCTTTGTATGAGCGGTGATTCTGCACGTATTCATTGAACACATGCGGAATGACTGCATCCTATACAGTACATAGAATGGTGCTGTTTATCTTGCGGAGACTGTGCGTCTCCACAAGATAAATAGACATGCTGCAGTCTATAAAGACGCGCTGCATGTGCATATACGCAGGTTTGCCACCAGCGTCTTTGTACACATAGTGGATATGGGATTTCATAAAATCCAATCTACTATGCTGTAACATTTGGACACTGCAGATTGGACGCAGCGGCTGTACGTAGTGTCCAATCTGCAGCAAATACGCCACGTGGAAACATACCCTTACTGTGGCCATGACAACCAGAGAATCCCAGTTCATTGAGACAACGTATTTGGATTCTGGGGCAGCAGGAAATTTTGTCCTCCAGGCTGTAGTGGATCGCTTTCAAATCCCTGTTCGTCCACTTCAAAACCCACTGGCTATAACATCAGTCGATGGGAGAACACTTCAGGAGATGGATCGTCTGACTATTGAGCCGCTTGAGGTCCGTATTGGGATGCTTCATACTGAGAATATAGTCTTCTATGTTCTTTCCCACATGTCTCACACCTTTCTCTTAGGTCTACCATGGCTACGACAGCACAAACCTGTGTTGAACTGGGCAACCGGAGAGGTGGTCCGCTGGGGACATTCCTGTCATGAGAAGTGTCTGGCTCCAGTACATCTGGCTAAGGTCCCAGCATCGCTGCCCAGTTTGCCGTCTGAATATTGGTCCTCTGCCGATGTATTCGACAAAGAGGAAGTAGAGACTTTGCTGCCCCACAGGCTGTATGACTGCCCTATCAACTTAATTCCCGGATTTGCACCCCCTAGAGGTTGAATTTACCCTCTGTCCCGAGCTGAGACTCAAGCTATGTCGGACTACATTCAGAAGAATTTGGCCAGGGGGTTCATTCAGAAGTCCTCCTCTCCTGCTGGTGGCGGGTTTTTCTTTGTTAAAAAGAAATACTTTATCCCATTGATCCCTGAGTTGTTTGACCGATTAAGAGGTGCCAGGATCTTCACCAAATTAGATTTAAGGGACACCTACAATCTAATCCGCATTCGCCGAGGAGACGAATGGAAGACGGCTTTCAACACCAGGGATGGACATTATGAATACCAAGTGATGCCCTTCAATCTCAGTAATGCACCAGCAGTTTTTCAAGAGTTCATCAATGATATCTTCCAGGACCTGCTTTATTCCTGCGTTGTGTATCTGGACGATATTTTGGTATCTTCCCCGGATCTGGCCTCCACACATGAGCAGTTAGGTAAGTTCTTCAGCATCTTAGGGAGAATCGTCTACGCCAAGTATGAGAAATGCGTTTTTGAACAGTCCGCCCTTCCCTTCTTTGGTTACATTATCTCAGATACCTGACTCAGGATGAATCCTAAGAAAGTCTCTTCTATCCTTAAATGGCCGCTGCCCATTGGAGTCAAAGCAATACAGAGATTCCTTGGCTGTGCTAATTCTTCTCTAAGGCCTTCTCCACTCCAGAGCGTAACTACTCCATTGGTGACCGGGAGTTACTCGCCATTAAAATGGCTTTGGAGGTGTGGTGATACCTGCTGGAGGGCGCAGTCTATCCAGTAGTATTCTACACAGACCATAAGAACCTGGCGTACCTCCAGTCCGCCCAGAGACTTAATCCATGCCAAGCCAAGTGGTCTTTGTTTTTTGTCCACTTTAACTTTTTATTACATTTCAGGTTCAGTGGCAAGAATGTCAGAGCTGATGCCCTCTCTCGCTCAAGAGGACCAAGAGGAGGACCCTCAATTTATCATTGAACCGTCCAAGATGTGGGTACTGTCGCTCAAGTCAGCCTGTCGCAAATTCCTCCAGGCTGAATCTGAGAAGGAGCAAGTTTTGTCATGGGGCCACTCGTCCAAGGTGGCTGGTCATGCGGGACAAAGGAAGACACTACAATTGATTTCTCACCACTACTGGTGGCCATCCATGAGGAGGGAGAGCTATGCTTATGTGGCTGCCTGTTTGATTTTTGCCCGCAATAAGGTCCCCAGATGACTTCCTACCGGTTCTCTCCTGCCGTTACCCATGCCATCTGGTCCATGGCAGCACATAGCAATGGATTTCATTACAGATTTGCCAGTATCCGAGGGTTGCATCGTCGTTTTGGTAGTCGTGAATCGCTTCTCTAAAATGGCGCATTTTACCCAGTTGTCTGCTCTTCCGTCTGCTCCTGACCTGGCTGACAGCTTCATCAAACATATTTTCCGCCTACATGGATTTCCTCGTTACATTGTGTCCGATCTAGGTTCGCAGTTCACTTCCAAATTTTGTTGAGCTCTTTGTAAACATCTAGATATCGTCTTGGACTTCTCCTCATCCTATCACCCTCAGACCAATAGGCAAGTGGAGCGTGTCAACCAGGTCCTGGGCAACTACTTCCTGACGCATAGCAAATGTGGTACCAATATTCAAAAAGGGCTCTAAAAGTGAACCTGGAAATTATAGGCCAGTAAGTCTAACCTCTATTGTTGGTAAAATATTTGACGGATTTATGAGGGATGTTATTCTGGATTATCTCAATGAAAATAACTGTTTAACTCCATATCAGCATGGGTTTATGAGGAATCGCTCCTGTCAAACCAATCTAATCAGTTTTTATGAAGAGGTAAGCTATAGACTGGACCAAAGTGAGTCATTGGACGTGGCATATCTTGATTTTTCCAAAGCTTTTGATACCATCCCACACAAGAGATTGGTACACAAAATGAGAATGCTGGGTCTGGGGGAAAATGTGTGTACATGTGTTAGTAACTGGCTTAAGTGTAGTGATAGAAAGCAGAGGGTGGTTATAAATGGTATATTCTCCAACTGGGTCGCTGTGCCCAGTGGGCTACCGCAGGGCTCGGTGTTGGGACGTATTCTCTTCAACATATTTATTAATGATCTGGTAGAAGGTTTAGACAGTATAATATCGATATTTGCAGATGATACAAAACTATGAAAAGCAGTCAATACAGGAGAAGATAGTATTCTGCTACAGATGGATCTGGATAGGTTGGAAACCTGGGCCGAAAGGTGGCAGATGCGGTTTAACAATGATAAATATAAGGTTATACAAATGAGAAGAAGGCATCAATATCATTATTACACACTGAATGGGAAACCACTGGGTAAATCTGACATGGAGAAGGACTTGGGGATCCTAGATAAACTTACCTGGAGCAGCCAGTGCCAGTCAGCGGCTGCCAAGGGAAACAGGATCATGGGGTGCATTAAAAGATGTCTGGATACACATGATGAGAACATTATACTGCCTCTGTACAAATCCCTCGTTAGACCGCACATGGAGTACTGTGTAAAGTTTTGGGCACTAGTGCTCAGGAAGGATATAATGGAACTAGAGCGAGTACAAAGGAGGGCAACAAAAATAAAGTATATGGGGGAACTACAATATCCAGAGAGATTAGCAAAATTAGAATTATTTAGTCTAGAAAAAAGACGACTGAGGGGCGATCTAATAGCCATGTATAAGTATATAAGGGGACAATACCAATATCTCTCCGAGGACCTGTTTATACCAAGGAAGGTGACGGTCACAAGGGGGCATTCTCTGCGTCTGGAGGAGAGAAGGTTTTTCCACCAACATAGAAGAGGATTCTTTACTGTTAGGGCAGTGAGAATCTGGAATTCCTTGACTGCGGAGGTGGTGATGGCGAACTCAGTCGAGGGATTCAAGAGAGGCCTGGATGTCTTCCTGGAGTGTAACAATATTGTATCTTACAGTTATTAGGTTCTTTAGAAGGACATAGATCTGGGGATTTATTCTGACGGAATATAGGCTGAACTGGATGGACAAATGTCTTTTTCAGCCTTGCTAACTATGTTATGTTACTATGTTATGTTACCTGCGGCACTTCATCAATGCCCACCACAATGATTGGGTGAAATTATTTCCCTGGGCTGAGTTCTCGTACAATTATCACATTGGTGAAGCCTTGGGAGAGTCTCCTTCCTACGTTGTGTTCGGTCTGCAACCCTAAGTTCCTCTCCCGGTGACGTTTCTTCTGATGTTCCTGCGGCAGATGACCTCTCCAAGAATTTTGTAAAGTTGTGGGAGGACACCAAAGCCACTTTAGAAGCATCCTCTGCCTGTATGAAGAGATATGCAGACAAAAGACGCCTGGGCCCTCCGTGCTTCTGCCCCTGCAACAAGGTATGGCTCTCGTCCAGGTAGGTCCAACTGAATGTTCCCTCTTACAAGTTGGGTCCTCGTTTTATTAGTTCTTTCAAGGTGCTGAAGTGGATCAAAGAGGTCTCCTATAAACTGAAGTTGTATCCTTTATTATGGATTCCGAATTCTTTCCATGTATCTCTGCTAAAGCCAGTTATCCTGAGCCCCTTCTTCAAGGATCCCAGTGCCACGCCTGTGCCAACTGCCTCGAATGATGTTGGAGAACATCTTGGCCATGAAGAAGGTGAGAGGCAAGACCTTCTGTTAGGGCTAGCGGAACGCACCAAATAATAAAATATTAGTAAGGTGCTTTCGCAGCCCGGGGTCCACCGTGCAGGGGTGGTAAACTGCTGCTTAGTAATGGCAGAAGTATAAAGCGGTGTACAAAAGGTCACACGTGGGTTAACGTCACCCAGTGTGAACAGAAGCGAACTCTTAACTCACAGAGCCATGCTACCGCAGAACATAAATGCTGGTGCCTGTTTAGCTCACAGATCCCGGCCATGGAGCGCACAGAAAGCGTTCACAGAAATCTTCCCCAAGGACACGGGGTCAGAGTCCCTCTAAACCTTCTGAGCGTGCGGCGTCGCACCTGCGGATGCCACTATAGACGCTGACTATGGAGTGTCGAGCACGTGCGCTGTCGACACTGATGCCTGTCTCAGACTCTGTCCTACCTACACCTAAGCCTGGGCGCTTAACAGGCTAGGCTGCACAACACATGCGTACCAAGGGTAGGGGTTTCTTAATGAGTCATTCACCAGAGACATTCATACATGCAAACGACACTCACTCCTCATAATCTGATAATGCAGTCTATACTAGCGCATGGCCAAGTGGCCATGCAAACCTTTTATAGCCGCGTCCTTCCGGGACCTTTCTGATGGTCCAATCCGAGCTGGAGAAGGACCTGAGCATGTGACCTCCGATCTCCAATGAGAGATCGTCCCATGGGCATGCTCCGTGGACCGAAAGGAGGACTTAGTCCCTGGAGTAGCTCACTGCTGACCAGCATGCATTGCTATAGCTGGGCCAGAGGTGGCAGCAACAACCAAACCCACAGAGCTGGTTTGAGCAGAGCGCTGGGATCGACGAGTCTGCTGAGCAGGCTCCTCTGCGACCGAAGAGGAATGGGAGACTGCCAGATGCAAGGCTTGGGATTCCTGCTGTGCAGCAACAGGAACCTGACACCTAACACCTTCTTCCTTGTTGCCTGGAAGGGATTTGGTCCCGAAGAGAGATCCTGGGAGCCTAAGCAGAACATTCACGCTCCGATTCTTCTCTGGAACTTCCTCGATGGCCTGAAGAGGAGGGGGCATAAAGGGGGGTACTGTTAGCACCATGCTGGATCCCTGCTCTCACAGACAGGGTCTCTGGCGTGTCACTTCACTCACCCGCACTGCAGTCAGTTCTTCCCTTCTGCATGCTTCCAGCCGGGCCTCCAGCCATGTCCTTAGAGCACACACTCACATGCTCCCGCCCTCTTAAACGGCCAGCTCGTGCACTTGCTATTTCCTCCCCAGCCAATGGCTGTGGGGCATTATGTATATATTGCTTCCTCCTCACTGGAAAGGTGCCTGAGCAACCTTCTTGTTCAGTTGTGTAAGGTCACGTAAAAGTCCTTGCCGCACTCTGGTGCAGAACATGTCTGCTGCACTCTGGTGCAGATCCCGCCTGCTGCACTATGATGCAGATCCTGCCTGCTGCACTCTCACACAAATTCTGCCTGTTTCACTCTGATGCGAACTCTGCCTGCTGCAGTCTGATTCAAACTCTGCCTGCTGCAGTCTGATTCAAACTCTGCCTGCTGCACCATCCAGCCTGTCCTTCTGGGTCTAGCTGCTGAGCGTCCAATGGTCTGTCCTGGAGTGGCACCTGGCATTCATCGGGAGCCAAGTCTATCCTCACAATCAGAGGCTCTAGTGAACAGTCCGGTGCTCGCTTAGTCACGTGCCTCCAGGCTCTCCACAGTCCGAGGAACAGTGTTTCCACAAACCACATCCGTGACACCTATTTGGATACTGCATTGCTCTGCACTGGCAGCTTATGTGACACACTCAGGGGTGGGATTCAGCCGGTTCTCCCCGGTTCGGTGGAACCGGTTGTTAAAAAAGCAGCCTGTTCCCCGAACCGGGGAGATCCAGAGCCGTGATCCGGTACTTTAAAGTTTCTACCTGCAGACAAGGAGCGGGAGCAGAGGAGGACTCTTGCTCTGCTTCCTGCTGGATACCTTGCATTGATACGTGCTCTGCTGCTCTGTCTGACTGACTACTGGACAGAGTACAGCACAGCACACCCTGGCGGCCCCCGTGCACTGATTCCTGTGGCGCAGTGCGGCTATTGGCGGGTAACTAGTCTGGAGCTCGCTGGAGGAGTCACTGCCGCTGCCCAGTCAATGTGAGCTGAGCCTGGACACTTCTCGTCTGTGTGTGGCCTGCCGCCTTCCTCTCTGCCTTCTTTGCTGCCTGTGTGCCAGAATTTCTATCCCCGGCGGCCCGGTGACTGGCGGTGCAGCAGTGTGATTTGCTTTCTGTGCACTGTGCAGTGCACACCCGGAGGAGCAGGACAGGCGGTGCGAGGCCTGGCCATCCAGGAGGCCTCAACTGCGGGATTACTTCAGTCTTCAGTTCAGCCTGTGTATGGTACAGGCCAACGCCAGGTCAGTTACTGTATGTGCTGCCTATTGGGGACCTGTCACCTGTGCCTGCCTATTGGGGACCTGTGCTGCCTACTAGGGACCTGTGCCTGCCTATTGGGGACCTGTGCCTGCCTATTGAGGATTTGTGCTGCCTATTGGGGACCAATGCTGGCTATTGGGGACCTGTGCTGCCTATAAGGAACAATGCTGCTTATTGGGGACCTGTGCCTGCATATTGGGGACCTGTGCTGCCTATTAGGGACCTGTGTCTACCTATTGAGGACCTGTGCTGCCTATTGGGGACCAATGCTGCTTATTGAGGACCTGTGCTGCCTATAGGGAACAATGCTGCCTATTGGGGACCGGTGCCTGCATATTGGGGACCTGTGCTGCCTATTAGGGACCTGTGTCTACCTATTGAGGACCTGTGCTGCCTATTGGGGAACAATGCTGCCTATTGAGGACCTGTGCTGCCTGTTGGGGACCAATGCTGCCTATTGGGGACCTGTGCTGCCTATAGGGAACAATGCTGCCTTTTGGGGACCTGTGCTGCTTATTGCGGACCTGTGCTACCTATTGGGGACCTGTGCTGCCTATTGGGGACTTGTGCTGCCTATTGGGGACCTGTGCTGCCTATAGGGAAAAATGCTGCCTATTGGGGACCTGTGCTGCCTATTGGGGACCCGTGCCTGCCTATTGAGGACCTGTGCTACCTATTGGGGACCAATGCTGCCTATTGGGGACCTGTGCTGCCTATAGGGAACAATGCTGCCTATTGGGGACCTGTGCCTGCATATTGGGGACCTGTGCTGCCTATTAGGGACCTGTGCCTGCCTATTGAGGACCTGTGCTGCCTATTGGGGACCAATGCTGCCTATTGGGGACCTGTGCCTGCCTACTGAGGATCTGTGCTGCCTATAGGGAACAATGCTGCCTATTGGGGACCTGTGCCTGCATATTGGGGACCTGTGCTGCCTATTGGGGAACAATGTTGCCTATTGAGGACCTGTGCTGCCAATAGGGAACAATGCTGCCTTTTGGGGACCTGTGCTGCCTATTGCGGACCGGTGCTGCCTATTGGGGACCTGTGCTGCTTATTGGGGACCTGTGCTGCCTATAGGGAACAATGCTGCCTATTGGGGACCTGTGCTGCCTATTGGGGAACAATGCTGCCTATTGAGGACCTGTGCTGCCTGTTGGGGACCAATGCTGCCTATTGGGGACCTGTGCTGCCTATAGGGAACAATGCTGCCATTTTGGGACCTGTGCTGCCTATTGCGGACCTGTGCTGCCTATTGAGGACCTGTGCTGCCTATTGGGGACTTGTGCTGCCTATTGGGGACCTGTGCTGCCTATAGGGAAAAATGCTGCCTATTGGGGACCCGTGCCTGCCTATTGAGGACCTGTGCTGCCTATTGGGGACCAATGCTTAATATTGGGGACCTGTGCTGCCTATAGGGAACAAGGCTGCCTATTGGGGACCTGTGCCTGCATATTGGGGACCTGTGCTGCCTATTAGGGACCTGTGCCTGCCTATTGAGGACCTGCGCTGCCTATTGGGGACCAATGCTGCCTACTGGGGACCTGTGCCTGCCTATTGAAGACCTGTGCTGCCTATAGGGAACAATGTTGCCTATTGGGGACCACCTGTGCCTGCATATTGGGGACCTGTGTGTAATGTATAATAATTAGATCTGTCTCTTTAAGCAAGCCAGACTTATGGGACTTGGGGGGTGGAGACAAGAGGGATGAGAAGGGAAGTTTCAGTTTCACTTCTGTGTAGCATGGGAATGCAACTGTTATGCTGTGTGCTGGAGGACGAAGAATAAAACATATCTAAAGTTTAATACCTTGAATTCTTCATAACGTGTGGATATTACACTGTGCTGCCTATTAGGGACCTGTGCCTGCCTATTGAGGACCTGCGCTGCCTATTGGGGACCAATGCTGCCTATTGGGGACCTGTGCCTGCCTATTGAGGACCTGTGCTGCCTATAGGGAACAATGCTGCCTTTTGGGGACCTGTGCTGCCTATTGCGGACCGGTGCTGCCTATTGGGGACCTGTGCTGCCTATAGGGAACAATGCTGCCTATTGGGGACCTGTGCTGCCTATTGGGGAACAATGCTGCCTATTGGGGACCAATACTGCCTATTGGGGACCTGTGCTGCCTAAAAGGAACAATGCTGCCTATTGGGGACCTGTGCCTGCATATTGGGGACCTGGGCTGCCTATTGGGGACCAATGCTGCCTTTTGGGGACCTGTGCTGCTTATAGGGAACAATGCTGCCTATTGAGGACCTGTGCATGCCTATTGGGGACCCGTGCTGCCTATAGGGACCAATGCTGCCTATGGGGGACCTGTGCTACCTATAGGGACAATGCTACCTATTGGGGACCTGTGCTGTCTATAGGGAACAATGCTGCCTATTGGGGACCTGTGCGTGGCTTAATAATAGGTGTGGCTTAAAATGGGGGTGGCTTTAAATGGGGGTGGTTTTCCTACACACAAACACAGAACCTGTTGTTAAAAATTTGAATCCCACCACTGGACACACTGCTATTCCACTGCCTCCTGTGCCCCTTTGTTTGTTTTGCCTAATGTTATACATATCTTTTCCCTCACCTTTATTTAAATTATTATCATTTTGATAGTAAAAAAAGGCATTTGTACATTTTATGTCCAGACTAGTGGATTGTTCTCTTTTTTTCTTTGATGGACATTTCAAGGCATAAACAACATAGGATGAATTGCAGTTAAAGAAGCCACAGATCTCAATTCCCTCGCCTGTATGAGGATGAAATTTTTTTCCCCCTTTCTGTATATTTCCACACTGTGGACAATGGAGGCAAGGAAATGTGCTTCACTTAGGGGTATTTAAAAATATCTGTGTAGGAATTTTTCGATCAGATCCTACATCTGTGTAGAGCAGAGCGCCCAGCAGAGCGTACCCAACAGCAGAGGGTGCAGCACTTACGGCTCCGCAGGCCATATAGAATAATGATGTTGGGGTTACTGCTGCAAATCATCAATCGTCACAGAGAGCAGGTAAGCTAAAGTAGATGTAAAAAAATATTGACATGTCTTTGTTTTTTCACTGTGTTGTGTACTAAACAATATTTTTATTTTAGGAGCAGCAGCACAGAAGGAGAAGGCGAGCATGAAAAATGTGGGTGCACCGACTTGTTGCTCAGCGCACGGAGAAGGGGCACTTTTATGTGCGCTACACAGATTTGAGGAGGTAAGTTACCAAATATCTAAAGATAATATCCTAATTAAAACGTGTCCGAAAAAATATAATCATGTATTAACTAACCATTTTTTTCATGTCAAATTTTCTAACAGATTTCCAGACAAATTCATATCGTTCTGCCATCTAACGATCCCGGCATTTGACCGACTGCTGGGAATATTGTCACCCCATCTATCATTGTCCGAAACGGTCATGAAGAAGGCCATTACTGCTGAGGAAAGGCTGCTCATCACCTTGCGGTAAGTAACAAGTTTTTTATTTGTATGTCATTAGGCCTCTTTCACACGTCAGTGTGCCCGGTACGGAAAGTTTTCACATGTCCCGGAGACACTGATACACGTAGACCCACTCAAATTAATGGGTCTATGTACATGTCAGCATGTTTTCGCGGACCACGTGTCCGTGGGCAAAACACGCTGACATGTCAGATTTTTACCAGTTGCACAGTCCACAAAGTGTCACGCACACGTGCACACGGAGAACAAGCATTGATGTCCTCTGTGTGACACGCATTGCACTGGTGAAGAAGCGCTACAGGATCTGCTGTTCCCTGGCCGCAGGTGATGAAGATGCTGTCATCCTCCCCTGCGCTGCAGGATTTCAGTGCCATCAGGGAAGAATGGGATTTGTCTTCAGCACCTGCCACCGTGTAACTGTGATTAATGTAGCGCTTTTTCCCTGCCAGCCATCCGTGTGTGAATGATGCAAAACATGGGTAGCACACGGTTGCCACATGTATGCCGCGCACACACAGACACATGGATATCTTTGGTACAGTGTTTTACGGTACCGGAAATATCATGATGTGTAAAACCTGCCTGAAACCTGTCAGCATTTTTTGCTGCTATAAGATGCGGCCACTGTCTTTCGGGGCTTTTCTACAGCATTCTATAATTAACCCACCCACCATGTCAGAAGAGATGGATAAGAAAAATTAGAAAAATAATTTGGATTATAATCACTCGTGGGGCGCTATCGTGTGATCTGATCCGATAGGTGTCGCAGGTCCAGGTCCGGCACATCCCTTCTTCTTGCGATACCACTCTCCTGGTTGCTTCATCGCTCTACTGTGCAGGCGTACTTTTGTGTCCTGATGAGGATAGACCAAAGTCCGGAGGTGTGCATGTGTTGGGCCTCTCAGACCTTTCCTGGCACTTGCTCACTGCAGAAATTTGATCTGCTCTCAACAGGCCAGATAAGTATGGCTGAGCAGTAGAGCGTTGAAGCAAGCAGGAGGGCGGTGGCGCGAAAAGATTGGAGTGGCCAGACACGGACCTGCAACTCACATTTGATGTGACCGCCCCACGCAGTTGTGTATAATTTTTTTTTTTTTTTTCTAGCTTTCGTGTCAGACCGGGGGCTTATCAACAGCATTATAGAATGCTTCAGATAAGACCTGAAAGGTTGTGGCCGCATATTATAGCGGCGATAACTGCTGACAGGTTCCCTTACATTTTTGTGTGACACTTCTAATAATCTTTTCTTTTTATTTGCAGATTTCTGGCCACAGAAGAGAGCAACACATCACTACACCTCCAATTTAGAGTTGGTAAATCCAACATCTCTCAAATTGTGAGGTGCACATGTACCATGATCTGGCAGAAGTTGCAGCCCATGCTGATGCCTTCCCCAACCGAGGAGACTTGGCTGCAGGTTGCAGCAGGCTTTTAGTCTGTGGCCAATTTCCCAAGCGGCATAGGTGCAGTTGATGGTAAACATGCAAGAGTGCAGAAGCCACCACGATCAGGATCACACTTCTTTAATTATAAGAAGTATTTTTCTTGTGGTCCTGATGGCGGTGGCTGATGCTCATTACAAATTTGTTGCCATTGATGTTGGTGCCTATGGCAGTACTGGGGACTCTTAGGTGTTGCGAACATCACAGATTGGTCAGCAAATTCTTCAAGATTGCGGAACGCTTTCAGCCCCATGACCTTTGCCGGGTTCCACACATCCAGTGCCCTTTGTGATGGTATCGGATGAGGCATTTGCCTTAATGACAACCCTGCTCCGCCCATACCCACGAAGGGGACTGGATGCCCGGTGGAGGATTTTTAGTTATCAGCTGAGTCGTGCACGCATATATGTGGAATGCACCTTCGGGATCATGACTAGTCAGTGGAGGAGCATTCACACACCCATCTAGTTGGATACAGACACCGTTGACGCTGTGATTAAAGTATGCTGTGTACTCCATAACTATGCTCGTGAGTACAGCTCAGAGGTAGATGTGGAGTACCAGCAACCAGAATTTAATACAGTGTGCAATGTGGGTCTGGGAAGGACATCCAACTCTGGTGTGCGTGAAACCTTTACTGACTATTTTATGAGTCCAGAAGGTGCTGTGCAGTGGCAAGACTCCTGTGTTGGTGTTGTGCAGCCTGACCAGCAGAGAAGGGTGGAAGAACATTGACCGACCCAAAAGAAGAACCCACGATCATTAACAAAATGTGGTTTTTTTTTCTCAAAAAAAGTTTAATCTATATTTTTCTGTAATAAAATTATGATTGTTAATTTCATGTGCTTTATGTTTTCTATTTAATAATTGTGGTTTGTTAGAACAAATTATAATGATTATTCTCCTTCCCACAGTCCAGTGCCCATATACCCATCATACATATCCTCCTTCCCACAGTCCAGCGCCCATATACCCATCATACATATCCTCCTTCCCATAGTCCAGTGCCCATATACCCATCATACATATCCTCTATCCCATAGTCCTGCGCTCATATACCCATGACACAGTCAGAGATAGAGCCCTTGTATAACCCCCTTATGCTAATGTATATAAAAACAAACTTAAATTTGAAAAGATAATTTTATTTTATAACCAATAAAAACATCATGACAAACTTTTTTTTTTTCAATATGAAAACATTGCAAACTTATGGCCAAATAAGTAAATTTTTGGACCACATAACAAGAAAGTTGCCTTGCTTCCAAAACGGTGATTAGTCTCCTGGTCTTGAAGCGGGCCTTGTGGTGGCAACGTCCAACTCGGCGTTGCAGACTTCAAAGATCTTCAACAAAACTTGCAATCTAATTTAAATACTGGTACTTCAGTCAATACAGAGGGAAGAGAAATGTCCAGCTCAACTGATTCCCTGAAGATCAATTTTTAATCACACAAATTGTTACATAGAGGATAAAATCTTCAGTGCAGTAAATAACAGAAACTGATATCTACGCGTTTCTTGAGACTAGGCTCACTTAATCATGATCTTTACGGAATCAGTTGAGCTGGACATTTCTCTTTTCTCTGGATGGTCAAATGCTTGGACGCAGCGGGTCAGTGCTCCTGAAGACATTGCAATGCAATCACGGATGAGCTGGAACTTTCTACTTCGGGCAATACCCAAAGGATGTCGCTGGATTGGAAGGGAAAGTGGCAGTTGGTGAGGGTCCCAGCCTTTGTTTACTTCCTGACTCAGAATGCTGGGAATAACTGCTGGCTTGTCTACTATACCCGTAGTCAGCTTCTCTTTGATGTTGTTGTGGTCTCGGACCGAAACTACAAAGGACCCACATCAAAATGTCTGGATAGGAAGAAATTGGAGCAGGGTCCTCCAAAGCTGTAAGTGCCGTATGCACCGTACTCATAAAAATTGACTGCCTATCTGGTGGCAGTGAACGAGCCTTGCTTGCAATAGTGAAGGCAAAAAATTCGAAATGATCCTCTGTAGTTGATTTTTGAATCAAATCCATAGTATCATTTGCGATTTTAACAGTTTTGTCATCATTTTTTTTTTTTTTTTTTTTTTTTACTTTTTTTTTTGCTTGGCTCTCCTGCCACCGGATAGGTAGCTCTTTCTCTCCTCTGTTACATCAGCTTTTGCTGAAACTGATGCTCCAACAGCTGCAGATGCAGATATGCCAGCAGCTGCTGAACATGTGGCACCAGCTCCAGAAGAATTTCCTGCTCCGTCTTCAGATTCATCATCACTAGGAGGCCCAGGAGGAAAAATGTTCCCATCAGTGCTGTGTGAAAAAAGAAAAAAATTATTAATTATTAGGGTATGTTTCCATGCTGCATAGGAGCAGTGCTTTGGATGCAGCAAAAAGCCCGCTCCATCCAAAGCGCTGCCCCCTTGTTTGTTCTCGTGGTGATAACGCATGTTATCATTGAATAGGGGGACTGTTGTGAGTTCATTCTCTGGTTCACCAGTTGTGAGTTCTCCTTCCAGACTCCCTCTGGTGGTAACAGGAGGTAGTGAGGCTGATTTGATCGGTGGAGATCTGCCACCTGAGAATGAGGATGACGATTGGACCTCAGGAGTCTCAGATTGGATTTAAGACAGCCGACGCCCTATTCAGTTGCTGGTGATTCCTTCTGGCTTGTCAGCTCTTGGTTTTCAGCTCTGTTCCAGTCATCTAAAGCTAAGTTTTTCTGCTAATGTTCACACTTGATTTTGTTGGTCTATTCAGTTTTTTGTGTGGTCAGCCAGCCCCGGCTGGGGGCTGTGCTGAACTTCCACTCTTATTTATCAGTATTTTGCCAATTTGCTTTTTGTCCCTTATTAGATTGGCCTCTTTTTGCGCTGTCTCAGAATATTTCAGAGTGCTGATATAGTGGGAGAAGTCTAGTGACTTCAGTGTTAATTTTGCTATCAGATGTGGTGGACATTATTTTTGCAGGTTGCAGACAGTGTCTTTCCTTTCCTTTCCTTTCTAGTTAGTTTGGGCCCCATCGTTTGCTCAGCCTATTTTCCTGCCTGTGTTTGTGCCTTCATCTTGTTTCACCGTCAATACATGTGTGGGGGCTATCTATTCCTTTGGTGTCTGCTCTGGGGCAGTTAGTTTTCCCCTTTTCATGCTTCAGGCTTATTTAGTCCTCCAGCTGTGATGAAGCGTCTAGGAACATCATAGGTACGCTCCACGGCTGCTGCTAGTTGTGTGGTAGGATCAGGGATCTGCAATCTGCATAGTTACCAACCTCTCTGGTTTTCTGTGACTTAGCTTGTTTTGCTTTTTTCTCCTCGGTGACCCATTCACAAGAGAATCACCAGCCATACTGCAGATTCTAGGGTACTCAAAAGCAGGAAAAAGTTGTTAAAAAAAAGTGTCAGAATTTTATATTTATACTTTTTCCTCTTTTTCTCTGGGGCCGTAGGAGGATTTTTTTTTTCTTTTTCCTAATGGAGATTAACCAATTGTCTGATCGTGTGGAGCGGCTGGCTGCTGAAGTGCAGGGAATTTCCACCTACCTCATTCAGTCACATGCTGCTGAACCTAAGATCCCTACTCCTGATGTGTTTTCTGGGGATTGGTCTAAATTTCTGAATTTTAAGAATAATTGTAAATTATTTCTGACCTTGAAGCCTAACTCATCGGGGAGCTCTGTGCAGCAGGTTAAAATTGTCATCTCCTTGCTGCGCAGCGATCCCCAGGATTGGGCTTTTTCTCTGACACCTGAAAATCCTATTCTGACTAATGTGGATGCGTTTTGATGAACTTAATGCTGTTAATCAAGCTGAGAGAACCCTGTTGGCATTAAACCAGGGTCAGGATTTTGTAGTTATACTGTCAAAAATTCCGAAAGTGGGCGGTCCTTACTACATGGAATGCATTGGCAGCTCTCTTTCGGAAGGGTTTATCAGAGACCGTAAAAGATGTTATGGTGGGATTTCCTGTTCCCTCTGGTCTGGATGATTCTATGTCATTAGCCATTCAAGTTGATCAGCGTTTACGTGAATGTAAAACTACACGGGAGGCGCTGCCACCTTTTGAACAAACGTCCGAACCTATGCAATGTGATGGGGTTTTGTCTAGGGCGCAACGTCAGGAGTTTAGAAGGCGTAATAAGCTGTGTTTTTTCTGTGGAGACGTCTCTCATACTATTTCTGCCTGCCCAAAACGAGAGAAACGTTTTGCACACACATTTGCTGTGGGCAGTGTACAACCTAAGTTTCTTTTGGCAATTACTCTGATCTGCTCCTTATCCACGTTTTCCACAAAGGCTTTTGTGGATTCAGGAGCAGTGTTGAATCTGATGGATTTGGACTTTGCTAAACGTTGTGGTTTTTCCATGACGCCTCTGCGGACGCCTATTCCTTTGAGGGGTATTGATGCTACTCCTCAGTTTTGGACCCTGGTGACAATGCGAGTTGCCCGAGACCACCAGGAAAATTGTAAATTTTTGGTGATGCATAATTTGCATGATACTATTCTGGGTTTTCCTTGGTTGCAAACTCATAATCCATCTGCCATCGAGAACAGTCCCATCAGCTAAGCTCCTGCAGTGTGTTACTGCGCATGCGCGAGAGTTTACCGGAGTTCGGTACTCTCGCTTTATGGCCCAGCTGCGTGGGAAAATTCTCACGCAGCTCTAGTGCCGTAAAGTGATAGCACGGAGCTGCAAAACTCCGGCAAACTTTGCGATACACTGACAGGAGCATAGCTATCGCCGAAAGAAGTGACAGATCGGCGTGGGACATTCATTTTGGATTTCTGCAGACCAGGGAGTATATTGTTGGTTTATTTTTTGGGATTTTTTTCTAGGGGACTGAGGGCTTCGGGGAATTAGGTGTATGTGGTGAGTATATACTTTATGTTGTATGCTGTATGTACTGTCTGTAATGTATGTTACATGTACTGTATGTCTATTGTATGTGTTGTATAATGTCCTATATGTGTTTGGTGTTTTACTCACAATTTTACTCAGTCGCCCGACAATGGGACTACTCTCCCAACATAATAACCTGGATGGGAGCAGCAGTCCCATACGGCGACTGAGAACAATTATGTCGCACTATCGTCGCATGGGGACAGACAGACGCACACAGACACAGAGAGACTGACACACACAGACAGACACACACACACATACATACCAGGTCAATCGAAGCCAGTCATCCATCCCCATGTGACAATAGCCCTCCATTTTGGCTCCAAGATGGTGACTTCCTTCCTGCACACTTACACACTCCGCCCACACACTTGACATCACTTCCCTCTGCAGCATTTTTAACACCCTAATCCGCAGCAAAACCGCAGATCTTTTTTACATCTGTGGTTTTGCTGTGAATTGGACAAAATCAATGGAAGTCAATGGCTGCAGAAACACTGCAGATCCGCAAAAAGAATTGACATGCTGCGGAAAATAAAACTCTTCGATTCTCCACGTTTTTTTCCGCAGAGTGTGCACAGCGTTTTTGAATTTTCCATTGATTCACATTGTGTGCACAACGCACTGCAGATTTGAGGCAATTCCGCGCGTCCAAAAACGCTGCGGAAACGCATCAAAAACTGCAACGTTTGTACATACCCTAAATTCTTCAATTTTGGGATAACTGGCTGATAGTATATGCCAGAATTGACAAATACTTTTATGTATTTTATACATAAATGGATGAAATGTATGTACAAATGGAACTCTATGCACTATTTTAGCTATGGGTCTATGTTGGGAGTACCTGCAATGACTAAGTAATGCCCTGTAGTAGCCTCTACTTAGAAATTTATTTTCTCTCACCCTTTCATTACTCCTTCCATGTTTCTGTAACTCTTTTTTTCATAATGTTTCTATATCTTAATACAACTCTAGAAAGAATGTTGTTTTATGAGCTGTAGCGATTTAAGGTTTTTTATCCTTCATGAAATTGGCAAGCTGTGACGCTGTTGACATGTGAGGTTCTTTGAACCACTAAATATTATTTCACATCGCAGAGTTCTCATGGCTAGTATTATTTAATAGAAGGATTCTGCTTTATTCTGACCTTATAATATTTTGTTATCTACGTTTTGTCTGATTTCATGTTTATTCATGTATTATTTTCAATAAAAAGACCATTGAAAAGAAAAGAAATTTATTTTCAATCTCGTCCAATCTATTTTTGGTCTGTGTATCCGAAACAATCCTGTTTATTCGGCAAAATTGAGACATGGGAATGGATTCCTTAGTGGCTCTTGGGTGGCAACTAAAACAAAACAATGATCGGTCTCTTTCACATACAAATCAATGTCCAGTGTTCCATCAGGTAATTTACCGTATATACTCGCGTATAATCTGAGATTTTCAGCCAATTTTTTGGGGCTGAAAGTCCCTCTCTCGGCTTATACGTGAGTCAGATACTGGGGGTCGGCGGGGGAGGCGGCATGAGGATGTCAGAGATCATACTCACCCCCTCCTGGCACGTCTCTGCAGCCCCACTGCTTCTCCCATGCCTTCCTTCAGCGGTCACGTGGTACCGCTCATTAAAGTCATGAATATGCGCATATTCATGACTTTAATTAGCGGTACCACGTGACCACTGAAGGAAGAGCTGCCAGAGATGCAGTGGCTGCAGAGACAGCGCCAGGAGGGGGTGAGTATATGCGATATTCACCTGTCCTTGGTCCATTGCTTAGCCCACTCTGTCCTCCGCGTCCTCTGTCAGTGACATTCAGGCAGCAGAGGGCGCGATGACGTACAGTTGTGGCCAAAAGTTTTGAAACCCCTACAATTCTGTCAGATAATACTCAGTTTCTTCCTGAAAATGATTGCAAACACAAATTCTTTGGTATTATTATCTTCATTTAATTTGTCTTAAATGAAAAACACAAAAGAGAATGAAGCAAAAAGCAAAATATTGATCATTTCACACAAAACTCCAAAAATGGGCCAGACAAAAGTATTGGCACCCTCAGCCTAATACTTGGTTGCACAACTTTTAGCCAAAATAACTGCGACCAACCGCTTCCGGTAACCATCAATGAGTTTCTTACAATGCTCTGCTGGAATTTTAGACCAGTCTTCTTTGGCAAACTGCTCCAGGTCCCTGATATTTGAAGGGTGCCTTCTCCAAACTATTTTTAGATCTCTCCACAGGTGTTCTATAGGATTCAGGTCTGGACTCATTGCTGGCCACCTTAGAAGTCTCCAGTGCTTTCTCTCAAACCATTTTGTAGTGCTTTTTGAAGTGTGTTTTGGGTCATTGTCCTGCTGGAAGACCCATGACTTCTGAGGGAGACCCAGCTTTCTCACACTGGGCCCTACATTATGCTGAAAAATTTGTTGGTAGTCTTCAGACTTCATTATGCCATGCACACGGTGAAGCAGTCCAGTGCCAGAGGCAGCAAAGCAACCCCAAAACATCAGGGAACCTCCGCCATGTTTGACTGTATGGACCGTTTTCTTTCCTTTGAATGCCTCTTTTTTTCTCCTGTAAACTCTATGTTGATGCCTTTGCCCAAAAAGCTCTACTTTTGTCTCATCTGACCAGAGAACATTCTTCCAAAACGTTTTAGGCTTTTTCAGGTAAGTTTTGGCAAACTCCAGCCTTGCTTTTTTATGTCTCGTGGTAAGAATTGGGGTCTTCCTGGGTCTCCTACCATACAGTCCCTTTTCATTCAGACGCTGACGGATAGTACGGGTTGACACTGTTGTACCCTCGGACTGCAGGGCAGCTTGAACTTGTTTGGATGTTAGTCGAGGTTCTTTATCCAACATCTGCACAATCTTGCGTTGAAATCTCTTGTCAATTTTTCTTTTCCGTCCACATCTAGGGAGGTTAGCCACAGTGCCATGGGCTTTAAACTTCTTCATGACACTGCGCACGGTAGACACAGGAACATTCAGGTCTTTGGAGATGGACTTGTAGCCTTGAGATTGCTCATGCTTCCTCACAATTTGGTTTCTCAAGTCCTCAGACAGTTCTTTGAGCATGGAGAAAAGAAAGAAGACCAATGTGGTATACATAAGGACACAGGACAGAGGTTGAGTCAACTTTAATCCATGTCAACTGGCTGCAAGTGTGATTTAGTTATTGCCAACACCTGTTAGGTGCCACAGGTAAGTTACAGGTGCTGTTAATTACACAAATTAGAGAAGCATCACATGATTTTTCGAACAATACTTTTGTCCACCCTCTTTTTTATGTTTGGTGTGGAATTATATCCAATTTGGCTTTAGGACAATTTTTTTGCATTTTTTCATTTAAGACAAATTAAATTAAGATAATAATACCAAAGAATTTGTGTTTGCAATCATTTTCAGGAAGAAACTGAGTATTATCTGACAGAATTGCAGGGGTGTCAATACTTTTGGCCACAACTGTAGCTAGTGCGCTCCCTCTGCTGCCTGAACGTTACTGACAGAGGACACGACAGACAGAGCAGTGCGCAGCGATGGACCGGGGACAGGTGAATATCGCAGGAGCCGGGGCCCTGAGCCGCCTGCTCAGGATACTGGCACCTGGCCCCCAGCGACGAGAGGTGAGTATGTCTTTTTTTATTTGCAGCAGCAGCATATGGGAGCATAACCTATGGAGCATCTTATGGGGGCATTATCTATGGAGCATTTTATGGGGTCATAACCTTTATGGAGCAGCATATGGGGCATATTATTCTACGAAGCATCTTATGGGGCCATTATTAATCTTTGTGCAGCATTATATGGGGCATATTTTGTATGGAGCATTTTATGGGGCCATCATGAACTGTATGGAACATTATATGGGGCTCCTGATTCAATATGGATATTCAAAAACATTTAACCTACTGATGTCTCAATTAATTTTACTTTTATTGGTATCTATTTTTATTTTTGAAATTTACCAGTAGCTGCTGCATTTTCCACCCTAGGCTTATACGTGAGTCAATAAGTTTTCCCAGTGTTTTTGTTGCAAAATTAGGGGGGGGGGGGTCGGTTTATATTTGGGTCGGCTTATACACAAGTATATACAGTAATGATGATAGTATCCAAAAAACTAACGGAGTTAGAATCATAATGTAAAGTAAATTGCAGCTCCGGCCATATCTGATTCACAATGAAAAGACAGGAGGGAGTCCAATGTGCCCTGACAAATGCAAAACAGTTCATCAATATATCGTTGCCATATTAAGGCGTTGTCTTGAAAATTGCAATTGGTGTAGCTATATTGTTCTTCTATATTTGTATTCCTTACTGTCTCTCCTCAGATTTTATTGTAGGAAATGCATTCCATAAGATTGTGTATATCTTTATGAATGTCTGTTCTTATGCCTTTTTATATTACTTATACCCAGTAGAAGTTTTTATCTACTAATCACATTGCCATATAGTCTTAATATTGTTTTCATTACCATAGGTTTGCAGGCTATTTTTTTAATTATCCACATAATATTGAATGGCGTGGATAAGAAATTACCTTATATTACTACTAAGTATCATCTGTTTCCCACCAATATGGCGCCTTGTGGCGACATCTTTATCATGTGCATCACTTCTTGTAATGTGTACACGTTGTATCACATGACCGCATGATAACCAGGAGCACAATTTACCTTACATCATTATGGAATGTCATTTGTTAACCACCAACATGGCGCTCAAGTGGCAACCACCTTTTTTCATGCGCGTCACATCCTGTCACATGCACATGTTGTATCACATGACCGGACGATAACCGGAAGTACATCTCTACCTAATCCAGCGTGAGTCTCTATTTAACCCGGCTGTGAAGCACATTGTACATCGCCTTCCCCAGCACGGTCTCTCTTATTACTACTGTTCTGCCTTCATACACATTGACACGGTGTGCACGCTAGCATACAGCATAAACCACCTTCTATCTTCCAAAATAAGCAGACCGTTCTCTGTAGTCTAACTTGTTTATTGGTGAAGAGTATAGAACATGCAGTAAAACTATAAATACAAACGACATGGGTAAGTATTGGGCAGATGATCACACAGCTAACACAATTACAGGAAGTATACAGTGTGATGCAAACTTCACATGGAATACAAAGGTGTCTAATTACATCTACTGAGCACTGGCTGCTGTACAGTTAATAACATCTCTGTAACACTGCATTGCAAGAAAAGATATTAACCTTACCAGATATGCTTTACCAGGATAACAAACTCAAGTAGGGGAGTTACAGGAGGACAAGTAAACAACGTGCGTCCTATGATATACACAGAAGAAAATGGCATCTCCCTCATCCCAGAATACATTGCTTCAATCCCATAATGCATCACTCTGTTAAAGACACAGGCTGTAAAGCCATTTAAGACACAGCTATAAATTCAGCCACCACTGGATGGTGCTAACAAACTAGCACATAGTACAAACATATTTGCCCTATTCAGAGGGCAGAACAACTACTGAAGGCTTCATCTGTGAGTGTTCTCTTTGCTGATTCCTTTTGCTGATTTACTATTAGATTTCAATTATCTTTCAGTTCATTGACTCTGTGACAGGTCTCTATTGTATTAATTCTACAGAGACCAGATGATTGATAGTAGTAATTACCATTACTTATTGTGGGCAGAACACTGCACGCTTGGCATCAACTGATGCCACTTCATTTTCCAGGTTTGGAGCCGTAAAGGCGTGCTTACAGTGATGCCAAACTTTACAAGACTTCTGACTGGTGGGTGATGTTGACTTGTAAGACTGAGCCACATGAATTAAACAAGCAATGGCACGAACAAGCGGGTTCCAGGTTGAAAACCTGCTGAAATTATGGGATTTGAGGTGATTGTGTGAAGTCACCGTACTTAGAGTGGATACCTGAGGGCCGATTTCTTCATCTGCATCTACCAGTTCAAAGGTGTCTGATTCATCACTGTAAGGAGTTGAACGGTATAAGAATGCAGGGCCCGTAAACCAGGTTGTGTCCTTAAGGTGTCTAGATTCAACAGATCTAGTTGCGTGGTCTGCAGGATTGTGGTGTGTTGACACATAGCGCCATTATTTAGGGCAAGTGGACCTCCTGATCCTTAGCACCCGATTGTTGATGTAAACATAAAAGCGTCGAGTTCTACTCAGACAGCAAGGTAGTGCTTGGGTACATTTGCAACGAAACGCAACGTCCTTGATTTCCTGGTCAATTTCTGTCGAGATAAGTTCAGCAAACTCTACTGCTAGCACAGCCACACAGAGTTCCAGTCTGGGTATTGTGTGCTCCTGGACTGGCGCTAGTTTTGTCAGGCTCATAACAAGCCTTACATGGCATTGTTCATTAATGTCAGTAGTTTTCAGATATGCTACTGCTGCAATCGCTTTGGTTGAGGCATGGTTGAAGATACAGAGCTTTTGCGTCTTGACTCCTGTTGATGGCACAGAAGCGTATGGTCATGCCATGTAAAGATCTGACAAGGTTTCTAAAGATTTCTTCCATCTTACCCACAAACCTCTCTTCTCCATAGGAAGCGGATCATCCCATTCGGACCTCTCTTGGGTGAAGTCTCTCAACATCATTTTACCTTGGATAGTTACAGGGGTTACAAATCCTAGAGGATGGTACAGGCTGTTTATCACGGACAGGACGCCTCTACGTGTGAAAGGTTTTTCTTCTTCCATGATCCGAAAGGTCAATGCATCTCTCTTCAAATCTCAGAGCAAACCAAGGCTCCGTTGCATGGGAAGAGAGTCTGTGTCTAAATCCAAATCTTATACATCAGTTAAGTAATCTTGAGAGGGAAAAGCTGCCATAATTTTTTGGCTGTTGGAATCAATTTTGTGCAGCCTCAAATTGGACAAAGCTAGCATTTCTTGTGTCCTTTTTAGGAGACTAACTGTCGATTCATCTGTGGGCATGGATTTCAAGCAGTCGTCCACGTAGAAATCCTTCTCCACAAACGATCTAACATCTGACCCATACTTTGCCTCGCCCTCTCTGGCTGAATGTCTAAGACCATAGATGGCGACAGCAGGAGAAGGGCCATTCCCGAAGATGTGTACTTTCATCCGATATTCCATGATGTCTTTGTAGGGGGTCATTATCGCGGTACCAGAAAAACCTCAAATAGTTTCTATATTCTTTAGTGACAAGGAAGCAATGAAACATCTGTTGTATGACAGCCATAAATGCCACTGCATCTTTGCGGAAGCAAAGAAGTACTCCTAGAAGTCTGTTGTGAGGTCTGGGCAAGACAAAAAGACATCGTTCAGCGAGACATCTTCAAATCAGGCACTTGAGTCAAATATTACTCTTATCTGACCAGGTTTCTTAGGATGATGCACGCCAAAATGGGTAGATGCCAACATTCCTCGGAATCTTGGAGTACAGGTGCAATTTCTGCCTGGCCATTCTGAAGTATTTTCTCCATGAAGGCAAAGAAGTGCTCTCTCATTTCAGGTGCCTTCTGAAATTTACAATTGAGGGAGACAAATCGACCGTAGACAGGTTCTCTGTTGGGTAAGCGTTACCTCTGGGGTTTAAACTGTAGAGGGGCCATCCAACTCTGACTCATCTCTTACCATCTCTCGATCCATGATGCCCAAAAACAGTCTGTCTTCTATAGACATTGCTACCTTCTTGTCTTCTCTTGTTCTGTGGAAAAATGTGCACCCTATGTGATCTTGGTCGCCGTCACATGTGTGGTCTTCACAGGAAGGAACAGCTAATGGACAAGGTAGAGGAGCATTGTGTGGCAACTCTTACCAGGCAGCTACTCTTACATGTCTGGAAGAGAGACAGACATCCATTTTCAAGAGTATTGGTAAGCATGCTGTCGACTAAGGCCGGCTTGTGTGCTTCTCCTAGGCAGATGACCCATCCAAGGTCGTGCCTCTGTGTGTATGGAGAGTTCCTGGAGCCATTTATACATTATCTAGCCTTGTGGACTTGTAGTATATCTCTTCCCAGGAGTAGAGCTATTGGGGTTTCTGGATCCATTTCAGGTATCAGGTGGGCTATACGCTTTAGATGGGGGTGATGCAGTGTCAGACTGAAGATCATTGGGCCCACCAGAGGATTTGATTCTGAGGGCCCACAATTCTCCCCCACTCAAGGTCTGCACTATGAACCCACCTGAAGAAGCAGCCAGGGCCCACCAGAGAATCTCTGGTGGGCCAGTCCAACTCTGGGGTGATGTGTCGCCACCTCCCGTGAAGGTATTTATGACCTATTGTCAGAAATCTGGTTGCACTCCAGGATGGTCGGTAGTGATAGGCAGGTTTGGCCATCTATGGACTCCACCTTGTATCCGGTTGCTTTTCTCCCTGCCGTCTCAACGGTACCTGAACACGTCCTCAGGGTGTAGGGAGAACCAGGGCCTACAATGCTGAAGTTGTCAAAGAATATGGACCTGGCTAGGGACCTGTTACTTTGGTCATCCAGGATTGTGTATATCTTGAGGGCTTTGTCCTTGTGGCCTGCAGGATAGACTTGGACAAGGCAGATTTTTGAACAGGACCTTCCTCCTGTGAGTTCCTTGCAGATCTCCATGCATTTAGAGATGACCTCACGGGTGTCTTCGTCGGTTTCCTTCTGCTTCTCATCGTGCTCCTCTGCTTGTGACAACACTAGTGGAGTTGATCCAGGGTGCATGGCTGTATTGTGATCCGTGCTGCTGCATTCTGCACATTTCACGCTAGCTTCACAGTTCCTGGCGAAGTGAGAGGTTGTGGCACAATATTTGAAGCAGATGTTGTTCTCTTTGAGGAAACCTTTGCGATCCTCTAAAGACTTCTCCATGAAGGCTCTGCATTTTAGTAGAGGATGTGGTTTCTTGTGTAGAGGACAATGTTTACTGACATCCTGAGGCTTGCTCTCGTCCGGAGGAGATTTATTCACATTGTGAGGAGGGCCTGTGGAAACAATGTTAGTTTTGTGGACTGCCACGGGTGTCCTACTGGGTTTGACACTGGGGCAGTGGAACACGACAGAGTAAAGTCAAAACTAGGGTCATTTCTAATCGTAGATTGTTTGGTGACAAAATCAACAAATACAGTGAAAGGAGGGAATGATACATTATGATTTTGTTTATACTCTAAACCACATGTAATCCACTTTTCTTGTAGGTTGTAAGGAAGTTTCTGTACTATCGGATTAAAACCCCTAGCGATGTCTAAGTATGCCAATCCGGGCAAATCTCCTTCCTCCTGGGCAACCTGTAATTCAATCAATAAATCCCTCTGATCTCTAAGCTTTTGATAAGCTTTAGGTCCTATCTTAGGAAAATCATCAATCCTTTTATATAAACCATTCTCTATGACTTCTACTGTCCCATAGCATTCATCAAGTCTTTCCCACACTTTACGTAGACCTGTGCTGGGATGCTTTACGTTAATGTCGTTTGGCAAAGGATGATCTTGCATTGGCTGCTTCGGCCTCAGCACGAGCGACAGCAGCAAGCTCTGCTATTGACGACCTGCCTGAACTTGCTCGTGACCTTGTTTTGATTGAGGAAGCACTGTTTCGAGACATTGTGCGCTTAGCTGCGTATTGCTGAGTATACTGGCGGGAAACTGAGTCTATGCGTGGCGGGAAAGATGAAGCACTTTATGGCGGGCTGCACTCTCGGTACTTGACTGTATGGCGGCTGCGGCAGTATCCGCAGGCAGTGCGGTGTGGGTGCAAGCGGTTCCTTAAGTCGTATTTACTATCGCAGGTGTCTAGCATCTGTTATACTGTTCTGCCTTGATACACGTTGACACAGTGTGCACTCTAGCATACAGCATAAACCACCTTCTATCTTCCAAACTAAGCAGACCGTTCTCTGTAGTCTAACCTGTTTATTGGTGAAGAGTATAAAACATGCGGTAAAACTATAAAGAATACAAACGACATGGGTAAGTATTGGGCAGATGATCACACAGCTAACACAATTACAGGAATCATACAGTGTGATGCAAACTTCACATGGAATACACAGGTGTCTAATTACATCTACTGAGCACTGGCTGCTGTACAGTTAATAACATCTCTGTAACACTGCATTGCAAGAAAAGATATTAACCTTACCAGACATGCTTTACCAGGACAACGAACTCAAGTAGGGGAGTTACAGGAGGACAAGTAAACAACGTGCGTCCTATGATATACACAGATGAAAATGGTTCAATCCCATAATGCATCACTCTGTTAAAGACACAGGCTGTAAAGCTATTTAAGACACAGCTATAAATTCACCACTAGTTGGTGCTAACAAACCAGCACATAATACAAACATATTTGCCCTATTCAGAGGGCAGAACAACTACTGTAGGCTTCATCTGTGAGTGTTCTCTTTGCTGATTCCTTTTGCTGATTTACTATTAGATTTCAATTATCTTTCAGTTCATTGACTCTGTGCCAGGTCTCTATTGTATTAATTCTACAGAGACCAGATGATTGATAGTAGTAATTACCATTACTTATTGTGTTTTCATTTTTTTTCCAGCCTTTCACTGGTCTACAAAAAAAAAAAAAAAAAATTTTCTGGCATGTACTTTAAGAACAGTTTTAGACTAATTTGAGGGTGCTGAATTCAAATCTGATCTTATAATTTCTTTATCACATCACGTTTTTGCACTATAGGTATATAGCCCATTTTCATGAATTCCATGAAAAATATTAGTAGTGTATGAAAAGTGCCGGTTTATACGGTTCACTAAGGTAAATTTAGTTTTCATTTAGTCTCCCAATAAATGTGAGAATATCTTTGTTTACTTTGAACATAATTCACATTTGTTATGATAAAAAAGTAAAACAGTCAAAGCTCTCAATCACAGTGGAGAATGCTTTAACTATATATGTTCAACTTTTCCTGGTCTTAGTGAAGAGAAGAAAAAGGCTGGAATATTTGATGGACCTCAAATAAGAACACTTATGAGAGACCCAAATTTTATCACATCAATGAATGAGACAGAAGAAAGAGCTTGGAATGCATTTTGTAATGTGGTGCAGAATTTTTTAGGGAATAAGAAAGCAGACAACTATGAAGAGATTGTGGAAGAGCTACTAATGAGTCTGCGAAATCTTGGATGTAGAATGAGTATCAAGATTCACTATTTACACAGCCATTTGGACTTTTTCCCCCCCCCCCCGAGAACCTTGGGGATGTGAGCGAGGAACAAGGGGAGCGTTTTCACCAGGACATTAAAACAATGGAAGAACGGTATCAACGCCGGTGGGACTCACATATGATGGCTGACTATTGCTGGAGCTTGATGAGAGACAACCCAGAAGCTGTAGATCACAGGTCAGCCAAGAAAAGAAAGTTCAAATAACTGCCATTTGCCATTCATCTGTGTGCCATATATATTTGTTTTTATATTTTGTAGTTTAATTCTGTAAGTATATTTCATTTGCTATACATAGACTTTGTAATCTTTGTTATTCCTTGATTAAAAATATACAACATGTAGTACCGAAAATCATGTGTTTTTATCATAAAACGTTCGAAAGGAGTAATTTTCATCAAAAATTGAAAATATCTCGAAATCCTGATGTGATAGCCAAAAACGGAGTTCATATTCGTAATCAGCAGCCAAAATTGACTTAAAATATGTTTTAAAACCTTTTGCCAGAAAAATTGCGTTCACCATAATTATTCACATTTGAGGCACCATCTGGTAATGTGACTCTTTTACTCTATTTAAATTGCTGTTACCTTTAGTAACCTCTCCAATCTTTATTACACTTATTGCTGTGATATTCGCTTGATTGGATGATCTGGAGTCATGTTCATGTTTATTCTTTGCTACTTTATTATGATACTTTGAATATTTATTTTTTCAGGTCCGACATGTATAATATCCAATTTTCATTATCTTTATTTTTTTTATATTTTCTTTTTTTCCCCCATTTATTATGAACCAATGTATAACGGTCTATACGTGTGTGGTAGTTATGTTTGGTTATCTGTTGTATTTTAGTTCTGAGGAAGACCAACAACTTTTTTTATGTGGATCCTTCTGTTTTTGCTTTAGGTGCAATAAATATATTATTTCAGCATTGAAGGAGTGCCATGTTCTATTTTCCTCTTCTATATGGGACCACCCTATAAGAGTGCCACATCAGCCTGATACGGACTATTTTCTTAGATAGTGTGCCTGAACAACACTTCTATACCTAACAATTTTAAAGTGGAAATCTGGCCTTCTGATTTGCCACTGACACACAGTCTTAGCACAAACAATATGGAGTAGCTCATGTCCCCTCCAGGCTAACACTAAACACTATACTAACAATATATTAGTATTAGATGGGTTGGCATGATAGCCGGGGTCTGCAGGAGACCCATGTGGCTGTCATTGCCGGATTGCTATGAGCGCCGCCCAGCATTTCTGCTTAAGCCCTGCTCTGTGTAGCACAAGTGATCAGATGATCACAGCTTCTAGTCTCCCATGAAGAAGCAAGTGTAAAGTAAAAAAAAGTTTTTAAAAATATTTAAAAAATATACAAGTTTAAATCGCTACATTCAAAATAAAACAATTCAAAAAAACATATATTTGGTATCGCCGCGTTCAGAATCGCCCGATTTATCAATATCTAAACATAAATTAATCCGACTGGTAAAAGGCGTAACGAGAAAAAAGTAAACAAGCCAGAATTACTTGTTTTGGTCACCTCATCATTGTATTAACCCCTTTCTGACATCTGACGTACTATCCCGTCCATGGGACCCGAGCCCATATGCCCATGGACGGGATAGTACGTCATAGCGATCAGCGACGCTCACGGGGGGAGCGCCGCTGATCGCAGCCGGGTGTCAGCTGATTATCACAGATGACACCTGGCACTATGTGTCAGGGGCGGTCACGGACTGCCCCTGACACATTAACCCCTGGCACACTGCGATCAAACACAGTGTACCGGGGTTTAGGGAAGCATCGGCAAGGAGGGGGCTCCCTCCGTGCTTCCCTGAGACGCCCACAGCAGTGCGATGTGCAGCTTTGCTGTGGGGGCCTCCTTCCCTGCAGGTCTCCAGATTCAATATGGCGGCAGGGACCTTCGGGGGCCTGCAGGGAGCCGGCTTCCTCACTGCCTGCAGAGTGCAGGCATGAGGAAGCCTTGTGCAGCGATCTGTGATGTGTCAGATCAGCGATCTCACACATGACAGTGATGTCCCCCCTAGGACAGTGTAATAAAGTAAAAAAAAAGTGTAAAAATAATTTATAATAAAAAAAAAATAAAAAATAAAAAAAAAAAATCGCTAAATAAATAAAAAAATAAAAAATATTCCCTAATAAATTCATTTTTTGGAAATAAAAAAAAAAAAACAATAAAAGTACATATATTTAGTATCGCCATATTTAGTATAGCCGCATCCGTAACGACCCGCCCTATAAAACTGTCCCATTAGTTAATCCCGTTAGCGAACCCCTTAAAAAATAAAAATAAAAAGCAAAGCAAAAAATAATGCTTTATTATCATACTGCCGAACAAAAAGTGCAATAACGCGCGATCAAAAAGACAGATGTAAATAACTATGGTACTGCTGAAAACGTCATCTTGTCCCGCAAAAAACGAGCTGCCACACAGCATCATCAGCAAAAAAGTAAAAAAGTTATAGCTCGCAGAATAAAGCGATGCAAAAAAGCCGGATTACTTACCGGTAATGCTCTTTTAATGAGTCCACGACAGCACCCACTGGAGGTATCGGATCCGCCCATTTGGAACAGGAAACCCTACAGGAAAGATAAAAGGGGCGGTCCGCCTTTCCTCCTCAGTTTTACGTTTCAGAGTACCAGAAGGACCGCCAAGGATTAGGCAATGTTCTCTTATTTTAACATCTTTCTTATCCATTATTTGGTTAATATACTTTAACTATTGATATCCTTAGGGGGGGAAGTGAGCGGGTGCTGTCGTGGACTCATTAAAAGAGCATTACCGGTAAGTAATCCGGCTTTTTACTCTTCGCCACGACAGCACCCACTGGAGAGATTCCAGAGACCATCACCTGGGTGGGACCACCGTGCCAAGGATAGTCCTGCCAAAGCTTAAGTCAGAGGTTGATGAAAGATCAAGTCTGTAGTGGTTATAGAAGGTAGAAGGGGATGACCAAACTGCCGCCTTACATATAGTTTCAATCGGAACATCTCCCTTTTCCGCCCAAGAGGTTGCCATTGCCCTGGTGGAATGCGCCCTGATGTTCCCTGGAGGATCTTCGTTTTTTGCGGAGTAGGCTAAACGAATGGCCTCTCTGATCCACCGGGAAATGGTGCTCTTCGTGACTCCATACCCCTTCTTACAGCCCTGAAATGAAACAAATAGGGCCCTACTCTGCCTCCAACTGTTGGACCTCTCAATACATTTTAGGACAGTTCTTTTGACGTCCAGAGTATGGAACTTCTGCTCTTCCGGAGTAGAGGGATTTTTATAGAAGGTTGGCAGGAGTATCTCCTGAGATCTATGGTATTTTGTTGCCACTTTTGGCAGGTAGGCAGGGTCTGGTTTTAATACCAATCTGTCTTGGTATTCTTGGAAAAAAGGTGGATCTATTGACAAGGCCTGGATATCCCCCACTCTTCTAGCTGAGGTCAGTGATACTAAGAGGGCCATTTTAAGTGCTAAGTATTTGAAGGGTATTGTGTCGATCGGCTCAAAGGGGTCTACCGTTAGGGCGTCTAAGACCAGATTTAGATCCCATGTAGGGACGGAGGGTATGTGGATTGGAGCTATTCGTTCACATGCTGTAATGAAACGAGTTATCCACTTGTTGCCTGCTATATTATGGCCATATAGTGCTCCTAATGCCGATATTTGTACTCTCAGTGTATTTACTGCTAAGCCTAAGTCTTTCCCCTTCTGCAGAAGTTCCGAGATTGGGATTATCGGAACTTCTGCTGTATGAGGTACTGTATGGAATTGAAGAAATTTTTTCCATATTCTAGTGTAAATTTGGGTTGTGGACTGTTTTCTACTTTGTAGTAGTGTAGTAATTAAGGACTCCGAGAATCCTCTTGTCCTCAATAACTGCCTCTCAAATTCCACGCCGTCAAGTGCAAGCTGAGCACTTGAGGGTGGAAAAAGGGGCCTTGGGAGAGTAGATTGGCAGTCGGAAGGATCCAAGGATCTGTTACTGACATAATCTGCAGCCACGAAAACCACGGTCTTTTTGGCCAGAACGGTGCTATTAAGATTATTCTTGCTTTGTCGTCTCTGATCTTCCGAATTACTTGAGGTAGGAGGATCAATGGAGGGAACGCATACGCCAGGTTGAAATTCCATGGAGCTAGAAAGGCGTCCAGTATGTCTGGGTGATCTGACAGAGACAGGGAGGCAAATGTTTTTATCTGCCTGTTCTCCTTTGTGGCGAAAAGGTCCACCTCGGGTTGTCCCCATGAGGCTACTATGTCCCTGAAGACCTTCCGATTGAGGCACCACTCTCCTTGTCGTAGAGTGTGTCGGCTTAGGAAGTCTGCCTTTTGATTGCTCTCGCCTCTGATATGAAGGGCCGAGAGGGACAAAAAATAGTTTTCTGCTAAGTTTAAAATTCTTGCCGCTGAAGACATCAGAGTCTCTGATCGAGTTCCTCCTTGTCTGTTTATATATGCCACTGTGGTGGTGTTGTCCGATAGGATCCTTACATGCTTCTGTTGGAGCTGCGGAAGGAAGTTGTATAGAGCATAGAACACTGCAGTCAGTTCTTTTAAATTAGATGAGTAATCGCATTCCTCTTTACTCCACCTTCCCTGATGAAACCCATTCTCCATGTGGGCTCCCCAGCCCTGCGGACTGGCATCGGTGGTTACGATACAGGATGGAACTATAACCCATGGAACTCCTGAACATAAATGGTCATCGTCTAACCACCACTCTAGGGAAGTCAAGACTTCTTGTGACAGGGTTATTTTGCTCTGCAAATGACCACTATGTCGCTTATCCTCTTGGAGGATCTGGTGTAGTAGCGTACGGACATGGTACTGGGCCCACCGGACTGCCGGGGTGCAAGAATTTAGTGATCCTAATAGTGACATTGCTCCTCTCAAGGATACACGTGGTTTATCTATAGCTGCTTGTATTTTTTGTTTTGTGAGGGTGATTTTTACCTGAGGTAGTAGACATCTCTGGGTCAAGGAATCTAGTTGAAATCCTAGAAATGTCTGGAGAGATTGCGGATCGAGTCTGGACTTTTGGATATTGATGATCCAGCCAAGACTCTGAAAAGAGGAGATTGCGTCAGTCACGCGTTCAGTACATTGTTTGACTGAATTCCCAATTATTAGGAAGTCGTCTAGATATGGCACAATTAGTGTGTCCTTTTGGCGAAGGTAGGCCATCACTTCTGCCATCACCTTGGTAAATATTCTTGGTGCCGTGGAAAGCCCGAAGGGCATTGCCGCGTATTGGAAATGACGAATCCTTCCCTCGACTTCCACTGCGACTCTTAGGTATTTCTGGAATCTGTTGTGTATAGGGAGATGATAATAAGCATCTTTTAAATCAATCCCTGCCATTACGCAATTTGGGAAAAGAAGCTTTATAGTGGATCTAATTGATTCCATTTTGAAATTATAATTTTTTATAAATGAATTTAGCTTCTTTAAATTAATAATGGTTCTAAACGTACCGTCTGGTTTAGACACCAAAAACAGGGGAGAGTAAAAGCCTCTACCCTGTTGTTCCTCAGGGACGTCAACTAAAACTTTTTTAGCTAGTAGGACTCGAATCTCGTCTTCGAGAGCCTTTTGCTGAAGTGAGGAATTAAGGCGAGTTATAACAAAGAACTCATAGGGGATCCGAAGGAATTCAATCTTTATTCCTTCCTTGATTATGTTCAAAATCCATGGGTTTAACGTAATTTGTTCCCACTTGGTAAAAAAAAATTTTAATCTACCCCCAACTGGTGGGTCTAAACTCTTAATTTTTATCTCTCCTATATGTTGGCCCTCTGAAGATGGTACCCTTCTGCTTTTCGTCTTTCGTGGCCCATCTACTCGTTCTGTCCGATTGTCTTCTTCTCCCGAATGGCCGTCTCTTAAAGGTTTTCCTATAAAACGGAATGGGAGAATCACTGAAGGCCTTTTTCCTTTCTTTTGCCTTGGCGAGAATTTCGTCTAAGGCTTTTCCAAAGAGGAACTCACCCTCGCATGGGGTTGCACTAATTTTGGATTTTGATTGTGCATCCCCTTTCCAGCTCTTTATCCACAGCGCGCGTCTGGCGTTATTCACCAGGGCTGCCGACCTCGCTGCCAGTCTTAGGGTGTCCGCTGAAGCGTCTGCCATAAAGGCAGCTGCACCTCTTATCAACGGGATGGCTGCACGCAGTTTCTCCCTTGACACTCTTTGCTCAATCTGCTGGTCTAATTGATCTAGCCATACCAGCATTGATCTAGCAGTACATGTGCTGGCTATTGCGGGTTTGAATACCCCGGTGGTGGATTCCCAGGACCTTTTGAGCGAAGATTCAGCCTTTCGGTCTAATGGGTCTGCTAACAATCAATCCTGCGTCCTCGACCGGGATCGAGGTCTGTTTGGAAGTGGAGGATATGACGGCATCCACCTTTGGTACTTTAGTCCATTTTAATAGATCTTCATCAGTGAACGGGTATTTCCGTTTTGAAGCTGATGGGAGAAAGCCCCTCTGGTTGTGTTTTTCCCACTCTCTTTTGATGAGGTCCTTAATTGCCGGTATCACCGAAAATGATCTCCTCTTTTTCTCTGCCAATCCCGCAAACATAATGTCCTGCGCGGTTTGGGCTCCCCTTTCCTCTTCACACCCCATAGTATTTCTAACCGCTTTTACAAGGTTATCTACGCTGTCCAGTGGAAAACATGCGCGTCCTTCCATCTCCGAGGATGACGATGAGGACGTGGATGCGGAGCCTGAGTTTAACTCCTGTTCTTCCTCTGACTCTGAACTAACAATGACCTGTTTCTTATGACTGGACTCTGCGGGAGTGCTGGCGCGGTTGATGGCTTGTATTTCCTCCCTAATTATGGCTCGGATATCTTTGGAAGATATCGTCGACCCCTGCCTGGTCTCTTTCATGCATTGTTTGCAGAGTTTTTTGGGGTAGGAGTCAGGGAGAGGATCTGAACATAATGCGCATTCTTTATGTTTAGTTTTTTCTTTTTTCTTTGACTGAAGTGAGAGGTCAAAGGTAAAGAGAGGGGGGGGAGGGAGGAGGTTAGCTTAATAGGTAGAGTATATACTTTGCACACTCACCCAGTGAAGCTTAATACCGGGTCGGATGGCTGAGACGGTCTGGATTGGGTTTCTGCTGCCTCGCTCCTGCGGGCAGTCTCTGTCCTGGCGCTGCGGTCCCTGGTGGAGTTGCCCCCAGCTGAATCCCCTGCTGGGGTCTGCGACTCTGCGGGGGACGACATGGTTCCAACGATGTAGCGCTGCAGCGCTGTTTTATCTTTATTCTTGTCGTGCCCCCGGAAGTCGCCCTGTCACAGGGCGCATGCGCCGCGTCATCGCCATCCTACCCCGGAAGTTCAACCATTACTTCCGGGGTATAGGAGCGTCGGGCGCTGGCCGGCTCCCGCGCCACCGCTACTCACACGCGCGGCTCGCGCGCTCATGGCCTCACCTCCACGCTATATCCCCACCGATGAGGGGGGGATCCCTCGGATGCCGGACCGGCCCGGCCCGCTCCCTGGTAAGACCGGGCGGCCCTCCCCGGACCCGGTCATTACCACTATGCCACCAGACGAGGGGGGAGCCGTCAAACGGAATCTCCCCCGACGCTGCTTCCGGACCGCAGCCCCTGCCGTTCCCGAGGAGACCGCACAGGCGGATGCATGGCCCAGGTAAGATCCTGCAGGATCCTGCTCCATTTGGAACAGGAAACCAAAACTGAGAAGGAAAGGCGGACCGCCCCTTTTATCTTTCCTGTAGGGTTTCCTGTTCCAAATGGGCGGATCCGATACCTCCAGTGGGTGCTGTCGTGGCGAAGAGTAAAATAATTATTTTTTATATAAAATTGTTTTCATTGCATAAAAGCACCAAAGCATAAGAAAAAGACATAAATGATGTATTGCTGTAATCGTACTGACCCGAAGAACAAAACCACCTTATCAATTTTACCGCAGGCGGAACGGTGTAAACGCATCCCCCAAAAGAAATTCTTGAAATGCTGGATTTTGTTCATTCTGTGTCCCAAAAATCAGAATAAAAAGCGATCAAAAAATGTCACGTGCCTGAAAATGGTACCAATAAAAAAGTCAACTCGTCCCGCAAAAAATAAGACCTCACATGACTCTGTGGGTCAAAATATGGAAAAATTATAGCTCTCAAAATGTGTTGATGCAAAAACTATTTTGCAATAAAAAGCGTCTTTTAGCGTGCGACAGCTGCCAAACATAAAAACCGCCATAAATAGTAAATCAAACCCCCCGTTATCACCCCCTTAGTTAGGGAAAAATAATAAAATTTTTTAAAAAAGTATTTATTTCCATTTTCCCATTAGGGCTAGGGTTGAGATTAGAGTTAGGGGTGTGTTGGGGTTAGGGTTGGAGTTAGAATTGGGGGGTTTCCACTGTTTGGGCACATCAGGTGCTCTCCAAACGCAACATGGCGTCTGATCTCAATTCCAGCCAATTCTGCGTTGAAAAAGTCAAATGGTGCTCCTTCCCTTCCAAGCTCTGCCATGCGCCCAAACAGTGTTTTCCCCCCACATATGGGGTATCAGCCTATTCAGGACAACTTGCAAAACAACTTTTGGGGTCCAATTTCTCCTGTTACCCTTAGGAAAATAAAAAATTGGGGGCAAAAATATAATTTTCGTGGAAAAAAATATGATTTTTTTTTATTTACACGCCCGGGCGTTATAAACTTCTGTGAAGCACTTGGGCGTTCAAAGTGCTCACCACACATCTAGGTAAGTTCCGTGGGGGGTCTAGTTTCCAAAATGGGGTCACTTGTGGGGAGTTTCCACTGTTTAGGCACATCAGGGGCTCTCCAAAGGCAACATGACACCCGCAGACCATTCCATCAAAGTCTGCATTCCAAAACGTCACTACTTCCCTTCCGAGCCCCAACATGTGCCCATACAGTAGTTTTCTCCCACATATGGGGTATCAGCGTACTCAAGACAAATTGGACAACAACTTTTGGGGTCCAATTTCTCCTGTTACCCTTGGGAAAATAAAAAAATTGGGGACTAAAAGATCACGTTTGTGGAAAAAATATGATTTTTTTATTTTCACGCCCGGGCGTTATAAACTTCTGTGAAGCCCTTGGGGGTTCAAAGTGCTCACCACACATCTAGATAAGTTCCTTGGGGGGTCTAGTTTCCAAAATGGTGTCATTTGTGGGGGCTTTCCACTGTTTAGGCACATCAGGGGCTTTCCAAGCGCGGGATGGCATCCAATCCCAATTCCAGCCAAAAAGTCAAATGGTGCTGCTTCCCTTCCAAGATCTGCCATGCGCCCAAATAGTGGTTTACCCCCATATGCAGAGTATCAGCATTGCAAAAATGAGAAATCGCTGGTCAACTTTTAACCCTTATAACTTCCTAACAAAAAAACATTTTGGTTCCAAAATTGTGCTGATGTAAAGTAATCATATGTGAAATATTACTTAAGTTTTTTGTGTGTCATATCTCTGTGATTTAAGGGCATAAAAATTCAAAGTTGGAAAATCGCGAAATTTTCAAAATTTTCGCCAAATTTCTGTTTTTTTCACAAATAAACGCAAGTTATATGAATGAAATTTTACCAATAACACGAAGTACAATATGTCACGAGAAAACAATGTCAGAATCAGTGGGATCCATGGAAGCGTTTCAGAGTTATTACCTCAAAGGGACAGTGGTCAGAATTGCAAAAAATTGGCCCGGTCATGAACGTGCAAACCACCCTTGGGGGTAAAGCGGTTAAAATGCAATAATGGGTGATAAAAACTGTATTTACACCAAAATGATGTCAACAAAATCATCAGCTCAGCACACAAAAAATAAGCCCTCACCCAGCCCCAGATCATGAAAAATGGAGACGATAGTGGGTTTCGAAAAATGACACAATTTAAAAAAAAAAATATTTTAAAACAATTTTTTTTTCCACCACATAAATAAAAAGCAACCTAGACATGTTTGATGTCTATGAACTCGTAATGACCTGGGGAATCATAATGGCAGATCAGTTTTAGCATTTAGTGAACACAGTAGAAAAAAAAAACAATTGTGGAATTGCACTTTTTTTTGCAATTTCACAGCACTTGGAATTTTTTTTTTTCTGTTTTCCAATACACTATATGGTAAAACAATGCATTGTTCAAAAGTACAACTCGTTCTGCAAAAACAAGCCCTCACATGGCCATATCAATGGAAAAATAAGTTATGGCCCTGGGAAGAAGGGTAGCAAAAAACGAAAAGGCAAAAATGGAAAATGGCCCGGGGGTTAAGAGGTTAAGTTCTCAGTCCAGAGCACCGCCATTCTTCTCCACAGCTCCACTGTTACCATGCATAGTTGAATCACTTACCCTTGTTTGGATGTTCAAGATTGCTGAATTGTTCATTTGAACTATCTGTATAGTATCCCGAGAGGCATACCACCACTACAGTATGGCCAATGCAGTGCCCTTGTTACATAGTGTACATGAAATGATAGCATTTACCATACAGCTGTATTCAGTATGGGATTATTTAGGTAATACTTATGGAAAATCAATAGACTCAGCCAGGCATGATGTGTATGCTGTTTAGCAATCTTCTGTTGTGTTCTTTGCATGCCAGGATTACCAGATTACCATTTGCAATAATCTTGCTGTTACCATGGAGATTTGGAATGCCCTTCATCCTTGCCAGGTTGTAATCAGAAAAGCTGATGTAAATAAGTAGTTAAGATTAGATTAGGGAATTTGATTTGAGCATTTAACTAAAGTCGACCATACAGTTGACAGAGCTTGTGGTCAAATGTATGCTTGTCATTTATTTAATGAGGGAAGCGTCCAACATGCCTAATCCTAGTTTTTGATCTAGTGTGTATTGTCAGCTTTATATCATTTTCATCCCCTTCCCACCTGAACCAGTGTAAAGGTCCCTTCACATTTAGTGATGCACCAGCGATCCCGACAATGATACGACCCGGTCAGGATCGCTGGTGCATCACTAAATGGTCGCTAGTGAACTGCCACACAGGCAGATCTCACAGCGATGCAGCAGCGATACAGCGGTCGTTACTTACCTTTCAGACAAGGTGATCCTGACGTCCTCCCGCCCACGTGTCGCTCGTCGGCGCCAGCAGGAAGCAGCCGATGAGAAATGGAGCTGCGCGATCAGCGACAGACAGCGAGGGAGCCTGTCGGAGGTAAGTATCGAACATAGCGATATCGCTGCTGCGTCACCAAATCGGTGATGCTTTAGCAATATCGCTATGTGTAAAACCTCCTTTAGCATTTTTTATTTAGTTTTTCTCCCCTTCTTCCAACATCCCTAACTTTTTATTTCACCTTACCATATAATTGTCAGAAAAATAGAAAAATTCGAAGTGGAGTTACATACAGTTGTGTGAAAAAGTGTTTACCCTCCTTTTACATGTTTATCACACTTAAATGTTTCAGATCACCAAACAAATTTAAATATTAGACAAAGATAACACAAGTAATTACAAAATGCAGTTTTTAAATTAAGGTCTTTATTATTAAGGGAAAAAGAAATGCAAACCTACTGCGCTCTATGTGAAAAAGTGATTGCCCCCTAAATATAATAACTGGTTGGGCCACCCTTAGCAGCAACAACTGCAATCAAGCATTTGTGATAACTGGCAATGAGTCTTTTACAACTCCCTGAACAAATTTTGGCCCACTCATCTTTGTAAAATTGTTGTAATTCAGCCACATTGGAAGGTTTCCGAGCATGGACCACCTTTTTAAGGTTATGCTACAGTATCTCAATCAGATTAAGGTCTGGAATTTGACTAGGCCACGCCAAAGTCTTAATTTTGTTTTTCTTAAAGCGAACCTGTCAGTAGGATTATGCTCAGTAAACCACAGACATTGTTGGCGCCGTTATACTGATTAAAATGATACATGGAGTGACGAAATTCATCTTGTGGTTGTTGTTTAATCTTTATCTTCAGTTTTCAGTTAATGAGTCTCATGCTTCGGGGCGGCCTGTGAGGGGGTCTTTATGTGGTCTCTGGTTAGATATTTATCCTTATGGCAGGTCACTGATCCCTCACTGACCTGCCCATTATTTTACATACTGCATATCATATTGTTCGAAAAAAAAAAAAGATAAGTAACATTCATCAGGCATGCACTGTCAGCACCTGTGTTGTAGCATGATACAATCCATAATATGCATATTTTCATTTGATTTCTTCATAATTATTTTTTCAAATTAAAGATTTTATTGAGAAATTTTTTGATAAGTCAAAGAAGTATAACAAACAATAGCAATATACTTAACAATATACAAATCAGACAATAAAACCGAAAAGAAAAACAATGAGATGCACCGCTCCTACTGTCAATGTTATTAGCGGAAGCAGGTATAGGCTGATGGGAGTAATAGTCCCATCAGCCGCCACCTGGTGTCATTGTTCTCACTTGAATACAACTCTCATCATTCTCCCCTGCCTGCTCGCACTGATCACCAGCAGAGCAGGTTAGAATGAGAGCCGTCTTCAGCACCCAGTGCTGGGGAACAGCGATTACTGTACCGCTGCTTCCCTGGTGCCCATCCATGTGGTATTGAGGCGACACATGGGCGGCATACAGTTGCCGCAAGTGTTACACACACATGGACAAACATACACATGGACTGACATCTTCGGTATAGGTTTTTCTACTACCAGAAATGTCAGGACGTGTGAAATTGGCCTTAAAGAGCATGTCGCAAGTGGTTTAAAATTAGAGTAGAATCATCCATGGATGGACCTGTAAAGGGGGGAGTTAGAAAGGAGTCTCAAAGGCAACCATTTCTTAGCGATCTTGTTCCTTTCTTCTTGATCGTGGTAATCAACATTTTCATACATTGGGATAATTTTTTTTTCCCAACAAAATTATATGGCAAAATCCAATGATAATATGCATATTAAACATTGTATCATGCTACAGCACTGGCGCTGCCTGATGAATGCTAATTTTTTTTTCCCAAACAATATGATATGCAGTATGTAAAATAGGGGGCAGGTCACTGAAGGATAATAAGTCATACAGATGAATATGTAAGCAGAGCACCACATAAAGACCCCCCTCAGGCTGCTCTGGAGCACGAGAATCTCATTAACTGAAAACTGCAAATACAGATTAACCCCTTCCTGACATGAGACGTACTATCCCGTCCATGGGACCCGGGCCCCTATGCCCATGGACGGGATAGTACGTCTACCGCGATCAGCGGCGCCCACGTGGTGAGCGCCGCTGATCGCGGCCGGGTGTCAGCTGATTATCACAGCTGACACCCGGCACAATGTGTCAGGGGCGGTCATGGACCGCCCTTGCACACCGCGATCAAACATGATCGCGGTGTACCGGGAGTTAAAGAGAAGCATCGGCAGGGAGGGGGCTCCCTCCGTGCTTCCCTGAGCCCCCCACGGCAGCGCAATGTGCAGCGCTGCTGCCGGGGGCTCCTTTCCTGCAGGCCCCCGAATCCAAGATGGCGACGGGGGCCTTCGGGGGCCTGCAGGAAGCTGGCTTCCTCAGTGCCTGCAAAGCGCAGGCATGAGGAAGCCTTCTGCAGTGCCTGTGACAGATTGCTGATCTGTCTGTGATGTGACAGATCAGCGATCTGTCACAGGACAGTGATGTCCCACCTGGGACTATTTAATAAAGTAAAAAAAAAAAAAAAAAAAAAAAAAAAGTGTTAAAATAAATTTAAAAAAAAAAAAAAAAAAAAAAAAAAAAAAAAAAAAAAATCGCCAAATAAATTAGAAAAAAAAAAAAAAAAAAAAAATATTCCCCCAAATAAATCCATTTAGAAATAAAAAAAACAAAACAATAAAAGTACACATATTAGGTATTGCTGCGTCCGTAACGACCCGCCCTATAAAACTGTCCCATTAGTTAACCCCTTTAGCTAACCCCTTAAAAAATAAAAAACGAAGCAAAAAATGATTTATTATCATACCGCCAAACAAAAAGTGTAATAACGCGCGATCAAAAAGACGCATATAAATATCCATGGTACCGCTGAAAACATCATCTTGTCCCGCAAAAAACGAGCTGCCACACAGCATCATCCGCAAAAAAATAAAAAAGTTATAGCTCGCAGAATAAAGCGATGCAAAAATAATTATTTTTTATATAAAATAGTTTTCATTGCATAAAAGCACCAAAACATAAAAAACGACCTAAATGAGGTATCACTGTAACCGTACTGACCCGAAGAATAAAACCGCTTTATCAATTTGATCGCACGCGGAACGGTGTAAACGCACCCCCCCAAAAGAAATTCATGAAACGCTGGTTTTTGTTCATTCTGCGTCCCAAAAATCGGAATAAAAAGCGATCAAAAAATGTCACGTGCCCGAAAATGGTACCAATAAAAACGTCAACTCGTCCCGCAAAAAATAAGACCTCACATGACTCGGTGGGTCAAAATACGGAAAAATTAGAGCTCTCAATATGTGGTGATGCAAAAACTATTTTTACAATAAAAAGCGTCTTTTAGCGTCTGACAGCTGCCAAACATAAAAACCGCCATAAATAGTAAATCAAACCCCCCGTTATCACCCCATTAGTTAGGGAAAAATAATAAAATAAAAAAAATGTATTTATTTCCATTTTTCCGTTAGGGCTAGGGCTAGGGTTAGGGCTAGGGTTAGGGTTAGGGCTGAGATTAGGGTTAGGGGTGTGTTGGGGTTCGGGTTGGAGTTAGAATTGGGGATTTCCACTGTTTGGGCACATCAGGGGCTCTCCAAATGCAACATGGCGTCTGATCTCAATTCCAGCCAATTCTGAGTTGAAAAAGTCAAATGGTGCTCCTTCCCTTCCAAGCTCTGCCATGCGCCCAAACAGTGTTTTACCCCCACATGTAGGGTATCAGCCTACTCAGGTCAAATTGCAAAGCAATTTTTGGGGTCCAATTTCTCCTGTTACCCTTAGGAAAATAAAAAATTGGGGGCAAAAATATCATTTTTGTGGAAAAAAATGATTTTTTTATTTTCACGCCCGAGCGTTATAAACTTCTGTGAAGCACTTGGGGGTTCAAAGTGCTCACCACACATCTAGATAAGTTCCGTGGGGGGCCTAGTGTCGAAAACGGGGTCACTTGTGGGGAGTTTCAATAGTTTAGGTACATCAGGGGCTCTCCAAAACGCACATGACACCCGCAGACCATTCCATCAAAGTCTGCATTCCAAAATGTCACTGCTTCCCTTCCGAGCCCCGACGTGTGTCCATACAGTAGTTTTCTCCCACATATGGGGCGTCAGCGTACTCAGGACAAATTGGACAACAACTTTTGGAGTCCAATTTTTCCTGTTACCCTTGGGAAAATGAAAAAATTGGGGACTAATTGATCATGTTTGTGGAAAAAATACGATTTTTTTTATTTTCATGCCCGGGCATTATAAACTTCTGTGAAGCCCTTGGGGGTTCAAAGTGCTCACCACACATCTAGATTAGTTCCTTATGGGGTCTCGTTTCCAAAATGGGGTCATTTGTGGGAGGTTTCCACTGTTTAGGTACATTAGGGGCTCTCCAAAGGCAACATGACACCCGCAGACCATTCCATCAAAGTCTGCATTCCAAAACGTCACTACTTCCCTTCCGAGCCCCGACGTGTGCCCATAGAGTAGTTTTCTCCCACATATGGGGTATCAGCATACTCAGGATAAATTGGACAACAACTTTTGGGGTCCAATATCTCCTGGTACCCTTGGGAAAATAAAAAAATGGTGACTAAAAGATCATGTTTGTGGAAAAAATACGAATTTTTTATTTTCACGCCCGGGCGTTATAAACTTCTGTGAAGCACTGGGGGGTTCAAAGTGCTCACCACACATCTAGATAAGTTCCTTGGGGGGTCTAGTTTACAAAATGGTGTCATTTGTGGGGGGTTTCCACTGTTTAGATACATCAGGGGTTTTCCAATCGCGACATGGTGTCCGATCTCAATTACAGCCAAAAACGTCAAATGGCGCTGCTTCCCTTCCGAGCTCTGCCATGCGCCCAAATAGTGGTTTACCCCCACATGTGGGGTATCAGCGTACTCAGGACAAATTGCACAATAACTTTTAGGGTCCTGTTACCCTTGGGAAAATAAAAATTGGGGTGAAAAAAAATCATATTTTTTCCACAAAAATGATCTTAATTGTACCGCTGTATGTTATAAACTTCTGTAAAGCCCTTGTGGGTTCAAAGTTCTCACCACATATCTAGATAAGTTCCTTGGGGGGGTCTAGTTTCCAAAATGGGGTCACTTGTAGGGGGTTTCCACTGTTTAGGTACATCAGGGACTCTCCAAACGTGACATGGCGTCCGATCTGAATTCCAGCCAATTTTGCATTGAAAAAGTCAAACGGCGCTCCTTCCATTCTGAGCTCTGCCATGCACCGAAACAGTCGTTCCCCCCCACATATCAGGTATCAGCGTACTCAGGACAAATTGCACAATAACTTTTGCAGTCCAATTTCTCCTGTTACCCTTGGTAAAATAAATAAAATTGAACCTGAAGTATTTTTTTGTGAAAAAAAGTTAGATGTTCATTTTTTTTTTTTAAATATTCAAAAAAATTCCTGTGACGCACCTAAAGGGTTAATAAACTTCTTCTGATTATATCCCATTTAGAAAATGTACCATTTATAAAAACTGTTTCCTCTCATTTAGCCTGCGTCTGATCAGTACTGTGGTTTCTGTATGATCTGCAGTCTTAAGATGGCTAGTAACACCTTACCATTGTTAACCCCTTCGCCCCAACACCTGTTTTCACCTTCCTGACCAATTTTTACATTTCTGACCACTGTCACTTTATGAGGTTATAACTCTGGAACGCCTCAATGTATCCAATTGATTCTGAAAACGTTTTGTTTGTGACATATTGTACTTCATGATAGTGGTAAAATTTCTTGGCTATGACTTGCGCAAATTTGTGAATAAATGGAAATTTTTCCAAAAGTTTTTAAAATTTCTCAATTTTCAAACTTTTCATTTTTATATCTCAGAAAATAGTTAATAAATAACATTTCCCATATGTCTACTTTACATCAGCACAATTTTTGAAACATAATTTTTTTTCTTAGGAAATTATAAGAGTAAGGTGCGGAGCATGCGGCTTCATGTATTGCTATGCGGCCGCATACTCTGATCCGAGTGCCGGCGGCAGTGTCGGGTATTAACATGCGAGACTCGGCCGTGTTTCTTGCATATGTGATCCCGGCCTTAATGGTTGACCAGCGATTTCTAATTTTTACAACAAAATTTGCAAAACCATTTTTTAGACTCCACCTCCCATTTGAAGTGACTTTGAGGGGTCTATATGACAGAAAATACCAAAAAGTGACACCATTCTAAAAACTGCACCCCTCATGGTACTTAAAACCACATTCAATAAGTTTATTACCCCTTCAGGTGCTTAACAGGAATTTTTGGAATGTGCAAGGAAAAAAATAGACATTTACCTTCCTTTCACAAAAATTTTCCTTTAGACCTAATTTTTTTTTAATTTCGCAAGGGTAACAGGAGAAAATGGACCATACAATTTGTTGTGCAATTTCTCTTGAGCATGCCAGTACCCCACATGTTAGGGAAATCTACTGTTTTGGCACACAGCAGGGAAGGAGCGCCATTTTACTTTTCGAATGTAAAATTTGATGGAATAATGTTTGAAGATCCCTGTGATGTGCCTAAATAGTGTAAACCCGCAACAAGTGACACTATTTTGGAATCTAGACCCCTTAGGGAACTTATCTAGATGTGTATTGAGCACCTTGAACCCACAGGTGCTTCACAGAAGTTTATAACAGAGCTGTGAAAAAGATAAAATCACATTTTTCCCATATAAATCTTTATTAGCTCCAAATTTTACATTTTCATAAGGGTAACAAGATAAATTGCTCCATACAATTTGTTGTGCAATTTATCCTGTGTACACCGATGCTCAATATGTGGAGGAAAGCAACTGTTTGGTTGCACGGTAGGGCTTGGAAGGAAAGGAGCTCCATTTTACTTTTTGAACATAGCATTTACTGGATTAATTAGCGGATGCCATGTTGCGTTTGGAGAGCCCCTGATGTGCCTAAACAGTGGAAACCCCCGCAAGTAACACTATTTTGGAAATTAGACCCCTTTGGGAACTTATCTAGATATGTATTAAGCACCTTGAACCCATAGCTGCTTCACAAAAATTTATAACGTTAAGCCGTGAGAGTAAAAACATTACATTTTTCCCACAAAAATCTTTTTTGGCTCCAAAGTTTGTATTTTCACAAGGGTAACAGGAGAAAATGGACCCCAAAAAATGTTTTGCAGTTCCTCCTGATTTCACTGATATCCCATATGTGGTCAAAACTATTTTTGAGGCACAGTGCAAAGCTGTAAAAAATGCGTACGCTTGTAAAATACTTAGGACTAGTTACCAGATAAAAATGTAGTGGTTTATTTGAATTCTTCCATCAAAGAAAAGATTATTACAGAAAAACATAAAAATAGGTGCATGATTATAAAGAGATTGTGCATTAGTTCATAGCATGTATTCTTCTCTCTCTGGGATCTCACATGGCGTCTGTCTCTCTTAGGCTTCTTACGTAGTAAAGTTACATATCAGCTGTCTGTCCATTCAATGCTATGTCCCTGCAGAGATGACATCCTCGCGTCTGTGTCTCATGATGGGGAGGGAGCTAGAGCGACCTCTAGAGTTAGCCATGAATTATATACGTCTCTTAAAGCACGTGATCTCTGTGTATATGGAGTTGACCTTTTACCATGAGCTAAACTTAAATATGTAGTGGAGTTGACATTTAACATGAGCTAAACTTCCAAGAATAACCTATGTAGTGTCAGCTAAAGCAATGTACAGAACTGAGTGTAATAAGAAATGAACAACCAAATTATTAATATTTAACAAAAGCTCAGAAGGGAAGTAGCACCATATTACAGTGCAGATTTTGCTGCACTGGTTTGAGGGTGCCATGTTACATTGGCAAAGCCCCTGAGGTGCCAGAACAGCAGAACCCCCCAATAAGTGACCCCATTTTGCAAACTAAAGCTCTCAATTAATTCATCTTGGGGTACAGTGATTATATTGACACCACAGGTGTGCTACAGCATTTTATATCATTGGGCAGTGAAGAAAAAATAATTTACATTTTTACCACCAAAATTGTGTTAGCCCCAAATTCTACATTTTCATACTGGGAAAATGGTAAAAATGGCACCAAAATTTGTCCCACAATTTCTACTGAATGTAGAAATACCCCATATATTGCTGTACAGTACTGCTTAGCCATACGGAGTGACTCGGGAGGGATGGAGCGCTATTTGCCTCCTGAAGCACAGATTTTCCTAGAATAGCAAAAGACAAATATGTAAGCGGGAACTGCCCACTATATTAAATTAGCTGGGATCACCCTATGCATATCATAAACGATAAGCCACACCAAAGTATTAACAGTATATGCACATAAAAACAGATCACCAAAAAAAATATACACATTTCTATTGAAACACAACACACAAATCATTTAAAAACATTTAAAAATTTCCATAATAGATATTGGATGAAAGGATCCACAATAGAGAGTACAATAGTCAGAGAGACCTACATGTAAGAGGATAAAAATTTTGATGGGAGTGCTTCTTTAACCCCTTCCCGACATGCGCTGTACATGTACAGCTCTGCAGGAGCTGCGTTCCCGCAAACAGCAGTACATGTACGGTGGCACAAGCATGCGGTCTCACGCTGAGCACCGCGGCGATCGGGTGTGGGTGTCATCTCTGTGTGAGTTCTGTCACCTCGCAGCAACACCCCCGGCAGAGTTCCTGTATCCGAGTGGCGTCTACCCTGATGCGCATTTCGGCTTGCACCTTCATCACAGGGTGGAGTCAGCAAGGAATGGTAAGCTCTAGTATAATGAGCCAATCATGTATGGGGGGGTGGTAGGGCCGGCCAATCACAGGTGGAAGTATTAAGCGACGCACGTCACACGCCGACGTGAGTGAGTAGCCCCGGCGACCACGTCATGCGTCCGACGACGTCATAATCACGTGAGTTATCACATGACCAGAAGTCATCGGAGGCATAGAGACGCGGTCGGCAAGGGAATCCAGGCGCCTCAGCGTGTGCGTGCTTACAGCATTCTCCCTGGAATATGTGAGTGAAGAATATAAGGATAGAATACAAGACATATGCCTATAAAATTAAGCACCTGGACGGAATAAATAATACAATATATATCCTGCAGAGAGTAATGGCAACGAGAATGCACAACATGTATAATATTGCAATGCCAAAAGAGATAATGGTAAAACAAAGTAAAAATAATATACAAAATAAAATAAATACCAATAATAATAGTATATAACAATGATGGAATAAAATTAAATGAGATGTGTAAAAAATTAGTAAAAATAACGATTATGTGAAGGATTTATGTGAAAAATAAATATCATATATTAGCACTAAAAATGACGACAAGTGAAAAAGCAATTGTGAAGATACCATATAAAGTGCACCAAAACAAAGGGAAGTGAATTATACTAGACGATAAAAAACTAAACAGAATTGATTGTTGCACTGATGGAAGAGATGGAAAAGGGGAGGGAGGGAGGGGAATGAAGTGGCCAGGAATATACATGTATATGGTACGAGGATTTGGGCGTGGTACATAGCTGACATCTTTTTGATCTGGAGGGATCCTCGGATACTTTCGATTAGTTTATGGCATCTCAACAATCGGAATATTCATTTGACTTACCATGCGGACCCTGATACCATTGATTTTTTGGATGTTAAAATTAAACAGGATAATACTAACATACAACATACTTCAAACAGATTTATATTGTAAACCGACTTCAGTTAATAGCTTGTTACACGCTTTTTCTGCCCACCCTATGCTTATGATCAATGCTATCCCCACCGGCCAATTTCTTTGATTGCACCGCATTTGTTCCTCTGATGTGGATTTTACTAAACAAGCTCAGGATCTTAAAATACGCTTACGAGAGCGGGGCTATAGCCAAAGGTCCATAAAAAGGGCGTATCACCGAGCTAAATACTCGCCACGACATGAACTGCTTTATTCAACCAAACATCTAGTGATAATCAGATCAGATTTATTACGAAGTTCCACGCACAAGTTGATGCTATGAGGGAATGTCTTAATAATTCATGGCCGATTTTGCTTGCAGATCCAACACTATCCCTTTATCTTTCTAATAAACCGCAGAATACTTTTCGTCGATCCAGAAATTTATATGACAATTTAGTCAGGAGTCATTATTAAACCATTTCACCATCTTCATTTCTGGATAATTATCCTTTGCAAGTAGGCTGCTCCCCATGTGGCAGATGTGTGGCATGCCCGAATGTTGAACCTGCTGATTCTTTTTCCAACTCAACTAATTCAAAAAGTTTCCGGATAACACCATCTATAACATATATGACTAAAGCTGTCATACTATGCTACGTGTCCATGCCCAAAAATATACGTAGGCCTAACCACCAGACAGCTTAAAGTGCGTATTCAGGAGCACGTTCTCGGAATTATAGCTGCAGAAGATGAATCTACGCTTTAAACCATACCTAAACATTTTAGGACATGCCACAACTGTGATGCATCACTTTTTAAAGTACAAGGTATTGATAAGATTGCCACGTATATCAGGGGTGGAAATATTAGCCGCCACCTCGCACAAAAGGAGACTAAATGGATATGGACCCTGAATACTGTCCATCCTCATGGCCATAATGAACACAATACTTTTGTCCCTTTTCTCTGACCACCTGTGATGGTCAACGTGTGACTAGACACACTGCCTCCAGCAGGGTGAATTTCTATTGCACACGTCACCCTGGATACACTGCCTCCAGTAGGGCGAATTTAAATAATATAACGTGCGGCCGGATACACCGCCTCCAGCAGGCGAATTTCAGAATTACACGTGTAACTGGATACACCGCCCCCAGTAGGGCGAATTTAAATAATAAGGGGAAGCACCAAGGAAACTGATTCAATGGAGGGCCCTGCGATAGGGAACAGGGACATGGAGACCTCCTGCACTCCCCTGAGCCAGTCTCTACACTCCTAACAGTCCCTATACAGGCTCCGCACCTGTCACCGAGCTGGAACCTAAGAACCCTAGCTCGCCCTGCACCTAGCCCTTTCTAATGAAATGGACGGTGCAGAAACTAATCCCACCACTGCACTGAAACATACAAAAGGAAAGTTACAAAACAGGGGTAACACCTCTTAGCTTTGCTCTGTTGCTATTGCTCCCAGCAACAGAGTCCACAACCAGAATGCAGCTTTCCTTCAGAATAGCAGTCACTTCACCAAGCTTTGTCAGAGCTGCAAGGAACTCTCTCTAGCTCCTTCCACACCAGTACTCTGACTGAGCTGCCAGGAACTCTCTCTAGCTCCTTCCTCCACCAAGGATGGTTGGAAATGTCCACCATCACCAAAAGTGATTGCAACCTCCTGACACTCTTCTATAGGTAAGAGCCAGCAATCACACCTGCTTCATAATCACGTGCACTAACTAAAGTAACAGAGTGCAATGACCCTAACGGCCACCGGGGGCAAAACTAGAACTGAAACCACCACAGTGCAATGACCCTAATGGCCACCGGGGGCAAAACTATCTTTAAGCACACAGCTTAAAGAAAAAAAAAAAAAAAGGTTACTAGTGCTTTTATCTGTCATAATCCAAACTGGATCATGACACCACCATATGCTATTTGTATTTATTGTATTTACCTTATTTTGCTCTTATTTGTTTTTATGTATTTTAGCCAATATTTTTTATTGTCTTATATGTTGTCCTTCTATTTTATTATAGATTCTCTTCTATATATTGTTCTATGCCTTGTGTTTGGATCAGAAGATATTGACGCCATCTATTGCATCGTTGCAGTTATCTACTTCATATAACTTTTTCCTCGTACCATATATTCTCCTGCCACTTCATTCCCCTCCCTTTTTCCATCTCTTCCATCAGTGCAATAATCAATTATGTTTAGTTTTTTATCGTCTAGTATAATTCACTTCCCTTTGTTGTTTTGGTGCACTTTATAGGTTATATTCACAATTGCCTTTACACTTGTCATCATTTTTAGTGCTAATATATGATATATGATATTTCTTTTTCACATATATCCTTCACATAATTATTTTTACTAATTTTTTACACATATCATTTAATGTCATTCCATCATTGTCATATACTATTGTTATTGGTATATTATTTTTAGTTTATGTTTTACCATTATCTCTTTTGGCATTGGGACATTATACATGCTGTGCATTCCAGTTGCCATTATCCTCTGCAGCATATATAATGTATTATTTATTCCATCCAGGTGCTCATTCTCATAAGCATATGTCTTGTATTCTATCCTTATATTCTTCACCCACATATTCCAGGGAGAATGCTGTACGCAAGCACACGCTGAGGTGCCTGGGTTCCCTTGCCGACCGCATCTCTATGCCTCCAATGACTTCTGGTCACGTGATAACTCACGTGATCGTGACGTTGTCGGCCACATGACGCGGTCGCCGGGGCTACTCACTCGCGTCGGCGTGCGTAGTTTCATGCCTCCTCCCTGTGATTGGCCTGCGCTACCACACACCCCCATACATGATTGGCTCATTATACTATTTAGAGCTTACCATTCCTTGCTGACTCCACCCTCGGACGAAGGCGCAAGCCAAAACGCGCGTCAGAGTGGACGCCACTTGGATACAGGAGCTCTGCATTTAAATGCAAATGTACTACCTCCATTATTGAATGACTTACTTTCTTTGGTGATCCTATATCATATACTATTGGTCCACTATGATATGTGCACTGCTCTATTTACCGTATGTGCTTGATATTTTTTGAGACTTTTTTTTGTCTCTTCTAATATGGACCTCCTTTACATAGCGTTCCAACACATTGAATGCTGCACTCTCACTTTATTTATCAGCCATATTACGATTATGTTGTTGGCTATATTATTTGAGTAATCACAATTACATCATGTTAGTCTTATTTTTGCACTTTTTCTAGTAGTACCTAACATGGATCTTTTTCATAATGTTCTAACACATTAAAAAATGCACTGTCACTCCATTTATTAGCTATATTATGATTGTGTTATCGCCTACAGCATTTGTATAACTACAATTACGTCTAGTAAGTCTTTTTGGCACGCCTTCTAATATTACCCAATGGGCATGCGTCCTATTTTTATAGGTGTTTTACAGATAGTTTTTACCATTGTGTTGTCACCCCTGTTGCTGTCTACTTTCAATAAAGACAATTTTGTTATTATTGGGACATTTTGGTCGGTTTCTATTGCTCTTTCCCCCCCCTCCTTTCTCATGGTGATTTTTCCTGACTGTCCTTTTCATTTTGCATGGTCTGGACTGTTGGGTTATACGATTTGTACTATTGGAGTATTATTATTAATATATACACACACACACATACATATGTATGTGTGTACACCCATCTATAGACTTTTTAGTGTTCTCTTATTTGCTGTCTGCTTCTCTCAATGTAGTATTTCACTGATGACTGAGAGAATTAGGAAGAGCAGCTCATTAGTATGTGGGTGAAAGTATGAAACTATAAAGTACATATGAGTGGTTACATGATGACAACTCAAACCAGTTAAGCTATGTATAGGATGGGGCGCCAATCTGAATTTTTGCCTCGGGTGCAGAAAAACCTAGATTCACCTCTGCATATAAGGCTTTGTTCAGATGCATGTCAAGGAATTTTCATGTATAAAAAAATGGTATGAGTGCAATCAGTATTTTAGATCTGAGCTTCATCAGTGTTTGGTCTGTGTGTCAGTTTTTACCATTAGGGTTTCAGAAGTGATTTTTAAGTGTGGAAAAATAGATAAATAAATTTGCAAGCTTCTCAAAATCTTTCTAATGTTAATCACAGACAGCACATGGACTGCTGGGATTTTCACCTACCAGTATTGCTACTTTTCATCCGTGGCACTGATACAAAATGGACATGTCTCCATGATTTTTGCATGAACACACGGTCCACAAAAAACTCGGCAATGTGAACAACCCTAAATACTATCTGAGATAATCATGGATGGTCACCAGATGAATCAGCATCTTGCTAACTTGTTGGGCGATCGCTGGAATGTTTAAACTGACCAATAGAGATGATAGAATTTCGAATCAATTTCATGGGATTCACCGGTCCTGGCGAGTTAGGAAAATTTATGATTCAATTAGCATGGATCGCTAAGATAAGGGCTTGGCGCCATTTCACATATTTCCACTTTGCAAGATTGCATCGGCCATATAGCAGGCTCATATGATATTAGGCACGGCTGCATTGGATTTTCCATGATGCCTTGCAGCTACCATATCACAAGGTCTAGCTCAGTCAATTAGGTTGGCTATTACAGCAACTATAAAAGATGAGGTAGGAAAAGCAGTGGCCATTTTAGGGTTTTACAGTCTTAATATATGAGATCTGAGCACAGCTCTTCATTACAGATAGGCATATAAAGGCTAAACCAGGGTAGGGTACTACTGTGGCACTAAAGAACAGAGAAAATGGAAATGTATGTCTCAGTTTGTCAATAATAATACACAGATTAAAGTGGTAGGGAGGTCCATGACCTGCAGAGTCAGTGTGACTGTGAATTGATTCATCCAAGATACACAGCAGCACAGCATCATAAGAACACCACCATTTATTCTTCTAGACGCACGGCAAAAAAGGACAGTTTCAGCCTCCTTGGTCCGAATCTTTAACTTCTTACCTATTGTGTCTTCCTATTTCCATATAGAATGTAATCTTGCGAGCAGGATCTTCACTTCTCCTGTAACTGATGTTACGTTATATTGCAGTTATTGTTTGTTCATGTCCCCGTTTAATTGTAATTTGCCATGGAATATGTTGGCTCTATAGAAATAAATTTATTTATTTTAACAGTTGAAAATATGATGGATAACCTTTATACAAAACAGAAAGAGACTACAAAATAAACCTTAAAATCTAATAAGCCTGAAGTCCAGACAGATTATACCGTAACTCAGGAATCAGTTGTTCACACCAGACAAGGGAGAAAGCTTTCATGAATGTGTAATATGTGTGTTCTATATATGGATTTTAAATGGATTGAAATATAAAATTGCTGTGAAATATAACCACGTCCTTACTTGGTGGTTTCTTAATGGGAAAAAAATAAAGTCCCCATGGAAATAATGTGCCATTTTTCTGTGATTTGTGTAGCAAGTAGAGGTCATTACAGTCCTCAGAAGCCCTGTGCAAATCTCTCTGTTGAAATTCCATAGCTATGAATCATCTTTTAGAAAGTGCATTGCTTTATTGATGGGAAGGAACTTGAGCCCCAATGGCAATCCTGGTTATGCGGGGATTTGGCACTCCAGTTAGCAGAAAATTGAAGGGGATGTCAAGGCTTAGAATAACCTAGCTTCCTTTAAAAAAAAAATAGCATCACACCATGCCAACGGATTGGGCATGGTATTTCATCTCAATGGAGCGGATACATGACATATAGGAAAATGCTGTGCTTTTTTTAAGAAAATAGTCATGCTTTTAAATCCTGTACAAAAGATAACATTTTCCATTAGTAGTTAAATAACAAACTGTGCTATACTTACCATTCTCGCCGGTTCCAGCGCTGAGTCTACTGTTAGGTCTCCGCTGCTGGTCCTGGGGTCTGTTGTTGTCTGCAGCACTGACATCACGTTGACAGCACTGTAGACAATTGAGTTCAACAGCTCTGTGTCATGATCCATGTGGGATCATGTCAGATAAAAACACAGGTAACCTTTTTTTTTCCTCTAAGCTTTGTGCTTAGAGATAGTTTTTCCCCCGGTGGCCAGTATGGTCATTGCACTTGTGTTTTTAGAGATAGTTTTCCCCCCCGGTGGTGGTTAGTGTAATTGCATGGAAATCACTAACAGGTGCGTTTACTCAATAAAGGTGTGTCAGTTGTGCTCACTCACATTGGTGATAATATTGTTGGTCTTGTCCAACCAGCCTGGGTGAAGGACGGAGCTGGAGGAGAGTCCAGGACAGCTCAGTCAGAGTCCTGGAGTGGCAGCTATGGTGTCAGCGAGGAGTTCGTGTAAAGCATGGTGGAGTGGCAGCTATGGTGTCAGTGAAGAATTCTTGCAAAGCTTGGTGGAGTGGCAGCTATGGTGTACAGCTGCACTCAGTTTGCTGGACTCTGTTACTGGAAAGCTGCACTCAGGTGCTGGACTCGGTTGCTGGACTCGGTGGCTGAGAGCTGCGCCCAGGGGTTGGACACAGTGGGAGTGTCCTGTTGTATTAGTTACCGGCCTGCTGGCCATGTCACACAGGACGGGGCACGTGACACTCTGCTGATGTACAGAGGCATGTAAAACTTTGAGCACACCTGGTTAAAATGACTGTTATTGGTAACTGTTGAGCAAGTTGAAGATGAAATGATCTCTAAAAGGTCTGAAGTTAAAGATGACACATTTCCTTTGTATTTTAGGCACACAAAAGAAAACCATACATATATGCATTATGAATAAAAAACTGGAGTCTATGCA